>NC_054473.1:45253348-46730251 GCF_017639515.1 Carcharodon carcharias
TGGCTCCCACCTCCTTTGTGCTTATGCATAAAGAGAACTTAATCACCTTCAAGCTACTTATAATTCTTGGTAGTGTAGTACCCATTTTGGACCAATCATCACCTGTTTTTGCTTTAAACACAGGTTTCATATGATCAAATTTCTTGGGTTTTGTCTTGGAACAATGCAATTAAAGAAGTGCTGTTTTCATAAGTATTTTGCTAACTTTATTTGTTTAGACAACTGAACAGCGTCGATTAGGCTCAGATGCATCACTTCATCACTTGTGGCTGCTTTGTTTATGGCTGTTCTCCCTCTCCAAAAAAAGAAATGGCGGGGAGTAGGGGGGTAGAAATTCATTTGCAAAGCAGTGCATCTAGCTGCACCATGCAGATTATGCTGATTTCCCTGGGGCAGTCACCACCCCAGGCCGCTACCTGCGAGGCGCTCTACAATGTCATTAATGAGGGACATGACGTGGGTCATTCGGACCAGTGGCCCTCAGGGAGCTGCCTGCACCCGAAGAATCAGCCTAAGTCTGCCAGCGGTGCTATGTGAATTGAACTGCTCACCCAGCATCCCTTTTAAAATGTGGCTAATCTTTTGTTGTTTATACTAAGGATTAAATTGTACAGCATGAATTTACTTTCTGTTTATATTGTATTTCTGCTGATCTCTCACCAAAATTAGGACAAGACTTGAGAATTTCATGGCAAATCCAGTTTTATTACTAGGGAATATTGAACAATAGACTGTAGCAGCACTTAAACAATTGTGGGGGAAAGATTGCCTCTGTGTGTTGTGTATCCATATCGTTAATTGTTAACAAGTGCCTTTACAATTTTCTTCTACAGGATATTGGAATTTCTTTTAGTATTAAATATTTCTCATTTTAGGATAGAAGTGATAAATGGTCTTAATGTTAATTTCAGTGTATATTTCTCATTTGGTTATGTTTCAATATACAATGTACTTATAAAATATTGTGATTTTTTAAAAAATAGCTTTAACAATTTTTTCTATTTGAGAGATCTACTGGTGAATTATAAATATTGATTCTCCACTGATGTTCCCATAAACTCTCTTTTTTACAGTTGGTAACTCAGTGTAATGCAAAATTTATAGAGTGCTTCAGTGCCCAGAAAGAATGCAATAAAGAGAAGAACAGAAACTCCTCAGTTGTGCCATGTAAGACAATCTCTGCTTTGGGGATTAGTGAGAAGCTGACATATTTGCAACTCAACTATTTTTAATATTTGAAGATTAATTATAAGGACCTCAAATACCTCAACAGTGAGACTTCACAGTTATTGATTGGAAAGTGAAAAAGATTATTTTAGAAATCTATTTTACAAGGCCTCTTCCATTATGCCGAGCATACAAACCTGATATCTGTGGCTAAATTATCTGAAAAACTGTGAACTCGCATTGCTTTTCCCAAATACTGCCATATAATCGTGTTGCAAAAGTCAGTTTTAAAATCAGCAAGGGTTGTGACCAAAAATTGTCAACATGAAATCCTAGTTTTATTGTACAAAGCCCTGGCCAGGGGCAACAGTGGCCCTGCCCACCAGCTGGAAAGTCAGGGAATAAACCTGCCTCAACCAGTCAAGGGACCCATGACCCCCAATTTTACATGCAGCAGGCAATTGACTGCCTGCAGTCAAGTTTCCCATCCCTTTAAGGGATGAGGTTTCACCCCCACCAGGCTGTCAGCCAATCAGATGGCTAGCAACACTTCAGTCCCAGTAGCGCCACTAGGAGCAGTGGCCACTGCTGAGAATTCAACCAGACAGCATCAGCATTAATTGAGGAGGCTACGAACCAGACTAAGTGCGGACGGGCTCACCGGGGCCATTCAGGTTGGCCCCAGCATGGTGGGGTAGATCATTTGTGAAGGCAGGCAGGGCTTGCTACTGAGGGGATGGCCCTTGCCCTGTGAGGGAGAGGGGTGGGGCTCCATGTGCTACCCGCATGCCCAGTCCAGAGATCCCCCCAACCTCAAGCCTGCAAGGAGGCCACCATGGTATACTTAGCTGTCGCCCCACATGGTGAAGTGCACACCCACCACTGGAAAAATACCACAGTTGGTCACTTAAGGGCCTCAGTAGACTAAGGGTGGGGAGGACCTTCTGCCATCTTACCTAGCACTCATAAATTGCCATCGCTGACCCAATTTTTCACCCCCACTTAACCCACCTGCCAACATGCTCCCTGGGGCCCTGTAAAATTCTGACCCTTTTATGTATTTACTTGGGAGAGAGTAGTGTATGCATGAGTGGAATGTAATTATTTTTGAACCAACCTTCTTCCCTGAAAAATTTTGCAATCTGATCCTATCTTTCAGCTGAACGAGCTCGGGTAGGCCTTGCACCATTGCCTGGAACAAAAGGAACCGACTATATTAATGCCTCCTACATAATGGTAAGTTATAACTAAGGATTGTATTTCCATGGTGACTTAATAAACATGTAAAGTTATAACCAAAATATAAAATTGGAAATAAAACCATCAAATATGCATAGCCTCTCATATAGCCTGTTATGATTGTTATGCCAAATAGCAGAGCCTGTTTGATTATACTTTTTGAATAATTTAAGTAAAGGGTGGGTGATATTTTCCACCTTACATGCAGGCTATAAACCATTATGAAAAATTAAACAAGACAAAAGTTACCCATTTTATGTTTTAGACAATTAAGATGCTTAATCTGGAATTTTTAATGCCAAAGAAGCTGTTTTTTCCCATTCCTTTCACTTGACAAAGTGACTGATGCAGCTACAGTTTTCTCTCATTGATTTTATATATTCACGGAAAGTAATTTCCTCGGAATAAACAAGTCTTTTTACATTCAGATAGTGAGTTGAATTTGTGAACTTGCGTTTTAAATGAAAATATAATGACTTTGTGCAACATGGCTTTGCTGCCTTTAAGAATGTGGTAGCATTCTCACTCCAAGGGCAGTATATCATCCAAGATTTGCACCAAGTGCGGAAGTGGCAGGTAAAGCGACGTTTTACCCGCTGGCAGTGATGGCGGGCTTCCACACCTTTTCATCCCAAACCCGGTGCATTATTTATGCACTCCTGGGAAACACGCCATTTCCATGGTGGTGGGCTCTCATTTCTCCGCCCACACACACACACACACACACACACCCACACACCACCACCACCACCACCACCCACCCCCCCCCCCACCCTCCCGCCGCTGCCATCACCTCGCTGCTTCATCACACTGGGTGCCATGTTTACAGTCCAGCTGCAAAAACGCATCTCAGTGTTTCCGACCCACCACTGCTGGACAAAAGACATGGCCCTGAAACTGAAGAAGACTGCAATCCCTAGGTTCAGCGACACATCTCTCAAGTGTGGATGCAGTGAAGATCCACCAGGATGTACTCTATCCCCACTCTGGCCGCAGGATGGGCAGCAACATCACCAATCCAGCTTGGGAGCTGGTGGCAGCAGCAGTCAGCACCAACACCTTTCAAAAGAAGACAGCACCCAGTGCTACAAGAGGATGAATGATCTTCGTTCCTCCAGGTAAGTCACTCTTCTCATCACCCTCAACTCATACACTCACAAACCCATCACACATCCACAGGGCCCTCGCTCACTGACGGTTCAAGAGACATCACCATTTGCTCTCTCACATACACCTTCATTGGCCTCATCCCATCCATGGGACCACCCACCACCAAACAGGCCAGGCACACTTATCATCTGGCCTGGCAGGTGTCCTGCTTACATTTTTTCCATTTATGTTCATGAACAAAAAGCTGGCACACACCAGGAGCGGGAGATCGCGAACCGGTGGTGGAATGCCCGAAATCACTTTCCTCGTGGACTTTGAAAACTGACATCCAGCTGGCCAGTGAGGACCTGGACTGGCCCTGTGCTGGCGATGAGGTTGGTGCTGCTGTACCAAATGAGGATCCAGCAGTGTAACACCCATCAGACAACCATGCTGCCAGTGATGTGTCCTGTTTCACAGGCCACTGCCATGCACTAATTATCTCTTCTTGCTTTCACAGGCACATCTGGGAAACAGCTAACGGAGTCCACAGCCCAGGGCCTCCAATCAAGCCCCGAAGAAACCTCTGAAGAGGAAGCTGAAGTCCCGCCACAGTGCTCACCCATACCCTCCACCAGTACAGACACACACCTCATTGGGACCTAGCTCTAGAGTAGGCCCAGATCACAATCTGGTGAGCACATTTCACCGTCCGATCCACAGCAGGTGGTGGCAGGGACTTCACAGGTTTCTGGCACTTGGAGAACTGCTGGAGGCCAGAACTTTGCTTAGTCTGAGTCAGATGACGAGCCTCTGGACTCGGTCATGTCACAGTTGCTGGAGCTGCAAAGGCAAGCTAGGGAACAACAGGAAGGGATGTCCGCTGCACTCCTCAGATTGCAAGGCACAATGGAGGAGTCTCCGTCAGCCTTCAGTCTGGGGTGATAGCCCGTATGCCAATGTACCAAGGTCAACACTGGTAGGATGACAGCCATCGTGCAGAACTTGGTCCAGGACTTCGCTCCTGCACTGCTGCGTGGGCTCAACTCCATCGCTGCTGCTAACATTGTTGGCCTCCAACATTGTGTACACAAGAGGGGTGTCAGGCAGCTTGATCTCACGTCAGCTACCCCTGTTCCTCAAGGAGTCAGACTGGGGCTCGCAGGTATCTGTGGAGAGGCGGATCAGCAGGTGCACACTCGGGGCCCCTCCACCCAGGTGACTCCGAGAGTGTCCGGTCCATCTGACTCCCCTCTTCCTGTGACCTCAGCAGCTCCCACTCCACAGGCCAAGGAGGGTGCCACTGCCACACAGCAGGACCCCAAAAGCAGGCCGGGGCTCTCCCAGTCTTGACCCTCCAGAGGACATCCGCCAAAGTTACTTCAGACAGGACAGTGCAGTCAGCAGGCTGCCTCCATCTCCGCTGTCTCTGGAGAGTACCAAGATGTAGCGATAAGATTAGGAGAGGTAAGGAGAATTAGTTGCATAACCTGGGCATGGGTGTTAATCACTTGTACATACTGTTCACTATAGTCAATAAACTCCAAAGAATGTCTCCCTGCCTATGACTCCTTGTTCTGATGAGCAGTGTTCTTGTCATTCGGATGTGAAACCTTTCTGCACAAGGTAAAGACAGCTGTCTCAGTTCAGGGCCTCTTCCCTGTGCTCTGTGCAGCCTTCAGACCAAAGTGATGGTCCAGCCTCACACTCCCTGGACACATTACTGATGCCTGCGCCTCAGTGGTGCTTGTCATTGCTGCCAGAATGTAGTGGGTAGGCGCCACAAAGTTCTCTCGTTCTCTGGGTGTGCTCTCAGCACCTTTAAGGAGGGGCTGTCCCCCATCTTTTCAGCATTTGTGTCCACTGATGCTGTGCTCCTGAAGGGTTCAGGTGCTGAAGGCGGACAAAGGATCAGATGCTTCTAAAGTTTCGTGGCCATGCTTCCATGATATGACCCTGATCACAGAGCAGAAGCGATCTGCCCTCGGCCAGACAGGAGTCAGACATTCTCAGCGGCTATGTGAAGATTTATGCAGTGTCCTGACTGCATGTTGTGATCATCGTCCTGCAATCGAGTGACTATTAGGGCCTCTACTGCATCTCCATGACAGAGGGCATTTGCACTGCCATAAGCCAGACTGGGGTCAAACATTCACAGATACAATGTGAGGAACTATGGGGTCCACCCACTGCATGTCGTCATCGTCATGGTCCATAAATCTAGCAGCTATGAGGGCCTCCCGAGCACGTCTGCCTTGCCTAGCAAGTGCGAGGGCCTCAGCCCCGTCATCATCGCCTCCGAGGACCTCCTCGCCCTCATCCCATCAACGTCCTCCTCATCGGAGGAGACATGCATCTCCTCCTCAGCCATCTCATCTCCCTGTTGGAGCGCCAGGTTGTAAAGGGCGTAGCAGACAATGACGATGCATGACACCCTCTGCAGACTGTATTGCAGGACTCCACCAGACCTCATCTTCAGCATCCTGATGATCTGCTCCACCAAGGTGCGAGCTGCAGCATGAGCCTCATTATACTGTCGTTCTGCTGCAGTCTGTGGCCGCCACACGGGTATCGTCAACCATGGCCTCTGCGGGTAGCCCTTTTCCCCAAGGAGCCATCCCTGCAGCTACTGTGGACCCTGGAAGGCTCCAGGGATCTGTGACCGACTAAGTATGTAGGCGTCGTGCACACTCCCTGGAAACCGTGCGCACACCTGAAGGATGCGTTTCTGCTGGTCTCATACCAGCTGCACATTCAGCAAAGGGACGTTCACCGTGTATTGCGATGGAGATCTGAGCGCCACGTAAATGCAGTCGATTGCACCCTGCACCTGTGGCAAACATGAGATCTGGACGAATCCAATCACTTTTGCATCCTGGCTGTCTTGGTCCCGGGCGAAATGCACGAAGTTGTGTGCCCTCACAAAGTTGGCATCCGTGACCTCATGGATGCATTTGTGGGTGGAAGCTTGTAAAATCCCACAGAGGTCACCTGCCAAGCTCTGAAAGGAGCCACTGGTGTAGAAATTGAGCACCACGGTCACTTTCAAGGCCACTGGCAGTGGATGCCCTCCATGTCCCCGTTGCGCCAAATGCTGCAGCAGACAGCAGTTTTGACTGACTAGTTCACTAGACATGTGCAGTTTTCCATTACCCTGGTTCTCGGTCATCTGCAGGAATGAAAAGCAGTGTCTATAGACCCTGAGTGTCACGTGGCACCAGCCCGCGAAAGCTCGCTGTGGCTCTTGGTTGGCGTGTGTGGGAGCCCCAGCCGCCCCTCCTTGAGGTTTCTGCTCTTGCCTCTGCGCAGCTAGGAGCCTCAGTCACTCTCTCCTCCATTGTCCTTGCGCTCTGAAGGCCATCAGGCATACAGTTTCACCAGGCTCCATGATCCTGATATACTCCTCCTGCAGGATGAAGGATCCACCACTTGGATGGCCAGAGATTAGTGCGCTGCATGGCTGCCCTGTTCACTTGAACTGTGGGGGAGCTGGTTCAAACCAGGATGCTGATATTGCAAGGGCCTATTAGCACTTCCAGCAGTGACGGCTCCATGGCCAGCTTTGGTGAGGAGATTGTACAATATGTGCAGTCGTCCAGCTGTTCTGCAGTCCACTAAAATGCTTGTGACCTTGCAGTCTGTGCCAAGGGTTGGTGGGGGTTGCGTAGCATGGCCACAGAAGCTTTGGAGCATGTGGTGGCACTTTGATGCCTCTGCGTCACTTGAGCGGGCAGATAAGCTAGAAGCCTGACCCCAATCATATCAATGTGGCTGCGCCTGAACTGTCTGGGTTGCAGAAGAATGGTCACTTTATACAGATTTCCTGAATGCTTGGCCACTACCCTCACCCACCCTACACCCCACCGCAAATGCTTGTGCGCTATATTCAACAGGAGGGCTGCCTTAATTTCCCCCTCGCCACGAGTCGCTTCAACGATAAGGCTGCTCTTAACCCTCTCCCCGGCCACAAATCGCCTCAACGGCAGGGCTACCCTTAACCCCAACACCCCTGAAGCTTGAAGTCCAACAGGTGACCCTGGCAAGCATTGCACAACATTACTGTGTACTCACCTCCGAGTTCCCCTCAAATTGCAGGCTGCCAAGTGCATGCCTTTTACGTGCTACTGTGAAACACATCAGTGTGCTTTCCCACCGATGTGGACGGACGATCCAGCGGAGCAGGATGATTCTGGTGGGGTGGCCTGATAATAATATGCTGATGTATTACAATTGGTTTTATGATGTCAGGAAACCACTGGTTTCCCGCCATTGTAAAACTGATTGTGCCATATTGTCCGCTCACGCCACCGATCACGCCCCACGCCAGTGGGCACAGAAAATTCCGCCCCAAGTCAGAGATTGTGGGCTCAAGATCCACTCCAGAGACTTAAGCCAATAATCCAGGCTGACACTTCAGTACAGTGCTGAGTGACTACTGCACTATCGGAGGTGTTAATTTTTGAATATGATCTTAAATCATGCTGTGTCAGGTAGGTGTGAAGAAAATTGTGACATTATTGCACAAAGAGCAGAGGAGTTTTCCTAGTTCCCTGGCCAACATTTTTATTATTTTTTTATTTATTTCATGGGATCTGGTCATCACTGGCTAAGCCAGCATTTATTGTCTATCCCTAAAAACCCCTGAGAAGGTGGTTTTGAATTGCCTACTTGAACCATTGGTCCATGTAGTGAAGGCATTTCCACATTGCTGTTAGTTAGGGAGTTCCAGGATTCTAAACCAGTGACAATGAAGGAATGGCATTATACTTGTAAATCAGAATGATGTGTGACTTGGAGGGGAACATAGAATTGGTGTTCCCATGCATCTGCTGCCCTTGTCTTTCTAGTAGGTTTGGGAGGTGCAATCAAAGACACTTTGGTGAGTTGCTGCAGTACTGAGGGAAGCTAGAGAGGAGGTAAATGAAATTCTAACAACAGTCTTTCAAACCTCCTTGGTTATGGGAGTTGTGCGAGAGAACTGAAGGATTACAAATATTACACCCCTGTTCAAAAAGAGGAGAGGGATAAACCTGGTAACTGCAGGCCAATCAGTCTAACGTCTGTGATAGGAAAATTTCTGCAGACCGTTGTATTCACATTTGGGGAATCTTAAGTTAATATGGGTCAATGACATTGATTTTTAAAGGCATACCATGGCTAATTAACCTGATTAAGTTAATTGATAAAGTAGCAGAGAGGGTTGATGAAGGTGATGCAGTAGATGTATATATAGACTTTCAAAAGGCATTTGATAAAGTATTACATAACGTATTTGGAAAATAGAAGCACGTGGTATTAAAGAGACAATGGTAACTTGGGTATATAATTGGCTAAACGATAGAGGCAGAGATTAGCAGTGAATGAATGTTTTTCTGATTGCTGAGAAGTATGCTGTGGGATCATCCGGAGCCATTAGGAATATCGCTTTTCTTATGATTTATTAACAACCTGACGTTGGCTATAGGGAGTACAAGTTCAAAGTTTGTGGATCATACACAGTTTGGGAACATAGTAACCAGTGAGCAGGATAGCCGCAGACTTCAGGAGGATATAGGTAGACTGGTGAAATGGATGGACACATGACATTTATCGTGGGTGTGTGAAGTGATATGCTTTGGAGGAAACAATATGGCGAGGCAGTCTGTATTGGGAGGGGGTGGTTGCAAGAGCAGAGGGACCTGTGGGCACACATTCTGGAATCTTTGAAGGTGGCAAGCAAATTGATAAGCTATTTAAGAAAGCATATGGGATACTTACCTTTGTAAATAGAGGCACTGAATTAAAAAACAAGGAAGCCATGCCGAACCTTTACAAATCATTAATTAGCCTTCAGTTGCAAAGCTGAGCACCACAATTCAAGAAGAATGTCAAGGCCTTGGAGGGGATACAGAGAAGGTTTATCAAGATGATACCAGGGATGAGGGTGAGATTATGGAGAGACTAGAGAAGCTGGGATCATTCTCCTCAGAACAGAGAAGTTTTAAGGGGAGATGTAATAGACGTTTGCAAGATTATGAGTGGTTAAGCAAGTGGTGAGCACGTAGGGAGAAACTGTTACCTCTGGCAAATGGGTTGACAACCTACCATCTGGATGTGTAGATTTAAAATAATCGGCAAAAGGACACAATGGAGAAATGAGGAGAAATCTTTTCATGCAAATTGTTGTTAAGATTTGGAATGAAAGAGTGGTGGCAGCAGATTTCATTGGAACTTTCAAAATGCAATTGGACATGTACTTGAATAGGACTAATTTTCAGAGTTATGGAGAAAAAAATTGGATTAAATTGGGCATTTAAGGAGTTGGCAAAAGCATGATGGGCTGAATGGCTTCCTTCTGAGCTGTAAGATTCTATGATTCTTTAATTTATCCCTCAGTCAACTGAATATTTTCAGGGCATTTATCTCATTCAGTTTGTGGGAGAGATGGCTGAGTGCCAATTGGCTGCTGCATTTTTCTGCATTGCAATAGTGACTATACTTCAGAAGTATTTAACTGATTTGAAGTGCTCAAAGATACCTTGAAGACATGAAAGGAATTATAAAATTGTAGGTTATTTGCTTTAATGTATATATAATTTTCTTGCACAAACTAAATTCTTGTTCTGTGCATTGAATAATAACTTTCAAAGGAATTTGATATGGACTTGAAAAAGAGAAATTTGCAGGGTTGGGGAAAGAGCAGGGGAGCACAACTAATTAGAGAGCTCTTTCAGAGAGCCAGCACAGGCACTATGGGTTGATTAGTCGCTGCTGTAAGGTTCTATGTATATACTCTAGATTGAACTAAACAAATTTCATTTAGTGTATCTACATTGGGTAGAATTTTCTGCTTGGCTGTGGGCACATACCCGACATGCTCAAGCGTGTAATAGCGCGCGATGATGTTGGGCGAGCATCCTGATTTCATCGCGCACTTGCGCGATATTTTGGTCGGCGGGCACACACAAGAGTCAGCAGTGCACCCACTGGCAATTAAGAGGACTATTAAGGCCATTAAAGTAGCAATTGATCCCGATTTTTTTGCTGCCCGTCCAACGTTACTAACGGTTGGTGAGCAGGCAAATTGGCCAGGCCGCCTTTGGATTTTTGAGCAAACCTCAGCCAAGGGCGGGATGAAGTTTCAAAAATTAATTTAAAAACAGATTAAAATGTTTGGACAGAATTTTCAGCATCCGTTCATTCTGAGACGTGGACATTTTTTCTGGATTTTAAATTCTGTCTATTGCTTTTAAATTCGTCAGCTCCCATAGCTCTCTGCCTTCAGGGAGCTTTCCTTCTGCCCTACCCCGCGTCTGTGCTGACTTCAGCGCTCGCCCTCCTCCCCGCCCTCACCCCAGCAGCGCTGAGCATTTCAGCACGCCTTTCACATTGACTGGCCGCTAATTGGCCAGCCAGCGTGAAATCGCTGTCGGGGGCCAATCGCAGTCAACGGGCCGTTCCCTGGCTGCTCCCAGGTCTGCCGATCGGGGCTGCCCACCTACCTGAAAATTCTACCCATTGTGTTTTTCTTAAAAGTCAGCACGAGTATTTTTTTAAATTATATTAACTTGAACCAAGAGAGGTTATGATTCCTCAAGGAACTTGTAGAAATGTGCTGTATTTAAGCATGAATATTTTGTTAAATTATATTAATTTGAACCAAGAGAGGTTATGATTCCTCAAGGAATTTGTAGAAATGTGCTGTATTTAAGTGTCTTATCTTTCATTGTGCTTATAGTCATCACATAGACAATAGTGAGTAAAACATCTGTTCAATTTTTAAAGGGATATTACAGAAGCAATGAATTTATTATTACCCAGCATCCTTTGCCACACACAACTAAGGACTTCTGGCGAATGATTTGGGACCACAATGCACAAATAATTGTCATGTTACCAGACAACCATGGACTAGTGAGTATCAAATGTTTTTAGTAATTTTATTATTTCAGCTGTTGTTTTCTTTTCATCGAGGTTAATCTTGTCTTATGAATATTCCATTTTAAAATATAAATCAGTTATAGCTTGTCATATTAACGCAAACCATTTGCACTAGGTTTTGGTGCTGCGTATCTAGGAATTCGATTATTTAATAGCATCTGAATTTTTCATTTAACTGAGATTATAAATATTCAAATCTTACAGGTTTGCAATCCTCTGCGTGACTGACAAGTTATTCTAATTACTCTGCTATATTGTATGAATACTAAATTTAATTTTCATTGGTGATGCTTATCCCTTTTAAAATTAGAACATGCTTTCTGTTGTGAAACTCAGATGGGCCACTGCTGATATTCACCATGTTCTGTAAATATGAAAAAAGGAGTAAAATATATACCGACCTTGTGACTCACTAATCTTAACCATAAATCTGTGCAAATTTTGGAAAATATAAATACCTTTAACCTTTAAATGCTGCAGCCAAATCTATTTAGACTCATAAAATTTTATTTTAACTAGAACTACTCTTGTTTCATGGCTACAGATAGCATTGGCAGTAGTGGCATACAACCCACTTCCTTTACAGCAATGCTAACAAAACCAGGTGCACAAAAGTGGCAGAAGCATAAGTGCGGTTAAGAACAATTTCATTAAGAAAGAAAGTTTAAAGAAAAAGGAAAAGTATAAATTGTAATTGAGGAAAAATAGTTTAGGAACTCATAATTACGATTGCTTTGTATGGGACCACTGGCTATGACTCTCCCCTCTGATATTTCCCTCCTCTATGGTATTTGCTGCCACCTCTGATCAGCAACTCCCCACTTAAGACAAGAACTAAGCAGAGTGGACTGCAGCCTGCAAATGAACTAATTCTCAGTTCTGTTGTACTTGACCAATTTGCCATGTCATATATTGTAAGTTTATCTTTAATATTGTACAACTATGGGATATGAAAGATTGAAAAATATTATTGTTCGATTATTAATTTTGGTCCTGAAGAAAACAGCATCAGCACATTACTAACTGCCACTAAATTCAATGAAAATATTTAATCTTGTTAAATGGGGTGATTCCTGTGCCTAAACAGCATCAAAAGCATTTCCTACATCATAATCTGAGGAACTGTAGAGGCGTTCCTTGTGCCAGCCATAAATGAGCATTAGGCTCTTTGAATGTGCTAATTAGGGGCCTAAACCCCTTTTTAGGACCCGTTTCCGAAATTGGGCAGCAACTAGGTAGAACAGGGTCGAGACACTGAATGGCCTTCTCCTGTTCCAAACCTATTTCCAACCTATTATCTTCAAATAGTTACTAGGAATTTTGTTTTGGATTTCCAGCATCCGCAGTTTTTTTTGTTTTTATACTAGGAATAATGTATCAGACAAAGTAATCTAAAAAAATATTTAAGTTTTTAGGAATGGAGTCAGATTTATTTATGGAATGTAGAGATTTAATATAAGTATCTCTTCTTAATAAACATAAAGAGCAGGGATCTTCGGTGAACCTAGCAAAGAACTACTTAAGCTGCAGTGTATTACTTAAAGATTCAATTTTGTAATTTATGACCACAAATGGAACCTGACCTTTACTTAACATGGAATGTCATATTTTCTTTAGTGAATCTGACTTGCCATTTCATGTTTATACTTGCTCTGCTTGATTAAACAAATGTCAAATTTTCACTTATTTAGAGGCAAAGTTCATTCTTAATATTATCGATGCAGTTAATGGCCATTTCAATCTTATACAAGGCAATTATTTACTAGCTGAATCCCAGAACAGTGGCCAAGAAGATGTCAAAATTAACAGTAACTGTCAAAACTGCTGGAGTGTAAAATATTTATTCCAACTTTCTAGTTCTCTGGCGTGCTGATTTGCAATGGCTTTATGCAGCATTTGAAAAGTGCTTGGTGCTTGCTCTGCCTCATTTAATTTTGTTTTTAAAATTTAATTCTGCACACTGTTAAAGAAAAATTAAAACTTCAACATACATGCAAGAAACTTAGCCTTATGTTACATTTTACTGGATTTTTATGTGTATATTATTTATTATATATTAAAAATGGGGCATGGTCCAATGGTATTGCACCTGTAGGTGGTACTGTGATTTGACATACTGTAGTGTCACATGGCAGGATCATCTTATGCCAAAATAAGTAATGCACCTTTAGTTACTGATTCACTATGCGCCCATTACACACTCCTGTCTTGGCAATTTCACCCCTCAAAGCCTGCTCACAATAAACTTCCATTAGCAACAAACTAAACAGAACTCTAGCCATGATTCCACTCCCTATTTGCAAGATAATTATGGATGACAAAGGCCATCTAACCCAGCTCATTTCATTCATCCAGATGTCATACCATAGAACCATAGAAAAGTTACAGCACAGAAAGAGGCCATTCAACCCATCGAGCAGGATTTTACGTGTAAAATGATGCGCAGTGACATCGGGCAGTACTCCCAATGTCACCGCGCTCCATTTAAAGTTTCAGGTAGACGGGGATGCAGCAAAATCAGCTGCGCACCCACCGACCTGTCAGTGGCCAATTGAGGCCATTGACAGAGTCAATTAAGTAATTAAAGGATCTGCCTTAAGGTTGGCGGGCAGGCCAGGAGCCCTGGCGTGAATTAGAAAAAGCATGAAGCCTCATCCACGGGCCGGATGAGGTTTCATGTCGGTTTTTAAAAATTTTAATAAAGTTTTTGTAAAAATTAAGGACATGTCCCAACTCATGTGACAGTGTCACATGAGGGGACATGTTAGGGAAATTTAATTTTTCTATTTTTAGCTTTTTTACATTTAGATCCAAACTCCCTGAGGCTACATTTAGGAAGGGCACAGTGCTTCTGTGCAGACATCACGTAAGGCCCACCCACATAAAATGGCGCCACACCCCCAATTGGGGGCACCGATCAGAAGCGCACCTGTGTGTGCCAGCCCATCAACTTCGTCCCCGAAAATCCTGCCCATCGTGTCTATGCCAGCTGAAAAAGAAAAAAAACTGGCTGCCATTTTAATCCCACCTTCCAGCACCTGGTCCACAGCCTTGCAGGTTGCAGCGCTTTAGCTGCTGATCCAGATGCCTTTTAAATGAGTTGAGTGTTTCTGCCTCCATGACCAAACTAGGCAGTAAATTCCAAACACCCACCACCATTTGGGTGAAGAAGTTTTTCTTCATGTCCCCTCTAATCCTTCTACCAATCACCTTAAATCTGTGCCTGTTTGCTAGGGGAAACAGGACCTCCCTGCTGCTCTATCTAGGCCCCTCGTAATCTTGTACATCTCAATCAGGTAACCCCTCAGCCTCCTCAATTTCAAAGAAAACAACCAGAGCCTATCCAATCTTTCCTCATAGCTGCAATTTTCAAGCTCTGGCAACATTCTTGCAAATCTCCTCTGTACACTCTTCGGAGCAATTATATCCTTCCTGCAATGTAGCGACCAGAACTGTACATAAAATTCCTGCTATGGCTTAACCAATGTTTTATACGGTTCCATCATTACATCCCTACTTTTGTATTCTGTAGCTCATCCAATAAAGGGAAGTATCCCATATACTTTCTTTATCACCTTATCTATCTGTCCTGCCACCTTCAGGACATGCAGACCAAGGTTTCTCATTTCCTCTACCCCTCTCAATATCCTCCCATTTATTGTGTATTCCCTAGCTTTGTTTGCCCTCCCTAAATGCATTCCCTCACTTATCTGGATTGAATTCCATCTGCCACTTTTCTGCCCACTCAACCAAACCTTTGATATAATTCTGGAGACAACCTTTTCACAGTCAACTACACAGCCAATTTTTGTGGAATCTGCAAATTTCCCAATCATGCAACCCACATTTTAGTCCAAATCATTAATATATACAACAAGCAAGGGGGGAGCCAAAAATGAGCCCTGTGGAACGCCACTAGAAACCATTTTCCATTTGCAAAAATATCCATCAACATTACCTTTTGTTTCCTGTTGCTGAGCCTATTTTGAATTCAACTCACTGCATTCCCTTGTATCTCATGGGCTTTTACTTTTCTGACCAGTCTGCCATGTGGGAACTTGGTCAAATGCCTTACTAAAATCCACTGCACTACCCTCATCAATCATCTTTGTTACTTCATCAAAAAGTTCAGTTAAATTAGTAAGACACGACTTTCCCCTAACAAAACCATGCTGACTATCCCAGATTAATTGATTCCTTTCTAAGTGACAGTTTATCCTGTCTCTCAGGATTGATTGCAATAATTTGCCTACCACATAAGTCAGACTGACCAGCCTATAATTATTTGGTCTATCCCTCGGACCCTTTTTAAATAATCGCACAACGTTCGCAGACCTCCAATCCTTTGATACCTCACCTGTATCTATTGATGATTGGAAAATGATCCTCAGAACATCCACTATTTCTTCCCTGGCCTCCTTTAACAGCCTGGGCTCCAACCCACCCAGCCCTGGTGACTTATTCACCTTCAAGGATGTCAGTCCCTCCAGTACATCTTCTCTCATTATGCTTATTGTATCTAATATTTCACACTCCTCCTCTTTAACTAGAATATCTGCTTCATCCTTCTCATTAGTGAGAACCCTGCCCACATCTTTAGCATCAGAGCACAAGTTACCATGTACACCCTACCCTTTCCTTAGTTATTCTCTTGCTCTTAATGACTGGTAAAGCTTCTTCGCATTTTCTTTGATTTTACCTGCCAATGTTTTTTCATATCCTCTCTTTGCTTTCCTAATTACCTTTTTTACTTCGCCCCTGTACTTTCTATATTGCTCTAGGCTTTCCACAGTATTAGGTTTTTTATGATTGTCCTAAGCTTTTTTTCTGCTTTATCTTACCTTATTTACTTCCAGATAACCAAAGGGCTTTAAATTTGGCAATACCGCCCTTTTTCCTTCTGGAGACATGTATACACTGTGCCCATAGAATCTCACTTTTGAATGTCTCCCACTGGTTTGTCACTGATTTCCCTTCAAGTAACTGTAACCAGTCCGCTTTCGCCATATCACCTGTCAGCTTCGTAAAATTTGTCTTTCCCCAATATAGAACTTATACACCTGTTCTATCTTTTCAGAATTATATTAAATCTAACTGTATTCTGGTCACTATCTGCAAAATGTTCACTCACTACTACTTCATCCACTTGCCCAGTTTCATTTCTGAATACTAAATCTAGAATTGCACTACGTCACATTGGGCTTGTTACGTGCTGGCTAAAAAAAGCCCTCTTGAATGCAGTTCAAAAATGTTGTGCCCTCTGTGCCTATTACACTGTTCGTATCCCAGTTGATATTAGGGTAGTTGAAGTCCCCAACTATTATTGCCCTACTGTTTTTGCACTCAGAAATTTGCCTACATATTTGCTCTTCTATCTCCCTCTCACTATTTGGGGGTCTATAGTACATTCCTAGCAGTGTGGCTGCCCCCTTTTTATTCCAGAGCTCAACCCATATGGCATCAGTTGATGATTCATTTAGTATATCATCCCTCCTCACGGCTGTAATTAATTCTTTAACCAATAATGCTACATCCTCACCTTTTTGAGCCCCGTCAATCCTGCTTGAAAACCCTTTGGCCAGGGATGTTGAGCTGCCATTTTTGCTGCTCTTTAAGCCAAGTTTCTGTTATCATGCTGCCATGTGTCTGTCTGTGCCCTTAGCTCATCGGCTTTGTTTGCCAAACTCCTTGCAATTTAATAAACACCTTTTAACATTGCCAAATTCCTGTGCTGTAAGCCTTTTAACCTTTGCTATTTCTGTCTTTCAAAGTCACCCGCTAATTTTCTGTCTCCCACTCCCTACTCTGAATTTGTACTATCTAAATCTGCCCTCAGGTTCCCATCTCCCTGCCAGACTAGTTTAAGCCCTCCCCAACATCACTAACAAATCTCCCTGCAAGGATATTGGTCCAATTCAGGTGTAGACCATCCGGCTTGGATTGATCCCATCTTCCCCAGAACAGGTCCAAAAGCCCCAGAAATCTGAAGCCTTCCCTCCTGCACCACCTCTCCAGCCATGCATTCTTCTGGTGTATTCTCCTATTTCTATACTCACTAGCACATGGCCTTGGAAGTAATCCAGAAATTACTACCTTTGAGGTCCTGCTTGCTAATCTCTTTCCTAACTCTCTGAACTCAGCCTGCATGACCTCATCCCTTTTTCTACTTATACTGTTGGTACCAATGTAAAGCATGACCTCTGGCTGTGCACCCTCACCCACCAGAATGCTCTGAAGCTGCTTAGTGATATCCATGACCCTTGCACCAGGGAGCAACATACCATCCTGGAATCACGTCTGCGACCACAGAAATATCTGCCTGTTCCCCTAATAATAGAATCCCCTACCATTATTGCTCCCTTCTTGTTACTTCTCCCACCCTGCACAACTGAGCCACCTATGGTGCCCTGGTCATGACTCTCGCTGCTCTTTCCAGAGGAACCCTTTCTCCCATTGATACTCAGAACTGAGTACCTGTTAGAAAATGGGATGTCCTCAGTGGTCTGCTGTACTACCTGACTTGTCATTCTTGTCTATCTGACAGCCATCCAATCCCTCTCTGCCTGCTCTTTCATAAGTTGCAAGATGACTACTTTCTGAAATGTGCTATCCACGTAGCTCTCACCCTTGTGAATGCTCCTCAGTGACACCAGCTGACCCTCGAGTTCCAAGATATGGAGCTCATGTTTTTCCATTTGGTGGCATTTTCTGCACATGTAGTTGTCCAGGACATGGGTAGCGTCCTGGAGTCCCCACATGGCATGGTATGTGCATTCGACGGGTATGAACAGCGCAACTGTGCCTCAAATTATTTACTTACTGCACCGAAATTGGAATCTAAGTAAACACAATAAAATGTTAATTAACTCTCATTATGTCCTCACACCGGTTATTTTTTATATCCCCAACCCTCGCTGGAACTCTTGCTCTGTCCTTGTGCCAGCTTTTTTTTTCTAAGCCCTGACTTTCCCTGGAACTCTTGCTCTGTCCTCGCACCCATTATTTTTTAAATCCCGGCTCTCGCTGGGGCTCTTGCACTGTCCTTGTGCCATTCTTTTTTTAAAGCTCCGATTCTTGCTCTGTCCTTTCGCTGGTTTATTTCAAATCCTCAACAGCAAAATCTAATTTACTATCCATAGCCGTTTTTTTCTTCTTGTATTTACCACTTTAAATATGTTGCTGCTTTAAGGCAGTAACTTTTTTTAACTCAGGCTGCAGTTGCTAGGGTACAGTTGACTTCCCTCTGTTTTTTCTGAGTCCTTCTTGCTGGGCAGATCTTTGAAAAAACTTTGCAGGTGCTGTATTTTGCAACAAATGTATCAATGCCGGTACAGAGTGTTTTTTGTAGTGACCTGCACTGCAGAGGGCTTGGAAACTTGGTTATGCGTCTGTTTTAGTTTGGGGGAAAATCTGCAGTCCTTATTTAAAATGAGTGTTTGAAGCTATTTCCCTTTGAGTTTAGATTGCTTATAAAAACTGAGATTTTGGCATTTCTGAAATGCTTAGAAGGGTTGTACTCACAGCCCGTGTTGCATTTCACTGATTTACTGCTGGTCTTAAGTTTCCTTTTTTAAAAAAACCTTTAAAACTGCAGCAATCTCGCCAGTGAACTTCCACTCACTCTGGTAGATTCCTCAACTTCCAAGTCTGTACTGAAGCTTCTTCAACTATTTCTTCTTAGGTGTTCGTCTCTCTAGTTAGGCTTCAGTTGCTTTTAGTTCCTCATACCTTGGGATGCTGATTTAAGGCTTCTTCAAAAGTATTTAATTGGCTGAGTTATTTGAGACATCATGAAAGGTGCTGTATAAATGTAGGTTATGTCTTTCTTTCATTACATCTGCATGCAGTAGGCAGTGACTGTAACAATTGTGAAATTGGAGGCCCAATGCTGATTCTCTAAGGATATCAACTGATGTTAGGAAAGTGGCTACATTTACAAAACAATTCAACTGTAGCTAATACAACCTTACCATTCTGACCTCTCTGGCACAAACCCACAATATACCACAAATGGCATCTGTTCCTTTTAAGCTAATGATACTATCCCCAAGATTTGCCAGTCAGACATCCACCTGCAGCTTAGGAAAAATATACAGTAGATTAAATTGATTATCTGAATTTTTCAGAGAAGAATGATACAAGATACATAAATTCAGTATGGTCTTAAGTCAAGAACTGGATTGTTTCCTCTTCCCCAGAAACTGTCATACAAATTGTGCTATACACTGAATTTACAGCCTGAAATGGAAAAATGTCATTGATAAATAAGAAATTCCAAAGGCAAAAAAAACCCCCCGCCACCCCTGCCACTGACCTTCCAATAGCCCCCAATCTCCACCTCCCCAACACCCTCTGGACCTACCCCCACTGCTTCAACAGCCCCCTGACCTCCCTGCAACCCTCCAACAGCCCCTAACATTCCCCCACTCCTCCAACAGCTCCAACCTCCCCCATCCCTCCAAGATTCCCTAACCTACTTCCCACCCCTCCAACAACCCCCAGCCTCCCCTCATCTCTCCAACACCTCGCAACCTACCCCCAATGCCTCCACACACCCCTAACTTCTAACTTCTCCCCTCACCCCTCTAACACCCCCTGCTTAAATACACACACACACAAACCAGAAGGTGGGATAAAACAGTTCAAAGGCACCAATTCCAGAGTACAGGATTCGATGGGTTGATTTTGATCGATGTCTTCCAAATTCCCTTCAGATTTTGTTGATAATACGAGGTGGTCTTCAAGCACTTTCAGTATTTAGTTCACTGGTTGAATAGTTGCTTTGTTCGTTGCTGTGGTCCAGGATGAAACAATAAAGAAAGTTCTTGTCTTATTGTGTAGATGGATCTTATTTGCCATTATTCAATATTAGGGTGTTTTCTAGCCAAAGTTCCTTCCTCAAAGAAACAGAACCATTCTTCTTAATATTTATGGAGCATTTGTGGAGCAGAATGGTTGCTACGGTTTCTTATATTAATAACTGTCACTGCAATCCAAAAGTAATTTATTATATGAAGCTCTTCGAAATATTGCAATGCAAAAGGCACTAAAATAATGTTGCTATGATATATTGTTGTTGTGGGTAGATGCCAGGCAAAGGCCAGGCACCTCTCACAGTCAAAAGAGAAAAATTCAGACTGGTGGTCACTGAGACCAGCTTCCACGGGGGTCTTACAGCAGGATTTTGAGTTTGGCTTGCGGGCGCAGTCAGCTGGCTCAGGAGCGACCCAGAAATTTGCCCCTGCCCACGATCGGCCCCCAACCAAGTTTTCACACTGCTTGGCCACATGTGTGCAGGCGATGGCACCCTGGAAGCGGGGAACCCAGCAATTGGTGCAAAGCCTCTGGCTTGCTCAGCCTGGCTGGTTTGTCTATATGGTAAAGAATAAATGTCAGAACCTGCCTGAACAGAGTGTCTGTCACCAGCTTGATGCAACTGTGGGCAGCTGATTGGGAGACCCCACACAGATCCCCCACTGACCCCTGGTAAGAACCGGAGGCATAAAAGCTGAGGGCCGCTGTGACCTTCATAGCCCCTGGCATTGGGCGTCCACCCACACAGTCGGAGCTGATCTCAGGCCCAATCGTTTGATAAATGGAGGTCACAATGAACCAGGAATGGGAGTGACATTCTCCAAATGGAACTGTTGATTTAAAGTTAAACCTACTCTGCTTGATATCTAAACCAACATATTTAAAAGCTCCACAAGCCTGATTTCCAATTTTAAATTCCACTCTAATTTTATTAATAACTCATTTCTCAAATTCCAGTACCACTCCATATCAAATCATCAACATGCATCATGAAGATACCTGCAAGTTTACCTTTATGATACCAACAAGACATTGCAGGATTTGCTTTGAGTTGAACACAGCCAATTTTCAGCAAAACAAATCTCACTGAAAAATACCAGACCCCTGAAATATCATTCAGGACATAGAGTCAATTGTTTAGCTTCTGTATCTGCTGCCTCTTTGAATGATTTCAGAAACACCCCTCTGAAAAGTATTACCCTGCAGAAATGCAGCTTTTATGCAAATTAATCTTCACTCCCATGGTCCAAAGAGCTAAAAGGATTTTCAAGATTACTTAGCCAACTGTGTGAAAGTCCATTCTAATACCTGTATCACCTAGTGGCTCCTCAAAACCGCTAGCGACCAGCCTTGTTTTAGTCTTTTAAGTTCTAACTGAAAGTATTTTTTTTCAGTACAAGCCCATCTATGTAAAAAAGCAGTTGCCCTCTTCTCTGGTACCTCAGGGTAAACTACAAACTCTCTCCAAATGTCTAATTCCCTTTGGTTTGCCTTTCTCATCAGTTTATCCTCAAGTTTTTTGGCAGCCACCAACTTCACAATCATGAAGACTCCCGTTTCTGGTCCTGTTCTGAGACTGTTCTGCAGCCTTTATTTCGTTGTCTACTCTATTCTCACTACAGCCTCTACTTGTGCTTCTCTGTCCATCAAGACAACTACTTTGTCATCTCCCTCTTGTACTATCGGACGTTCATTCTCCAGGTCATGCTCGTTTTCTGACATGATTCACTTCAAGTAGTTGCAGTGTGCTTTTGTAGTCTCCATGCTTTCACCGTATTCTGCCAGCCCATGGACCTTGCTTCTTGGCCATCATCCTGAACATTCAGCCAATATTTAAACTTGCCAGTAGCTTTTCCTTTATGTTCCACAGTTGTCGCATCCCTCCATGCACTTGACCTCTCTGGTATATATGTGACCCAAGTACCCCACTCTATGCAATTGATCTTTAAACATGACAGCTTTGTCCTGTGCATCATGATCGCTAACATTACCACTGTCCAGCCCTTTGTGCACCATAACCTGCTTCTCAAGACCTTCATCACAAAACAATAAACATCTGAAGTACAAGATGCCTCATTTACTTCTGTCAGATGCTCAGACCCTGAGATTTTAGACGGCATTTGCCGGCCCCCTCGCAGGCAGGACCCGCCGCGGGCGAGGTGGCGTCCCAACCAGAAGTCCTTTGACTTGCGGCGAGACCGGAAGATCACGGTGGTGGGTGGGTGCAGAAAATCCCACCCTTTGTAACTCATTCAGATCATGAAGGTGAATCTTAACAGTTTAATTGCCTTGTTTGCTAAGTACTATCCTACCATCATTACCTTGCCGGGGCCTTTCTATTCCCTATGACCTCTTTTATAATAAATCAAAATTCCTGAATTAAATTCTGTCTCATACAGTCTTAGTATAATGCCACGTTGTTCTTTGAATATTCTTCAAAACCTCAGCTTGATGAAAGCCTGTCTGCCTACATGTAAAGCATTTAAATATGCAGAAAAAATGGAACTAATTGTAGTACCTCCAAGCACAGGAGGACTTGCACACATCACAGAAAGCAATATGGTGTTTTGTCCATAGACTAATTGATAGGAACTATATTCTCCAACCACCTGAATTCTTTGCATGAACCACCCATGCCAGGATCGTTGTCAACTTGTAGTCTAGATAATCAACTAAAATTTTATGCAGTATTCCATCAATGAATGCATGACTCCTTTCAGAGTCCATTGTTGAAAGGACTTTCAGCTGTGGTATTCATCACCATGATGTTCATGTTTTCACTCCTGTCTCTGATCTTCGCATTGGCAAATTTCCCTGCATTATTAGTCAGAAACTTTGCTGTTACCCCAAGTCAGATGCCTATCCATTGCTTCATGATTTTATCTCTAACAACCACTTTGTTCTTACTGTGTATTGTAGAAAGGCTAAATCTAGTTGCCAGGTCTACAAAATGTAAAACAAAAATATTTCTGTCTTTGTCCCATTCCTTCAGATTCATTGCAACTACTTTGTTAAAGTTACATGCCAACTTAAGACTTACAATAGGGTATAGTGGCATCCTCTGATTTTTTTTTACAGATTTCAAACTTCTAACTAATCTCTTTTGTTAGCCTTCAATACTCTTCATCAACTACACCTTTTTTTTGTACTTCTTTCATGGAATGTGAGCATCGCTTGCAAGGCCTGCATTTGGTGCCCATCCCTAGTTATCTTTGAGAAGGTGGTAGTAGTGAGCAACCTTGAAACAATGCTGTCCATATGGCGTTGGTGCACCCACAGTGCTGTGAAGAAGGGAGTTCCTGGATTTTGACCCAGTGACATTAAGGAATGGCAATATAATTCCAAGTCAGGATGGTATATGGCTTGAAGGGGAACTTGCAGGTAATATTGCTCCCATACATCGGCTGCAATTTACACCTTAATAACGTTGAGGGCTGCTAGCCTTACCATTATTCCTAATCCATGCCTTAGGTCATTAGTTTACAGTCTATTCTTAATGAACTTAAAGTTGTTCAGAAATTATGGGTAGAATCTTGCCATCAGCAAGCAGGGGGCGGGGCCCACTCACCAATGCGTAAAATGACATGGGATGATGTCGGGTGGAACCTCTGACATCATCCCGCCTCATTTAAATTTTCAGGAAGGCGGGGGCACAGCAAAATCAGCTGTGGGCTCGCCGACCTGTCAATGGCCAATTGAGGCCATTGACAGGATCATTAAAACAGTTAAAGGACCTGCCAGTCCAACCTTAAGGTTGGTGGGCAGGCCAGGAGCCCCGGCGGCAAATAGATAAAACATGAAACCTCATCCAGCAGCGGGATGAAATTTCATGAGGGGCACATGTAAGGGATTTTTTTTTTCTATTTTTAATATTTCTCAAAGTCCAGGTGATCTCCCCGAGGCTGCACTTGTGCATGCGCGAAAGAGCACACTCTCGCTTTTAGGAAATCACCCCCGCCCGCACAGGGAGCACATAGCATTTCCCGCCGGACGTCACGCTGGACGGGCCTTAATTGGCCCGCCCACGTGAAATGGCGGTGCGGCCCGCTTGGCTGGCAGGGATCGGCTCCCTACCCGCCGGAGATTGGGTCGGGCCCACCCGCCCGACAAGCAGAAAATTCTGCCCTATATCTATGTTCTTTATTCTGGATATTTAAATAAAGTATTTTGCAGCTCTTACAATTGCACCAAGACCATTTATGGCAGAAGTTATAATGCTGCTGAAATTATATAGTTGAGTATGTTAGTATTTATCAGACTTGATTTGTTTTATTCTCAACTATGTAGACACTAAGGTTATCTAATAACTATAGCATTCAGTAATAGCTATATCAAATCTGTTAATTGCACAACATGAACTATTATGTTAAATATGAATATTCATTTAGAAGACTGTAGCTGCACTTTCTGTTTTACTTTTACTAAAGTGTAAACTGCTGATATTATGGAAGCTGATGGGCCATTAAAAATGCTGAAAGTGTATGTTTTATTCATTATGCATTATTATTCATATTGGACAGAATTTAAAGAGGTGGTATTTATTTTATATCTGGGATTTGTAAAGTTATGTTCTCGTTTTCTATCCAGCTCTATGCCCTTATAGCTTGTTGTCCCTCAACCGGATTAGCAGGACTGATAGGACCTTCCTCGAGAGATCTGTTTTGCTGGACAGAAAGGTTTCTCTTTTACTTCTGCCAGCTTTCCTAGCCATCGCTTCTCAAATTGGCCATTTTATGACAGAAGGCTGGGGATCGGGTGGGAATGTGGAATTAAGTTTGAGGATCAACTATGATCTTATTAAATGCAGGAACAGACTGAAAGGGTCCATATGGTTTAGTCCTGTTATTTTTTATGTTCTTATATTGAGGAGAGGAGGAGCGGAGACAGATGATGTGGTAGAGGTGGAAGTAAGCAGCTGATATGTTGAGGAACTTGAGTTTCAGTTTGAAGCGAATGTCAAGATTATGAAGATTGTGTTTCAGCTTGACATAGTAGCCAGAGGGTAGAGTCAGTGGCAAGGATGCTGTTTGTGGCTGGGGCAAATATTGTGGCTTTGGTCTTCACAATATCTAGTTGGAAAAAGTTACAGCTCACCCGAGATTGGATGCCTGACAAGCAGTTGGACAGCACAGAGGTGAGAGTGTAGCTCTCAATTAGGGATAGGCAACAAATGCTGGCCTTGCCAGCAATGCTCACACCCAATAAAGAATATCGAGAAGGGAAGGCTGGGTGTCATCAGTGTATATGTGGAAGCTGAGTCCATGTCTGAACAGTTTTGTGAAGAGGCGGCCTGCGGATGGAGAGGGTCACAGATAAATCATGGGATACCCCCAAGTAGGCAACAGGGTGAGGCTTGTGTGTGAGAAGGAGGGGAGAATGTGTGTAAGAAAGAGGGGGTGAAGGAGAGTGTGTGTGTGTGTGTGTGTCTGTGTGTGTGTGTGTGTGTGTGTGTGTGTGTGTGTATGGGAAGAATGTGCACCTGTGAGTGTGTGTGAGACAGGAGAGTGTGTGTGTAAGTCTGGCTTACTCCCAGTCTCAGGGTTCTCATTAACCCTCACCCCCACACACCAATACACACTCTCACCCACTGTCACAGGAAGTGAGTGAACACACTGAGACCGCAAGTGAACGAGACGCACAAACACCCACCCTCTCGCACGCTAATGGTCATCTTTATTTATTATTCCGTTTTTAAATGATCAGTTATTGCTTTGACATTTTTTCTTTGCTCAGCAAGTTGTTTCTTTTCATACTTCAGCTTTTAATGATGTGCCAAACTTTATCTTTCTGAAATTTGTTCATCGGCCCCTTGAGTGAGAAAATATTGAAATATGTCCCCCCAGGCGAAAAGGCTGGGCAAGCCTGTCCAAGCCAATTGAATTGAGCTCTAATTGCAAACAGTTTCAAAATGGCTAAAACCTATGATTCTTTACCAACAGGCAGAGGATGAATCTGTCTACTGGCCAAGCCGTGAAGAATCCATGAATTGTGAAGCCTTTACTGTAACCCTTATCAGCAAAGACATACTGTGCCTCTCTAATGAAGAGCAAGTTATCATCCATGATTTCATCCTGGAGGCAACACAGGTATAGCAAAATGTTCTGGATTCACATAATTTTGACAGGAGTGATAAGCAGAATACTTTTGTACACGTTGAAGCTGGAAAATCTCCTTCCATATTCTCTTCCCCCACTGTGGATAAATGTCTGGCTTAGCTATTTGATTATGGAATGGTAATAAAAGGTAATCAAGTACATCTCTCAAATTCTGACTGAGTATCTGAAAGTCAGTCTGATTGGATTTTGTAGCTGTGCACAGAGCAGTGAAAGAAGCCCTGGAGCAGGATGCCTGTCCTGGGATATGATGCATGGCATAAAAAATAAAGTGATTATTTAAATAATTGTTTAAGAAATATTACTGAAGAAAACATCTCATAATTAAAAAGCTAATTGTGTATCCATTGAAGGTGAGTCATTTGGGTATTAACACTATTTTCTTAATTCATTTTTAATACTGACCTTCAATCTGCAGCAAGCTCTGGCATAGGGCAGAATTTTGCCGTCGGCGAGCAGGGGGGCAGGGCCCACTCGCTGACACGTAAAATGACTTGGGATGACGTCGGGCGGAACCCCTGAGGTCACCCCGCCCCATTTAAATTTTCAGGGAGGCAGGGGCGCAGCAAAATCAGCTGCGGGGGGGCCGCCGACCTGTCAATGGCCAATTGAGGCCATTGACAGGATCATTTAAACAATTAAAGGACCTGCCCGTCCAACCTTAAGGTTGGCGGGCAGGCCAGGAGACCTGGTGGTAAATAGTAGAAAACATGAAACCTCATCTAGCGGCGGGATGAGGTTTCATGTAGGGTTTTAAAATTTTTCATAGAGTTTTTCTGTAAATTATGAACATGTCCCATCTCATGTGACATTGTCACATGAGATGGAACATGTTAGGGATTTTTTTTTCTTCCATTTTTAATATATTTCAAAGTGGAAGTGATCTCCCTGAGGCTGCACTTAGCCTCAGGGAGATGAGTGCGCTCTTTCAAGCGCTTGCGCAAGAGTGCATTCTCGCTTTTAGGGAATTCCCCCCCGCCCTCACAGGAAGCACATAGCTGGCGGGGATCGGCTCCCCGCCCGCTGGAGATTGGGTCGGGCCCCGCCCGACTGGCAGAAAATTCTGCCCATAGTGCTCTTTGAATGTCTGTTGAATGTGCTGAGGAATCCACATAAGTCCAGGGTCGGGGGTCTCTGCAAGCAGGCAAGAGAGGGGGAGTGGGGGTGAAGGGACAGGTTCAAGAAGCGAAGGGAGAGGGTTAAAGTGGAGGACGACCTGTGGGGGGGTGCCTCCGATGGGTCCAGCGGGCCTGCAATGGAGGTTCCCCCTCCCTTGCCTGACACCATCCTGCACAGCCAAAGCTGCTGGACTTCCTGCATGTGGTGGGCCTCCCCCAGCATGGATAAAATACAGATGGTGGTGGAATGGGGCCCTTAATGGCCCTTAATTGGCCACGTAAGGGCTCAAAAGGCCCAAGGGTGAGTGGACTGCCCAGGCCTCCTCCACTTGATTACAAGACACATAAGATATGATTTTGAGGCTGGTGGTAACCTAGTTTTGCCCTGTTCACACTTCAAAAATAATTTATTCGATTCAGTATTAGTAATAAAGACCTTCCACTGATGGTTGCCAAACTGGAGAACAAGGAAGAGTATTATCATAGAGTCATAAAGTAATTTAAGGCACAGAAGGAGGCCATTCAGCCCATCGAGTCCATGCCGGCTCCCCACGGAGCAATCCAGTCAGTCCCACTCCCCATAGCCCTGCAAGTTTATTTCCTTCAAGTGCCCATCCAATTTCCTTTTGATATTGTTCACAGTTTCTGCTTTCACAACCTTAATGGGCAGTGCTTTCCAGGTCATTACCACTCGCAGCATTAGAAAGTTCTTCCTCACATTCGCCCTGCATCTCTTGCCCTTAATCTTAATATTTTTTTTTCCCCAGGTCCTTGTACCATCAAACTAATGGGAAGACTTTTTCCTTGCCCACCTCATCCAAACCTGTCATAATCTTGTACACCCAGATGAAATCTTCCCTCAATCGCTTTTGCCCTGAGGAGAACCACCCCAACCTAATCTTGTAACAAACCTTGCACCCCCACCCCCGGCCACCCCCAATCTCGAACCATCTGGCAAATCTCCCCTGCACCCTCCAAATGACCCTCAGATTCTTCTTAAAGTGTTGTGACCAGAACTGAATGCAATATTGGGGCCTAACCAGAGCTTTATATAGGTTCAGCATAATTTCCCTGCTTTTGTACTCAGTGCCTCTACTTATGAACTCCATGACGCCTCTGCTTTGCTAATTGCTCTCTCAATCCTGCCACTTTCAACGATCGATGCACATGTACCTCAAGATCCCTCTGTTCCTGCACATTCTTTAGAATTGTGCCATTAAGTCTATATTGCCTCTCCCCATTGCTTCTGCCAAAATGCATCACCTCACACTTCTCTATATTAAATTCCTGCCTGCCCATTCTGCTAGCCTATCTATGTCATATTGCAAGCAATTTGTATCATCCTCACTACTCCAAGTTTAGTATCATAAGCAAATTTTGAAATTTTACTCTGGCCGGGATTTTCCTTGTCCATTAGAGTCTGGCCTGTTCGGCAGTGTGAGTGGACAATATAGCGAGAAGGCCGAAAATTGATTTCATGACATCGTAAAACCAGTTTGCGAGCGTCTGCTCAGGGTAAGGGTGGAGGAAGGAGTCGGGAAGGGACAAGGAGTAAGGCTGGAGGAAGAAGTGAGGCTGGAGGAAGAGGCAAGGCTGGACGATGGAGACAGAAGTGGGGGAAGCACTAAGGATGGCAGAAGAAGTAAGGGTGTCTGAGGGAGTCAGGAAGGGGAAGGGACTAGGTGGGGGCAGCCCAGGGGTGTGGGAGGACTAGCGGGGGCGGGGAGAAGTGTTCTGGTGGGGAAGGGGTTCCGGGGGGAAAGGGTCCAGGTTCGAGGGGAATGTCCAGGTGAACATGCAATGGAGGAGTCTGATGGGTCCATGACTGCCTCCTGGGGAGTGAACTGAGGGTGGGCGTGGAATGAGGCAATGGTGAGGGCAGAGTGAGGCTGTAGGGTGAGGGTTTGACGGTAGTGGTAGAAGGGACAGCAAAGGTACTTGGTGGGGACTCAGGGGCAGACATGGGGGTGGAAAGGAGAAGACCAGGGAGGTGAATGTGGTTGGGGTTGGAATTCTCAGGAAGGAAGGGAACGTGCGTATTTACCCAGACATCCCCGAAGAAAAAGGGTAATGGCTGGTAGGTCAGAGAGGTGAGGTGAAATTTAATGCCGGGGGTGTCAACTGTGATGGGGGAAAGGAAATAGGCAACTGGGGGGAGGGGAAAAGACGGGGAAGCACACACATACTGAATCCAGACCATGCTGTCCAAATCGGAAGTGAAATGACAGTTGTGGTGGATGAGATCAGGTGCTGCGTTGGGTGATCACTGGGTGGGTGGAGTTGCAGGTCAGCTCAGATGGACAACTGAAAGTGAACCCCAGCAGGCAGCATTCAAAATGCTCAGGACATTGAGGTGAAGGATCCACATGCGTGGGAGAGTGCTTGCATTAGGCTCTGAAAGGCCCTGCCACACACACACTTCTCCCTCCAGAATGGCTTGTGGGCCAGCTGCTCCCTCTGCGGTGAAAGAGGCTGAGGTTGAGGGGCTCACAGGCAAAATGGACTCGGAGGGAGAGGACAGCCTCTGAGATTCCTGAGTGGATGAACCAGGGATGTCCAGCTGTCACTCCTCCTCCATTCGGGTGCCTTGGGATCCTGGCCTGACTCCTTGAGGGGAAGGAGCACCTGGAGGGACATCGAGGTGCCCCGTTTCCCTTGGCTTTGCCACTGCAGGAGCTCACCCATGGCTCCCATGATGGAATGCAGGTCTGCACACATTTCCATGTTCTGCTAGACCAGGGTCTCCACGGCGTCTGCCATCCTCCCCATGAGACCTCCATATGTGCATATGGGGGCATCACTTCATCAGAGAGCAGGCGGATGCACTTCTCCAACTCGCGTGCCACTCCGTTGAGGGCTTCCAACTGCTCTGCTGGCTCCCTAGGATGATTTGGAAGGCCAAATCTAGAGGCCCGTCATCTGACTCGGACCTCAGATCCTCAGCAATCCTCCGACTGCCGGGAGGTCAGCTGAACCTGCCTCCTGCTGTTGCGGACACATGTCTGTCTGGTGACCACCAGATAGCTGCTCTAGATGTATATTCCTCCAAGGTTTGTGTCTCTGCGCTGGTGGAGAGTGTGGGTAAGTGCTATAGCAGGTCGTCCAGGTTGCTTATTTTCAGCTCTTCAATGAAGGGGGTGTCCTTTTGGTCACAGATGAGGACGTAGATGGAGCTGAGGTTCTGGCTGGCTGAGAGTGTCGGTCACTTGGCACCCTGTGAACCAAAGTAGAGATAAGTAGTGCATGGCAGCAGAGTCAAAAGCAGGAGAGAGAGCACTCACATTTGCATTGAGAGAGGGATGATGTGGTGAAGGATCCTTACGAGGGTGTTCACCCCTGACCTCACCTTCTCAACAGGCACAGTCTGTGTGCCCCCCAGTCAGTGCAATGTCACACTCCTCAAGTGAGTGAGGGGCCTAACGTGGGCCACTCCAATCCTGATCTGGGAAATCTCCCTGCTGATGTGAGCAGGCTTCTCCTGCATGAAAACAAATGGAGAGAGTGTGAGCAGGATGCATGGCACTGCGTAAAATGTTTGTGTGGTGAGCGGAGCCATGGGCAGGATGAGGAAGCGAGCTCGAGAGGATGTGAGCCTGATGGAGATGTGAGAGTTAGTGGTATGTCCCTTGAGGTGTGAGATCCCTGTGGAAGTGTAATGGGTCTGTGAGTGAGTGAGTTGAGAGTGATGAGAAGAGTGAATTACCTTAGCGGGACGGATGAGACCATTCATCCTATAGCGGCACTGCGTGGTTGTCCTCTTTTGCAGGGCATTGGTGATGACCACTGCTGCCACTGCCTCCCAAGCCGGATTAGTGAGGTTGCTGCCCATCCTGTGGTCAGAGTGGGGGTAAAGGACATTACGGCGAGCCTCTATTGCATCCAAAAGGTGCTTGAGGGACGCCACATTGAACCTGGGGGCTGCAGTCTTTTTGCCTTTCAGGGCCATATCTTCTTTGCAGTAGTCGTGGGCTGGAAGCACTGAGAGGTGTGCGTGCAGCTAGACTTAAAATTTGGTACCCAGCGTGATGAAGCAGTGAGGCGATGGTGTGGTAGGCGAGTGAGAGCCTGCCTGCCATGGAAACAGCGTGTTTCCCGGGAATGCGTAACTAATGAGGTGGGTTTTGGAACACGGCATGAAAAGCTACCATTGTGGCTGGCAGGTAAAACCTGCCCGCTAAAGCACTCAGTGCAAATCTGGGACGATTCCACCCTCTGCATTCCAAATTCCAAGTCATTTTTATATAGCTAAAAAAGCAGTGATCCTAGCACCAGTAATGAAAGACACACTGTGGAGTTAAATCTCCCACCAACCTGCTCCCTGATCACGTTTTTTGGGTTGGGTGGGCTTACCAACAGAAATTAGGCCAGATGGAACTGGCTACTCACCCAATTTCACCGAAGTACACTGCCCCCTGTGTTTCAGCAGTTCTGGCCACTGTGGAGCTATGTCCTCAGCACCATAAACTAGTGGAAGTTATTTACCCTTCTTTAGTATAATGTAATAATAACCTTCAAAAATGTCATACCTGCTGAATGAGAAGATTTGTTGCAAGGTCGTTCCTGGGGATCTCTTGTTATCAACATGAAAATAACCACTCAGACCAATGAATGTTAGCAAAAATTGGACATTGGATGCAGGTGCATTAATCTGAAGTTATAAATAACATGTAAGAAAATCACGGTTCACAAAAAACTATATTTTACTTTTTTATTATTAATTATTGAGATCTAACTCTCTGGGAATGCTAAAAGTAACTTTGCCTTTCAGATATTACAATTGATTTTGTTCTAGCAGCTACTGTTCAAGTTGTCAAAGTTTTATTTTAAAAGAAAAAAATATCTTTTAATACTGATTGATCACTGGTGGAGTTGCACACATTGGGGGAGGTGAGTTTTACCCATTCACTTGTGCAAAGTTAAAATTGGGCCCACGGAGTCAACAACAAGTGTATTCTTCATGTGATTTGGGGTTTGAGAGAAGGGGATTGTTGAACCAGGGTTTACAGATGTAAGTCAGCCTGTATTTTAAAAGATATGTGTTTGTCTTAATTATTTCTATATTTCTATTATAAATTTATGTGTTCACACCTTTAATGAAAACTGCCCATGTAAAGTTATTATGCAGTAATTACACCTGCTCCATTGTGAAATTACAGCACCTCCACCGGCAGGAGGGTGTGGTTTACATTATCAATATGGTCATAAGAATTTATAATGGAAAAGTTGACGGTGGGTATGTAGAGATGTAAGATGTTTACTAATCAATTTGCTGCAGTATTGTATGCCATAGAATATGGCCCTTTTTTATCTGTTTTTGTGATGCAATCTCTGTCATTTCTCCTGTGCTCTATTTCTGTCTTCTGTTTCAACATAACTCTGTCCTCTTCTGGTCCTCTTTTTCTCCTTCCTTTTCAGTGGAATATAGTGGGTGGCATGGAATGATGTTTTAGGGGAAAGTGGCATAAATGCATGCGTGGAATCGTGAGGAAGATGTAACGCTCAGCCCTTTTCCGATCCTCTTTCTCCCCATCCACTCATTCTTGTTGTGTCCACTATCCTTCCCTTTTCTATCATGTATTTCCCTTCCTGAAACTACCACATTCCATCATTACCCCTACCTCTCCAACTTTGAACCAGTTGCCCAACCCCTATATTTTCCCCTCACTCTTAACTCATCAAGCAGTCCTCGTCTCCTGCTGCCGAGGATGGATGCCAATAGGCCAGAGGCTACCTTCCCCCAGTTCTCTGCTTTGTTCCTTCCCTTCCATCATCTTCATGTGTTTCCCTCAAAGAGGCTTTGATTTCTTTCAAAAATGAATCCTTAGCTCAGCTTGGCAATGGACAAGATACAGAAAATTAGGCCTGCATTTTCATCCTCGAGGCAAATAGTGGGAGTCAGGAAAATTCCTGGCTCATCCTGCCCACCCCAGGGGAAAGTGCCCGCAAAGTCAGGATTTTCATTGCTGGAGGGTAGCGTGCAGCTGATAAGCCATGGCATCTTTGATAAACTATGGCACTTCTAAGTCCGTTCACACACTATACACTGTGTAGAAGCAATGAACCCTATGGGCAACATTTTCCCCCCGTTGGGGGGGATGTGTGGGAGCGGGCATGGGTGGGCGGGTTCCCGATTGGCGCCCCTGGTCAGGTGCATGCCGCCATTTTACATAGGCAGGCCAGTTAAGGCCCGCCCGGCGTGACATCTGCCAGGAAGTGCTATGCGCTCCCTGTGCGGGTGGAGGGGGGGGGAGTTCCCTGAGCCAAGAGTGCGCTCTTTCGCGCATGCATGCAAAAGAGCGCACAGATGGCCAAGTGCTGCGTCAGGGAGATCAGCTCAGATTTGAAACTTCAAATAAAGATGAGAGAAACATTTTGCTGCCATGACCCCCCATGTGACACTGTCACAGGAATTGGGACATGTCCATAATTTTTATTTTGAAATATTCTGAGATTTTGTAATCACCCATGAAACCTCATCCCACCCGTGGATGAGGTTTCATGCTTTTTCAGAAGCCTGCCAGGGTTCCCGGCCTGCCTGCTAACCTTAAGGTTGGACAGACAGGTCCACTAATGGTTTCAATTACTTTTTTAATGACCTTAATAGGCCATTGACAGGTCGGTGGGCGCATAGCCAACTCAGCAACGCGCCCATCAATCTGAAAATCTAAAAGACGCAGGGTGACGTCAGGACACACACCCGAGGTCACCCTGGGTCATTTTGCGCATCGGCACCCCCACTCGCCGGACAGAAGATTCTGCCTTATAGGATCAGTAGGATGTGTAAAAAAGTTATTACTACAGCCCAATAAAAGTGTCGATCATCCAGACCCTTTAGAGATTCAATGACAGAAACTGCAAACATTTGAAACATCTTTGTTTTGTATAAATAAACATTGTGAAATTGACAGAAGAGATCAGAGAGCCAAGCTATCAATCAAGCATTGTTTTCTCTGAGCTCAGGTGTTTTAATATTCTAATGGATGTTTGGGTTCTCAGCCAAGAGTTCATAATGAAACTTGGCTGAGTCACTTGATTTGGCACTCAGCAAACCAAATCATTGAGGAATAGCAATGAACGAAGAAATTAGAACATTTATTAATCATCTAGGTCTTTTGAATATAAATTAGAAGACGCCATGTTAAAACTCTGCAGTGTTCCTGTCAAATTACATCTTGGAAGCCGTGTGCAATTTTGATTACCAAGGTGAAAGCCATATAGACAATGTGAAGAGGCTGATCCATAACGTCAAAAGATTGAGTTACCAGGAAAAACTGTAGAAAGTGAAGCACTTTAGAAGTATTCAAGATCACAAATGGCACAGATAAGGTTAATCTGGAGCAAGGTGTGTCAAAAGACTACACTTAGCAGGGAGAAGGTTAAAAATGGTGAAAGTAAAGTTTAGTGACTAAAACAGAAAATGCTAGAAACACTCGTCAACATTTGTGGAATGGACAGACAACTTTACATTTAAGGTATGAACCCTTGGTCAACGACAACCGGAATTCATGTCTCCCTTTTAAAATATGAAAATGTCCAAGGCACTTCACTGAGTGTAATCAAACAAAGTTGACATCACAACAAAAGAAAGCTGTCAAGAGTTGTGATTAAAATCTTGATCAAAGAGGTAAGGTTTTTAGGGTCTTAAAGGAGGAGAGAGGGGTGAAGACATTTGGAAGGGATTTTGAGAGCTTAGGGTCTAGACAGCTGAACACACATGCCAGTCTCAATATGAAAATAAGTTTTGCTGAAAAAAGAGACGTCTCAGCTTTTCACCTTGCACTCATCAGGACACTTGCAAGAATATCAATATAAGGGGGAAAACAACAATTTATACTGTATGTGAACAGAGTACTGATTGGTTAGCAAGTGGCATTGCCATGGAGAATGCACCACCAGTGATGAATGACAGTAAACTGCCAAGCATTTTTGAAATTTAAACCAGGCAGCTTGACCCTGATTTGTCAAGGCATTGCCCTGAGGAATGAGTCAGCAAATAGCTGTCACTTATTTTCTTTAGCTGAAAAGGCACAATGTATGCACATGTTCCTCCTGTCTGCAAAGAACAGGGCCCTGTGTATTAATATATGTAGCTACCAGTTCACACAAATGTGCCACACTGTGAGCCAACTGTCAGGCACCATCAATGATGCATTCTCCATGGTTACACTTGCCAGTCAATCAGCACTTTCTTCACATACAATATAAATTGTTGTTTTCCCCTAATATTGGTATTCTTGTGAGTGTCCTGATGCGTGCAAGACGAAAAACTTAGACATGTCTCTTTTTTCAGCAATACATAATTTCTGTATTACCAAAGGACTATTTGTATGAAAATAATTGTGGCTGCATAAGAGGCCAGAGTTGGGTGAACACAAGAGTTCTTAAAGAGTTGTTGGACTAGTGGAAGTTATAGAGATACGGAGGGAGCAATACCATGGAAGGATGTGAAGACAAAGATGAGAATTTAAAATTTGAGTAATTGATGGATCATGTGGTTGTAAATGAAGGCTGAGCCAACATAGATGAGCCAGCACAGACTTAATGTGGGTTAGGATGCAGGCAGCAGAGTTTTGGATGAATGCAAGTTTATGGATGGTGGGAAATGAAAGACTGACCAGGGAGCATTGGAATATTTGAGTCTGAAATTAACAAAAGCTTGGATAAGAACTGAGACTGACAGAAACCTGTGATGGAGGTGTAGGTAAATAGTCTTTGCAATAGAGAGGATATAGAATTTCAATTTAAAGGCACTGCGCATTGGAAAAAAGGGATCATGCTGATGAAATTTTAAAGGGAAAATTGCTGACAAAACAGGAACTATGAAGGGATCAATGGACGTGGTGGTGAGATAGAGCTGGGTGCAGTCTACACACTTGTTGAGTCCGATGTTGTGGTTTCAGATGACATTGATGAGAAATGGAAGGGCAAATAGCTCTGACAGGTCCATACTTGAAAAGTTATTTTTTTTTCCCACAGAGACCACCAGTTCTGCTAAGTGTTTCTGTCATTATTTGCTTTTGTTTCACATTTCCAGTATTTTGCTTTTTGTTCAAAGTAATGTTTTGAACAGACATCAGGGAGAAATTCCTCGTGGAAAAAGTGGCCTAAATTTGGAATAGTGTCTGGGTCACATTGGGCACTACCACATATATAAACCCAAATAGAAATCAAACAGGCAGCACTACGATAGAAAACTATACACAGCTGCATGTGTTTGTAGAAATGCTGCATTCATTAATGCCTAGCATTAATGGGGTAGAAGAGCTGTGCAACATTTTCAGCACAATAGCTTCACACACCGATGATGTAGTGAGATTTACTTAGTGAGATGCAAACATCTTATGTTTGCAAACAAAGGTTGAAAAAGTGGCTGCCAAATACTTGGAAGAAAACGTTACTGCTCAGTATAGCTTTTAGTAATGAAATCCCTTGCTAATCTGTAAAATGACTGGGGGGTGGTCTATATGAAAAGTAAGTTATGAATAACCCTTAGGACTATGGGAAATAAACAATTTTATAAAATAATTTTCTTGATATTTGTATGCAAATTAATGGAATGGATAAGACAGGAGAATAGTTTGTGAACAATCTAAAGGTGTAACTTCTTTTCCTTCAGGATGACTATGTGCTGGAAGTACGTCACTTTCAGTGTCCAAAATGGCCTAATCCAGATGCTCCTCTCAGCAGCACTTTTGAACTTATTAATGTATTAAAAGAAGAGGCCTCAACCAGAGATGGACCAACCATCGTTCATGATGAGTATGCACTTGTGTCTTCCTGTTTCACTTTACATTCCTAATGATCCTTGCACTCGTAACACACATATCCCATGATTCATATTCTCCAGCTGGGTGGGGAAACTAATTAATAGGCTATTCCAGTGTCTCTTTAGTTGGCCACTCATGTACCATTTGTGCTGCCTTGATCTACTTATAGTCCAAAACACTTTGTGCAGATTATTAATTATTAATCATTAATTTAGTAGAATCACCATTTAATTTTGCAGGGAATGTGAGACATCTATATTGTCACTGGCAACCTGGGTTTTATTGGAAATAGATACTATTTCAGTCTGCAATAACAATATGAATGGAACATAGAAGTATGCAAAAGTGAGCCAAGTTGACCTGTACTCTCATTTTAGCTCCCACCTAGGATAAAAGGGAACATCAGCAATCAATACCCTAAATCGCACAGAATTCTGGCACAGCAGCTTACTGCATTTTCTAGTACCAATTAAAACTAATTCCCCACCAATAATATACATCAGTGCTTCTTCCCAATCATCAGCCAAATATTACCCTTGAAAGGTGGAAAAATGTTTTCCAGTTGAGTAGAGAACATGTAGATGGTCAAAAATGAGATTGATTAATTTCAAAGAATACTGTTAAGCATAGAAAGTGATACCATCTTTTTCCATCACTGAAATATCTGTTGAATCTGCCCAGCACTTGATTCTGGCCCTGAAATTTCATGAGAGTGCTCCTGATTTGCCGCTGTAAGTTAAGCAAGGAATCAATGGAAATACCAGAGAAACAGCTGAATTTTATGTTGATGCCTGAAGTTACAGTGCTAGTTATGTCGAGAGACTGGAAGAATCTCCACAGAATTTTCAGACATAAATGGTTGCAACCTGTGTTAGTTTGACTTTTTTCCCCTCTTCTATCCTATATAGAAGAAACTGTTAAGCAGTTATTTGACTTTGGCTCAGTAAGTGGTCCTCAGATAGCTGTGGGCAAGATTGCACGTTGGGACTTGAGCACTAAATTAGACTGCCTCTTAGATGCAACGCCGAAGATATACTGCATTGTCATATATGCTATTTTTTAAACGAGCAGATGCAGGCAGTGTCCTCGTGTGCCCTTCTCAACATTCTTCACTCACCACCTGACAGATTAATTGGTCATCTATAAATTAGATTTTGCTGAAAAGAATGGCTGCCATGTTTGTGTACAATCACTCTAAAAGTACTTCACTGAGCGAAATGTTTTGAGGGATTTCAGTGGTGCAAGGCATTATATAAGTTATTTTTTTTAATAAAAGGAAACTCCCCTTTTCACCCTCCCCAGTATCTGCCATTAATGACTCCGACCCTCATAAACTGTTTCAGTCAGCAGGATAGAATGGTCTAGGTCATGAACCTCTCCTAGCATGACTGTTAAACTTGGTTTGTGAGAGGAATGGAGACCAATGAGCTAAATGAGTTTTTTCTCATTCTGGTCTTGTAGTCACTTTCATTGGTGTTGATTAACAAGATATATCCTTCCCTCTTCCTTTTTACTGGAGATGGAGTGCCCTGCACACACTTAATCTGACTAACATTCTATATAAGAAATAATAAAAATTGTGACTATTTTGAGGTAACTAAGTATAAGCACATAGCTATGAGATATGTTACTTTTCAGCCAATATTCTAATCAGGGCTTACAAAGACAAACATTAGCTTGAAAGTTAAAAACAAAAAAACTGCGGATGCTGGAAATCCAGAACAAAAACAGAATTACCTAGAAAAACTCAGCAGGTCTGGCAGCATCGGCGGAGAAGAAAAGAGTTGACGTTTCGAGTCCTCATGACCCTTCGACAGAACTTCTGTCGAAGGGTCATGAGGACTCGAAACGTCAACTCTTTTCTTCTCCGCCGATGCTGCCAGACCTGCTGAGTTTTTCCAGGTAATTCTGTTTTTGTTTTGTATTAGTTTGAAAGTATTTAATTTATTCAAATCGAATGTCAAGTGAAACAAACATCTTCTCAATCTTTTGGAATTCCTTAGAAATAGTTAAAACAAAGACATCTGGAATAATACAATAAATGGTCATGTCTCATTCATTTCCTGCATGCACTGTTCAGTAGAGTTAGAAAACATGTTGTTTACCTCGAGTACCTTGTCATTATTATGAATGTCTGTGTTGCCCCACTGCTCCATAACAAGTGCCATTAGTTATCCGGTGACATATACTACTTTCATGTAATGCTGTCTAAAAGTGCACTTGTGAAGGGAAGATTCGTTAACAACTGATGGCATAGAAGTTGCCTTTTGATAAAAAGAATACTAATGAATTTTGTACAATTAACAACTTAACGTGTTTAATTAGTTTCTGGGTTATAAAAGATTATTGTCTTACTATTTTGTAGAAGTTCAAGAATATTGTATTTATTCATGTTAAAGAATTTGATTCATTAAGGGTGTTCTAGGACATACAAAAATGACATTTTAACAAATATTTGAGAGATATTGCAGGCAAAAGAAAATGCAGTCAGTCATCTGAAGAAATTACTTCTTGATACCTTGGGTGAACACTTAACCTCATTTTGTGTTTTGCAGGTTTGGAGGTGTCTCTGCTGGGCTCTTCTGTGGCCTTACCACTCTGTCACAGCAGTTGGAGTGTGAATCTGCTGTGGATGTCTATCAGGTTGCAAAGATGATAAACCTGATGAGGCCAGGTGTTTTCACAGATGTTGTAAGTACTTGATTAAGAAAAATTTAAACAAGTCTTGTCATTTTATCTTGATGTCCATAACCTTTAATTAGTCCTCAGAAGCTACACCATCTACATCTTCCATTCAGATACATGCACCAACGATGTCCAAAACCTTAACATTAAGAAAAGCATGATCTTGAGTTATCTAGCCTTCTAACATACCGCATGAGAGCCTTCTAACATCTCACATTATAGTTGAGAGCCTTCTAATGAATATTTGGCACAGGCATATATCAACATATCTCACTGATTTTATCCTCTGATGGGCTATAAATGCCATCATCCTAGAGTCTAGCATTGACTATTCTGTTTTAAATTTGCACAATATTGCAATGGTTATAGCCTTGAAGATTTGATACAATTATTAGTAATGTTGAAGTTGTAATATGAATAAATAATTAACATCAGTTTCTCCTAATCTAATGCTTTTTGTCTGTCTTTGCACAGGAGCAGTATCAGTTCCTTTATAAAGCAATGCTCAGTTTAATCAGCACAAAAGATAATGGAAATGGCCCCTCGTCATTTGACAAAAATGGCACCATTATTATCACTGAAGAATCAGACCCAGCAGAAAGCATGGAATCTCTTGTGTAATTTGAAGCTTTTTGCAAATGGAACTTCATTTGAAAAACTTCTAAGTACTGAATGAACTTCTGAGGCCTTTTTTTTGCCAGGTTCGAAGTTTAATGATAACCTGACTGTACTTTTTACAGTGATGAGAGTTTTTGATGTTTATTTTAACCATTCTGAGTCTTATTGTTATCCTGCTGAGCATTTGGATCTCTTACTTTCACAAGATGAAAACACAATTTGTTCTAGTTTGCACTATCTGATCAGTGTTACTGCCTATAAAAATCTAGTACAAAATCTGTAATTTCCCAGAAATCCATGAAAAGATTCTGTCTGTAATCAGTTTTAACTTGTGCTTCATAGGGAGACAGAACTTGTGTCTGGAGACAGCTTTAAGGTAATTTTGCAAACAAAACCATTCTACATTTTGGTTGTTGACCAGCTTAGAGAGATTTCTTTATTTGTGCAGATTGTGGTGTATTATTGAACTTATTTTTAAGTAATACATCATTTGAACCTGGTAAGTTTTGTAAAATACCAGTGATATAACCTCCTACATTCCAGTGATCAGAGTATAAACATTCAAAAAATAAAACACTTAACTACAAAATATTTAGTGTAGGCCAGGTATATGGATACAGCTATTAATTTATAATTTTTTGAAGTTTTATATATTTGTACTGCACCAGGCTGTAAGTGGGATGCGTGGAGAAATTGTTGATTTTGCATATGACAGAAATGGCATAAATATCTATCTTGCTTGCAAGAGTATGGAACATTCGTAACGGTTTTGAAGGATTAATATGAACACTTAGGGGTGGGGGAGTGGAATTTAATCCATGAGGTGTGGAAGTATGTGCAAGGAATTTACTGTTAATTTTAATCAGTGGACAGCAGTCACGAGTGATCACAAGTGATCACAGGGCAGGGGTGGGCAGCAGTGACCAAACCTACCGTGAGGTGATTGCAGTGCAGCTTGGAGCAGGCTATAAAAGAACCCCCAGGAGAAACGTGCAGACTCTGCAGTTAGGAAGCAAGACTGCAAAATTTGCAGATTTGGAAGGATGTCACCTGGAAGCCAAGCCTTCATCCCTCTTTTCAGCTTTAAATGTTCTAGCCCATCATTCACCCTTTATAATTCTATATAATCTCCTGGGATCCCCAATCACTCCCACCCCCACCCTACAGTCCAGTCACCTCTGGGGACCCCCCCCCCCGCCCGCCCCCATCACAACCTCCCATCACTTTGCCCTTGCTGCTACCGACAGTCCGGGTCCGCGGACATCCCCCTGTTCCCCCCTCCTGTTCCTCAGTGTCTAATAAAGAGAACCACTCACCAATGATCCAAACAGACAATCTCGCCTGGTGCACGCCATCTTTAACCAGTTGTGAATCAGGGGGCACAAGTTTGTCACTGAGTTAATCTTGAAGGTCTGATTTAATGGGTATTCATGGTATGCAAATGTAGGGAAAAGAGGTCCCGCCACTGGACACCGTGAGTCCCTAATTGCTGCGGAAACACCACCGACTTAATCCCTTAAACTCAACCTGCCACCAGGAAACAGATTTCTGCTCCTGCCTGATTAAGCCCACCATAATTACCACTCCCGGTGAGCCTATTAAATTCTGTCCTCTGAGTCTTTTTTTGCAGGAGGTAAGAACTGATACGCAAAAAGGCAGATCGACATGTTCTGCACAGTGAATTGCGTAAGTCCAAAATGAGGGTGCATCTGATATCAATGGTGTCAAATTGTTAAATAACGTGTGAGCTGCACCAATAATGTAGCATTTTTGCCTTGTCAATAATCAGTCTTTTGAAAATATTACATGATTTGAAACATTTTTTTAAATAACAGCGGAGAAGAATTTATTAACTTACCAAAGATATAAAGTAGTTCTCAGCAGAATGTGGAAGTGTTTTTTTTTCAAAAATATGGTTTTAATTGTCTTACTAATTATTTTTAAACTGTCTCTTTAGTCAGGGTCAATTTTTTTTAATTTGCAAATTCAATAAGTGACTCAATATGATGAATGTTAATGTTATCAAGGTGCCAGTTCATATTTCATTTTATGAAACAACAATTCTACATACTGAATAAATTGTTCATTTAGACATACATACCTAAATTACAACTTAAAATTGTGTGGTTTCTCTTTTTAAAGGGGTGACCATATTTGTACATAAAAGTCATGTGTGAAATTTGGTTAATTATCTGCAGATGTGGCTTTGCTCTCATCATGGGAAGAGCATAGCAGTGCTGGACTGAAAATGGCGTCAGGCTACTCTCTGACGTGACATTTTTAAAAAAACTGCTACCTGGAAGTGAAAACAAAAGTTTCAAAATTTTTGTTAAAAAAAGAGATATTTTCACAATGTAGGAGACATTTTCTATACAAGATAAACATTTGATGAGGCAAACATGAATCAGACTTTTAGGGAATTAAAACGCTTGAGCTGTTTTCAGGAAAAAAAAGTTTAAAAAAGAAAAAAAAACCTTTTCTCAACAAAGGGGAGATTTTTGAATTTTTTTAAAAACCTCATGTTTCTCCAACATTTGGGGTAGTGGTGTTCAAAAAACTTTTGTTTCAGCCTTTTAGACAAAAACATTGATAGTTCAAATATCATGTCTTGAAAATCATAACCTTTATTCATTCTTTAGGGTAGCAGACACAATCAAACTGTAAATATTTTGTTGCTTAAACAGGCATTCTATGGGGACTTTGTATCTACAGTATATAATCACAGAATTTTATATTTTCATATAAAGCTAATTTTTTTCTAGTCTCAACTCCTTCATAGTTTTGTGGTGGCTATGTGGAAAGCTGTATGTGCTTTGAGGTAGTACCATGAATACTGTGTCATCACATTTCAAAGGCATTGAACATATATTACTTCTTGGGGGCAGTGGTTGTCGAAGTTGCAGGTATTTTCAACTATATTGTCGGTGTGTGCAATAGGAATAGATCTAGACAGTTGCTGAATAAGTTTGTCTCATGACCCATTTGAAAATGTGGTGTTCTGTAACTTGAAAAAATCTGCTTTGTTCTGTTGAAAACTATATTAAATTGTTCTATTATAGTGTTATTTAATATGTAAATTGTATTGCTATACATGAAATAAAGTATGGGTTTTGACGGACCTATAGATGATGCTGTTATGATTTTGCTAGAGGTATTTATTTTGATGGTTAAAACCAATACATTTTCTCTACAATACATTTTAGATTAGCTTGATCTAGCATGTCCAGAATTGAAATTTCTCCTGCTCTTAACTTTACCCAAAAAGTTAGCAGAAAGAAAGCAAATTGCTTGAATTCTGAAATAAAAACAGAAAATGATTGAAAATCTCAGCAGCATCAATTCAATAATCTATCATCAGAACCAGAAGTTGTTACAGGTGAACAGTTTATAAGGAAGAACAGAATGAAAAGGGAGCAGGGATAAATAAGGAAGGGTCTGCAATTAGGTGAAGGGTAGGAGATGATTAAATGACAGAAGTGTTAATTGTGCACAATAAAAGAACGTAACAATGAGAGAAACAAAATATGTATTCAAGACTCAGAGGATGTGTAGTTTGTTAATAGCATAATAGCAGAGTTGGGGTTGGGGGAGGGGAATATGGAACATCTGGCAAAGTGGAGAAGGGTCCAGTGTAGCTCAAGGAAAAAGAAGATGACACCAGGATGCAGACCACCCCACTAACCATGTACCAATCCCAAGCAGCGGTCCATAACTTCTCCCATCTCCTGAAGTGCTGCTTCATCCACCATACATCATCAGCACCTGCATCCAGGTCTGCAGCATAACAACAATTATTTGTTGTCTTTTTAAGTTATTGTAGTCCTTTAGGCCCATTTTTCTCTCCATTTGCACACAGCTTCCTCCCACCCCCTCTCCTCACCCACCCACCCCACATCGATCCAAATTGCTGAGACTGAGGCTGTTATTATTATAGGAATTGAGCTGACCCTAGAAACAACGATGGAACTTCTGATGGGTGGATGTGAGTTGTGCTGTGCTATTCTTTCACTTGGATTCTGCTTGTGTGGAAACTCAAGATCCATTAGTATCATAAGGTAAACTTTTTTGCTATAAATAATTAGGGGGAAAATAGATTAGGTGTGATAGCGAACATTGGGATTGTGATGCATAATTATGCCATGTCCAGTCCCGTTGAGGCAGGCAGCACGGAAACCTCTGTTGTCTGCACATGAACATTATTCCTGCATGCAGCCCAGCACCAAACATGCTGCTGAGAGGCTGCGCACTCAGCAAGGGCCCCAAAAACATACGAGGTTAGCGTATTATACAACTAGCTTGCATCTCTTAAAAGCAACCTAACCTTAAAGGAGAAATGCACTCAGGCTGCAGCAACTGCTGAACCACTGTCAGGAAGCCTTTGCTGGAAGGAAAGGGACTGGGAATTGAACAACAGAACAGTGAGGGCTCCCAGGTTCTTGAATATGGTACTGAGGGCCTTACTGATGAAGGTAAAAAAAGGGAATCAAGGCTATGTTTCTACAGTGGGTTAGAGAAGCAAGGCATACCCTTCGAAGGGAGTGGGAGTAGGGGACTAAGGAGGTAAGTTTCTGGAGTCTGCTCCTGCATACCTGGCTGCTGTGCCAGAAAAAATTCAGTGAACTCACATGTGAGGTTAATGTCAGTGAATACATCTTCAAATGACATGTCCTAACCACTGCACCGCCAATATCTCATGCTGTTCAATGCACCACAGTTCCATCACTCAGTCGTCAGCAATCGGGACTCATGCCTCACATTCAGATGCTCCAATGCATCCTCACACACTTAACCGTGCTGCCAGCCTCACACTCACCTTTCACAGCTTTGACATACCTCCAGCTATGAGGAGCACATCACCCAAACACATTGCAGCACACTCACTGATATTCTTCCCTTTCTCATGTAGGACAAGGTCACCGATAACCACAGGGAGCATTAACGAGTCGGCGGGAGACGGGCACGCCGGCATCTCCTAAATCCTTTGGAAGAGACATTGCATTATGGAGCTGACTGTAACTGAGGCTGTTGAATCTGGCATCACTGAGAATGTTCAGGATAACAATATGTTCCTGCCTTATGCCCCTTCTCAAATACCACTTCACCCAATCCTGCAATCTGGCATGGCAGATTGTGTGACTGTGGACTACTTTCCACATCACCGCAATCCTACTCTGCTGCATTTCTGTTTTCAGATAGCCAAGATTTTTAACTGGCCAGCCAATGCAGCCTCACACTAAAAGATGAAAGCGAGTTCAGACTTTTAATAAAGAAGCAGTATCACTTGATCCAACACTCACAGCCAACAGCTTATATACTGGCACTGCATGCGCCTTAGAGAATAGTATGCAGTCCAGATCAGCATGTGGTGAGTCACTGGGCACAAGTGCGTGCAGCAAAGCCAGGAGATAGGATAGTTTGTGTGACAGCTTATCAGAGGGTGAGGTCGTAGATAGGTTCTGTTGCAGAGGACAATGGGGCAGCACACAGGAGAGCACTGATGGGCATGCACACCTATTTGCTTTGTGCATTGGCAGACTGTGAGAGAACTTCTTGTCACAGAGCTTGGAACCTATCCTTCCAACATGGTAGCGATGGCCAACTCTATGAAAACACTTAATGACCTGGTGATGATGCCTCACCTTGCATTGCAGCACAGGCAGAAGTCACCCAATATCTCAGTGCTGCAGTGGAAATTCAGACTGAGGTCACAGGATCCATGCTTGTTGCCTTGCAGGAGCAGATTGCTGCCATTATGGTTGTGATGCCAATGCCCAAATGGGTATGCAAGCTCTCACAACAGTCCAGCAATCTGTACTTCAGCAGATTGAGGATTTTTGAAGCAATACTGCAGACAAGTGGCAGTGGCTCTGTGGTATACAAACCTGCTATCCTGTCTCAGGATGACTTCTACTACTGTCACTCCGCCAGTGTCACTCTTAATGCCTCACAGCCAGTACTGCTGTCCGTACTGAGGTGGTGCAGTCCGAAGCTGGGTCCTCAAGGCCCAGAGAGCTCAAGCTCATCCTGCAAGACAATTTGTAGTCTCCTCCAATGAAAGCCAGTAGCCATGCTGCAGTCACTGAGGTAGCATTGCTTAGGAGAACTAGGCCAGGCAAAGACACCTGCAAGAGAGGGACAAATGAAATATACCCCTGTGCTCCCTCACTGACATTAGCAATGCCTCCATTTTAAAATTCTCATCCTTCTTTTCAAATCACTTCTTGGCCTTGCCCGTCTCTATCTGTAATCACCTCTTGCCCACTACACCCTAAGATATCCATTATTCTCTAATTCTGGCCTTTGGACCATTCCTGAAATTAATCACTCCACCATTACTGGCAATGCCTTCAGCTGCCTGGGCTCTGAGCCCTGAAATTCTCTCCATAAACCCCTTCACCACTTGACCTCACATTTCACCTTTAACAGACTCCTTAAAACCTACCTTTTTTGACATGGCTTTTGATCAGCTGCCCTAATATTTCTTTATATGTCCCAGTGTAATATTTTGTTTTATAATAGCCCTGTGAAGAACTTTATGACTTTTTTTGTTGAAGACACTATATTGTTGTTTCTGAATTGTTGAATTTCGTATGTATTCTTGGAAGTGTTATTAGAAAAAGTTATTATGGAATGAGTTTCAGTGGGGCTTTTATTTCAGGATTTTGGCCAAGAGGATGCTGCGCTGGTTTGTAGCAGATAGAATGAAAAATGGAGGATTGTGGAGCGATAATGATGTGGGTATGATCATATCAGAATTGAAGTCTGAGTATCTGCACACAGACAATCTGTTTGGAGCAAAGGAATCCCGGATACCTCTTTGCCTCCTTCTCCTCCTGAAGTGCCCTGGTGGCAAGAGCCACACCTCATGACAGCCAGGTTGTGGAGAATGCAGCAGACCACCAAGACATAGGAGACATGATCCAACAAGTAATGGAGGCTCCTCTTGAGCAGTCCTCACATCAGACCCATCAGGCGGAATTTAATCTAGCCTATCCGAGCAGGGAACATGGTGGCCAGGCATGCTTAATCACGGGAAAGGCTATGCATCAGTTTGCCAGCAGCAGGAAAACCAGAGGCAGGAACGGGCCAATGCAAGAAACTTGCCCGCTTGTGGCGGGATGGTCAATTCAGCTCATTAATGAGCCAATTGGCACCAATTATCCATGAGCCCACCCAAATTTAGTGATGGTTCAGGGATTAAATGGGAACCGCATGGCTTTCCCGTGCTTCCTGAAGGACAGCCAGCAAACCGTGTCAGGTTTGCCAATTTGGCCATTTGCCAATGGCCTACCTGAATTGGACCCAGCATCAGCAATTGGGGCTGAAAGCCACCCCCCTCATATCTCATCCCTCGGCCCATCATCTCCCACGAACCCTGTCCTGCAACCCCTACCCCACCCTCACTCACCCGTGTCTGGACATCCAAAGGACGATCTGTGGTAAAGCCCTCGGAGCATTATGGCAATGGAGAGCTGCCAACCATTTAAATCATATTTTGCTTTTCTATTCTTGCTATCAAAATTGAAAACCTCACATTTTCCCATATTATACTGTCTCTTTCAAATTTTTGCCCACTCATTTAACCTATCAATATCCCTTTGCAAACCCTTGGGCTGGAAAATGGAAGAGGTGCTAAAATGGCAGTAGAAGCCATCAGGAGGGAAACCCGTTGTGTTCCCACTGCCACCAGAGTTTACCAAAAGCAGAAATGACTGCAGCTCAGTAACTGGCCTATTGAAAGCCATTTTACAATCCCCCTAGCATTTATCAGCATTGGAATAGTTCCCTGCCAGGTGGTGTCTCCACCAGTTTCACTGAATCAGCCTCCCATTGATTTCCCAGGGCAGGGGGCCTTCCTTTCCCAAGGCCCCATGGTTCACAGAGAAGCTCACCAGCACCAGTGGCCACCCTATAGCCCTGAGGGGTTCGCCCCTCCGATCGCCAGGGCCTTCCTGCCCTGCCCTGGCACATAACTGTTCTTTTGTCCTGGCCCTTAGAAGGCAACTTCTCCTTCCACTTGCAGAGTCAGCAGTAGCTACCTTTATCAGTGGTACCACTGTGGCTGCTGAGCAGCCAGCCATCTAAGGCTGAGAGCTCAAATAGGAGGCCTATCACCCTTTATGGAATGGCTGTCCCAGCAGCAGCCTCTTATTTGGCTAACAGCAGTAAAATCCTCTCTAAGGTCCTGCCACTCACCCACTTGGGGCCTGCATTTAGTCCCGGCAGAGGGACCCATGGCATGCTGGAAAAATTCCAGTCTTTGTGTCCTCCTCACAATCGGTTTTCCTACCTAACTTTGTGGCGCCAGCAAATATGGCTACATTAGTCTTGGCGCCTTCATCCAAGTCATTGATAAAGTTTGTTAATTACACTGATCCCTGTGGCACCCTACTAGTTACAATTTGCCAACCTGAAACCATTTATCCTGACTTTCTTTTTCTGTTAGTGAGCCAATCCTCTTATCCATACTAATATATTACCAAAGAATTGTATTTTGTGTAGTAACCTTTTAGGTGACACCTTATCAAATGCCTTTTAAAAACCAAATACACTACATCTGCTGGTTCCCTTTTATCTACGTTACTGGTTACATCCTCAAAGAATTCTAATAATTTGTCAAACATGATTTCCCTTTCATAAAACCATGGTGCCTCTGTTTGACTGTACTATGATTTTCTAAATGCTCTGCTGCTACTTTCTTAATAAGGATTCCAGCATGCTCTCAGTTAACTGCCCGACTGGACTGGATTTAGTGTCAAGGCCAGCTGTCCTGGTGGCGATACTGGAAGTAGGTGTTGTTTCTGCTTGGGTGTTCAGTGGCTGGCCACACAATCTTGCCACAGCCAACCAATTAATTCATGCAAGGAGCAGGGGCTGTCCAATTGTAGGCCCAAGGCGGGAGGTCAGGTGGCAAAATTAGCGTCAGCTGATGTTACAGCAGGTGCTAGCACCGTATTTAAAGTGCTGCCAGCCCTGCATTCCTTGCTGCCTCTAACTATCCTTGTGCTGCCTCCTTCAGTCTGCTAAGGTGAGTACTCCCTACCTCCCGGGGCCTTGAATGTGGCATCGCGAGAGTGTGCAGTTGGTGGAGAGGCTGTGATCACCTAGTTGGTAGCAAGGGGAATTGGGCAGCAGCACATCCTGTTAGAGGCATAGCTGTATTTTGATGAGAGGCATGCATCTGTCTTTGTTGACCTCACAAGGTTCCTCGAGAGTTGTTGTTATGATATGGCAGGTGGTATTTGCCAGGCTGACCAAATCCTCAAGGGAAACTTGGCCACGTTATCACAACTATTTTGCAATTTGCATTTATTCCGAGAAAGTTTGTGCATGAAGTCAGAAGTAACGATTTCACTACCGATTTTAGAGATTTTCAAGGTTAAATTAAAACATTTATTAACAAAAGAAAAGAAAATTTAAACATGCAAAAGATTTCTGTTATACAGTTACATTTAGTTTTATAACATTTCCCACAAGGTTCATACTTAACTAGACTCCCAGCTATACACCCTTGTCAGGCAACAGTCCAAAGTAGATTATTAACCTATAAAACATCCAGCAAGATTAGCACAAGCACCCAATGTTGCTGTAAGGGTGGTATTTCACAGCTTCTCTCTCCTCACTGGACAATGAAACTCCAAAGGCTTTTAACACAATCTTGGTTACTGGAACCGCAAAATTCTCCAGGGTGGCTAGAGACTTTTTCCACAAGTCTGTTTCACAAAGTGCATCTTTCAAGATATCACATGACCACATCCATACAGCTTTCCACCTTTTAAATATATTTCCCGCTTTTTGATCTGCAAATTCCAGTGTTTCAATCTGTCTTTGGAAGTTACTTTTCCCAGAATATAAAAATCTTTTGTGTTGTCATTATGACCAGCACTTTTGGGAAAAATAAATGTAATAACTTTGCTTTATTTATCTTGCCAGTTGTAAACATCTTACCATGTCCCTTTGAAAAGCCAACAATCACTCCACTTACCTACAAATGCAAATTCTATTTTACTTAACTCAACCATTAGCATTTCAAACACATGTTTTTTACACTTAACCCCTCTGATGATTCAAACATTGCAGTCTAACAGTTTATTGTTTACTTAAGTTATTCACACACACAGAAACACCCACAGTAATAGCAGGAAAAATATGACAGTTCCTTTACATTGTATAGAAGTGGCGTCAATGTACCCCCATTTTTAACCGCTGGGCTGCAACGAGCATAGGTGCTGTGCTTGTCTCCATGGGGAAAACTAACATTCTTCCTCTTGTGACAGCAGGAATAGATGGCACACAACACCAAAGAGAGGGCCATGATCAGCTGAGGGTGCCAAACATCCACATCCTGACCCCAAGAAGGAGGAGCTCTTGGAAATGGCAGGGCAGCCGCACGATTACTGGTGGTGAGACAGGAGTGCCAACCCAAAAGGGTGACAGAACGAGTGCAGGGCACAAGGTTGTATCCGACACAAAAGGCATAGTGCTCAATGTGTCCACCACTGGACACATGGAGCTCCCTAACAATAATAGCTGGGATAAAGAAATGGGAAGCCCTTAACCTTTCCATGTTTATGTTCTCTCATGCTGTTCATGGTCAAATTGAAGGATGTAGAACTTGAGAAACCAGGAGCCAACTGGTCACCTCTGAGGAGGAGGAGGAATCCTTAGAGGGTACAGAGTCACACATTCCCCTCCAGCCTTCACCTGCACAGATACTCTTACATCAGTGGACATAAGTTTCCGATTAGATGCAGGTCACAACTTCATGCATGTATAATAGATGTACCTCAGCAGCTGACCGAGGCTGTGACACACACACTCTGAGGACTGTAGGAGATCAGGCCCAAGCTGAGACCCAGCTGATGACGTGCCTCTGGAGTTGTCAGCTACACGGCATGTATTGCAGATGCGGCGAGAGGTGAGGGAACATCTGGTGGAGCTTCTAAAGGCAGTGCATACCCATGCACGGATGATGGAGTCCATTCAGGCCATGAGTACTCCCATGTCCCTTTGCATGGCTCCCTCCATGAAGAGACTGGCAAAACACATGGAATGCCTGATCCAACAGACCACTCAGTGGATGACAGAGATATGTGCAGAACTGCATGTCATTGCCATGACCATGAGTTCTATGCAGCAATGGCAGGACGAGAGGGAGACAAGGCACCTGAAGTCTCCACCATGTCCTTTGCCCTTCTCAGGTCAGCAGGGAGGTACTTGTGCCTTCCAAGGGAGGAGGAATATCTGACTTCTGCTCAACCTCTCTGCCAATGATACTAGTGCCTCAAGTAGCTGCAATGACAGAGAAGGGTCCTGCAACTATGCAGGAGCCCCTCAGCATGCAAGGCCCTCCAGGCATCAGGCAGCCAGAGGGCGGCTATCAAGATCATACCTAGCTACAGGCAGCATGATCAGCAGCCTGCTTCCACCTCAACTGCAAGCACACAGGGAGCAGCACATAAGAGCACTCGTAAGAGAGATAAAAAGAGCAATTGGCTGACCTTGGAATTTATGAATGTTTGCAATATGGAGCTGCATAGCCTCATTTCTGTTGTGCAGCTCAATAAATCTTTCATTCACTGTTGTTGTTTCTCATACCAATTCATGCTGCCCTGTCAGATCTCATCTACAGCCTTGCTGGAGGCGATGGACTAGGCTGCATCTGTTCAGCTCCTCAGCAGGACTGATTAAAGGTAAGACTTTATTGGGACATTTCTGAAAGGGTAAAAGGGTTACAGAACACAGCTCTGTGGGTGTCCAAAGCCTTCCTTGTGCATATTTCATTATGGCTTGCCTGTGGTCCAAGGGATCCTTAATCTTCCATTGCACTGTCAGCTGGCTTCTCCAGATCCTCATCATCAGAGAAGATACCATGATCAGCAAATCTTCACTATTCGATACCTGACCACTTTGCAGTGTCAGGTTGTGCAGAGCATGGCAGATCACTGGGATACACAAAATCTGTGTTCTTACTCAATGGAATATCACTTCATTGAGAGTTATGAAATATCTCCTTAAACTTCTGCCACTGTTTCTATACCATCTCACCTGTAAATTATTTTCCTAGTCCACTTTAGCCAACTCTGTCTTCGTTGCATACTTACGTTTAAGACACTTGTTTGAGACCCAAGTCCAATCTTTATGAAGATTAAAGTCGTCTACAATTATTGCAGTCTCTTTCTTACAATCCCTCATTATTTCTTGATGTATACTCTGTCCTACAGAGTAGCTACTGTTAAGGGGCCTACAGACTACTCCCACCACTGGCTTCTTCCCCTTGGTATTTCCCATCTTCATCTAAATGGATTCTACATCTTTATCTTCGAAGCCGAGACCATTTCACAATATTGTACTGATTTTATCCTTTATTAAAAGTGCTACCTGACCTTTTTCTTTCTGCATATCCTTCCAAAATATCAAGTCCTCCTGAATATTCAGCTTCCAGCCTTGGTCACCTTGCAACCACGGGCAGAATTTTACACCTCATGGGCAGGCGCGCGCCCGACCCAATCAGGCATTAAGTAGTGCGAGAAGATGTCAAGCGGGAGTCCCAATGTCATCCTGCACATGTGCAATGTTCAGGTCAGCGGGCACGCATAGAAGTCAGAGCCAACATCAATTAAGAGGCCATTTAAGGCTATTAAAAAACCAGTTGAAGCTGATTTTACATTGCCCGTGCAATTTCGCGCTCGTCGCACGGACAAAACGGGCAGGCAGACAGACCACATTTTGCAAAACTTCATCCATGGGTGGGATAAAAAGGGTCAGCAGCATTGCTGGTGTGAGTAGTGAGGAGTTTAGGAGATAGTTTGCTGCTGGTTGCATATTTGAAATTGACAGCTTCATCTCCATTCTGAACTTCATTCTTAGCATGTCCAGGCTTCATTTCAGGACTCATTGGTGTCTCCAATGTCCTCGGAGGATTTTGACTGTGTGGATCCTTCCAGTATCAGACAGCCTTCTGTGACCCTAGTAATGGGGATTGTGGTCTCCGCTGGTGACACCTCCGCTGAGGAGGAAAAGAGGGGCAGAAGGGAGAGGAGGCCAGGTGTCCCCATGCAGCTTCCAGGGGAGTGACTGTGGGAGGAGAGGTGCAGGTGGAAGGGGTGCAGGGCCAGCAGGTAGTCCAAGGTGGAAGGGGCCGTAGAAGATGCCACTATCCTGCTGCCAGTGTTTACATGCAGTGATGCAGCTACCTCAATATGTCTAAGGTGCAATGCCGAAGGAGGCTCCGCTTCTTCAGGGAGACTGTGACCTCTATTTATCAGATGATTGGGCCTGAGATCACCTCCAACTGTGTGGGTGGAAACCCCATGCCATTGGCTCTGAAGGTCACAGAAGCCCTCACCTTCTATGCCTCCGGCTCTTTCCAGGGGTCAGTGGGGGAATCTTTGTGGAGTGTCCCAATCAGCTAACCACAGTTGTGCCAAGCTGGTGACATGCCTGGCACTCTGATGAGACAAAAATTTGCATCATGGTGCCCTCGTCTTTCGATTAGCAATCAGGATTGCAGGTTCCAAGCTCACATCAACATAGAGACTACACAGGAATGGTAACAATAACTGACATTCTCACCTTAGTGCACTGCATTCTTAGCTTCTTCTGGCATCCCAATCTCACCACAGCTGTTTGACCGAGGTGCATGGTGCCTCTCCAGCTCCAGGGCCTCCTGCTCATATGGCGAAAGGATGAGGAGGAATGGGGGTCTCCCGCCAGTCCACGGCCTCTCAGTATTGTTACGGGAGAGCAGAGGAGCATTGATTAGTCCACTCTCTACCTGCAGCACAAATGCAGCCTGGCCAATCCCATCTGAGGAGCACCTCACAGGGCTCAGGTGATTAGTGACCCTGGAGCCACAAGGCACTCAGTAAAAGCAGCCAGGGCTCACCGCCTTGGCCAGCTCCTGCCTCATCGACATTTGGCACTCACACTCTTAGCACCTCTGAGGTCCAGGGGATGGGGGTGGGGGTGGGGGTGGTGATGGGCAGCTCTTAATTGTTCTTCAAAGTGACCCATGCCAACATGGTACTCACCATCCCCGATCGCAGCAGATCATTGAAGCGCTTATGGCACTGGACCCATGTGCACCTGACCACGTCATGGCTGCTGACCATGGATGCCGCCCCCTCCCAGACCTTTTTGGTGAGATTGGGGGGGGGGGGGGGATGTGGTGGTGCCACCTCCTCCTGTCCCTGGGGACAAGGGTTTCTCTCTTTGCTGCCACCTCCTCCAGGTGGACTGCAAGGCATTTGTCTGAAAAACACGGGGCCAACTGCCCTCCAGCTTGCGGATCCACCCGCTATGTTGGCAACACTTCTGCGTTCCTCAGTGGCAGCATTCCGGGACTGCTGAAGCCGCATTTGAATCAGCCGCCAGGTCGCCTTTGGACCCAGCAGACATCATGCTCCTGCCCCCGCCTGCTCCTTCAAGCACATTCCAGGCTGCGTATCACGCTGGGCGGGCCTTAATTGAACCACCCATGTAAAATTGTGGAGCGCTGCCAATTGCAGACGACAGTCAGATTCCCGACCTCTCCTGCCGATCCCACACGCCAAGGGTAAAATTCTGCCCATAAAAACAGATAGTAAGAGTTTTCATAAATATTTTAAAAAGAAATGTTAACAAAGTGAGCATTGGTCTTCTAGAAAGTGAGTCTGAAGAATTGATAGTGGAAAACAAGGAGATGGCAGATGAATTGATCAGGTATTTTGCATCACTTTTCACTGTAGACAATACAAGTAACATAGATAAGTTCAAGGTAATCAGGCAGAGTCAACATGGTTTTGTGAAATGGAAATTGTGTTTAACCAACTTATTGGAGTTCTTTGAGGAAGTAACATGTGCTGTGGATAAAGGGGAACTGGTAGATGTACTATACTTAGATTTCCAGTAGTCATTTGATAAAGTGCCACATCAAAGATTATTGTGGAAGATAAAAACTCATGGTGTAGGGGGTTATATATTGGCATGGATAGAGGATTGGCTGACTAACAGGAAGCAGAGAGTAGGCATAAAAGGGTCTTTTTCAGGTTGGCAAGATGTAGCAAGTGGTGTGCCGCAGGGATCAGTGCTGGGATCTCAACTGTTTCCAATTTATATAAATGACTTAGGTGAAGAGATGGTTGTCAAATTTGCTGATGACACAAAGATAGGTAGGAAAGTAAGTTGTGAAGAAGACATAAGGAGACTTCAAACAGACATAGAGAGGTTAATTGAGTGTGCAAAGATCTGGCAAATGGAGTATAATGTGGGAAAATGTGAAATTGTCCATTTTGGCAGGAAGAATAAAAGAGAAACATATTATCTAAATGGTGAGAGATTGCAGAACTCTGAGGTGCAGAGGAATCTGGATGTCTTAATGCATGAATCACAAAAGACTAGTGTGCAAGCAGAGCAAGTAATTAGGAAAGCTAATAGAATGTTATCATTTATTGCGAGGGGAGTTGAATGCAAGAGGAGGGAGATTATGCTTCAGTTGTACGGGGCACTAGTGAGACCACATTTAAAGTACTGTGTGCAATATTAGTCACCTTATTTAATTAAGGATGTAAATGCGTTGGAAACAGTTCAGAGAAGGTTTACCAGACTAATACCTGGAATGGGTGTGTTGTCTTATGACTAGGCTTGTATCCGCTGGAGTTTAGAAGAGTAAGAGGCGAATTGATTGAAACACATAAGATCCTGAGAGGTCTTGACAGGGTGGATGTGAAGAGGATGTTTCCTCTTGTGGGAGAATCTAGAACTAGGGGTCACTGTTTAAAAATAAGTGGTCGCTCATTTAAAACAGAGATGAGGCAAAATTGTTTCACTCAGAGGGTCATGAGTCTTTGGAACTCTCTTCCAGAAAAGGTGGTGGAAGAAGAGTCTTTGAATATTTTTAAGGCACAGGTGGATAGATTCTTGGTAAGCAAAGGGGTGAAAGGTTATTGGCGGTAGGTGGGATGCAGATCTCAGGTTACTATCAGATAAGCCATGATCTTAATAAATGGTGGAGCAGGCTCTAGGGGCTGAATGGCCTACTCCTGCTCTTTGTTCGTATGTTGATTATTCACCTTTGTGTGGCATCTAGTGTAGCCATCTGTGTAAAATAATCATCTTAGGATAGTTGTTTATTGAGTACTTATAAATAAGTACCTACATATCTATTTATACTAGATTTGATGAAGACCCATTGTTGTGTCTGAAGAGGAATGGGATAGACCCTAGCAACTTCAGAGATCAAACATCTGATGCACAGTAGATAGCTAAGGAGAAAGTAGAAACAAAGTTATCTCAGTTCCAAGACTATCCACACCGCAATCTTATGGAAAGCTTACAGCATCCACCTAAAGAAGATGACAGATCAGAGAATTCAATGAGTTAAGGTACTTCCTAACCTATGACCAGTAGCCTTATTTCAATCAAGTTGGAGTCGAAATTCGTAAATGTAACAAATGGCTGCATCATAGCTCAGTATGTGAAAGGCCTCAAGAGAAGGTTCCCATCCTGACATAGTACATGTGACCACTGAATGACCAGGTTAAACATATTCTGGAACTGAGTTGTACAGTTATGTTTTTAAAAAGGCTATTTTCAAAGAAATGAGAGAAGAATTGAAACAATGCAGATGAAATTCAACAGAGAAGTGTGAAATTATACATTTTGGAAGGAAGAATGAGGAGATGCTATATAAGCTAAATGGTAAAATTTTAAGTGGGCGCAGAAACAGTAAGACCCTGGGAGTTCGCATCAGAAATCTTTCAAGGTAACCAGTTGATAAATCATGATCCTTGGCTTTATAAGTAGGTACATAGGGTGGAATTTAATGTCATTTAATGGTCGTCACACTGGGGCCCGCTCACTGGCTGGAGAGTTGGTGGCAACCTCACCATGACCATTTCTGAGAGCCTTGATGGGATTAATTCCCTATAAGACAACCCCTGGCTGCTGTCAGGGTTCCTTGCTCCACCAAAGCAATTTCCTGTTGGACATTCTCCTGAGGGGTGGATATCCTGCCTCCAAGAGCTGCCAGCCAATCAGAGGCTGTCAGCTGTCCAGTACCAGCAGCACCACTGGGAGTGGTGGCCACTGCTGGTACTGCAGGCAGTAAAGAGGGTAAAGATAAAAACAAAAAATTGCAGATGCTGAAAATCCAAAACAAAAACAGAAATACCTGGAAAAACTAAGCAGGTCTGGCAGCATCGGTGGAGAAGAGCAAAGTTGACAATTCGAGTCCTCATGGCCATTCAACATGAGGACTCGAAACGTCAACTTTGCTCTTCTCCACCGATGCTGCCAGACCTGCTGAGTTTTTCCAGGTATTTCTGTTTTTGCTGAGGGTAAAGATCATCGCTGGAGTTTTGGAGTGCAGGTGAATGGGATGGGATTGCCAGGGCCAGGTAAGGGGGCCCCGGTAGGAGGGCTGGTCATTGTGAAGGGCAGGGAGTGGTCTTTCCCTGGGTTCTCTCCCTTGCCAGCAGCGGATCTCTCTGTTGGGCACAGGATGCTCGAGAAGGAAAGACCCCCAGCAGGCCAGATGCCTGGGTTTATGTGGCATTTGCCCACATGGCATGGCCCCTGCCCACCACTGGTTGAATATTAGTGGCAACAAGATGAGGCCCTTAAGCTATTCTCGCCCCTTCTTTCCCTCGTCTTAATTTGGAGAAATCGGGAAGGCGATGGGGTCTTCACTCCATATTTTCCCACCCTATTATATGCACCCTCTACTTCTCAGCCCACCTCCTGGGGAGCATTAAATTCCATCTATTGAGCACAAAAGCAAGGAAGTTATACTAAATATTCATTAGAAAGATGCCAGCTTGAGTATGTGAAAGAGCCAAGGACTTGAGGATGTTACACTGAGGATGTACTAGGAAGATATCTGGGATAAGGGACTTTGGTATGTGGCGAGCCTAGAGAAGCTGGAATTGTTCTCCTTAGAGTAAAGAGGGTTAAGAGAAGACTTAACAAGGTATTTAAAATCATGAAGGGTTTTTATGGACTAAATAAAGAGACACACTTTCCAGTGGCAGAAGGGTAGGTAACCAATGTTCCCTCTAACTTCTGTTTGCTATGTGTGGCCGGCTTTTTGTACTGCGCAGTACCTTAAAGATTGAAATGAGGCTGTGCATGCATGCATCTTAAAGGGACTATTGCTTGTGCAGGGTCTGTTTGTTCCCTGTTCAGCACATTCCTGATTACTACACCTGCACCCATGCAGCTGAGAAGAAAAATTGTTGATATTCAGAGATCTGAAGTCATTGGCATGAGAGCCAGAAGCAATATGAAAAAAACAAAATGTATGCAGCAAGTTATTCTGAACTGGAATGCACTGCCTTATAAGGTTGTGGAAGCAGATTTAATTGTAACTTTCAAAGGGAATTGAATAGCTATTGTAGGGAGGGAAATAGGGTTAGGGAGAAAGAACAGGTGAGTGGGAACAATTGAATAGCTGTTTCAAAGAGCTGTCGCAAGCATGATGGGCAGTCTGACCTCCTTCTGTGCTGTAAGATTCTATGGGCAGAAATTATTGCTTGACAGGCGGGCGCGCGCCTGACCCACTCGAGCGTGAAAAGTCACGCATTGACATCAGCCGAGCATGCCGATGTTAATGCACAGTCGCGTGATAGTTCGGTTGGTGGGCGTGCACTGAAGGCCGGCAGTGCGCCCACCAACAATTATAAGGCCTGTTGAGGCCATTAGGTTATCAATTAACGTAAATTTTTCGCTGCCTGTCCAACCTAACCGTTGGTGGGCAGGCGAAAAGGCCAAGTGGCCTTTGCATCTTTTTGGAAACCTTATCCATAGGCGGGATGAGGTTTCCAAAAGCAAATAAAAATAAAATAAAAACTTTAGTTTTTCATCAATAACATGTCCCTGCTCATGTGACAGAATCACATGAGGAGACATGTTTTATTACATTTTCATTTTCTTTATTTTTTTAAATCTCTTCATCTCCAGGAGGCAGCTCCGTGCCTCAGGCAGATTATGCAGTGCTCACTCACACACATGTGCGAAGTTTGCACTCCATTGGCTGAAATCCTCCCCCCACCCACACAGGCAGTGCTTAGCGCTGCTGCTTGTGTTTCATGCTGGGCATGCCTTAATTGGCCCACCAGTGTGAAATCACGGTGCGGTGCCGATCACAGGGGGCAGTCTGCTTCTCAATCGCCTAGCTCGCCCACCAAGGGCAAAATATGTTTTCATGATTCTAAGTAAGTTGAAGGAGGATGTTTCATTTACATTTCAGGAGAAAACAAATATGCTGGGCGTGTAGGACAAAGCCTTTAAAAAAATATGCTAAGCACATAAGACCAAAACATCAATGCAAAGAAGCTGTAGCAAAACCTAACAGGGTATTGTACTGTACTAACAGAACCATCTGGTACATTATTCAGTGATTATACAGGATTTTGGTTAGTTCTACAGCATACTGTTCTGGTCCCCTTACACGGTGGGTGATGTAGTGTCTTTGCATAAGGTTAAGAGGAGAGCTACAAGAATGATTGCTAGCTCCAATAACCTGAGCTGGGTCTATTTACTTAAAAAAAATGTAGACTTGAAGGCAACCTGATAGAGGTTAATTAAAATAATGAAAGGTCTTGATTGCATGCCTATTGAGGGATTATTCCAGCTTGATAGAATAGGGTGGATGAGGGGATATGCTTTTAAACTATGCAAGAGTAGGAACAGTAAGATTCTATGGGAAGAAATTTTTGCTTGACAGTGGATGTTAGGCAGTTCTTCTTTTCCCAGAGAGTGATGCATCTCTTGAATGCATTGCTAGTTGTTGCAGTCGGTGCTAACTCTCTGCAAGTCTTCAAAAGTGAGTTGAACTGGTTCTTGACTGGGGCAGAGACGCTATCATATAAAAGGCAAGCGGTATTACAGATTTCTTGGCCCACATGATGGGCAGGATTTTACGCCACCAGCAAGTGGTGGCGGGGCCTGCTCGCTGATGCGTAAAATGACAAGCGGTGACGTCAGGGGAACTCCCAACATCACCGCGCCCCATTTAAATTTTCAGGAAGGTGGGAGCGCAGCAAAATCAGCTGCACACCCACCAACCTGTCAATGGCCAACTGAGGCCATTGACAGGGTCAATTAAATAATTAAAGGACATGCCTGTCCAACCTTAAGGTTGGCGGGCAGGCCAGGAGCCCCAGTAGGAACTAGAAAAAACATGAAACCTCAACCACGGGCAGGATGAGGTTTCATGTAGGCTTTAAAAAATGTTAATAAAAATTATGGACATGTCCTAACTCATGTGACAATGTCACATGAGGGGACATGTTAGGGAAACTTTATTTTTCTATTTTTATCTTTTTTACATTTTCAGCCGATCTCCCTGAGGCTGCATTTAGCCTCAGGGAGAATAGTGTGCTCTTTTGTGCGCATGCACAAAATTTTGGGATTTTGGGATTTCCCCCCTCCCCCCGCCTGCACAGGGAGCACATAGCACTTCTGTGCAGACGTCACACTGGGCGGCCTTAATTGGCCCACCCACGTAAAATGGTGGCGCGCCTCTGATAAAGGGAGCTGATAGGAAGGGCGCCTGCAAGCGCCCACCCTTCAACTTCCCCCTCGACGGGGGCAAAACTCAGCCAGATTATCTGAACTGGTTTCATTCACCCAAGAGTTTTGGAGAGAAATTTTCTTGGTTAATTTTTTCCTTACTGGTGCTGTTTTTTTGTCATTTTTTGCTTCTCCCAAGAGATTACATGGCAGCTGGGGGAAGTGGGACAAGTGGTGGTAGACTGGCTGAGTTGCTGTGGGATGTGCCTACTAAAAGTCCACCAGCCATCATGAGTGCAAGACAGGCTTGATGGACCAGCTGGACTTTTCCTGCCTTTTCAATCTCTGACTAAACAAATGTGACCTAAATGGATTAACAAACAAACACTAAGAAAGAGAAACAGGAAAAAGAACTACAGTAAGCCCTGTATGAAGCATGAAGAAAAGGTTCACTGGGACAAAGATAGGATCAAAAATAGGACAAATATAGCAGAAACATGTCAAAACATTAATTAGAGGTCTTAGGAAAAGAAGCATGGCTGCAGAGGTAAAATGTGACAAAAAATTATTTTTGTAGGGCAAGAGCAAAAGGAGGGTCGGAGAAGAAATTAGAAATAGGCTTGAGACTGCGGATGAGCACAATGTGGCAATTATTCTGACTGATTAGTTCTACAAAATATTCATAGGGGATGTAACGTACATCATACCATCACCAGAAATAGTAACCATGGTAACAGTCACAAATTCAATCTAAAGGAAATACAGTCTGAAATAAATTCCCAGAATTAGATAGTGTTTATCTGAGCATGAAGAAGGAGGAGAGTTCTGTAGCACTAAAAATCAGAATGCAGTATCAATGGTGCACTGGGATGATACCTGTAAATTGAAAGCTGGTGATTATATCCCAAAGAGTCACAAAACAAACACAGACAAATAGATATTCACTTGTCCTGTGCAAGATACAAGGAATAAACTTGAGAATTATTGACAACTGTTAACTGTTCTGATGAATAAAATCTTGCTTGACCAACTATTTTGTTTTTTTTGTGAAACTGTAAGGAACATATCTTTTTATTTCTGTTGGACTATTGTAAAGAACATAACTTCTTATTTTCTTGGACTGTGGCTTTAAAAACTACCATGGCTGCAGTTGAAAGACATGTTCGGTGGAACAGAATGAAGAATATCTACAATGTTGCTATCTTGGAACATAGGGTGCCATAAGAGAACAGAAATGAGTTCTGGGATAGGGGGAACTGCCTTGCGACAGCATTTTAATTGGCACCTGACCAGGCTCCTGAACAGTGCAGGTAGAACAGCTCCTAGTCTGCAAAGAGGAAAGACCTGAAACCTCTCTCTCCTGTGTTTGTAAGATTCTGCCATAACAGCTAGCTGGCTATCCCTTACATCACTGTAACCTGCTTTCTCAGAAAATCCTTGTCAAGAGGAAAAGGGGAAAATCACCAGTAGAGACACTAAAAAGCAAGTTTTTCAACCAGTGAACCACAGACTGAAAGTGCTGGGAGCTGGGAGACCACCTCGTGTCATCAGCAAAAAACTGCAAGGAATTTGGAAGACATCAATCAAAATCAACCCATCTAATCCTGTAATCTGGATTGATGCTTTTGAGCTGTTTTATCTCACCCATAAAATCCATGTTTTGTGTGCATGTGTGTGTATGTTTGTGTATAGGGGTTCAAGAAGGGGTAGAGTTTAAGTTATTGTTAGCAGTTCATATTTCTTTCTTTTGCCACTCGTTAAAGACAGTTTGTTCGACAAACAGTTATTTACTTATTAAGTTTACAAACCTGGTGCTTGTATTCTATTAACCTCAATTAAACAGTTAGGTAGATTTGGGGCAATTTGGTGGTCTGATCAAGCTTTTTACATATGTCACAGCTTGGGGAACAGTGGGGTTTGATATTACAGCACACTATCCCCAGTGAGTTGTGACAAAATTTGACGGCTTGAGCCCAGGATATTTTGGAATAAAAGAGGACAACAATTCGAGTGTAGATTTAGTAAGTAATAAAAGCTAAAAAAGAAACATTAGGTTTGTACTATCAAAAATAGGATGGCACTGAAAACTGCTAAAGTTTTCCTGCATGGGGAAGAGATATCCCTGACAATTTTACAAGGGATCCCAATAGCCAGCTTAATCAAATTGGCAAGTAAATTAAAAGTAGAATTGCCTACCAAAGCTGGGAAGGCAGAGATAATTGAAGAGATAGCATTGCATTTAAAACTGGAAGGAATACCTCAGAGACCGAGTTCTCCAAGGTGTGAATCAATGGACTCAAATTCAGTTGCAAATAAAAAAATGGAACTAGCGGCAGCAGATAAGGAAAGAGAAACGGCATTCCAAAGGGAATTAGAAATGGTGAGGTTAGAAAGGGAGGAAAAAGAAAGAGCCTTCCAAAGGGAACAGATGGAATTCCAGGCAAGAGAGGAGGATAAAGAAAGGGAATACCAGCTTAACATGCTGGCAGTTAAAAAAGAGAAATCAGGTGGTGAGGCAGGACTTATGTCCAGATCAGAAATCTAGTGGGGAGAGGTTTAAACTTGTACAAACTCTTCCAAAATTTGAAGAAAGAGATGTTGAAGCATTCTTTATTTCATTTGAGAAGATAGCTAAACAGATGAACTAGCCAAAGGAAAACTGAATATTGCAAATTGAGAGAGCACAGGAAATTTATGCTTCAGAGGAGGTTTGTAGGGATTATGATGTGGTGAAAAAAGCCATTTTGAGTGTGTACGAGTTAGTCCCTGAAGCATACAGACAAAAGTTTTGAAATTTAAGGAAACAGCCTGGGCGAACTTACATTGAATTTGAAAGAATTAAGCAAAGTAGTTTTGACAGATGGATAGGAGCATTAGGAGTTGAAACTACCGATGATGTTCTCAGTGACACTATTCTCTTGGAAGAATTTAAAAACTCCCTACATTCTTTAATAAGAATGTTGAAGACCAAAGGGTTGCAACTGCTAGACAGGCAGCGGTAATGGCTGATGATTATGAGCTGATCCATAAAACTAAACATTTTTTCCACCAACCCATAAATGTGAAAAGGATAGAAAGTGGGAGAGTGAAAGGAAAGCAAGTAGCCAAGGTAAAGAATGGATAACTGGGAATACCTTGAGATCCCCTCCCCAGATCAGGAAGGAATGTACTGAGGGTGGAGGTGAAACTTGAAGGCCTAAGTGTTTCCATTGTAATAAAGTGAGATACACTCATTCAGAATGCTGGAAGTTGCAAGGGAAGTCAATGGGTCTTCTTGGAGCTCGTAAGAATGAGTCTGAAAAGGGAACTCAAAAAGAAAATGCCACAGACCAAATTGCAGCTTTAACTACAAATAAGGGTTTGAAGGTAAACTCTGCCATGAATGCAGGTGAAGTGGATTAGGTAGATGAGAGATATAAAGGGTTTTTGTATGAAAGGAAGATAACCCCTTTTTCATCAAATGATGCAGCTAAAGCCATAACTATATTAGGGGACACAGGAGCTACTCAAACTCTTTTGCTGGAGAAGGACCTGGATTTCCCTCCAGAAAGTTCACTGAAAGCTAAAGTATTGGTAAATGGGATAAGTGGAGAGTATTTTGTGGTTCCTTCATACAAAATGCAGTTGGAATGTGATTTGTTGTCTGGAGTGGTGGTTGTGGGAGTGGTTAAGAAATTACCCGTGGGTTGAGTTTATTTGCTCCTGGGGAATGATTTAGCAGGAGTGAAGGTTATTGCTTCGCCCATAATCACGGAAAGTCCAAGAGAGGCTAAAGAGATGGAACAGTTAGAAGAACAAGTTCCTAGTATTTTTCCATTGTGTGTGGTGATCAGAGCAATGGCTAAACAAAGTCCATCACCAGAGGTCAAAGTAATACCATGAGCAGATGTTATAGCCAAAACTTTCTTTAAGGATGAGGATAATTCAAAGGAAGTGTTTGGCATATCTTCATTAATTGAGCTCAGAAAGCAGACGAGAGTTAAATAAGTTAGAACAGTCAGCTCACACTGAAGTTGAGGCTGAAATAGTTCTGGAGTGCTATTACCTTAAAACGGAGTCCTGATAAGGAAGTGGAGACACCCTCACAGAGCTACGGATGAAGAATGGACTGTTGTTCATCAGATAGTGGTATTGCCCAAATATCGTAAGGAGATATTGCGAGTAAAACATAAAATCCCTATGGTAGGACATGTAGGAACACGGAAAACCCAAGCATTGATAAACAGGCATTCTACCTGGCTTCATAAGGACGTAGTGCAATTTTGTAAGATGTGTCATATATATCAGGTAGTAGGTGAACCTCAACATGTAATCAAACCAGCGCCTTTAATACACATACCAGTTTTTGAAGAGCCAGTAGTAGATTGTGTAGGGTCAAAACAGAAACAGGAGCATGTAAAGTAGCATGAGAGCAGACCAATGGATAAGAGTTGGAGAAACAAATCAAGTCAAAATCCAGCACATGTGATCCAGAGCAGAGTAAAGGTAAAGAGCTGAAATCTAGAAGTGGAGATCATAAGCAGAGGCAGTGCCCCAGCCAGAAGTCCATTGACTTGCAGCAGGACCGGAAGAGCACGGTGGTGGGTGGGTGCAGGAAATCCTGCTGAGAGTAAAAGCAGAGTGCGAGAAAAAAGGGCCAAATCAAAACCTGGAAGCCCAGATAGAGAACAGAGTAAAGACAAAGATAGAGGGAAAAGAGACAAATCCAGAAGTAAAGATAGGGTAAAAGAAAAAGTAAAGAAAGAGGAAAACATGCAAACTCAAGAAGCAGAGGCAGGGAATGAAAACACAAAGAAAACTGGGTTAAATTCAGTCGTAATCCTGCAGAACAGTGCAAGAGTTAAGATCAAGAAAAAAAGAACAATATCCAAAAGCAAGGAAAGGGATAGAGAAGCCGGTGGGGTTTCCAAGAAACTAAATCAATATCAGAGGATATCAGTAGAAAAATAAACTCTTGTTGTTGTCTCTTCAACTCTTTGAAGTTTGTGTCCAAGACGATGACAAAGAAACACTAATCTACACTGAACATAATCTGTTGACGTTTATTGAGAAGTTTAAAACCCGAAATGCGAGACTGTTTAGCTGGAGTCTATTGTTTCAACCATTCAATGTAAATATTGTTCACATTGCCGGTAAAGATAATGTGATCGTGCATGCATTGCCCCGGGTGTCAATTACTGAAATAAATATAAGGGGGAAGGGTGGATGAATGAATGTAAGTCTCGTGTTTTGTTGTCCATGTGTCACATACCTTGTGATGAAACACATTTTTGAAATGGCGTTTCATCTCTTTTAAGGGTGGAGGCATGTAAGAAACATTTTTTTATTTCCGTTGGACAGTCGTAAAGAACATGTCTTTTTATTTTCTTAGACTGTGGCTTTAATAACTACCATGACTGCAGTTTAAAGACATGTACACTGGAAAAGGATGGGGAATATCTACAATGTTGCTATCTTGGGACATAGGGTGCCATAAGAGAACAGGATGGTGGCAGAAATGAGTTCTGGGCTAGGGGGAATTGCTGATGGCAGCATTTTAATTGGCTTCTGACCAGGTGATCAGGGTTTTGTGTGGTAATAGTGCAGGCAGAACAGCTCCTAGCCTGCAAAAAGGGAAGACCTGAAACCTCTCCTGTGTTTGTAAGATTCCAGAAATTCTGTCATAATAGCTAGCTGGCTATCGCTCACACCTCTGTAACCTGCTTTCTCAGAAAACCTCTGTCAAGAGGAGAAGGGGAAAAATCACCAGTAGTGACACTGAAAAGCAAGTTTTTCAACCAGTAAACCACCGACTGAAAGTGCTGGGAGACCACCTCATGTCATCAACAACAAACTGCAAGGAATTTGGAAGACATCAATCAAAATCAACTCATTTAATCCTGTACTCCGGGTTGGAGCGATTGAACTGTTTTATCTCACCCTTAAAATCCATGTTTTGTTGTCTTGTGTGTGTGTGTGTGTGTGTGTGTGTGTGTGTGTGTTGTGTATAGGGGTTTAAGAAGGGGTAGAGTTTAAGATATTGAGTTAGACATTAGCAGTTCATATTTCTTTTTTTTTGCCACTAGTTAAAGACAATTTGTTCAATAACAGTTACTTACTTATTAAGCTTACAAACCTGTTGCTCATATTCTGTAAACCTCAATTAAACAGTTCTGTAGAATTGGGGCAATTTGGTGGTCTGATCAAACTTTTCACGTATGTCACATCACAGGGAACAGTAGGGCTTGATATTATAGTGCACTATCCCCAGTGAGTCATGACAAAACTGACAATCCAGGTTAATCATGGCAAACCCTATTACATTAGCCGAGATTTTTTGCTTCCCTTTTGAGTAGGTGTCATAGCAGGCAGGAGTGGAAAATATTGGGAGATTGCAAAAATCATTGTAAAACCAATTTGCGATCGTCCGCTCCACCCATTAATGCCAGGCCCTGTTTCTGACCGCTGCACATCAGGAACCTAATTTCAATACTTTAGCATCTCATTATAATCTTGCTCGCCGGAATCATCACCTATGCTGGATCATAAGCTTACATGTTTCACAATGGTACATAAGCGGCGTGCACCTGGTGACCCGGACTTTGCTTAGGGTTTCAAGGTTTGTTTGTCTACCTTGCTTCGGGCAGCACTCACAGTCATCAGCGCCAGACTTCACAGACAGCACCACATTGCCTATAGGAGGGCTTGCCGGCAGGTCTCTACCTATCAGACCAGCGGTAAGGTGTGGGTGGCTTTTCAATGGTTGCGGGGCTAGGGCTTGCTTGGGGAAGGTGGGTATCCCAGGGTGTGTGTGGGAAAACATGCTGATCTGTGCAAGTGGCCTCAAGATGGTGAGGGCTGAGGAGGCAGTCTCCAGAGGAGATGAGGTCAGATGGAGTTGTGAGAGAGTGAGAGAATGAGTGGTGATTACCTTGAGCTCTCAGTGAATGAAATGCCAGTGAAAGTGTGATGGCCTTGTGAGTTTTTTTTATTCATTCATGGGATATGGGCATTGCTGGCTAGGCTAGCATTTATTGCCCATCCCTAAATGCCCCTGTGAAGGTGGTGAGGAGCTGTGTTCTTGAGCCGCTGCAGTCCATGTGGCGTTAGGGAAGGAGTTCCAGGATTTTGACCCAGCAACAGTAAAGGAATAGTGATATATTTCCAAGTCAGAATGTAAGTAGCTTGGAGGGGAACTTACATATGGTGGTGTTCCCATGGGTCTGCTGCTCTTGTCCTTCCTGAGGGTAGTGGTCATGGGTTTGGAAGGTCCTGTCTGAGGAGCCTTGGTGAGTTCCTGGAGTGCATCTTGTAGATGATACACACTGTTGCTACTGTGCATCAGTGGTGGAGGGAGTGAATGTTTGTAGATCGGGTGTCAATCAAGTGGGCTGCTTTGTCCTGGATGGTGTCAAGTTTCTTGAATGTTGTCAGAGCTGCACTCATCCAGGAAAGTGGAGAGTATTCCATCACATTCCTGACTTGTGCCCTGTATACGGTGGACAGGTTTTGCGGAGTCAGTGTGTGAGTTACTCGCCACAGGATTCCTAGCCTCTGACCTGCCCTTGTAGCTACAGTATTTATATAGCTAGTCCAGTTCAGTTTCTGGTCAATGGAAACCCCAGGATGTTGATAGCGGGGATTTCAGCGATGGTAATACCATTGAATGTCAAGGGGCGATGGTTAGCTTCTCTTTGGAGATGGCCATTGCCTGGCACTTCTGTGTCACGAATGTTACTTGCCAATTGTCGGTCCAAACCTGAATATTGTCTGGGTCTTGCTGCATTTGGACATGGACTGCTTCAGTATCTGACAAGTCGCGAAAGGTGCTGAACATTGTGCAATCATCAGCTAACATCCCCACTTCTGACCTTATTATGGAAGGAAGTTCATTAATGAAGCAGCTGAAAATTTTTGGGCCTAGGACACTACCCTGATGAACTCCTGCAGTGATGTCCTGGAACTGAAATGATTGACCTCCAACAACCACAATTATCTTCTTTTGTGCCAGGTATGACTCCAACCAGCGGAGAGTTTTCCCTCTGATTCCCGCTGACTTCAGTTTTGCTAGCGTCCCTTGATGCCAGACTCGGTCAACTGTTGATGTCAAGGGCAGTCACTCTAGCTCACCTCTGGAGTTCAGCTCTTTTGTCCATGTTTGAACCAAGGCTGTAACGAGGTCAGGAGCTGAATGGCCCTGGCAGACCCCAAACTGAGCCTCAGTAAGCAGGCTATTGCTTAGTAAGTGCCACTTGATAGCACTGCTGATGACCCATTCCATCACTTTACTGAGTGTGTGTATAAAGTGAGGAGATGGTTGCCTTACCCTGAATGCATGGATGAAACCATTCATTTAATTCTTTCTGCACTTGATGGCCAACCTCTTCTATGCGGCATTGGCACTGACCACCACTGCCACCACCTCCCAAGCCAGAAGAAAAAATAAGCAACTCTATGAATGACGCTGAATAGCTAAAAACGAAGTTGAAAGAGACCTAGGAGTCTTCAAAGGCTCAACACTGAATATGTTTCACAAATACAGATCAGCAATATATACAGACCAGAGTGGGGAGGTAGTGGTAAACAATCAATGAGAATGAAGTCCAGGAAGCCATCAGCATGTATTATTCTTGTGGTGCTTAAAGTAGCTTTCCTACTCAGAGGGGTACCTGTTTGGTGCCCAGGCCAATATTTAATTGAGGCCCAAACTCAAATTTTGTTCATGTTGCGCTGACACCAACAACTGGGTGGAGCAACTGCACCACCAACTTTGCAACTGTTTGCTGTTTGGGATGGAAGCCATATTTCTCCCCCTTGAACTTTTAAGACTTAAAAGGAGCTGTCTGAGAGGTGATCTTACAGAGCTATACCAGATAGTAAAATGGTATATAAAAGGTTAAGCCAAAATTTCAAATTACATTGTGGCAGCATGGAAATGGATGCACGTTGATAATCTTAGGATCAATACAAGGGGTTCTTCTTGAAACAAGTAGGGATCAATGTTTGCAATGCACTTCCAAGCTGAAAAGAGGCAAAAACCCTGGAATCATTTAATAAACAATTAGATACAACAGTTGGGAGAGTGTAGGGTTGTTCTGGATGGATGACCTAAAATAGGACAAACAAACAAAAAAGATTACAACACAGAAGGCAACTGTTTGCCGGTATACTAGCCAAAAATGAGCTATCCAGCATATTCCCACTTTCCAGCTCTGGCCCATAGCACTTCAGATGCATACCCAAGTATTCATCAAATGTGACAAGGGTTTCAACCTCAACCACCCGTTCAGGCAGTGAGTTCCAGACACCCACCATTGTCTGAGTGAAAAAGTTTCTCCTCAACCTTCCTCTAGTCCTTCTGCCAGTTACTTAACATCTATGGGTGGAATCATCCAGTCCTGTTGGCATTGGGTGTCATGGTGGACGGGAGGACAATTCAGTATGAGGGGCAAAAATTGGTTTCACACTAGCATGAAAGCACAGTAGGATCATCCAATGGTGTCCATCATGGTAGAATGCAAATCCCGTTGAAAGCTAGCGTGAACCCACTTTGACTCCCGCTAATGGGCTGGCCGCCCAGAGCAAATCTGGATAAGCGAGACGTGCAGAAGTTGGGACTTACCGTTAGGGCTTTGCTCAGATCATGGACATCCGAGGAGAAGAAGGTGCTAGAGCCCTACAGCTACCTGACCTTGGAGGAACACGTGCATCACATGCTGGGTCGATTCTCATGGACATGGCTCCACCACAAAGCAGCTCACAGAAGGTGAGAGGTCTCCGCTGATGTCTCAGGTCTGCATCGGAATGTCACCATCTTGGCCATGGGCTGCTAGGGATGATCGGCGGGGCAGGAGAAGAGGAAGTTCCAGCTGTGAGTGGGAGAAGAATGTGTACCGGGGGATGGGGGGGGTAGGAGGGGAAGGTGTACCGGGGAGGTGAGGTTGGAAGTGGGGGGACGATGGTGTTGTGTGGTGTCAGGTTGTGGGGTGGGAGGGAATGAAGGTGCCAGGAGGGGGATGAGGTTGGGAGGGGGGGAGGAGGGAGAATGTGGCAAGTGGGGAGGTAGGTGTAAGGGAGGGAGTTTGGAGGAGGGAAGGAGTTCAGAGGGGAAAGGAGTTTGCAGGCGGGGAAGGTGTCCGGGTGGAGGGGAGGAAGGTGACTGGGGGAGGAGGAGTTCGGAAGTGTCAAGGTGTCCGGGGAGGTGGAGAATAAAGGTGGAGGACAGAGTAGGATGGAAGAGGAGGATGTCCAGGTGAATGTGCCAGGGAGGGGTCAGGGGTCTTTGGAGTCAATGACTGCCTCCTGGGGAGTGAACTGAGGGCGGGCATGGTAGGAGGGAATGGTGAGTATGAGAAGGGGCAGAGGGAGCCAGAAGGGTGGGAGGGTGACGGTGCATTGGTAGCGGTAGAAGGGACAGTGAGGGTAGTTGATGGGGACTCGGAGGCAGAAACAAACCCTGGGGGTGGGAAGGAGGAAGTCAGGGAGGTCAACGTGGATGTGGGGGTGATTCACCGGAAGGTAGGGAACATTCATCTGGACATTCTGGAAAATCAAGGATTCAGGTTGGTAGGTGATGGTGGGGAGGTGGAAGGGAGTCGACAGTGATGGGGGAGAGGACATGGCTGACTGGCAGAGGGGAAAGGGCGGGGGAGCTGATCAGAAACTTAACAACTACCATGGATGTTGAAATAGAAAGTGCATGGAGCCTGTTGTTGGATGGGCACAGGTGCTGCATAGGTGGGTGGAGGTGCAGATCAGCTCAGGTAGACATCTGAAAGAAGGTCCAGCAGGCAGCATGTGAAATGCTCAGGACAGTGAGATGACTGATGAATGGCGGCTCTGCGTGCATGGGAGAGTGCTTGCATGAGGCTCCGAAAGGCCCTGCCACACACACACTCTCCCTCCAGAATCACTTGTGGTCCAGCTGCGTGTAGCTGAACTGCTGGTGGTGGGGGTTTGCAGAGGGAGGATTGGTGAAGCCTGTCATTGAAGCTGAAAACAACATCACTCATAATTCAGTGAAACTGAAAATATTTTCAAATTATAAAGTGACAAAACCTGTGCAACCTTTTATAATCAGAATTTCTTAACTTTTCTAGGCCACCACATCGTCTAGGTGCTGCCCTGACATCTGCAGCAGGGTGGAGATAACTTGTGAAAGCGTTGGCCCCATTGCCCCTGATGACTTCAGTGTGTGTCCTCTGGAGAGCCGAGGGCCCCAGCTTGCTTTGGCTGTCCTCCTGTGGGCCAGCTGCTCCCTCTGTGATGACAGAGGACAAGGTTGAGGGGGTTCATAGGCAAAGGGGACTCAGAGGGAGCAGCCAGCCTCTGAGATTCCTGAATGGATGACCCAGGGGTGTCCAGCTGCTATTCCTCCTCCCTTTGCGTGCCCGAGGACCCAAGCCTGACTCCTTGAGGGGAAGGAACACCTGGAGTGACAATGAGGAGCCCCGCTTCCCTCTCATGTTGCCACTGCATAAACTCACCCGAGTCTACGATGATGGAGTGCAGATCTGCATGCATTTCCATGTTCAGCTGAACCAGGGTCTCCGTGGCATCTCCCATCTTTCCCAAGGAGACCTCCATGCGCGCACATGCGGGCACCACTTCATCAGAGAACAGGCAAGGGCACTCCTCTGATTTGGGTGCTACTCTGTTAAGGGCTTCCAACAGCTCTGCGTGATGTTCTCCCACCTTCTGCTGACTCTCCAAAATGAGTTGGAAGGCTGAATCCAGAGGCTTGTCATCTGACTCGGACCTCACAGATGCCTGATCCCAGCAGTTCTCTGAGTGCCAGGGAACTCAACTGAACCTGTCTCCTGCTGCGGACACATGTCCATGCCGTGACCTCCAGATTTTGAACCTGAGCCTGCTCTAGATCTAGGTCTCACCAAGTTGTGTGTCTCTGTGCTGGTGGAGGGTGTGGGTAAGCAGTGTGACGGGTCTTCCAGGCTGCTTATTTCCAGCTCTTCAGTGGAGGAGGCCTCCTCTTGGCTGGAGGTGAGGACATGGTTGGAGCTGAAGGACTGACTGGCTGAGTGCATTGGTCACTTGGCAGAGCTCCCTGTGAACCAAAGTAGAGATAATTGATGCATGGCAGCAGAGTCAAAAGCAGGAGCGAGAACACTCACATTTGCGTTGAGATAGGGATGATGTTGTACAGGATCCTCATGTGGGTGTTCAGCACTGACCTCACCATTGCCACAGGCACGGTCCACATCCTCACCAGTCAGCACAATGGCACGCACCTCAAAGTGAGTGAGGGGCCTAATGTGGGCTACCCAATTCCCGGTCTGGGACCTCTCCCTGCTGACGAAAGCAGGCTTCTCCTGCATGAAAACAGATGGAGAGAGTGTGAGCAGGATGCATAGCATTGGGGTAAGGGGCAGGAGGTTAAGAGGGAATGTGAGGAAGAATTTTTTCACACAGAGGGTGGTGGGAATCTGAAACTCCCTGCCTGAAAGGGTGGTTGAGGCAGAAACCCTCATAACATTTAAGAAGTATTTGGATGTACACTTACGATGCCATGGCATACAAGGCTATGGGCCTAGTGCTGGAAAATGGGATTAGAATAGTTAGGTACTTGTTTGACCTGTGCAGACTTGACGGGCCGAAGAGCCTTTTCCTGTGCTGTAGACCTCTATGAATCTATGGCATTGCTTGGAATGTTTGTGTGGTGAACAGAGCCAGGGACAGGATAAGGACGTGAGCTCCAGGGGATTATGAGCCTGATAAGATGTGAGGGTGCGTGTGAAAGTCAGTGGTGTTGTCCCTTCAGATGTAAGATCCCTGTGGATGTATAATGAGTTTGTGAGTGTGTGAGAGTGATGAGGTGATTGACTTACCTGGCAGAATGGATGAGACCATTCATCCTCTTCCTGCACTGGATGGCTGATGATCTCTGTGCTCCAGTGGCGCTGACTGCCACTGCCACCACCTCCCAGGCCAGATTGGTGTCTCTGGTAGATCTCCTGCGGCCAGAGCAGGGTTAGAGGCTCTTGTGGCAGCCTTCCACTGCGTGCAGTAGGCTTCCCAAAGAGGCATCTCTAAATTTCAGGGCTGCCATCTTCTTTGCTTTTGGGGCCATCTGTCACTTGGCGCAGTCCTGGTCTGAAGACATGAAATAAGCTGTGCTCTAATGCGCTTTAAATATGGCGCCCGGAGTGAGGAAGCACTGAAGTCACAGCATGATTGACATTTCTGAGTCTGCCCGCCAGCGATCCAGAGTGTTACCCGTGAATGCATTATTAATGAGGTGGGACGCGCCTGGAATGGGACAAAACGGCGCAAAAACCCGCCATTGTGGCTAGCGAGCAGAATGACATTTTCATGCCTGCGACTGCACCTAGCGCAAATCTGGGATGATTCTGCCCTATGCTTCCCTGGTTATTGACCTCTCTGCTGAGAGAAATGGGACCTTCCTTTTCCGTCATGTCAGCCCCTCATAATTTTATACATATCAATTAAATCACACTCTCAGTCTCATTTTCTGTAATTATCATCTGATCTATCTTATGATTGTATTTCTCTGTTTATGATTCTATGTGTAATTTCATTTGCTGTCAATACTTGCCCACTTTATGTGATTCTGGTCCTGCTTTTCAAGTTTTGATGCATATATACTGATTTGAGGGAGGTTGAGGTTTTTTCTGTGCCTTGTTTACACAGTATTACTCTTGGATACTTTAAATGTTTAAGCAGTGAAATTAGTGGCTGCATAATGGGGCATGTCTCAGATGATTGAAATTACAGACACAATTAAAAGTAGTATTTTCACTCATTTCTTGCAAGTGCATAAATGAGTGCCAGTAAACAGATGGTGGAACAGCAGAGAGCTGGAGACAATTGAAGGTCTCTCATGAAGAACTGGAAATTGTACTCTCTGTTTGCATCTCATTTCACACACCAGTGCCACATTTCAGACGAAGGTTTAAAACATAGTGCAGTGTATTGTTGTGCTGCACCTAATTTCCATTCACATCTGGCTGGTAGAATCCAGTTATACGCTATTGCGGCCAGATTGCACTGAATCTGATTTAAAATTCTCATGTGAGATTCATTTGCCATGATTTTGCTTCAGCTCCACACTAAATTATCTTGCCTGGAATGAAATGGACAGATGCATTCCACAATACTTAATATTGACTGAAAATAAATCTAAACAATACATGTGCAAAATTGATTGCAATGGAGAACAGAAGTACTGCAAATCACAACATGTATTTGCAAAAGCTTAGGAAATCAGACAAATGTATGTCAGATGAGATACAATTGTACAGATTAATAAACGCTTACTGCCCTCCTTGGTTTTCCTATCTTTTAGCACTCCTTTTCTAAAATGTGTGGACATATCCCATGAATAATAATCATGGAAGTAAAACTGTTAACCATGCACCTCACAATCTCTCTCGCACCTTAGGATAAAAGACTGTGTGGGAGTTGGGTAATCACAAGAGAAATATCATTAGACAGAACAACACAACAGAAAGAAAAATACATATGTTATATGTAAAATGTGTGAAAGCTGGGTGGTCTACATCTGGTTTTTGGCTATTGTAATTTTGAAGAGAAAACCTTTAGAAATTAACTGAGCAATATGAGATCTCTAAAACAAAGTTCAGTTTAAAATATCTCCAGCATTTCAGAGTGGCATTATAATATAGGTGCTGTAAAAAAACAATATGGGGTTTGTGGGCCTGGGTTATCCTGCTGACTGCAGAGGCCTGGCTAGAGAACAGAGTTTTACTGATATCCATTATCAGCTTTCAACTAACACAAAAAAAATTACTATAGTTTAAAAGATTTCCAGGATGTACTTTTTAAAGTTTTACATTTTACTTCTCCAGTTATTCTGATCCAAATGGCTTCAATTGGCTTCTCTCCTGTTGCACAAGTCTGAGTTAGGAAAAACGACTGAAAAACCTTAGGCTTTTCAATTAGAAAGGAGATGTCTGAAAGATGAGCTTGTAGAAGTATCTAAGATTGAAGGGTATAGATTAACTTAACCCAGAATATTATCTTGAGATCATTTAAGAAACAGATGCAATGGATGTTACACTAGGGGTATGTTAGAATCTCTGGTTGGATGAACCAATGGATTCAATGAACTTACTCATCCATAATTATTCCTCAGGAATTTCTTCAGAGCTACTCCCAGTCTGCCACTGTAATTTAAAATGTACAATGGAAACTTCCTTTACCTTTAAATGGGGTTTCCATCACACTTACAGCAGTTAGGCCAATGGAGCAAGCTCAACTCCAAGCAAATACCCAGTCCTTGTGATCTTGTAATGATGTGTGCTTCAATGTCATTTGCAGGGCACAACACCACTTTACCGTTCACTTCCGTCAATGATCTATCAAAATTCTGGAATCAGCCCTGTTCTTAGGCAACTGATTCACAAAGATGACTGTTAATTAGAAACTTAATTTCTGTATTTATATCTTTTACCTCACAAATTCCATGAATTTCTCTTGATAGCACTTCAACATCACTTATTGTGAGCTCATTTTGCATACTCATTTTGCCATGGAAATAAGATTCAGTAGCAATAAAAAGTGAAAAAAGATCCATTACCACTTTGTGCAGTTCACCTATTTACTTATGTGTACTTTTTCATGAAACTTTTCAAACACAATATTTGGTTCTTTGTGACTTCTCTAATTGAGATATCTTTTGCAGCTCTACCGTATGTTGATGTATCCTTAAAATCTGACACTGGTGAAAGCATTGGTGGATGGATGAAATCAATTGGCGAATTGCCTTCAGCAATAATTCACTTCAAGTAATGCTCATTAGAGTAACACTTTCCTATTTATGAGCACAATGGCTTGCACCTGAGTCTGCAACAGAATCTAAGTGTAGAGAAGGAATTGATTTACATGTTGAACAGACACACACTTAGCAAACAAAAATTACTTAAATACGCTGGCCAGCTGTGCCTTGCATACAGTTGAGACTCAGGTCATTGAGTATTGGATACTTCTACTGCTTCAATAATCAGAATGCCTGAGCCTGCTCTTTTCCTAGTGTGTAATGTCTTGCAGCCCCAACTAAAGCACATCACGAAAGGAAACATACTGCTCTAGTTGAATTGATGTTCATTGAGATTTTGCATTTTTATGCTGTTTCTTTTTCTCTACCCCTCCCCTGGATAGCAGTACCTCAAGATGGATGTATGATCACCAGCAATTTACCAGTGATTATCTTTCACGTGTACAGTTTTTCAGGGAATACCTGGATATCAAATATGAAAGGCATTACAGCTGCTGCTGATCCTGTCTTTGCCTGGCCGCCAGACACATGCGTTTTCTAGTATAGGCCAGGGAGCTCATTCGTTGCGACTCATTGAGCATTAAGCATCTCTTCAGAAAGTGGCCTGATCTCTTGATAGTTATGGATGGTTTAAGCACTCTCCTTTTCCTACTATATAATGCATTCTGGGTGGCATGAGGTTGGAATCTATTTGTGCCACAAAGCCGAGGGTAATGAGTTGTGGCTTTAATCTACTCTGCTCAATTCTCAGCGGCATTATTTTGGAAAGGTAGCCAAAGGAAACTAAGTAATTCTACTTGGTCAGGAAAAGGATCTCAAGAGGAATAGTTGCTCCTTGGTATGCTGCGAGTAATTGAAGAGCTACAGTGGTGACAGTCAGGGCAGCTTACATGGGGCAGAATTTTCCTCCTACTGGGCAGATGGGACATGTTAATAAATTTCACTAAAGCTTTATTAAAGTTTTTTAAACCCTTCATGAAACCCCATCCCACCAGTGGATGAGGTTTCATGTTTTTTCAGAAGCCTGCCGAGGCTCCTGGCCTGCTCACCAACCTTAAGGTTGGACGGGGAGGTCCTTTAATTGTTTTAATTATCCTGTCGATGGCCACAGTTGGCCATTGACAGGTTGGCGGGCACACAGCTGATTTGGCTGTGCCCCCGCCTTCCTGAAGACTTAAATGAAGCGGGATGACGTCGGGGGTTCCCACCGACGTCATCCCATGTCATTTTGCGCATTGGCGAGTGGGCCCAGCCCCCTGCTCGCCAATGGCAAAATTCAGCCCATGCTTTCTGATTTGGTTGCTGGAACTATGTGGTTTACAGATTAGAAAATAGGAGAAATTGGACAGTGACATACGCTGAAAAATATTATGCCTCCGAGAAGAGTATTTTAAAATTCAGGCAGATGTGCGCTCTTTCGTGCACATGCGCAAAAGAGTGCACTCTCGCATTTGGGGAATCCCCTCCCGCCTGCACAGGAAGCACATAGTGCTTCCCACCGGGCGACACGCTGGGTGGGCCTTAAATGCTCATTGCCCATGTGACACTCTCTTCCTTTAACTTCACCAGTAATGGTAAAAAGGCAAAACATACATATTATGAGCTATTAATAAGGCATTGGTATTACTAGGCATGGAATACTAAATGAAGAGATAATACAGTGACAGAGAATGTGTTTTAATTTAATGTCCCTCATAACAAAAAATAAATAAATCGCAGTTAAAGGCTCTGTCATATTTCAGGGAGGCAGTACAAAGTCCAAATATAAAAGCAAAATATTATGGATGCTGGAAATCAGAAATAAAAACAGAAAATGCTGGAGATACTCAGTAAATCAGGTAGAATCTGTGGAGAGAGAAACAGATTTAATGTTTCAGGTCAATAAACTTTCATCAGAACTGTGGAAAAATTAGAAATGTAATAGGTTTTAAGCAGGTGATATAGCAGAGGGTGAGTACAAAAGGGAAGGGCTGTGATCAGGCAGAAGAGACATTAAATGATGTTTTAAAAAGTGGTGGTGCAGAGCCAAGGAGCATGGTAATGGGACAAGGTGTGCCTAGAGGAAGTGTGAATGACAGAATGATGAACAGTTGCCATTTGAAAGCAAAATCAAGAGAAGAAAAGAAGCAGAGAAAAGGAAACCGAATGGGTTTCTGAACTGAATTACAGTCCGAAATTGTTGAGCTTGAGGATATATTTGGCACTCTATAGCCTACCAGACACAACATTTGAATTCAACATGAAAACAGGAGAAGTCAGAAATTGTATGGTCTTTCTCTGCAGTGCTTCCTGTTTCAGAGAGCTGTTTGCAATATTGATACAAATTTCATGTCTGCTTTAGATATTCTACCAAGCGTAGCAGCAGTAGTCATTCCTGTGAGCAGGCCAAGTGCCTTACTTTCTAGCCGAATACAACAATGATAGGATAAACCAACAGTGTAGCAATGGGGCACCCTTGTGTTCCAAACTGGCTATTGCACAGTTCATGTGCGCTTCTCCAATCTTTCAGCTGCTATGAATAAAAAATTATGGGCCATAACTTCCTTGGAGTGGCAATCAGCGTTGGATTGCTACTCTGTGTCCAATGACTTACAGGGAATTTCTGGCTTGGCCTAAATAGCCAAGTGGTTATGGTACTGGGTTTGTAATCCCAAGATCAAGAGTTCAAATCTCACAATGGCAAACTATGAAACAATGTAACTTCATCTGAAACAGTTGGAAATAGGTTTACTCAAAAGAGTATCAAGAGTTCAAATCTCACAATGGCAAACTATGAAACAATGTAACTTCATCTGAAACAGATGGAAACGGGTTTGTACTCGAAAGAGTTATAAAGTGTAATTTAAAAAAGATTATCAAGAGTTCAAATCTCACAATGGCAAAGCTATGAAACAATGTAAGTTCATCTGAAACAGAAATCAAGAGTTCAAATCTCACCATGGCATATTATCAAGAGTTCAAATCTTACAATGGCAAACTAAGAAATAATGTAACTTCATCTGAAACAGATGGAAATGGGTTTGTACTTGAAAGAGTTACAGGGAATTTCTTCTATGCCTGTCTTGCTCAGGCCAGGTTGGGTGTGGGGAGTGATGGTTGGTACTGTGGGTGGGGTGGGTGGTGAGGGGGACAGTCAGATCAGGTTGGGTCAGGGAGCCGGTGGGGTGTCAGGGTGGGGATTGTGGGTCAGGTCAGGGGGAATCTCATGGGGAATTGGGTGAGTGGGAAATACTATGTTGGGGGTGTTGTCAGGGGTAACCCCTGGGAGTTGGGGGCTGTGGGGGTAATGCCATGGTGGGGGCCAGTCTGTGTCATTACAACTATTGCCCAGAAGTCAGAAAAGGTTTGAATTCTTCTAACACTGCAAGAACCACCTGTGATTTGTGATTTAAATCGCATTTTCGGATGGTTCCCAGAGCAGAGCAATTGCCCAGAGGAAGGTTGCACTTCTGGGCAATTGCTGCGCAAACCCTTACTTTTGAAGTTCCGAGAGGGGATCCCCAGCGTATCTTTGGTGTATCCCCCCAAATCTGATGCTGGAGAGCTCAGAGGTTACAGCCCAAAGACACATGGTGTGTGCATTTTGAAGTGTTTTGTCTTTGACATTCCTCCTCTTTCCAAACAACTAACTGCAAACCCTGATGTCCTGTATCTTAGCTTCCAGGCCTGCCCTTGCATTTTTTTGTTTAAATGCTGCTTATTGCCCATGTGACACTCTCTTCCTTTTCTCACCCTGTATTCCCAGGAACTAAATAGGTGATCCCCCCCAAGGCTTTCCTCATTCAGGGATTAATCAGCAGAACTAAAAACCAAACTAACTAGCCTCCTCTGCCTCAAGTATATTGTTGGCAAACACCTTACATGAATGGAATTTTTGCCACCATAATAGGTGTGGAAATTCTTTTTGACCACCTGTGACAAAATATTAAATGGCTTAATGTCCTCTGTCATTGTGGAAAACAGTAAGAATAACTGGCTAATTAAAATAAGATGGGAGGATATTCAACTACAGCATAACCACAACACTTGGCCTAAGTAGCCAAGTGGTTATGGTACTGGGTTTGTAACCCTAACATCAAGAGTTCAAATCTCACAATGGCAACTATGAAACAATGTAATTTCATCTGAATAGGAACAGATGGAAACGTGTTTGTACTCAAAAGAGTTACAACATAACCACCAATATAGACCTGTTCAGCCGAATAGCTTGTTTCTGTGCTGCACATTCTATCTAATTCTATGTAACAGATCCATCTCTTCCCTGTCTCAGTCAGCCTGTGGGTTTCAAACCTGCGCAAATTTGTTTTATTTTAAAACACAGCACTCATTCCCAAACCCTTTCTATGAAATAAAAATAAAAAATCTGAAAACATGCAAATGGAAATTAAGATGCTCCCTGAACCAGGATCTACCAACTTCCATTGTTGAGATTGCCATACCAAGGGCCCACCTATGTGCAAGACACAAGGCTTTAACAATACTGACAAGAACAATTATAGTTTTAGAGTCAAATTTCTCCACAAGGGGAACTATATGTACATTTTATACTATAATGATGGTACCCTGAGATCTTGGAGTAATTCAACTTCACAAGACCAAATTTTCAGAATCCAAATTTCAATTCAAGAAAAGTTTCTCACTATCTTTAGTATGTTTCCATAATGCAATACTAGTTGATCTCTTATAATATTGCAGGATTTATGAATTTCTTCATTAACTTTAGCACTTATGCTGTTATTATGTCATCATTGTGCTCAAATGATTGAGCAACCTCACGTTTATCCGTTACTCCTGTTATGCACTATTAATGAGCCAGATGCAAGTTTCCTCGGTCTTTTTACCAGTTTTGTTGATTGGCCTGCTCAAGTCCCATGGGTGTATGGGGACTATGCATCTGCTGGCATTGTACCCAGGAACTCCTTTTTTGTTTGGGTTGTGAAATGTAACCAGTCTGATGTCAGATCTGACTTGCCATAGTCATGTGACTCTGCCATGAGGCAAAAACACTGTAGCCTGTCATTTCTATTAAGTTCTCACAAAGACAGACACTGATGAAGACTGCTGTCCTTATACATGAAGCATGGTGTCAGGGAGTGGAGAAAAAAAATAGATCTTTTAACCCTCGATATGATGCCAGGAAGACACTGAGGAACACAGAAAGGTTCAAATCTGCAAAAAAGCAGCTGAGAAAAGGACAATGAGGAAAGTTGCAAGCTAGCACAATACTGGCTAAAGAGAAGACAAACAGAAGAGTTCAAAGCTGCAGACAGCTACTGCAAAAGGACAAAGGAAAAGCAGACTCAAAAGGTCAGAAGGAACGCAAACAAAGCCTGCAAGTAAATTACTGAGCGAGTAAAAATAGCAGCAATAAATTTTCCACTTCCATCTCCAGTTGAAATAAACAGTGATAAGTGCCAAAACGGGCAGTTTTTTCACTTACAATGGCAAAACTCTGGGATTGCATAATTAAAAAGCCAGAGCCAATAAGAGTAGCCACACTTTTAACACTGCTGGGGAGGGATTGCTACAAAGTGTATACCACTCTAAATCTAACTGATGAGCAGAGAAAACAAATGGCAGAAATTTTGAATGCCTTGAATGCATTTTTTGAATCTCGACTGAATGCTAAATATGAACAATATATATGCAACACTAGAGTTCAGGATGAAAATTAGACCATTGAACGGTACATGACTACAATAATGCAGCTGACAGCATCATGTGAATTCAGACAGCTAAAAGATGATCTGATTAAAGATAGATCAGTCTTAGATGTGAGAGCCCCCTCGATGAGAGCAAGTCTACTGAAAAATGATAAACTAACACTAAAGAAAGAGAAAGAAGTGTGTCAAAATGTGGAAGTTATGAAACGCCATCTAAAGCATATGTATGGCAGAACAGGCCAGGAGATACATTATGCAGACAGACATTCCAGGCCAAAAGAGTGAAGCATTTGCAGACAAAAAGCAGGATGCAAATACCGCAGACAACATCATACAAAGGAAAAGAAGGATTGCCTAGCATGGGAAAAGCAGTATTTTAACTGCAAGAAGCAGAATCATTTCGCACACAAGTGTTTGACTAGAAAGAAGCAAAACAAGACTTTACAGATGGCCACAGAAGAGATATCAACAGATGAGTCTGATGGAGAATTATACACGATACAACAGGTCAGTCCTGTCAAGTCCATAGGGGAAAAATGGTTTGTGACTGTTACAGTGATGACGCAGAAGGAGGGTATCAAGCAAACAAGAAGTGTCAGATATACACAGGTGCGTCATGCAACATCATGACTTTCACAGATCTGTGTCAGCATGGTGATCTGAAAATTAAATCCTCAAAAGTAAGGTTGAGGCTATATGAGGTATAATACTCATACCAAGAGGACAAATTAGGCTAAGAGCTATGGCAAGAAGGAAGATCTAGTGTTCCAGATCAAAGATGGGACACAGCAGCCACTTATTTCAGCTGAAGCAAGTCTAAAGCTTGGACTGGTAACCCTGAACATGCCAACAGAGATTCATAACGTGTCACAACACACAAAACCATTCATGGCAGAACAGATCCTAGAGGAGTACAAAGATGTGTTTACAGGATTGCGATGTCTACCGGGAGAATATCATCTAGAAGTAGATGATAGCGTAAGACCAATTCAGCAAGTGCCAAGAAGAGTTCCAGCTGCCCTCAAGTCAAGCCTAAAAGATAAGATCGAAGAGCTGGAAAAGAGGCGAGTAATCAAAAAAGTGGCAACGCTTACGGACTGGATTAGCAGCATGGTAGCAGAAAAACAACCTGGAAAGCTGTGAGTATGCTTAGACCCAAAGGATCTAAATAAAGTGCTGAAGAGATTTCACTGCCCCATGCCAACCATCGAAGGAATTTTGCCACAATTTGCCAAGGCAAAGATATTCAGTATCCTAGATGTGAATGATGATTACTGGCAAGTGAAACTGGATGAAAACAGCAGCTTTCTAACTACATTCTGGATGCTGTTCAGAAGGTACAGATGGTTTTGCATGCCGTTTTGCATGTCCATGGCTCCAGAAGATAATAGCTGCAGATCACATAAGGTAATCAGTGATCCACCTGGAGTGGAAGTCATAGTGTATGATCTACTGGTCTATGATTGTGGACACACAATAGAAGAAGCCATAGCAGACCATGATCAGAATTTAATATGACTGCTGGAGAGAGCTCGCCAGATGAATCTGAAGCTGAACAAGAAAAAGGTGCAACTGATAATGCCTGAAGTCAAGTACATAGGTCATGTATTGACTGCAAAAGGTCTTTGCCTGGATCCTGACAAAGTGCAGCAGCGATGCAGCGACCAACAGATGTGAAAGCACTGCAAGGCTCTGTTGGATTCATGAACTATTTAGCCTAATTTTTGTCTAATTTGTCAGCTAAGCATGAACCATTATGCAAGCTCATGGCCAAGGAGGTGCTGTGGTACTGGGGGTCAGAACAAGAAGCAGCATTCACTAAAATCAAACAACTAGTGATGATAATGCCAGTGCTGAAGTACTATGATGCCAAAGATGAAGTCATCTTGCAGTGTGACACCAATGAGACAGCTCTGGGAGTAACTCTGATGCAGCAACTGGTCGCATTTGCATCCAGAGCACTAACGCAAATGAAGCGATGCTACGCTTAGATTGAGAAAGAGTGCCTGGCTATTGTTTTTGCCTGTGAGCATTTTCATCAGTACCTGCTTGGGTGTGACAATGTAACAGTCGAGTCTGCACACAATTCCCTTCAAAGCATTTTTCGCAAGCTGCTACTATCTGCTCCAAAGCGCCTGCAAAGAATGTTACTTTGTTTACAAAGATATCACCTGGATGTGACGTACAAGCAAGGAAAAAAGATTTACATTGCAGACATGCTATCGAGAGCAGTGTTCCCCTTGAAGAAAGTTAAAGAGGCTACAACAGAATGCGACATCTTCCACATTTAACATGAACCAGCACCTAGACGTGATCTGGAAGCCATCAATCCAGCAGAGACATTGAATCTGACAGACAAGTGCCTTGCTCAAATCAAGCAAACTATACAAAAAGATGCAACTCCACAAACGTTACAAGAAGTAGTGATGAAAAGATGGCCTGAGAGCATCAGGGGATACACCTGTGGTCACAAGAACCTACTGGGAATACTAAGATGTATTGACAGACCAAGATGGCATCTTGTACAAAGGAAATAGCATCATCATCCCTTACGAGATGAGAGGAGAGATGCTGAAGTGTATCTATGCAAGCCACCAAGGAATTGAATCAACTCTGAGAAAGGCAAGGATATGTTTGTTGGCCAAACAGGAGCAATGAAATTAAAGACCACATAGGCCAGTGTATGCATGTAATGAGTACCAAGCTAAAGAAGCTAGAGAGCCATTGATGATGCATGACATCCCAGCAAACCATGGATGAAGCTAGGAGTAGACCGTTTCACTTTGGCAGTTACTGATTATCTCCTCACTGCAGACTGCTATTCTGACTACTGGGAGTTAGTACAGTTGGCTTCAATGATGACGAGAGAACTAGTAGAATGCCTGAAAGTCTACTTCAGTGGATACGGCGTTCCAGACATTGTGATGAGTGACAATGGCCTTCAGTTCACAAGTGAAGAATTCAGCCGATTCACAGAGGATTGGGAAATTCAGCATTACACATTGTCGCTGCGCTATCCCCAGTCGAATGGAAAGGCTGAGCCGGCAGTGAAAATCACCAAAGGACTTGTCAAGAAATCAAGCAAATCTAGCACAGATATACACAAGGCAATTATTGAGTGGAGAAACACATTGACTGAAAGCATGGAAAGTAGTCCTGCCCAGAAACTAATGTCATGCTGCACACAAACTACCCTTGCAATAGCAAAAAAAGCTACCAAAATTAGAAGTAGTAAGAAGTGCGAGTGAAAAGATCAAGATGAAATGACAGAAATCCAAATTTCAGTTTGACAAGATTGCCAAACCATTACCAGAGCTGAACATTGGCGAGCCAGTCAGGGTGCAAACCTTCAATGTTCTCAACAGGAGTCAGCCCACGTAGAAACTTGGCACATGTAGAGAAATTGTCACCTTAATCGTACCCAGTGGAAGTGAATGACCAAATATACAAATGCAGGCAGATAAGATAGTGAAACTGTTCCTTTACAACATTTGGGCGGTCAGGAAGAAGGGATCTCACCAATTGTACTGAATACAGAACTGCCATCAATCACAGAGGTCCACGGGTCCCCAACAACTGCAATGAAACAACAACAGTCACCAAGGCAACAAGGCCCATGAGAACGACACTGTCTGGACAAGGAACATCACCCAGATGAATAGCCAATGGCAACGTGCATGCATTCCATTAAGAGACCTACATGATTTAAAGAATCGTCCCAGATTTACATTAAGTGTAGTAGCGAGTGGGAAAAAGAACGTTTTACATGCCAGCCACAATGCTGGCTTTTCACACCATATCGTCCCCATCTCATCTCATTGATCATGCATTCCCGGGAAACACGCCATTTCGATAGTGGGTGGACTCTCATTCGCCTGCCACGCCATCATCTCGCCACTTCCTCATGACCAACACCATATTTAAAGTGCAGCCACATGCACACCTCTTAGCGCTTCCAGCCCAGGACTGCTGCACAGAAGATATGACCCTGAAAGACAAGAAGACTGCAGCCTTCCCAATTCAGTGACGTGTTCCTGGAACACCTTTTGGATGCTGTGGAGGACCACTGTAATGTCCTCTAGCCCCTCTCAGGCTGCAGGAGGGACAGCAATATCACCAATCTGGCTTGGGAGGTGGCAGCAGTGGTCAGTGCCAATGTCCTGCAAAAGAAGACAGCCCCCCAATGCCGAAAGAGGATGAATGATTTCCTCCGTTCGGCCAGGGTAAGTCATTCTTCTCATCACTCTCAGCTCAAACGCTCAGAAACCCATCACACATCCACAGGGATCTCACTCACTGCCAGTTCAAGGGACATCACCATTCACTCTCTCACACACACCTTCATTGTCCTCATCCCATCTATGGCAGCACTCACCACCCACACATACCAGGCATTCTTATTAGCTGGCCTGGCAGGCATCCTGCTTGCATTCTTTCTACCTATATTCATGCAGGATAAGCTGGCACACAACAAGAGGGAGAGGTTGCAGACTGGTGAAGGAATGCCCGACATCAAGGTTCTAACAGTCTTTGAAAATAGAGTCATACAACTGACTGACAAAGATCTGGACTGTTCCTGTGCTGACGGTGAGGTCAGTAGTACTCTACCAAGTGAGGATCCAGCAGTGCAACATCCATCAGACAACCATGCTGTGAGTGATGTGTCACAGGTCAATGCCATGCACTAATTATCTCTCCTTGCTTTTGCAGGCACATCTGGGCAATTGCCGTAAGGGTCCATGACCCAGGTCCTTGACTCAAGTCCTGAAGACACCGCAGAAGAAGAATCTACTGAAATTCCAATGGAAGGCCCCTCACAGCGTTCACTCACACCTTTCACCAGCACAGAGACACAGATCTCAGCGGGCCCCAGTTCTAGAGTGGCCTCGAGGTTACAATCTGCTGAGCACATTGCACTGTCTGATGCAGGGACTTCCTAGGTTTCTGGAACTCGGAGGACTGCTGGAGACCAGAAATCTGCTGACAAGTCAGATGACAAGCCTCTGGATTCAACCATAACTCAGTTGCTGGAGCTACAAAGGCAAGCTCGGGAACATCAGGAAGGGATATCTGCTGCACTCCTCAGATTGCAAGGCATGATGGAGGAGTCTGTCTGCCTTCTGTCTGAGGTGATAGCACCGGCATGCCAGTGCATCAAGGGTCAACACTGGTACGATGGCGGCTGCCATGGAGACCTTGGTGCAGGACTGCTGTGTGGGCTGAACACCATTGTTGACGCCATAGTTGGCCTCCAACAGTGTCAATGCAAAAGGGGGTGAGAGCCAGTTCAGATCTCACTCCAACTTCCTCTTCTCTTCAAGAAACCAGCCAGGAGTCAGACATTCACAGAGGCTATGTGAAGATCTGTAGAGTGACCTCACTGCATGTCGTCATTATCCTCCTGGAATCTAGCACCTACTAGGGCCTCGGCTGCGTCTCCATTACAGGAGCCTTATCACAGAGGGTAAATGCGCTGCCATAAACCAGACTGGAGTCAAAAGTTCACAGGTGCAATGTGACGATCTATGGTGTGTCCTCACTGCATGTTGTCATCATCCTCCGCGAATCTAGCAGCTATAAGGGCCTCCTAAGTGTGCCTGCCTTGTCTGGCCAGTGCAGTGGCCTCATTGCCAGCATCGTCATTTTTGAGGACCTCCTCACCCTTATCCCCATCGACATCCTCCTCATTGGAGAAGAAGTCCAGCACCTCCAGCTTCTCCTCAGCCAGCTTGTCTCCCCATTGCAGCGCCAGGTTGTGAAGGGCACAGCAGGTGACAACGATGTGTGACACCCTCGGTGGACTGTATTGCAGGGTTCCACTAGGCCAGTCCAGGCACCGGACCCTCATTTTCAACATTCCGATGGTTTGTTCCACCGAGGTGAGGGTTGCAGCATGAGCCTCGTTGTACCTTCTCTCTGCTGCACTCTGAGGCCGCTGCACTTGTCATCAGCCATGTCCTTTGTGGGTAGTCCTTGGCCCCGAAGCCCCAGCTCTTCAGCCTCTGTGGACCCTGGAAAACGTCAGGGATCTGAGACCTACTGAGAATGCAGGGGTCATGGATGCTCCCTGGGACCCGTGCACGCACCTGCAGGCTGCGTTTGTAGTGGTTGCACACCAGTTGAACATTCAACGAGTGGAAGGCCTTGCAGTTGACATTGTTTGTTGCCACGGCGACCTGAGTGCCACGTGTGTGCAGGCGATGGCACCCCAGTACTCTTGCATCATGACTTTCCTGGTCCTGGGCAAAATGCACGGTCGTGTGCCTTTGCAAAAATGGTGTCCATGGCTTCATGGATGCATCTGTGATCCCACAGAGGTCACCCGTGGAGCCCTGAAAGGAGCCATTGGCGTAAAAATTGAGTGCCGTGGTCACTTTCACGGCCACCAGCTGTGGATGTCCACCAGTCCCCATGGCTCCAAATCCTGCAGCAGGTGCCATACGTGCCCCACCAATTCCCCGGACATATGCAGTCCTCGGCAACACTATTTCTCGGTCATCTGCATAAATGACAAATGCCATCTATAGGCCCTGGGTCTAGGCAGGCGCTGACTAGCGACAGCTCCCAGTGACCCTTTAGCAACTTGTGTGGGAGCCCCAGCCGCTCCTCCTTCCTGGGGTGCTGCTCCTCCCTCTGCCCAGCCAGGTGCCTCCATTGCTTTCTTCTCCTTCATCTCTGCACTCTGTAAGCCATGAAACATACAGCTAGGTCACCAGGCTCCATGCTCCTGATGTAGTCCTCCTGCAGGATGGAAGAGAGAGACATGTGGGTTAGCATGGGTGTACTAAGACCCTCCCTTGGTTAAGTCTGAAGGCCACTTAACATCCTGGAGAGTGCTGGCCACCACTGGATGGCCAGAGTTCAGTGCGCCACATGGCTGCCTGAAACCCCAGGCACCTCTGCCCCACTCCACCTGATCGATTGGCAGCAGCCTTGCCCACTGGACTGCATGCTGTGCTGTCAGCTCAGGCACAGGCATTCTCCTAACCTGTACTGCAAGGCTGCACTGTTAGCTTGAACCATGGGGGAGGCTGGTCCAAACCTGAATGACGATAGTGCAAGGGGCTGTGAGCACCTCCACCAGTGACTGCTCCATGGCCAGCTTCCGCAAGGAGATTGTACAATATGCGCAGTCATCCAATTGTGCTGCAGTCCATTAAAATGCTCATTAGTTTGTAGTCTGTGCCTGATGGGTGAATAGCTCTGGAGCATTTGGTGGCACTTTCAGGCCTCTGCGTTGTTTGAGTGGCTAGATAAGCCAGAGGCCTGACTCCAAGCATGTCAATGTGGCTGGCCTGAACTATCTCAGCTGTGGTGGAATGGTTGCTTTACAAGGTTTCCCTAATGTGTGGCCACTTCCCTCCCCCTCCCCCACACATGCTTATGCACTACCATCAACCAGAGGGCTGCCCTTGTCACCACCACCCCCCCAACTCACCTTGACTGCAGTGCAGCCCTTGCCCTGGCACCATACTGTCAGCCAGCTGGGGAAAGTGTCACGTCAATGCGTGGCACCTCAAACTTGAGGTCCAAAAGGTGGCCTTCGTGAGTGCTGCACAACATTACTGTGCACTCACCTCCGAGTTGCCTCAATGTGCATGCCTTATAAATACTGCTGTGAAACACATCCACATGCAATGACACCAATGTACTCGGATGATCCAGTGTGGGGGATGATTCTGGCAAGCTGAGATTATAATGATATGCAGATGTATAACGATGAAGTTCTGGGCATCCAGCAGCGGGAAATGTGGCATGCCATTGAGGGGCGCAGTGGACAATTGTAAACATGTTTCACGACGGCACAAAATCGATTTTTGGCCTTTCTGCCACATTGTCTGCTCATGCCCGCCATGACGGCAACTGCCAGCAGGCATGAATGATTCCACCCTATGTGCGCAATACATGTGCGGAGACTGACGAGTAGAACAAACAACTGTCAATGTATGAGAACAGTGGGTGTATAGTGGGTAACTTGGGTAACTCACAATCATGCAGGATCATGCATGCAAACTTGTCTTTTGTTCACTAGGAAAAGGGGGATGTTTATATCTTTTGTTTGATATGTAACAAGTTTGATGTCACACCTGACTTGTCATAGCCATGAGGCAAAGTCGCTGTAGGCTGCCATTTCTATTAAGTTCAATAAAGCCTCTCACAGAGACAGACACTAATGAAGGCTGCTGTCCTTATACATGAAACACTTTCATGCCGCTACCCCTCTCTAGGAAATTCAACCCAAAAAGAAGTTCGTAAAGCCGTGAGAGTCCCTTGCTGAGTCTCACTTAGGTTCGGAGCCATACTCTGAACATAACAGGAATGTGTGACAGTGCCAGGTAATGTGTTCAAACAACAATTTTATTGAATATTGAATAATAATTATAATAATAGTATAACAATAATAATTGATAGAATCAAAGGAAAAAAGAAAAATAATTTTATTAAAAGTAGAAAGCACTTTGTACATATCAGAAGAGAAGAAAGGCAATTTCTTTAAAGCACAAACAATAATCTCAAATTAGTCCGTTCGATGATACCCCCCAAAATGGAAAACCCCAAGTTAGTCTGTTCCATGACAGGACCTTAAATTGGTAAAATTCTCCCTTGGCACATAAATTACCAAGTCTCTGAATAACATTACATGGGGGTGGACTCTTCGGTTAGTCACTCTGATGTACTTTCCTCCGTAGTCTTTCATGGTTGACTAATCTACTCCAGCTGCAGCAGCGAATCTGGGAAGCAGAGTCCTTTTATGCCAAATGTCTGGCTTCATTCCAGTCTCCCGAGTCTTTGTTCAGACTTTCCCAAAATATAGGACTGAACAGCCATGAGTCTTTATCAGCCTTATCACAGACTTTACAAAGTCTGCAGACCCCAGAGAGCTCAGACTGTTTCCACATCCTTGATAAAGGACTGAATTTTCCTAGAATTGCACGAAGTGCAGTAGTGGGCAAGTAAAATGGAGTCCTACCCACCAATGAAAATGGTGGGTTTTCATGCTGTATCTTCCTGAGCCCACCTCATTATATATATTCACTCCCGCGAAACACGCCATTTCCATGTCAGGTGGGTTCTTGTTTACCCGTTCGCCATCACCCTGCTGTTGCATCTTTAAAAGGCAGCCGCCAGCAAAGCACTCATCATCACCAGCTCACCACTGCTGGCCATGAGACATGGCTAACAAAGGTAAAAAGACAGCAGCCCCCCGCTTCAATGACAGATCCCTCGAGCGACTGCTGGATGCCATGGAGGCCCACCGGGATGTGGTCTACCCCCACTCAGGCCGCAGGATGAGTAGCAATGTTACCAACCTGGCTTGGTAGGCAGTGGCAGTGGTGGTCAGCATGAATGCCCTGCAGAGGAAGACCGCCACCCAGTGCCGCAAAAGGATGAATGATCTCCTCCGTTCCGGCAGGGTAAGTCACTCTTTTCATCACTCCCAACTCACACGATCTCAAACCCATCACACACTCAGAGGCCCACACTCACTGCCGGTGCAAGGGATATCACCATTCACTCTTTTACACACACTGTCATTGTCCTCATCCCATCCATGGGACCACTCACCACCCACACAGACCAGGCATACTTATCATCTGGCCTGGCAGGCATCCTGACACACTCTCCCCATCTCTATCCATGCAGGACAAACTGACTCACAACAGGAGGGAAAGGTCGCAGACAGGTGGAGGAATGCCAGAATTCAAAGTTCTGACAGAATTTGAAAACGGAGCCATCTAGCTGGCCGACAATGACTGGGGCTGGTCCTGTGCTGACAGTGAGGTTGGCGTTGCTTTGCCAAGTGAGGATCTAGCAGTGCAACATCCATCAGACAGCCATGCTGTGAATGATGTGTCCTCTTTCACAGGCCACTGCCATGCACTAATTATCTCCCCTTGCTTTCGCAGGCACATCCGGGAAGCAGCCAATGGAGTCCACGACCCGGGGCCTCCAAACAAGCTCCAAAGAAACCTCTGAAGAGGAATCAGAAGGCACTCTTCCTGAAGTCCCATCATAGCACTCACCCACACCCTCCACCAGCACAGAGACACATACCTCGGTGGGACCTAGCTTTAGAGTAGCCTCAGGATCACAATCTGGTGAGCACATTGCACTTTCTGATCCACAGCAGGCGGAGGCAGGACTTCCCAGGTCCCCAGCACTCGGAGGACTGCTGGAGGTCAGAACATTCCTGAGTCCCAGTCAGATGATGGGCCTCTGGACTCAGTCATTTCACAGTTGCTGGAGCTGCAAAGGCAAGCTAGGGAACAACAGGAAGGGATGTTCTCCGCACTCCTCAGATTGCAAGGCACGATGGGGGACCCCTCCCATCCTCAGGCTGAGGTGATAGCACCGGCATTGCATTGCATTGAGGTCAACACTGGCAGGATGGTGGCCGTCATGGAAACCTTGGTCCAGGACATCACTCATACACAGCTGAGCGGGCTTAACTCCAAAACTAATGCCATAGTTGGCCTCCAACAGTCTGTACACAAGAGAGGTGCTGGGCAGCTCGATCTCACTCCAGCTACCCCTTCCGCTCATGGAATCAGCCAGGGGCCCTCAGGCACCCATAGGGAGGAGGATCAGCAGGTGCGCACTCCAGGGCCATCCACCCAGGTGACTCTGGGAGTGACCGGCCCATTTGACTCCCCCCTTCCTGTGACCTCCGCAAATCCAGCTTCATAGGCCAAGGAGGGTGTCACTGCCACACAGCAGGACCCCGAAAGCCCTCCAAGTCTCAGCCCTCCAGAGGATGCCTCCCAAAATCATCACAGAAAGGGTGTTGCAGTCAGCAGTCTGCCTCCACCTCCGCTATGGATGCCCGATGAAGACCAAGATGGAGCGGCAGGGTAAGGAAAGATAAGGAGGATGAACTCTTTTCGAGTCAAAGCAATTAAACTAAATTAACAAACTCAGGGACAAAGTAAAAGCAGCATCTTAAAGGGAAACAGCAAAAAAGACAAAATGCAAAGGAAACTTACCAACGTCAAATCAAAATGTGATTAAAGCGGCCTATAAAGCGCCCCAGCCCCCATGGTGCCCACCGAGCATGGAATGCTTCGACAGTGCTGGCAGACACCACCTGCTCCCTCTCCAGGGACACCCGGCTGTGAACATAGCTGCGAAAGAGGGACAGACAGTTGGGTTGGACAACCCCCTCGAGCGCCTGCTGCCTGGATCTGTTAATGGCCAACTTGGCCAGGCCCAGAAGCAGGTTCACGAGGAGGTCCTCCTTCCCGGCCTCCCTCCGCACCGGGTGCCCGTAGATCAGGAGCGTGAGACTGAAGTGCAAACAAAACAACAGTCGAAGATTTTTTAAGAATCTGAAAAGGGGGTGCAGCCTACAATAATTAACATATACATCGTCCATGGACTCCACAAGGCCGCAAAAGACACAGGTATCTTGGGAGTCCATGAACCAACACAACCTACGGTTGTATGGGGTTGCTGCGTGCAACACCTTCCACCCCAGGTCCCCGATGGAAGAGTCCCACTGGGGACCTCTGCCGCCAGACGGCAACAAGGCATGCCAGGGCGTGTCCAGGGGGTGGGCGAGGGCAAGGAAGGGAAGGTTGTGCAGCAGCGGCCCATACAGGAAACCCCTTCACGCTGCGCTAAAGGACATGGAGGGCATTTCCGCGAGGCGGCTCAGGTTGCACGGCACCGGCTCCCGAGGGAGAGTTCAGGGCTTGGGACCAATGTGGAACTCTGTCTGAACAGGGGTACGCTCGGATGGAAGACCACCCTGTACCTGCACCAGAGGAGACCCGGAATGATGTTGAAGCCAAGCATAAGGTATTGAATGCCATTGGCCACAAGCTGGACATCCACGGACGTGTGATGCACCAACTCCCGTGATAGCTCACTCCTCTCCCACCCAGCATGTCCCCGATCCTGGTCACCCCGGCAGCCACAGCCCTCCTCTCCGCCAGCCACTGAAAAGGACGAAGGGGCAGATTCCTGAGCAGCGGCTCTCTGACGATGGCCACTACTCCTGAAGGCAGAGCTGCGTCACGAAGTGACCATGTTCCAGACTTTGATCAGGTCCTGGTAAAAGATGGGCAATGCCTGCAAGGAGCCACAAAGGCCCCTCAGGTCTACAAACAGGAGCTGCACATCATCATTCAGGCCGTGCACCTGGCGGAAGAAATACGTCATCAGGGTACACCATCTCGGAGGGGGCTCGACGTAAAGGTATCGCTGCAGGGCCTGAAGGCAGAAAGTCGCCACCTGGGTGCGTGGGCACACCAGCGCCTGACCACCCTCCCTTAGCGGGAGACTCAGAACCTCAGCAACGATCCAGTGCAGCCTTTTGCCCCAGGAGAAGTCGACAAGCATTCTCTGAATTTTTGTGACAAAATCCAGGGGAGGGGTCAAAGTGACCAGCTGGTAATACAACATGGTGGCAAACATCTGGTTTATGACAAGAACTCGACCCTGTTAGGACAGCACTTGGAGCAGTCCTATCCAGTGCTGCAGGCAATGTGACTTTGGCCTCCAGCTCCTGCCAGCCAGGATTTCTCAGCAGGCCATGGTGGACCCCCAGGTAGAGGAGGCTGGTTCTGCTCCAGTTGTATCTCTTTCAAGTACAAACCCGTTTCCATCTGTTTCAGATGAAGTTACATTGTTTCATAGTTTTGCCATTGTGAGATTTGAACTCTTGATCTTGGGGTTACAAACCCAGTACCATAACCACTTGGCTATTTAGGCCAAGCTTTAACATGGCAAGTCTGTAATCCTTTGAGTACAAACACGTTTCCATCTGTTCCTATTCAGATGAAGTGACATTGTTTCATAGTTTGCCATTGTGAGATTTGAACTCTTGATCTTGGGGTTATAAGCCCAGTACCATAACCACTTGGCTATTTAGGCCAAGCCCCTGCTCCAGTTGTAAGGCCTGAGCTCCTCAGGTAGGGGATCCATCTGCCACTGACCGACCAGGAGACAAGAACACTTGTCCCAGTTGATCCTGGAAGACGACGCGGCAGAGTAGGCCTCCTGGCACTCGTGCTTCCTCCGCAGGTCAGCCAGGTCGGTGAACATGAGGAGCACTTCATTGGTGTAAGCCGAGAAGACTACCCCAATGCCCGGCCTGCACAGAACCATTCCTGACAACCTTCTCCACAAGAGGCACAGGAAAGGCTCCACGCAGATAGAATACAATTGGCCAGACAGAGGTCAGCCCTGACACACTCCTCTCCCAAAGCGAAGGGGGCACCATCAGGGACCCGTTAGCTTTAACAAGACACTCTGCAGCAGCGTACAGAAGTCGGATCTGGACGATGAAATACATCTCAAATCTGAATGCTCACAGAATCCCGAATAAATATTTGTGATCCCCCTTCTTTGGCAGCAGGGCAATCACAGCCCTGTGCCACGAGAGAGGCATCTCCCCGGTCATGATACTCTCCCCCTGGACCCCTGCATATTTATTCCCCAGGACGTCCCAGAATGCCCTGAAGAAGTCTATGGTCAGCCCATCCAGCCCTGGGGACTTGCCCCTGGAGAGGTTGATGAGGGTGCCAGTCAACTCCCCCAGACTTATAGCGGAGCCAAGCTTTCCAGCGCCCTCTGGGCTGACCTGTGGCAGGTCCTCCCACAAAACTCTGTGAGCATCCTCGCTGGACAGACCTGGAGAGAACAGGGCAGTGTAATAGTCTCGGGTAATAGCCCTGATGCCCTCCGGATCTGAGACAAGGGATCCGTCGTTGGCCAGCAGTGTAAGGAGCTGCTGACGGACCCCGCGCCTTTTTTCCAGTGAGTAGAAGAAGGGGGAGCCACGGTCCTGGTCCTGGAGGAACCGGATCTATGACCTCACGTATGCGCCGCGGGGCCCAACGAGTTGCCGGTCCTGCAGTGCACCCTTCTTCTCATCGTACACAAGCCACAGGGCCGGGTTCACGTCGGGCTGATGGAAACGTGCCTGCAGGTCGAGCACCTCCTTCTCCAACTCCTCGACCCTGGATTTCTGCCTCTTCGTCGATCCCTTCGTGTACTCCTGATAGAAGATGTGGACGTGAGCCTTGCCCACATCCCACCATAGCCTCAAGGAGGGGAAGCCTCCCCGCTTCCTTCTCCAGCTGGCCCAGAAACGACGGAATGAGTCCAGGAACTGCTTGTCCTCCAGCAGCAGGTTGTTAAAAGTGCCATAACGCTGACTCCGTCTAAGCACAGAACGGAACAAGTTCCGCGCACACCAGATGGTGGCCCGTGTACCTGCTGTACAGAAGCTGACAGAACGCAGGACACAAACACCTTGGAAACGTAAAGGTGGTCGAGTCTGGATGCTCTGACTCCAGGTGACATAAAAGTGAAAACGCTGGAGTCAGGATGGACATGTCGCCAGACGTCCACCAAGTCGAAGGACCTGACCAGGTCCCGCAACTTACTCACACCTAGTGTGTGGTGCTGGGCACCATGATGGTCCCTGGTCTCGAAATCCCCCTCGAGGACGATGCACTTGCCCCCGTTGATGGAGATGAGTGGACATTTCCTCAAAGAAGCTCGCTTACTGCTGCATACCCAGGGGAGTGTACACATTCACAAAGTGAAGCGCCATGCCCCTGAGGCGCACAGTAAAGTGCAGCAACTGGCTCCTTGACCCCCCAAGATCTCTGGCTGAAAATGCGGGGCTAACAAGATCGCCACCCTGCCATAATTGGAGGGTGGGTGACCCCCTCGCCACTCCAGGAGCCACGTAGCTTTGTATCCCAGAACAGTATGAGTTGCCTGCAGAAAGCACACTGCATACTTCCCGTCCTGGAGAACCGAAAGTTCTGGAACCAGCGCTGTGCGTCCCTGCTGCCATTGGTGTTGAGGCTAGCTATGGTAGTCTTCATTGTCAGAAGTATGTGCTACCATCACTTCTGAGGGGTGACGCTTCTTCCAGGGTAGGCTGGAGGCTGAGGAGATCACCACCTGCAAGGTCCCCGCTGCCTCATCCAACCCCTCCAGATGCTCTGCCCTCTGAGGTTTGAGCAGGTCCACCCCCTTTAATAGGACAACCGGCTCGGGGTCACGCACCCCACCCCCGCCGGACCTGGGAACCCATGCGGGGACGATGCTGGGCCCAGCACATGGCACTGAGGTGCACACAGGGCCGGAAGCACACCCGGACATGTTGCTAGGGCCAGATGATGCTTTTACCCCACAGCCAGTGTTTTCAGGGGTCTGGGGATCAGGTCTTCTTCCCCTCAAAGTTCAGTCTCTCACAGCCCTCCCTGCTCCAATGTTCTATTCCTCCCCCTGCTGACAATCAGACAGACAAAATGCAGTTCTTTTCTCACCCAGGCACCCGCCTCTTGCAGTAAAAGTCCTCCTCCTCCAGCTACAGTCGGGTCCTCCCACCTTACAAGGGCCCACCCTGCAGTAGCAGGTTGTAATAGAAGCAGCCTTTTTGGCAGCAGTCTTCTTGATCCAGTTGAGGACTAGAAGGAAATCCCACAGCCACAGGAATACTACAGCAGCAGTAACAGCCACAGGAAGTCCCACAGCAGCAGCAACAGCCACAGGAAATCCCACAGCAGCAGCAACAGCCACAGGAAATCCCACAGCAGCAGCAACAGCCACAGGAAATCCCACAGCAGCAGTAACAGCCACAGGAAGTCCCACAGCAGCAGCAGCAGCAGCAAAAGCCACAGGAAATCCCACAGCAGCAGTAACAGCCACAGGAAGTCCCACAGCAGCAGCAGCAGCAGCAAAAGCCACAGGAAGTCCCACAGCAGCAGCAGCTGCAACAGCCACAGGAAGTCCCACAGCAGCAGCAACAGCCATAGGAAATCCCGCAGCAACAGCCACAGCCACAGCTGCACCGAGCCCAAACCACAGCAACAACACACAGCTCAGCAGTAACGAGTTGCAGCTTAGCCCAATCAGCTGCACCCACCTCTCATACTCTCTGTGTGCAGCTCCTCCATCTCCTCCTCAGCCAGCTCCTTACCCCATTGCAGCGTCAGGTTGTAAAGGGCGCAGCAGACGATGACGATGCGTGACAGCCTCTACGGACTGTATTGCAGAGTTCCACCAGACCGGTCCAGGCACTGGAACCGCATCTTCAGCATCCCGATGGTCTGCTCCACCGTTAAGAGCCGCGTTATAGTGTCACTCTGCTGCAGTCTGAGGCCGCCGCACAGGTGTCAACAGCCGCGGCCTCTGTGGGTAGCCCTTGTCCCCGAGGAGCCAACCCTGCAGCCTTTGTGGATAATGGAAGACTGCAGGTTACTGAGAGCGATGCAAGGTGCTGGCCAGCCATTGCTCGCAGTCGATCCTGGGCATTGTGTGTGAAGGAGCCCCTGCTACCCCTTCTGCATGAGGTTGGTGCTCCTGCTTTTGCATGGCCAGGTGCCTCCGTCACTCTCTCCTCCGTCTTCTATGATCTCTGTGGGCCATCAGGCATGTGGCTAAGGGGCCAGGATCCATGATCCTGATGTGGTCTTCCTGTAGCATGAAAGAGAGAGAGAGAGACGTGGTTATCACGGCTGTACTTTGCACCTTTCCTGGCCTTGTGTGACCTCCCCTTAATGCTTCCCGGAAAGTGCTGGTCACCCCTCAGATGACCAGAGATGAGTGCACTGCATGACTGACCTGTCAACTTGCGACACTGGGGACACTGGTCCTAACCAGGATGCTGAGATTGCAAGGGGCTGTGAGCGCTCCGGGAGTGACTGCTACATGGCCAGCGTTGGCGAGGAAATTGTGCAACATGTGCAGTCCAGCTGCTCCACAGTCCAATAAATTGGTGGCAGACTCAAAGTTTGTGCCAAGTGGCTGCGGGGAGGGGATGGTGGGGGGGGCGGGGTAAGGTATGGAACATTTGGTGGCCCTTTGGTGCCTCTGCGATGCTTGTATGGGTGGGCAGGCTAGGCGCCTGACCCCAATTATATCACTGCTACTGCGCCTGATCTGTCTTAGTTGCAGAGGCATTGTACAGGTGTCCCTACTGCGTGGCCACTTACCTCGCTTGCTCTGCCCCCCACCTCTGCACAGGATGCAGCACCAGGGCAGCACTTGAACACCACCCCCTCCCCCCCACCACCGCCCCCACCTCAGCAGTCAGTTCTGAGGCTGGCCAGCAATTGCCTCTAGACACACCCCACCCCTCAGCAGTTGTCTCCGAGGCTGGCCAGCACTTGCCTCTAGACACCTCCCAACCCTCAGCAGTTGCCTCCAATGCTGACCAGCATTTGCTCCTTGACACCCACCACCCCCAACACCAGCAGTCACCTCCAGGGCCAGGCGTCAGTTTCCCCTGCTCCTGGCGTCCCTGAGGCCTGTAAACAACTGGCGAGCTGTGGTGAACCTTGCTGCTCACTCACCTTGGTTTCCCCAAAGTGAAGGCCGCCCAGTACACCTCCTCTGCGTCCTGTTGTGAAACATGTCGGCGTGCTTTCCTGCCAACATGGACGGACAATACGGCAGAGTTCCAACAGCTTGCCGGGGTGGTCTTTTAATTATAGGCTGATGTATTACAATTAGCTCCCCGCTGACCGATGGCAGGAAATGCGGCCCACCATCAGCGGGCTGAGCAGAAGATCGCGACCTGCCTTTACGCCGCCGTGAAGTGGATCCCGCCATATTTTCTACACACGCCACCTATCACACCCACCGCCAGCGGGTTCAGTCAATTTCCGTCACGTTAACCACCTGAAGTGTAAGGCCATTCATTGTCCTGCCTTGGGTCATCGGGGTCAATATAGTAAGAACAGTTCCTCTTTTTAAACAATGAAAAACCACTTCGTTTTTTCCAGATACACCACTGCAAAACAATGTTCAGTCAAAACAGCAGCTGTGCATGTGATGACGTGATGCGCAAGAAAAATCCTTGGGAAACAGCCCAAGTCTACAGCTAATAATATTACTGATTATATAATTGATCAATAATCAAAGCGCAATCACACCTAGGTTAAAATCAATGTCTACAATATAAGATTCAATAAAGGTTTACTTGAAAATCAAAAATGGGGCAGAAATAAAATTACAAAAATTAGCGATTGCAGCTGCAGGCCTACTAGTGCATTTGCTCTCCAGAAGACTGATTTAGGGAGGTGAAGACCTTGAGAACTTTAGAGTCCCCAACCTTTGTTTGTTGATTTCTGGCTTCATGAATTGTTCAGGGGGCTATTTTTCAGATTTGCCAACATTTGCCACTGGCAGAGGGCACCAGAGTATTGGAGGCAGCTTCATTGTGGCAGTCCGGGTAACCTTTGGAACTAGAGGTTCCATGCCTCAGGAGGTGCAGTAGGTATGAAAGTCAGCCCCCATATCAACGACGCATCTGGAGGCACTTCTCTTCCAATCTGATGGGCCTGCTTGCTTGGCCCCACTGATGTATTAATTTAATTTTACCCCTCTGGGGGCTGTCAAGGCTCTAGAGTCTGGCCCGCTGATTGGGCCAGCAGGATCAGGAGCCCATCCCACCATTCTTATTAAAAGGGCGAGCATAGAGGTAGCCTCCCAAAATATTACTGAGTCATTCTTGCTGCCATCAAGTGCATGCTTGAGCATTCCATTTGGTCCCAACATGGGGGTCCCAAAGTTTGTGAGAAATTCCTGCCCAATCTGCCTGCGAAGAGATATAGCTAGGTTGAGTGAGTGGGCAAAACTTTGACAGATGGAGTATCATGTGGGAAAATGTGAGGTTATCAACATTGGTGCAAGAACCGGAAAGCAAAAGATTATTTAAATGGAGGGAGATTACAGAATGCTGTGGTGCAGAGAGACCTAGGTGATTTTAATTGAAACACAAGAAATTAACAAGTAATTAGGAAGACAAATGGAATGTTGGCCTTTATAGCAATGTGGATTGAAGTATCATCACAAACGGTCCCCGGGTGTGTTTAACACAGACTACTGGAAACAAGGCTTCCAGGAATGACTAAACATTTATTATCCATATACAAACACATACAGGGATAGAGAGCACGAGGCTCCCTCCAGAGCCATCTCCCTCTCAGTTCTGGTGACATGTGATCTGAGATCACTGATGATGCATATTAACTATTAGCATAATAGTTATTAACCCTTTATACGGCATCTCCCTCCCAAGTCTCTTCTTCTACTCATTATTTACACAGCCCACTTCCCCACCCAAGTCACTGTCATTATTCCTGAGTCATAGGGAAAGACTGAGGGTGCTTTGACTATTCTGCCAGATTGTGTTCTTGTTTCCTTTGGAAGAGGGGTATCACAATCTTCCTGTGGAGGAGCTTGTGAAACATTTAGAATGTTGGTCAGGCTGTCTTCTCAATTGTCCAGGTAGTCAATCCAGTCCTGTAAAGGCTGTCTGCTGGTGAATACCAGCTCAGATCTGTTCCACCTGAGGACACCCTGGTCAGTGCACACAAGACAGGAGCATGGATAAACGGACTGACTCAAAACCTGGCCGGGCCAGGCAGAATCCCCTGGTAGATCTTGTGCTTTGTGGCGATGGCTGCATGTCACAGTCTGGTTTGCACAGTAGTGCTCCTCTTTTTGCTGCACCTTTTCTATCTCTGTCAGTTTGAGACATGGTTGCTGGGTATGTGGGAGACATGAGAGCTGTGTGCATAATCTCCTACAAATTAAGTGTTCTGATGGAGTCAGACCATTCTACAGCGGTGTTGACCAGTAACTCAGTAAGGCTAGATTGACATCATTTTTCTTGAGCAAGGATTTGACAGTACTGACCTTTCTTTCAGGCTCTCCATTAGCCTGTGGGTGCCTGGGTGAGCTGGTGATGTGGTTGAAAGCTGTATCTCTCAGTGAAGTATTTGAAGCAGTCATTGGAAAACAGCGTACCATTGTCAGGACAAACAAATCAGGGATTCCATGTGTGGCAAAAATTTCTTTCAGCACGGCAATAACTGCCGCCGAGGTGGCTCCGTGTAGCCGTTTGACCTCAATCCACCATGGGTAATAATCCATGACGATAAGAAAGATTTTATCTGTGAAGACAAAAAGATCCATCCCAAGGTGTTCCCACGGTCGGGAAGGGAATGAGGATGTCTATGCATGGCACAAGTAGTACAATTGGAAATCATATCTTCAATAGCTTTGGGGATACCTGGCCACCAGACTGAATTGCGAGCCCTAACCCTGCACTTCATGGTATCTAGGTGTCTCTGGTGTAACTGTTGGAGAATGTCTAGCCTGAGGACCCTTGGAAGTACAGTACAGTCATTATAGGCCAGCAAGTCTTCCATAAGACTAAGGTGACAATGCTGTTCCAAGTACCTCCTCAACAAAGTGTACAACGTTCTGTGCAGGCTTCCCCACAGGAATATGAGACAAAGCATCAGCTGTGGTTTGGTGTTTATCTTGGACATACTTTGTAATGGAGCCAAATCTCATGAGGCATAACTGAAACTTCTGAATTCAAGCTGGTTTCTTCGCTAACTCTTTGGTGTTAAGCAGGATGACTAATGGCTTATGATCCATCTGGATAGTAAAATTGAGTCCCAGGACAGATTTCCAAAAAAATTTTGCAAGCCAATGTGACTGCCTTGGCCTCATTTTCAATGACAGCATACTGCTGTTCTGTACCTGTCAGTGTCTTGGAGGCACTTAGCGAGAGCCATCTCACTAAACTTGGAACAATACAGCCCATAGACCAATGGACGATGCATCAGCTGTGACTATGGTGGGTAGGTCTGGGTTGTAATGAGCTAATATTTCTGTGGACATAAGCATGTCTTTGATTCTGTAAAACACCCTCTGCTGGTGTTCATCTCGATACTAGGGCTGGCTCTACTTCAGGAGTTGTTGTGGTTCGTTGATGTGGGCAGGAACTTACCCAGGTGATTAACCATGCCCATAATACTTTAAAGCTCTGTAACATTAAGGGGTGGTGGGAAATCCTTGATGGCTGCGGGTTTCTGGGAATCTGCTTGCATGGCCAGACGTGTGAACAATATAGCCTAAGATGTTGATAGTTGGTTTAGAGAACTCACATTTATGATTAAGTGTATGGCCTGCAGCCAGTAAGCATTGTAACACTGTTTGCACCCTGGTAACGTGCTCCAAAGTGGTGGATCCATGAATGGGAATATCATCGTTCCAGCTCTTCCAAGATGCCAGATATGGTATGTTGAAAGATCTCAGGCACTGAGGCAATTTTGAATGGTGGACGATTGAAGTAGTACCAGCTGAAGAGTGTAATGAATGTTGTTAGTAGTTTGCGTTCCTCGTCTAACAAGAGCTACCAGAAGCCACTGCTTGCATCCCGCTTAGTAAATACCAAGCTCTTCACGAGTTTTGCCAAGCTTTCGTCAACAGACGCCATGAGATCGATCTCCCTTTATACAGCCGTATTCAAATGTGTGAAGTCCACACAAATATGAAGTAAGCTTTTAAGATTGGGAATCAAGTCTTCATTAGCTTTGGATATACCTGGCCACCAGACTGAATTGCGGGCCCTAGCCCTGCACTTGATGGTATCCAGGTGTCCCTGGTGTAACTGTTGGAGAATGTCTAGCCTGAGGACCCTAGGAATGACAGTTCAGTCTTTATGGGCCAGCACATCATCCATTAGACTTGCCTGAGCACCAAGAAGTAGGTTGTGTTACTGGCGATATCACCCCTTGGTCAAACTCTTGTCTCACCTTTTTCATGAGTGGATGTGGGACATTTCATGTGATAACCAACACGCTAGCTTGGCATTTGGCTTTTAAGGTAATTTGGTAAGCTGTCTGGAGCTCTGCTGGACCGGAGAATAGTTTTGCAAATTCCCTCTTGAACTTATCCAGTTTGTCCTGGTTGTTCAGCTCTTCCACATTGTAATAAGTTGCAAACATGAGCAGGATCTCTGGCTCAGTAATAAACACTCCTGATTTTGGATGACATAAAGAATTTCTGTAATTTACCTTCCCTTATAGTGAAGTGTGGCAGTCATCTGACCTTGGATCTTCAGTGGAATGCCCACGGGACTGTGAAGCCAAATGGTTGATGGCTGGAGAAACCCAAGCTTCAGCCACTGTACCGTATCAGAAAGAATTGACAGTCCTGCTCGTGTCCAATTTAAAATTGGTTTTGTGGCCATTAACTATGACTTACGCACTCCAAAAAGAGAGGTTGCTGTGTCCTCATTAACACCCTGTTTTATGAAAATGTCACTGTGCTGCTGACAATGGAATAGAGGAGTGTGCTGACCTGTGCTTTGTTAGGCTTCTGTGCTAAGCCTGAAGCGGTCCTGTACCTGTTGAATCTGCAACGCCAGTTTTGCCAGTGCACTGCTTGGTCAAGGCCTTCCACATGGTCAAAGCATTCGGGTAGAGGTCGGACGTTTTCCATGATTGTCTATTACTTTTAATCAACTGTCTTGGGACTCTATTGGCACTTTTCCTTCTGATTCTCTGTCGCAGTTGCTCCCTGGCTGCTTTATATTCGATGGCTTTCACCTTCCTGCCACCGACGGTTTTGTCGGGGGATCCTTGCTGTTCAGTAGGTTTACCGCTGCCACCATGAAGTATCATCATAAATGGTCCCAAGGTGCATCTAACAAAGATTACTGGAAACAAGGCCTCCAGGAACGTCCAAATATTTACTCACTATATACAACTATGTACAGGGATAGATAAGCAGGAGGCTCCTTCGAGGACCATCTCTCTCTGAATTCTTGTGACAGGTAATTTGACATCACTGATTATGTATATTAACCCTTTAATGATATAGGGATAAAAACAAAACAAATAAAAGTATAAAAATAGGAATATCTTGCTCTAACTATACAAGGTGTTAATGAGACCACACTGAGAGTACTGGACACAGTTTTGGTCTCCTTATTTAAGGAGTCATGCGCTTGCATTGGTGGGAGTTTAGAGAAGGTTCACTAGGTTGATCATGGGCTGAAGATGTTATCTCATGAGGAAAGGCTGAGCATGGTGAGCATATACTCTTTGAATTTTAGAAGAATGAGGGGTGATCTTCTTGAAACATTTAAGATTCTGAGGGGGTTTGAGAGGGTAGATCCTCAGAGGATGTTTCCTCTCTTGGGAGAATCTAGGACTAAGGGGCAAATTTTAAAATAGATGGTCACCCATTTAAGATGAAGATGAGGAGGAATTTCTTCTTGAGAGTCATGAAATTTCAGAATTCTCTACCCCAGAGAGATGTGGGGGCAGGGTCATAGAATATAATGGAGGCTAAGATAGACAGATTCTTGAACTTTCATGGAGTCAACAGTTATGGGGGACAGGAAGGAAAGTGGTACTAGTGATCTGATCAGGCATGATCTTTTTAAATGGTGGAGCTGGGCTGTATGACATACTCCTGCGCCTATTATGTTCTTAAACTTGAGGTCATCCAAATCTCTGCTCCCTGTGTCTTAAACCGCATTAAGTCCCATTCACCTATCATGTCTGTGCTGACTGACTTGCATTGGCTCCCTGTAAGCAAAGTTTTGATTTTAAAATTATCATCATTGTTTTCAAATTCCTCCATGGCTTCGACCCAACCTATCTCTGTAATCTCATCCAGCTTCGTAACCCTCTGAGATATCTGTAATCATCTAATTCTGGACTCTTGAGCATCCCCGATTTTAATCGCTCCATCAGCCGAGTCTTCAGCTGCCTAGGTCCTAAGCACTGGCATGTCCTCCCTACACTTCTGTGCCTCCCTACCTTGCTTTCCTCCTTTAAGGTATTCCTTGAAACCTACCTCTTTGACCTAACTTTTGATCATCTGACCTAATATCTCAATTGGCTCAGTGTAATATTTAGCTTTATAATGCTCCTGTGAAGCACCTTAGGATATTTTATTCTGTTAAAGGTGTTCTACAAAGAAAGTTGTTTCTGTTGTTGTTATGGAGAAAAAGCAATAGCAATGCATAGAACGGCATGACAGAAAACACCATCTCTCCAGGTACTCTCGACACAGCACGAGCAGCATAGCTCGTTTGAGGATCTTTTAGAAGAACTCTGTGTTCAAAAGCTACTATTGTACATCTGTGAAAAATTCTTCATGAAGATCTCCAGCCTCAATGCACAGTCTACCGCAATGAAAGTGATCTCGTCAATGAATTTATTTCAAGTAGTCATAAGGAATCTGTGCAACATCTTCCAGGAATCTATCCCTTTTGTCTTCCACCTCTTCCAGGAAGGCTTGCAGGTCTTCCTGCAACAATTCATAACCCTTTGACAAGATGCTGCTGTGGGTCTTCATGTGACTGAACAGACCGATTCTCGACCCACAGATCTTTGGGGTCACGGGGCAGAATGTCCTATGAGGCAGTGGGATCCAGAGTGCAGGATTTGCTTCATTTTATTTCTTCTCTGCCACCGCTCTGCCTCATCATTAAGATGTTGTGGCTCAAAGAGCGATGCAGCTTGATGAACAAGTTGTTGCCATTTTGAACGATTAGTAGCAAGCTCCTCCCAGTCATTGATGTCAATGCTGCCATGCTTTAAGGATAGCTTCAGTGTCTGAAGCATTTTCTTTGTCCTCCCCTGGAACGTTGGCCTTTTGAGTTGAGAAAACAGGACCTGGCAGGGGAGACACTTTTCAGCCATCCAGACATAGTGTCCAACCCATTGAAATTGATTTTACAGTTTTGCCTGAATGCTTGTGGAGCTGGCTTCAAGAAGGATATTAGCGTTTGTTTGACAGTCTGCCCATTGACTCTGGAGGATGTGGCAGAGGCATTGCTGATGGAATTTCTCTTTGGAGTACAGTCCACAGAACCTTGCAATTTACTGATTTAAATGCTTTGGTCAGATCAATGAATGCAATGAAGAGTTCCTTCTGTTATTCTCGACATTTTTCTCAGATTTGTCTGGCAACAAAGACCAAGTTGTGGGTTCCTCTGGAAGGTGTAACCCTCTGAGTCTGGGAGGGTTTCCTCAGCCACAGGAAGTAGGAATTCAGGAGAATGTGTGTCAGGATTTTCCCTGATATAGACAACAGGAAAATATCTCAATAGTTTCCGCAGTATGATTTATCTCCCTTCTCGAAGACAGTTACAATTGTTGTAATCTTCAAGTTGGGATTGGGGATGGGGGGGAGGATGCAGGGGGAGTTCTTTTTCCTCCCATATCTGTAGGATGAGTGCATGGAATCTTGAGGTGAGCAAAAGCCCACCAACTTTGAAGACCTCAGCTGAAATACCATCGAGCCACAGGCTTTGTGGTTTTTCATCCATTTAATTGTTTGTTGCAGCTCTCCCATCAATGGTGATTCACCCACGGATTCTATTGCAAGATACTGAGGGATAGCCTGGACAATATCAGATGCCACTGTGGATTCACAGTTGAAGAGTTGTTGAAAATGTTTTTTCCAGCATTGACAGATGGCATTGTCATCCTTAGGAAGAGAAACATCATCCTGTGAGCGAAGGGGATTTCGTCTGTTTGACCTTGGTCCATAGATGGCCCTGGTTGCTTCAAAAATGTTTTGCATGTCATGGTGGTCAGCCTATTGTTGAATCACTCAGGCTTTCTTTTCCCACCATTGGCACAGAGGAGCACTGAGTGAACAATATGCAAAGATGATTAAGAAAGAATAACTACAGCTTCCAGTTTGGTCCTTAACTGTGCTATAAACACTGCAGTCATTATAGTGGCTGCATCGCTTCTGAAGAATTCCCTGATCAACATGTCTTAGGGTAAAAGATAAATAAAGCATTAAAGCATAAATATTGTGTTTAAGATACTTAGGGGCAGATTTTCAACTTGCCATTCAGACACATAATTGGCATTGAGTTCATCTACTATTTATAGAACAACTTGATTTTCATTTCATAATGGCAGCCAATCAGCAATGCCAGTTTTACACCAAGTTGAAAATCTACTCCCTACTTGGAAAATGAAGAGTGCATGAGGGCATGCCAGGAGCAGCACCGGCATACCTAAAAATGAGGTGTCAACCTGCTGAAGCTATAATACAAGATTACTTGCATGCCAGTCAGCATAAGCAGCAAGTGATATACAGAGTCAAGTGATCCCACAACCAACGGATCAGAGCTAAGCTCTGCAATCCTGCCACTTCCAGTCGTGAATGATGGTGGAAAATTAAACAACTCACTGGAGGAGGCAGCTCCACATTATCCACATCCTCAATGAAGGAGTAGCCTAGCACGTCAGTGCAAAAGATAAGGCTGAAGCATTTGCTACAATCTTCAGCCAGAAGTGCCGAGAGGATGATCCATCTCGGCCTCCTCCGGACGTCCCCAGCATCACAGATGCCAGTCTTCAGCCAACTGAATTCACTCCATGTGATATCAAGAAATGGTTGAAGGCACTAGGTACTGCAAAGACTATGGGCCCTGACAATATTCCAGCAATAGTCCTGAAGATTTGTGCTCCAGAACTTGCCGCACCCCTAGCCAAGCTGTTCCCGTACAGCTACAACACTGGCATCTTCCTGGCTATGTGGAAAATTGCCCAGGTATGTCCTGTACACAAAAAGCAGGACAAATCCAACCCGGCCAATTAATGCCCCATCGGTCTACTCTCGATCATCAGTAAAGTAATGGAAGGCATCATCAACAGTGCTATCAAGTGGCACTTGCTTAGCAATAACCTGCTCATTGATGTCCAGTTTGGGCTCTGCCAGGGCCAATCAGCTCCTGACCTCATTACATCCTTGTTTCAAACATGGACTAAAGAGCTGAACTCCTGAGGTGAGATGAGAGTGACTGCCCTTGACATCAAGGCAGCATTTAACCGACTGTGGCATCAAGGAGCCCTAACAAAACTGGAGTCAATGGGAATCAGGGGGAAAACTCTCTGTTGGTTGGAGTCATACCTAGCACAAAGAAAGATGGTTGTGTTGTTGGAGGTCAGTCATCTCAGCTCCAGGACATCATGGCAGGAGTTTGTCAGGATGGTGTCCTAGGCCCAAACATCTTCAGTTGCTTCATCAATGACCTTCCTTCCATCACAAGGTCAGAAGTGGGGATGTTCGCTGATGATTGCACAATGTTCAGCATCATTCGCAACTCCTCAGATACTGAAGCAGTCCATGTCCAAATGCAGCGAGACCTGGACAATATCCAGGCTTGGGCTGACAAGTGACAAGTAATGTTCACGCCACACAAGTGTTAGGCAATGACCATCTCCAACAAGAGCGAATCCAACCATCACCCCTTGATGTTCAATGGCATTACCATCACTGAATCCCCCATTATCAACATCCTGGGCATTACCATTGACCAGAAACTAAACTGGACTAGCTATATAAATACTGTGGCTACAAGAGCAGGTCAGAGGCTGGGAATCGTTTGGCAAGTAACTCACCTCCTGACTCCCCAAAGCCTGCCCATCATCTACAAGGCACAAGTCAGGAGTATGATGGAATACTCCCCACTTACCTGGATGGGTGCAACTCCCACAACACTAAAGAAGCTTGACGTTGCCCAGGACAAAGCAGCCCGCTTGATTGGCACCACATCCACAAACATTCACTCCCTCCACCACCAACGCACAGCAGCAACAGTGTGTACCACCTACAAGATGCACTGCAGGAATTCACCAAGGCTCCTTAGACTGCATCTTCCAAACCCACGACCATCACCATCTAGAAGGACAAGGGCAGCAGACAGATGGAAACACCACCACCTGGAAGTTCCCCTCCAAGAACACACCATCCTGACTTGGAAATATATCACTGTTCCTTCACCATTGCTGGGTCAAAATCCTGGAACCCCCTTCCTAACAGCACTGTGGGTGTACCTACACCACATGGACTGCAACAGTTCAAGAAGGCAGCTCACCACCACCTTCTCAAGGGCAACTAAGGATGGGCAATAAATGCTGGCCCGGCCAGTGAAGCCCACATCCCATGAATGAATAAGAAAAAATAAATCCAGGTCCAGAAGTCTAGAAATAAAACAATTGGAAATAAATTTGATTTTGTTTTAAATGGCAGTGGACAGAATCACTGAAAAGCAAATTAGAGTAACTGATGACAGGCTTATGAAGACTGCTATGTATTCCTATGTAGAATGAACAACTGTAAGAGCATAGCTACAAGAGTTATTAGTTTTATTTTCGTAAACTGATGTAAGAGTTCTAGATAGATAAATTGAAGAGGTTACATCACAGCATAGAAAATAATAGTAGCAGCAATTTGCATCCCATCAGTGCACTGCTCACTTGTCACTATTCAGGCAGGCAAAACAGGTCACTGAAAGCAACCTTTGATGCCCATATTACAGCAAGTAAGAACAGAAAAAATACTTTCATTCTGAGTTTGTGCATAACAGCAGGTACTTTCTCAGCTGGAATCACTGTCACTGAATGATCAAAATGCCATAAAGTACTTTGATTCACTTTGATTAAAAGCAAAAATCATAAACATCAAACTGAAAGTCCTTTTAAGTATGCAAAGGATGGTCAGGTCTTTTTAATGATGATTTCAGTCTGTATCAGTTTCTTGTCAAGGTGATCAACAGTTTAAGTTTATATGAAGCAACAATGTCAACTATGGGCTGTATTTGTAGTTTGGAACATGTATACAGTTTAAGTTTAAAATACACTTTCTAGTTTTCAGTTCATATAATGTAATTGAGAAATGATTTGTTTCCAAAAGGAATCAGCTATTGAAGTAGAAGTAGAAGTTTCTTTCACGGGTTTATAACCATATATTTTCTTTCTTTATGAGCATCAATACCAATTATTGTTTATCTAATATATATAAAAGCTATGAGACTCTTTCAGAAATTTAATATAAGGGCAGCCAAAAAAACAATGAAATGTCTTTCTGATCATGTGAGAAGTCAGATTATGTAACCATGCCAAGCAGTATGTTTATTTAAATAATGCATATGATGAGATTTTACAGTGGATATAGTTTCTTTTAAAGTATGCAACTGTGAAGTTTCTGTCACTTGAAGAATTATTTTTTAGCATTAAGCTTACAATTGGTAACACTGATTTCTTTGGGAAGAAAGATGGCATACCTAGGTCTAATGATATGGATCATATGCATTCCTGGGGCGGGGGATAAATTGAACTTACAATCGAGAGAAAGGAGGTGTTGGAAAGGCTATCTTTTCTTAAAATAGATAAGGTACCAGGACTGAATGAGATGCAGCCAAGGGTACTGAGGGAAGATTATCACTAGTGGTAATCTTCCAGTCTTCCTCAGACACAGGAGAGGTGCCAGAGGACTGGAGAACTGCAAATGTTACATCCTTGTTCAAAAGGTGTGCAAGGATAAAGCTGGCAACTACAAGCCAGTCAGTTTAACCTCAGTGGTTGGGAAACTTCTGGAAACTATAGTATGGGATAAAATCAATAGTCACTTAGACAAGTGCAGGATAATTAAGGGAAGCCAGCATGGATTCATCAAGAGAAAATCATGATTAACTAACTTGATGGAGTTTTTTGAGGAGGTAACAGAGAAGGTTGATAACAGAAACACTGTTGATGCAGTGTCGATGGATTTTCAAAAGATATTTGATACGGTGCCACACAACAGACTTGTGAGCAAAATTCCAGGTTGTGGAATAAAAGGGAAAGCGGGTACTTGGATAAGAAATTGGCTGAGTGACAGGAAACTGAGAGTAGTGATAAATGGTTGCTTTTCAGATTGGAGGAAGATTTGTAGTGGAGTTCCTTGGGGGTTGGTCCTTGGTCTTCCTAATATATATTAATGACCTAGACTCTGGTGTGCAGGGCAAAATTTCAAAATTTGAAGATGATATGAAGATTGGAATTGTTGTCAACTGTGATGAGATAGTCTTGAACTTCAGAAGGATGTAGACATGTTGGTGGACTGGGCAGACAAGTGGCAGATGAAGTTCACTGCAACTGTGAGGTGATTTGTTTTGGCAGAAAGGATATGGTGAGACAGTATAAAATAAAGGAGGTGCAGGAACAGAGGGTCCTCAGTGTATATGTACATATGTCATTGAAGATGGCAGGGCATTTTGAGAGAGCAGTTAATAAAGCATTTAGTGTCTTAGGCTTTATTAATAGGGGCATTGAGTACAAGAGTAAGGAGGTCATGTTGAACTTGTATAAGACACTAGTTAGGCCTTATCTGGAGTACTGCATCTTGTTCTGGGCGCCTTACTTGAGGAAGGATGTGAAGGCATTGAAGAGAGTACAGAGGAGATTCATGAGAATGATTCCCGGGATGAAGAATAGCAGCAGTGAGGATAAATTGGAGAGGTTGGGGCTGTCTTCATTGGAGAAAAGAAGGCTGAGAGGAGACTTGACAGGTATTCAAGATCCTGAGGGGTATGGACAGGGTAAATAGTGAGAAACTGTTCCCACTGAAGAGAACATCAAGAACTAGAGGGCACAGATTCAAAATAATTGGCAAAAGGAGTAAATGTGATGTGAGGAAATTTTTTTCACCCTAAGGGTGTTCAGAGTCTGGAACAAACTTTCTGAAAGGGTGGTGGAGGCAGATTCGATCAAGGTATTCAAAAATTAATTTGATTGCTACCTGAAAAGAGAGAATGTGGAAGGTTATGGGGACAAGGCAGGGACTAGGTGGAATGCTCTTTCAGAGAGCCAGTGCAGACTCGATAGGCCGAATGGCCTCCTTCTGCACTATAAAGATACTGTGATAAAAGAGCATCTAAAAATTTCAAATGATTTTTCTTTTGACATTTGCACAATTTTCCTGAACTTTCACATATACATTTGAACAAACGGCGTGTCCACCCATACAAAATGGGTGTTCAGGTTTGCTGGGGACTGGGGTATTAATTGAAACACATTTAAAGAATGCGGCAGAAAATTCTTTGAAAAATTTCAGGCCATTTCTTTATTGTTTCTCTTGTGTGTTTCTTGCTGCTGACTTATGTTGCATTAAAAAAAGGGAGAAAAGAAGTATTTTTATACAACAAGCTCCTTCTCAGCTGGAATAACCACCACAGGTGGACAAAGTATCTTGCAGTACTTTGATGTTTTTATTAAAAGCAAATATCTTAAAACATCCTAACTTGAAACCGTTTTAAGTAGGCAAAGGACAGGCATGTTCTTTAATGATAATTTCAATCAATATCCGTTTCTTGATGCAGAGCAGCCATTGTGACAATTGGTGTGATGCAGCCATTTTTTCCAAAGCTGCAATCATGTTTTAATATGCTTCTTATGGGAAACTTCTTATCTGATTTTTGAAGAAAAAAAAAGAGCAGGAAGAGCAGGACCAATGGATGGGTGCCAAGCAGGTCAGTCTTCAGTACAGGTGCACTACACCCAACTATTGCCACTCACACATCAGAGAAAACTTCAGGTAAAAGTGCACATACTTCCATTTGTCAACAACTGCAATTTACAAGGACACCCATCACTGAGTCATACCATGTGCTCCAAGATCTGCAGTCAAATTCTACCATAACAAAGCACTGTCAGTGGCCTGTCAATGTCACAACTGCCTTTAGCTTTTATGCTTGCTGTTCATTTTCGACATCCCTGGAAGACATCAGCTACATAAACCAGTCAGCTGTCCATAAATGTGTAACCTGAAGTAGCTAATTATTTATTTCAGCAGGTCTGGCAGCATCGGCGGAGAAGAAAAGAGTTGACGTTTCGAGTCCTCATGACCCTTCAACAGAACTGTCGAGTTCTGTCGAAGGGTCATGAGGACTCGAAACGTCAACTCTTTTCTTCTCCGCCGATGCTGCCAGACCTGCTGAGTTTTTCCAGGTAATTCTGTTTTTGTTTTGGATTTCCAGCATCCGCAGTTTTTTTGTTTTTATTTTAATTATTTATTTGTTGAACAAGAGAATTAATTTCCTTCCCAATGGACATTAAATAACAGGACTTGGAACAGTCCAAAGTATTAAGTACTGCATCCAAGTGATCCTGCATGTTCTTTATAATGCCAACATGTACATTAAGAGGAAAGGATTCCACATCCTTTGTGTACAGCTTGGAAGCAACCATTAGCACCAGATTATGTAAACAAATTTTCATTTTCCAGACAGCTATCACAACACCTTTATTTTAAGGAACTCCAACATCCAGCCATTATTTGACCCATGAAAGCCAGCATCAGGATGCACCTGGCAATCAAAACTTTCATCTGGTGCTGTGGTATGTGGTACCTCAGGAAAACAGTTGTGCACAGGTGGACTAAGGTGCTTTCACTCACCAGAGTCACCATCAAACACAATGTTGGCATGTTGAAGGAGTGCTTTAAGTACCTTGATTTAAAAAAAAGTGTTTTTCTCAAGGTGTCCTACTCTGCAGTCCAGTTAAAGTTTTGGGGACTTTTGAATGCTGCATGATGCATAACCTTTCCTTGCTAAGAGGCATAAGAACGTAAAAAATAAGAGCAGGAGTAGGTCATTTAGCCCCCCAAGTCTGCTGCACCATTCAATAAGTTGATCTGACCGTGACCCCAACTCCACTTGCTTGCCTGTCCCCATTACAGATCTAAAAGCTATCTAACTCAGTCTTGAATATATTCAATGACCCAGCTTCCATGGCTCTCTGGGGCAATAAACTCCAAAGATAAACAACTTCTGAGAGAAGAAATTCCTCCTCATTTATTTTCCCCCATTCTGAAACTATGCCTCCTAGTTCTAGATTCCCCCATGAAGAGGAACTTCCTTTCAGCATCTACTCTGACAAGCCCCCTCAGAATTTTATATGTTTCAATAAAATCATCTCTTATTCTTTTGAACTCAAATGTATAGACCTAATCAGCTCAATCTTTCCTCATAAGATAAATCCCTCATTCCAGGAATCAATCTAGTGAACTTCCTCCTCCAATGCAAGAATATATCTCTTTCGTTAAGGAGACCAAATCGTATGCAGTACTCTAGGTGTGGCCTTACTACCGCCCTATACAGTTGTAGCAAGATTTCTCTACTTTCATATTCTGGACCCCTGCAATAAAGGCCAACATTCTGTTTGCCTTCTTAATTACTAGCTGTACCTGCATGCATTGTGATTCATGTACTCAGATCTCTCTGTACTGTAGCATTCTGCAGTCCTTCTCCATTTAAATAATATTCTATTTTTCTACTTTCCCTACCAAGGTGGATCACCTCAAATTTTCCCACATTATACTCCATCTACCAAATGTTTGTCCAATTACTTAACCTAACTATATTCTTTTGCAAGAGACTCTTTGTTTCCTCCTCACAACCTGCTTTCCCACTATCTTTATGTAATCTGCAATTTTGGCTACAATTCAGGTTATCCATATAGATTGTAAATAGTTGAGGCCTCAACACTGATCCCTGTAGCACTCTACCTGATATAGTTCACCAACCTGAAAATGACTAATTTATCCTAATTCTTTGTTTCCCGGAGCTGGTGACCTTCTGGCACCTTCTCAGCTCCCCAGGACTTCTCCTGAGCCCCAACCATGCAGAGCCAGCTAACAGCACCTGGAGCCTGATAACATCAGCACCTTTTCCCCCGCTGCAGGACGCTCACCCTTAGCAAACACACAGATAAATTGAAACCCTAGAACTTTCTTACATTCCACTTATCTCCATGACAACGTAGCCTAATTGTAGCTTTAAATCCAAAAACAAAGCAACTCTCTGGGCTACAAAGATAAAAACAAAAAACTGCAAATGCTGGAAATCCAAAACAAAAAAGAAATACCTGGAAAAACTCAGCAGGTCTGACAGCATCGGCGGAGAAGAGCACAGTTGACGTTTCGAGTCCTCATGACCTTTCAACAGAACTAAGTAAAAATAGGAGAGGGGTGAAATATAAGCTGGGAGGGGCAGGGAGAAGGTGGGGGTGGTTGTAGGGACAAGCAAGCAGTGATGGGAGGAGATAACCAAAACATGTCTCAGACAAAAGAACAGAGGTGTTGTAGGTGGTGATATTATCTAAAAGAATGTGCTAATTAAGAATGGGTAGCAGGACAAACAAGGTACAGTTAGCTTTAGTGGGGGTGGGGTGAAATAAGGCTAAAAGGGCATAAAAGGTATAGATTTAAAAATAATGGAAATAGGTGGGAAAAGAAAAAACTATGTAAATTATTGGAAAAAACAAAAGGGAGGGGGAAGAAATGGAAAAGGGGTGGGGATGGAAAAGGGAGTTCAAGATCTAAAGTTGTTGAACTCAATATTCAGTCCAGAAGGCTGTAAAGTGCCTAGTAGGAAGATGAGGTGCTGTTCCTCCAGTTTCCGTTGAGCTTCAGTGGAACAATGCAGCAAGCCAAGGACAGATATGTGGGCAAGAGAGCAGGGTGGAGTGTTAAAATGGCAAGCGACAGGGAGGTCTGGGTAATGCTTGCGGACAGACCGAAGGTGTTCTGCAAAGTGGTCACCCAATCTGCGTTTGGTCTCTCCAATGTAGACGAAACTGCATTGGGAGCAACGAATGCAATAGACTAAGTTGGGGGAAATGCAAGTGAAATGCTGCTTCACTTGAAAGGAGTGTTTGGGCCCTTGGATGTGGAGGAGAGAGGAAGTGAAGGGGCGGGTGTTGCATCTTTTGCGTTTGCATGGGGAGGTGCCGTAGGTGGGGGTTGAGGAGTAGGGGGTGATGGAGGAGTGGAACAGGGTGTCACAGAGGGAATGATCCCTACGGAAGGCCACCGGGTGGGTGAAGGGAAGATGTGTTTGGTGGTGGCATCATGCTGGATTTGGTGGAAATGGCGGAGGATGATCCTTTGAATGCGGAGGCTGGTGGCGTGATAAGTGAGGACAAGGAGGACCCTATCATGTTTCTGGGAGGGAGGAGAAGGCATGAGGGCGGATGAGCAGGAGATGGACCAGACACGGTTGAGGGCCCTGTCAACAACCGTGGGTGGAAAACCTTGGTTAAGGAAGAAGGAGGACATGTCAGAGGAACTATTTTTGAAGGTAGCATCATCAGAACAGATGCGACGGAGGCGAAGGAACTGAGAGAATGGGTTGGAGTCCTTACAGGAAGTGAGGTGTGAGGAGCTGTAGTCAAGGTAGCTGTGGGAGTCGGTAGGCTTGTAATGGATATTGGTGGACAGTCTATCACCAGAAATTGAGACAGAGAGGTCAAGGAAGGGAAGGGAAGTGTCAGGGATGGACCATGTGTAAATGATGGAGGGGTGGAGATTGGAAGCAAAATTAATAAATTTTTCCAGGTCCTGACAAGAGCATGAAGCAGCACCAAAGTAATCATCGATGTACCGGAGAAAGAGTTGTGGGAGGGGGCTGGAGTAGGACTGGAACAAGGAATGTTCCACATACCCCATAAAGAGACAGGCATAGCTGGGGCCCATGCGGGTACCCATAGCCACACCTTTTATTTGGAGGAAATGAGAGGAGTTAAAGGAGAAATCATTCAGTGTGAGAACAAGTTCATCCAGACGAGGAGAGTAGTGGTGGATGGGGATTGTTTTGGCCTCTGTTCGAGGAAGAAGCTGAGAGCCCTCAGACCATCCTGGTGGGGGATGGAGGTGTAGAGGGATTGGACGTCCATGGTGAAGAGGAGGCAGTTGGGGCCAGGGAACTGGAAATTGTTGATGTGACGTAAGGTGTCAGAGGAATCACGGATGTAGGTGGGAAGGGACTGGACAAGGGGAGAGAGAAGGGAGTCAAGATAGCGAGAAATGAGTTCCGTGGGGCAGGAACAGGCTGACACGATCGGTCTGCCGGGACAGTCCTGTTTGTGGATTTTGGGTAGGAGGTAGAAGCGGGCCTATGAGGTTGGGCGACTATCAGGTTGGAAGCTGTGGAAGGAAGATCTCCAGACAACCACCCGCGCCCCCCCCCCTCCCCCCACACTTAAACCAGCTTGTATTTCACCCCTCTCCTATTTTTATTTCATTCTGTTGAAGGGTCATGAGGACTCGAAACGTCAACAGTGCTCATCTCCTCCGATGCTGCCAGACCTGCTGAGTTTTTCCAGGTACTTCTGTTTTTGTTTTGGATTTCCAGCATCCGCAGTTTTTTGTTTTTATCTCTGTGTTCAATTGACTGCCACTTCTCTTCAAGAAATGCTTACCTTGAAGAAGTTTGTACTACTCTCCGTCAGGAGATCGTGTCAGCCTGTTCCTGCCCTAAGGAACTCATTTCTCGCTATCTTGACTCCCTTCTCTCTCCCCTTGTCCAGTCCCTTCCCACCTACATCCGTGATTCCTCTGACACCTTACGTCACATCAACAATTTCCAGTTCCCTGGCCCCAACCGCCTCCTCTTCACCATGGACGTCCAATCCCTCTACACCTCCATCCCCCACCAGGATGGTCTGAGGGCTCTCAGCTTCTTCCTCGAACAGAGGCCCGAACAATCCCCATCCACCACTACACTCCTCTGTCTGGCTGAACTTGTTCTCACACTGAACAATTTCTCCTTTAACTCCTCTCACTTCCTCTAAATAAAAGGTGGGCTATGAGTACCTGCATGGGCCCCAGCTATGCCTGTCTCTTTATGGGGTATGTGGAACATTCCTTGTTCCAGTCCTACTCCGGCCCCCTTCCACAACTCTTTCTCCGGTACATCGATGATTACTTTGGTGCTGCTTCATGTTCTCGTCAGGACCTGGAAAAATTTATTAATTTTGCTTCCAATCTCCACCCCTCCATCATTTTCACATGGTCCATCCCTGACACCTCCCTTCCCTTCCTTGACCTCTCTGTCTCAATTTCTGGTGATAGACTGTCCACCAATATCCATTACAAGCCTACCGACTCCCACAGCTACCTCTACTACAGCTCCTCACACCCCGCTTCCTGTAAGGACTCCATCCCATTCTCTCAGTTCCTTCGCCTCCGTCGCATCTGTTCTGATGATGCTACCTTCAAAAACAGTTCCTCTGACATGTCCTCCTTCTTCCTTAACCGAGATTTTCCACCCACGGTGGTTGACAGGGCCCTCAACCGTGCCCAGTCCATCTCCCGCGCATCCGCCCTCACGCTTTCTCCTCTCTCCCAGAAACATGATAGGGCCCCCATTGTCGTCACTTATCACCCCACCAGCCTCCGCATTCAAAGGATCATCCTCTACCATTTCCACCAACTCCAGCATGATGCCACCACCAAACACATCTGCACTTCACCCACCCGGTGGCATTCCGTAGGGATCGTTCCCTCTGTGCCACCCTGTTCCACTCCTCCATCACCCCCTACTCCTCAACCCCCACCTATGGCATCTCCCCATGCAAACGCAAAATATGCAACACCTGCCCCATCACTTCCTCTCTCCTCCACATCCAAGGGCCCAAACACTCCTTTCAAGTGAAGCAGCATTTCACTTGCATTTCCCCCAACTTAGTCTACTGTATTCGTTGCTCCCAATGCAGTTTCCTCTACATTGGAGAGACCAAACGCAGACTGGGTGACTGCTTTGTAGAACACCTTTGTGTATGTTCGCAAGCATTACCCAGACCTCCCTGTCGCTTGCCATTTTAACACTCCACCCTGCTCTCTTGCCCACATGTCTGTCCTTGGCTTGCTGCATTGTTCCAGTGAAGCCCAACGCAAACTGGAGGAACAGCACCTCATCTTCCTACTAGGCACTTTACAGCCTTCTGGACTGAATATTGAGTTCAACAACTTTAGATCTTGAACTCCCTCCTCCATCCCCACCCACTTTCTGTTTCTTCCCCCTCCCTTTTGTTTTTTCCAATAATTTATACAGTTTTTTCTTTTCCCACCTATTTCCATTATTTTTAAATCAATATCTTTTATACCCTTTTAGTCTTATTTCACCCCACCCCCCCTAGAGCTATCTGTATCTTGCTTGTCCTGCTACCCATTCTTAATTAACACATTCTTTTAGACAATATCACCACCTTCAACACCTCTTTGTTCTTTTGTCTGTGACATCTTTTGGTTATCTCCTCCTATCACTTCTTGCATGTCCCTACAACCACCCCTCACCTTCTCCCCGCAGCACCCCCCCCACCCCACCTTAAACCAGCTTATATTTCACCCCCCTCCTTTTTTTACTTAATCCTGTTGAAGGGTCACGAGGACTCGAAACATCATCTGTGCTCTTCTCTGCCAATGCTGCCAGACCTGCTGAGTTTTTCCAGATATTGCTGTTTTTGTTTTGGATTTCCAGCATCTGCAGTTTTTTGTTTTATCTTTGTAGCCCAGAGAGTTGCTTTGTTTTTGGATTTAAAGCTACAATTAGGCTACGTTGTCATGGAGATAAGTGGAATGTAAGAAAGTTCTAGGGTTTCAATTTATCTGTGTGTTTGCTAAGGGTGAGCGTCCTGCAGCGGGGGAAAAGGTGCTGATGTTATCAGGCTCCAGGTGCTGTTAGCTGGCTCTGCATGGTTGGGGCTCAGGAGAAGTCCTGGGGAGTTGAGAAGGTGCCAGAAGGTCACCAGCTCCGGGAAACAAAGAATTAGGATAAATTAGTCATTTTCAGGTTGGTGAACTATATCAGATAGAGTGCTACAGGGATCAGTGTTGGGGCCTCAACTATTTACAGTCTATAACCTGAATGAAGGGACACAGTGTTATTGTAGCCAAAATTGCAGATTACATGAAGATAGTGGGAAAGCAGGTTGTGAGGAGGAAACAAAGAGTCTCTTGCAAAAGAATATAGTTAGGTTAAGTAATTGGACAAACATTTGGTAGATGGAGTATAATGTGGGAAAATTTGAGGTTATCCACCTTGGTAGGGAAAATAGAAAAATAGAATATTATTTAAATGGAGAGGGACTGCAGAATGCTACAGTACAGAGAGATCTGAGTACATGAATCACAATGCATGCAGGTACAGCTAGTAATTAAGAAGGCAAACAGAATGTTGGCCTTTATTGCAGGGGTCCAGAGTATAAAAGTAGAGAAATCTTGCTACATGGTTAACCGAGGACGTTAAGGATAGTATCAAAGTGAAAGAAAAAACATACAATGTGGCAAAGATTAGTGGTAAGTGAGAGGATTGAGAAAGTTTTTAAAGAAATAATAGAGGGAGAAAATAAACTTTGAGAGTAAATTAGCAAGTAATATAAAAAAAGGGCAGCAAGAGCTTCTTTAAATATATAAAAAGGAAGGGAGAGGCCAAAGTAAATTTAAGCCTCTTAGAGAATGAGGCTGGGGAGATAATAATGGGGAACCAGGAAATGGCAGAGGAGTTGAATAAATACTTTGCATCAGTCTTCACGGTTGAAGACACGAATAGCATACCCAAAATACTAAATAATCATGGTTCAAAAAGGGGGGGAGGAAATAAATACAATAACTATCACTAGAGAAAAAGTACCAGGGAAAGTAATGAGGCTAAAGGCCGAAAAGTCACCTGGACCTGTGAGTTGCATCCTAGGATATTAAAGGAAATAGCTGCAGAGATAGTGGATGCACTGGTAGTAATCTTCCAAGAGTCCTTAGATTCTGGAAAAGTCCCAGAGGATTGGAAAACTGCCAATAACCTCTTATTCAAAAAGGGAGGGCGACAAAAAACATGGAGGAGAAATCGTGCCTGAGAAATTTATTAGAATTCTTTGAGGAGGTAACAAGCTAGATAATGGGGAACCAGTAGATGTGATATAGTTGGATTTCCAAAAGGAGTTCAATTAGGTACCACACATAGGGCTACTTAATAAGATAAGAGCCCATGGTGTTGGGGGTAGTATATTAGCATTGATAGAGGACTGGCTAACTAATAGAAGACAGAGAGTTGGGATACAGCGGGCATTTTCAGGGTGGCAACCTGTAACGAGTGGAGTGCCACAGGGATCAATGCTGGGGCCACAATTATTTGCAATATTTATTAATGACTTGGATGAGAATAGAGTATAAAAATAGGGAAGTGTTGTTGCGACTGTACAAGGCATTGGTGAAACCGCACCTGGGGTACTGTGCACAGTTTTGGTCCCCTTACTTGAGGAAGGATGTAGTTGCATTGGAGGCGGTTCAGAGGAGGTTCGCTGGATTGATTCCAGAGATGCGGGGCTTGTCTTATGAGGAGAGATCGAGCAGTTTAGGCCTATACTTGCTAGAGTTTAGAAGGATGAGAGGAGATCTAAGTGAGGTATATAAGATGCTAAAGGGGATAGACAATGTAGACATGGAGTGGATATTTCCCCTTGTGGGGCATTCTAGAACAAGAGGCCATAGTTTTAGGCTAAGGGGTGGTAGATTTAAATCAGAGATAAGGAAGAATTACTTTTCTCAAAGGGTCTTGAATCTGTGGAATTCACTCCCTCAGGGTGCAGTGGATGCTGGCACGCTGAATAAATTTAAGGAGGAGATAGACAGATTTTTAATTTGTAACGGGTTGAAAGGTTATGGGGAGAGGGCAGGAAATTGGAGTTGAGGCCGAAATGATTTCAGCCATGATTGTATTGAATGGTGGGGCAGGCTCGAGGGGCTGAATTACCTACTCCTGCTCCTAGTTCTTATGTTCTCCTGTTCTTATGAAGAAAATGAATGTACTATCACCAAGTTTGTGGATGACAGAAAAATAGATGGGAAGGCAAATGGTGAGGATGACATAAAGATTCTACAGAGGAATATAAACAGGTTAATTGAGTGGGCAAAAACATGGCAATTGGACTATAATGTGGGACAGTGTGAGGTTATGTACTTTGGCAGGGTGAATAGAGGAGCTGAATATTATTTAAATGGAGAAAGACTGAAGAAAGCTGCAGCATAATGGGATTTGGGGGTCCTTATGCATGAATCCCAAAAAGCTAGCATACAGTTCAGCAGGTAATAGGTAAGGCACATGGAATGTTGGCCTTTATTTCAAAAGGAATGGAGTATAAAAATAGGGAAGGTACTAGTTAGACAACGCCTAGAATACTGTGAACAGTTTTGGTCCCCTTATCTAAGGAAAGGTATACTGGCATTGGAGACAATCCAGAGAAGGTTCACAAGGTTGATCCTGGGGATGGAGGGATTTCCATATGAGGAGAGGTTGAGTAGGTTGGGCCAGTACTCATTGGAGTTTAGAAGAATGAGAGGCAACTTTATTGAAACATATACCTTCCGGACTGAATATTGAATTCAACAACTTTAGGTCGTGAGTCCCCTCCCCCATCCCCACCCCCTTTCTGTTTCCCCCTTTTTTTTTTCCCAATAAATTATAAAGATTTTCCTTTTCCCACCTATTTCCATTATATAAAATAAAAAAAAACCCACTAGAGCTATACCTTGAGTGCCCTACCATCCATTCTTAATTAGCACATTCGTTTAGATAATATCACCAACTTTAACTTTAACACCTATGTGTTCTATTGTACTATTGTTGTTGACATCTTTTGATGATCTGCTTCTATCACTGCTTGTTTGTCGCTACAACCACACCAACCCCCTCCACCTCTCTGTCTCTCTATCTCTCCGCCCCCCACACACACACCTTAAACCAGCTTATATTTCAGCTCTTTCCTGGACTTGAACTCAAGTTCTGTCGAAGGGTCATGAGGACTCGAAACGTCAACTCTTTTCTTCTCCGCCGATGCTGCCAGACCTGCTGAGTTTTTCCAGGTAATTCTGTTTTTGTTTTGGATTTCCAGCATCCGCAGTTTTTTTGTTTTTAAGATTCTTAGGGGGCTTGACAGAGTAGATGCTGAGAGGTTGTTTCCCCTTGTGGGAGAGTCCAGGACCGGATGGCATAATCTCAGTAAGGGGGCGCCCACTTAAAACAGATACGAGGAGGAATTTCTTCTCTCAGAGGGTAGTCAATCTGTGGAATTCTTTACGGCAGAGGGCAGTAGAGGCTGGGTCATTAAGTATATTCAAGGCTGAGATGGACAAATTTTTAATCAGCAGGGAAATCAAGGGTTATGGGGAAAAGGCAGGAAAGTAGAGTTGAGGATTATCGGATCAGCCATGATCTCATTGAATGGTGGAGCAGACTCAATGGGCCGAATGGCCTATTTGTGCTCCTACGTCTTCTCGTCTTATTTTATCTCTCTGATCTTCTATAGTAAAGTTTATTTTTGTTTGTTCAAAAGCCATGGCATCCTGTGGTTTTATTCTCTTAGCAACTGTCTTGAATCTCAAACTTTGTCCACTTTAAACAAAACGCTATTGGTCCCTAACCGAATCTTTTCAAAAACTTGGGGATCTGATCCAGGATCATAACAACGTCAACAAACAAAACAGGCAGAGGTAAAATGCTTCTGTGAATCTGGAAGAAGGTTGGCTCTTTTGAACTGCAGGGTGAAGGTAAAAAAATAAAGAGGTGTCAAGAGCTTGCAGTTTCTGCTGTTGACACTTTAAAGGTCTGAATGTTTGACACTTTAATAGGACTGTAGTAAAAGCAGTTTTTTTAAAGAAAGTAATGAATGAATTAGTTTTCTAAAAGTTTTTCCACACCATTGCCATTGTTACTGTGGGGTTAATTGCTTCTGTACAGTGTAATGGGCATGGGAGTGCCATAGTTTGGCATGGAGGGTATGAGGGGCCAAGGGGGTGAGTAGAGGGGTATGATTTTGCATGGACGTGACATGGAGAGTGTGTCAGAGGATGAGGGTTAGAGGGCCGAATATTAAATAAAACAACTTTCCAAAGCACCAAACCTATTAACCAGCCCACCTCCTGTGGCTGCATCCTAACTGTTTCAGGGGGCAGAGGGCCCAACTTCATTTAGCACCTCCCACCCCTCACCCCACCCCAACAATGAAAATCCCGCCTGTGACGGCACTTTCTCCTGAGGCAGGCGCACCGAGCCAGGAAATTTCCCAATTCCCACTACCTACCTCTGGCAAGAAGATCCAGCCCAGTGTCCCTGTAAATTAAGTGAATACTGAAAGGGGAAACTACATCTGGGAATTGGAAAAGAGAGAGTTGTGGTGAAGATAGAATGGGATCCTAGGAGGGAGAACAACTCACGAGGTAGTTTTTGGGGAAGTAGTGACACTTATTCCACCTACAGTTTTTTTTAAGATTACCTTGGTGTCGGCTCCAGCAATGAGCTCTATTGTGTACTACCTGTGGTGCCAGCAGCGTTCGCCACTCCTACCTGGCACTGCTAGGACTATAGAGGTCCCTGACAATGAAGCAGCTGTTCTTCCCATGGGCGGACTCCCCACTGACTTTTTAGCTGGTGTGAAGGGTGTGGGGAACCACGGCGGCACATAAAATCCATTCCAATGTGTTGACTGTCTTTGGGATCAATCTTCCTTTAATAATTCTACAAAACCAGCTGCAGCAGAATAATACATCGGTGGTATTAACTGGCCCAGAAATCTTCCAACTCTTAATAAATTACCAACTCTTTCAACTTACTTCCAGCTCACCGCTTCCCTCCCTGACTCTCCTGCTCACCACCTCCATCCTGCTGACTACTTTCCTCTCCCAAATCTTTACTGTGATAGAGGGCTCAGGTCAGGGCAGCAAAAGGGAGGAAGTAAGCAAGTGAGTGCAACAGAAGCAAGGGAAGGACATGGCAAGTGGAAGGGTTGCGGGGCAGCAGTGAGCTGGATGCTCAAGGAGGGAAGCAGTTTGTGGGAAGTGAGAGGGAGGCAAGAGAGAGAGGCGGCATGTGGGAGAGTCTGGGAGGGATGTAGTGAGCAAGAGCAGCAGCAAGTGGGAGGGTGATGAGAGGGAGAGGCGGCGAGTGGGAGGGAGGCAAGAAAGAGAGGCAAAAAAGAGAGGCAGAGTGCAGGAGAGTCTGTGAAGGAAGCAGCAAGCAAGAGCAGCAGCAAGTGGTGGTCAAGGAGAGAGGCAGCAAGCAGGAGGGAAGTGAGAGGGAGAGGCAGCAAGTAGGAGGGAGTCAGAGGGAGAGGTGGCAAGCGGGATTGAAGCAGCAAGTGGTAGGGTCATGGAGGGATATTTAATATTTTTAATCTATAAATGAGCAGCCTTATTGCTTACAGGAACATCTAAAAGCATAGACTTTGTCTACTTCAACAATTCTTTAGATTATAAACTCCACATCCAATCTTATAGACTTTGTTTACATTATGCCAGCAATAACCTGGTCTGTTTTTGTGCAAGTATTCCTACAGCGCCATCTGATGGCCATTTTGCAACAATGAAACAAAAAAGGCCCAAATTTTGCACTTCTGACCTCAGGGAAAGCTACCACAAAGATGTAGTGATCTCGGTGGCTTGGATTTCCCATTTCTCAGCATTAGTTTGAGTCTGATGCCAAGTCAAAGGGATCTCCAGGTGTCCAGAAACAGTGATAGCATCAAGTGGGTAGGCATCCAATCACACTGAAATATTCTCAAAAACAGCAAACCAAGAAGTAAAATGCACTGATAATCATTTAGCTTTATTAAATTCAATGAGAATTGGGGGAAAATTCTCCACTAGCTGGAGTCATACCAAGCACAAAGAAAGATAGTTGTGATGATTGGAGGCCAAACATCTCAGCCTCAGGACCTTGCTTGCAGGAGTTCCTCGGGGTAGTGACCTAGGCCCAACCATCTTCAGCTGCTTCATCTATAATCTCCCCTCCACCATAAGGTTCAGACATTTGCACAATTTTGAGTACCATTCATGACTCAGCAGATGCTGAAACAGTTGATGTCCGCATGCAGCAAGACCTGGACAACATTCAGGCTTGGGCTGATAAGTGGCAAGTAACATTTGTGCCACACAAGTGCCAGACAATGGCAATCTTCAACAAGAGAAAATGTAACCAACTCCCATCCACATTCAGCACATCACCATTGCTGAATACCCCGCTTTCAATATCCTGAGGGGTCATCATTGACAGAAACTTAACTGGACCAGCCCTACAATACTGTGGCTACAAGAGGAGGTCAGAGACTTCTACAGGGAATTCTGCAGCGAGTAACTCACCTCCTGACTCCCCAAAACCTGTCCACGATTTACAAGGCACAAGTCAGGAGTCTTCACTTGCTTGGATGAGTGCAGTTTCAACAACACTCAAGAAGCTCAAAACCATCCAGGACAAAGCAGTCTGCTTGATTGGCACCCTGTCCACCACCTTAAATATTCACTCCCCCCACTACTAGCAAATAGTGGCAGCAGAGTGCACGATCCACAAGATACACTGCACCAACTCTCTAAGCCTCCTTTGACAGCACCTTCCATACCATGACCTCTACCACCTCGAAGATCATGGGCAGCAGATAATGGAAATACCACCAGCTACAAGTTCCCTTTCAAGTCCTAACTTGAAACTATATCACTGTTCCTTTATTGTCGGTGAGTGAAAAACTTGGAACTCCTTCCTGATGGGCAGCCTGGATGCAGCCACATCACATGGACTGCAGCGGTTCAAGATGGCAGCTCACCACCATCTTCTCAAGGGCAAGTAGGGAGGACAATGAATGCTAGCCTTGCCAGCAATGCTCACATCCCATGAATGAATAAACAAAAAGCATACAGAGCATGAATGATTGGAACATAAACATTCGATGCTGAGATTTCATAAACAAACTTAAAAAAAATTATCTTTAAAGGACATAATATTTTTATCAGAATAGAAAAATGTTACATTACACAAACATAAAGTTAGCTTTCCAGAGCCAGAAAGGATTTTCAACACTAGCTATGAAATGGTACATAATTTAAATCCCTGTCACATCCCATTAACAAGTCATAACTTTTTTGGAGGTTTCAAAAGCAATATTACAGAGTAATTCACAGGGCAGGAGTTACTCAGGGCAGAGATGGAGGAAGACAAGGAAAAGAAGCAATATGAAGCTGGGGTACCAATTGCTGCCCAGGAGACATTGATGCCCAGGAAGCTTGAAGATTTGGCGAATGACCCACATAGGAAAAAAATGAAATTCTTTGGCTCACTCCTCCCAACAATGGCCACACCCTATCCTACACAAAAGAGTCCTTTAGTCAAACATACACCCACTGTACAATGAGTGTCATCATGCATGAAAGGGTGAGCTGGCATTCTTAACACAATAGTGGACAAGACAGGAAAGTGGTGCTAATCATTAAATCTTATGTGCCATTATTTTACAAAAAGGGTAACTAAACAACTTAACATTTAGTCATGTGCACACTCCTGGTGAATTACAATTATTTTATACAATATTATGCTTCCTCTCACTACTACATGGTGCACCCCTTGTGGCTTTCAATAGGTTGCTCAAAGCCCTGCCCTGACTACTGAGAAACTTTTGACCTATCATCCCTGGGTTTCAGAGTCCCTAAGGCCAAAGACTGCTCACCTGCACCTGTTCAGGGGCAGACTCAGCCATCAAGAGATGCGGCAGTATGTCGGGCACTGGATATGGGGGTGGGCAACAGATGAGCAGAGGGAGCAATTTGAGGGGCATTCCTACTTCCATGTTCCCATTTGCCATCATCCCATTCCTAGCTCAGAACCATATCACTATTACCACTGAAAATCGATAGTATGTTGTAAAGTTATGAATAAAGTGTCTATCATTCTGTTTAAGGCAGTAGAGATCTCCTGCACAGCCATGGTCAGGGCCTGCATTGATTAATTTGAAAGCCATACTTCTAGCTCCACAGAAGTAGTTATTTCTCTATGAGACATTCTTGCAATGACCTGCGACACCAATCTATGACTTTTGGAGTTGGGCTTCTGCATCTCTCTCCTATTGTGGAGATAAGCATGGCATACCTGCCAATAAATCGCAAAGTTATTGCTGTACCTCTATCATCCTCCTTCTCAACAATGGTCCTGAGGTTTCTGCATCTATATTCCAGCTGAGCAGAGCTAAGAGAGAACGACATCCTCCAATGTGGACTCTGCACAGATTTTTCTATCATCAGTGTTTGTTCGTGGCATTGATGAATTACGAATCACCGGATGAAAACCCAACTAACTCTCTAATGGGAACCACCAAAGTGTGATTATCTGTGCTGGGGCATAGCTGTACATCTTTTGACTTTGCACTCTCAGAAGGAATGGGGACCTCTGAGGAAAGGTCATCATGCCCACAAGCTCTCTAAACATGGAAGCCAAAATAAATGGATATGAATTCGTCCTGGCCAAGTAACAATCTCGATAATCACCATATTCAGGCTTCTCATTGTTTGGTCATTGATGAAATATAATCTTGGGTATCAAAGATGTTTCTAATTGTGTCATCAGACAGCTGAGAGTTCCCAGTCACTCCAGTTTCAGCTGACAGAGATGCACATGTGCCACTTATCTCCATGGCCTCCTCCACTGTATCCATGTGCTGCAGTTGGCCACCTCCAGTCCACTCCTTCTCCCTTGCATTTTGCACTCTCTCATTCACAAAGGGCAAAAGGACAGATCTGAGTGTGGCTGGAGGTCACATGCTCACCGATTAGTGCTGTATATTCGTTGAAAGCGACTATCAAACAGATGCATCATATTGCATGAGGATTGGGGTTAGTGGCAGCAGTGGATGGATACATGGGAAGGTGGGAAAGGGCACTGAAAGTGAAGAATGGTGCTGCTTAAACATAAATAGATATGAGGATGAGCCAGCTAAGAGGAGGTGGGCTTACCCCTGAAATTTACGCTGGGATGCAGAGAGCCTGCTCTCAATGTAAAATGCAGCATCTCGTATGTTTGGCAAGACTGAATGAGGGGAGATATTGTACACCAAAGGATGTAGGTGAACAAACAACTGTACATACTTTCCTGAACCAGCTAGGTCATTAAATCTTGCATCCGAGGCCCAGTACAATGCTCCTGCTGTGGACCTCCTCGACCACCTTCAATCACACCTTCTTGGTACCAGCAGCAAGTTTCTTCATCAAATTGCTGGGGAAAATAATCTCCCTTCTGCTTCTGACTGCACCCAACAGTAATCCAAAGGAAGCATCATTAAATCTGGGTGCTGGTCTTGCTTGCTATGAATCCACATTAAATACCTCTCACTGTCACCTTCCGAACTTCCTGGCTCTCCAAGTTCCATTTTTGCATTGGTCCTTTAAATAGATGATTTGAGATTGCACCATGCACATGTACATCATGCCCACTGCAGTTTGAAGATGCAAAACTGGAAGGAAAATTTAATGAAACAATCATCTCAAAGTTGGAGAATCCAACCGTCTAAATTTTCTTTTGGGTGTCACACAGGAAATTCCACAGTTTATTGTGTTCGGAACCTGCCTTTGCATTAATATAGAGATCGTTTTGTATTACTGTTGCTTATGATTGGAATTTACTCACAAGAACAAAAGAATTAGGAGCAGGAGTAGGCCGTTTGGCCCTTTGAACATGTTTTGCCATTCAATAAGATCATGGCTGATCTGATTGTGGCCTCAACTCCACTTTCCTGTCTGTCCCCTCATAACCCCTGTGTTACGTATTAACTGGTTGCTATATATCTTATATCTCTGATTTATCACAGAGCAATGCAGAGATGATAGTAGTTTCAAATCTACAACAGATTTATTTAAAATACTTTAACAATACCTCAGAACTAACAGCGTTTTCTACACACACGAGTGGAATTTTACGGCTCTGTTTTGGTGGGGATAGGGCAATAACATGCGGCAACTCGTTCAAAAGTCCATTGGCTTCAGTGGGACTGTAAAATCCGCCAGTGTAAAATTCTTCCCATTGTGTCAGCTGGAACACAGATCTTCTTTGGAAACTTCTCTGTTTAATTAGCTCTCTAGCTCCCCTCCACCACCACCACCACCCACCCCCCCCACCCCCCCAGCTTAAACAATCTAGTACAGTTACACTGATCAGAGAGCAGACCAACACAATCAAACACAGATCAATCAAACCATTGAATACCACACCTTGATTCCTTTGTCGATCAAAAATCTCAGACTCAGGATCCTATTGCAGGGCAGCCAGCACTAGATAAAACCTACAGGAAGGTAAGTTACCTTGAAATGTATTCAGACTGCAAAAGTAACCAGACAAGCCTCCAAGAAATGAATCCGACTTTATAATTAAAACTTTTCAGGCAAGGAATATCACAATGCTACTTTTATTATGCTAGAAGTTCAGCAAAGTATACAAATAGAAGTTGTACATTTTGTCACAGACAGCAGAGGGGTTAATTTAAACAGCTCTGAGTTCTCCCCTCGCCATCTGTCCATAAACAGAAAGGTGTTTTGATTTGCTTCCCCCTTTATAAGCAGTGGCATATATCCCAACCCCTCAGTTTTGGTGTTTAATAACCCCACAGCAAACTCAAGATAGGATAAGCCAAAGGGTTAGTTTATTTGCACACACTCAAAAGCGGGAGAAGGGTCGTGGGAGGAGGGTCCTTTTTACTCATAAAGTAAAAGAGCAATAGAGAAAAGAAAGACTTACAGGACAAAGACCACAGAGAAAAGAATTATTGTTTCACGTGAGTCCAGAATCAAAGTCCAATAAGGTATTCCTTCATGGAGGTTGACTGGTTGAAAACCAATGCTGTAGAATTCACTTTACCAGTAGAGTTGACTTCACACAAGGAGATAGGCACGCAGAGATGAAACAGTCTTGTAGGTGATGGTATAGAAGTTCCAGTAGAAACAGTGTAGATGGGGCCAGGTATTCAATATGGGCAGAGCCCCTTTTCTGTATTGCCACTAGTAGAGGGTAAGATGGCAGACTGAGCTTTGCAGTACAGCAAGGAAATATAACTGATTCCACCATGCATGTCACATGACTCCCAGCTCTCCACAGTGTGCTTGACAAAGGGTATGTATCTCTTTGTCTGGGTCCCTAAAATTGTTAAATGTTCCAACCATTAAAACTTGAAAGGAAGGATGTGGTGTCCTTTGTCCTAGCAGACAAATAGGCTCCGGTTTGCCAGGCCTGGCTTATGAAATGGAAATGGCCTTTGTATAATTTTCTTTGAATTTGGTCTCTGCAGCCCCAGGGGTCATTAGTGGCGCTTCAGAGATAACAAGGTGCAAGTTTCTGCAATACTACCATGGTTGCTCTTTTTGTTCAACATCACAGAAAGACACAATTTCAGTCACTTGAAACTTAAAATTTTAGAAATTAGCCATGAGGATATATATATATATAATATATATATATAATAAAAATATCCAGTGTGAGGTCTTAGTCCCCTGACAATTGTTTCAAAAACACATGCATTTCCTTGTTATTCTATAGTAATTTCTTTTTATTTCTTGATTATCCGTAAAATAATCACCACTGGTTATTATAGTGGTGGTTAAAAATGTTCACATTGATTTCCAATTGCTTTGAATCTTATTTATGGACCTTCAGTTGTGAGTGGGGGTAAAACCTGTCAAAACTGCAAAGCTTAGCAGCACAGAGAAAATGACAGGCTTGTCCCTGCTTGTCTGAGGAGCTCCACTGCCTTATTCAGGTTTGAAATTTCTGAATTTCCTTGGTTCCAATATCCCATCTCCATACAAGACAACTTGGAGCCATTTGGCTCCAATGAGCCCCTGTTCACATCTGCCTCAAAAGCAGTTCAATACTAGTTGGGCACTAGACAACCAGCGCAGTTCAGCCTTTGCTCAGCAAATTTGCTTGCAGGTAGCAGGAACCTCTCATGCATGGCATGGTGAACAGCACATCTCACTATAAAATGGGCAAGTGTATTCTTTCCCTTCGCCTAGTGCACAAAATACTCCAGCGGTTAAATTTAATATCTCCCAAAATCAGAAGCAGGGACCAAGATGTGCAATTAAACCACCTCAGTTGATTGCAAAGCAGGCAATGTACCAACTTCATGCTGCCTGTTAATTTCAACAATTTCAGAAGCCAGCCAGTGCTAGCCACACTGTTTATTGGCTGAATAGATCAGCAAGAGGCCAATATTATGAGTGGCTAGCACCGCATAAAGCTAGCTTCCACTGCTTTAAGCTCACCTGCACCTCTGAACAGGCAGGTACATTGTAGCTGAAGCAGGAGCTGGTAGTTGTGCACAAAGTGACTGATCTGGGAAGCACTGGAAAATGGCACAACATGGGAGAGAATGGGTTCAATGTTTTTAGATATTGCACAAGAGGCCTTGGCTATTACTACAATTTCGGTGAGTTACAATTATTTAAATAAATAAAAGCAAAATACTGCAAATGCTGGAAATCTGAAATAAAAACAGAAAATGTTGGAAAAGCTCAGTCCGTCTGGCACCATCTCTAGAGATAGAAACAGAGTTTATGTTTTGAGTCCCTATCACTCTTCTTTACAGCTGTAATTAAAGTTTCTCTGGTTTATCTTCAGCAAATCTTTCTTCCACCTTTGGATTCCGTTCTTTGCCTTCTCACAGTTGGCTTCCTGGTTTATGGAAATTTTCACACAATAGCTACTTGTGCAAAACCACAAGCAAAGATACTCAGTTCATTACAGGATGCCCAATTGTAATAAGCTAAAAACAATAATGTACAGATATGGGATGATCATAGATCACATGGTCAGAATATCACATGATCAAGCCTCCAGGCATGCCTCCAACTGGAGTTGGCAACTGTGGTAATCTGAGGTGCAATACACCTTTAAGAGAATGTGAGCAGATTGACCACATGATTCCATTAACCAATTCTGGTGTAGCACAGGCGACAATGTTAATCAGTAGTTTTAGAATAGGTAAAGGCAAAATACTGCAGATGCTGGAAATCTGAAACAAAAATAAAAAATGCTGGAAAAACTCAGCAGGCCTGACAGCATCTGTGGAGAGAATGACAGAGTTAAAGTTTCAAGTCCGTATGACTCTTCTTCAGAGCTCTGAAGAGGAGCTTCAGAAACGTTAACGCTGTCTTTCTCTCCACAGATGCTGTCAGACCTGCTCAGCTTTTCCAGCATTTTTTGTTTTAGTTTTAAAATAGGATCTGGTTGAAGAAACACATGTGTTGGTGCTCAGTTACTTGTGTCAATAAACAGCATGTGCTTCATCTTACATTGGTCTCTGCGTCTACAGAATCGTGTTTACCAACTCATTCACCAGGAGATAGGCATGCAACCATTTTTGTTCAGCAAAGCAACCCGACTCTTGGTTGATGAATTAAGATGGGCCAACTGATCTTCCCCTTAAGTAATTATTTTGTAATCTTGTATTGTTTGTTGTGTAGTTAAACTGAAAGATTGCAGTTGCCCAAGAGAGTTAAGCAGAAAGTCATAAATTTCAAATCTCTTCTGCTAGATTTGGTGTTTAAATAAAAAGTCTCTCAGTAATTTACCACCTAGGAAAAGCGCAATCTCGATTAGGATCTTTCTCCTCCTCATGGTGGATCGGCTGATGTCTGTACCGAATGGGTGAGTACAACAGAATTCAGAGGCAGCACCTTCAAGGGAGAAGAAAAAGAATTACACCAAAATGACACAGAATTAAAGGCTAAAATAGAGTGAGACAAGAGCTATTTTATCCAGTTTCCATGGCGACAGAGACCCCATGTGGTACTGTTGTCCCAGAATTCTATGCGCGCGCGCGCGCGCCGCCTGTATTGAGCCCGATATCTGCAGGCCCGGCGCGGCTCGCAAGTACCCGTCCCGGTCGGTGAGGCCGGGCCCACAGGTCCTGGTCCCGATCTCTGTAGGTGAAGACGGGCCCGGTCTCGGCAGATGGTCTGGGCTTCGGCCCGCTGGAGCTCTCAGCAGACGGCTGATGAGTGTATGACGACAAATAAAACAACTTAAACGGCTTCCTTTCGACTTATTTATTAAACTCCCTTTATACTTGTTGGTTTAACGGAACTGCTTTTTTTTATAAAACGGGGAGTGTCCGGCCTCGGTCTGGGAGGGTGGGGGCTGAAGTTTACAGATCCATACAGCTATCAGCAATGTCAAGAACCTAGTGAAAACCTGGCGTTAACTGTTTCTGTTTTGTTTACACCAGTAGATACTTGCATTTATTTCAGTGTGTTGAGATACATCAATAAATATTTGGGTCACTTGGAACACAAGAGAACACAGCCTTCGTTAAATGAAAATGTCTTATTTAGCCCATGAAGTTGAACTGAGCAAGCGTCATGAAGAAATGTAAGTGAATGTTAACATAAGTGAATTGAGGTAAATAAACTAGGTATTTTATGTCTTGAGTGTTGCTCAATAAATCTAGACTATGTTAAACTTTGACTAAAGAATAAGTAGCTGCTGTAATTCCAGTTTGAATTTTTTGTACCACTATATCAAAGGTCATCAACCTGATTCGTTAACACTCTCTCCACAGATGCTGCTTGACCTGCTGAGTATTTTCAGAATATTTGTTTTTATTTCAGAATTCAAGCAGAATTTTGCTCTTGTATTGGTGCAGTTGAGCGAACCGGTTTGTCAGATTTTCTCATCTTTTTAGGGGTGCGCACCATTTGCTCATTGTGAAACTTGCATTGTGGAGAATTTGTTGTAAATTATCCCATATTTTTCTCTGCCTGCATTGTGTGTTCTGGCACCCCAGTGAACCTCATAATATTTGTTCAATTAATTTTTCATTACCAGCGCTTAAAAATTCAGTTATATTGGCAATTGCTTGTATCAAACAAACCAAATTAATTGTGAATTTATTTTACTTTAAAACAGTTATACAAATGATGCATAAGTTGTTCTCCAAGAGCTTCTGAAGAATTAATAGCAAGACAATATAAATTATTCAAATATATAACCCTTCCTAGAGGGGAAATGTATTCAACCACATTATGGATCAGATATATAATTGCCTCTAGACACATTGGGAATACAAAAATGCTCTTCTGCCCCTCAAATTAAAAAGTTAAATGTAGTAAATAGTTGGATAGATGCTAGACCACTGATCAATAGAGTCATAGTTATGTTCACCACAAGAGTCATCCATGTGTAGCAGCATAATGGTTGTGATATGTCAGGGGAATGTGATCCCAGATTTAAAACCTAAAATTAAAGCTGTGCTATTCCATTACCAGTGATTTTTGTCAATCTCAAGTGACAGAAATGGCCAGAATTTGTAGTCATGATAATGGCAAGGCTAATGATGTGCTCTGTTATTTATGGTTAAAGGGTGCAAAGAGTGAGGAGCAGATATATGGTTAAATGTGAATATCCAAAAGTTATTATCTGAGTTGCTTTGCTCTGCCACTAGCTTTCTGAAACCGGCATCTTGCCTTTAGCCTCCCTTTTCTTTTTGGAACTTGCTATATTTTCTCATTAATTGCTCATTAAACTTGTCATAGAAAGTTAAACCTTGTGATTATACGCATAAGTGTCCTTGCAACAATGTTAGTGATCAATCCTTGTACTTATGGACTAACCTCCAGTAATATGTGCACATGGAGAACTAAATCCCCTTACTCCTCCATGGAAATCATACTGATTTGTGTTTCTCTGACTCAAAATGAATGACTTCACAATTCCCCACATTGAATTCACATCTGTTATAGTTTTGCTCATTTACTTTGGTGTGTCCCTTTGTAACTTCCTTCTCCAATTCACACAATATACTTTACCTCCTAAAGACACCTACAAATTTGATACACTTCTTTCAAGTCAGTGGGCTAGATTTTGCTGTAGAAATAACAGTGAACCTAACAGAACTTACCAGTATTTGCATGGAGATCTGACAGCAACTCTCAGCTACCTGATGTACGCACAATCAAACGTGGAAATCTAGAGGCTGCTGCCTGAGATGCTGGTGCCATTCATTTCCTGGTCAGAGTAAAAAATGGCCCAAAATATATGTGATGAAAAACTGAGGCCCTAGTACAGATCTCTGGAGAATTCCACTTGTTGCATCCTGCCAATCCGATAAGGAGTCCTTTATCCCTGCATTCATCTCCTTCCTCCCAATCAATGGAGAAAGCAGCATAAAAGCAGATAGAATAAAATGTTTGTAGAAAAATTTAGATCGGTTATGTAGTAAGATAGACAAATGACATAGGAAATTTAATTGAGCAATACAAAATAGTGCACCTGGGTCGAACAAAAATGCAAAGACATACAATAAATGCAGTTGGAGACATAGAAAGGGACCTGGAGGTAATATAAGATGCATAACTTACAAAATCTAGACATTGTGACAAAAATAATAAAAATGCTAAGTGATGCTAGGATAATTAGTCAAAACAATACAGAGGTTATGCAGAAACTTCACGATACACTGGTCAGACCACACTTTGGACATTGTGATCAATTCTAACGTACAGCAAAAAATAGCAACAAGGCTACTCCTAAATGGAATGAGGATGAATTGTAAAGATATTTTAGAGAAGTTCCAGCTCTGCAGAAGGGAGCCCAAATCCTCATGTAATGAACATCTCTTCTGCTATAGCCTTGCTTGGCAGAGATTTTTTACCCAGATACATTGGGATATCCAAAAATATAGTTGGATACTAAAATGGAACATAATAAAAAGGAGTAGGAGTAGGTCATTTGGTCCCTTGAGCCTGCTCTGCCATTCAATAAGATCACGACTGAAATTAGACCTCAGCTGTGGTTTCGCGGACTATTCTCATATCCCTTGTTTCCCTTAGTATTCAAAAATCTAACGATCTCTGACTTGAATATGCTCAGTGGCTGAGCATCCACACCTCTCTGGGATAGAGTATTCCTTAAGTTCACAACCGTTTTGGTGAAGAATTTTCCTCTCATCTCGGTTCTAAATGGTTGACCCCTTATTCTATACTCCCTAGCCAGGGAAAACAGCTTCCCAGCATCTCAGCTGTGAAGCCACTTAAGAATTTTGTGTTTCAGTGAAACCCCCTCTCAGCCTTCTAAACTTTAGGGAATTTAGGCCTGGCCTACTCAACCTCTCCTCATAGGACAAGTTCCTCATCCCAGGAATCAGTTTGGAACCTTTGGTACATTCCCTCTAATTCTTCCTTGGGTTAGGAGACCAAACTGTATACAGTACACCAGATGTGGTCTTATCAAGGTCCTGTATAATTACAGAAAGATGTCCTTAATTTTATATTCCAAACCCTTTGTAATAAAGACTAACATCATTTGCTTTCTTAATTTATTGCGATCCCTGCGTGTTAACTTTCTGTGATTCATGCCAAAGACACCAGATCCCTCTTAAAAACTAATATTTCCCAATCTCTGCATTTAAGAAATATTCTGCTTTTCTATTTTTTGCAATGCCCCACTAGTTGCAGCCTGCCACCTAGAAATGACCCATTTATTCCTACCTAATAGTTCCTTTCTGTTAATGAAGCATCAATCCATGCTATCATTTTCCCCAAATCCCATAAACCCATATAATGTGTAATAACCCCATATGTGGCACCTTATTGAATGCTTTTTAAAAAACCAAATATGCTGCACCACTGTTTCCCTCTTATCCACACTACAAGTTATTAAAACAAAAATAGATTTGTCAAACACTTTCCTTTTCATAAATTTGTCTTGGCACTGTCAAATCATGTTATGATTTGCGAAGTGTCCTGTTATCACATCATTAATAATGGATTCTAGCATTTTCCCTCCCACTAGTGTCAGGTTAACTGGCCAGTAGTTAATTCCCTGTTTTTCTCCTCCTTCCTTTCATGTGTAGCCGGTTTATATTTCGTCTCTTCCAATCTAGGATCTAGGGGACTCTGGAGGTTCAAAACCAAATGCATCAACTGTTTGTAGCCACTTCTTTTAATTTCTAGAGTGTAGGCCATCAAGTCCAGGGAATTTGGTAGAGCTTAGTCCCATTAATTTCTCCTGTACTATGTCTTTACTGGTGCTAATATCCTTATGTTCCTCATTTTCACTAGACCCTTGGTTCCTCACTGATTCCAAAATGTTTTGTCTTCTAAGGTGAAGATAATAAAGTATTAATTTTATGTATCTGCCATTTCCTTATTTTTTTTATTCATGGGATGTGGGTGTTGCTGGCCAGGCCAGTATTTATTACCCATCCCTAGTTGCCCCCTAATTCAAGGGCATTTAAGAGTCAACCACATTGTTGTGGGTCAGGAGTCACATGTAGGCCAGGCCAGGTAAGGACAACAGATTTCCCTTCCATAAAGGACATTAGTGAACCAGATGGGTTTTTATAACAATCGACAATGGTTTCATGGTCATCATTAGACTTTTAATTCCAGGTTTTTATTGAATTCAAATTCCACCATCTGCTATGGCGGGATTCGAAGCCGGGTCCCCAGAGCATTACCCTGGGTTTCTGGATTACTGGTGTCTTAGAGGGCGGGGTCAGTGGTGTCGGCAGTGGGGTCCTGGGGGGAGAACTCAGGGCACTGGTGATAGGGTTGCCGTTATAATTTCTCCTGTCTCTACCTCTAAGGGTCCCATGTTTACTTTTACTAATCTCTTCCTTTTGGCATATGAGTAGAAAATTTTCAATATGTTTTTATGGCCTAGTTCATTACTTTCATATCCTGTTTCCTTTATCGATTTCTTGGTCATCCTTTGCTGAATTATAAAATCCTCCCAACCCTAAGGCTTGCTCTTTTTGGCAATATTATAAGCTTTTAATCTAATAAATTTAATTCCTCTTGTTGATCAAGATTGGGTTTTTGTTCCTTTGGTGAATGTATAATAGTTGTGAAGTATAAATTAATTATTTAAAAGTTTGCCACAATAACTTCAGTACTAGTAGGTTGAGCTATTAACCTTTTTTGCCATTGATTTCTCGTGTTTTTATTCCAAATTTTTTTTATTTGAAATTGTACAGGAATCAGGAACAATGCAATTTTGTGTTCCATTTTTGCTCTCTAGATTAGGCCTGAGAAATACGCTGCTTCAGCAAATGGAAAACAAGCTTGAAAGTCAGATAAATGAGAAAAAACTGCAAGCAGTTGAGTTTGAGTCAGTGAATGAAAGAAACGCATCACTTTTAAAGGTAAATTATTGTTGCCCAAGCCCTTGAGTTGGTTTTTCTTTGCCTGTTTTTAAAATATGGACGAAACTCTGAATTGCACACGTTTGTGTTAATCAGTAGTTATGTAAACTTCTGATGGCTTATCAACCTCACTAAATTTTTGGAAGAATTAAAATAACTCTTACATGCACAAATTCAAGGAGAAAATGCTTGTTATCATCTCTGATTGCTAGTATAATTTAGATCAAAGGCATTGACTGATGATCTTATCGCATATTTTTCACATCTCTAGAAATTTGTGCATAACAACTTCAAATCATTTCTCATGCTTTTTTGCACTGCCATGTCTATATTATTGGATTATATTTACCTTTAAGCTGTTTAATGAGGTAACAAAAATCTTATTTCTTCCATTTGATGGGAGGTTACTGCTGATAACAAACACATCATCATTACATATTCCTCTGTCCAATGCTTTAACAGAGCCCTTAACCTGATCCCCTCAGTTCCTTGGAACTTTCTTCTCTTACTCATTCTGAGGTGAAAATATGGCAATTTACTTTAGGGAGATTATTGACACCATGGAGTAGGAGCAGGAAAGATTCACCAAGAAGATAGCAGAGATGAGACGTGAGGAAAGACTAGAGAAACTGGCGCTTTTTGATTGGAAACAAAGAAAATTAAGAGGAAATCTAATAGAAGCATTAAAAAATTCAGAAGTTTTGATAAACCAGGAAAAAAATTTCACTGGTCGGTGAGTTAAAGATTAGAGAATATAAAGTGTGTATGGATGAGAAGTTCATTCCTGCAGTTTCAATGTCAGCAGGTACAACTATAAATTTAAGTTTACCACCAAAAGAACGAAAAGAGAACTGGCGCAGGTACAATGAGCTGAGTAGCCTCCTGTGCAGTTAAAATTCTGTAATACACAATATAATCCTTATAGCGCTCTTAACATATTCTATCCACAACCTCAAATCTGTTGAGTTTCTCTAACTCCTGTAATCTAACATTTCTCGTACAATCTTCTCACTTTTAATCACAATTAACTTATTGTGTTACTTTTTTCAGCTTTTATGAACTGCAGTTGATTTAATTTTTAAAATTCCCTTTTCCCATTGTATTCCTTCTCTAGTAATATTAAAAGTATCTTGGGTCAGTCTACTCCCCATCCCCCACCACTGCTGTGATTGAGACTTAAATCACCTGCTGAGCCTGTAAAAAAAAAAAGAAACAAAAAAACTGCGGATGCTGGAAATCCAAAACAAAAACAGAATTACCTGGAAAAACTCAGCAGGTCTGGCAGCATCGGCGGAGAAGAAAAGAGTTGACGTTTCGAGTCCTCATGACCCTTCGACAGAACTTGAGTTTGAGTCCAAGAAAGAGTTGAAATATAAGCTGGTTTAAGGTGTGTGTGTGGGGGGCGGAGAGATAGAGAGAGAGAGGTGGGGGTGTGTGGTTGTAGGGACAAACAAGCAGTGATAGAAGCAGATCATCAAAAGATGTCAACGACAATAGTACAATAGAACACATAGGTGTTAAAGTTGGTGATATTATCTAAACGAATGTGCTAATTAAGAATGGATGGTAGGGCACTCAAGGTATAGCTCTAGTGGGGTTTTTTTTTATATATATAATGGAAATAGGTGGGAAAAGGAAAATCTTTATAATTTATTGGAAAAAAAGGAAGGGGGAAACAGAAAGGGGGTGGGGATGGGGGAGGGAGCTCACGACCTAAAGTTGTTGAATTCAATATTCAGTCCGGAAGGCTGTAAAGTCCCTAGTCGGAAGATGAGGTGTTGTTCCTCCAGTTTACGTTGGGCTTCACTGGAACAATGCAGCAAGCCAAGGACAGACATGTGTTCAAGAGAGCAGGGTGGAGTGTTAAAATGGCAAGCGGCAGGGAGGTTTGGGTCATTCTTGCGGACAGACCGCAGGTGTTCTGCAAAGCGGTCGCCCAGTTTACTCTTTCTTGGACTAGAACTCAAGTTCTTTCGAAGGGTCATGAGGACTCGAAACGTTAACTCTTTTCTTCTCCGCCGATGCTGCCAGACCTGCTGAGTTTTTCCAGGTAATTCTGTTTTTGTTTCGGATTTCCAGCATCCGCAGTTTTTTTTTGTTTTTATCGCCCAGTTTACGTTTGGTCTCTCCAGTGTAGAGGAGACCACATTGGGAGCAACGAATGCAGTAGACTAAGTTGGGGGAAATGCAAGTGAAATGCTGCTTCACTTGAAAGGAGTGTTTGGGTCCTTGGACGGTGAGGAGAGAGGAAGTGAAGGGGCAGGTGTTGCATCTTTTGCGTGGGCATGGGGTGGTGCCATAGGAGGGGGTTGAGGAGTAGGGGGTGATGGAGGAGTGGACCAGGGTGTCCCGGAGGGAGCGATCCCTACGGAATGCCGATAAGGGGGGTGAAGGGAAGATGTGTTTGGTGGTGGCATCATGCTGGAGTTGGCGGAAATGGCGGAGGATGATCCTTTGAATGCGGAGGCTGGTGGGGTGATAAGTGAGGACAAGGGGGACCCTATCATGTTTCTGGGAGGGAGGAGAAGGCGTGAGGGCGGATGCGCGGGAGATGGGCCGGACACGGTTGAGGGCCCTGTCAACGACCATGGGTGGAAAACCTCGGTTAAGGAAGAAGGAGGACATGTCAGAGGAACTGTTTTTGAATGTAGCATCATCGGAACAGATGCGACGGAGGCGAAGGAACTGAGAGAATGGGATGGAGTCCTTACAGGAAGCGGGGTGTGAGGAGCTGTAGTCGAGATAGCTGTGGGAGTCGGTGGGTTCGTAATGGATATTGGTGGACAGTCTATCACCAGAGATTGAGACAGCGGTCAAGGAAGGGAAGGGAAGTGTCAGAGATGGACCACGTGAAAATAATGGAGGGGTGGAGATTGGAAGCAAAATTAATAAATTTTTCCAAGTCCCGACGAGAGCATGAAGCGGCACCGAAGTAATCATCGATGTACCGGAGAAAGAGTTGTGGAAGGGGGCCGGAGTAGGACTGCAACAAGAAATGTTCCATATACCCCATAAAGAGACAGGCATAGCTGGGGCCCATGCGGGTACCCATAGCCACACCTTTTATTTGGAGGAAGTGAGAGGAGTTGTAGGAGAAATTGTTCAGCGTGAGAACAAGTTCAGCCAGATGGAGGAGAGTAGTGGTGGATGGGGATTGTTCGGGCCTCTGTTCGAGGAAGAAGCTAAGGGCCCTCAGACCATCCTGGTGGGGGATGGAGGTGTAGAGGGATTGGACGTCCATGGTGAAGAGGAAGCGGTTGGGGCCAGGGAACTGGAAATTGTTGATGTGACGTAAGGTGTCAGAGGAATCACGGATGTAGGTGGGAAGGGACTGGACAAGGGGAGAGAGAAGGGAGTCAAGATAACGAGAAATGAGTTCTGTGGGGCAGGAGCAAGCTGAGACGATCGGTCTACCGGGGCAGTTATGTTTGTGGATTTTGGGTAGGAGATAGAAGCAGGCCGTCCGAGGTTGGGCGACTATCAGGTTGGAAGCTGTGGGAGGGAGATCCCCAGAGGAGATGAGGTCAGTGACAGTCCTGGAAACAATGGCTTGATGTTCAGTGGTAGGGTCATGGTCCAGGGAAAGGTAGGAGGAAGTGTCTGCGAGTTGACGCTCAGCCTCCGCGAGGTAGAGGTCAGTGCGCCAGACAACAACAGCACCACCCTTGTCAGCGGGTTTGATGACAATGTCAGGGTTGGACCTGAGAGAATGGAGTGCAGTAAGTTCAGAGAGAGACAGGTTAGAATGGGTGAGAGGAGCAGAGAAATTGAGACGACTAATGTCGCGCCGACAGTTCTCAATGAAAAGATCGAGAGAAGGTAAGAATCCAGAGGGAGGGGTCCAGGTGGATAGAGAATATTGGAGATGGGTAAAAGGATCCGTTGAACTGGGAGAGGACTCCTGCCCAAAGAAGTGAGCCCGGAGACGAAGACGGCGGAAGAAGAGTTCAGTATCATGCCGAGCCCGAAATTCATTGAGGTGAGGGCGTAAGGGTATGAAACTAAGTCCTTTGCTGAGCACTGAACGTTCAGCATTGGAGAGGGGAAGGTCAGGGGGTATAGTGAATACACGGCTGGGGTTGGGATTGGAAGAAAGGGTGGGGACGGAGGGACAGGCAGGGGTGGAGGGTCCTAGATGGGTGTTGGTGTCGATGAGTTGTTGGAGCTTGCGTTCCTTAGCACTTGAGAGAAAGAGAAAAAGTTTCTTGTTGAGGCGTCGGATGAGCCAAAGGAGCCTGTGTCTGGCTATTGTTTTGACTGGTTTTTCAGCTTCAGTCTGTTCTGGTCCAGAATATTCAGTGCCTCCAATGTACCAGTTCAGCCTTCGGTTGACTGAGGGGGAAAAAAGTGTTGAGGACTAGAATCTCAACCCAAAACCAAGGTCATAGTTTACTGTGCAGCAGTGATTCCCATGCTTCATAAAACTTCAGAGACTTGGGGAACCTACAGCAGGCATCTCAAAACACTGGAGAAGTACCACCAGCAGTGCCCTTGCAAGATCCTCAAAATCTGGTGGCAAGAAAGTGGTCCAACAGTTCCCAAGTCAACTTGCCCAGCATTGAGGTGCTGGTCATTCAAAACCAGCACCACTGGGTGGAGCTTGCTATTGCAATGCTTGACACCAGACTCCTGAAGCAACTGCTCCACTCAGGACTCCTGCATGGCAGGAGACTCGCAGAGGACAGCGGAATTGCTTTAGAGATGTCCTCAAAACATCCCTGAAGAGGTCAAACATACTCACTGACTCATGGGAGACCTTGGCTGGTTACAGACCAAAATGGAGAAGGCTCATTCAAGAAGGCACCAAACACATTGGGAGGCTTTGTCGGGAACGTGCAGAGGCAAAGCCAAGGCGTCAGAGGGAGCCCATAAACCTCCAAACAACCCACTTACCTAACCCTTCAAACACCACCTACCCTGGATGTGGCACAGTCTGCAGATTCTGCATTGGACTTATCAGCCATCTCAGAACCCATCAAATTGGAGTGGAAGCAAATCATCCTCTATCCTGAGTGATTGCCTAAGAAGAATATTCAGAAGGGAAATCCTCTGTTGCTTTTGGATTTTATGATGTCCTCCAACTTTGCAACTGAGCCTGTACACCTCCTGGATCTTCATTCTTATGAAAATATCAACACCAGTGCATCCTCCGATACACTACCCTCAATCAAATTCTGGGCTTCACTTGCTTCACCTGTCTCTAATTTTGAACAACAGCTTGTTGACACTGCATGCTGATTCTAAGTCATCATTATTCCACCACCGGACCTCTGACTTTAACTTTGGGCTCCTTCATCACTCCGTCCTGGCATCAAAACGTTAACTCTGTTTCTGTCTCCACAGCTGCTGTCAGACCTGCTGAATTTATCCAGCATTTTATGTTTTTGTTTCTATTTCCTATTGCCCATTACGATCATGTTTTTATGTATCCTAACTTCTGTTTAAGTAGACCTAAGTAACTTGTAACCTATGCCCACTAATCGTCTGCACTCTGGACCCAAACACAGCAATCTGTTTCCAATTTTGCCTTTTTAACGCTTTCCCTTTGCCCCTCCTCGGGTCTCTTCTATCATCATATCTCACCTCACTTCTCCTCACAAGGGTACTCTGCCTTCCCAATCCCCTACCCCAACCCTTCAGTACTCCTCAACCTTCTTCCTTATGCTGCCATCCCAGGTTTGATTCCACTGTGCCTTTCTTGGCATCCTTCAAGGGCACATCGAAGCACTTTGTGCTAGCTTGTTACGAGCCGTAACCCCCAATTGCCCATGCCACTTTCACATTGGGGGATAACCTTGCCGGTCTTCTTCCTGTCCAACTCATCCCTTCCCACTGCTGGAGTACAAGCTTGAATGAGTATGCAGTGTTCTGCTTTTTGATAATAAAGAGGTGATGCTCCTCACTAATGTTAAGTTCATGGGAAGCTGGTGTGACTTTTTCCCTCATGCTTATGCAAAAAGCATAGTATATCTGAGATGTAAAATCAGTTACAAATCATGCTGCAGTTTGTTCGAGGCAGAATATTCTTCCTTTCAGAAAGATTCTGAAAATATTGTTACCAAACTGCTTATTTTTCTCTTGACAGCTTTCTTTCTCCTTTAGATTACTTAACGAGTCCACTTCTGCAGATATTCATGAGAAAACCTTGGTGATTTTAGCAAGCTAGTAGCCATTCAGCAGCTAGTAGCATTACAGCTGAACTTAACCCTGTCCTCAGCTGACATGCATACTTGAACACTCCTAGCTGAGACCAATTCTGATGCTACCACTGGTGCATTAGAGATCAATTAACAGCACAGGTCAAATATTAAATCAGATCTCTTGGGTCTTCCTCCAATGCCTCTCCACTGTTGTCCAATTGGTTGGGTCTGTACTGACTGGTTCTATTCTTATCTATCTAATAATAGTCTTGTATCACTTGCAATGGCTTCTTTTCCTGCTCACCCGCCATTCCCTCTGGTGTCCCCTATGATCCATTCATGGACACACCCCATTTGAGATCTACATTCTGCCCTTTGGCAATATCATCTGAAAACATATTGTTCGTTTTCACACGTACATTGATGGCACCCAGCTCTACGTCACCACCAATGAACCCTCTTTTTTCTGTTGTGCAGCCTATTAATTTAAGTGCACGATACCTTTAAATTTTTTGCCCAACCTCGCATCGTGGTATCTTAAAGGGCATGACTTCTGCACGGTACCGCCAAGTTGCTGTGTAGCCATGCATTCTAGGAACATTGCTCACTGCCATGTCTCTGAACTCCTATGTTAAATTATCTGATTACTTTCATGGTATCCAGTACTGGGTAAGCAGAAACTTCCTCCTATTAAATTTGGGATGACTAAAGACAATGTCATAAATCCCCAGCACAAACTTCATTCAGTAACTACTTACTCCATCCCTCTCCCTGGCAACTGTCTGTGATTAAACCAATCATTATGTCACATTTGATCCAGAGGTGAGCTTCTGACATCATATCCGTGCTATCATTAAGACTATCTATTCCCATTTCCATAATATCCTCTGCTTCTGCCTCTGCCCCGTCTCAGCTCGCCTGCTGCAGGAACCTTCATCCAGGCCTTTGTCATCTCAAAGTTTATTTGTTATGTGCATTCCTGGCCAGCCTCCCACATTCTACCCTCCATAAATCCTGAGGTCATCCAAAACTATGCTTTCCATGTCCTTACTTGCACCAAGCCCCATTCACCCATCTCCCCTGTGCTTGCTGAGCTACTTTTGCTCCCAGTAAAGCAACATCTTGATTTTAAAATTTTCATCTTTTTTTTGTAAATCTCAACAAGGCCTTGTTTCTCCCTATCTCTCTAATCTCCTCCATTCCTACAACACTCCAAGACATCAGTGCTCATCTAAATCTGACCTTTTGAGCATTCCTAATTTTAGCTGTGCTCCCATTGATAGCTGTGTCTTCCTAAACTTAGGGAGCTCTCTCCATAAAGCTCTCTACCTCTCCATCTGTCTTTTCCCCTTAAAGACGTACTTTAAAACGTACCTCTTTGACCAAGCTATTGGCCATCAGCCCTATCGCCTTCTGTGTCTTGGTGTCAAATATTGCTTTATGATGCACCTGTGAAGTGCCTTGGGGAATTTTATTCCTTTAAAGGTACTATATAGTATAAGTTTTTGTAAGTATGTATGGCTCAGCAACTAATTAAGGGAGATTATACCCCTACCTGCCTGAGGGAAACCTAATGGGTGGGCAATTAAAATGCCTTGGATTACTTACCTGCTGGAAAATCGCCTGGATCCTGCCAACTGCTGTTTATATTCTGGCTTCTGGACTGGTGGCCAAGCCACTCGCCCAAAACTGGTGGGTTCCTCCTTTAAATAAATAATTGTGACCATTGCCCCTGATTGCAACTATAACTCGGACATGTCACTTTCCTACCAGGCCAAAGAGAGTAAGGATCTGCCAGGAAGATGAAGGGGATCAAACAGGAATGATTTATTTCTACTTTCGTTTCTGGGTCAGGAGGAGCAAAGAAAGTTGTGGCCTCCCCAGCCCCAGTTCCGCCACTTCAGGAGTCCCCTCCTGGAGTTACCGTCTCAATTTATCTATCTTTATGATGTTAAGCAGCCAAGGCCACCTGACTTTTCCAGACGATGCCAGCCACCAATTCATGTTGGCGAGGTGTGGAAGTTAAAAAAACTCGTCTGTTTTGTGTTGTAATGGCCGAGTTTCCAACTTGCTTTGTAACCCCACTGCACAGAGTTAAAATTGGGGCCATCAATAAACTTAGTGAGCCATCAAGGAAACCCATTCCAACTGTTAAATTTTAGATATTTAATCCAGTTTACCTTTTCATTTTTGTTTAACTCGAACAAACCTATTCCAAGTTTGCTTGTGAGGAATTGGGAGGGGTGAAAGAAGAAGGAACTAATGTCCTCAGTTGCATATCTCCCTCAAACTTTATGACCAAGCTGTCTTGGTATAAAGCATTTTCCCTAGATCGGGAGTGACCCCGCCAATTCTTTCAGACCTTGTGAAATATAGCTTCACTATGGTTGGGTCTAATTCAAGGAACCAAATTTCCTTGGACTAGTATCTGCAACCTGCACACTATCTGCCACAGTAATCTGTGTATCTATTTAAGGTTTAATCTTTAGACAAGCTTTTAAATGAGAACTTTAATCTTGATTATTAAAACCTGTATTTTCAATGTGATAAAACATAATGATTAAATGTTTTACTGAATTTTTGTTTATTAAAGGTAGAATTTTTTTGTAGGATTTGGAAGTAGCCGAAAAAAAATTAAGAACTGAAATGTGTACACATCTGCATCCTACTGTTCTCACTCTTGAGGTACATGTCCACTTCCTATGCTGTTGAGCATTGTTGTTACACCAGCATTTTAATTTAGCTTACTAATTTTGAAGATGTAATAATGATTTGATCATTATTCACAGAGGAAGTGTGTGTAGAGTGATTCTCTTGAGCTGTAGTACAGTGCCCCCTTGTGTATTTGAAGTTTACAGGCGAAATCATTTTTAAAATGTAACTTTTTTGGGGTGAGGGCAAGATAAAATGGTACATTTTGGCTTGTAAACAAATATTAGAAGCACATACTCAATGTTCTGACACATATCAGAATTGTAAATTAAAAAATCAAACTTAGTGTGCCTGTGCTCTGCATACTACTTGGTGTGAGAAAAAGCATTACATCCTGATTCAAGTAGAATCAGCAGCTCCTTTGCAGTTTTCTTCTGCAAATCAGCACTCCTTGTACCTTCTCACGGCTGTCTGTAAAGTTTCATGGAGAGATGCAAGGATTACCTGCATGGCTTCTTGCCTTTGGATGGTATGTGAAACTGAGCAACGTGAACGCAAAGGGTAAAGGTAACAAGCCAACACAATTCTCAGAAAATTAAAATCTGGTCTTTTAATTTTATGTGCTTATAAGTTTTTTAGACTTTACAGAACCTCAAATCGTAATCTATAAATAACATATTGGGTGTAAAAACCTGAAATGGAGAAGAAATGCACAGTGCAGTAATATAAAAGCACCAAGTTTTTATTATTTTCCGAAAGTTGTTTTGTTTTGCCTGCAAATGAGTTTGTAATGTTTGGGAGAATATAATTGACTAGGATAAAATTATAATTGCTATTTCTGAAACTTCTGTTTGTTCTACCCAGACTAAATACTGGGCATCCGTTGAAGAACATCTGCCTAAATGGGAACAGTTTTTACTGGGGCAAACAAAGAGTCCTGTTGAAGTGACGTATCCAAGGGACAAAAAATCACAGAAGAAAGATCCTCAAGATAAAGTTACCATTAAAAGCAGTAATTTACCCCCTTCAGCAACAACTTGCAAGACACCTCCTCAGTTTCCCCCGACACAAAATCAAAAGAGAACAAAAGTTCATAAGAAAAGGATAACATAGAAAGTACTTCCATTAACAATTAAACTTTGGGAAGATTTGTTCCAAGACTTTACTGTTAACTGAACAGATCATGTCATTTTTGCATGACAGTATAACTTAATTCTTTGACTGCTGAATGCTCTACTGCTTTCATAATTTTCAACAAATTTTTTTTTTCTGTAAACTTCTATTGTGGAATGATATAAAATCAGTTCAGAGAAATCTATATCTGCGGAAAATAAATGCAATTGACCAAATCAGCGCAAAAGATCAGGGAATTTTAAGGGTAAATTACATCAAACATAAATCGAGTTTCTGCAGTCTTGCACAGTGGTTTGAAAATCATTTTGCTTGAAACCAGCCTGCTCACAAAACTGGTCACACCTCCAGATCAAAATAATGAGGATGGTGAGTTTCCACTAATTGGAGGAGGCACTTCACAAAGAGCTTTTTTATTTAGATGTTTTAAAAGTTTTTACAGACTACTTAATTTATAAGAAATTGACTCATGGACACTCGTGAAACTAGTAAATGGCTCAGTGTAGTTTTTTTCAGGTCATTTTCAGTAATTTAAAATCAGGTCACTCAGGCAGAGAGCACAACACCTGTTAAGAATGCCTGTTTTTTGTGAGAAATCAATTTTTAGCTATATGAAGAAAATTGCACCAAGCTGTTTCAGAGAATAACGATATATTGGGCAGGATTTTCCCCCGTCGGGTGAGGTTGAAGGGCGGGCACGCACAGACGTGCTTCCGATTGGCGCCCCCAATCGGGCGTGGTGCCATTTTATGTGGGCAGGCCAATTAAGGCCTGCCCAGCGTGACATCTACACGGAAGCGCGATGCGCTTCCTGTGCGGGCAGGGGGGACATCCCAAAATCGAGAGTGCGCTCTTTCGCACATGCACACGAAAGAGTGCACTCATCTACCTGAGGCTAGGTGCAGCCTCGGGGAGATCGGATCTAAATGTAAAAAAGCTAAAAAAATAAAATCTTCCTAACGTCCCCTCATGTGACACATGTCCAGTTGGGACATGTCCATAATTTTTACAAAAACTTCATTAAAAATTTTAAAAACCTACATGAAACCTCATCCCGCCCATGGATGAGTTTTCATGCTTTTTCTAATTTGCACCGGGGCTCCTGGCCTGCCTGCCAATCTTAAGGTTGGATAGGCAGGTCCTTTAATTACTTAATTGACTCTGTCAATGGCCTCAATTGGCCATTGACAGGTTGGTGGGCGCGCAGCTGATTTCACTGTGCCCCCGCCTACCTGAAAATTTAAATCGGGCGCAATGACTTTGGGAGTTCCACCTGATGTCACTGCCTGTCATTTTACACTTCAGCGAGCGGGCCCCACTCCCCACATACCGGCTTGTAAAATCCTGCCCATTATGTTTAGGAATAAAGGCAATATATTTACAGCAAAAAAAGCACATTATCAATTTACAGGGTATTTCTATAAATGTATGACTATAAATGAGAACTGAAATCATCAGTAGGTAAATGAACGAGCTGGCATGGATCATGCAGAATGCAAAATTCCCTAGCTATGTTTACTTAGCTAATTAGTGTTGGGGTACTATTATTTACCTTCATGGGTAGTGGGAAAAGTAAGCCAATGCTCTCATTTTTCAATGGTCAGTGATACATGTTGGAAAAGACATTTGTGAATTTTAGGTTTGGGTAGAATTGGACTCTATGATGCAACCCATTGTCAAATAGTTTAAGATCTAGGCTTATTGTTAAAGAATGAGCACTTGGATAAGGTGGAGGCCTGCTGACAGCAGTGAAGTCGTCTTCCAGGGTGAATCACGTATCTGCATGTAACAACAGCAACTTATTTGTGAAATGCTTTTAACTTAAAACATTCCAAAATCTATACAAGAGGAATATAAAATAAAATAAGACACTTAGCCATATAGGGTGATATGAGGTCAGATGAGCAAAAGCTTAGTCAAATAAGTAAGATTTAAGGTGTATCTTCAAAGAGGAAAGTGAGGTAGAGAGGCAAAGCGTTGTAGGGAGGGAATTCCAGAGCTTGGGGTCTAGGCAGCTGAAGGCACAGCCATCAATGGTGGATTAGTTAACATCTACAATGCTGAAATTAAAAGGAATAATGGGAGATAAATTTTAAGATTTTAAACCTTTGAAAATTTTAATTGTGATAGTGTATCCTTTACATGAAAGAGTTTGCTGTCAACTCATTTTACTTCTTGATGTGGGTGGGTGACACCTCCAGTAGGAGGGGAAGAGAGAAAATTGATGGACAAGAGAAGGAAGTCAAATATTCAGTCATAATTCAAGATTACACTAATACTGCACTGCAGTGGTAACATGAAAATATCTGCATTGCTGCTAAAATAAGGAAGTCATTAAGTTTAAGGGGAGATGGTGGCACAGTGGTATTGTCACTCGACTGGTAATCCAGAGTCCCAGGGTAATGCTCTGGGGACCTGGGTTCAAATCCCACTAGATGATACAATTTGAATTCGATAAAAATCTGGAATTAAAAGTCTGATGATGACCATGAAACAATTGCCATTTGTCGTAAAAACCCATCTGGTTCACTAATGTCCTTTAGGGAAGGAAATCTGCTTTCCTTACCCACAGCAATGTGGTTGACTCTTAAATGGCCTCAAAACACGGGTAATTAGGGATGGGCAATTAATGCTGGCCTAGCCCACGGTGCCCACATCCCATGAACGAATAAAAGAAGTGAAGGGTTAATCCATATTGAGGAGGAATGTGAGTCATAGAAAATTTGTAAAGAAATGTAATTATCTTGGTTTTTGCATCAAACTTTTTTTGACTTGTTTGAGTTATGATTTTATAGGTACTTTACAGTTGTTATATCAAACATTACAGCCCAGAATTTGCTAGAAAAGTAATTACTAATTCACAGCAATTGTCATAAATGTATAGAAAACAAGGCTGTTGCAAAATACAACAAATGTTCTTTCACCTTGCAAAAATGGAGGCTCACTTGTACCCTCCCGTGAGTGTCAAGAAATTGCTAGATTTGCACCCTAAGTACGAATGGAACTTGCCTTAGAAGGTTAAGGCCACTATTTCGTGGTAAAAGAACTCTATTAATGGAATGATTTATGGTCCTTACAGTCCACCAAAGTAAATTCTGGGCCCATGTAGTTCATTCAGAATTGTGCTTGATTAAAATGTTTTGTTAATTTATCAATATATTTGCTTAAGACTCACATGTAAGGTCCTCAGAGTGTGGTGCTGTATTTAGATTGCTATATTACTATGTCAGTTGATCTCCAAGTGAAAGTATTGTAAGGTATGAGAAATCATGTAAAAATCTGTGGAACATAAAGTATTGGTTTTAGAAAAGAAGGCCTTCAAACCTGAAAATTCTTCAAATAAAAGATATATTTGTGACATGGAAACAATTCTGAAAATAAAATACAACCTCTCAAGTCAATGTTTCAAATCGCTCGAACAACTTAGATGAAGAGGTTGAGAATAATGCATTCAACTAAATTTGCTGACGATTCAAAGCTGTGAATGGGCTTCCATTCTGGACTGTTGCTGAATGAATCGTTGATCGGAGACATGACTGCTGATAAATTTCCAGTCCCCATATGCCTTTGAGGACATCTCCACAGTGTCCTTCAGTGCTTGTTTGTACATTTAAGGCACAAGCCCCAGCCTTCCTGTTTGGACTTGTCCTGCTTTAACTGTAGTTCAAAATCTGCAGTCTATAAGTGTTGGCTCCCTCCCCACCCTGCTATGATGCCACACTTCAGCCTTTGAAAGCTGTGAGACCCCAATCCATGGCTTATGTTGCAGATTGGCTTGAGTCGGTGTCTGACTTCCCTTTTCCCTCCCACCTCCCCAACACCCGTGTGCACTGCGAATGCTGTCCCTTTTCCCCAAGCTGGCTGCTGTGAAAAGTGACATATTTCAGCTTTATGAGAACATAAGCAAAAAGCAGATTATACAGCCCTTTGTGGCTGCTCTTCCATGCAATACAATCATGGCTGATGATCTGCCTCAACTCCACTTCCCTGCCCACTCGCCATACCCCTCAATTCCATGAGAGCAAAAACCTGTCATATTCTTGAATATAGTCAGTGATGGACGATCTGCAATGTTCTGGGGGAGACAATTTCAAAGATTCACAACCCTTTGAGTGAAGAAATTTCTCCTTAGCCAGGCCCTAAATGATCAACCCTTTAACCTGAGACTGAGAGCCATAGATTTCCCAGCTAGGGGAAGCAACCCCTCAGTGTCTACTCTATCAAGCCCCTCCGGAACCTTGTATGTTTCAATGAGGTCGACTTTTATTCGTGTAAACTCCAAAAAGCATATGTCCAACTTACTCGGCTTCTCATCACAAAACACTCATCCCAGGAACCAATCTATTGAGCTTTGTTATTGTGCCTCCAATGCTTGTATAATCTTCCTTAGGTATAGAGACCAAAACTGCACACGATATTCTAGGTGTGGTCTCACCAAAGCTCTGTACAATTGTAGCAAGACATTTATTCTTGTACTCCAATCCCTTTGCAATAAAGGCCAATATGCCAGTTGCCTTCCTAATTGCTTGCATGCTAACTTTCTGTAACCTTGTTTGAGCATGCTGAAGCCTCCCCGAACATCAACATTTAGAAGTTTCACCCCTTTTCAACAATATTCTGCTTTTCCATTCTCATTGCCAAGGTGTGTAACCTCACACTTCCCTGCATTATATTCCATCTGCCACCTTGTTGCCCAGTCACCAAACCTCTCTATATCACTTTGCAGCCTCTTTGTGTCCTCATAGCTTACATTCACAGCTTTGTATCATCAGCAAACTTAATTGAATGCATTATTCTCAACCTTTTCGACTGGGTCATTAAAACAGATAGTGAATAACTAAGAACAATGATTCTTGCAGCACTTCCTTATTCCATCTACCAACATTAAAGTGCCTCATTTATCCCTACTCTACTTCTAATCTATTAATTAACCCTCCACACATCCTAATATATTTCCCCCAACTCCATGAGCCCTTTACTTACATATTAACCTTTTGTATGGCAAATTATTGAATGCCTTTTGGGAATAGGAGCAGGAATGGTCCTTATGGTCTCTTTAGCCTGCTCCACCATTCAATAAGATCATTGCTTATCTAATCTGGCCTCAACTCCCTTTCCCTGCTTGTTCCCCATAATCCTTAACTCCCCAATAGCACAAAAGTCGGTGTATCACAACCTTTAATATATTCAAAGACAGCCTCCACAAAACCCTGGGATAAAGAATTTCAAAAATACATGACCCTCTGAAGGAGGAAATTCCTCCTCATCTCTGTCTTCAATGGGTGACTCCTTATTCTGAAACTCTGTCCCCTAGTTCTAGATTCCCCACAAGGGGAAACATCCTCTCAACATCTACTTGGAAAGCTTCCTCATAATTTTATATTTTTCAATAAGATCAGCATTCATTCTTCTAAACTCCAATGAGCGTAGGCCCAACTTGCTCAACCTTTTTTCATAAAACAACTTAGGAATTAACCTAGTGAACCTTCTCTAAAGTGCCTCCAATGCAAGTATACCTCTCCTTAAATATGAGACCAATACAATACATAGTACTTTAGATGTGGTCTTGCCAACACCCTTTACGGTCGTAGCAAGACTACTCTACTTTCATTCTCTATTCCCCTTGCAATAAAAGCCAATATTCTATTTGCCTTCCAAATATTTTCTGTACCTGTATGGTAACCTTTTGTGATTCATGTACAAGAACACCTATAGCCCTCTGTACCACAACATTCTGTGCTATCTCCATTTAAATAATATCTTGCTTTTCTATTCCTGTTACAATTCCCTTAGAGACTCCAATAACCATCACCATCTTCCTCTATGCTAAGTATGACTCCCAACAGGTAGAGTGATTTCCCCCGATTCCCATTGACTTCAATTTTGCTAGGGCTCTTTGATGCTACATTAAGGCAAATGCTGCCTTGATATTAAGGGCCGTCCATTACACCTCATCTCTTGTGTTCAGCTTTTTTATCCATAGTTGGAAAAGGCTGTAATGAGGGAGCCAAGTGACCCTGTCAGAACCCAAACTGAACATTGGTGAACAAGCTATTGCTGTGTAAGTGCTGCTTGATAACACTATCAGCAACACCTTCCATCACTTTGCTGTTGGTGATGGTGGGGCACTAATTGGCTGGATTGGACTTGTCTTATTTTATTGACAGGACATACCTGCACGATTTTCCATGTTGCTGTAGCTGTACTGGCACAGCTTGGCTATGGGCCTGTCTAGTTCTGGAGCATAAGTCTTCAGTACTACTGCTGGGTTGTTATCAGGGCCCATAACATTTGCCATATCCAGTACCTCCAGCCATTTCTTGATATCATGTAGAATGAATTGAATTGGCTGAACTCTGGCATCTGTGGTGCTGGAGACCTCAGGAGGAGGAAGCCTAGGTGGATCATCCAATCGATACTTCCCACTGAAGATGGTTGTAAATGCTTTATCCTTGTCTTTTGCACTGATGTGCTGGACTCCCCCTTCATGGATGAGTACGGAGATACCTGAGGAGCCTCCTTCTCCAGTTAGTTGTTTAATTTTCTACCACAATTCATGATTGGATGTAGCAGGATTGCAGAGCTTTCATCTGATTCGTTGGTTGTCGGATCACTTAGCTCTGTCCAAAATATGCTGCTTCTGCTGTTTGGCAAACATGTAGCCCTGTGTTCTAACCTTAACCAGATTAGTGCCTCATTTAGGTGCTGCTCTTGGCATATCCTCCTTCATTGAACTAGGGCTGATCCTTGGCTTGATGGTAATGTTAGAGTGAGGGATATGCTGGGACATGTGGTTACAGATTGCGCTGGAATATAATTCTGCTGCTGTTGATGGCCCACAATACTTCATTGATGCCTAGTTTTGAGCTGCTAGATCTGTTATGAATCTAATCCCCCAATGGGAAGACCAAGCTTCACCTCCACGAGGACTGTGCAGTACCAATACTGTCATGGACAGATGCATCTACGACGGAATGACTGTTGGCACTGAGGTCAAGTAGGTGTCTCCCATTACCTGCCACAGGCCCCTGTCTGGCAGCTACATCCTTCAGGCCTCAGCCAGCTCGGTCAATTGTGTTGCTACTAAGCCACTCTTGGTGATGGGCACTGAAGAACCCCCACCTAGAGTACATGCTGTTCCCTTGATACTCAGTTCTTCTTTCAATTGGTGTCAACATGGAAGAGTACTGATTCATCAGCTGAGCGGGGTGGTAGGTGGTAATCAGCAGAATGTTTCCTTACCCATATTTCACCTGATGCCATGATACTTTATTGGGTTCAGTGTCAATGTTGTGCACTCCCGGAACAACTCCTTCCCAACTGTATATCACTGTGCTGTCAGCTCTGCCAGGACAGATCTAGGAATGGTGGTTGAGATGTCTGGGACTTTAGCTGTAAGGTATGATTTTATGAGTATGACTATGTCAATCTGTTGCTTGACCAGTCTTTGGGACAGCTCTTCCAATTTTAGCAGATCGAATATCTTGAATAATTTCTTTTAATATTTCCTACTGTTTATCTCCTACTGCCTCGCCTTTCAGTCTATTGCACAATTAACCTTAGCCAAACTGTCCCCTCATACCTAAGTAATTGGCTTTATTTACGTTTGAGATTTTTATTTGGGACTGGAGTATGTCACTGTCAAACTTAATATAGAATTCAATTGTATTATCACTTTTTCCCAGGGAATCTTTTACTTGAGATTATTCATTAACGACGAATTCCATCAAACGCAGTTATTTTTGCAGCAAATCCTCAGCCAAAATCTTTAAACAATATTGTGTGTTGTTTTCTCTTCCATCACCAAAAGTAGCGTTCCCTGTAGCCAATTTTTAAAACTCATTTTTCTGTTTATATGAATTCATCAATGAAGAAAAATATACAGAATTGGAACTCCTGTCAAAATTTACAAACATTACATTAAACATTACACTTATTACTGTATCCTTTTTTTAAGGGTATTGGTAAATTTATAATTGATGATTTAAATAGTGCTCTTGATAATTTATTAATTTCTTTGTAATTGGAACTTTATAATGTGGAATTCAAAACTTTTATAATGTAAGTACTGTAATGTTATGTTTCTATTTCTTTTACTCACTAGGGGTCACTATGAGATGACAAAATCTATTTGTTCATCATCAACTCTGTCAGTAAATGAAACCAATAGTTGAATTTAATCTGATCTTCAGAAATTAAAAATGTATTTGAATCTTATAATTGTGCAATTGATATCCTGAATTATGATTATGCATTATTAGTTAACTACAGCTGCAGTAAAACATATACAAATGCATTAACATCAGACAGTATGGTGATTCTAAACTCCACTTCATAATATTCATCTTGTTTAACATTAGATATGTGAAGTTTTGGACATAAGTTCAGGATGGAATTAATACAGTTCAACAGATTCGAACTTAAGACAAAATTAACACAATTAATAATAGATTCTGGAACAATTCTTTACATCGATGGTGCTAACTGAATACGGATTGACATTAGAAACTTTAGAACAATTTTGTATCATATTTGCTGAAATTAAGTTAAGTCAACTGACAACCTATTGTATTATTTATAGGTAGTCTGATATTTGGAGTGTGCTTTTGGTATTTGCCATGGTACCATTTTAAGCCAGGCCAATAGCATGTCAGAAAGGACGAGAGTTGAGAATTTTAGAATTAAAACTCTAGAGGCCGGATTTTACCGTCGGCGAGTGGGGGCAGGGCCCGCTCACCAACGCGTAAACTGACGCATGGTGACGTCAGACAGAACTCCCAACGTCACCATGCCCCATTTAAATTTTCAGGAAGGCGGGGGCTCTGCAAAATCAGCTGTGCACCCGCCGAGCAATTAAAGTAATTGGTGGACCTGCCCATCCAATCTTAAGGTTGCCGGGCAGGCCAGGAGCCCCAGCACGAACTAGAAAAAGCATGAAACCTCATTCGCTGGCAGGATGAGGTTTCATGTAGGGTTTTAAAAATTTTAATAAAGTTTTTTTAGAAATTATGAACATGTTCCAACTCGTGACATTGTCACCATGAGGCTGCACTTAGCCTCAGGGAGATGAACGCGCTCTTTCGTGCGCTTGCGCAATAGAGCGTACTCTCGATTTTGGGATTCCCCACTTCCTCCCTCCCTGCGGATGTCACACTGGTGAGCCTTAATTGGCCCACCCACATAAAATGGTGCCGTGCTTCCAATCAGGGGAAAATTCATCCCTAGGATTCAAGATAGGTTGGAGTTTGCCTGTTAAATAGCATTGGAGATACAACAAATTATGATACATGGGGCTTTAGCTTCTGAAGCACTCACTGTCGATCCGGTAGCATATCCTGGAAATTGCACATCGGGACCCTGCGGAAGTCCCAACGCACACACAGGTGCACTAAAAGTTCGCTGCATTCAAACTTGCTACCTGCAATTTTGCACTGCACAGCTGATTACATTATATTGAAGGGTTTTCCATTTAAATTGACATGACAGTGCAAACTTTGGCTGAATGCCCCAAGGATATGCAAGTATTTACATGGTTTTCTTTACACGCTTTCATTCTTGGTCTAACAGCAATGGAGAGAGGCAGCAGACATTTTGGAGGGATTCTTTAGATGGGTTAAAAGTTTTTAATTTTTAACAAATGTTCAAAATATATGTAATGTGCAGAAAGTGTAAGAAAGATAGAAATGTTAATCTTTTTACAACTTTGCCATGCAATTCTGCTGTTTATTCCTTTAAAAAGTGCTTTCCTATGTAACAAGATGAATGTAACTTATAAAAGTGCCTGTAATGAGTTTCAGCTGAAGTTATTTTATGAAATATATGTTCATGATGCATTTCAATGCAGTATGTTGTATTTCCAGTTTTAAGAGTCTCTTTAATGCAATGTTGATCTTTAGAATCCTCTTAAATAGTAAACTTGATGTATGTGAAATGGAGTTCTGCATTTATTCTTACAAGTCTATGTATGCAATTTGGCTGTTTCAAATGCTTTATAAAAGTGTAATGTTTAAAATGACATGGGCAAGCCTCCTGTAAGCTGATGTGAACTATCTCTAACAGGTATTCCAGAATACAGTGCGGATTCCAAACTTGAACTGGCACCTAGCAATTTCTGCTTTGTTTATTGGAACTGCACTACTTATGTTGAGGGCTCGACGTTGGCGCAAGGACCATGAGAGGAGTCAGTCAAAGTATCCACTTGCTGAGCAAAAAGATCAGTTACTGACCCCAGAAAGTGTACAGACAAAGGTTGTCATATGAAATGATGTCAGAAGAGCTGTGTGTCAGAAGACTATGCTTCAGCAAGGAAGCGATGCCTCTGTGAAATATTGAAGGAAGACCTGAAGCCAAACTCAAAATGCCACACTGTCTTAACAGTGGAGATGAAACTCACGACAACACTGAATTTCTTTGCATGTGGGTTTTTTCAACATTGTATTAGTGACATGTGTAACATTTCACAGAATGCTGCGAGGGCCCTGCATTCACCAGGTAACTGAAGCAAATTTTTCGTAGGGCTTCAGAGTTTATTAATTTTGACATATCCCCTGTGAGGATGAAGTCGTCCCTCGCGTTCCATAGGATTGCTGGTTTCCTGTAAGTTATTGGAGCTTTCAATGGAACGCATGTTCCATTGAAGACGCCAAAAGATGAGGCTGTTTGCTTCATCAACAGGGTTTCCATTCTTTAAATGTGATGATGCCCAAATGAAGACCCTCAATGTAAATGCAAACAACCAGGAAGTGCCCATGACTCATTCGTCCTGATGAACTCAAGGTTGCACCAGACCATGACTACGTCACCAGGAATTACAGGATGGAAACTGGGTGATAAGGGATACCCACTAAGAATGTAGTTTATGACACCTTTTTGAAGGACCACCGATGAAGCACAGGAGCAAAATAACCCTGCACATGTAGCAACGCATCAGGTGGTGGAGAGGATGTTAGGACTATTCAAGTCATGTTTCCATTGCCTGGACAGGTCAGGGCCACTTTGCAGTAGGCACCTGTGATAGTCTCAAAAATTGTAGTAGTTTGTTGTGCATTGCACAGCTTTACCCTCCAGGAAGGACTGACCCTTTACCCTGAAGTTGATTTAGCGCCAGAAATGGGGGAGCTGGAGGAGCGCGATGTGCAGCCCCATGCAGCCATGCCTCCTGGGGCACATGAGGAGGCCCAGGCTCCAGCTGCCCCAAGGGCAGCTAGAGATCACCGGGTCACTGTTTTTTGACATTGAGTTCTGAAAATTCATCACCTGTCCATCCCTCCCTTCCTCCTTCCCTCCATTCCATCCAAAATAAGACATGACAACTGTTGTGGTAAAGTTAAAAAAAATGACTATTTTAGTTCAAAAAATGTGAAAAGATTGAGGTAGTTATTATTCAGAAGTTCAAAGTGCAGCTGCTTAAGTTAAAGTTTATTGTGTTGTCAAATATTTTGTATCTCTTACATTATTTTTGTGAATAAATGTTTTACATTAAACTTTACAGACTACTTCAAATATGTTGTTATAGCATCAAAAACACTGAACACTTAAATAGAAGATAACTATAACTGAATAACAAAACTCAAGTCGACAACAAATCTGAGGTGGAACAGTGCATTTTTAAATAAAGGCATAAATATACTCATAAACAACACAAACCAAAAATAAATCAAATGTAAGAAAACACTGTGCAATCAAGTCAGTGGTCAAAAGAGCAATAAGCAAGGAACACAAAGCAATGAAAATACAAGTAAAATATCCATCATGAAAAAATGGGGGTGAATGAGGTAGAGGCGGCAACGTTAGAGGAAGAGGGGAGGGACCCTAATGCCTTCAGCATCATCCCCATTCCCATTATGTAACCTCCTGTGTCCCAGATGCATGCCCAGCAGCAGGTTTCTCTGAACTGGACAGCTGCTGGCCAGAAGGTGCAAGCGCTGCAGCATGCCCAGCAGCAACTGTCTCTGCACTAAGGCAGCTCCTGGCCAGAAGGTGCAACTACAGGTGCTAAATTTTAGCAAGAACCTCACAAAGAAACTCATTATGCTGTCTCATAAGCTCATTGTGCTCATGAAAAATCTGCACATGCCGAGTATGGACCTCAGTTAATCTAACATCTGTCTATATTTCAATTAAGGATTGGTATTGCAGCTGTGAATTGGCCACACAACTTTCACCCCTCTGCGACAGATCCTGATAAAAACTGTCAAGGATTAACTCAGCATTTTCATCACCATTTGCATGGGCCACAAGCTGCCTCTGTGGTTGTGGAGGCAGTGGAACTTCTGCTGCCAATGCTGCAGCTCCTTACCTCCTGAAGGTTCTGAGTGCTCTCCCTCCAATACAGCAGCTATATCATCACAGAACAGACCTCACCCTCCTCAAGCACCATTAAATTTAGCATTACCACAGGATTTTCATCAGCACCACCTTCAAATTCTGAATTCTCACCCTCCTGACAGGTGCCTCCCTCCTCCGCTGTAGCACTGTGATGTACTTGCATCCATTACATTCTGATCCCTTTCAGGTATCTCTACTGCTGCAGCAAACTCATCTATATTGACATCTGATGTGACTGTGGCATCTGTGAGAATAAAAAAAGCAAAATAATTTTTTGTTAACAAATTAACTGCTATCTTGATGGTTGTTTCAAGTGTAAGGACAGCAGTCTTCTTTAGTGTATGTCTCTGAGAGGTCATCGTTGAACTGATCTCAAGATGTCAGCTGCCAGTGGCAGAGTGCTTCATGGCAGAGTCACATGACTATGGTAAGCCAGTTTGTCAATACAGCATTGCATTTCCAAAACCCAAACATCCCCTTTTTCATATAAAAAAGATACAAACATCCCTTTTCATTTAAAAAAAATACAAACATCCCCCTTTTTCCCAGTGACTAAAAGATATTTGCATGCCTCACTCTGTGTGACTGTGAGTTACCCAAGTTACCCACTATATACCCACTGCTCTTACTCATTGACAACTGTTTGATCTATGATTCAGTCTCTGCACATGCATTGTATACATAGTCTTTGAACCATGCAGATCTCTTAATGGAATGTGTGCATGTTGACATTGGCTGTACGTTTGGGTGATGTTCCTTGTCCAGAGAGTGTTATTCCAATGGCACTTGTTGCCTTGGTGACTGTTGTTATTCCATTGCTGTTGTTAGGGACTCGTGGACCTCTGGAATTGATGATATTTCTGTACTCAGTACAGGTGGTGAGATCCCTTCTCCTGACCGACCAGATGCTGTAAAGGAATGGCATCACTAGTTGATCGGATATGCCTGCGGTTGTGCCGGTATATTTGGTCATTCACTTCCACTGCATATGATCAAGGTGACAATTTCTCTACACATGTGCCAAGTTTCCACGTGAATTGATTCCTGTTAAGAGCGTTGGGGGTTTGCACCCTGACTGGCTCACCAGTGCTCAGCTCTGGCAATGGTTTAGCAATCTTGTCAAATTGAAATTCAACTTTCTGTCATTTTACCTCGATCTTTTCACTCATACCTATTACTACTTTTTAGTCTCTGGGCAGGACTACTTTCCATGCCTTCAGTCAGTGTGTTTCTCCACTCAAGGATCACCTTGTATGTGTCAGTGCTAAATGTGCTAGATTTCTTGACGAGTCCCTTGGTGATTTTCACTGCCACCTCAGCCTTTCCATTCAACTGGGGATAGTGTGAAGACAATGTGTTGTACTGAATTTCCCAATCTTTTGTGAATTGGCTGAATTCTTCACTTGTGAACTGAAGGCCATTGTCCCTCTTCACAATGTCTGGAATGCCGTAGCCACCTAAGTGGACTTTCAGGTATTCTACTATTTCTCTCATCGTCATTGAAGTCAACTGGTCTAACTCTCAGTAGTCAGAATAGTAGTCTACTGTGACAAGATAATTAGTACCTGCCAATGTGAAAAGTCCTACTCCCAACTTCATCCATGGTCTGTCTAGGATGCCATGTGTCATCAACAGCTCTCTAGCTTGTGTGGCTTGGTACTCGTCACACACACGCACTGGCCTAGGCGGTCATTAATTTCATTGCTCATGTTTGACCAGTAGAGCACATCTCTTGCCTTTCTCAGAGTTGTTTCAATTCCTTGATGGCTTGCATGACGTGCTTCAGCATTTCTCCTCTCATCTCCTTACGGATGATGACTCTATTTCCTTTGTACAAGATGCCATCTTGGGCTGCCGATTCATCTTGGTATGCCCAATATGCTCTTGTGATTATAGGTGTGCCCTTGATGCCCTCAGGCCATTCTTTCATCACCACTTCCTGTAGCACTTGCAAAGTTGAATCTTGATGGGTAGTTCGCTTGACTTGAGCAAGGTGCATTTTCATGAAGTGGGCGGATAGTTGGCAGATGAAGTTCAATTCAGAGAAGTGTGAGGTGATGCATTTTGATAGGAAGAATATGAACAGACAATATAAGGGGTGAAATTTTGAAGTGGGTGCAGGAGCAGAAAGACCTGGATATATATGTGCACATCGTTGAAGGTGGCAGGGCAGGTGGAGTGAGCAGTTAATAAAACATATAGTAGCTTTATTAATAGGGGAATAGAGTATTAGAGCACGGAGGTTGTACTGAATTTATATAAGACACTTGTTAGACCTCAGCTGGAGTATTGTGTACAGTTCTAGGTGCCACATAATAAGAAAGATGTGAACACAATGGAGAGAGTGCAGAAGAGGTTTACAAGAATAGTTCCAGGGATGAGAAACTTCAGTTACAAAGATCGATTGGAGAGGTTGGGACTGTTTTCCTTGGAGAGAAGAGGGTTAAGAGGAGATTTGATAGAGATGTTCAAAATCATGAGTGGCTGGATAGAGTAGGATAGGGAGCACTCATAAAGGATCAAAAACAAGAAGGCACAGATTTGAAGTGATTTGCAAAAGAAGCAAATGTGATTTGAGAGAAAACTTTTTCACACGAGCAGTTCACATCTGAAATGCACTGCCTGAAGTTTGGTGCAGGCAAGTTCAATCAAGGCTTTCAAGAGGACATGAGATGATTATTTGAATAGAAACAATGTGCAGGGGTATAGGGAAAAGGCGGGGCAATGGCACCAGGTCATAATGCTAATTTGGAGAGCGGATACAGACACGATGGGCCGAATGATTTCCTTCTGTGCCATTAAAATTCTGTGATGCTGTGAAAAGTTCTGTGATTCTATCAGATTCAATGTATCTCTGCTCGGTTGATGGCTTCCAGATCATGTCTTGTTACTGTTTCACTTTGAATCTGGAAGATTTTGCATTCTGTTGTAGCCTCCTCAACTTTCTTCATGGGGAGTGCCATTCTTGACAGCATATCTGCAAAGTACATCTGTTTTCCTTGCTTGTATGTCATGTCCACAATACCTTTGTAATCAAAGTGACTTTCTTTGCAGTCGCTTTGGGGCAGATAGTAGCGGTTTGCGAAAAATGCTCTTAAGGGGCTTGTGGTCGGATTCCACTGTTACTTTGTCTCTCCCAAGCAGGTATTGATGAAAATGCTTACAGGCAAAAACAATAGCGAAGTACTTTCTCAATCTGTGCACAGCATCGTTCTGTTTGCATTAGTGGCCTGGATGCAAATGCGACCAGCTGTCCTTGCTGCATTAGAGTTGCTCCCAGACCCATCTCATTGTCGTCACACTGCAAGGTGACTTCCTCATTGACATCATAGTACTTGCAATACTGGCATTGTCATCACTAGTTGCTTGATTTTAGTGAATGCTGCTTCTTGTTCTGTTCTCCAATACTACACCATCAACTTGGCCGTGAGCTTCTGTAATGGTTCACACTCTGCTGACAAATTAGGCAAAAATTTTGGTATATAGTTCACGAATCCAACAAATTATTGCACTGCTTTCACATCTGTTGCTTGATGCTACAGCTCTCACCTTGTCAGGATTTGCCGAAGACCCTTTGCTATCAATACAAGACCTATGCACTTGACTAAAGGCAACTTCAGTTGCAATTTTTTTCTTGTGCAGCTTCAGGTGAGGTCTGTCCAACAACCATGTCAAATTCTGACCATGGTCTGCTATGGCTTCTTCCATTGTGTCTCCACACCCATAGACTAGTAGATCATCCACTATGGCTTCCACTATGGAATGATCACTGACTATCTCATGCTGTCTGCGTTGATACTCTTCTGGAGCCATGGAAATACCAAAAAGCATGTGCAACCATCTGTATCTCCGGTACTGTGTCCAGAATGTCGTTAGAAAGCTGCTGCTTTCATCCAGCTTCACTTGCCAGTAACCATCCTTTGCATCTAGGGTAGTGAATATCTTTGCCTTGGCAAGTTGCGGCAAAATTCCTTCGATGGTTGGCATGGGGCAGTGAATCTCTTCAGTGCTTTATTTAGATCCTTTGGGTCTAAGCATATACACAGTTTTCCAGGCTGTTTCACTGCTACCATGCTGCTAATCCAGTCTGTAGGAGTTGCCACTTTTTTTGATTACTCACTTCTTTTCCAGCTCTTCTATCTTGTCTTTTAGGCTTAATTTGAGGGCAGCTGGAACTCTTCTTGCCAGATGCTGAATTGGTCTTACCCTGTGATATTCACCTTGTAGACATCCCAACCCTGTAAACATTTCTTTGTACTCCCCTAGGATCTGTTCTGCCATGAATAGTTTTGTGTGTTGTAACACGTTGTGAATCTCTGTTGGCACGTTTATGGTTACCAGTCCAAGTTTTAGACTTGCTTTAGCTAAAATGAGTGGCCATTGATGAGCTGGAACTCTAGAAATTCCTTCTTGCCATTACATTGGGTTGTCAGCTTCATTTGCCCTCTCAGTATGAGCATCGTGCCATCATTTGGCCTCAATCTTACTCTTGAAGGCTTAATTTTTAGATCGCCATGTTGAGCTACTTCACACAAATCTGTGAAGGTCATGATGTTGCATGACTCACCCATGTCTATCTGACATTTCTTATTCACTTGATATTCTCCTTCTGGAGTCATCATTGTAACAATTACAAACCATTTGTCTCCTATAGACTTGATTGAACCAACCTGTTGTGTCGTGTATACCTTCATCAGACTCGTATGCTGATATCTCTGCAATGGCCATCTGTATCGGCTTGTTTTGCTTCTTTCTGGCCAAGTAATTGTAGGCAAAATGATTTTGCTTCTTGCAGTTAAAACACTGCTTTCCCCATGCTGGGCAATTCTTCTCCTGCATTGCTGTCTTCTCTAACATTTGCATCCTGCCCTTTGTCTGCGAGTGTTTCTAGACTGTCTCTTACTATAATGTATCTCCTGGTTTGCAATACATATGCTCTAACTGATGTTTCACAGCTTCCACATTTCGACACACATCTATTGCTTTCTTTAGCATCAGTTTCTTATCTTTCAATAGGCTTGCTCTCATCAAGGGGTCTCTCACGCCTTAGACCAATCTATCTTTAATCAGATCATCTCTTAGCCATCCAAATTCACATGATTCTACTAGCTGCATGGTGTACCATTTGATAGTCTCATTTTCACTCTGAACTCTAGTGTTGAATACACAACGTTCATATGTAACATTAATTCGGAATTCAAAATGTACATTCAAGGCTTTCAAAATCTGTCATCTTTTTTTCTTTGCTCGTCTGTTAGATTTAGGGTGGTAAACAATTTGTAGCAATCCTTCCCCAGCAGTGTTAACAGCATGGCTGCTCTTATTGGTTCAGGCTTGTTCATTAACTCTGTTGCAATCTCATAGTTTTGCCATTGTGAGTGGAAAAACTGCCAGTTTTGCCATGCATCACTTTTCAATGTTACTGGGATGGGACTGGAAAATTTACTGCAGCCATTGTTTACTCACTCAGTATCTTTTACTTGCAGCCTCTGTCTGTGTTTCCTTTGTCCTTTTTCTCTACAGCCAGTATTTTCATTTGCAGCCTTGTGTATGCTCTTCTTTTGGCCTTTTTTCAGCAGCATTTTTTTTACAAATTTGTACTTTTCTGTATGCCTTTCTGAACTGACTCACTTGCAGACTTACAGACTTTGTCTGTTTTCCTTTGTTCTTTTCAGTAGTTTTTTTTTGCAGCTTTGAACCTTTCTTTGTTCCTGGGTTCTTAGTGTCTTCTTTGCTCCTTTTGCAGGGTTTAAAAATCTATTTTTTCTTCACTTCTGTACACCATGTTTCAAGTATAAGGACAGCAGTCTTTTTTATTGTATGTCTGTGAGAGGTCTTTAGTAAACTGATCTCAAGATGTCTGCCCCTACAGACAGAGTGCCTCATGGCTGAGTCACATGACTATGATAAGCCAGTTAGTACAGTATTGGATTTCCAAAGCCCAAGCAATGGTGTGAGCACTCAGTTTATTTTTTACATCACCTTCGCTCATCCCCACATCTGATACACTGCTGTTTATCATGGGGTTGGAGAGACCCATCAGCCTCCATTCGTGCTCCTCCTGTTCTGTTATGTCCTTAGTGTATAGCAGCCCCCCCACCCCCACCACCCCTTCCCCTTTTCCAGTCAATGAGCGCACCTGGACATTATGGGCCAGCTTTGCCTAAAGAAAGAAATGAAATTTTTTTGAAAATCTGGCTGTCCTGTTCCATGACACATTTTATGACTTTTGGAGACAGCTAAAAGGTTGTACCCTGGGGTACTTTTTGTTCCATGATAATACTTATGACAAAGTCAGAGCCATTCCAAGATAACTGCATTTTACGACACCTCAGAAACTTAGCACTGTAATTTTCTGTACTGTCTAATCAAGATACTTGCTTAAACTAATTCAGAGCCATTTCCAATCCAAATGCATTTTACAACACCTCAAGAAGTTAGCACTGAACCTTTCTGTATTGTCTAATCAAGATTGGCTGGAACTAATTTAGAACCATCTCCAGGGCATCTGCATTTTTTGACACCTCAGAAACTTAGTACACAAAACTATTTCTGACCTTTCTTCATTTTAAAACTTGCAAACCAAGAATTTAAGTTTCAGAAATTACTTTATGTATTCAGATAGATACATACCCTGGCAGAATGCATTAAATCATTAAATTTCTTACGGCACTGATCCACCGACCTAGGCACAATGCTGTTTGCATTCAGTACTGCTGCATCCTGTTTCCAAGCAAAGGTGTGAAGCATTCTTAGTGGTTTTGACTTTCTGCACCCTAGGATGTACATGTATCTTTCTTCCACCTCGTTTAACAGAAAATTCAATTCCTCATCTGAGAAATTTTGACTTCTCTTCTTCACCACATTCCTGCATTTCCATCTTCCACACAGGAAAATATGAGTAATTTTCAGCATGTTACACCTTTGATAACATTAGATTTAAGATAAATAAGAAAAACGATGTTCCCTTATAAATATTGACCAACAATTATATTCAATCATGAAAAGAAATACAAAAAATTACACTTAGAATTAGTCAATAACAACAGCATTAGCTGTTTAAAAGAAATAACTAAAAATAACTTTAAAAAGCTGGGAGATACCTTTAAAATCGTGCAGAAGCCTAAGGACTTCAACTTGGTCTTTAACAAATTAGACTGTCAAAGACTGCCCTCACGGGATGTTCCCAGGTCCATTTGTGTCTTTGGGGGGTGTGGCTTCGACAGACTTGCACTTCGCTGGGGCCTGTGCCCCAAGCAGTTCCCACAATCAGAAGGGTCATCAGAAATTTCCAGAGCAAATAAGACTCTATTTATTTCTTTCAATTGCATCGGGCCATCTTGCCCATGAAAAAGAATCTTTGGGTATGATTTCCAATCAAGAGGTTGTACCTGGGAAACAAATGTTTGTCCAATTAGACATTAAGAATGTGAATTAGTTTGACCATAAGACATAGGAGCAGAAGTAGGCCATTCAGCCCATCGAGTATGCTTCACCATTCAATGAGATCATGGCTGATTTGATAATCCTCATCTCCACTTTCCTGTCTTTTCCCCATAATGCTTGATTCCCTTACTGATTAAAAATCTATCTATCTCAGCCTTGAATATACTTAACGACCCAGCCTATAAAGCCCTACGCGGTAAAGAATTCCACAGATTGACTACCCTCTGAGAAAAAAAATTCCTCCTCCTCTCTTTTTTAAGCGGGCGCTCGCTTACTCTGAGATTATGCCCTCTGCTTCTAGACTCTCCCACAAGGGGAAGCAGCCTCTCAGCATCTACCCTGTCAAGCTCCCTAAGAATCTTATATGTTTCAATAAGGTCGCCTCTCATTCTCCTAAACTCCAGTGAGTACAGGCCCAACCGACTCAACCTCTCCTCATAAGAAAATCCCTCCATACCCGGAATCAATCTAGTGAACCTTCTCTGGACTGCCTCCAATGCCAGTATATCTTTCCTTAGATAAGGGGACCAAAACTGTTCACAGTATTCTAGGTATGGTCAAACTAGTGGTTTGTATAATTTTAGCAAGACTTCCCTATTTTTATACTCCATTCCTTTTGAAATAAAAGCCAACAATCCATTTGCCTTACCTATTACCTGCTGAACTTGTATGCTAGCATTTTGGGATTCATGCACAAGGACCCCCAAATCCCATTGTGCTGCAGCAATCTTTCTCCATTTAAATATTATTCCGCTCCTCTATTCTTCCTGCCAAAGTGCATAACCTCACACTTTCCCACATTATATTCCATCTGCCATTTTTTGCCCACTCACTTAACCTGTCTATATCCCTCTGTAGACCCTTTGTGTCATCTTCACCTCTTGCCTTCCCACCTATTTTTGTGTCATCTGCAAACTTGGCAGAAAGATTCATTTCCCTCATCCAAATCATTAATATATATTGTAAATAATTGTGGCCCTAGCACTGATCCCTGTGGCACACCACTAGTTACAGGTTGCTATCCTGAAAATGTCCCTCATATCGCAACTCTCTGTCTTCTATTAGTTAGCCAGTCCTCTACCCATGCTAATATACTAACCCCAACACCATGAGCCCTTATCTTATTAAGTAGCCTTATGTGTGGTGCCTTATCGAACGCTTTTTGGAAATCCAAATATATTACATCTACTAGTTCCTCTTTATCTATCCTGCTTCTTAATGCCTCAAAAAATTCTAATAAATTCGTCAGACATGATTTCCCCTTCATGAAGCCATGCTGACTCTGCTTGAATAGATTGTGCATTTCTAAATGCTCTGCTATTACCTCCTTTATAATAGACTCCAACTTTTTCCCAATGACAGATGTTAAGCTAACTGGCCTATAATTACATGTTTTTGTTTCCCTCCCTTTTTGAATAAGGGTGTTACATTGGCAGTTTTCCAATGTTCTGGGACTTTTCCAGAATCTAAGGACTCTTGGAAGATTACTACCAGTGCATCCACTATCTCTGCAGCTATTTCCTTTAATATCCCAGGATGCAACCCACAGGTCCAGGTGAATTTTGGCCTTTAGCCCATTAGTTTCCCTAGTACTTTTTCTCTAGTGATAGTTATTGTATTTATTTCCTCCCCCCCACCCCGACCCTTTTGTCCCTTGATTATTTAGTATTTTTGGTATGCTATTCATGTCTTCTACTGTGAAGACTGATGCAAAGTATTTATTCAACTCCTCTGCCATTTCCTGGTTCCCCATTATTATTTCCCCAGCCTCATTCTCTAAGGGGCCTATATTGACTTCGGCCTCTCTCTTCCTTTTTATATATTTAAAGAAGCTCTTACTGTCCATTTTTATATTACTTGCTAGTTTACCCTCAAAGTTTATTTTTCCCTCCTTTTTTTGGTCATCTTCTGATGGTTTTTAAAACATTCCCAATCCTCTGGCTTACCACTAATCTTTACCACATTGCATGTTTTTTTTTCACTTTGATACTATCCTTAACTTCCTTGGTTACACATGGTTGGCTTATCCCCTTCCTAGAATCCTTCTTCCTCACTGAGATATATCTTTGTTGTGAGTCGTGAACTATTTTCTTAAACATCTGCCATTGTTCATCAACCATCTTTTCTGCTAAACTCCTTTCCCAGTCCACTCCAGCCAACTCTGCCCTCATTCCTTTGTAATTACCTTTAGTTAAGTTTAGCACAGATGATTGGTGGTAATACTATCCAATGACAGAATGTGTTAATTGTGTATTAATTGTATTTAACTGTATGCAAGAGGTAGGTATTAACTTCTGATTCATTTTAATCCCTATAAATAAACAGAGACTGAAACTTGTGATCACAAAGCAGAATATTGTGGATGCTGGAAATCTGAAATAAAAACAAAAAATGCTGGCAAGACTCGGATCAGTTAGCATCTGTGGAGAGAGATACAGAGTTAAAGAAATGTTAACTCTGTTTTTCTTTCCACAGATGCTGCCTGACCTCATGAGTATTTCTGGCTTTTTCTGTTTTTATTTCTGAAACTGTGGTTGTTAGGTTAGGAGGTGTGGACTTGTAATGTGTAACTCTGTAAGTAAATATAAACGTGTATAAACATTGGCTCCAGTTCTATCCTTCACCAGCTGGCTTTCTGGAATAAAACAGAATGCAATTCAACTTCCTAGTCATAAGCCCCACCCTCCATGCCCAGTACTGTGTTAGACTGAATAGAAAGCACCATGCTTATATTGCAGAATTCCAGGAATTGTCTATCAAATTTGCATGCACGAAGCTGTCTAGGAGTCATCCCCTAGTATGTAATAGTCAGGCTTTTTCCAACATTTCTATGTTAGTAGATCTAGTGAATTGAAACCTTTGTATTTTACTCTGTGCTATATTATGTTGGCACTGCCCACATTTAACCCTTAACTCCAATCGTTGTAAGTTGATTGATAAAGAATGCATTGAATGCTAACTGCTTTTCCTTTGGGACAACAGAAAATATTAGAACGGTAGACCACTTTGTATAGGTTAAACAACAGCTCACATTTATTTCCAATTAAAAGTTATTCATAGAAACAAACATAATATTGGCTAAATATTGAACAGCACAACTTGTAGTTTGAATATTGTAGAATGTTACAACAAGCAAACAGACCACTTGATCCATCAAGTTTGCGCTAGTGTTTTTCTCCATGTGCCACCTAATCTAATCTCACTCTCCTGTTCATTTACCTTGCCCTTTAATATTGACCTATGGTATGGACTCATCTTCAACAGGTTTGTGGCAGAAAAGTCCAGATTACAACCACCCTTCCTGCAAGGAAAGCTTTCTAACCTTCCTTTTAATCCTTCTTGTAATTATCTTAAATTTATGTTTCACCTTACTGTCTCATTGACCAGTGGGTATGATCTCAGGACATATCTGACCAATTTTCCATCATCCGGTAGATACACAGTGTTGCAGCTGTACAGGAACAGCATGGTTAGAGGAATGCTTTCAATGCTACTGCAAGGATACTGTTGGAATCTATGGTCTTTGCTCTGTTCTCCATGCTCAGCTGCTACCTAATGTCACATGGAATGGTCTGTCTTTAGTTAGGAACTGATGTAGGAGTAAAGTTTGCCATATCCATTGAAGCCACTCTTTAAAAGCCTATAGGAACTGATGAAGAATGTACAGATGTGTATCTCTGACATCAGTTTTGTGGGAGGGCTTCATGGAAATGCAGAAATCCATGAAATTACTGCATTTTTATGGCTATCTATTGGGGAATAGGAGAATTAATGACAACAAAAGCAACAACTTGTATTTATAAAACAATTAGTCAGGGAGGATGTGTTGATCAGTGGTGTGTCAGGAATGCTGTGACTGCTATTGAACATTCCTGGGGTGACAATGCGATGTGAGAGTTCTTTCGGAACAGAAGGTTGTTGATTGGCAGGAATGGCCCATTTCTAGAAGTAGCCCTCACCAATTGCCCTTACTGCACATCATCTTTTTGCACGTTGCTACCCTTTACTTCCTCGTGATCTTTTGTAGGCATGCTCCATTTCCCGCTACATGCTCACACCTCTTCAGATGGAAAATTATGCAGCATGCAGCAGATGGTGATGATCTTGCAGCTACATCATGTCTCAGGTGTCCAAACACTGGAACTATAGCTTTAGTGGTGTGCTTCACAGAAAGACTTCATTATATCCACATTCACTATGTGGAGAATTCTAATTAGGATCCTGAGCCATGACTGCAAAAATGTCTCCCAAGAGCTCTTCATTCATTCCTTCAGGACCATTAAATGCTGCAGAAGATTAGTGACAAGAACATCATAGTAGAACATTAAGCCTAGATAATGTCTGGATGTTAAGCATTCACATGCAGTCCATGCCCATATGCAGCAAGATCTGGACAACATCCAGGCTTGGGCTGACAAGTGGCAAGTAACATTTGCACCACACAAGTGCTAGGCAATGACCATCTCCAACAAGAGAGAATCTAACCATCACCCCTTAACATTCAATGGCATTACCATCGCTGAAACTCCCACTCTCAATATCCTGGGGGTTACCATTGACCAGAAATTGAACTAGACTAGCCATATAAATACTGTGGCCACAAGAGCAGGTCAGAGGCTAGGAATCCTGCAGTGAGTAACTCACCTCCTGTCTCCCCAAAACCTGTCCAAAACCTACAAGGCTCAAGACAGGAATGGGATGGATAAGTGCAGCTCCAACAACACTGAAGAAGCTTGACACCATCTAGGACAAAGCAGCCTGCTTGATTGGCACCAAATCCACAAGCATTCACTCCCTCCACCACCGATGCACAGCAACAGCAGTGTATACCATCTACAAGATGCACTTCAGAAACTATGCCTCCATAGAGAGCACCTTTCAAACCCACGACCACTACCATCTAGAAGGACAAGGGCAGCAGATAAATGGGAACACCACTACCTGGAAGTTCCCCTCCAAGCCACTCACCATCCTGACTTGGAAATATATCACCATTCCTTCATTGTCGCAGGGTCAAAATCCTGGAAATCCCTCCCAACAAAAAAAAACAGCACATGGACTGCAGCAGTTCAAGAAGTCAGCTCACCACCACCTTCTCAAGGACAATTAGGGATGGGAAATAAATTCTGGCCCAGACAGCAAAGCCTACATTCCATGAATGAATGAAAAGATGATTTTTTTTGGTGTGGGAAGTGCCTTGGGACACTTTCTTACATTAAAGGTGCTATATAAATATATCATGTTGCTATATAGTGTGATCTGAAGTCACCCAAATATGTATGGATTAGTAACCCTTTCTGTTGATGTATGCATTGGACTTAATGGCCCGGATTTTCACTGAGTCAGGCTGACTTGGAAACCCTTTAAAAATGGCAAGCAGAATCCAATTTTGGGATTCCATCCCCCATTCCTATTTCTGGCAATTTTCACCAGCGCAGGACAAGGGTGCCATTGTTGGGGTGGGCAGTTCAATTGCTCTCCTCCCCCTCAATTTTAGTGGTGTGGGCCCTTTTTGCAAGTGAGTGTAGCTCACAGCCTCTAACAGGAGTTGTGAACCATGGGGGAGCACCAGTCCCAAGTAGGGAACCAAGAAAAAAAATACAGCTGCCTGCTCCTGGAACTCTTTCATTGACAGGCTTTGAAATATCAAAAAAATGTTCATTCAATTTCAATGGTTTCAATGAGAATCCTTTTAAATTGAAAAACAACCTTCAGCAGCTTTCACTTATGGGAAAAAATGCCCCCACCTCCACCTGGGCTGCTTTGATTGACAGGTCATATGGTGTAGCTGAGAAAAAAATGTTTTTTTTTTAACTTTATTGTTTAGATTATTTTATTTTGACAGCTGAGCCCATTATGAATGCTTGGCTATATTTTAATAATTGATAACTTATCTCAGAAGGGGGCCATGTCTACATTTGACAGTTGTAAGATAGGTTATTAAAGCTTTATATATCTTTGGTGCGGTAAATGAATAGGTATTTGTTTTTACAACAGACGGACTACTTGAAATGTTTTTAATGGATTTTATGTTTTTTTCAGTGTGAAGTTGCTTGAATGACAACTCTATTATATTGTTAGAAACTTATTTTTTTAAATGTCCATTTCAAAGACATCCTGAGGCCTGCCCATAGTGGATACTGGGTGAATGGCTATGCATGATAAATGATAAAGGAGAACATGGGAGCGACATGTGAGATATGAGGGGACATAAGGTGTATGGATACATGGAGGGGGTTTGTGGAGTATGAAAGGTGCTATGGAAGGGGTATATGGATATAAGGGGAATGGAAGTGGTATGGGAGCATGGATGATATGAAGGGACATAGATGGCTTGTGGTGTGGGTGGGGGATGAAAATTAAGGGCCTGTCATTCAACATTACAACTGGTGCGATGTCCCAGTAATCTGAGGTGGGCATTCCACCCTACCAGCCTCACCATATGCCTGCTCCGTTGCAACCTCAGGCCGGCTACCAGAGGCAGTGGGCCTACTTCCATCCTACCCTGCATCCCTGGAATGAAATATGGTGGGTGGGATCCTTTTTAAAGGACTCAGGTCTGCTGAGTCGGGGCATCTCCTGACTCAACCCTCCTGGCTTTTCCTTGAAAATCCAGCCTATGTGTGTAGATCAGGTAACCATTTATGTTGTCTTGGACCTTTGAGAAGCCCATCAGACAATGAACAATTTGCACCCTCCGCAGTTGGTGTCTCTTTTCCACGAAGAAAGATGATAATGGTCTTCATCATGGCAAAAGAAGTGTTAGCCATTTGTTTTATACAGGATTGAACTGAGGACTGGTTTATTTATTAATTTTTCAAAATCTATCAAAGTGAGCAAAAGCTGAACCAATTAAATCATATAAATAAATGGCCCTTTCATTCATCATTTTTCTCAATAACTGAAATTACTAATTCCAAAAATAATGTTTCTAGTATAAGATATTAAAAATTGTATATTTAGCAATAACATTATTGAACTTAGATATAGTATTTTGTACCTTTGAGTATCTTCATTCATATTTTGACTCAGAGGCTTGAGCCTTTCACAAAACGTTAATGCAAAGGTACAAAAAGTAGTCAAAGATAGTAAATAGGATGTGCCCTTTATATCAAATGGGCTAGAATACAAAGGGGAGGAAATGATGCTTAAGATGTACAGAGCCTTAGCCAGACCCAACATTCTCTCTCCCCAATATAATGCAATATAGAACTGCCAGACACATTCACCATAGGTAGATTCTGAATCTGGAATGAGAAAGGCAGCAGCAAGTCAGCAAAGGCAAGATTATTTCCTTCCAGCAATTTCTCATTTCCAGCTCCCCAATACCACTCATCAGGACCCAGTCACATTGCAGAAGGTACAACATGAAGCAACCCCACCCTCCAACATCCCCTGCCCCCACCCCACCCCACCTCCAGAACTATTTCTCAATTCCCAAACATACCCTCCTCATTTACATCTTAGTTTTCCTTCAACTGTGAAAATTATGGTTCAATCTTGGGTATGAACCTCAGGGAATATTGTATTGGCCTTGGAAGGGATACAGTGCAAACCACCAGAACTGAACCAAGGCTTAAAGGGCTGCAGGACTTGGTTCCTTGTGGTGAGTGGGTTGAGGGGTGACCCAATCAAGGTGTTTGAAATTATGAAGGGGTTTGATGGAGTAGATGCAGGAAAACTATACTTTCTCTGGTAGGGAAGTCCAGGAAAAGAGGGCCTACTCTTAAAGTTAGGGCCAGACCATTTAGGAGTGAAATCAGTAATCATTGCTTCACTCAAGGGGTAGTGGAAATCTGAAACTCTATCTCCAAAAACGCATGGATGCAAGATCAATTGAAAATTTCAAGTGTGAAATCAGTAGATTTTTGTTGAGTAAGATTGTCAAGGGATATAGAACAACATCAGATAAATAGAGTTGAAATCCAGATCTGCTATGATCAGATTGAATGACAGAGCTGTGTTGAGGGACTGAGTGGCCTACTCCTGTTCCTATTCAGGTAGCCAGAATTCATGTTTTCTCCCCAGTACCCTCCATCTTAATCATTGATTCTTACACTAAGAGGTGCCATGGTAACCATGTTATTCGCAGACTTTATTTTAGAGCTAGCACTGAGTTGGCCACAGAGAACTGATAACTCACTAGGGCTATTTTGATTATACCATTTTCATGCTAAGTGTTTTCCGGTGTGCATCAATGTGAAAGTAGAGGCATAACTACAGTTAGGCCCCAAAATGGCCCCAGAATTCACTAAAGCTAGATAATACAAAACGCTCTAATGGAGGTCATTTTACATGGTTTAAGATTCAGAACAATGTGAAACCAGGGAAGCAATTCCTTGGGCCAATGGCTGATCTTACAAACTTTAATAAAGGTTCTGAATGATATGAGGAATCTGAAGCTTGAGTCTGAAGTTCCCTAACATTAAAAAAAATCTGCTCCGCAAAGGGGAACTTTGCAAATATAAAGTACTCGTAGCGCAATTCCCAGTACACAAAATGACTGGAGTGTCAAAGTGACAGTGCACTATAACTTAAAAAGGGCTTAACCTTAAAATTAGAACTAGGTGGACAGAAAGTACTACTTCCCACAAAGGGTAGTGAAAATGTGGAGTTCATGTCCTGAAAAAGCTGTTGAAGTCAGGTTAACTCTGAGATAGATAGATATTTATAAGATAAGGGTATCAAAGGGCACGGAGAAAGGCGAAAGGATGAAGGCTCAGGGAGGAGATTCAGATCAGCCATGATCTAACTGAATGACGGAACAGGATTGAGGGGCTGAATGGCCTATTCCTATCCCTATATTGTTCTTCTATGTTCCTGTGGCTTTAGGGTTGCCAGATTGGAGTTTCGCATAGCCCGGAACTGGAAAGCGTTATGAGAATTGCTTACAAGAATATTTTTTTCCATAAACTTACTTTGCGATTAATCATATTACAATCATTTAAAAATAACGGTAAATTTAGAAAAAACAAAACATAAAGCATACATACTTGGCATTAAGTTTCTGCAAATATAGTTGGAGAGTGCTTAACACATTAACTTTTCAGTTTTTTTGCAAACGATTATTTTGTAAAGCTTTTTATATCAGTTGGACCTCCTCTTCCGGGTCCTACTGGTCCATTTTGTATTCAATTTATATGAAATAACCTCGCAATTTGGATTTTTAGATGTTTAACCAGTTGGTTTTCTTTAATGTGTTATTTTTGTGTAATTGCTGCAATTATTTCGCAACCTTTCAGCCGAGGAAGATGATTTCGCTGGCTGGCTTGGTTCTGAAACGGGTCTGAAATTAACCACTAAATCCTTGGAAATTGGAACTGCGTCTCAAAAAGTTCGATAGAGGCTTGTATCATTTTGCTTAGCAAAATATTTAATGTTCAGTAGTGCTGAGAATCCCTGCGGTTTTGTATTTTATAGAGAAAGGTTGGGCAATATATCCTTTATCTAGCATTTTTTAGGAATACGTCCAAACGATTTGTCAGATGCTGAAACTCATTAACTTCCCCTTGGCTCTCGCAATGTGTCTGCTGAGCTCATTGTGCCAAGCTCTGGCGCTTTCTCTTCACTAATGCGACGCTTTTTCTGCTCGTTCGGGGAAACAAATTACTTTCCAAAAGATCGCGAGGGATGTTTTGATGAGAATTTCATTTGTACCGAGTTGGAAGGCCCTGTAGTTAACATTTGGTGGACTTAATTGGACTTTTCTTTTTCCCCTTTAAAATCTGAAGCTACTCTACTAATCCCTCATTTGTAATCAATTGTGTTGACTAAACAAAAGTATAGGTCGTTCTTTCTTCCTGTTCCAGACAATCCTTTGTTGAGTTTAAATGCCCTATTATTAAGTGATCCTGGTAGTATAGATGTACTCGATTGTTGACAGTTCATTATTGCGCTTTTGTCCATTTAATCATTCTCTCTGTGTTTTGCATGTGCATACAATAATGAGCTCCGTTGTCAATTAACATGTTTCTAGGAGCAAAACTGGTTGCTCAGATGTTTTAACAAGAAGCGCAGAGAAAAGGGCAACGCGCTGTCTTGAGGTTGTTTACTTCCCAGCACTTTCTCAATGCACCAGGTTACTGCCAGTCCTCACACTGACCCGGGTGTTCCGCGCGGTCCTAGTGCAGGATCTATTCACGTCAAGAAGGAGCAACGGAAAACGATTTGATATCGGAGTCATACTGAGTACAAAAGTTTGCTTGAAAGGGCTGTTGTTTGTAATTTGTCTTTGGTCCCATTTCATAATATTAGCAAATCTTTAGATCTTCTCCCCCCCAGAGTTATTCAATTTTAAACCAACTGTTTAGAAACTTGGGACGGTTTTTCTGCTTTTACTGTGTTTTACATTTGAGAATGTAACTGTATCGATGGAATTTCGGCAGCTGAGAAAGATTCTTTCTACCAATCTTGTTGGAGTTGCAGATCAAGCGAACTTCTTTAAATAATTCTCATTAGAGTATTAAGATGTATTGCACAAAGACAAGATTGTCTCCATTTTACCAGTTCTTTAAGGTACAGCTGCCTCTGAATTATAACTTCAGGGTCTGAAAGGTCCATATATAGGTACACAGGTATCCTGCAGCAAAGCGTTTGTTGTCTACAATAAACATTTGGAAATCTGGACTCCATTACATCTTGCATCATTTTTAAAAATGACACTGTGGCGCGGGCTGACCCTGGCTACAATTACTTCCTCTATTGATATTGGGCGATCATAATCATCTTCATTATCTCACAAAAAATTCTTTTAAAAGGGGTAGAGAACCTGCAACTGGACTTCAGTGTAGTGTGGGTGGTACCTCCGCCGGAAACTTCCTGTGCTCAGAAAGTCGTCACCTGAAAATAGTATTCAGTGAGAGCGGCCCAGCTAAATGGAGCGCACAATGTTGATTTTCAGCAAGTCAGTCGGACATAAATACAATGGTGCAATCCTTAGAATGGGAAGAACCTAAACTTATGATTGTTGCAACAGTAATATCTCGACTTTCTCTTTTTCATAATTTTGTAGTGTTTACTAATAGTGGAATGTTAAGTTGTTGATATGTAATGTGGACTATCTGTTTTACTTTTGTTTTCAGTTACGAACATGCTGATAGTTTGCCAGGGTTAGACCTCTGCAAGGACCAGTATCACATCCGCTTCTGTATTATACATGACCAGAAATATTAATAGCGGGAACACACAGTCCATCAGTACAACTCCATAAGTCCTGTGTTTTGACTGAGAAGCAAATCTGCGCGGAGTAATGTTGTTAGATTTTTCTTTCGTCAGAAATATTTGATGAGTTTCTACCCGAAGTTTGCATACCCAATTGCGACATTATCGTACACCTGATCCCTAAAGGCATCTTTGAAATACTGTATTTAAACTGTTCAGCTGATGTGAAAAATATTGTCGTCGTTAATTTTAGACAGCCGCCAATTACATAGATCAGTTTACTGCTGTCATTGGTGTAGGTGTTCTCTGTAAAAAACTTTTAACATGGTCAATCTGAGCCCTCTGGCATCATAAATTAAGAGCTGATGCGAGTAAATATGCCCTTGATTTGTAGTTTATCTGATCTTAAAGAAATATAAAAATCTGATTAGAGTCATTTAAAGTTTTTGTTTATGCTCATATTGCAATAATAAAACCGTTTACTTCAAATGGAATTGGGATTATAAATAAATTCTCAACCAAAAGATAAATGCAGATTTTCTTAAAGAAACAAACTGAATAAAAGATCAATGCGAAATCAAGCACGTTTCATTCTGTTTGCCCGAGTGCGGGAATGTAAGGACAAACCAACCCTATTATCAAGAATCAGTAGGGGAAAATAATTCTGGAGAATCCATTGTAAATGTTCCAGTGAAAATAATGAACACGATATGTTGTATCAAAAGTTGATTCTTCACTATAACGTTAAATCTTATTTGATTGTTTTTCACTGCAAAACTATAAGCAATTTTTCTGGGAAATGAATTACGAAAGATACATAATTATAATATCCTTGTATGTAATAGCATCTGCTAAAGCGACTTGTTTATTTTCCAGTTGACACTTGCAAACCGTTTGATTTTTTTGTAATTGTCAATGAAAATTAAACTATGAAAACAAAATGAAGATGATGATTTAGCTCCTCTATATGTATCTGGCTTCTGAAAACTTAAAAACAATCCTATTGATCGGTGTTACATTCCCGGTCGAGATAATATCAAAGCAAACCAACAACAAATGAATCCTGGAAGTAAACAAATCGGGTTTTAAGGGAATCTACATGGAGCTTCTCTCAAATCGCGCGGAGTTTAGCAGACCAAACTGTTCTTGGTGGTCATGAAGAAGCAAATTGACAAATAGTAGATATCAGCAAAAAGTCATAATTAATAATGGCATTGTATCCCGGCAGAAGTGTCACTGTATTTATATATGGATTGACAGAAATGTATGAATACCTATGGGTTGGATTGCATACGTGCTATATGGATATACAAAGCAAATGCGGGTGTATACACGCAGCATGTGTATACAGCAATTCTGTGCATGTGCGCTCAGATTGCCTGTTTGGGGTGCGGGTGGATGCAGCATTTTTTTTTTGTCTTTTGCAGGTTGTATTCTCTCCAGGTTTCCTCTTGGCTTTATCTCCCCAGGAAGCAAAAGTATCTCCCAATTGCTAATTAAAACATGAGGTGTCAGTCAGCTGTATTTATGAATATGGTGTAACTAGGCCTGTAAATAAATCTGGGCATGTTTATTCCTTCTATCCACCCTGACCTGCTGCGACAAGTTTCCCAATTTACGCTTACATGTTTTAACTAATTTTATGATGTAAGTATGCTTGGGTGAGGTAAATTTAAACTCACCGCAGTCGTTCGGTTCAAATTTTCAAACTTTTGGGACAACTGAAGGGTACTTAAGTTTTATTAATATTGCTAAGGGTCCAGTCTTTCTGAAGGTTACTTCCAAAACACTCAGGATATTGTAACTAACCGCGAAGCCTAACACTGCGCTTCACTGAATGAATTTTAAAGCATCATCTATGGTCAGTTGGAAGTGTTAAAGCGTCACTTAGCTTAAATATAGTTTGCACTCGTCCCACAATGAAATGAAACATCCATGAATTGTTAATGCAATAGTCCACGGAAATGTCACCTTTATATGCATATAACGTGGAAATGTACACGCCTATGAACGGTGGTTTATATTGATTTATATAACTTTTAAAAATGTTTTTTTCGCTATTGGAAATGGTTAAGACATGGAGATGTATTCTGGAACAGAGAACCATGCCTGGCAGGAAGTTGCCGCATCTAAAAGATCCAGGATTAAAATAACTTCAGAAAATTTGAGATATCATGGGATAACTGCGCTGACTTGGAGAGAGCAATTAGTGGGTTAGCATTGCAAGTCTATAAAAGGTTACATCTTTCAGTCTTTATTGTTAATAGTTCAAACCAAAAGTAGAATTAAGAGTGTATTAATTGATAACGGAGCTCATTATTGTAAGCACATGCAAAACACAGAGTGACGAAAGTACAATAAGTTAGAACATGTTGACAAGTCGCAGTTGTATCTGTTAAGTTTGGTCTTTGCAAGCTAACACATTGTGGATAGGTTCCAGTAGTGCGGAGACGATCAGACACTTGCATGTTTCAGGATATACATTTGTCAGTGGCTTTCCCACTAGGACATAGCGCTTTGTAGAGTTAGAATTTCACTTTTTGTTCGTGTATTGAAATAAGTATTTCAGCGTGTATGGGTGGCTGTTAAAAGAATTAAGAATGAGAGGCAGTAACTTTTGATTCTGCAAGAAGCAGTGGAAATGTTGTGAGGCACTGGAAGGGGCCTCGAAAGCCCTAGTGAGGATTTTCCTTCTGTATAACGGAGTAAACAATTTGTAATTGCAACTTCCATCATCAATGTGCAGCAAACAGTAATAGATCGAGCTGTAGTGGAGACTTTTGTGTCTAACAAGGTTCCTTAATATAATTAACAAGCCGCTTTTGTTTCGTTTTTAATTAAAATAACACATTTCCCCCAAAAGCACATGATGGTATCTTTATAACCCAGTCTACGAGCCGCTAAGATTAACCCACTCAATTAACTGTAAAAAGGTGTACACGCAATTCTCTTCAACTTATTGGCCTTTTAATCAGTCCCTGGATAGTTTCACCGTTTACTGTTAACGGTTAATTTAAATTTCATTGAGAAACGTGGAGTGAGCAGCACGCAGCTGAGCTGAAATCAGAATTTTGTTGGTACACTGTAATAATATTGTTCGTCTAGACGTGGGGAGAATAAATTATCCCATATTAAAAGGAGCGAGACATGGGAAAAGGAGTTTTTGAAAACCCTTAAGTACTTTATTATCCACTGTTACATCAAATTGGCTAATATGGAAATGTCTTCTCCTAAGAGAGCTTGCCTGATTACCGTTAGCACTGTTAAAAGCGTACTGTTTCTGCTTTGAGTTTGATCATGTTCTGTGGATCAAGTGTGGAATCACTTCCATCACTGTATTCTAAAAATAAAACAGTAATTTGTGTCGAGAAGGGACACTTAATCTGCTCGAGTAAAAAGCTCAATTACACTAACTGGGTAATTTCGTAATCAATCGCTTAGAAAATAGCTCCTTCGCACTAATAGCAACTATAGTGCGCGAGGTTATTTACAAGGAATATGGAAGAGACTTTTCCATTTTAATGAAATCACAATTCTCAAACCACTGGATTTTATTTCAGCTAGAGAAACAGCAAATGTGGCGAATGCCTTGTATCTCCGAATTTCTCAGTAATAGTAAACTCTCTTCACCAGTCGCTTCTCAATAAACGCATTTTAAAAATTCACATTTTGCCCTAAAAGGTCGCGAAGCTGCTAAAAGCGCCACCCAGACACTTCATGGTAACAGACGCATTGGAACTTTTTATGGAAAGTGCGAAGTCGAGGTTTAACATTTCCATCTCGCGTCAGTTACTTGATTTTAAAAAAAAAGCCTGTTTTGCCTTGTTAATTAGACTCCTGGTGCATACTTTGGTACGCATTTCTAAACCTGTTCTTCGGATCGTTGTGTAATTTTCTTTGCGTTGTTTCCCGTTTGTTTTATTTAAAAGATCGAGTATATTTGCTTTAAATTCAATTAATTTGGTTGATGTTTGCAAATCACACTTTTATCTCCCCGTTTTAACAAGTGAGCTTTATGAAATGCTTAAGTGATGAGGCACAATCAGTTAGTGATGTTTATTTGGACAGTGGAGCGTTTAGGGAAGACCAAATACTGGAAAGAAATCCACACTGACCAATCTTCACGTTAAAACCGTCGAATTCGCCCATCTGCTCTGCGTGGGGACGTGATAACAGCTTTATTTCCCTGGCACAAACAGGACTCGGTGTCACTTTTGGGTTGCCAGCAAAAGTAACGAAATGGAAGGTTCTTTGAAACTGTTCTATGCCGCATTTAGTGCAAACGAGCCCGGATGCTTCCTATTCTCTACTGCTTTGTGTAAAAAAAATAAATATAACATTTAAACAGGAATATGTGGAATACGTTATCGTTAAATTTCAGCAAATGATATAACTTCGCATCAGATTTTATTGTTGCCCAAATTAATATTCTTTCTTTTTGAATGAGCAGAGCAGCTATCGCCCCTTTCCATTTATGTGCGAATCTGTGCAATTCAAATAAACGCATAATTGGAAACTTTATTTTTTATTTTGCAGGTAGACACGTTCAATTTTTACAACAGGGTTTAAATTTACAGAAATGCAAACGAACCAACGTCCTAACAAATACTTTAAAATTTCAGATTTACCAATCCACGGTAAGTTTCATATATAAAATACTACAATACAGGAAAAAATAATATGATATAAGACATTTAATTAACATTTTAACGTGAATATTTACATTACGATTCATTCACGACACTTTTGGAATATTGTAGGACCAAGACATGCTGTCGCTTCTCGATATTTTTTTTCTGCAAGCAGAATTTAAACATACAAATTCAAGTGTGAAAAGTTATCTTATGAATTGTCCACTGTTGCATAACCGTGTGTGAAGTAAAGAGCATTGCAGTGCATCGAAAAATCTCAAATAGATCATACTTAAAAATGCATGTACGCCAAAATGATTGTCCGCCAAAAAAAACCCTAAATCGGAGTCTATAAAACTAACTTTGCCCCACCCTTGAACGTTCGTTCGCCGGGGCTGTGGCGGAGTTACCATCGTGTAATTTTCTTATATGCTTCTTCAAGTCAAAGTTCCTGCAAAACCCTTTCCCACAAGTGCCGCAAGTGAAGGGCTTTTTGTCGTTGTGAGTATGCATATGAAACGTTAAATTATAGACCTGATGGAATGCTTTGTTGCAGATATTACATTTAAACTGTTTTTCTCCGCTGTGAGTCAGTTTGTGATTCTTGTAGTTTCCTAGCGGAAAAAAAGAAAATCCAAGTTAGTGAAAGTTTCCCCCACCCACAAGGGTCAGGAGTTCACAATTAAGTTAATTTCAAATGAGGGAATTTCTATGTTAAGAAGAAGTAAAGCTTCATTAAGCAGTCTTGTGTTAGTGTCGGCGTATGGAAGTCAAGAAGTTGTCAAACTTTGTCTCAATCAAGTAAGGGCTGCATAAAACTGTCAGATTAGGAATTAGACAGAGGTCAAGCTTCTGACCCACAACCCAAATTAAGGAGCCATATTAGAAGAGGGTTCGTTCAAAATGACACGACCGATTTGAAATAGGTTGGATTCAGCCTGGCAGCTATACCCTAGGCATGCTGCAGAAAAACACTTCTTAATGGCAGTTACTTCCGACGATTTTCATTATAAATAAAGAATAGTAGGTTTTGAGAAAACGTCCACAACCCGCTAACAATTTCTACAGTCCTGAGTTCTACAATCCTAGCTTTTCCATAGTTCTGTATTACTGTATAATGAGACAATGTTTACCAATGGAACTAGTCAGGTTAAATGAATAAATGCCGTTAAATTATTAAAGAAAGTATATTAAACTAAAATGTAGAGGCAACATTGAATCATGGATGTTATATTAGATGAGAAATATGTTAATACTTTCCGTAAAAATGACACGCATTCGTAGCAGGCACTAACAAGACTATACCATCAACGTAAGGGTTAATTATGATGGATGCACGGAGCCAAATGGATACCTACTTGTGTGAAAACTAATTCAAATTAAAGTAGACGCTATTTTGAAAAGTACCTTTTTGGTGAAATCCTTTCCCACAGAACTCGCAAACAAAAGGTTTGTAGCCAGCATGGATCCGAATGTGAGTGTTGAGAGTGGAGCTTCGGTTAAAAGCTTTTCCGCACTGATTGCATTTATGAGGTTTCTCCTGAAAACGAATGGCAGAAATCATTTGAACACCGACGGTCAGATAAACATAGTTAAGCAGAAATAAATGGAGCTCAGGCAATCATTCAGCACAAGGCATGCGCGAATTTTAATTCCAACGTAGCACGTTCAAAAACTGTTATATTAAATAATTTAAAGGGAGATTTCAGAAAGTAACTTAAAAACTGAAATGAGAGCTGATACTATTTAAACAGAAACGCGGGCATTGTCAATTTTATTGTACGTTATTACTCAGTAACACTGAGACTATATACTAGATACCGAAGCAGCTAATAAGCTAATTAGTAAATGGTTTGCTGTTAAAGATTGTTGGACAATGAGAGAAGGCGCAAGTACGTACCTGTGTGTGGATTATCTTATGTCTGCATAGGGTACTAGCTTGTCGAAACCCTTTCCCACAGACCTTGCACACAAACGGTCTGGCCCCAGTGTGAACTGGCATGTGACGTGTTAAGTTATAATGGGCATTAAAAACCTGGAAAAGGAAGAAAAAATAAACATGAACATGCAATTTGTTTTGGAGCCGGACAGTTGATGTCGATCCAGTTCGTTTCTTTCTCACGAGAACAGTATCCATTATCAGTAAAAGAAACATTGTGGTAGAATTGCGTTTTAATCATCATGTTACCTTTCCACAAACTTCACAGGTAAAGTTTTTGGGTTTGCCATCGTTTGAGGTGTTGCTCAGTTTTTGATGATTTTTAATTACATTCTTTTCGACTGGAAAGCTGCTGTTTTCTTTGATCACTTGGTCCAGCTGTCCTGGGATACGTTCTTTGTGAGGAAATTGTGGCGTTGGATATTTCTCTGCAGCCAGGCTGGCAAATTTAGCATTTTCCAACAAAAGAAGTTTCTGGTGAGCAGAAAGCGAGGCTGGGGGCTGAGAGCCGAGGATGTGAGATGGGAAGATGTGATGTCCATGAAGCAAGTCTGAAGGGTGGTAGGTAGTGTCCAGATAGTTGAAATAATAAAGGGAACCGTTGGCAGGCATAGCGACTGTTTGGTTTATGACTTGGGGTTTGATCAGTCTGTTAGTAGTCATCATAGAAGAGCCTAAAGTTAAGTCAGTTTTACAGCACATCCCACAGTTTGATTTACACATTGCCGCGGAAGTACAAAGTGACCCCCTCAGGTTAGTCTTCCATACCTCAGAATAGTTCAAGAGAGCTTTAGCTTGCAAGTCATAAGGAAATGGTTGGATAGGAAGCATACACGGGACAGGAGAGCACAGTTTCCCAACCCTTTTGCCTTCTGCTTTCTCCAAGCTTTGTCTTTGTTCAGTATGGCTCCTTGGTTCTGAGGTTTTGGCCATGATTCTTTCGATGGAAAAGGCCAATGCCTTTGGGGTAGCTCCATTGCAGCTAGTGGCGGAGGCTCCATTCCTTGCCGTCTGCCTGGGACAGGACACAACTGTCTCCAAGTGACCAGAGCTTGCCATCCCAGGACTTGGTGTGAGCAGCCGCTGACTAGAGCCGCTCTGATCTCCCCTGCATTCCAGGAAAGCCAAGACACACATCAATTTAATAAGCACCTTGCGTTTGGCATGTCACCCATTTACATTCAAATCAACATCTCCACGAACAATGGCACCGAGGGGCACCAGATTAATGCTCATTAAGCAGCACAAAAGAACGAATTACAAGGACAGCGAAAATCTTTGCTGATAGATTTTAAAAGCTATACTGTAAGCACAAGCCACCAGTTTGAATCTGGAAATTCCGATTACTAACTTACTGAGGAGTGATGTGCCAGACGCCACCGTCTATTCCTAACGGGTTCTACATTTACTAGAGAGCGGAGAAGATTATCCAAGGACTGCGTGTGGCTATACTGTCACATTTTGATAGCACACATCCTCATCAGTGTGAGATCACTGTCTGTTGCATTTAGCTGACATCACATGAAGTCACTTAGCAAGGTGACATCCAAATAGCATCAGCCATTCCAATCTCCCACCAGCACCCACAATGCTCGTGGGCGAAGTGGCTGTGAGGGTATGAAAAAATAATTGTGCATTTAATATGCTTTAATCTATCGCTAGGTCTGTTTACATCGCTCATGGGTTACTTTTTAAATGGTTTAGAAAATAAGCAGATTGAATATCGCAGCCGCATTATTATTACAATTACTTTATAGAAAAGGATCATTTTCCAAAATCGTTTTTTAAATAATGGAACATTCATTTGAAGTCAGTCCTCGCCACTCAAGCTCCGGGTAGGACTTGAGAAAGAAATCTTTAGTGAATAATAAATGAAGCGTTTCTAATATAATGCACGCAACAGACGGATCTATAAAGGCTCCTAAAACAATCGACTTTTATTCATTTGGAAGATCCTCCCCCCAGCTCCATTCCCAGTGAAAGTTACAAGAATAATACCGCAAAGATAACATTGTGGATTATTCAAGTACATTAAAATACACATACTGCACGGTAATGCGTAGAGTTGGAAGGCGGTCTCCGGAGTAAAATTATCCCCCATTTACTTCTCGCTATGTGGTTATACGGCATGCAACTAAAACTTGCAGATATTTTACAAAAGTTAAAAAGATGCATTTCTTTCTGATTCAACTGTTTGTATAGTTAAGGGGGAAAAGTCTAGATTCCACCTGTGGCAATAGCAGATTGCAATCTCAGAATCTCCACGGGACCCGATTAAACGTTTTCCTCCTTCACCTATTCAGAGCAGCCAATTTTCCAAAGCGATTCATACTGTTGTGCCCTTGTAAAGCGGCTCTTTCAATTTTAGCCACTAAAGCACCGCGTGGAACCCGGTTTTGTGTTCTTTTTCTGTAGAGAAAAAACGCGTTACGATGCGGATTAGGAACCGAAGAAAAAAGACTGCGCCTGGCCAGAGGTAAAAGCGAGCAATGAAAAGACTCCTTTTTAACAAGCCTTTTTAGAAAGTTTCTGGAATTTACTCCCAAAGTTCTGTGTTCTCCCTACAATGGCCAAGTGCCTGTTCATTTGGGGCCGTTTTAATTCTTCTGTTTGCAGACGATTTCACCTGAGAAGCACAACAAATTATTATCGCAGAATTGATTGAGGCTATACCAAAAAGGGCTAAACAGCTAGACAGCATCAAAAGTGATCATGAAAAGAGCTTAACAAACGATCTTCCGACCATCGCGCTTGCACTTGCTCTTGGTCGTTTTAATATTTTCTTGCTTCGAAATCTAAACGGGACTATTCATTCTTAAATTCCTCTTGCCCTTATTTCATATTACTGGCTACAGGCGATTTAGGATTTAGCAGAAAGTAAATAAAGCGGTTTGGGGGGTTTAAAATGCAATGAGCATGGGATATATTCCTTTGGAAGGTAATTGCAGGACAAGTACTCCAGTGAAATGATTAGAAACAGATGATCATTCCAAAAAGGAGCTGCATGGTGGAAACATTTCTTAGATTGCACATCATTCTCAGAAGATAAAATAAATAAACTATGTGCCTGTAAATATTGTAATGGCTTATGTTATGATGTGGCGCGTTTCCTGCTAACTTTTGCTTTGGTTGCGTGTAACTGGAAATGTGGTTTGATAGAAACTGATGCTTCATTAAATACGTTTGACACTGTTGTGCGATACGACGCAGTCTCTGTATAATACTGGGTTCCCAATTCTAAACTTTAGAGCTAAATCATTTTTAAAGTCTCAAAATAAACTGAATGACAAGAAAAAGGAAGAATATTGACTGTCATGTTATATGTAAGCGCAATTAAACTACTTGTGGAATGTGATTTCAGGAATGTTGCAGTAGCGCTCGAAGGGTTAATGTTTAATCGGCGAAGCTGTCCGACCCTTTTCTTTTTCTGTTGCACTAATTTAGGGGGCGGGTTGTTTGTTCTGTATTAGAATTGTAAATTCCTGCAGAGCATTAGACTGGTCCTGGCAAAGAGCAGCAAAAGGGCCAGAAAAGGACCACAGGAATCTTCCAGCAAAACAGGGACAACGTTGTAGTTGATGCAATCCTACTCCTGATTTTTGTTTTGTATGAATCTATTTAAGTCGCAAGAGTAAATAAGAGTACAAGGTCCCTATTTTATTTCCGGTAGTACCTTCGACATTGTCCTGTTAAAGTTTATTACACTTACAGAGTCTACATTGTGGTGTTGAAGGAGATACCCTGTACTGTTGAAATTAAACCCATGAGCCTCACAACTTTGTTATTTTAAAGTAAATGCGCAATCTGACGTGTTGGTCGTGAGGGGAAGAGACACAACTAATTTAAGCAAAAATTCGTCCCCGCCGATGTCTTACTTTGATCAAGTCTTGTTCTTGGCCATGCGATATTTGGAACAATTCGGGGAAACTGGAAAGTAGTTTATTGACAAGTGCAGTTCTTCGTTTGTGTCATACAACTGGTGTAGTGGTTGCATTCCTTACAGAGTTAGGAATATTTGATTGTATAAAGAAAGAACTTACATTTATATAGCGCCCGTTCAGGATGTCCCAAAGCGCTTAAAAACCAATGAAGTGTGGTCACTGTTGTAATGTATGCAATAGCAGCGACAAACAGCAATGAGATAAATTACCAGGTCACATGTTTTATGTGTTGGCAAGAGGGATAGATGTTGGCCCGTACAGCAGAATATTTGACCTCCATTTGAAAGGGCAGATAGGACCTCGCTTGAACGGCTCATCAGATGGCGCCTTAGCGCTGGATTGAGGTTATCAGCCTAAAACACGTTCCCAAGTATAGAGTGGGACTTGAATATAGGACCTTCTGACTCAGAGATGAAAGTGCTATTACTGAGCTAAGGTTGACACCTATAAGGTGTCACACTGGAGGCTGCACATGGGGGGAAAATGCTTGCAAACAGATTGGTGAAAGCATTTAGAAACTGGTGTTGAAGCTGTAGTCTCAGTCCCAGAGCTTGTTTGATGGGGTCGAAGGACTGAAGAAGCAACAATCAAAATATTCTTTGTATACAAAAATCCACACCTGCAACGCATTCTTCGGAGGAATCTAAACTCTGTTCCACCCCATGTCAGTTTATGTTAATTAATCTCTCTCTATTCCAATTACAGTTTGTTCAAGAGCGGCGTTGGGACTATGGATCGTGTACTTTTACCACGTCAATTAATTAAGCAACTTCAGTACTCACCATTAGTACACTTTTAATAAAGCAGTTACCCCTCTGGATACACAGCTGTTTCAGTGCGGATTGTGCCAAAATACGAGTTTAGGATAATCGCGTAAATTCTTACGACCTGAGATGCGAGGTATATGTTAATAATATGTCAACAAAATACACACATTGTAAGCATAACTTTTTTTGGCTTCTACAGTATTTGATTGTTAAGGAACAGGGCGTCCGCAGTTCACTCAGTGTATCTGGTCTGTTATTACTGCAGGCGAAATTGAAATTAAGAATATAGGAATATTCAATCAATGTTGACGAAGCTGAGCTCGGTGAAACAGTAAGAGTTCGCGACCTTTCCCTTCAATAGCTTAGCTATTATTTGTCAATATTTTCTGTCTCTGCGCTGGCTATAGTTGTAAGGCGGAGCTCGTGTAACACAATACTGTGGTATGAAATCGATTGTGAGATTCGGAGCAGCAGGAAAGTAAAACGATTATTATACTTTATCCATCAAAGATATTTGTAAACTTCACACTCTTTAGGCTACCCTTTTCATTCCCATTGTTTTACATTTCTAAACATCATGGGATGTTACAGTTGGTTACTCAGTGTGACCTAACATCTTTCCTCCCAATAGAACATTGTCTGACTATATTGTCTCTGCCTCTCTATATATTTCAAGTCATGAAAATAGCATGATTTGATCCGTATGTTTTTGTTTGCTAAACTTCCACGATGTGCCGTTTGTTAGGCTTGGAATCCTTCTTTTTGTGTCATAGCGAGGCGTTTCTTAGTCTTTATTAGCACACAGGTTAGATCTAGGAGTGTGAGGTTCTATTCTACTGCATCGAGGTGATCTCAGTCTGTTACCATCGGTGGAACAGCAGGTGCGGTTCAGGTAGCCTTTCCACAACATTCTGCTAACAGCAGCTCTCGCTTACACAGCAGCTCTCTCTGTTGTCTTACACTACAGTACTTTTTTACTGTTTTAATGCCGTTGTTGAACGTGGTCGCTGGACCTGCCCAGTGATCAATTGCTTAATTCCCGCAAGCATTCCGAAACGAAACCTGACAAATTTTCCAAGGATGGGGTCAACAAATCCGAGTGTAAACAAAATGGTTTTTTTTACATTTAGTTACGTGCTGACGTGTGGTCCAGATGTTGAAAGTATTGACATGGATACATGGCTTGAGAAATTCAAAATGATGGATGGTCTTGTCCTTATACACTTACTGCTAGTAGTTTACAACGCAGCATATCTTCAGCAGCCCATCCATTCAATGCCTATGGCCCAGTGGCCAAGGTTCCGTCACTGAGTGTGGTCGTAGATGGCATAAAAATCAGAAACAAAACGCCTGCAGGTGCAGGAAATCTGAAACAAAAGGAGCGATTGAAGAAGTTAAGGTTCCGTGGTACGGACCTTCCTTCATTACATAGAGTACAGGGTGTTGATGTTCATCGCTAATTCAATATTTAGTTTTAAGCAATGGAATCTCAATACAATGATTTAGGATTGTATTACTTGAACCATAATGTGCGGGATGCCTAACCATTGCACCTAGCAAAATAGACACCAGTGCATTCTATGGACATAAATAGCACTTGAAACTATTTCACGCATTTAGAGCTACAAAATATTTTTTGTCTTTCTCTTTGAAATTTTAAAAGTTGCAGAATTAGTTATCATCGACCCAGCCTCTCACATTGAGATTGATCTTATCTCTTGAACTAACTGCTCTGATACCCAATGAATCCAGAGCGTTGGAAGTTGGAAGTGAGGTATCCACTGAGGTATCGGGTCTGATGTTGAATGACTCCTTTATGGTCTGTTGAAAAAGATGCCGCGTTGCTTTAAATAAAGAACTGTCACTGAAGTATCGCACTGAGCATTGCAGCCCGTTAACTCTGTACAGAAGCAGATTAAAACATTTAAAATGAAATGTAAATGATGAATCATCTCAGTATGCACAAGTACAATTGATACCTTGAGTGACCTTGAGGCTCATCTCCAACCTGTTTACAGAATTATAGCATTTTTTTAAAGGGAGCAGTGCTACCTCTTATTTACAATACAGAAAATATTAAATCAATGTAATATTTTAGTTTGCCTTTCGAATTATTAAAAACTTTTGTAACTCTAGCGAAAGTATGACGGATTGAAATAGAAGTGGGCACCCACTTTGACTTATACACATATGATCCATATTCCGTTTAATATGAGTCAGATCAAAGTAATTTTATTACAGGAATGCATAATTTAAGAATAAATGTCTTTACCTCGAAAAGTGTATTAAAAACTAGTTAATTTTGCAAAAATTGCACTGAATCCGATTCACGGTCTTTCCCGTGTTACAGAGGCAGATATTTCCAAGATTCATCTTTTTGGTCTAATAATTTGGAAATTGGCAACCTAATCTCACTCCATGGAGCCTGCTAACAGACACGTGTAAGGAACAGCCTGTCTGGGTGTTAACTCTGCGGCGCTGGCCTGATGCACATTTTGCTCTCAATCCATAGGTTTGGACAATCCTCAACCCGAGTTAATTGAGCTTTAACAGCAGGGCTGAGAGCAGATTCTAGGCTGCCCGTCCGTAAAATGTTCTATAAAGTGGCGGCAAGCAGCAGAGAGATTGGAGAAACAAATAAAGGTGAATTACAGCACTGCACATGATCTATGCTGCTACCATTCTCTTGCTTGTTCTCCAGTGGGCAGCGAGTTCCCCCACAAACTGAATTCGAATAGGTGTTTCACGAAAGGGCACTGAAAAAGTAGCGCAAGAGACTCTCTGGAGCCAAGTGAGATATTAATTCCATTCTAGTCATGACATTTGATCTGATCAAATTAAAATGTTGGTGTTAACATGATCGAACATTAGAGGACTGGTACGAAAATTGTGATGATTATTTGAGTTTCTTATGCCATCATATAGTTAAATACCACCAGAAGGTACGAGAGGAAAAGGTTCTGTATGATATCTTGTGATCAAAGTGCCTAAATATAAAAGTGGCCTGGGATACTTGATGTGGAAGCTGATATAGTTTTGGCCTGGAGATAATATCTCAATGCATGCAACTTCCAGCTCTAAGTAAATGAATTATATTCAATTCACAAAACGCTAATCTAAAATGTAACTTTGAGTCAATTTATATGGTTCACGATCGCAGTGGGTATTTTTGTGTTAGAGATAGCAGTGACTCAGCCTTTTGAAAGAGACAACCGTATGCAACTATTGAAAACTCTACCAACAAAATGAGGTAACATTCAAATCACCTTGTTCTAAAATTAGTTTTTCTAATATATCAAAAGATATCATTAGTGTTATTGCGTTGCCTACCAGCTGAAAACATTTAATATTAGTTTATAGTCAGTGAGAGGCAGCCTGGGATTTTAGTGCGATGGAAGTGTGATTCTGGACAGGTTTGAATTAAATCATCCACAGCTCGTACTTCATACCCTGACAAAGTATTAGAAATCTCATGTGGTGTGCATGATCCCATCTGAATTATCTTGTGGGACCATAACAAGTGAACAAAAACGTTGTTCAGAGGTTAAAGAAAGGCTTCTGACTCCTAACATGTTTAATGAACAAAAATTTGATCCAACATATAGATCTGTCAGAATCAGTTTATATAATCTCTGATACACTATATTGTATAAATAATTTCAAAGTGGATCGATATTTTCTAGTTAGGGTTGAAAATTGGATTGATTTGGGGATAAGCTGTCTTTTGCAACCAGCCGATGATGCTGCATTGTGTGCTATTAATGACAATATACAGGAAGATCTGTAAATAATCATTTCACAAAGTAATGCCTTTGAATCTTTGATTAGATGGGTACTAGTTTATTCTCTATCAATTAACATTTTCTTCCCCATAGAAGAAAATTAAGTTTTCAAGCACACAGAGCTCCCAAACGTTCAGGTAATCTCAATCATTAAGCAACACCAACAGCTACAGGTCTGATAGCTGATGCCAAGGAACCACTACCACTTTAATCTATGCGGGAGTATTTCTTTCTATGGTGAATATAGTGATGGTTTTCATAACTATTACTTTGTGTTGAGTATATACATATATATATATATATATATGGGAACACTGTGTTAGATCTGCGAGTATGATTTATGCCCTGTGAGTGGGTTGACTTGATATCCTATCAATAGAGTCCCAAGTGAATACTGACAAGCAGATGTATGGGATATCATGAGTCAATGGCCTTGCTAATAACTTGCTCATCTCATACATTTAAAAAGTCATGTAAACTATTTAATTGTAATTATTTGATTGGTGTATTTAATGTGCAGAGTGGATTGATTCCGAGCTCACGAGTGCCCTGTTTTGTGATAAATAATTGAACATTCAGTACGCTTCAACATTTATTTTCTCTGGTTCTTAATTTTAAATATTTAACACTTTTTAAAACAGAGATTATATTCTGTTTTGCCTGTTTCTTCTGTCTCAATAATCGGTTGAAGCCACCTTTCTTAGTTGAGAAGCTGGGTTGGAAACTTGCATAGAGGCCCGCATTAATGGTATTGTGCAACCAGCTGCCGAGAGATGAGTAAGAGCTGTCTCTAGTTACACTCGCTTACAAACCACAATAAATGCTTCAGTTTGTAAATTGAAACTTTCTTGAATTGGCCCAATTGAACTGGTAGCACACACTGTGAGTCACAAAGTTCTGGGCTCAAGTTTCACTCCAGGACTTGAGCACAAAAATGAAGGCTGACACTGCAGTGCAGTACTGAGGGAGTGTTGTACTGTTGGAGGTGCTGGCCTTTAGATGATACATTAAATCAACCTCACCTGCCTGCTCCAGTGGGTGTGAAAAATCCTGTGACACTATTTCAGAGAAGCCAGGGAATTTATCCCCAGTGTCCAGGCTAATATTTATCCCTCAATCAACACCACAAAAACAGATTATCTAGCCATCATCACATTGCTGCTTGTGGGGAGTTTGTTGTGCTAATAGGCTGCAGTAGTTTTTCACATTAGAATAATGAGGATACTTCAATAAGTATTTCATTGGCTGTAACACGCTTTGAGAGGGCCGGTGGTCCTGTAAACGCTATATAAATGCAAGTCTTTTTTTCTTCTGGTTATGCAAACATTGTGTTAGATATAGAATTATTTGGTTTTTCTCTATTGAAATAGATTAAAACTTGACAAAGCTCTGATCTGAGATCTATCTCTGGTCAGGTAAGGACATGAGCTGTGCTACTTGTATATTGGATAAATCCTTTCCATTCAAAAACATTGCCCTAATTGACCAATGCAATGAAGAACGTTCAGTACCACAGCTTTTAGAAGCAACCCCAGTAATAACAGGACTCATTGCCAAGTATTAACTAGAGCAGAATAACACAATTTACGGTTCTTTTCCATTTGGGTACAACAAAATAATTTTCAAATTCGCAAGCTGCTGTAATTCCCAAGCTACATAACTTAAAAGTGGGAATTCAACTTTGATAAAAATGCTACTCAGATGAGCTTTAACCGAATTAATAAAACATTAAATTTGATTATAACTTACGCACTATGTATTTCTCTTGTCTGCAAAATGCCAGTCAAGAGCCCGAGAGTTTCTAGATCGTTACACTCACTGGTTGGGGTTATTTTAAATTACTTAAATTAAATACCTAAATCAATTCATTAAAAAAGCAATTTAAAGCAGACATTAAATAGATGCAACTTGACTTCTAATTGTGTGAACGTTTCACATTATTTACCCGTATCAACAAAGGCCGGCTTTCTATTGTTAAACATGGCCGAAATATGTTATAGATATTGCATTTAGAAAGTAAAAAGTGACGATAAAAACAAACAATAAGAGGCGACATGATATCGCTAGTAGGTGCAAGAGCTCCAGCCTGGTTTAGCATACAAATCGGTTCAAACAAGGTAACTAGATTCTTTCCAAATATAATTTTTAACCAAGCTTTCCAATGATATAGGGATGGAAAAGATTTTCAGCAAATTACAAACATCTGCTTCTTGACAGTTATTGTAACTCTAATTCTAAATGAAAAGTACGAATGAAGGCATTTGTGTCCATTATCCAACCTGGCAAAAGGCAGTTTTCAAACACATAACTTTATTTGGAAGGTTGTGAAATCAGTTAGTGGAGCTAAGTCTACTATCTACGTTTCTCCAGCAGTGTTAGATCAGTACACTACTAGTTTATAGGATATCCATCTCTAACCCTACTGCACCATTTATTTGTATTCGGAAGGCAGAAGCAACGCTGATAGGAGGAAAGATCTGATGTGCCTATTTGGAATTGGATTGTGTGTGAAGAAGTGGATGTGTTCATGTGTTTAATAACATCTGCAATTAAGTGGTGATTTGTGTAAATTGAATAATGAACCATTTGTTTTAATGCAATCGAGTAAAAAGTGTGTTCGAAGCTTGTTTTAATGGGACACGTTTTCCTGTATGTATGAATTAATTACTTACAATCAATTACCATTACAAGAGAGGCGCTACAGATGGCGTTTTGTGAAGTTTCTGTTTACCATAACATCGAACAGTTTCTTGAGGTGCTCGTTGTTAACTGGCTGTTTGATTTAAAAAATATGCCACTAAACAGTTACCAGTTTGTGTTTTAACAGCAAGACAAGGCTAAAGGGGAACTGCGAATAGATTATCAATTTGCTGAAGATTTCATGAAATCGCCTGCCCTTTACCATTCTTTTGCATACTAGCTAGAAATGATATAGGAAATCAATTTTCGGATTATAAATGGCAGAGTTGAAAACAAGGCTGGTATACGATCATGTACATATCTATAAAATGGATACACATACATGGAGAAGCTTAGATAAGACGCACATCAACGTCTATTAATTTTTAGCAACCACAGTGAGGGGAGATTCACCAGGGGACAACAATTTAGGAATGTACCGGATATCAGATTTTGTTTTCAGACATACAATCGGAAATGTGGGACATTTTAAATGACGCTTATTTCAGTGTCTGAACCCAGTATTCAATATGAGCACAACCCCCACCCAAAGGTCGGGAGAAAGCGATTTAAAAGATGAACCAGCTCAGATCGTGATCATCTAATCTCCTCTCCCATTAATCTGACGTGATACGTGCTCCTCAGGCACTATTTCGCTCAGGCGTGCATGATGTGGGAAATTAAAGATATAACATTTATACTTCAGCTCAAGTTTCAGAGAAGGAAATGTCAGGATTCTTGATTAAGAGTAAATCATTTGTAATAAAGGTGTTGTAAACTACATCAAATTAGTATTTACCTGTAAAATACAAGTAATGTGTTTGGCACAATAGCAACAATTTCAGTTTGCTCTTTGCGTCTTCACATAACACCATCCGTATTGCTACTGAAATCACATTGCCTTTTCTTTCACCCACTAAGGGCAAGATCCACTGCACAGCCAATACGTCCATATCTTTCTGTAAACCATGCTGGTTTGTTGGCCCATTAGTGACAACTAACTCCAGAAACACTTTGGCATCCCAAAATTAAAAAAAAATCTGACATTACAACGATATTAACACTATAAAAATCATTCTTAGAGCATACAAAGACACATACATACAATATTTTAATGTTTATTTCATCATTATTGATTTACATTTTACTCAATGACTGAAATCAACACAGAGTAGTATCTGAAAAGTTTGGTTTGTTTATACTTGAAATATATATTGTGGTTACTATCATGTATAGTTGTTAGAAACATATCCTAACCTTCAAAGTACAGTACCCCAGTATCTGGTCTATAATGATTAGGATCTAAACATAAATCACTAAGAACCATTTTGCCATGTGGCTTTTTCCTTCTATCTATGCATTTAACTCAGCTTTATTGTGGCATGGTTAATCTTTTGATCTATGCACTTTATATTTTAATCTTGGACTAACTTCTGTTCAAGATGTTTCTTTATCTGACCTCAAATGATTTTAATCAGACTAAGGAAATCCACTACCAGATTGTATTTCATCTTTAAATTCATTTTTGCAATCTCTGTCTGGTCAAAAACACCCAAATCGCAATATCTTTAATCCATGGAATTAATTTAATCCAAACCTATTTCTTCATCAGCACTGGACATAGGACAAGAAAAGGAGAAGATACTTACAACATTAAAAGTTAAATATTGGATGCATATCTAGAAGGCCAGAATGAACTAGGAAGATGTTTACACATCTAAGTATTTTTCATTTTGGATAATTAACCTTCAGAGAGCATTGTTACCTTAGTTACAACTCCACAATGCCCCAAACATTCTAAATGATATAAATTGAACATAGAATTTCCTAGAAATTGATTTTAAAAGTACTTTTTGTAATTGTGTATTACTTTTGTGAATGCTATTGCTTTATTAAAGATCTAGAAGTCAGATGCAGTCAATTGCGCCAATGACTAAATAAAAATATGACCAAAATCTGAAATATGACATTAACCTGTTAATTTCAATTAATGGATTATTAAATTTTTTGCTTACTTTTCAGTCCTATGAAACTTCGGAAGAAATACTATTTAGAAATGAAAAGCAGTAACCATAAAAAAAAAATCCAAGTGAACTAATGTGGTTGATCTGAGACTGTGATCTTTGTGCTTTCACTGTTGTTAAGTGAATCAATATATTTTTGCATTTGCAGTTACACAAATCTATGCATATTTTAAAACTAAGTATTGTTGCAGCTTTGCATGAAGTCTGCAGGCCTGAATCTTGCTCAACTGGATAGTTCAATCAAAATAGGTAAGTAGGAGAGTAACTTATTTTTACTACATTGATTAAGGCTGAAATTATACTTCCATTTTTACATTGGTTGTGCAACAACACAAAGCTGGCAGAACAAAGACTTCTATCTATATTGTGCTTTACCACAGTTCTCAGAAATGTCTTAAAGTGATTCATGTTCCAAGGAAACATTCTGCAATGCAATGGTTGTTCAAATATAAAACTGAAATTCAAATCTTGATCTGACTCTTGAGTGCACCAAAGCCAAAGGGCATTAGACCCCTTCCACATGGCTGTCTCATTTCATTTGAGTTTCATACTGAGTGGGATATAATTCTGGTGTGGTGTCAAGCCAGGTTTTAAAAGTGCTCAGATGCCCCATGGGATCTCTTTATAAAAATGGCATACAGACTACTTCATATTATAAAAGAAAGAGATACTACAAATTGGACTAGGAAGCAGAGGTTCGTGAATGCATGCAAGCACATACATGTAAAGCTCTTTCCTGGCAGACAGACTTTCTGAAATTGCTTGTAATATAGCTATGGTCTTGCTGGAGTCATGCTATGCACCCCACAGTTACTGGCTGCAGACTTATGGTGGTGTATAATTCTGGCTTTAGCTGTGTTTCTCTGAGAAAAATAACAATACCGTGGAGACAAATCTTTATTTAGCAATTATGCTTTCTTTGGTTATTTTTTCTATGGAAAGTGAAAGTAAGAATCTCCCTTCCACCACCTCCCCCACTCAGATGTTTCAAGGGAAGCTTCCCTGACTGATACAAATCCTTGTTCCTAAAATCCCCTATCATTATTTATTATCAATGTTCTTTAAAACGCAGCCTTGCATGGCAGTGCTTTAAGTGAACTCCAGCTAAATTAACTTTGATCCAACAACATCTTCAAGTTAAATTCCCTGAAGTTTCCCAAGATTTATCAAGAAAAAAGTGGCCTTAAGAAATTTATCTCTTCAGTGTTAATTCATCCTCTACTCCATATGTGGCACTATGCATGTCATTGTCTGTTAGTGTTCTGAAGTTGTCTTCTTACTCACATTGAGGCTTTCGACCATAAATTTTGTGCCTTAAGTGACATTACAGCTGCTATCTTTTCAGTAAACTCTGATATTAAGTATCTTAAGATGTTATTAACTCAACTGGTCAAAGGTATGGCAAATCAGAGAAAAGAACACTAAGATAAATGCATTGTAGAGCTTAAGGTTGTCAGAGTTCCTGCTGCAAAGAAACACGTAATTATTGAGGTGTTTTGGAAAATTATGACCACAGTAATCTTCAACTACTTGATCTGGTTGATGTAGCAGGAAAGAATGACAGTACACATGTCACCATTAGAATCCTATGAACTTCTTGCAAGACTTCCCTAGGATAGGTAAGGGATATAGCATTGTGAAGGGACACTGCATCTTTCCATCGAGATGTCAGAACCATCTCCACCTAGAGTTGAGAAAGTTCTAATGAGCTAGTGGTTAGAGTTAGTGGTAGCTAAAGAGGACATATAAATTATTCAGACTAGCTAGAGAGAATTGTAGTCTTTGTGCTTTATCTCCATTGTATTTCTTGAAAGATTTTCAGCACTGCACAGAAGCAAATTTAATCTAACTCTCTGGGTGGAAGCCCGCAGGATTAGGTGGAATGTTGGTTTTACATCATACTCAATATTATCGCCCATTGGAGAGTAAAATCAGGCCACGTATAAAACCAGCCTGACCCTGTGGGTTTCCGGACTGGAAGCTTAGACTAAAATTACCTAACATCCTTCCCTTCTTCTTTGATTTTATTTCCCTCTTTTACTTCCTTTCCTTTCTTCTCTTACTTTCCACTTTCATTTTTTCCCTCCATTTTCTTACCTATGTCTCTTTTTTGTATTTGCAACAGTTTTTTTCTTTTCTTTTCTACAGAATTGGGGCTACCATAGGGGAAGATTACAGCAATAATCATTGGGAAGATAATGGAGACATATGAGTTTCTCAGCCAGTCAGGGTGTTGGTCTTTAGGAAGAGATGGAGAGTGAGCTGGTTCCCAGCTTATGCTAAATGTTGGTTGGAACTTACACGACCATATCAGGGAATGGTTTTATCAATTTTTTTCCAAGAATCAAACCCTGCACCCTGGCTTCTGTGTAAGTAAACATACATACGTTGTGAGGTTTGTTTATTTCGTGAGGTTGGTTTGGGGGCATACCTTCTCAAATGGTGATGCAACAACAATCCCAGTTCTATGTGGCATCAACAAGATGTCACAGTGTTCTGTTGAAGGGTCATGAGGACTCGAAACGTCAACTCTTTTCCTCTCCGCCGATGCTGCCAGACCTGCTGAGTTTTTCCAGGTAATTCTGTTTTTGTACAAGATGTCGCAGTATGGACATGCTTGTGAAGCTTGAAAAAAACTGTTTTACTGAGGGTTAGCATGCAACTGCGGTCATAAATCAACAGGATCATAGCACACTCGGTAGTCAAACAAAAAAAGAAAGACTTGCATTTATATAGCAATTTTCATGACTTCTGGGCACCTCAAAGTGCTTTACAGCCAAGGTTGTGCATTTTGAAGGGTAGTCACAGTTGTGTTGGAAATGCGGCAATTAATTTGCACTCAACAAACTCCCACAAATGACAATGTGATAATGACTAAATAATCTGTTTTTTTATGATGTTGATTAAGGGATAAATATTGGCCAGGACACCAGGGAATAACACCCCTGCTCTTCCTCAAAATAGTGCCATGGGATCTTTTACATTCATCGAAGCAGGCAGATGGGGCCTTGGCTTAATGTCTCATCTGAAAGACAGCACCTCTGACAGTGCAGTGCTCCCTCAGTACTGCACTCGAATGCCAGCCTTAATTTTGTGCTCAAGTCCTGTAGTGGGACTATGAACCCAGAACATTGTGATTCAGATGTGAGTGATGCAATCAGCTGAGCCATGATTGGCACTGCAATTTGATTAAACTGAACACAGCAACTTTGTCAGCTCTCCAAATTTAAAAAAAAATATGCATATTACAAAGATTAGTAACAAATTTTCACTGCCCTATCAAGTGAAGCTTAACATTAATATTAATTGAATTGTTAATTTCTTTCAGAGTTGGCTTTGTGAAAACATTTCTGATAATTTTCTCGCTAAGATCAATTTTAATATGTTCCAACCTTAACACTGACAGAATTTTAATTCTTCACAGGGTAACTTCCTTCTTACTGGGGTCATTTTGACTTTGTACAATAGTTGGTATGATTTGTTATCTTGATATAATGAAATACCGGTGGCCTTATTTTGAAAGATTTCTCAAGGCTAGTAACCTATTTCTCACCCATATGTTGCCAATTGGATGCAGCATTGGATGTATCAAACAATGTATGCAAAGCCAAATGCCTTTCCTTAGGGTCCCAAAAAGGGCAACCTTTGCTACACTTCTTTCAAGGCAACCTCTGAAATTGAAGGTGCTCTGTTGATATTGACATGCCTTCATTTTAGATCCTTGTATCGCATACCTGTAAGAAAATAATGCCAGTTGAAAAAAAAATTAAAGCAGTGTATTGTACTGCAGAATGGTAGGACATGGGAACGCAATTTTGAGTTCCTATGTAGTGAGCACTTGATAATGATCAGGTCATTTGGGTGTGGTGGGGGCTGGGATGATATAAAGAAGAGACCGTGGGTGGAATTGTCCCAGATTTGTACTAAGTGTGGTAGTGGGTGGGTAAAACAATGTTTCACCCGCCGGCCGTAATGGCGGTTTCTCATGCTGTATTGATCCAAACCCACTGCATTAAATATGCATTCCTGGGAAACACACCGTTCCCATGTGGGCGGGCTCTCAATTGCCCGCCATGCCTTCACCTCGCCATTTCATTGCACCAGGCGCCATACTTAAAGTGTAGCCATGTGTACTCATCTCAGTATTTCCAGTCCATGACTGCTGCACAGAAGACGTGGCCCAGAAAGGCAAGAAGACTGCAGTCCCCAGGTTTAATGATGCGTCCCTCGAGCACCTTTTTGACATAGTGGAGGCCCGCCGTGATGTTCTCTACCTCAGCTCTGGCTGCAGGATGGGCAGCAACCTCACTAACCCAGCATGGGAAGCAGTGGCAGTGGTGGTCAGTGCCAATGCCCTGCAAAAGAGGACAGCCACCCAGTGCCACAGGAGGATGCATGACCTCCTCTGTTCTGCCAGGGTAAGTCACTCTTTTCATCACTGTCAACTCACACACTCACAAACCCATCACACATCCACACATCCTCACTCACTGAGGATTCAAGGGACATCACCATTCACACTCTCACACACACCTCATTGTCCTCATCCCATCCATGGCACCACTCGCCTGAACGAGTGGACAACACACACATACCAGGCATCCTTATCATCTGGCCTGGCAGGCATCCTGCTTACACTCTCTCCATCTCTATTCATGCAGGACAAGCTGGCACACAACAAGAGGGAGCGGTCGCAGACTGGCAGAGGAATGCTGGACACTAAGGTTCTAACAGGCTTTGAAAATAGAGTCATATAGCTGACTGGCAAAGACCTGGACCAGAGGTGCTTTACCAAGTGAGGATCCAGCAGTGAAACATCCATCAGACAACCACCCTGTGAGTTATGTGTCTTGTTTCACAGGCCACTGCCATGCACTAATTATCTCTCCTTGCTTTTGCAGGCACTTCTGGGAAACAGCCAAGAGAGTCCACAATCCAGGGCTTCCAGTCAAGCCCCAGAGAAGCACAGAAGAGGAATCTGCTGAAACCCTCCCTGAAGACCTGTCACAGTGCTCACCCAAACCCTCCACCAGCACAGAGACACACACCTCGGTGGGATCTAGTTCTAGAGTAGGCTTGGTGTCACAATCTGATGAGCACATCACACTTTCTGATCCACATCAGGTGGCGGCAGAGGCAGGGACTTCCCAGGTTTCCAGCACCCAGAGGACTGGAGGCCAGGAATTTGCTGAGTCCGAGTCTGATGACGAGCCTCTGGACTCAGTCATGTCACAGTTGCTGGAGCTGCAAAGTCAAGCTCGAGAATATCAGGAAGTCCGCTGTACCCCTCAGATTGCAAGGCACGATGGTGGAGTCCGTCCACCTTCAGGCTGAGGTGATAGCACCGGCATGCCAACGCACTGAGGTCAACACTGGTAGGATGGTAGCCGCCATGGAGGCCTTGGTCCAGGAGGTTGCTCCTGTACTGCTGCGTGAGCTCAACTCCATCTCCGATGCCATTGTTGCCTCCAACAGTACGTACACGAGAGGGGTGCAGGACAGCCCGATCTCACTCTAGCTACTCCTTCTTCTCCAGGAGTCAGCCAGAGGCCCTTGGCTCCCCATATGGATGAGGATCAGCAGGTGCACACCTCAGGGCCATCCACCCAGGTGACTCTGGGAGTGTCTGGCCCATTTGAATCCCCTCTTCCTGTGACCTCAGCAGCTCCAGCTCCACAGGCTGAGGAGGGTGCCACTGGCACACAGCAGGACCCCAAAAGCAGGCTAGGGACCTCCAGGTCCTGGTCCTCCAGAGGATATCCACCAAGGTCATCACAGATAGGGCATAGCAGTCGGCAGGCTGCCTCCACCTCCGCTGTGGATAATGACAATATTACTGATGCCTGCACCTCGATGGTGCTTGTCATTGTTGCCAGAATGTAGTGGGCAGGCATCACAGAGTTCCGTCATTCTCTCTGTGCGCTCCCAGCACTTTTGTGGTGGGGCTGGCCTCCCCATCTCTTCAGCATCTGTGACCAGTGACGCTGTGATCCTGAAGGGGTCAGATGCTGAAGGTAGACAAAGGATCAGGTGTGTTTAGAGTTTCATAACTGCATCTGCAGGATATGACCCTGATCACAGAGCATAAGCGAGCTGCCCTCGGCCAGACAGGAGTCAGACATTCTCAGAGGCTATGCGAAGATCTACGGAGTGTTCTCACTGCATGTTGTCATCATCGTCCTGCAATCAAGCGATTAGGGCCTCTGCTACATCTCCATGACAGGAGCCTTATCACAGAGCATATGCACACTGCCATAAGCCAGACTGGAGTCAAATGTTCATAGATGCAATGTGAGGAACTATGGTGTCTCCTCATTGTATGTCATCATCATCCTCCACAAATCTAGCAGCTACGAGGGCCTCCCCAGCACACCTGCCTTGTCTGGCCAGTGCGAGGGCCTCATCACCAACATCATCGCCTTCAAGGACCTCCTCACCCTCAGCACCATCGATGTCCTCCTCATCAGAGGAGACCTCCAGCTCCTGCATTTCCTCCTAAGCCAGCTCCTTTCCCCATTGCAGTGCCAGGTGTAAAGGGCACAGCAGGCGACGATGATATGTGACACCCTCTGTGGGCTATATGCAGGCTCCACCAGACCGGTCCAGGCACCAGAACCTCATCTTCAGCATCCTGATGGTTTGCTCCTCTAAGATGCAAGCTGCATCATGAGCCTCGTTATACCATCGCTCTGCTGCAGTCAGAGGCCCCCGCATGGGTGTCATCAGCCACGTCCACTGCGGGTAGCCCTTGTCCCTGAGAAGCCAACCCTGCAGCCTCTGTGGACCCTGGAAGACATCAGGGATCTGTGACCAACCGAGAATGTAGGAGTCGTGGACACTCCCTGGAAACCATGCGCAGACTTGCAGGATGCGTTTATGGTGGTCACACATCAGCTGTGCATGCAGCGAATGGAAGCCCTTATGGTTGACATAGTTGACCCCTTGTTGGGATGGAGATCTGAGCACCACATAAGTGCAGTCAATCACACCCTGCACCTGTGGGAATCCCGAGATCTGGGCAAATCCAATCGCTCCTGCTTTCTGGCTCTCTTGATTCTGGGCGAAATGCACAAAGCTATTTGCCCTCGTGAAGATGGCATCCATGACCTCATGGATTCATTTGTGGGTGGAGGCTTGTAGTATCCCACAGAGGTCACCTGAGGAGCCCTGGAATAAGCCACAGGCATAAAAATTGAGTGCCATGGTCACTTTCATGGCCACTGGCAGTGGATGCCCTCCATGTCTCCATGGGGCCAAATCCTGCAGCAGATAGAACAACCAGTTTCCTAGACATTCGTAGTCTTCAGTGACACTGGTTCTCTGTCATCTGCAGGCATGAAAGGCGGCATCTATAGACCCTGAGTCTAGCTAGGTGCCAACCAACAACGGCTCACTGTAGCTGTTCAGCAGCATATGCAGAAGCCCCAGCTGCCCCTTCTTCCTGAGGGTGCTGCTCTTGCCTCTGCACAAACAGGCACCTTCATTGCTCTCTTCTCTGTTGTCTCCATTGTCTGTAATCCATGAGGCATACGGCTAGGTCACCAGGCTCCTGATATACTCCTCCTGCAGAATGAAAGAGAGAGACCACGTGGGTTAGCATGGGTGTACTAAGAACCTCTCTTGATTAAGTCTGAAGGCCACTTAACACATCCCAGAGAGTGCTGGTCACCATTTGGATGGCCAGAGTTTAGTGCGCTGCATGGCTGCCTGAAACCTCAAGCACCTCCGCCCCACTCCACCTGACCGATTGGCAGCAGCTTCGGCCACTGGACTGCATGCTGTGCTGTCAGCTCAGGCACAGGCATTCTCCTCACTCACACTGCTAGGCTGCGCTGTTAGCTTGAACGGTGGGGAGACTGGTCCAAACCGGGATGGCGACAATGCAAGGGGCTGTGAGCGCGTCCATTAGTGACCGCTCCATGGCCAGCTTTAAAAAGGAGATTGTACAACTTGCCCAGTTGTCCAACTGTTCTGCAGTCCACTAAAACAATCATTGGTTTGTAGTCTGTGCCCAAGGTACGAAAAGCTCTAGAGCACTTGGTGGTTCTTTCATGCCTCTGCGTTGCTTGAGTGGGAAGAAAAGCTAGAGGCCCGACTCCATGCATGTCAATGTGGTTGTGTCTGAACTGTCTCAGCTGCAGAGAAATGGTCACTTTATACAAGGTTTCCCTAATGCGTGGCTGCTTCCTTCCCCACCCAGCCCCCACGTGTTTGTGCAATACCTTCAACCACAGGCCAGCCCTTGCCACCACGCCTCCAATGCGCCTTAACCTTGAAGTCCAACAAGTGACCCAGGTGAGTGCCGTGCAACATTACTGTGTACTCACCTCCGAGTTCCTCTCAAAGTGCAGCCCACCAAGTACACGCCTTATATATGCTGTTGTGAAACATGTCGGTGTGCAATCACGCCAACGTGGGCTGACAATCCAGCTGTGGGGTGGGGGTGGGGGTGGGGGTGGAGGGGTGGTGGTGTTTGGTGGGGGGTGGTGCTGGTGGTTGGGGGGAGGGGTGTTGGTGATGATTCTGATGATTCTGGTAGGCTGGCCTTATATGCAGATGTATTTCAATGAGGCTTCCGACATCCAATGGCAGGAAACACGGCCGCTATCGAAGGGCTGAGCGGATGATTGCAAGCTGGTTTCACGACATCGTGAAACCTAATTTTTGCCTGCTCGCCATATTGGCTGCTCACACCACCGAGCATGGCCGACGCCAACGGGCATGGACGATTCCACCCCACATATTTTTCTGCTAGGCCATGTCAGTTAACAATAGATGCTGAATCTATTAATTGAGTCACATACTTAAAACATGAGTGATATTAAGATTTATTTCACTATGTGCGAGAGGACAATGTCATAACTTCTGTAACATGTAGGGTGTTCCTCTAAGTGGAAACTGCTTTTTGTTGCGAAGATTGAACATTCTTTTGTACTAACACATATTTTTTGATATTAAATAGGATCTTCATAAATATTTTATATATTGTTTTGCTTCCTGTCAGTACAATTCCATCTATAGCCGAAGAGGCTGGCATTGACCCATTGCAACACATTTTCAGTCGGCCAGTTCAGCTCTTCTCAATTAAAGTGCAATGAATGACACTTTTGTTTCTGGGCCTTTCAGCAACATAAGGTCATTTTACATAGTAAGAAATGATAAATTATGTGCAAATGGATACAGCCCATTGTTGACAAGACATCAATTTGAAATAAAGTGGTTAATCAAGAACCTCTTAAAACTCTAGCTTCAATCAGACTCAGGTCATGTTTGGTTATTATCACCAGTGAGCAGTGAAACACTCTAATTAATGGTGCTGACTAAACTGAACCACAGCAATTTTGTCAGTTTTCCAAATTTAACAAACCATATGCATATTACAAAGATCAATAACAAATTCTAACTGCCATGTCAAGTGAAGCTTAGCATTAATATTAATTGAACTGTTAATTTCTTTCACAGTTGGCTTTGCGAAAACATTTCTGATAATTTTCTTGCTAAGATCAATTTTAAGATGTTCCGACCTAACACTGACAGAATTTTAATTCTTCACAGTGTAACCTTTTGCTTATTGGGGTGAGTTTGACTTGGTGCAATGTATAAAATGGACAATATCAAATTGACAGCCAGTCATAGGCCTAAATTTTACCCGCATTGGGTGGGCTTGGTGGAAGCGGGTGAGGGCGGTCGCGGATCTGACCATCACCTGTGATCGGCTCTGCATTGCCATTTTACGTGCGTGGGCCAATGAAGGCCCGCCCAGCGTAATAGGCGAGCGGTAGTGCACAGCGCTACCTGTGCTGGCGGGGAGAGGAAGGAGAGTTGGGGCCAGCGCTCTTTCGCGCATGTGCATGAAAGAACGCTTCAATTTCCCTGAGGCATGGAGCTGCCTCAGGGAGATTGAGGAGCTTTTGAAATAAATAAATAAATGGAATAACAATTTAATGAAACATGTCCCTTCATGTGACTGTGTCATATGAAATGGGACATGTTTTTATATTTCAGAAAAAAATTTTATTCGATTTATTAAAGTTTTAGGAAACCTCATCCCCTCGTGGATGTGGTTACCTAAAAAACATAAAGGCCGCTTGGCCTTTTTGCCAGCCTGCCAACCATTAGGTTGCCCGCCAAACGAAACATTGCGAGACAGCGCGATGACGTCAGGAAGCACGTCCAACCTCATCGCATGTCATTTTACATGTTGGCGTGTCGGGCCTGGCCCCGCACACCGACTGAAAAATCCTGGCTATAGAGTCAAATTAAAATAATAAAATTTAGCTGAATTTTGTGCAGGCGGCAGAAGTCCACTGCTGGATCCCAAAATGGGAGGCGACCATGCTTTGGCCTGTGGTGTGACCTGGGGAGGCTTATTGCCAATCGGAGGGCTGGTAGCTCAGCAGTCTCAGCAGTATACGGCAAGTGGTAGCCATTCTGAATGAGGATGCAGCCACACAGAGAGGGCACCTAAATGGCCCGACACCCTCGAAGGTTCACTGTGCACAGGCTGTGCTGTTGCCACTGGAAGGCCATTGCTGCTTAGGGATCTGTCCATCAGCCCTGGAGTGCCCAAAAAGTAGGGCCACACCTCCTGTAGCCCACTGGGAAGCCACCACGTTTCACAGAGTGATCTCCCTACATGGTGGCTAGCCCCTTGATGTGGGTAAAATGCTTGCGAAGGTGGGAAATCACCCATAATTGGCCACTTAATGGCTCAGTTAACTGCTGGGCAGTCAGCCAAGTTTCCCGCCTCTGGCAAAATGGCATAGCAGTGGGAAGTTGTTGGGTACCCTCTCCCAACATCTTTTCACACCATTTTTTCAGCCTTCCCATCTCCCAGTCCATTCCTAAAGGGCTGGAAAAATTCTGACCATAACTTTATTAAGGCACAATGGGAGCCCATTTTGCCCAGTGAGTCCATGCTGCCTCTCTGCAGAACAGACCAGTCAATCCCATTCCCTGCTCTATCCCCATGGAGCTGCAAGCTTTTTTTCCCCCTCAAGTGCTTATCCAATTTCTTTCTGAAATCATTGATCATCTCTGCTTCCATTGCCCTCATAGACAGTGAGTTCCAGGTCATACTAATCGCTGCATAAAAAAGTTCTTCCTCAAATCAGCCATCTATCTCTTGCGCAAAACCTCAACTTTGTGTTCTCTAGTCCTTGCACCATCAGCGAATGGGAACACCTTTTCTTTGTCTATCTTATCCAAACCTTTCATAATCTTGCACACCTTTATCAAATCTCCCCCCAATCTCTTTTGCTACAAGCAGAAAAACACCATTACCTCTAACCTAACCTTGTCGCTAAATTCCCTCATCCCTGGAATCATTTATGGTAAATCTCGAGGATTTTCACATCCTCCCTAAAGTGACGTGACCAGAACTGCATGCAATGCTCTAATTCTACTTAACCAGAGCTTTATAAACATTCAGCATAACTTCCCTGCTTTGTGCTTAATACCTCTATTTATGAAGCCCAAAATCCCATATGCTTTGCTAACTCCTCTCTCAAAATGTTTGCCACCTTCAAAGATCTATGCACATTAACCCTGATGTCCCTCTGCCCATGCGCACTTTAGAACTGTGCCATGAAGTCTATATTGCCTGTCCCTGTGCTCTCTTCCAAAATGCTTCACTTCACACTTCTCTGTATTAAATTTTATCTGCCACTTCTGCTAACCTTTCTATGTCCTGGTGCAGTTGATTGGTATCATCACTGTTTGCCACATCACCAAATTTGGTATCATTAACAAATTTTGAAATTTTGCTGTGTAAACCAGTACTGACATCTTTTTTATATATTAAAAAAACACAGTGATCCAAACATTGACCCTTGGGGTATCCTGCTATCTACCATCCACCAGTCTGACAAAAAAACACTTACCGTGACTCACTGGTTTTTGCCATTTTTTTAATCCAAGCTGACACTGACCCTCCTATTTCATAAACATTAATTTTGTTTGCCAGCCTTTTATTTGGTACTTTGTCAAATGTTTTCTTAAAATCCATATAGGTAACATACACCTCATTTCCTTCATCTATCTTCTCTATTACTTCATCAAAAAATTCAATTAGTATGGTCAAATATGATCAGTCTTTTACAAATCTCTGCTGGCTCTTCCTAATTAACTCAAACCTCTCCAAGTACCTGTTCATTTTTTTCTTGATTATTGTCTCTAAAACCTTACCCACGATTCATATTATATTGACCAAGCTATTACTAGGAACATCCTTACACTCTTTCTTGAATAAGCATGTCACATTTGCCACTTTCTAATTCTCTGTATTGCCTGTGTCTAGGGAAGTTTGGAATATTATGGCAAGCCCTTCCATTTTCTCCACCCTCATTTTTCTGATCGACATGGGATGCCAGCCTTCTGGACCAGGTGACTTATCCATTCTAAGCATAGCCAATCTTTCCAGTACATCCTGCCTATCAATTTTCACCTCAATCAATACCTCTAAATTCTCTGCTTCCACTGATATTTTGTCAGCATCCTCTTCCTTAGTAGGCACCAATATTAATTACTACACTCATTAAGTATTCTCACCTTGTCCCCTGTTTCTAACATATTGTGATATTATGTCATTTATTACTTACATAACAACATGAGTGCCTATAGCACATAGCATTGCTACTGATTTACAGAGACTGAGTTTTCTTAATGGTGTTTTGTGAATTGACTTTCATTAAATTGTTCTGTCCCATGAAAACTGAAAATGAGCTGCTCTTGCCAGTTTTAAAACTAAGAATCAGTACATTATAGCTGCAGCGTGTGCTATTTATCTACAGGATGACTGCATTAACTCATCAAGTCTTCATCAGAAGCACCTTGCAAACCTATGATCTCACCACCTAGCAGGATAAGGATAGTAGGTGCATCACCTGGAGGTTCACCTCCAAGTCACACACCACGTTGACTTGGGCATATATTGCCATTCTTTCATTGTCGCTGAAGTTAGATATCTCGGGGCTGGGGGTCAAAAATCTGCAGTGGCACATCCTACCTGCCTGGTTGCTCTGGCTCAGCCTGTGTCAAAATTGAAAGCGCTGGGGAAGATTTCTTAAATTAACTGAAAATGGTGGCATCCACACTGCTGAGGTATGTTTAGGGCACACACACCCTCAACCCAAATATTGGAAAATTTGCCATTTGTTGCTGGTATAGGGCAGGAGTTTAACCCAGAGAAAGAAAATTGAGTACCCCAATCAATCCTCACCGTACCCTGCACCACCTTGTAACAAAAAAACATCCAAGTACATGTTTTTAAAGCTTTCCTTTATTTTTACTTTATTTGTTTGGGGCCCAGAGGACAATCAAGAACTGGAACTCAGGTGAGCCTACATCCACCGTTCCACCATTAGGTAGCTTAGTACAGCTGCTTTATGTTCAAAGTCCACTGGATGAGTGTAGATTTTCAGCGACTGATATTTATTGCATTGCATAGGGAGCATAGAGTTCATCTTTTTAGTAGCATTGAGGATGGTTCTGGGTTTTAGTTGGATGGAAGGAGGCAGGCAGCAGGGAGGTCCTGCACATTGATAGCAATGGGAGATGGATTTGACTTTGATAGAACTGGGGTGAGGGCCCTGAAGTTTGGAACACTGTGGTGAGGCTGCTTTGGTTTGGCATCACTGGGATGGGGGAAACTCGGGTTGCCAAAGCAATGGAGAAGATCCTGAGGCTTGGCAAGTTTGGTTGGAGTTTGCGGTTTGGCTCATTAGTGTATTCCCTCTTTCTGATAGCAATGAGGAAAAGGCAAGAGCTTGAGAGAACTATAGGGCATCCTGACTATTGCAGCACACCTAAGAAATATCTACAAACATTAAACTTGTTGAAGGATTTTCCCCTCGGCGATTTGGGGGCGGGACCCGCTTGCCGAGGGGAAAATGATACGGGATGACATTGGGAGGAACCCCTGACGTCATCCCGGTCCATTTAAATCTTCAGGAAGGCGGGTGGACAGTGAAATCAGCTGTCCGCCCACCGACCTGTCAATGGCCAATTAAGCCACTGACAGGCTAATTAACCTTGTTAAAGACCTGCCTGTCCAAGCTTAAGGCTGGTGGGCAGGCCAGGAGCCCCAGCTGGCTCCAGATTATTCATGAAACTTCATCCACTGGCGGGATGAAGTTTCATGTCCGTTTTTTAAAAATTGAATAAACTATGTGTTTCTTATTAACATGTCCCATCTCGTGTGACATTGTCACATGAGGGGGACATGTTAATAATTTTAATATTTCTCTATTTTTTGACTTTTCTTACCTATCATTAATCTCCCTGAGACAGCAATTAGCACGCGAAAGAGCGCACTGCTCCCTGAGAATAAGTGCTGTCTCAGGGAGCAATGTGCTCTTTCGTGTGCTAATTGGCCCACCCACTCAAAATGGCAGTGGGCCCTGTTTTGACAGCGGGGGTCAGCTGCCCACCCGCCACCGAGCCGGTGGGGCCCACCCGCCCGCCCACCAAAGACAAAATTCTGTTGGTGTTTGTGATTTGTTCTTGGAAGTGTCCCTACGCAAATGCATTTCTATCTCTGTCTACTTACTTCTCTCTTTCTCTAGCTGTGATTTAACTAGTGTTTTATACAGCCCCAACACTGCCTTCCTGCTATTATATTCTATGCCTTGGCTATTAAAGGAAATTAACCTGTATGACTCCTTAATCACCTTATCCACCCGTCCTGCTACTTTTAGTGATCTGTGGATGTGCACTCCAAGATCTCTCTGCTTTTTCACACTTCTCAGGATCACACTATTTATGATGCATTCACCTGGCCTTGTCTGTCCTTCCCAAATGCATTATCTCGTACTTCTTCAGATTGATCTCTTCTGTACACCTGACCAGTTCATTGATATCTTTCCCCAGTTTACAGCTTTCTTCCTCACTATCAACCACACAACCGATTTTTGTATCATCTGCAAAGCTCTTAATCATGCCATCTGCTTTTAAGTCTAAATCATTAATATATACCATGAAAAACAAATGACCTATTACTGAGCCCTGCAGAACCCACAATGGTAACAGCTTTTCAGTCACAAAAGCATCCATGAACCTGTTACCCTTTGCTTTCTGCCACTGAGATAATTTTGGATCCAACTTGCCCCCTTCCCTTGGATTCCTTGGGCTTTTACTTTTCTAACCTATATGTCATGTGGGATCTTGTCAAAAGCCTTTCTAAATCCACATATACTACATCTTAGCCTTATCAACCCTCATTGTTACCTCCTCAAACAATTCCATCAATTTAGTCAGAAACAACCTTTACTTAACAAATCCATGCTGACTGTTCTTGGTTAATTAATACTGTCTCAGAACATTTTCCAATAATTTATCCGGCAACATGGTTAGGCTGATGGGCCTGCAATTACTCAGTCTATCCCAGGCTTGTCCGCCTTTTTGCTTTGGTGGGGGTCACATTTCAAAACTTTTCTCACCCAGGGGGCCAATCAGTGAATTTCAGAAGGATAAACTTTGGCACAACATTAAACATGAATTTCAAAGTAAAACTGAGGTATGAAAAGAAACAACTTGCTGAGCAAATAAACAATGAGTAATAATAGGGTGAGTGTGTGTGTGTGTGTGTGTGCCCGGTTCACTCCAAATCTCAAGGTGCTCACTCACTCACCCTTGCCCACTGTGAGAGTGGATGAGAGTGCATGATGGAGTGTGTGGATGAGGGTGAATGAGAACGCTGATACTGGGAGTGACGCAGACTTATGGACACACTCTGCGTCTGCACACACACTCCCCTCACACACTCCCTCTCTCCCTTTCCTCTCGTACTCATTTTCCCTCTCCCCTCATACTGTCTCTCTCTCTCTCTCTCTCTCTCTCTCCCTTCATACTTTCTCTCTCACACCTCCCCACACTCTCCCTCTTACACCCCCCACACACTCTCACACCCCCTACACTCTCACCTCCTCATTCTCCCTTCCCCTTCACACTCTTTCTCACCCTTCCCCCTTGCACTCTCTCCCAACCCCCCCTTGCACTCTCCCGCCTACCTCCCCTTGCACTCTCTCTCAAGCCCCCCGCACTCTCTCACAACCCCCGCCCTCGCACTCTCTCCCAATACCCCCCACACTCTCTATCAACTCCCCTCACACTCTCTCTTTATATCACCCCACACTCACTCACCCCCTCACACTCTCTCTCAACCCCTCTCACACTCTCTCTCTCACACAGTCTCGTCACACTTTCTCAGATGTCATTGGGCGCTGCTCCTGCTGCTTCGTGTTCTGCCTCAGCCCGCCTGGGCCCCACTTGAACTTCCCTGAACCCCACTCTGGCTGCCTCACTGCCTGGGATCTGTTCCAGGCTGCCTGGGTCCAGTCTGGAGGCCTCAGCTCCACTCTGGATGCTTCAGCCCTATTCCAGGCTGCCTGAGCCCCGCTCCCTGGCACCTCTGCTCTCTACGCCTCCATCTGGCCCGCCTGGGCCCACTCTGGCTGCCATCTGCCCCACTCCAGCAGATGCCTGGGCCCCGATCCCTAGCACCTCTGCTTCCTTGTTCACACTCTCTGCTACCTCCATTTCCTTGTCCACACTCCCTGCTACCTCCGCTCCCTCGTCCACGCTCCCTGGCACATCCGCTCCCTTGTCCATGCTCCCCGGCATATCCGCTCCCTTGTCCACACTCCCTGGCACCTCTGCTCCATGGGCCCTGAACTGACCGCTGCTGGTGTTAGCTGCTCCTCCATTCACAGGTTGTTTCTCTTCCACATTTGCTGCTGATAGGCTCATGTGAGCCTATTAGCAGCAAATATGGGAGAGAAATGGCCTGGGATTGGAGGAGCAGCTCCTTATGGAATCTTCCATTCAAACCTATCTGTTTGATAGCATTTTGAAAACTAGCTCCAGGGGCTGCATGGAGGAGCTTCACAGCCCGCAGGCTGTATATTGGGCAAACCTGGTCTATCCCTTTCTCCCTATTTAAACAAATGTAAACATTAGCAGTCCTTCAATCATATGGTACCATGCCTGTAGTTTCCGAGGATTGGGAAATGATAATCAGAACTTCTTGTATTTCTTCTCTTGCTTCTCTTAGCAGACTGGGATACATTTCATCTTGGCCTGGTGACTTATCTACTTTCAAAGATGCTAAACCACTTAATAATATCATTAATTATTTAAAAACTTCTTCTCCTTCTTTCCTAAAGAGGCTGACTGTTATTGGGATCTGGTTCCAGAGATTGCTAGAGGCCTCTGATACCTTATTGAAATACACATTCTTCATATGTTAACCTGAACAACGTGCATCAGAATATTCTGACAAAGAGGGTGTCACTATGGGCAACTTGGTAGCACTCTGGAAGAAAGCCTTGACCTATTTTCCCTTAGCCAGCCAGGGTGTTGAGAATATCTCCATTGTTGAAAAAATTTGCAGAGTCATAAAACTTTAGACACAGCTTTAAATTCAACTGAATGATGTCTTTACTCATTGGTCCATTAAGAACCTTAAAGCCCAGCTTGAATTAGACATGGAGCAAAAATATATCAATATCCTCATTACCTCTTGGTGATATCTACTCACATTGGTAATTCATAGCCCTGTCGCTTCAACATTTTGTTCTTTTCTATTACAATACTTACAAATAATTCTATCTTTTGGTCCTTGTAAATGTAAACATTGTCTACTGTGTCAATGAACGGTGTTGGAGATATATATTTTTTTGTGGCATAGATCATAAATTAGATTCAAATGAAGAAGATCCTTCAGGACATTTCATTTCATGTCTGCAGAATAGAAACATTACCATCTCCCTATTACAGACTGTAGGTAAATCTTAAATGTGTCAAATATTGTACTCTGGCCTTGGCTACCAACGTTAGCATCTGTGAATTTTCAATTTGGCTCATTAAATGCTTATGGATAGTCAAAAATCTTTCTGATCCATTTTATTTATACAATACTTTAACCCCTTCTCAAATTATGTTCACTGGATCTTGTCAACAGCTCAACCTGAAGAACAGCCCAGCGTTGTAAAGATGCATTTGTACCCAATTCATACTGTTCACCTCTATGCTTCTGCGGGATTCCTTATTTATAGGCAATTGTCATTTTGCATCAACCAGTGAAAGTATTTTAAACAATAGCATAATATATTAGCAAAACATCTATAAACAATTGAGCTCAGATCATTGGATACGGTATCTTAGATGCCTCCACTATAAAAACATTACTAAAAGTCCAAAACTTCTAAGCTATTTAACCATGGAAGAATTTTTGGAATTTGTTTGAAAAGCTCTGGCTCACTATATTACTGATGCAAAGGCCCAATCCTTGGTGCATTCTGTATGTTGGCTCCTACAAAGCACACATCATTGGAAAGAGTCAGTTGAAATTTGTATATTTAGTAGGAGGCTCAATAGACAAGACAGTTTGAAAATACCCTTGGCTCATCAGAGGAAGACTCACTGTGCACAAGCTGCAGTATATGCTACTATTCTTCATACTTTATTTTGTCTTTCCAAGGTATTTTTTATAATTCATTGGAATTCATTGAGCCTCCTGCCTTGATAATAACATTTTTAGTCAGCTAAGGATCTGATGTACAGATTCTTATTACAATGCATGCTTATTGACACTAAGATAGGAGAGGCAGTAAATTATATAGATGAAAACAGAAAGTAACAAAAGGGCATGGGCAGATTAAATAAGTTGGCAAAACTGTGACACATGGAAGTTAATATGGGGAAGAAAGAAAAATCAGAATATTATCTTAATGTGAGAGACTAGCTAGCGGAAGAGGAAAAGGATTTGGGTGACTAGTTACATAATTCATTAAAAACTTGTGCACAGGTTAAAAAAGTAATCAAAAGGGGAATGAAATTTTGGCATGGATCTCAAGGGGTTTGGAATACAATGAGGAGGAAGGGATGCTTTGGTGGTGCAGAGCCTTGGTCAGACCCTATATGGAGTGGTGCATTCAGTTTTGAACCTCACAAGTTAGGAAGAGTATACTGGCTTTGGAGGGAGTACAATGCAAATTCATCAGAATGATGCCAGGGCTTAAAGGGTCATGATATGTGAACAAGTTCTGAAAATCATGGCTTATATTTCCTTGGATTTAGAAGGTTAAGAGATGACATAATTGAGGTATTTAAAGTGATAAAACAATTTGATAGGTTAGATACAGAGAAGCTATTTCCTCTGGAGGGGGAATCCAGAACAATCTTAAGCTTAGGGCTAGGTTATTCGGGAGTTAAATCGAAAGCGCTTTTTCATACAAAGGGTAATGGAAATCTAGATTCCTTTCCCCTAAAATATTGCACATATTGAGTCAATTGAAATGTTCAAGTCTTTAAGTAACATGTTTTTTTATTACTTAAGGGTACCAAGGAATATGGTTCAAAAGCAGATAAATGGAGTTCAGGCACAGATTATTCTATGACCTAATTGAATGGCAGGACAGGCTTGACAAACCAAAAAATCTTATTCTGTTCATAAGTGCCTATGTTGCTAAGCTTAAAACTCCAAACTAAACTTTTGAGAAATTCATATTGAATTTCTATTTGCCTGATCCAAGGTGTATCTTATCACATCCCACTTAACTAACCTTAGAGAATTTAAGTGCAGACTATCAAGGACCAAGCTTTAGCAAAACCCAAGCATACAACAGGGTTCTGGAGGAGTTTAACCTGCTGAAATCATGTAACTAATCACCACACTAGCAAGCTTTCTGTCTAGTTAGAATGCCACATAATATTCTTGGCAAAGATGGTGCTTTGTGTGATGGCTGAGTTTCAGTTCATGTTGAAGGAATTGAGTTTCAAAGAGCTGTAGGGCCCAACGGATGCAAATTATTCTGGATAACCGGTTGTGAGGCACAAGTGTCTGTGTCTTTTTTGGATGAGAAGACCAAAGCTTGACATTTCACAGTGGAGCCACTATCTTTACTTTCCTTCTTGGAAATCAACTTGAGGTGCAACAACATTTGATTGAGAAAGAGCTTCTCCTTTGGTCTTAGCTGGCATTCTGGGAAACCCTATGGGATAAAATGTCACCCAGATGGGAGGGTGACACTCTCATCTCATTAATACACAGGTCTTGTTTCTTCCAGCAGGCATGTGGAATGGAAAAATGTCAGTAAATTTCCATGCTATGTTGTAAGCTTAGGAGCTTCAGGCAGCAGACATAGAGGTCAGTTTTTTAAAGTAGATTTTCTGCAACAATTGCAAGGCTTGATGTTTTTCGGATGTTACCTAAACTATGAAAGCCCCCTTTCCCCTTGTGAGTCAAACATTGCCATAAAGGCAATATATGACTTTTATTTTAAAGTACATCCAATAATGTCAGCAGCTTGGGGTTACCATTGGCTAGAAACTAAACTAGACCATCCATATAAATACTATGGCTACAAAAGCAGATCAGAGGCTGGGGATTCTGTGGCTAGTAACTCACCTCCTGACTTCCCCAAAGTCTGTCCACCAGCTGCAAGGCTCAAGTCATACTCTCCACTTGCCTGATTGAGTGCAGCTCCAACAACACTCATGAAGCTTGACACCATCCAGGACAAAGCAGCCTGCTTGATTGGCACCCCATCCACCACCTCAAACATTCACTCCCTCCACCATTGATGCACAGTGGCAGCAGTGTGTACCATCTATAAGATGCACTGCAGCAACTCACCCAGGCTTCTTCTACAACACCTTCCAAAGGACAAGGGCAGCAGAAACAAGGGAGCACCTCCACCTCAAAGTTCCCTTCCAAGTCACTCACCATCCTGACTTTGAACTATACCACCATTCCTTCACTGTCAGTGGTCAAAATCCTGGAACTCCTTTCCTAACAGCACTGTGGGTGTACTTACACCACATGGACTGCAGCAGTTCAAGATGGCGGCTTACCACCACCTTCTGGAGGGCAATTAGGGACAGGTAATAAATACTGGCCTAGCCAACGACGCCCTCACCCCGTGAAACAATAAATAGATTTTTTTTTTAAATCCTCTGGTGTTATGCCATTCAGAAAAAGGAAACTACTTGGACTATGCTGCAGGCTATTTACAGCACAACCTTGGGGGGGGTGGTGGGGGGGGAGTTGTGGGGGGAGGTGGCGGTTTAGATCATTGTAATTAAAGATAATAGTGTGTGAATGCAGTGAATAAAGTGAAAGAGAGTGTATTTCTTTAAAAGTTGGAAACTTGGATTGATAATTGAGACAAGAATGTTACTATGTCAGGACCTGTCCCTTATGTTTGGGGCATGTGTTTGAAGTCAACCAGAACAGATGGAATAAAACTCTCTGCTGCCTGAGAGCTAGGTCATGACTCTGACAAGTTTGGCAGGATTAACCTGAATTTCAACATCTCCAAATTTAACTTGACCTAACCAAGGAACCTTCTTTCCAAAAGAACTGTCTGATAAAAAGGAACTTATTGACAATTAAAATAAACATTTTTAAAAATGTAATTTAAGAAAAATCATAATAAACAATTTCTCTTCTGAGGTCCATTTTTCACTCAATATGAACATCGCATCTGACATGTGCGGTTTGTCTGAACTGAGATAGCTCAATGCTGTCAATATCTATCAAATGAAGCACATCCATTTTTATTGTGCTATGCACACAAGCACAAGCAAAATTATAGTCAATTATAGTCAAGTTTGTCCTTAGATTCATTTGTTCAAACATTAAAGTAAAATTATTAACACCTTATAGCTCAAAAAACAGTGATCAGAAAGAGAATATAATTTTCATACTTCAGTATCATTTTCAAAGCTTAAATAATTCACTGATCATGTGGCAAAGTTGAAGATATGTGTAAACTTGTAAAGATAAGGGTAACTTAGTCCTCCAAAACTTCTGCAGAAAGACAGAAATAGAGCAATAGCACTGAAGCACTAATTCTCTAATTGTGCTCACTTTGAATTTACTCTATGAAGAATATATGACATTATTCAATGGTTAAAGAAAAGGTAATGCTTCACAAATAATAAAGTGAGTGAAGGAGATCTTCCTTACTAATGGTTCATTTTTCTGAAAACTCTTACATACCTTGTTTTATGTCACAGAGCTGGATTTCCAAGTTCATTCTGCTAACCTGTCCCCCTAAAATCCTCCTTTTAAATCATCCTCCATAAATTGGCTGAACTTATCTATCTATTTTTATTCTTACAAGGGATGTAGACATTGCTGGCTAGTTATTGACTATCCTTGAATTTATGAGTTTAAACATTTTGCCTTAAATATCAAAAAAACAATTTTGTTTAGTAGAGTGCTTTGCATGGCAGAAGGCTATGCTTTCTGAGAGAATTGCTGTAATGTTGTATTGTTCTGTGAGGAGACATGCATAGTCCAGTAGCACAGAAGAATACAGTTCAAAAGATTCTTGTTCTGGATAATGTAGCAAGCTGAAGCAGATCCAGGACCCAGTGATTAATTAGTATGCAGGCTAGAGTTTATAACAGGTGAGTTGTATTCACTCATGGCAGCTGTGCCTTTAGACAGTAACAGGGATTGCTTTCCAGCCTACACCTTCTCACTCTCAATTCCTCCTTCTTCAAACACCTCTCCTCATCTGAACTTTGATCCTGGATCATTTCTGATTAAAGGCAATTCAGGTCAACAATTTCTTAAAGCTGTGCCTTACCTTGGCCATTCTGACATTTTATATAACTTCTTAAAGTTGTTACCCTATTGTGAATACAGAGCTTACAAAAGCCTATGACTCACACATTAAAAAATGTTGAATAGTGCATAAACTGGGCATTGCAGTTGGTTGGATAATGACTTTTCAGCTTTGGAATCTGGATTCAAATCTAGCTCAGTCTGAAGGATGAGAGTCCTCATTATCTGTTGTTTGCAAGAATTCTCTACAAAATGAATTTAGACACGCAATCCAATCTCCATTTCAATATGCTCAAGTCCATGGCACAGATTTACTCTATATCAAACAATGCCATCTGTATCCTGGGAGTGTCCAAATTGAAAATTGTTCTAGCCCCATCCCTTATGCTCAAAAAACTGATTATTAATTGAATGTAATAGTATAGACTATTAAATGTTAAAAATTTGATGCAAGGCAGGTTTGTTTAAATCCCTAGGTATATATGTTTATTGCACCTGATGCATTACAAATTTCAAGAGTCAAAAAAAGTTTTGGTTTCAGAAACATCCATTTTAATTAAGAAATTAATATTTATGAATGTATGAATGCGACAAATTATTACATTGTTATCAACTTGAGTGGTACACTGGGGAAGCAGAGCTGAAGTTGAAGCATTGCCTCTGTGTACTCAATTATTGATTTTGCCTGCCTTATTACTGATACTGTTCCTGTGTCTCCTTGTCCAACTTCCGATGGCTTCTTCCCCCCTCCACCTGTCCAACCAATTTTCAATGCTGTCCCTGTCCACCTGACTAGTTGGTTGCAAAGCTTAACTCTCGTCGGTCATCAAATTCCCAATGCTCTGCATATCTTTCCCTATACGCCCCTCCCTTTGATTCCCTGTAGTTTGTCTTTTCCCTTTGACTATTTCCTACTGATCCACCTTTCTGGCTGATTTCCAATGATTGCATTCATCATATCCATAGTTGTTGAAGTTTCCCATGTGGAGGTGTTGAGTAGAATTTGGGCATGAAAGGTATTTCTCAGGTGGTAGCTGATGCATTAATTCAAATATCCTTCATTTCCTGATCAGGCTTTCCTGATCATTCTTTTTGGTGGAGCTTCATTGTTGGCAACCTGTTTGTCCATGTTTTCAGCCAGTTGTATCAGCTGATCCCAAATTCTAACCCTTGGGGCAGTCGCAGTGACTGATATGACAGTTCTCTCAGGAGCAGAAAATTTAGATTAGCTGATTTATCTAGCTGCAAAGGACGAAGAGGTCTCCAGGTAACAATTTAGTGATGAGCTTATGTTCTGACGAAGGTAAAGGTAACCATCTAGGATTGGGGCATACATATTAAGGCTGGGGCAGTGGCTCCCCCTAAGTTGGTGCAGTTTTATTTTTTCCCTCTTTACTGTAACTTTAATTCAGTCACATCAGTTACATTTTAGCAGCAAGAGATATTGATTTCCCACGTGGTGCCCACAGCCAAAAGGTTTGTTGATGAACAAGTTGGAATAAGGTATTGGAATTGGGGTTGGGAAGTGCAGAGGAGGTTGAATTGTGTGGAAGAATGAATGAATGATAGATTAGTAGATGAGTTTTTTATATTGTATTCTGCTAAGGTTTTATGAGGGTTGTGTTAGTAGATCATGTTGGCATGTTATGGGTCTGATCAATCATAAATATGGCTGTGTATATATTCAAGTATGGATAGGTGAGAAACTATCAGTATAGCTCCAACATTTATAGGCAGGTGGGGAGGGAGCGGAGGCACCTGCCAGCAACCGGGAAATCGGTAAATATGGAAAATGTAGAGTCCTGCTGAATTTAATGGCAGGACCACATTTTGAGCATTTGTGCTCAGTTTCTACCTGGCAACTGGCCAACTTAAGAGGCTGTCTGCTGTTGGCGAGTACAAGGTCACAGCTGAGGAATGGCGAGAGGGAGGGAAAGATCGTAAGGAGTGGGGGTATGGAGTAAGAGACTGGGATGTTGGCTGGAGATTGGATTGCTGAAGCATGTATGGAGATCAGATCGTGGTGGGGTGGTGCTGTCTGGAGATAGGATTGTGGGAACTGCATCAGCTAATCATGATAGTGCATCTGGAGATTTGGGGAGGGTGTGCACATTAGCTTGGGTGGGCCAAGGTAAAGCAGTCTTGCTCTGCCTGGCCCACAAGCAGTGCTGGAAAAGCAATCACCTGTTATTTCCAGAACTTCCCATCTCCCTTTAGCGGCTGGATTTCTTGAGCCCTGGGAAACCCAAACAGTAGTGGTTACATCGAAATCTTTGTTAAATTCTGCGACATTCAACTCATTGGCATAGTATAATTCTCAACCTTCCTCTCGAGAGCAGGCGACTTGTCTATCCGTCAACCCTCACTGGTGAAACAGGAAGTGGAAACACCTGCAGCCAAAGGAGTTGAATTTCCCATTTTTATACCATTTAATTGACACCAGGCCACTGTTCCACTCCTCTTGGGGGCAGGGAGAGGGCGGGGTTAAAATTCATTCCTGTGAGTCAGGAGGAGAAACATTCCAACCTATATTACAATGCACTTTTGTAATTTTACATGCAGGAGGTGGTTCCATCAGCCCCCCGCCCCGGCGAGCTCACTGCTGCATGGCCAGAAAGCCCTGAGCTGATTTTGTGGCTGTTGGACCAGGAGCTTTCAGCCAATCAAACAACTGGCAGCTCTTCAGTTCCAGCATCAACCACAGGGAGTGGTGGCCACTGCTGGGATTGTACCCAATTCCTAACGGTGATCATTGTTGAAACTGAACATCCAGGTAAATGGCAGGGAGGGAGGAGTTTTTTTTAAATTTATTCTTTCATGGGATGTGGGCATTGCTGCAACAGTGAACCAGATTACTGTGGGTCTGGAGTCATATGCAGGCCAGACCAAGTATGGATGACAGATTTCCTTCTCCAAGGGACATTAGTGAACCAGTTGTGTTTTTACGACAATCAACAATGGTCACTTTTACTGAGACTAGCTTTTTATTCCGGATTTTACTAATTGAATTTAAATTCCACCAGCTGGGATTTGAACCCATGTCCTCAGAACATTAGCCAGAGCATCTGGATTACTAGCCCAGTGACATTAACACTATGGCCGGAGTTTTCCAGCCCCTTTGGTGTCGGGATTCCTGGCGGGCGGGGGATGGTGGTGGTGGGGGTGGGGACACAATATGGCAAGAAGGCCAAAAACCAGTTTTAGGCCATCATGAAATCAGTTTGCAATGGTCCACGCCACCCATCAATGGTGGGCCGTGTTTCCTGCTGCCACACACTGGGAGCATCATTTTAAAACATTTGCATCTAATTATAGGCCCTGCCCACCAGCATCATACCTCCACGTCAAATTTACCGCCCATGTTGGTGTGACTTCAGAATGGCCTGCTTCATGACTTGCCTTTAAAAGCCATGCACCTGGCAACCTGAACTTTGAGGGGAATTCGGAGGAGGGAGCACACAACCTTGCGCAGCACTTGCGAGCATCACCTGTATGACATCAAGGAAGAGGAGCTGAGCATTTGAGGGGGGGGCGGGGGGGTGGGGGGGGCACAGGCATTGCTTCTTCCCGGCTGGATTTCAGTGTGGTGCCAGGGGGCAAGGGCTTCAGTGTGGGTCAAGCCGGTGGGGAGGGGGGGTGGTGGGTTTGGGGTGGCAAGGCAGCATAGACAGACTGAAGAAAATATCCAAGCACATGCAGGGGGTGTGGGGGGAGGGGGGCAGTGACGGTAGCAGCCATGCACTTGGAAACGCTTAGCAAAAGTAAGCATTCTTCCGCAGCTGAGGCCATTCAGCTGCAGCCCCACACCTGGAGTCGGGCCTCTGAAGCTTTTCTGCCCACTCAAGCAATGCTGAAGCATGAAAATGTCACCAAATGCTCCAGAACCTTTCACCCCTTCAGCGCAGACTGCACATTAACGTCTGTTTTAGGGGGCAGCAGAGCAATCGGCCAATTGGGCAAGTTGTACAATTATCTTGTAAAAGCTGGCCGTGGTGCAGTCACTGGTGGAGGTGCTCACAGCCCCTTACAATATCTTCATTAATGTTTGGACCAGTATCCATATGGTTCAAGCTAACAGTGCAGATCTGTAGTGCAGGTTAGGAGAATGCCTATGCCTGAGCTGAAAGCACAGCATGCAGTCCAATGGCCAAAGCTGCTGCCAATCAGTCAAATGGAGTGGAGTGGAGGTGAGTAGGGCTTTGAGTAGCCATTGAGTGCACTACGCATTTGCCATCCAGGTGGTGGCCAGCACTTGCTGGCATGTGTGAAGGGGCCTTCAGACTTAGCCAAGAGTGGTTCTTAGTACATCCATGCTAACCTATGCATCTCTCTCTTTGATCCTGCAGCAGGAGAACATCAGGATCATGGAGCCTGGTGATTTAGTGGTATGCCTAAAGGCTTACGAGAAGAAGAAGAAGAGAGCGGTGGAGGCGTCTGGATCGGCGAAGGGAGAAGCACATCCCTCAAGATGAAGGGGCAGCAGGATCTGCTGTGCACGCAGTTGAAGATCCACAGCGAGCTGTTGCTCGTAGGCGCTTTGCTAGACCCAAGGTCTATATAGCTCATTCCTGCAGGCGAATGAGAACCAGTATCGCTGAAGACTAGGGAACTAGTCTAGGGAACATGCCTAGGGAACTAATCAATCACATATGCCACTTGCTCCAGGATTTGGCCCCATGGGGACATGGAGGGCATCCACTGCCAGTAGCCGTGAAAATGACCCTGCAGTGCTCAATTTTTACATCAGTGGCTCCTTCCAAGGATACACAGGTAACCCGTGTGGGATCTCACATGCATCCTTGCACAAGTGTATCCAGGAAGTCATGGATGATCTGTGAAGACACAGAACTTTGTGCATTTCACTTGGGATCAGGAAAGCCAGGAATCAAGAGCACTGGGATTTTCGCAGATCTCAGGTTTTCCACAGGTGCAGGGTGCCATCGACTGCACTCATGTAGCGCTTAGATCTCCACAAGCAGTCAACTACGTCAACTGCAAGAGTCCCCACTTGGTGAATATTCAGCTGGTGTGGACCACCACAAACACATCCTGCAGGTGTGCGCACAATTCCCAGGCAGCATCCATGACTCCTACATCCTTAGCAGGTCTCAGGTCCCTTACATCTTCCAGGATCCACAGAGTCTGCAGGGTTGGCTTCTCAGGGACAAGGGCCACCCGCAGAGGACGTGGCTGATGATGCCTGTGCAGCAGCCTCAGCCTCCAGCAGAGTGATGCTATTAGAAGGCTCATGTCGTGACTAGGACTTTGGTGGAGCAAATGCTAGGCATTTTGAAGATTAGGTTCCGGTGCCTAGATAGGTCTGGTGGAGCACTGGAATACAGTCCACCAAGGATGTCAGGCATCATTGTCGCTTGCTGCGTGCTGCACAACCTGGCGCTGCAATGGCGGGGAGCACCTGGCTGAGGTAGAGATGGAGGAGCTACACATATCCTCCGATGAGGGGGATGTCGAAGGGGATGACGGTGATGAGGTCCTCATAGGCGAGGATGCTGGTGATGAGCCCATTGAAATGGCCAGACGAGGCAGGTGCTCGGGAGGCCCTCATAGCCTCAAGATTCATGAAGGACGATGACGTGATGCAGCAAGGAGAGTTGTGACATCCTCACCTTGCATCAGTGAATGTTTGACTCCTGTGTGGCTGATGGCAGCGCACATACTCTCAGTGCTCAGGCTCCTGTCATGGAGATGCAGTGGAGCCCCTATTAGTCACTAGATTCCAGGAGGACGATGAAGACATGCAATGAGGACACTCCATAGATCTTCACATAACGTCTGTGAATGTCTGACTTCTGTCTGGCTGAGGGCAACTGTCTTGCCCTCTGTGATCAGTCATATCATGGAGATGCAGCTGTGAAACTTTAAATGCACCTGATCCTTTGTCAGCCTTCAGCACCTGACCCCTTCAGGAGCACAGCATCACTGGTTACAGATGCTGAAGAGATGGAGGCCAGCCCCACATCAAAGGTGCTGAGAGCACACAGAGAGAATGATGGAACTCTGTGACGCCTGCCCACGACATTCTGGCAGCAATGACCAGCACCGTCGAGGTGCAGGCATCAGTAATGTGCCCAGTGAGTGTGAAGCCAGACCATCACTTCGGTCTGAAGGTTACATACTGCACAGGGAAGAGGCCCTGGACTGAGACACCTGCCTTTACCTTGTGTAGGAATCAAGGTTTCACATCTGATTGACACGAATACTGCTCATCAGAACAAGCCGCCATAGGCAAGGAGACATTCTTGGGAGTTTATTTACAAAAGTGAACATTAATACAAGTGATCAACACCCGTGCCCAGGTTGTGCAACTGCATTTTCTTAACCTTCCTAACCTTGGTGCAACGTCTTGGTGCTCCCTGGACATCCACAGCAGAGGTGGAGGCAGCCTGCTGACTGCTATGCCCTGTCCGTGACGACCTTGACAAGCATCCTCTGGGGGGCCAAGACCTGGAGGGCCCCGGCCTGCTTTTGAGGTCCTGCTGTATGGCAGTGGCCTGTGGAGCTGGAGCTGCTGAGATCACAGAAAGAGGGGATTCGGATGAGCTGGACAGTCCTGGAGTTATCTGGGTCGATGGCCCCGGGGTGTGCACCTGCTGAACCTCCTCCTATGGGTGCCTGAGGGCCCTTGGCTGACTCCTTCAGAAGGGGAAGCTGGAGTGAGGTTGAGCTGCCCAGCACCCCTCTTGCGTACACACTGTTGGAGGCCAACTATGGCGTCAGTGATGGAGTTCAGCCCGTGCAACAGTGCAAGACCAATATCCTGAATCAAGATTTTCATGGTGGCCACCATCCTACCAGTGTTGACCTTGGTGCTTTGGCATGCCGGCACTTTTATCTCAGCCTGAAGGCAGATGGACTCCTCCATCGTACCTCACAATCTGAGGAGCACAGCGGACATCCCTTCCTGATGTTTCCAAGCTTGAGTTTGCTGCTCCAGCAACTGAGGTACGACTGAGTCAAGAGGTTCTTCATCTGACTTGGACTCAGCAAATTTCTAGCCTCCGAGTGCTGGGGACCTGGGACATCCCTGCCACCGGCTGCTGTGAATGCAATACTGGGATGTGCTCACCAGATTGCGACTCCTAGGCTACTCTAGAACTGGGTCCCACCGAGGTGTGTGTCTCTGTGCTGGTAGAGGGTGTGGGGGAGCACTGTGATTGGTCTTCAATTAGGGTGTCATCAGATTCTTTTTCTAAAATGTCTTTGGGGCTTGTGTCGTGGACCCCCTCGGCTGCTTCCCAGATGTGCCTGTGAAAGCAAAGAGAGATAATTAGTGCAGAACAGGGGAACTTATTCACAGCATGGCTATCTGATGGATGTTGCACTGTTGAATTCTCACTTAGTTGAGCACCGCCGACCTCACCGTCAACACAGGAACAGTCCAGATCCTCACTGGCCGACTGGATGACTCTATTTTCAAAGTCTGTGAGGACCTTGATGTCAGGCATTCCTCCACCAGACTGCAACCTCTTCCTCTTGTTGTGTGCCAGCTTGTCCTGCATGAATACAGATGGAGAGAGTGTAAGCAGGATGCCTGCCAGGCCAGATGATAAAGATGCTTGGTATGTGTGGGTGGTGAGTGGTGCCATGGTTGGGGTGAGGACACAATGATGGTGTGTGTGAGAGAGTGAATGGTAACGTCCCTTGAGCTGGCAGTGAGTGAGGCCCCTGTGGATATGTGATGGGTATGTGAGTGTGAGATGAGAAGAGTATTTTACCCTGACAGAACGCAAGAGATCATTCATCCTCTTTCAGCACTGGGTGGCTGTCCTCTTTTGTAGGGCATTGGCACTGACCACCGCTGTCACTGCCTCTCATGCTGGATTGGTGACTTTGCCCAGAGTGGGGATAGAGGACTTCATGGTGAGCCTCCACTGTGTCCAGTAGGTGCCTGAGGGAGGCATTACTAAATTTGGGGGCAGCATGTTTCCTGTCTTTGGCAGCCATGACTTTATAGCAGCTTCTGATGCCTTAAAGAGTGCTAGCTCTGTGCAGGGGCACCCTTTAAATATGATTCCTGGATAACTGAAGGCCTGAGGTGATGGCAGGATGTGGTAGGCAAATCAGAGGTTGCCCTGCCAGCGACCCAGCATTTTTTGCTGGGAATGCATTGTTAATGAAGTGGGAAGTGCCGGGAATGGGATGATAAGGCGCAAAAAGCCGCCATTGTAACCGGTGGGTAAAACATCCTTTTTCTTGCCCACTGCCGCACTTCGTGCATATCTGGGATGATTCCGCCCTACACCATTGTCTCCCCCATTGTCTCGCCAGGGCCAGTCTGGTAGACCCAGTGAGAGGGGAGGGTGCCCAGGATTCAGGAGGGCAGGGAGAATAGGTGAGGTATCATGGAGGCAGGGCCTCCGTTGGGCACAGGGTGCCCAAACAGGAGTGACCTTGCCTCAGCCCCAAGAAGGTAAAACCTGGCCTCGTGGCCTAGGCCCCACACCCTACTGGTACAATATCAATGGTGGTGGCAAGAGGCCCTTATGTGACAATTAACTGGCCACTTAAGGGCTTCAATTTGCCCAAAGCCGGGCAGGCTGGCTGGCTGCCCAATATCTCCTCCACACTAGTGAAATGCTAGTACAGGGGGTAGTAACAATCACAGCCTCCTTGCCACACCAGCCCCGCCTGGCAACCCACTCCCAGGGGGCAGTGGGGGAGCATAAAATTCCACCCATATTGACAGTTTGAGCAGCAAATTCCTGGAGATGTAGGCTGGATGTGATCTGGAAAAATTCTGTTGGTGAGTGATATCTAGGCATTAATAGGTTAGTTGTAGATTGTAGACTTAATACACTGTATTACACTGCGATGTAGTAAATATATTTGTAATTAATAATAGCAAGGAACATATTACAGAAAATAGAGCCGTACAGTTTCTAGCATTATGACTGAGGGGGTTTTAGCATGAACACTAAATTCATGTGTGATTTGTATCTTAAATTGAAAGGACAGATCATCACCTTAGTATTGCAGAACCTTTTCAATGTATACTTTTGAGTAGAATACCCGGGAGAATACCTGGCCTGACTGTATGCTGGGTTGTGAGGGCAGAACTGGTTCTGGCAAGAGCTGTCTTTAATCTGGACACCTTTCCTTTGAAAGCTAGGTTTAGAAGGCACCTTTTCTGGGAAATAATGAGGAGCAAGCAGGCTGGTGTACAGGTCCTGAGCTGGCTAGACTGGCAAAACAGGCATTTACACTTATTTCACGGATGTGATTGCCTGTTCATTTTGATGCTGTTGGTGGATGTGGCCACTTAGTCTCATTCAGAGAAATACTGAGGAGGCATGATAAAAGTAATCGATGTCTAAGGCATCAAGGTTTTACCAAAAACGGTTGGAATGTAATTAATTGTTGAGCAAGCCAGTGAGGATTAAGTGATTCATAGCAGAGGTGAATTGTTCAGTCAACTTGCAGTTGTTGCACTGGGGAAGGTGCTATGCTGGGTTGAGCAGTTGATGGAGGTGCTGTTGACAGGACTGGGCTGGAGTCAGTGAAGCCCATACCTAGGAGGAAAGCTGTTGGCAAGGGGCTGAACAGAGACAGCATGTTTGTAATTTGCTGACATACATTGGCTGATTGAGAGTTTCTGCAGCTGGGCCTTCCAAAATTTACCCATGTGAGTTAGGGGCAAATGTAAATATAGGAGCAAATTTTAAAAATTCAAAATAGTTCAAGTTTCGAAAAACAGGATCAGGTGGAAGAAATAAGACCTTAAAGTAGGTGGAATGTTTTTCTTGATGGTGAGATAAAGTGCAATTCTGGGATGATTCTGTGCTAAGTGTAGTAGTGAGCATGAAAAACGACATTTTACCCGCCGGCCGCAATGGCGGGTTTTTGTGCCGTATTGTCTGCTTCCTGGTGCGTCCCGCCTCATTAATAATGCATTCATGGGAAACACGCCGAATCGCTGGTGAGCGGGCTCGGATTTGCCCACCATGCTGTGATCTCAACGCTTCCATGTTCCGGGTGCCATATTTAAAGCACACTAGAGCGCAGCCTATTTCATGTCTACAGACCAGGACTGCTCCAGGTTACAGCCCCGAAAGCAAAGGTGACGGCAGCCCCCAAATTTGGTGACACCTCTTTGGGGCACCTGCTGGAAGTAATGGAAGGTTACATCCAGGCCTACTCTGGCCGCAGGAGGTCCACCAGAATCACTAATCCAGCCTGGGAGCTGGTGGCAGCAAAGTGCTGCTGGGGGAAGAGGCATCTGTCAGGGCAAGTCAGATGAGAAGCCTCTGGATTCGGCCTTCCAACTCATCGTGGAGAGTCAGGAGAAGGTGCGGGAACATCACGCAGAGTGGAAGCCCTCAACAGAGTGGCACGCGAGTTGGAGGAGTGCATCCATCTACTCTCTGATGAAGCAGTGCTCACATGTGGTGTATGGAGGTCACCTTGAGAAGGATGGCAGACACCACAGAGACCCAGGTCCAGCAGAATGAGGAGATACACGCAGAGCTGCAATCCATCGCAGTAACCATGCGTGACTTCCTGCTGTGGCAACACTAGGGGGAAACAGGGCACCTTGACATCCCCAGAAACATGATAGGGACCCCCTTGTCCTCACTTATCACCCCACCAGCCTCTGCATTCAAAGGATCATCCTCCGCCATTTCAGCCAACTCCAGCATGATGCCACCACCAAACACATCTTCCCTTCACTCCCCCTGGCGGCATTCCACAGGGATCATTCCCTCCGGGACACCCTGGTCCACTCCTCCATCACCCCCTACACCTCAACCCCCTCCCACGGCACCTTCCCATGCAACCGCAGAAGGTGCAACACCCGCCCCTTTACTTCCCCTCTCCTCACCGTCCAAGGGCCCAAACACTCCTTTCAAGTGAAGCAGCATTTCACTTGCACTTCCCTCAATTTAGTCTACTGCATTTGTTGCTCCCAATGCGGTTTCCTCTACATTGGAGAGATCAAACGCACACTGGGTGACCACTTTGCAGAACACCTTCGGTCTGTCCGCAAGCATTACCCAGACCTCCCTGTCGCTTACCATTTTAACACTCCACCCTGCTCTCATGCCTACATGTCTGTCCTTGGCTTGCTGCAATGTTCCAGTGAAGCTCAACGCAAACTGGAGGAACAGCACCTCATCTTCCGACTAGGCACTTTACAGCCTTCCGGACTGAATATTGAGTTCAACAATTTTAGATCATGAGCTCTCTCTTCCATCCCCATCCCCTTTCCAATTTCCCACCCCCTTTTTTTCCAATAATTTATATAGATTTTTCTTTTCCCACCTATTTCCATTATTTTTAAATGTATTTCCATCCATTGTTTTATCTCTACCTTTTAGCCTTTTTCGATTCCTTCACCCCACCCCACCCCCACTAGGGCTATCTGTACCTTGCTTGTCCTGCTTTCTACCCTTAATTAGCACATTCCTTAGATAATATCACCCCCTTCAACACCTCTTTGTCCTTTTGTCTGTGACATCTTTTGGCTATCTCCACCTATCACTGGCCCTCTATCCAGCTCTACTTGTCCCACTGCCCCCCTCCCCCCCCGCCCCCCTAAACTAGCTTATATTTCACCTCTCTTCTATATTTACTTAGTTCTGTTGAAGGGTCATTTGGACTCGAAATGTTAACTCTGCTCCTCTCTGCAGATGCTGCCAGACCTGCTGAGTTTTTCCGGGTATTTTTGTTTTTGTTTTTTTCACCTTGACATCCCTCCAGGTGCTCCTGCCCTCAAGGAGTCAGGCCAGAGCCTTTATGCGCCTGAAGGGAGAAGGAGCAGCAGCTGGACACTCCTGGGTCATCCACTCAGGAATCTGAGAGACAGTTTGCTCCCTCTAAGTCCCATTTGCCTGTGACCCCCTCAACCTCGTTCTCTGTCACCACAGAGGGAGCAGCTTGCACACAAGAGGGTAACCAAAGCAAGCCAGGGCCCTCAAGGCCATGGCTCTCCAGAGGGCGCATGGCAAAATAACCAGAGGCAACAGGGCCAACCATTGCACAGACTGTCTCCACCCCTGCTGTGGATGTCAGGGCAGCACCTTTGACCTCCACCTTTCCACCCTGCATGTCTGTGCTTACCTCCATGTCCCCACCAACCACCCTCACTGCCTCTTCTACTGATACCATCTCCCAGCATACTCAGTCTCCCACCCTAGCAGCTCCCTCGGCCCCGTTACTCTAACCATCCCCTCCTACCATGCCTGCCAAGTTTGCTCCCCAGGAGGCAGTCATTGATTCCACTGACCCCTCCCTTGCATGTACACCTGGACATTGCAACCCCTAACTCCTTCCTCTACCCTTACTCCTTTCTCCCCCCCCTCCCCACATACTCCCTCCTATCCATGGACACATTCCCCCCTTTGGACTTGCGCCCTTACACCTTCCTCCCCCATTACACATACCTCCCCTCTTGCACCATTCTCTCCCATTACACTTTACCCTCTCCTGACTCCCTCCTCCCCCCGGACACCCTCCTTCCCCCTCCCAACATCACTCCCCATGACATTTTTGCCTCTTCCACTCCCAACCTCACCCCCGTAACACCTTCGCCCCTTAACCTCACACCCCCTCCCTTAAACCTTCGTGTCCTCCCTTCCAAAATGGCCCTCTTCCCCCTCTGGTACACCTTCCTCTCCCAATCACACCAAAAGCTTCCTCTTCCCCCTCACCCACCCTTTGCTGTTCACCCGTACCAGCCCATGGCAAAGTCCGTGAAGTTCTGAAGCCACAGCGGAGTCAAAGCTGCTGCGTGGAGACCTCCCACGCTCTTGAGAGGCTTTGCAGTGGAGCCATGTGCATAAGAATCTACCCCCTATGTGTTGCAAGCATTCCTCCAGGGTCCCATAGCTGTAGGCTTCCAGCATCTTCTTTTCCTCGAATGTCTGCAATCTGAGTAAGGCCCTAAAGTTAAACCCGGCTTCTGCGCATCACGCTTGCCCAGACATGTTCTGGACTGGCGTGTTTTCCCGCTGGCATAACAGTAAATCAAGCATTTGGGGGGGGGGGGGGTGGTGGTGGTGGGGGATGATACCAGCTGGGCCTTACTTTGCATCCCATTAGCAGGATGCAAATCGAGTTCACGCTGGCTTCCAGCGGGATTCGCAATCCGCTATGGCGGATGCCATTGGATGATCCCACTGTGATTTCACGCCGGCGTGAAACCGATTTCTGCCCCTCCCACTGGATTCTCTGTGCCTGCCCACCATGACGTCCACTGCAAATGGGAATGGCTGATTCCACCCACAGATGCAGTTGGCAGGATAAGCATCATATGAGAACAATGAGTGGATGACTGCAAATAAAATTATAACATTAGATTAGAATAAATTTAGGACGAACTGGAAGAAATTTGATTATAATTGAATGAGAAAAAACCATGACTGATGAGAAGAATGGAAAGATGTGATGGGCAGTGTGTGCTTAAATCCAAGACTGTTAATGTGTATAGGAGAGGAATCTCCCCAAGAGTTTTCCCATTTTCCTTTGTAATCTTGGTAAAAGTCATGGAAGCCTTGTTAAAACTGCTACATTTAGTCCATTTTTCCAAGGTCCCTGTGGCATTTCTTCCAATGTTCCAGAGGATGAATGGGACAATCCACACAGAAAAGTCACCCCAAAAATCCATATTATTACTATAGTACGTCGATAAAGCATGAAATAAGTTCTACACTTCACAGGGTTACAGCCAACAATATTCCTGTGTATCTCACATCAGAATTATCACACAATACAACACATTGGATGGAATTTTCCATGCCCGCCGACATCTGGTATGTTCAGTGGCATGAGCGGACAATATGGTGTGACCGGTTTTACGATGGCGGGAAACCAGTTCATGATCGTCCGCTTAGCCCAATGACAGTGGGCGGGGTTTCCTGCCATTGGATAACAGGGACCTTGTTAACATATCCCCATCAGGCTAGCTTGCCGGAATCATCCCCCCTGCTGGATCGTCCATCCACGTCGGTGGGAAAGCACGTCGATGTGTTTCACAACAACAGGTAAGCGACGTGCACTTGGCGGCCTTCACTTTGAGGGGAACTTGGAGGTGAGTACACGGTAACGTTGTGCAGGGCTCGCCAGGGTTGCCTGCTGTATTTCAAGCTTGAGGGACTCTGGGCGGGTGGGGCAAGTACAGCGCTGTTGCTGAGGTGATTTGTGGAGGGGTGGGGACCAAGTGCAGCCCTGTTGTTGAGGTGGCTAATGGGGTGGGGGGGCAAGAGCCTGCCATTGAATATAGTGCACAAGCATTTGGGGTGGGGTGGGGTGGGGTGGGGTGGGCGAGGGAAGTGGCCACTCATTAGGCAAACCTTGATATGATTGGGGTCAGGCCTCTAGCTTATTTGTCTACTCAAGCAATGCAGAGGCATCAAAGTGCCACCGAATATTCCAGCACTTTTCACCCCACCACACCCCCACCCCTGGCACAGACTGTAAAGTCATGAGCATTTTAGTGGATGGCAGAACAGCTGGACGACTGCACACATTGTACAATCTCCTCGCTAAAGCTGGCCATGGAGCAGTCACTTTGCTCACAGCCCCTTGCAATGTCAGCATCCTGGTTTGGATCAGTCTCCCCCATGGTTCAAGCTAACAGTGCAGCCTTACAGCGCGGGTTAGGAGAGTGCCTGTGCCTGAACTGAGAGCATAGCATGCAGTCCGATCGGTCGGGTGGACTGGGGTGAAAGTGGTGGGGTTTCGGGCAGCCAAGCAGCGCACTAATACCTGGCCATCCAAGTGGTGGCCAGCACTCCCTGGGAATCATTAAGGGGCCTTCACACTTAATCAGGACAGGTTCTTAGTACAGCCATGCTAGCCATGTGCTCTCTCTTTCAGCCTGCAGGAGTACATCATCAGGATCATGGAGCCTGATGAACTAGCAGTATGCCTGATGGCCTACAGAGTGCGAAGACGTCAGAGGAGAGAGCGACTAAGGCTCCTGGCTGTGCAGAGGCAGAGCAGCAACCTCAGGAAGAAGGGCGCTGGGGCTTCCACACACGCTGCCCAAGAGCCACAGTGAGCCGTTGCAGGCTGGTGCCTAGCGATACCCAGGGACTATAGACGCCACCTTTTATTCCTTCAGATAACCGAGAACCTGTGTCGCTGGAGACTGCGCATGTCTAGGGAACTGGTTGGTCACATCTGCCAGCTACTGCAGGATTTGATGCCATGGGGACATGGAGGGCATCCACTGCTAATGGCTGTGAAAGTAACCGTGCTGCTCAATTTCTACGCCAGTGGCTCCTTTCAGGGTTCCACAGGCGAACTCTGTGGGATTTCACAATCTACCACCCACAAATGCATCCATGAGGTCACAGATGCCACCTTTGTGAGGGCACACATTTGTGCATTTTGCTCTGGACCGAGACAGCCAGGATGCAAGAGCAATTGGATTGCCCAAATCTCAGGTGCAGGGTGCGATCGACTGCATTCATATGGCATTCTGGTCTACGTCACAACACACGATCAACTATGTCAACGGCATAATCGCTCAATGTGCAGCTGGTGTGTGACCACCAGAAACACGTTCTGCAGGTGTGTGCACGGTTTCCAGGAAGTGTGCACAACTCCTACATCCTCAGTCGGTCAGAGATCCCTGGAGTCTTCTAGGTTCACAGAAGCTGCAGGGATGGCTCCTTGGGGACAAGGGCTACCCGCAGAGACCATCTGATGACACCCGTGTGGCGGTCTTAGGCTGCAGCAGAGTGACGGTATAATGAGGCTCATGCTGCAGCTTGCAACTTGATGGAGCAGCCCATTGGGATGCTGAAGATGGGGCTCCGGTGCCTGGACCAGTCTGGTGGAGCCTGCAATACAATCCCCAGAGGGTGTCATGCATTGTCATCTTCTGCTGCGCCCTTTACAACCTGATGCTCCAACGGGGAGATGAGCTGGCTGAGGAGGAGATGGAGGAACTGCATGTCTCCCCTGATCAGGAGGACGCTGACCAGGTTGAAGGTGAGGAGACCCTCGAAGGCGGCGATGGATGGGGATGAGGCCCTCACACTGGCCAGATGAGGCAGGCGCACTCGGGAGGCCCTCATAGCTACTAGATTTATGAGGGATGATGACGACATGCAGTGAAGTGACCCCATAGCTCCTCACATTGCATCTGTGAACGTTTGACTCTAGTCTGGCTTATGGCAGCGTGAATACTCTTGCTGAGAATGCTCCTGTCATGGAGATGCAGTGGAGGCCCTAATAGTCACTCGACTGCAGGACAACATGCAGTGAGGAGACACCATAAATCTTCACATAGCATCTGAGGAGGTCTGACTCCTGTCTGGCCAAGGGCAGATCACTTGCGCTCTGTGAGCAGGGTCATATCATAGAGACACAGTCATGAAACTTTAGAAGCATCTGATCCTGCATCCGCCTTCAGCACCTGAGCCCTTCAGGAGCTGGAGCACAGCATCACTGGTCACAGATGCTGGTGTGATGGGGGCCAGCCCCACCTTAAAGGTGCTGAGAACACACAGAGAATATGAGAGAACTCTGTGGTGCCTGCCCACTACATTCTGGCAGCAATGACCAGCATTGCCGAGGTGCAGGCATCAGTAATGTGCCCAGGGAGCGTGAGGCCGAACCATCACTTTGGTCTGGAGGCTACACAGAGCACAGGGGAGAGGCTTCGGACTGAGACACCTGCCTTTTATCTTGTGCAGAAAGGTTTCACCTCTGAGTGACAAGAACACTGCTCATCAGAACAAGGAGCCTTAGGTAGGGAGATATTCTTGGCTGTTTATTGACAATAGTGAACAGTATATACAAGTGATTAACACCCTTGCACAGGCTGTGCAACTAATTCTCCTTATCTTTCCTAACCCTGCTGCTACATCTTTGTGCTCCCCGGACATCCACAGTGGAGTGGGAGCAGCCTGCTAACTGCAATGAGCTGTCTGTAATGACCTTGGCAGGCGTTCTCTGGAGGGCCAAGACTTGGAAGGCCCCGGTCTACTTTCAGGTCCTGCTGTGTGGCAGTTGCACCCTCCTTGGTCTGTGAAGCTGGAGCTGCTGAGGTCACAGGAAGAGGGGAGTCGGATGGGCCAGTCACTCATGGAGTCACCTGGATGGATGGGCCTAGAGTGTGCACCTTCTGATCCTCTTCCCAAGGGTGCTTGGGGGCCCCCGGCTGACTCCTTGAGGAGAAGGGGTAGCTGGAGTGAGATCATGCTGCTCTGCCACTCCTCTTGCGTACACACTTTTGGAGGCCAACAACGGCATCAGCGATGGAGTTGAGCCCGTGCAGCAGTGCAGGAGCGAAGTCCTGGACCAAGGTCTTCATGGTGGCCGCCATCGTACCAGTATTGACCTCGGTGAGTTGCAATGCCGGTGCTATCTCCTCAGGCTGAAGACGGACAGACTCCTCCATCATGCTTTGCAATCTGAGGGGTGCAGCACACAGCCCTTCCGGACATTCCCGAGCTTGCCTTTGCAGCTCCAGCAACTGTGACATGACTGAGTCCAGAGGCTTGTCATCTGACTCAGCAAATTTCTGGCCTCCAGCAGTCCTCTGAATGCCAAAAACCTGGGAAGTCCCTGCCTCCACCTGCTGTGGATCGGACGGTGCAATGTGCTCACCAGATTGTGATCCCGGGCTTATTCTAAAGCCAGGTCCTACCAAGGTGTGGGTCTCTGTGCTGGTGAGGGTGTCTATGGGTGCTGTGACGGGACTTCAGGGAGGGTACTTCCAGATTCCTCTTCTTCGGGGCTTGACTGTAACGGGGTCATGGATTCCATTGGCTGTTTGGCAGATGCATTAAACTGGCAACAATGCCCTGTTAAGAAATAAAGGGGAGATAATTAGTGCATAGCAGTGGCCTGTGAAATGGGACACATCACTCACAGCATGGTTGTCTGATGGATTTTGCACTGCTGGATCCTCACCTGGCAGAACAGCGGAGATCATGCATCCTCTTGCAGCACAGGGTGGCTGTCGTCTTTTGTAGGGCATTGGGGCTGACCACTGCTGCTACCGCCTCCCAAGCCAGGTTAGCGCTGTTGCTGAAACAAAAACAGAAAATGCTGGAAAAACTCAGCAGATCCGACATCATCTGTGAAGAGAGAAAAACAGACGTGACGTTTCGAGTCTGTATTACTCTTCTTCAGAGCACTGAAGAAGGGCCTCCATGGCATCCAAAAGGCGCTTGAGTGATGCGTCACTGAACCTGGGGGCTGCAGTCTTCTTCACCTTCAGGGCCATGTCTCCTGCACAGCAGCAGTGGTCTGGAAGCACTGAGATGTGTGCTTGCAGCTGGAATTTAAATATTGCGCCCGGTAGATGCAGTGGCGGGTTGATGGTGGGCAGGCGAATAAGAGCCCGCTCACCATGGAAACAGCGCATTTCCTGGGCCTTAATAAATTATGTGGTGGTTTTTGGATGATACGGTGTGAAAACTCACCATCGTGACTGGTGGGTAAAATGTCATTTTATCTGCCCGCTACCGAATTTAGTGCAAATCTGGGAAAATTCCGCCAATTGTAATTGTGCATGACAAACATGAGTAGTTGAGCTTTGTGAGCCTTGATGCCATAATAGCAATCTAAAATATCAAGTTATTACTAAATAAATAAATAAATAATAAACCAGTGTTGGCGAGACATGAAAATTTGTCTCAGATATTGAACGTACTTGCAGAAAAGGTCATAAATTAATTTTATACATTTGTGATATACGTGTTTATACAAATGCTCTAGGTTCCATTTTGCAATTTAATGGTTGATTGATCATTAGGTAGTGAATTTCCTGGATGTTTAATACTGGGTGAAACAGAACCTAAAGGTGAATTTCATTATCATCTTTGCCCAAGACCTAGTAAACTCAAATGTACAGTATTGCTCTGAAGTGAAATGGTTCAGTAGTTTTTGTAAATGTTGACACAGAACCTTCACCCATAGCTGGTGTTATTCCAAAATAAGATTTGGTAGGTCATTACTCACAATAGCTTTTAAACATGATAGTGATAAACTGGCTTGAACTCAGTATTCCCCTGGTACTGTCGATTGTAGTTTAATTCTCAATTTTGTGCTCACAGCAAAAAATATTGTGTAAGGACATTGTGATAGTATAGAATAGCATATTTTTATAAGACACTTTAAAAAAACGCAAGTGATAGATGTTTGTACAATTAATTTACTAAGAATCCAGAGTTTTCCATGTTACAGCTGTGGGCTTTTATAAGGCCAAAGCAAGATGGATTGTTCCACCACCAGCTACTTCACACAGAAACTAATAGCTTTTGGAGGAAAATGAAATCCCTTTGTCATGCATTATACAGCATTATATATACAAGAAACCGACTGAAACAAAGTGCATGAAAAGAATGGAGAAACAAAGTGAAGATATCTCACATTACTCAAATAAAGCATTTGAAAAAAAGTTGTTCAGTAGAGAGCATTTAAATTCAACTTTGTGGCTTAAGATAAAAAGACAGATGAACAAACTGAATACATTTTTGATTTTTGGAGATAATTCATTAGGATTATCCCATATACATTGCATAATACTTCCTTTATATATAGGACTGGGTGTTTTTAATTTGGGTATAAATGTACCATTTCTATAAATGGCAAAGGATAAACTCAATTCAGAAAGCATCTTAAAATAAGACTATTGCAACACCTTCTTCTGCATGCCTCGTCTGCATATATAGAAATGCATTCAAGGAGGAATTTAGCAAGAAAATACACAAGAATGAAAAATGAATGTCAAACAAAAATGTACTAGGGTTATTAATAAAACTTATATATCACGCTAATACAAGGACATTTTCTTTTTAAGCAGTTGGCAGCCAGTAAAGAAATATTAATAAATAAATAAAATTACCTAACTCACTCATCTCCACAACATTTTACCATCAAGATATATATATACATTACATTGATGAAGCGCCAAATAGGTTCTGCATTTTTAACAGGGACACACCTAGCAATATTCCTACATATCTCACTTAACATTATCAAACAATGATTACTCCATATTGCTTATGAACATATAGAAATTAATGTAGAAATAAATGGTTTAAATAAGTGCTAAATTTTTCACACAGCTAAAATTTCAATCTGACTGATAACAGTTCTCTCATTTCAATTACATGGAGTTGAAAAACAAGATCCTATTGTGGCTAACTGAATAACAGAGTGGTACATGCATTTGTTAACAGGCTATGTCAAAATTTAGCCTCTAAATCTAACTGTGATCTAATCTTCCTCCTCATCTTCTTCATCACTGTCCTTCATGGTAATCCCTTGGAGACCACCACCTTCAGAAACACTTGCTGTGGCTTCTTCTACAGTCAGTCTGTTCCGAATTGTCTCATAGGTCTTACTGTTCAAGGTTGAATCCAGTACTCCCTGTAGCCGGAAGTCTCGATAAGCTTTCTACAAGAGTCCAAAGATATAGGCCTTGATTCTATTAACTGGCAGAAGCATCATTATATGTCAAGAATAATTCTTTACTTATACTATTTTGGACAATGCACAGTAATCTTAAAAACACATAATGGCAGTTATAATCATCTTCATACAGTAAACTTAATCTTAAGCATTGCATTATCGTAAATGTTATAAAGTATGACCAAGATGCTTACATGAGTCCTAAAGATGTTTCTCACTGAATGGTAAAAATGTAAATGTCTTCATTTTAAATATCTGGGTTAATATTGAACTTAAACTTACTGTATACTTACTTACCACTGCTTCAATGCTAATTTGAAAGGATATCCCCATACTTAGTGTAAACAGAAGTGCAAACACAGTGTTTGTGGCACCAGGGGTGTTGCAAAGAGTTTTAATGTTCCTGCCTGTACACATCCACAACCTACCTAGGAGTTAGGCAGGATACAAATCTAAATATTAATGTAATTTATTATGCAAAACATTGTGCTCCTAGAGATAATTTAATTCAACTTGGGCACATTTTTTATTAAGCACTGCAAAAAATGATAGAATCAAGAAAAGGAAATATATGGTTCCATCATGCAAATATCCACAGGAAATTCGTACATAGGTGAAATATATCACTTCTTTCCATAATAGGTACACCAGATTATTTTCTCCAGCATTTTCCTACAAAATATTTGCATCAGAAATGGCAAGTGGACAACTTGCTCTCAGCTCTCTGTTTTAGTTTCTGAATCCCAGCTCTCAACGGCAGGTCTAGTTATTTAGGGGAAAGATTTTGCCCCCGTTGCGGGGGGTGGAGGAGTGCGGGAGTGGGTGGGCGTGTCTACAATCGGCATCCCCAATCGGGGGTGTGCCGCCATTTTACATGGGCCGGCCAATTAAGGTCTGCCCAGCATGATGTCTGCTCGGAAGCGCTATGTGCTCCCTGGGTGTGTGGGGGGGGGGGGGGTTTCCCTCAACCGGGAGTGTGCTCTTTCGCGCATGTGGGTGAAAGAGTGCACAGATCTCTCTGAGGCTAAGTGCTGCCTCAGGGAGATCAGCTCGGAATTAAAATTTGTAATACAAATGATAAAAAAATTTCCCTGACATCCCATCATGTGACACTGTCACGAGTTGGAACTTTTCCAAAACTTTTATCGAAACCTTTAATAAAAATTTAAATACCCTCATGAAACCTCATCCCACCCATGGATGAGGTTTCATGCTTTTTCCAAAGCCCGCCAGGGCTCCCGGCCTGCCCACCAACCTTAAGGCTGGACAGGCAGGTCCATTAATGACTTTAATTAGTTTTTCAATGGCCTCAATAGGCCTTTGGCAGGTCGGTGGGTGCGCAGCTGACTTGGCTGCGCCCCCACCGACCTGAAAATGGAAATGGCGTGGGATGATGTCGGGAGTTCCACCGTGTCGGCGAGCAGGCCCCACTCCCGCTTGTCAACCAGAAGATCCTGTCCGAGGTTTCATTAATGAGTTGGATTGGCTTTTCAATCTTCAAAATTTCAATGGAATACTGCGAACCTGTCAGGCTCACGTATTAAGTAGAGTTTGCTATAGTTGACTGCAATTCCATTGCCTGGAATTTTCTCTTGGAGTTACCTTGACCCCAAACCAAGTCCAAAGGCGATAGTCACTAGTTAGTCATTAACAAGCATACCACAAATGCTGCACAAGGAATAGGCACAATGCACAATAAAATCTGCGAGTACATTCTTGTCCACAGTGGGGACACATACTATAAGCAATTGAATGGTGGTTCCACCAGCTGGACTTCTGTAACTTCAGTAGCAGCTACTTGTCATTATGTAACTTAATTAAGATAGCACCAACTGCTGTATATAGAAATACCTATTTTTATATCCAACTTCCTTGTATTGTCATGAAACTCTTTGTCCTATGTCTCAGTTGCTTCGTCCACTGAATGACAGACATCTGCATTTAGCTTTATGGAAGGACTTATGCAGTGCAGTTTGTGGTATGCCAGCATCTTGGATGTCCTAGAAATCCAAGTGTCATGCCACATATCAGGTCCATTTACTGTCACCTGTTTAATTCAGGTCTTCATAAAAAGGCTTTGGGAAACAGTTATGATTCTCCTTTCAGAGTGCTATGTAGGATGAAACCCTCTGCCCTGCCACTTATCCCCATTTTTGCCACAAATATGGCTTGCATCTGGATCTCACACACAGGTCAAACAAAGTCCTTCCACTGTATACTAAGAAAATTTGAACCATAAAACAGAACTTTGGGCACATTTTATATGCTGTAAACTTAATCTGCAATTGGACTTTACCATCATTGAAGACAGAGAAAGACTAATGTGCCCTTAGCCCTTCTCAGAGGGATCAACCTTACTCTATCCAGTTGGCATCCATCAGGTATAGATACTATTCAACAATTGGGATAAAGGCCCCTAGTATCTTTCAATTAATACCTATTTTTCTCAGTAGCTTTGTTTAATGTTAGGATGTCCAAATTAAAATGGGACAATTGAGACATACAGCTCATCCTCAACTCCTCCATTTCCCTAGGGAACTGCATATGTTATGGGGAGACTTTTAAGAAGAGAAAACAAAAGGAAATGTATCGGTAAAGATTAGGTAGAAAAGACAGCACTTCAGCAACAGGCTGATTAAATACCTCGTTACTGCCACAACAAACTTATGGCCTGTATTTTCAAACTTATGGATTGCTGGCCTCTATTTTAAGGAGCTCAGTACTGAATCTAAATGATGTTTGAATTTAAGCAGGCTTGGGCTCCAATAGATTTAACACCAAGTGACCTTGCAATTTTGTGCCAGTAACCTATTTATTTGTTATCTTCTCCTTTTAGTTTGAAGTTTAAGTCAGTCTCATTGTATTCTCATCAATAATTGAACTTAGCCAGTTGTGTCAGCTTTTCCTGGCAGTCTTTAGCCAAGATCTGGTGAAACTTGAGGAAAGGGACGCTCAAATACCAGTTAAGGCTAAATTTGTTTCTGGTTGGGCATTAAGAATCTTCTGAGGGATGTTTCAGCAGGAATAATCTTTGTAGCGTCTTTTGTTTCGAAATTGCATTGTGTGATATTCATACTGAACACATTAATGGGTTTATGTGACATTCTTCAATGAAGGCATTATATGTTTACTTTAAATGAGCTAATACCTATATTGTAATAGCAGAGGGAAGAATTGCATATGAATGCAATAGTTTTTAATATTGCACAGTGATTTTAACCTATTTTTACAAACTGAATTCTACAGGTAATACTGACCTTGAAACATTTGTTCCGATCCATTAAAAATTATTAAATGATGTAACTGTAGATCTGCTGTGAGATTGCTTGTGGTGAGTCAAGGAGCACACAGTTTTATAATAATTGGGTGTTATGCCCTAAAACGCATGGCATTATTGTCATTATTTATGATCATATTACATTTTTATTAAATGGCAGAATTTAATAGATGTTTTGAAGATCAAATTCTGCAATTTTGTTCAATGTTCTGTGGCCAATATAAATCAATTATTTTGATTATTATGTATTAGTTTACCTATGCATTCAATTTGTACTTTTTGAAAGCTGGGGATAAACAGGTGGATGCAGTAGTTTCAGATAAGTACTGGACATGCTGCAACATTTTGGAGTGCGAGAGGTGTCCTAGAGGTAGACATCCTGTCATGATTTTTTGCAAACTTATCAAGTTGCAATCTAGTAGCTGCCTGAATAATAAGAAACTTGTTCACCAGGAAGAGGGACATCGATAGTGAACAATAAGAACCACAATGCAAAGCAGCTCAGAAATAGGTCTATTTATAAAGTGTGGCTTGTAGGAAAGTCATTCAGCACATGCATGGCTTGGGGTTTACTGACCCCGGGCTGATTGCTCCACTCTGACCAGTGCTGTAGTGTTGTTATTCACTTCTGTACATTCAGCGTGATTTTTCAGAGCCCACTCTAAACAGCAATTTCATTGGCCATAGATTCAATGACCATCAGTCTTGCCTGCTTCCATCTGGTATCTGGACTCCTTCAACCCACAGTTTCCCCACATTGCACGCAACAGAAAAGTTGAGAAAAGGGCAAGTAGGAAAGTGGAGGCGCGAAATAGAAGAGGGTAAGGAACAGAAAAGAGAAACACGGAATAAACTGGGAGAGAGTTAAGACAGTGCATGGAAAGGGAGAATCAAAAGAGAGAGAAAAGAGAGAAGCATTAGACAGGGAGAGAAAGGAGAAAAGTGTACCAAAAATGAACAGAATGGAGAAAGAGAAAAACTTCAAGCTATAAAAGGAATTAATAAAGTAGAAAAAAGGAAGCGAGGGAAAGAAAATGGATAAGGGAAGGAGAGAAGAGAGAAAAAAGGAGACACAAACAGGAAAGAGGAGAATTACACACACAAGTGGAAGAGAGAAACAGAAGAGAAAATGCAAAAGGAAAGAATTAAAGATGTAGGGAAAAAGGAATGAGTAGTTAGATAGACAGGGGGGAAGGACTAGACATAAAGGAATGAGAAAGACACATAGAAGGAAAAATACATACAAAGGGAAGTAGGTGACCAGAAAAAAAGAACCGGAAGGGGAGTGAAAGAGGAAAGAAACAAAAGGGAAGAAAATGAAAGCAAAGGTGTCGGCAGAAATAGACATAAGAGAAAGAAGTGGAAAAGACAAAACATGAAAAGGGGTGGGGATACAGAAAGAAGTGAAGAGTCTGATAAGAAGATGAAAAAGACAGAAGAGAAGGAGGTGAGAGACAGACAGAAGTATGTTAAGAAGATGAGAAATTGAATGCAAGGTGAAAGAAACAGAAATGATGGAGGAATGCAAGGAAGAAACAAGGAGGAAAGAAAAAATTTTTCCAAGCTTTAAATACCAACAAACCAACAATTTTTCATATAGCCATTTACAAAGAAAATTAATAAGTTTTTGAACTAGTGAAGCAAATTGTTTTAGGTGCCACCTAATCGTTGAGATTGGTGTTGTGTGACTGAGCTGCCAGCTAATGTGGGCTTAAAAAATATAAAAATATAATTTTGTCCTAGCAAAATTAGGAGTACCACCTCTGGTTGGGCAGCAATGGGGGATGTCCTGGGCTTGTATAGTTGGTTAAAGAGGACTGCAACTTAGAAGCACCTTGGTGTGGGATGCTGAGAATAATCAGGGCTGGGCATTGTGATGTTTAAGAGTGGAGGGGTTTTTTTTGCATTTGGCAGAACAGGAATTTCTGCGATGCATCAAACTAGGCTGGGAAGACTTGTATGCTCTGGCAGCACTGTAGAAAGATTTGAAAGATTTAGATGGAGTAGGGTGATTTGTTAGAAATGACATCTTCCAAATTTGTAGGCATTGGAAGGGCTTCTGGGGTGCCATAGAATTGGGTGGGAAATATTAAGACAGGTGGGTCTCAAGGTTTGGCAGCACTGGGAGTTCTAGAAAATGGATGTACTGGGAAAGGACTGGGACCAGTACATGAGAGTTCTGTACTCTGGGAACATGGAAGAAGCCAGATCCAAGGTCAGGCCACCCCAACCTTCCTAGATTGTGGATCCCTCATGTACTGCTTTTCCCCAAAAGAGGAAACATTTTTTCTAAATCCACTCTATCAAAACCTTTCATAATTTTAAAGACCACTACTAGGTACACCACCAACCCCACCCCCCCCCCTCCCCCGCCTCGACCTGGTTTTTCCAAGAGAAAAGAGACCCAGGCTGTCAATCCTTTCCTAGTATGGGATACCCATGTATTTCTGGGATCATCTTGTAAATCTTCTCTGGATCTTTTCTAATGCCTCTATATCCTTTTTGTAATTATGCAGACTGTTCTCTAAATATTATCTATTCAAGGCTCAATACAAGTTTAGCATAACTTCCCTACTTTTGCATTCAACCCTCTTGAAATAAAGCCTAGTGCTTGGTTTGCTTTTTAAATTACCTTTCTAAGCTGTGGCACAACTTATAGTGATTGGTACATTTGTACTCCAAGATGTCTTTGTTCCCCTTCCCCAACTAGACTTGTACCCTCAAAATAATAAGCATTCTCCTTATTCTTCCAACCAAAATGTACTACCTGACATTTATATATGCAGAACTTCATCTGCCAATTATTTACCCATTATGCATTATACCCCCTCGGCAAAATGGTGTCATCCACAAATTTAGGAATTGTGTTTTAGATTCCAAAGTCCAAATCATTAATGAAAATTGTGAACAGCAGTGGTGCCTGCTCTGACCTTGTAAAATGTCACTTCCCACCTTCTGCCAAATAACTACCCTTTACTCCCACTCATTGCTTTCTGTCTTGAAGCCAGTTAGCAATCCATTCTGCCCCTTGTCCCCACATCCGCTGACCTTATTCATTAGTCTATTATGGGAAATAATTATAGAACATCCAGATAAATAATAGCTAATGCATTACCATTGTCTACTCTCTCTGTTACCTCCTCAGAAATTCAGTAAGGTTGGAGAAGTATGATTTTTCCTTTTGAAATCTATGTTGAATATTATATTGGTCTTTTCTGGAGGTTCTTCTATTCTCTCCCTTGGTAGGGATTCCGTTATTTTTCCTACCGCTGATGGTAAGCTGACTAGTTTATTATTCCGTGGACGTGTTCTGTTCACCTTCTTAACTATAAGAATTATATTAGCTATCCATCAGCCCTCTGGCACTACACCCTTTTCTAAAGAATTATTAAATAGGAGTAGTAATGCCTCTGCTATGTCTTCCATAGATTATTTTAAAATATGTGGATGAAACCCATCTGGAAAAGGGGCTTTAACCTCTTTGAGATTATTCAGTTTATTAAATGCACTTACCTTTTCACTCATCTCATCATTTAATGTTATGTCTACCTATTCTGTTTCGCACATAAATAGTCAAGGGTTATAGGGGCAGAAAGGTAGTGGAGTTGAGGCCACAATCAGATCAGACATGATCTTATTAAATAGTGGAGAATGCTTGAGGGGCCAAATGGCCTACGCCTACTCTTAGTTCTTTTGTTCTTGTATTTTTGTAATTGGAAAATATGAACTGCTTTTCAAACAAAATAATTATTTAATGTTTCTGCCATCTCTCTATTGTTACCTTTGGTATTGTTATGTCTATCCCTGATTGGTTCTATTCCTACCATAGCTATCCTCTTTTTATTGATGTGCCTGTAAAATATTTAACAATTTCATTTTACGGTCCTTAATAATTTAATTTCATAGTTCCTCTTTGTTTTTCCAACTGTTTTTTTGACTTCCCACCTAATCTCTTCGTATTTTCTCTTATCATGTACTCCTCTGCTGCCTATGTACTTAGTTTATGCTAAGTTCCTAACCCTCAATTGTTCTTTATTCATACATAGATTCACACAAATGTTTAGTTTGTTTCTTCTGTTCAGATGAATATATTTTTCCTGTACTCTGTTGAACAGCATTTTAAATATTTGCCACTGTTATTCCAAGTCACTGATATTGTTGGCCATTTTATTTTCCCATGTTCTAGGGCTGAATTCTCCAGTTGGGAAACGGAGGCAGGGCCTGCTCGCTGGCATGTAAAACGACGCACGGTGGGTGGGTGTCCTGATGTCACCATGTGTCATTTAGATTTCCAGTTCGGCGAGTCGGCTGCACGCCCGCCAAACTGTCAAAGACCTATAAGGCATGTTAAAAACTAACTTAAGCAATCAAATGAGCTGCCTGTCCAACCTTAAGGTTGGCGCGCAGGTGAAGAGCCCAGGTGGCCTTCGCATTTTTCATGAAACCTCATCCACGGATGGGATGAGGTTTCATGAAGTGTTTTAAAATCCAATAAAAAATTTTAAAATAATTCTTTAACATGTCCCAGCTCAAGTGACAGTGTTACATGAGGGGACATGTTTTAAAAGTTCTTAATTACTTTATTTCAGGTTTTAAATATCAAACTGGTCTCCCTGAGGCACAGAGGTGCATGAAAGGGCGCAGGCCCCGACTCAGGGAATCCCCCCCCCCCGGCCCACACAGGGAGCGCTTAGCGCATTCGGGCGAGCAACATGCTGGGTGTAAAATGGCAGCATGCCCTAGTTGGGGACGCCCCGCCTGCCCCCACACAACCCTCCACCGACAGGGGGAAATTTTTCCCCTAGTCTTAGCTCCTGAAAATCAGCTTTTCTCCAATCTATTAACCCGATTTTCATCATACTTATGCACTTCTCCATCATCATTTTAAAGCATATTCTGGTCATTGTAGACAGCTCATTGTTTGAGTGTGTCCAAGCTGTAAACAATTTCATCATCTTCTGTGGGTCCTCTCATGAACAAAGATTCAGGTGTGGGATCGGCATGGATGTCCACAGAACTGGCAGTTCATATTGTTGTTGTTGGTACTTGAGGAAACCTCTGAAACTGTGCCACTTCTACATATATTATGGTCACAGTTGCCTAGACGTTCCCCCACCTTTACTTCTCTTATCTTATTTATTAATTCACCATTACAAGAACACAAGAATTGAGTAAGAGTAGGCCATTTGGCCTGTCAAGCCTCCTCAAGCTATTTGATGAGATCATGGCTGACCTGATTGTGGCCTCAACTTCACTTACCTTTCTGCCCCTTAACCCTTGACTCTGTTGTCAATCAAAAATCTAACTACCTCAGTCTTGAATATATTCAGTGACTCAGCCTCTGTTGTTCTCTGGGGAAGAGAATTCCACAGACTAATGACTGACAAAAAAAAACTACTCCTCATCTCATTCTTAAATGGGAGACACCCCTAATTTTTAAATTGTGCCCCCTGGTTCTAGACTCCCCCCACAAGGGGAAACATACTCTCAGCATTCACTCTGTCAAGTCTCCTCAGGATCTTATATGTTTCAATAAAATCACCTCTCATTCTTCTAAACTCTAATGGGTATGAATCCCAACAAGCTCAACCTTGCCTCATAAGCTAACCCCTTCACCCCAGTAATTGAACCTTCTCTGAGCTGCTTCCAATGCAATTATGTCCTTTCTTAAGCACTCCAGATGCGGTTTAAGTAAGGCCCTGTACAGCTGCAACAACACTTCCCAATTATCTATTCAATTTCCCTCATAATAAATACCAGCATTCCATTTGCCTTCCTAATCACTTGCTGTACCTGCATACGAACATTTTGTGAGCTATATATCAGGACACTCAGATTCCTCTGTACAGTAGAGTTCTGCAGTCTCTCTCCATTTAAATAATATATTGCTTTTCTATTCTTCCTGCCAAATTGGATAAGTTCACATTTTCCCATGTTATACTCCATCTGCCAATTTTTTGCCCACTCACTTAACCTATCTAAATCCCTTTATAGACCCTTATGTACTCTTGGCAACTTACCTACCTATCTTTGTGTCATCAGTAAATTTAGCTACCATACATTCGGTCCCTTCATCCAAGTCATTGATGTACTTTGTAAATAGTTGAGGCCCAGCACTGATCCCTGTGGCACTCCACTGGTTGCAGCTAGCCAACCCAAAAATTACTCATTTATGCCTACTCTCAGGTTCCTGTTAGCTAACCAATCTTCTATCCATCCTAATATGTTACCCTCTAACCCACGAGCTCTTAATTTGTTTAGTAACATTTAATGTGGCATTTAATTGAATGTCTTTTAAAAATCCAGGAGCACCATATAGGTTGCCCTTTATCCACCTTGCTTGTTACTTCCTCAAAGAACTCTAATAAATTAGTCAAATATGATTTTCTTTTCACAAAACCACATTGACTCTCCCCAATTTTCTAAATGTTCAGCTATTACCGCCTTAATAATGGATTCTAGATCCAACAATGGATCTCCTCTTGTTAGGCTTTTTACATATTGAGTTTGAAAGAAGTCTTTTCCCTACTTCTTCTTTCCAATCAATATTATGTAGTTGAAATCCCCCATGATTATTATTCTGTTTTTTATTCAATTCTCTAGTTTGTCTGCATTTTTCTTCCTCCACCTCCCACTAATAGGTGGTCTATAGACCACACTTTTTAGTGTAACTGCTCTGTTTTTACCTTTTATCCCTGTCCATGTGGGTTCTATTTCTGTCTTATTGATAGCTATGTCCCTTTTTTCTGCTGCCATTGTTATCCTGAATAAATACAACTACTCCTTTTCCCTTTTTTCCCCCCTCTTCTTTTCTAAATATGTTATACCCTGCAGTGTTTAATTCCTGGTCCTGATTTTTCTGTAGCCATGTCTCAGTAATTTGCATGATTGTCTCCAGGTCCCCTGTTTTATTATGGGTGTTGTATGCAATGCAGTACAGACATTTTAACTCATTTTAAATAGGATTTTCTCTCAATTTGTTTAAACATCTTTTAAACTTCTGTTCGATAACTCTATTTATGCTCTTTCTATCAATGTCCTCTCTTACTTTATTCTTTCCTATGTTTTCCTGCCCTGTTTTGTTTACATTTGCCTTGCTTACATTTCTTGTAAATCTCTCCCCCTCTTACTAGTTTAAAGCGTTTACCAATTCTGTATTTACCCTGTCCATTTGTGTGTTTCCTGACTGTGCACACTAAAAGTGCACTAAGCTCTTTCAAAAGGCTTAAAGCTGGTTCCTAAGTGATTGAAGAGAGGTAAACATTTATGGCTGGGGAAAGGTGGGGGGTGGGTTGGTGGGTGAATGGGCACACACATGAAGTTCAGAAGCAGCATGGGCAGTGAACTTGGTGGGTGTGGAAACTGGTTCTTTAGTTATAAGCAGATTGGTGAGAAACAACATGGTGCAATAAGCACTTTAAAGACCTTACTGGTTAAGGGCATAGTGGGAAGACAGTTGGGTGGCAGGGTGTTACAATTATGAGGTTCTCTAAGAATGTTATTATGATGTTTGTGTTTAATGTTTATGTTTTTTTGTAAAAGAACATTTCAGTTAAAAAGAATTGTTATATAAAACCTGCCAGTAGGGTGTGCAAGTCCCGGATGTATTGCCCTCTGGTGGAGGATAAGGAATAAAGGAACCTAAATAAAGGAAACTTCTGTTTTTCATACAGGAAGTTGGAGTTCAGATGCAGATAGCTGTGTGTGTATTCTTAATTGTTAAGAAGTGACAAATCACTTCAAATAGCGATGAGGTTGGGATCATCATTATTAGGGCCTTTAGAGGCTTTTGATCTAGCTAGTATGGACTTTGTAATTTATGTTGAGCAAATAGAATAGTATTTCATTGCAAATGATATTGAAGAGAAAAAGCAGGCTTCAGTGTTTCTTATAGTCATTGGAATGAAAAATTTCACTTTACTGAGAAATCTCTTTGCTCCTGACAAACCAGCAGATAAAAGCTTTAAAGAGCTTGTGGACTTTTTGAAAAAGTACTTTGATCACAGATCAGCAATGATTGTCGAGAGATTCAAGTTTTACTGAAGAGAACAGCATGAAAGTGAGTCAGTTTCCCAGTTCCTGGCTGAGTTGAGAAAATTAGTGGAACACTGTGACTTTAAAGGTGACCTGGAAGAAGCATTGCATGATCGCTCGGTTTGCAGACTAAGAAATGAAAGAATCCAGTGTATATTGTTAGCGGAGCAAGAGTTGACACTGAAGAAAGCATTCAAGATTGCGCAAAGCAGAGAAATGGCAGAGAAACAAGCTGGAGATTTGAAAGCACGTTCTAACAATGCCGAAGTTAAATAGTAAAGTCAGGGTATACTCGCTTTCAAACGTGTTACCGCTGTAATGGAATAGGGCACAATGCAGAAGCCTGTAAGTGGAAAACCACTTATTGTCACTACTGTGGGAAAAAGGACACATGCAGGGTACATGTAGATTAAAGGCTGATCACAGTAAAGCAGTACCGCCAAGAAAAGGGCATCACAGCAGCACAGACAAATTGCGCTTGAAAATAAACAGGCAGTTTAAAAAGACGCATTACTTGGAAACAAAATACAGAAGTAATGGAAGTCCAGATGAGACAGAAAATGAAATTAGCAGCGACAATGCAGAAGAGCAATTGTATTGCATTCAGTCTCATCTGAAACTAGATGAAGGACTAAAAGTTGGCATTGCCTTAAATGGTTGAAATGGAGGTTGACACTGGAGCATCTGTTACTATTGCTTCAGAGAAGACATGGGAGAATGTTTAAGAAATGCCCATTGGAGAAAACCCTCCTCCAGCTTAGCACCTACACTGGTAAGCCTGTGAGTATACTTGGAAAAATATCTGTTCAAGCTAAATATGGAAATCAAATAGCAAGGTTGCCACTTATTGTGAAAGGGGATCGTCCATCGCTTATGGGCAGGAACTAGCTAAAAGAAATTTGGCTGGACTGGAATAAAATAAATAAAGTGCATTGCAACCCATGTTGCATTCCTTGTTAGACAAGCATACTGATGTCTTCAAATAAGGTCTTGGAGTTATTAAACACATTGAAGCCAAACTTGCTGTGAAAGCTGAAGCTTCTCCAAGGTTCTTCAAACCAAGTTCAGTTCCCTAGTCAATGCAACAGAAAATCGAGCAGGAACTAGAATGACTTGAAAACTTTCAGATAATTGAGAAAGTTGGTTATGCAGAGTGGGAAGCTCCAATAGTCTCAGTATTGAAGGATGACAGGTTTATCAGAATATGTGGTGACTATAAAATCACAATTAATCCTTTCCTGAAAGCGCATCAGTGCCCGCTACTGAAAATTAAGGACCTGTTCACTGCTCTGAATGGAAGTGAATTATTCACAAAGCTTGACCTATCATAGGCATATTTGCAAATGCAGCTGAGTGAAGATTCCAGGAAGTATACAACCATCAGCACACACAGAGGTCTATTTCAATACAAACGACTCCTTTTGGAATCACGTCATCACCAGCCTTATTCTAGCAAACCATGGACAAAATACTGCAGGGCCTCCCTGGCGTAATCTGCCTCCAAGACAACATGTTCATCACTGGGAAAAACCTCCCCAACTTATTTAGAAAACCTAGGCAGGGTCCTGCGTAGTCTAGAAAAATACAGCATCTGCTGTAAGAAATCCAAATGCTCGTTCCTGAAGCTCTCAGTGGAGTACCTGGGACATGTGATCAACAAAATTGGTCCTTCAACCTCACCCAGAAGGTTGGAGGCAGTGGTGAATGCACCTCAGACCAAAAATGTTAGGGAGCTTTGTTAGTTTTTGGGACTTGTGAATTACTACGGCAAGTTCATTTCCAGTTTGGCTACCAAGGCAACACCACTGAATAATCTGCTGAAGAAGAATGCAAAATGGGATTGGTCACAAGTCTGTTAGGAAAGTTTCAAGGAACTCAAGCAAGAGCTCACTTCTGCTAAAGTCCTGGAACATTTCAAAGAAAAGTTACCTGTCAGCCTGGCTTGTGATGCATCTGGATATGGTGTTGGAACTGTCATCTCCCACAGATTTCCTGATGGCAGTGAAAAGCCCATTGCATACGCCTCATGCACATTGTCCAAAGCAGAACAAAATTATGCCCAAATTGAGAAGGAAGCTCTGAGACTAATCTATGGAGTCAAGAAGTTCCACTAATATTTGTATGGGTGTAAATTCACATTAATTACAGACCACAAGCCTTTGACCTGGTTGCTTAGCCTGAAGTTACAAACCTTGACGCTCGCCGCTGCACATCTACGAAGGTAGGCCCTGATCTTATCTGCTTACCAGAACGAAATTACATTTCGCTCTATTGAAAATCATGGAAATGCGGACGCACTTTCCAGACTTCTGTTACATCACAGCTCCAAAGCCCAAAGTGAAGTTACTGCTTTCAATGTGAACCAGAGAGACATGTGACCCGTTAAAGCGGATCAAATTTGTCTTGAAACACAGAGGGATGCTGTGCTCTTCAAAGATTACATGTACATACAGAAGGGCTTGTGCGTACCTCAAGAAGTGACTACTGAGTTTAAACCTTACTACATGGGTAGATTTGAGCTGACTTTGCAATACGGTTGTTTGTTGTGGGGAATCAGAGTTGTTATTTCTCCAAAATTCCAAACACGAGAATTAGAAAAACTTTACCTCAGTCAGATGGGAATCATCAAAATGAAAGCATTAGCTTGTCTACATGTATGATGGCCACACCTGGATAAAGACATTGAAGGCATGGTCAGTGATTGCCTTCCATGCCGTAAAATGAAGTCTTCTCCTGCACCTGCTCCATTACATCCTTGGGCTTGGCCTGACCACCCATATGGACTTTGCTGGACCACTTCTCGGACATACGTTCCTGATTGTGGTGGATGCCCTCACAAAGAGGCCTCATGTTATTCCCATGAAGTCAACTACTTCAGCAAAGAACATTGATGCTTTCTGGAATGTGTTCACTACTTTTGGATTACCGGAACAGATTGTGTCTGACAATGGCACACAGTTCACATCATGTGAATTTCAAACATTCCTGAAAAGCAATGGGATCAAGCAGATTCTGATCTCACCTTACCACTCATCCTCAAATGGTGAAATGTAGTGCTTTGTCCGTACATTCAAAACAGCCATATTGAAGGGGAGGACGCAAAGAGATTGGAAGTTGAAGCTGAAGAACTTTTGGATGATATATCGTAACATTCCACATTCAACAACAGGTGTATCACCTGCTGAACTGATGTTTGGAAGATGACTGCATACCAGAATGGATTTGCTGTGTCCGGATTTGAAAGGAAACATTGGTTCAAGGCAACTTGATCAGAAAAGGTCACATGACACAAGTAAACCAGCTTAATCTAGATCAGTCTGTTTGGGTCTGAAATTACTATGGGATACCAAAGTGGCTCCTGGGAAGAATCATCAAGCGTTGAGGACCGCTGCCCTAAGATGTTGAACCTTCCTGTGAAATCTGGAAGAGACACACTGACCAGATTAGAAAAGCTAAATCCAAGGAACCAAATTTCCAGGGATCTCCAGTCACAGTGGAAGATTTCTGGGAAACATCGGCTCCAGTTGGTGAAACCCGATTTGATTCAACTGACAAACCTGTAGCACCTGTAGCTGTAACTGCTGAACCTGAACAGATACAAGTTGAACAACAGAACCTTCCATTTTGAAGCAAACAAACTGAAATACCTAAGACAACACTCCTCTCTAGATGAAAGCAAATCTGCAAACCACCTGACCGATTTGTTCCTGGCTAAAGCGGGAGGAAATGTGATGTTTGTGTTTAATGTTTATGCTTTTTTGTAAAAGGACAGTTTAGTTAAAAAGGATTGTTAAATAAACCCTGACAGTAGGGTGTGCTAAGTCCCGGATGTACTGCCCTCTGGTGGAGAATAAGGAATAAAGGAACCTTTTTTTTTCATACAGGAAGTTAGAGTTCAGAAGCAGATAGCTGTGTGTGTATTCTTAATTGTTAGGAAGTGACAAAACACTTCAGTTATGTTTTGGAACTGTCTCTCTAATTTAAGGTAAAATGGAGGGGGTGGGGGCATGTTCTGCCTTCTGCTTGACAATAGACCTGGGGTGGTTAAAGATCAAAGGGAGGCCCAGATTGCGTTCCTGGAGCAATGGCATATGGTGTTCATGATTGGAGACAATGGCAGCAAACTGAGTGTTCATAATGGTAGACTCTGAGTCTCCCAAAGTCTCAGAAAGATGTTGAAAGTGTCAGGTTGTAAACAGTTGTCTGTCACCTGTCCATTTACTTCAAAGATGAAAGAGAGTTAGCATCAAGAGTAGTTAATCAGCATTTCTTCTGGGTGCAAGGGTAATGTGTTTCACATTGCCGTGGGGGTAGTGGACAGGAAGCCATTTTTGAGATCAGGCCACAGGCTTCCCGAAAATCCACGAATATCAGACAGGCAGCTGTTTCATGTGGTCAGTAGAGAGAAGAGGTTGCTTGGCTTTGCAAACTGCCACAGCTGGATGCAGGAGGGAGATGTTCTCCAGTCAAAGAAATTCATTCCACGGCCATCTAATGATTCCGGAAGATTCGTCCTGTCATGACCAGAGGGGAAGAATCATTGGGACAGGCTTTACTCTTGGCAGTGGATTTAGGAAACTCTCTAAAAGCTAAGGGAAGGGTCTGGAGGCTGTTACTCAAAGTTACTATTCAGCAAAACAGGGAAATTTGAACCCATTGGAAGCTGGGAGCAGCTGTGGACTGTTTGCTAGGAGGACTGCAATTTTGTGGAGAGTGTGATGAGTTTTAAGTATAAAAGGGGAATGTTCCTTTCTGTAGTTTAAAGTATAAGCCGCCCAGAAAAAGAAGTTGAGTTTAGTTAATAGTGCTTTTAGTCATTTGTTACAGTAGAAGGACGTTATAATGTGAAATCTTGTTGTGTCATTCTTTTAGCTATCAACTGAAAGTTTAAATCTCTAGGGGCGAAATCGTCCCAGATTTACGCTAAGTGCAGTAGCGAGTGAGAAAAAGAACGGTTTACCTGCCAGCCGCAATGGCGGTTTTTCACGCCATTTAGTTCCAACCCTGGCTCATTAATTATGCATTCCTAGGAAACACGCTGTTTCGCTGGCAGGCAGCCTCCCATTCGCTCGCCACGCTGTCACCTCACTGCTTCCTCACGTGGGGCACTGTATTTAAAGTGCAGCCATGTGCATATCTCTCAGTACTTCCAACCCAGGACTGCTGCACAGAAGACATGGCCCTGAAAGGCAAGAAGACTGCAGGCCCTGATGCAGTGATGCATCCCAGGAACACCTTTTGAACGCTTTGGCCATGATGTCTTCTATCCCCACTCTGGCCGCAGGAGGGGCAGAAAAATCACCAATCCAGCTTAGAGGCTGTGGCAGCAATGGTCAATGCCAATGCCCTGCAAAAGAGGACATCAACCCAGTGCCAAAAGAGGATGAATGATCTCCTCCCTTCCACAAGGGTATGTCACTCTTCTTGTCACTCTCAAATCTCACATTTACAAACCCATCACATATCCACAATGATCTCACTCACTGACAATTCAAGGGACATCACCATTCATCCTCTCACACACCTTCACTGTCCTCATCTCGTCCATGGCACCATTCACCACCCACACATCTCGGGCATACTTGTCATCTGGCCTGGTAGGCGTCCTGTTTACACACTCTCCATCTGTATTCATGCTGGACAAGCTGGCACACAATAAGAGGAAGAGGCTGTAATCTTGTGGAGAAATGCCTGAAATCAAGATCCTTGTGGACTGAAAATAGAGACATCCAGCTGGCCAGTAAGCATCTGGACCATTTCTGTGTTGATGGTTTGGTTGGCGGTGCTCAATCAAGCAAGGGTTCAGCAGTGCAACATCCATCAGACAACCATGCCATAAGTGATGTGTCCTGTTTCACAGGCCACTGCCATGCACTAATTATCTCTCCTTGCTTTTGTAGGTACATCTGCAAGAGAGCCAAGGCAGCCCACGACCCAGGTCCTTGACTCAAGCTCCAAAGATACCTCAGAAGAGGAATCTCCTGAAACCCTAATTGAAGAGCTGTCACAGCGCTCACCCACACCTTCCAGCAGTGCTGAGACACACGCCTTGGTGGGACCAAGCTTTAGAGTAGCCTTGGGGGTCACAATCTGGTGAGCACATCTCACTGTCTGATCCACAGTAGGTGGAGGCAGGGACTTCCCAGGAATCAGGCAGTCGGAGGACTGCTGGAGACAAGAAATCTGTTGGGTCTGAGTCGGATGATGAGCCTCTAGAATTGGTTATACCTCAGTTGCTGGAGCTGCAAAGGCAAGTGAGGGAACATCAGGAAGGGATGTCCGCCGCGCTCCTCACATTGCAAGGCACGATGGTGGAGTCCGTCCGCCTTCAGTCTGAGGTAATAGTGCCAGCATGTCAATGGATTGAGGTAGGATAGCAGCCACCATGGAAACCTTTGTCCAGAACATTGATCCTGCACTGCTGCATGGGCTAAACTCCATTGCTGATGCCATAATTGGCCTCCAATGCGAGACGGGTGCGGGGCAGCTCGATCTCACTCTAGCTTCCCCTTCTCCTCAAGGAGTCAGCCAGAGGCCCTCAGGCATCCAAAGGGAGGAAGGTCAGCAGGTGCACACCCCGGGGCCATCCACCCAGGTGAGTTCGGGAGTGTCCACCCATCCAAATCCCCTCTTCCTGTGACTCTAGCTCCACAGGCTGAGGAGGGTGCCACTGTCACACAGCAGAACCGCAAAAGCAGGCCTGGGTCCTCCAGGTCTCAGCCCTCCAGAAGATGCCAGTCGCGGTCATCATAGACAGGGCGTAGCAGTTAGTAGGCTGCTTCCAACTCTGCTGTGGATGTTGCAGCAGGGTTAGGAAGGTTAAGAAGATGTAGTTGCACAGCCTGGGCATGGGTGTTAATCACTTGTACATATGTTCACTTTGTTAATAAATTCCCAAGAACGTCTCCTTGCCTATGGCTCCTTGTTCTGACAAGCAGTGTTCGTGTCTCTCAGATGTGAAACCTTGGTCACTGCACAAGATAAAGGCAGGTGTTTCAGTCCAGGTCCTCCTCCTTGTGCTTTGTGCAACCGTCCCAGCACACTGATGGTGTGTCTTCACTGTCACTGGTCACATCATTCATGCCCGCACCTTGAGGGGCTTATCATTGCTGCCAGAATGTCCTGGGCCAGCGGCACAGAGTTCTGTCATTCTCTCTGTGTGCTCTCAGCAATTTTGAGGTTCGAATCCCGCCACGGCAGATGGTGGAATTTGAATTCAATAAAAATCTTGAATTAAAAATCTAACCATGACCATGAAACCATTGTCAATTGTTGTAAAAACCCATCTGGTTCACTGACATCCTTTAGGGAAGGAAATCTGCCATCCTTACCTGGTCTGGCCTATATGTGACATCAGACCACAGCAATGTGGTTGACTCTTAAATGCCCTCTGCACAAGGGCACTCAGGGATGCGGAAATAAATGCTGGCCTAGCCAGCGATGCTCACATCCCATGAATGAATAAAAATATACATGCAGGGGTGGGGCTGGGGGGTGAGGGAATCGGCCACGCATTAGGGAAACATTGTATAAAACCATTCCTCTGCTACTGAGACAGTTCAGATGCAGCCACATTGACATACTTGGAGTTGGGTTTCCAGCTTAAATGCACACTCAAGCAATGCAGAGGCCTGAAAGTGCCACCAAATGCTCCAAATCTTTCACCCCTTGGGCACAGACTGCAAACTAATGAGCATTTTAGTGGACTGCAGAACAGTTGGAAAACTGGGCACATTGTATAATCTCCTTGCGAAAGCTGGCCATGGAGCAGTCACTGGTGGAGGCGCTCACAGTCCCTTGCAAGGTCATTCAGGTTTGGACCAGTCTTCTTCCATGGTTCAAGCTAAAAGTGCAGCCTTGCAGTGTGGATTAGGAGAATGCCTGCACTTGAACTGAGAGCACAGCATGTAGTCCAGTGGGCAAAGCTGCCACCAATCGGTTAGGTGGAGTGGGGCAGAAGTGGGTGGGGTTTTGGGCAGCCATGCAGTGCACTAAACTCTAGCCATCCAGGTGGTGGCCAGCACTCTCTGGGATGCATTAAGAGGCCTGCAGATTTAACCAAGAAAGGTTCTTTATGCACCCAAGCTAATCCACGCGTCTCTCTCTTTCATTCTGCAGGAGCAGTATATCAGGATCATGGAGCCTGGTGAGCTAACTGTATGCCTCATGGCTTAGAGAGAATGGAAATGAAGGAGAAGAGAGTGACAGAGGTGCCTAGCTGGACAGAGGGAGGAGCAGCACCCTCAGGAAAAGGGGCAGCTGGGGCTCCCGCACATGCACTGAAGAGCCACAGCAAGCCGTCGCTGGTTAGTGCCTAGCTAGACCCAGGGTCTATAGATGGTGCTTGTCATTCCAACAGATGACCGAGAACCAGTGCCGTCGAAGACTTTGCATGTCCAGGGAACTGGTCGGTCACATCTGCCACCTGACGCAGAATTTGGTGCCATGGGGACATGGAGGGCATTCACTGCCAGTGGCCATGAAAGTGACCACTGCACTTAATTTTTATGTCAGTGGCTCCTTTCAGGGCTCCACAGATGACCTCTGTGGGATGTCACAAAACCATCCATGAGGTCAGGGACACCTGGACTGATCTGGTGGAGCCCTACAATACCGTCCACTGGGGGTGTCACGCTTCATTGTTCCCTGCTGTGCCCTTCACAACCTGGCGCTGCAGTGGGGAGAGGAGCTGGCTGAGGAGGAGATGGAGGAACTGCACATCTCCTCCAATGAGGATGACGTTGACAAGGGTGAGGGAGTCCTCAAAGGCGAGGATGACAGTTCTGGCCAGATGAGGCAGGCACGCTCGGGAGGCCCTCATAACTGCTAGATCCGTGGAGGATGATGGCAACATGCAGTGAGAAGACACCACAGATCCTCACATTGCATCTGTGAACATTTGATTCCTGTCTGGCTGATGGCAGCTCACTTGCGCTTTGTGAACAGGGTCATATCATGGAGATGCAGCGGGGAAACTTTAACTTCTCCTGATCCTATGGCATCCTTCATGAGTTAAACTGTTCAGGGCCACACTGTCACTGGACACAGATGTTGATGAGATGGGGGCCAGCTGCACCTTCTGCAGATTGAGCATGCAAATCAGCAGCTGGGAGTACCAGCAATTAAGTGAGTCATGCGGAAGAATGAACCAATCAGAGGTATGTTTAAGAAATAGGATTAGGAATAGCAATTTATGTATGGTAGTTTAACGTGATGGAATAGAGTGATGGAAATAGTGATGGAAAATGAGTGAAAAGAAAATATTTTAGATTTTTTAGAAAGTTTATTAGGGTTAGAGTTAGGAAGAAAGTAAGAAGTGACTTGCATTGATATAACACCTTTCATGATCTCAGGACATCCCAAAGTGCTTTACAACCAATGAAGTACTTTTGAAGTGTAGTCACTGTAGTAAGGTAGGAAACGTGGAAGGCAGTTTTGCACCTAAACAGCAATATGATAATGACTAGATAATCTATTTTTCCATGCTGGTTAAGGGATAAATATTGGTCAGGACACTGGGAAGATCTCCTACTTTGAATAATTGCCATAAAATCTTTTATGTTGACCTTAGGGCAGGCTGGACCTCAATTTAACATTTCATCCAAAAGATGGCACTGCTGCCAATCCTTTAAACTTGGGCCAGCAATCTTTTGTTGAATTACTTCAACGGACTCACCTGTGAGCACACAACACTCCCTCAGTACTGCGCTGGGAGGCTAACCTAGATTATACGCTCAAGCCTTTGATGAAGGACTTGAATCCATAACTTCCTGACTAAGAGGCAAGAATGCTACAACTGAGCCAAGGCTGTCACAGGGAGTGTGTAGCTTTTGTGAGAACTAAAATACAGCTACGTTCAACTGAACATTTGCTTTATTTATAATTTTAAATGGTCAGTAAAGGAACTCACAAAAGCTCCCTTGAAGCACTTGAAGCAATGCTTTACCTAATCTCTCTGCTTATTTTCTGCAGTTTTGAAACTAAATTTCCCAATGGTTAAACAACTCTCACCCAACACTACCAGTGCTAAGCATACACAATATACGTTACAATTCATGTATTTCATTTCATTTTCACAACATGATGCAACACTTAAGCTCAGAAATTCCTGCTGGAAGCACACTTGCAGGGGGAAAAAAACATTTTTACTACGGTGATAGCCCTTTCATTGGTTAATGTACAATGGGAGAGAGACAGAAATGTTGGATTTTCGCAGAGTCAGGAAGACTCCGGGAACCTTTAAAAATAGTGGATGAGAGTCTGATCTAGAAGTCCTGCCTTCATATTCAGCAGATCCCATGTTTGCTTAATGGAAAGGGATGGGTTATGAAATGCACAGCCATGAATTATGAATCAGCTGGGCCATTTAAACTCAAGTGTATGGGACAAGCAGATCCGATTTTCACTCCAGGAATGGTCTCAACCCATAGTGTGTTCCAGGACTTTATGGTGGAGATAGAAATTCTCGTGAAGGACATATACAGTATGTAGAACTGTTAATCTGTTAAGTTATTTAAATCCCCTGCCTTTTAAAGTTTGAAAAAAACCTGCCTACTTTGTATGTGACAGTAAAAAAATCTGTTCTCACAGTTTCAATAGATGTTTGTTGACATAATCCAAAGGACTATCATTATAGCTTTATTACCACTTGACTGTTTCCACAACCTGGCATTATTACAGAAGGGGGCTGTAAATTCATGGTTTAATTGACAGCTCCAAGAGATTATTAAAGGATTAGCTGTCTTTGATGTGGGATTATGAATACAAATGTTTGTTTTTATAAGGGATTAAGCACTTGAGGGGATTCAAATATATTGAACAGCCTTTCACGAATGAGAATTTTTTTATATAGTGAAGTCTATAATAGATACTTACAACTTAATTTTGTTTCATCTCAGCATGGTTCCTGTGGCTGCCCATGGTGGATACTAGGTAATGTGGCATTGAGGGTGTAAAGGCAAAGGGTGGTGGTGGTGAGTCAAGAGCTGACATGAGTTAGCATCGGGGCTAGAAGAGGCCTTGGGGATGAGTGGGGGCCATGAGGTGGCAATAAGTTGGACTGGGGCTATAAGAGGCTCTTGTTCCTACAGTGACACTATAGATCCAGCATACAAACCACTGTCTGAAAAACATTGCTGGAATTTCTACATGAGCATCATAAACAGTAGGATTGTGCTTAACTTTTAAAAAAGGAACTAAAGTTCCAGCATCCGCAGTTTTTTGCTTTTAACGAAAGTAGGTTAAAGTCTCTCGAGCTTGTTCATTTATTTACAGAAGATCACAAGATAATGACGGATGAAGATGGCATTTTTGTATATTTAAGTTCATCCATCCAGAGATAAACTATTGCAGCATCTGATTGGTTTAATTATTCCAGGGCAATATTGGATAGGCTGGCTGTTATACATCTTACCCAAGGTTCACTTCTAATGAAAAGGAAAATGGGACAAAGTGTATAAGGGGTAACTGATCCAATACCACTAACTTACATTCATCAAAAGTTAAAATTATCCTCATACATTTCCTTTAACTTTAGAACATCATGCATGGAATTTTTTTCCCCCATGTGCAATACTGTCTACGATGTGTGACTTGAGGAGACCAATGAAAATGGAAAATATGAGGGATTTTATCTCTCTTGAAAAAGTAGATTGCATCCAATATCTCACACTAGAGGCGAGCTCCATGTGTCAGTCTAGCTAGTAGGTTTTGGCAAGTTATCCCTTCAGAAAGGGGGGAGGAAAGGACAAAGGTCAATAAATATTTATCAGAAACAGGAACCTGACTGATTTTACCCTTCTATACCCTTTGAAGGTGGCAGGACAAGTTGATAAGCTTGTTTAAAAAAAATACAAGATATTTGGCTTTGTAAATAGGGACATAGAATACAACATCAAGGAAGTTAAGCTAAACCTTTATAAATCACTGGTTAAGTCACAGCTTAAATCTTGTGGCTAATTCTGGGCACAACACTATAAGAAAAAAGTCAAGGCCTTGGAGGCGGTCAGAGAAAATTTACTAGAACTATACCAAGGATGAGTTATGGAGAGAAACTAGAAAAGCTGGGTTTGTTCTCCTTGGAACAGAGAAGATAAATAGGAGATATGATAGAGATATTCAAAATACAAAGGGTTTGATAGAGTAAGTAAGGACTCCTTCTACTGGGAGGAGGCGTGGTAATTAAAGGATATAGGGCTGGATTTTGGCTACTGAGTTGGGTAGCTGGAGTTTGGAAATTTCCCGACTCGCCAGACCCGTCTCAGTAAACAGTACCCTGAAATGTGCAATTTTCACTTGGATGGGGGGGAAAGGGTGTGGTTGGAGTTAGCCGACATGGGGTAGTGTCTGCCAACCCCTAAAGCAGATGTAGGTGGCCTCAGGGAGTGGGTGAGTGCCGAGGTGGTCTGGTTAGAAGTTACATCTTGGTTCCCTGGGACTTTGTCCCAGTTGTTTTAGAAGTTGTTAGGTCCTCTAGTGCTCACCTCTTACCCCCACCATCACCACCCATGGTCCTTCATACCCTCCGTGCCAAATAAATTCCAATACAAGTCCCCACCCATCCCCCCATGGCCATTTGCCCCTCCATGCCACCTCCTTAGCCACTCACCCAGTATCCACCATGGGCAAATGGTAGAGTCTTGGAAGCACCATGTGGAGCCATGCGGAGATGAGAAAAAATAAACTTCTAACAATCTAATAAAGTTCACACTCCAACGCACTTGATAGTGAATAAAACTCCCATTCATAAAATCCATTCAAAACTTTTAAAACTCAAGTGGTTAATCTCTTAAAAAACAAACTTCTATTCACAAGCCACACCAAAGATAGTAATCCTTTAATAGCCTCATTAAAATGTCGATCGAACTGTGAACTGAGAATACCCTAAGATAGTTGTAGCTTTTGAAACTCCACCAAGCATTCATAATGACATAATGATAGCCACTGGGGAAATGTCAACAAAGACCTCTCTTGAAACCGCTACTTTTTTTTGCTAACCTATGCCTGTCAATCAAAGCTAACCAGCACAGGCTGTGTTTTTTAAACTCTCACTGACAGCTGAAGCCTGTTTACTTGAAGTTTCAAGAGTGGAGCATTTAAAAAACTTCAGATCATGACAGTTATACAGAACTTATTCACCCTTCAAGAGCATTTATGTCTACTTCATCAGTTCATGACTCCCACACTATAGGTTAAGGCCCTTGGACTAGCTAAAATGGGGTCTGTTTGCATGCAGAACTGAGTTCAAATCGCCATGCTGAGTTTGGGTTTACAACATGTCCGAAACATACCCCACCCCCTTTCCCCTACTAGCAAATAATTGGATCTGTTAAAACGGGAGCTGGAACTCTGCATTTGGATCAAACCTCCCATTTTTAAAGGTCCGTAGAGTATTCCTGAACCAGAGAAATGAGGTTTTTTTTAATGTAGCCAGTTGCTATGATCTAGAATACCTCAAAGGGGGTGGAAGCAGATTCAAGAGAAACTTTCAGAGACAGATTGGCTATATAATTGAAAAGTAAAAATTTGTAGGGTTATAGGGAAAGAGAAGGTGAGTGGAACTAATTGGAAAGCCCTTTCAAAATGCCAGCAAAGGCATGATGGGCTGAATGGTTTGTTTCTGTGCTGTATTATTCTATGATTCTTTGCTTGGGGATATTGAAGCTAACTGTAGCATGCCCTAATATCACAACAAGTTAGATCAGGCAATTCAGTCAGCGCAGATTGCAATTCAAACCTGGAACCTTTATGTTTGTATTCCTCAGTTACATGCTGCCTTTGTTATGAATCACTAGCGGAACTGCACCTTTTCCTTTAATTTGAGCTAAAAGGACCAAAATTGCTAACCCATAGTCAGTAATAAGAACTCCAATTTGTGTTTCAAGAATATTCAATTTCACTGAAAGTAAATGTGAAAAAAGTGCTTCAGGACTATTTGTCATCCCAGCACAAAAAAGACAAGTGGCAAAAACTGGCACAAGAAGCAAAACTGAGCCCAAAGTTGCTACAATCTCTAATATAAAGGGATGTTACCTCTTTTGTTATTTACCTTTAATTGAAAAATTAGAATAGCTTTAGTAGTTTATGGGTGAATGATATTATGGCTGGAGTGCTTCCAAGACTCTACCATTTGAAATAGATGACAGGTTTACGAGATTAGTGAAACGGTGGCATAGTTCTGTGGACATATATTCAGTATTGCAAAAGTCAGAGTTATTTGCTACATTTATTAAAAGGGCTTTCTCACCTTGACGAGCCTGATGAGGATTTTTAGCTGGTAGATGTGGAGCTGTAGGTCCATACGATCTGTTAGCCAGGTGCAGATCACATTCATGGAACTAGTGTACCATTGCTGAAAAAAAAGGCAAAATTCTCCAGCATAAGAATTACAGTGGGTTAATAGTGTGAGATATGCGTTTAAGGGGTCTCAGTATTACAGCAAATGGATGAATGATTATACTGATCTCTCCAGGAATGGCATTCGAGGCACAAAACATAAAGAACTTAGGTTGTAACAAACCTCTTTGTAGTTTCTGCAATAACAATAATTGTTGTGAATTTGTATTCAGCTGTTCCAATCACATAAACAGACAACTCCAGCACTGTTGTTACTTAGAAAGAAGGGAAGAACTTTTATTAATATAACGCCTTTCACGACCTCAGTACACCCCTAAGTGCTTTATAGTCAATGAAACAGTCTTGAAGTGTAGTCCTCATTATAATGCAGCCAACTTTGTGCACAGCAAAGTCTCACAAATCGCAATGAGATAATGACCAAATCATCTGTTTTTTTTGAAAAAGGTGATGCTGGTTGCCTGAGACAATTACAAGAATAAGATCACACAAACCATTTTGGTTGTATTCTACCTTAAACGGGGACAAATGGTAGTGTAGCACAACCTCAGTATCCCAGATTCATACATGCAGGTCACTTTCTGTTGAAAATACTGTTATATTGTTTAACAATAGCTCCCCATGATGAAACAATGCATAGAGCCATATAAACCAGGAACATTCCACAGTTAATTTCTTTTTTTTTGTGCATAATTAGAAGGTCTTAGCTGGGGACGATGGTGGGACTGATACCAATTGGCCTAATCATTCTTTGATAGGCAAGGGAAAACAGACTGTTCGAGTTTCTGATCCTGGCTTCTGCCCAGTATCAATGTTGGAAATCTGTGGGTATTGGGTAAGGACAGGATCAGGTTTATTGTTGCCTTCCAAATGCTGCTGGCATTTAAATTGTGGCTTCACACATGAAGAATGGGCACCTCAGTGTGGTAAAAAAAAACTGTTCAAATGGAACTGCAACAGAGTGACATTAGATGAAGAGCAATTTCAGTTGATCTGCTTATATTTTCCTCCTAGGGCTGCTGATTTACATAATGAACCCCCTCATTTGTTAAGATGATCACTCCAAAGCTCTAACATTTCCGAGTACAGTTCCAGTTGTGACTACTTGGAATGTCCACAAAACAGAGTAGGTTTTTTATTTGTCTCGATTAGCGGTTCTGTGGGGAAACTGTATGCAGAGAAATATTTCTCCACGCTGGTTTGCTCCCCATAATAAATTCTAATCACATACAATATTGAAAGTAACAGCATTTAATTCTTCCACTTTTGTTTCTCCTTGCAAACAAGTATTACAGCATTTATCGAATGCATGCTTAAAAAATTACTAACAAATGAAACATACATTTTTCAAATGCTGTAACAACATAATGTCAACATATTAGCATCATTGTGGTGACCTTGTATGAAAGCAGCTGTTTTCAAGTTAGGGACAATCAGACTGAACTTGAAGTTCATTGTAATGAAACTATTGTGAATTCTCTGAACCTCATAATGGGAATAATCTTGTATCATCTGCCTCTAAAGAAAATACTGTGTTAACATGAATATGTGCAGCATTAATACTAGCCTCCAAGAGCTGCCTGACAGTGCACCAGGAATTCTTCAGCATTACTTTACTACTTCCATCTCATTGCTGCTGAAATGCACTGCAAGTACCAAATTGTGCTCTTTGAGATAAATAATCTCAGGACATAGTTACTTTTTAAAGCGCTGGTGGTGGTGTTTTACAGATCACTCAGAAGTCCGAGTTCCTGTGGTGACATGCACTTTTACACGCACATTGTAGCCTAGAGCTGTGAATAGTGATAGTAGAGGCTCCAAATTTCTTTCCATCACATGGCTTACCGGGAATCTCTCCCGCTCTTACCACCTGCCATTGGCATATGTTGGAAGGATTTATAGGTTGATTATCAACCTGTTTAGCCACATTATAAATGCACCTTCTTTGGCCATCAAGTCCTGGGATGGGACTTGAGCCTGGAGCTTCTGACTCAGAGGCAGGGACGCTACCCACTGCACCACAAAACTTCCTAAAATGTTTTGGTACAGGTCAATCTAACTTATTCTGTCCTACATCATCCTATTTCTGAAGTTTTACAGCACTGCACAAATAGGTAAATTCTCTTGGAATTATTCTGCTGCATTCTTCAATCATATAATTCTAGATGAAAAATTTTACTAATTCTTCCACAAATTTAAGAAATACATACATTAAATGGGCACCAAAGAATCCAAAATGGTGAATGGCTTGTATTGGCACATTCTGCACCAGAATTGCGATACCCAGCATATTGGTATAAGGTCAGAATAGGTGTCCAGGGCTTATTCCTGAAACAGGAGTTAGGCCTTTTGCTTATGCTAAGATACAGCCCATAACCTATTTTAGGACTCCCCGATTTTGGGCCAACCTGAAAATTGGGAACACCAGCATCAGGCTGGGGACATTCAGGTAACTATAGAGAGATTTTTCTCCCCGTTGGGAGGGTTGGGCAGGAACGCATGCAGCCAATTGCCGCTTGTGATCAGCTGGGCATCGCCATTTTACGTGGGTGGGCCAATGAAGGCTCGCCCAGCGTGACATGCTCCATGTGTGGGTGGGGGGGAAGAGGGAAAGTCAGGGAACGCAGAAATAGATTAGATTGATTTTTAAAAATTTTAATTAAAAAAAATTTAAGACATGTCCCCTCATGTGACACGTCAATGAATTTTAGTAAAAATTTTTATTAAACTTTAAAAGCATTCCCTGCCCGTGGATGAGGTTTCATGGCAAATGCGATGGCCGTCTTGGCTCTTCGCCTGCCCGCCAACCTTAAGGTTGGACAGGCAGCTCAGTTAATTATTTTAATTGGTATTTAAATGGCCTTAATAGGCCTTTGACAGTTCGGCAGGTGTGCAGCCAACTCTGGTGTGCGCTCGCTGAACTGAGGATCTGAATGACACGGTGTCATTTTACACGTCGGTGAGCAGGGCCCGCCCCCGCTCGCCGACCCGAAGATTCTCCTCTATGTCTACATGTGGCCTAATCAGCAATCCTTAAAGATCACAATCAAAAAGGCTTGCTTTGTGAAAAATACCGTCCTGAATGTGAAACCGGAAGGAAAGCTTCTACTCTTCCTGGCTCCACACCAAATTTGAACACCATTTCTGACCTCCACTCAATCACCTCTCTCCTCTACTAGGACTTACCAGAGGGCGACTGTCACAGTGCCTTAAATTGATGTAAGCTTCAGCGACAAGATGCCTGCAGGTGTCTATAGCTCACCAGTCTAATTTAAATGAGGCCAAGATTTCAGTTTCGATTGGGCTCAAACTTACCTGTTCCAGCACAAGGATTATTCCCTGCAATAATGCTGTGCTCTTCTGCTGTCGACTTCGCCTGCAGTTCTTTGCCTCAAGTTCTTTGGCCAGTAGGTCCCCATTGCACATTGGTCCCTATTAACTGTCTTAGTATTCTCCCTCTACCTGGATCCCTCTCTCTGGTTTTCTACCAATTCTGTGTGTTTTCATTGAGAACTACCAATGTGTCTCAATTTCTCTGCTCTGCTCACTCATTGTAACCATTCTCCCTCTGAACCTGCTGCATTCCATTCTCTTAAGTCTAACCCTAGCATCGTCATCAAACCTGCTGACAAGGCAATGCTGTTGTTGGCTGAAGAACTGACCTCTACCTTCCACGGACAAATGCAAACTCTTTTGACACTTCCCCCTGCCTCCCCTTGTTCCATGGGGAGGATTTTTCAGATAAGAGTTGGTGGGAACACATCCCCATAAATACCAGCTGCCCTGCAGCCATTTAACATTTGGTGGGGAGTTAATTGCTTTGGGCGAGTCTTCTGCCCTCATCTGGGAAGGAAGTACCTTAGAGACCTGCCAGCCAACTGGATGCAAAGGCAAGATGAGGCATTTAAGTGGCCATTAATTGGCCACTTAAGGGCCTCAATAGGCCAAAGGCAGGTGAGCTACCAGACACCTCCACCGCTTTCTGTAAAACCAGAGATAGGTCAGGGATGGGAGGGTAGGTAGTGGGCAGGCAATGCGCTGCATTTTAAAAGCCCCTTGCTTTCAAACCCACTGACGGGGGTTCGTAAAATTCTGCCCTAAGACTCCACCACCAAACATCAAGCCATTGTCTCCAGGTTTGCCACTGGCCTCATCTCCTCTGGAGATCTTCCCTGTGTGGCCTCCAACTTCTTAGACGGCCATTATAAAAATTGGGCCTTGGCCCTTATTCATGCCACAACTCAGATGTTTCTGACATGTTGGGTTCTGCTGCAGAAGTCTAATTTGACAAAAAAGGTAAAATGTATTTTGCTAGGTTTTGTCTAATGTTGGCTTTCAGTACAGAAGGGTGATATTTTCACAGGAAACATCCTGGATGTTTCTACCTCCTTCCAAAGATCCACAAACAGTATCCTGGTAGATCAATTGTTTCAAGCTGTTCCTACCTCATAACAGACTTTTTTCTATCCTGACTCTTTTTTCTAGCCTTGTCCAGTCTCTTCCCACCGACATCTGTGACTCTTCCACTGTCCTCTGTCACTGTCCACTTTCCTGGTCCTAACCACTTTATCTTCAATATGGATGCCCAATCCCTCTACATCTCAATCCCCCCACCAGGATGGTCTGAGAGCTCTTCACTTCCTCCTTGAATGGAGGCCAACTAATATTCATGCACCATCTGACTGAACTTGCTCTCACATTGGGAAACTTCTCCTTTGACGCCAATCACTTCCTCCAAATAAAAAGGTGTTGCTAAGATTACCTATATTGATAACTATATTGGTGCTATTTCCTGCCCTAAACTATAAAGTTTCAACGTTGCTTTCAATTTTCAGCCTTGTCTCACCTTCACACGGTCTATCTGACTATTCCCTTCCCTTCCTCAATTTCTTTGCCTCTATTCCTGGGAATAGGCTATCAACAAATATTCACTTTAAGCCCACTGGCTCCCACAGACAGCTCAACCTCGTACCCTGCTTCCTATAAGGACTCCATTCGATTCTCCTGGTTTAGCCATCTCTGTTGCACCTGATCTGGTTATGCAACTTTCCATACTAGTGCTTCTGATATGTCATCCTTTTCCCAACTGTGTATTCCACCACCCCCCCACCCCCGCCGTGGTTAACAGGGCCCTCTACCATGTCCAATCTTTTTGACACACTTCTGTTCTCAACCCTTCCCCTCCTTCCCAGAACAATGTTAGGGCTCCTCTTTTCCTCATCTTACATCACACCAGCCTTCATATTCAGTGGATCATCCTCTGTCATTTATGCCACCTCTAGCATGAAACCACCACCAAACATATCTCTCCTTCCCCTTTCCTTGTTTTGTGCGACTGTGGTGGCCTAGACAAATAAGGAACCCACTTAGTACTGAAAGGGTTAATGGAGAAATTGAATTAAATTCTTAGGCCTAAGAGAAAAATACTGCGACCTTGAAGAACAATACCATCTTGTCTGACTACTGTAGGGTGTGCCCTGAGACATCCCACGTGTCTCTCGCGGGCTAAATGTAATCAAAGTTGTGATAACCAAGTGGGTAGGCACTGCACCTGTTGTGTAGGAATGCAAATTAACTAAAATATGGATTGGTCAGTTAACGTATGTAAATAAGTGGATTGAGATGTGCAAAATTTACTGATTGGTTGTAAAATGCTTTTAAGCAAGTGTTTGTGTATTCTGCTTTGAGACGGCACAATAGCTCTCGTATTGTTCTCCCTTGTGCACAAGTAATAAATGATGTTTCTATGTATTAATGATGCCTCGGTGTGATTAATCTCCGACAAGACCATCCCCTCACAACATCCTAGTCCACTCCTAATCACTCCCAACACCCCCTCCCCTTCCCACAGCACCTTTCCATGCAAACCTGCCCTTTACATCCTCTTTTCTCACTGTCCAAGAGCTCAAACATTCCTTCTAGGTGAAACAGCAATTTACTGTTATTTCTTTCAACACTGTATTCACTGCTCGCAATGCAGACTGCTCTACACTCTCTTTTGTTGTCTGAGGGTTGCTAAACATGGCTCTCCGCGCATCTTTCTGACATGATATCACAATGGGCAAGTAGTAGAGGCAGATCCCAAGGATTACCTAAGCCGGTACAGAGATTGAACTTACACCCCTGGCGTTAAGCAGCACACTCTAACCAACTGAGTTAACTGGGCCCCCGATCTACACTGGGGAGACCAAATGCAGATTGGGTGAATGTTTTGTGGAACACCTCCATTCAGTCCACAAGTGTGACCCCAAGCTACCACTTGCTTGTCATTTTAATTCTCCACCTTTCTCTTATGTTGATACCTCTGTCCTCAGCCTCCTGTCGTGTTCAGTGAAGCTCGATGTAAGCTCATGGAACAGCACCTCATCTTTCAATTAGGTATTTTACAGCCTTCTGGACTCAACATTGAGTTCAACAATTTCAGTCTGTAACTTTGACCCCCATTTTGTTTCCTTTGTCTTTGCAGGTTTTGGTCTTAACTCGTTTTTCTATTCTTTTGGCTTTCAGATGGCAGCGGTTCATCATTCTGCTATTTATACTTACTCCAGACATATCTTTTATTTCTTTACTTGTTGCATTACCACTACCTTTGCCTTGACCCACCAACTATTATATCCCCAACTTTTCCCTATGCTGATGAAAGGTCATTGGCCTGAAAAGTTAACTGTTTCTTCCTCCAAAGATGCTGCCAGGCCTGCTCAGTATTTCCAGCATTTTCTGTTTTTATTTCAAATTTCCAGCATCCACAGTAATTTACTTTTGGATTGTTCACTGCACCCAGTTGGTGCTGAAATGGGGTCATTATCTAATTTCTCACCCAGTAACTGGCCCACTTACATTCCATTGCTACTGACTTATCTGCAACTATTGATAAGTATTATACATTAGTGATACCTTAAACAGCACAAAAATAACTTCCGGAATTATTCACAAACACCTGAATTTAGCCCATTTTGGGATAGATGATGTTGTGTTTGGTAAAAACTGCAAATAGTACAATAACAATCAATCGATTCCTTGGAAAAGATATAAGACGGTATTTAACGGAGGCGATGGCGGGTCTCTCCTACTGGTTGAAGAGTTGCAAGAGCACCATTTTGCCTCCCAGTGGAAAAGCCCACTAAATTAAGTGCCAATCAGGCATTATTAGGGCAGTGCAGGCCTTCCTTGGGATCAAGGACACCAGACAGAAATCCTGTCCGAGGGAGCTGCTGGCCAATCAGAGGCCTGTAGCCATGCATTGCTTGGCAGCGCTAGCAGGAGCAGTGGCTCCTGCTGGCAATGCACCCGCCCAAGACCTAGGGTTGCTGAGGGACCCAGGCCACAGGTAAGCGCGGGATGGGGCTCAAGGGGTGCAGGTCACAGGGGGTGTGATCAGCAGCAAGGGCACTGGGTGTTGGCTCTCAGTGATTCCCCTCCCCTCCCTCCCAATGCCAGGTCCCTTGATCAGGCACTGAGTGCCTTTGAATGAAGGACTTCCCCAGAAAGCCCGTAAGCAACCATGATGGGGTTGATTTTTCAGGCTTCCCAGATGATAAGTCCCCTCCCTGCCACTGGGTGAATACCAGAGGTGGCAGGATGAGGCCCTTATATGGGCATTAACTGCTCACTTAACGGCCTCAATATTGGTGGGGCATGAAGATCGTTCATGAGACTTCCCACCCTGGAATTTGTCGGGGCAGAGGTGGAAAGGCTGCAAGTCCTCACCCTCCATCCTTCTGTCCGACCAAGTGACCAAACTCACCTCAAGGGAGGGCATTAAATTCTACCCATAGAATTCTAACCATAATTCTCAACAAGGGGATTTCTGAGTTTTGGCTGTGATACCAGGGAAGGTATTGAGTGAAGAGTAAGCAGTTTCTTAGGGGTAGAGAAGGAAAATTAGCAGGGCCATTGCAATTGGTTGTGTGTTTTATCTGGTAGCCAGCTGAGAGTTTATATTAAAAGAGTTTGGACATGGGTGGATTGTGCACCAGAACCTAAAAGAGAGAGTAAAATGGGAAGGAAAGTCAAAATATCCATGGGTACATAAGCAATAGCATTTCAGTCATCCCACCACAATCTAGAATCATCAGTGTGGAAGTGCTAAAGAACACATAAGAAAAATCAAAATGAGAGAAGGTCACTCAGTTAATTAAAGTGCACTCCTCAGTACTTTAACCCTCCAGCCATAACATCGAATTGCATTCTGAATGTCCATCTGTTTTTATTTCTGTGACTCTGCTTGGTAGATTACTCCAAACATTGCTGTTGAGTAAAGAAGTTCCTCCTAATATCTAATAGATATTCACTTTAGCATAATCTACTTTATCTATCCTGGTCACTTAATAATTTCCATATCGTATTGGGTCTCCCTTTGTCATCATTTGTACACTACATTTTGAAGTTTTTTTTGCACCCTTTCAACTCTTCCTTTTCCACAGATGGTTTCCTAATGCTGTAACAAGACTTTGCAGCCAGTCTCTATCCCCTGTGAGGCAGGCGCCTCAACTGCTTTGCAAATGGCAGAAGGGTCTTGGGCAATTTCTGCAAATATCCCTTAGCCCTGATAAGTGATTGGGGTCAAAAGCACAAATTATGATGGGTGAGAGTGCTGCTGCACCATTCTTGTGGTGCTAGAGTGGGAGCAATATTTTGGTGCAATAGTATCTAAACATGTTGAGACATTTGCTGCAAGCGACTCCATATACATATATATGACAGAAATAAAGATGACAAATTATGATGCAATGCAGACAAAAAACGCTTCATTATTGTCACCATTACTTCCCCTCATCATGCTTGGTAATGCTAGTGACAAGATGCTCATGGGGATCTAGCTGCATTTATTTCAAACTTAACAGTGAATTTGCATTCTTGTCTTGTGAGACAGAAAGTTGCAGGGTGATGGCCTATTGCAAAAGGCATGCATTTTTGTCAATGGGTTGAATACAATCACGCTAAGTGATTGTGGTCAGCATAGACAGGTCCATATAACTACAGGTAACTTCAGCAACACCTATATGATACTTAAGTCATTCTTTTATTACATTCATTTGAGAATGATATGGAGCCGAACAAAGTGGTTTCACTTGGCACTGTTGCCACAAAAGAGCAGATATTTGAGATATCTGAAACTAGACTACTGATCAGAATAATGTCTTCTGTAAACCCAACTGAAATAAATGCTTGAAACAATGCATTGACACAATAATTACTGGATACCTCGATGTGCAGTATTTGACTAATATGCATAATTTCCATGACTGACTGATTACAAGCGTAGAGTTTATAATATCTGTGCCCACCTTCCTGAAAGGTTCATCAATAATCGGTAGGAATTGCAGTGGCACTTTATTCTCCAGAAAAGAGAAGACTGCGGGGTGATTTGATAGAGATTTTTAATAATATGGAAGGTTTGATAGGATAGACTTTGAGAAGATGTTTCCACTTGAGGATAGCCACTCAGAAATCTAATAGCAAATTCAGGAAAAACTTCTTTACCAAACAGTGGTTAGAATGCAGAACTTATTACAACAAGGGACACTTGAGGCAAAAACATAGATGCATTTAAGAAGCAGCTAGAAAAACACAAGTGCGAAAAGAATAGAAGGATATGCTAATAGGGTCAGACAAAGAGAGGTGGGAGGAGGCTTATGTGGCACACTTGCCTGGATGGGTACAGTTTCAACAACATTCAGGAGGCTCAGCACCATTCAAGACAAAGCAGCCCGCTTGAGTGCCACTCATCCAGCAACTGAAATATTCACTCCATGCACGTGGCACCTGTGAGTACCATTTGCAAAATGTATTGCGGCAAATCGCCAAAGCTCCAACAGCACCTTCCAAACCTTTGACCTCTGTCACCTAGAAGAACAAGGGCAGCAGGCACAAGGGAACACCAACACCTGCACATTTCACTCCAAGTCACACACTATCCTGACTTGTAAATATGTTCTGTTCCTTGTTACTGGGTCAAAAGTCTGGAACTCCCTATCTAATGGCATTGTGGGTGTATGTACACACATGGGCTGCACGGGTTCAAGACAGTGGCTCACTCTCATCTTCTCAAGGGCAATTAAGGATAGGGAATAATTGTCAGGCAAATCAGTGACACCCACATCCCAAGAGTAATTTATTTTTAAAAAGCATAAACATCTGCATAGGTTGGTTGGGTCACCTGGTCTGTTTCTAAGTTGTACATTCTATCTAATTCAATGTAATTGTTACAATCCCCAGTATGACAACATTTGGCCACACATTCTACAAAATTCAGCCATGTGTTTTAAAGTGACTTTAGTTCTCTTGCCCCTCACCTCTCCTTCCAACCAAATCAAATTGGTAATAATACTGCCATTGATAAGCAGAGGGAGAGCTTACTTGGTGTAACTAAGGTACAAAATTATTAGATAAAGACCTCTGGAAGCTGGAAACTCAACTGGCGATCCAAGCAACGCCATGGTAGAAAGATCCAATGCTCCAATTACCTGCAGCTGAATAACCCTTTAAATACATCTTCAGTGGCTCTGACACACCAATCCAACTAGGTTTTGGTGACTGAACACTGGTACTTGTGTTAAAATCATGTCAGGATCCTAATTATGTTACAGTACTCTGATTTGCATGTACTGATGAAGTCCCTGCCTACTTCTGGTGGACACTTCAGCTATCTAAAAACATTGTGCTCAGTTAAAATGGTAGCCAACAGGAACACAGCATGAATTGAATGGTAAATATTCTGCAGTGAATTTTAATTATCTGCCTGCTCCGTTATTGCAGGGTTGAAATTGTTCCTATGGTAGTGCTTCATTTGGTTGAACCAGTTCTTTTGGTAAAAGACTGAGTTATTTTGCCTGAAACAGCTTGAAAATGTTGTCAACTCGAAATTAAAACATATTCAATTTGCAGAGGTTTGGTTTCTGTACAGTCCCCCAATAAAGATATCTTTTAAGGAAAATGTTGACCACATCTCACCAACCAACTTAAAGAATGGAGCTTCTGAATTAGAAGTAATGTAAATTGAAATATTTTCCTAATGTAACACTCTTCAGGGTTACTGTCATAGGTAATAAAATGTATGGTAAAGAAATCTAACAAGTGTTCTCCTTTAATACACAGGACCTTAACTTTAATAGAGGGTGAACCCTGTTAAATTGAACATCATAACTTACACTGATGCCATACTGATCTCTGAATATATAAACTAAAACTTGATTTGAATAAATCTGCAAGCAGCATACTGATTATGGCAGTCAATCGTGAAAATGAGGAGAAGGAAGCACTGGGTTCCTGTGTTCTCGGGGAGCTGGTGTCATTACACTTACACAGGAACATCTGCAACCTTGTTCTACAGCCAGATTTGAAAGGCTGTCTGACCTCCTGCTTCAGTCTCCCTGCTCCCTGCCATGAACCTTGAGTTCACACTCATATTTTACATGTTACAGGAAGCTGCAACTCACTCCAGGGGTGCCGCAAACAGAATGCACCAAGCCAGATGCAGTGCCACAGCTTAATGCACCTGAAGGAGTTGTGTTTCTCACTCAGAAGATAAATTCTGGTGACTTAAGGTCACTGCAGCTTTTGTATAGTCTAAAACAAAAACAGGAATTCTAGTAGGCTTGAATTCTTAGTGGGGAAGTGGATTATAAGCAACCTGTGACTCTGCCTCTTTCTGCCTTTGCTAGTAATCTTGTGTGTGTGTGTGTGTGTGTGTGCGTGTGTGTGCTACAGAACAGATTGGGACTGGTATAAAGGCCTGGGACTGTGCAAGAGCACCCTGCTGGGCCCCAGCTGTGCTTGCAATTAGCAGGAGGCATGAAATGATTGTTATTGTGGTGACTGACAGCAATGTGAAGTGACAAGTTTTGTGGGGGCGGCTGCTGCAGTGTGGAAGTTCTGCAATTTTTGTAAACTATTAATGTTGGGGTAAAGAAATGCAGTTAGTCAATGGTATCCTGTGTTAGAAAATCTCATGGATTTGTCATGCAAGTGCTATATTTGGCTCACTTTTTTTTGGAGGATTTTCATGAGTTAAGGCTTTTCACTACACTATTCAGCAGCAAATCTGGCCGTTTGCCTCAAATTAGCAAGAGGCCTGTAGTTAGCGGATGGAGATTAGGCTTAGAAAATGACACAGCAGGTGCCTGTAGGGTGGATTTGGGGGGTTGAGAAGTCTTTAAATCTGACTACATCACATTATATACTTCCGACAAAAGGACATAGTAATCCTACCTGCTTGCTTTAACCACTGTTGTTTGTCTATTATTATGTGCTTTATTGCTCATGAGAGGAAAACTATTGGCAATACTACTCAATTACCATAGAAACCCACACCAGTGACCCCTCATTTCAGAACCTTCTATCCAACTGAAGGCAATCCAAGCAGTTCAAATCTACTTAGAATTGTGATAAATAATGCACTAGGGAAATCCAGGGCCAGTCTGGTTTCTTCTCACCCAGGCCATAGATTTGCATGGGAAAGCTGAATGGGCATCTTGAGATAATCTCTGGATCCAAGGTGTCAGAGAAATGCTAAAGGATTCAAACTGCTGTAATTGCCTCATTGACACAATGTGATCAGCAGGGGAGACTACACAACTTGAAAAAGGGGTTACAAATAAAATTCGTTAGAAAGGCAGCATAATGGAAACTTCTAAAATGGGAATCGTTTGATGATCAGCTCCTACTGAAGCCAACTCTTCTACAATATCAAAGTAGAGCTTTTGCTGAATCATTTCTAATAGGCAGCTATTGTGTACACAATACCCCATCTAAAATAAATAAAATACACCATGCATCCTTGCATAGGCCTTTTCTGCCATGTATACATTGAGCTAAAAAGGATGGGTATAACTCCTTCAGAAGTGCACTTTGTATATTACAGTTTCATGTTACTAGAGAACAGTGATCAGCAAAAAATAATCTTCATGGAATTTGATACGTCAGGAATTCTTTGTGATTGATAAATTGTAGCAATGAAACCAAAGGTAAAGATCTTCTTTCAAGAGCTTTTTTTTGCAAAACTGGTTTTTGCAGTTGCACTTTGCAATTTTTGTGAAAATGCTGCTATTTTCAGTGTTTTCACACACAGCTATATGATGCCAATCAGGCTCCCTGTGTAAGTGCCATTGTGAAGAGTAATTTGCTGCACATGGAGGTTAATTCAGTTTTTTTATAGTTTCTACAGGCATAGAATGTGCAAACATCAAATAACTAGGGAAGGAGAAGAATCTATTTCACCCTCCCGTCAAAAAATCAATTTGAAAAATGACCTGTAGGTTTAAAATTTGAATACTTTAAACATTTTAACTACTTGGATTTATTTTTAATGGTGTAAAATAATTAGTTTCTGTGCAGATTATTGTGTTGTAGCAGCATAAGCTTTTAGAAACAGCTTCAGCATCATCCACACAATATCCCTTTCCTTATGATGCATATATATGGCACAAATATGGCCTTAAAAATACAATCGAGAAGTATTGACTAGGATTTTGCAGATGGAAAACAACTGAAAGACATGTTCTCAATGTGTTCCAGTAACATTTGAAATGTATATATATGTAATTGCATTCCCTCATATTAAAAGGAAACTGCATCACATTTGTCCATACTCTATACAAATTAGAACACCACCCTTCCAACTATTATAGTAAAAACTAATGCATTGTTAATCTGCATTGCCTTCACTGCTTCTTCTCTGTAATTATTGCATAATTTATTATTTGAAATATTTTCCTTCTGTGGTACACCCACTCATTTAAGCACAAAAATAAATTCTAAAAATTGAAGTGTATTATAATTTAGAAGAACTTGGTGAGGCAGCAAAAATAGAATCCAAGCATGAAAAACAAATTTATTATATACCAGCTTAAAAGCAGCAGTTAGACAACGTCATATTGGATCTTTGCCTGGTAAGGTTTGAGGTAAAAGAAAAGTTTCCCCAACTCAGTTCAGGAGCAGAACTTCAATGAAACATGTGTGGTGTCAGCCTCCAGACCAAATGAAATTAAATAAGCGACCAAGTACTCGAGATTCACACTGTGCATCTTAATAGAAGAAACCTCCTAAGTTGAATAGCTTGCCTTTTGGGACCAATTTGTCTCTTTTCACTCTTTATTTTTCCCTTTATACTGACAGATGTACAAAGGCGGAACCGCACTGTGCAGCTCATCTACATGCACCCGCAGCAGCTGTCACTTTTGTCGAGCAAGTTAATCAAACAAATGCCACCATATCCTGCTTTGTACAAGCAAGAACCACACTATAGATACACACACTGTACAGAGAACACTTCATTTCTGAACGAAACCCTTGTTTCTTAAATCAGTCGTTGTCACAAGAATCTTTTCTTCCAGCAGGCATTATGAAACAAATACATTCTATATTATTATTGAATTTTAAACACTGCGTCTCCTTGGACACAGTTAACCATGCAAGGCTGTTTAGTGATGAAGATAACTGTGCTTACTGACATTAGCTGATTTGTTTGAGAAAGAAACAATAGGGCTCATTGAACACGAACTTCAAGTTATTCTAATTCCACACCACAAATTGAGGTTTGGAGGTTAACTGGCACATGATTTGCTAATTAAAAAAAACTTAATTTCCTTCAAAATCCTTTATTAAACGGGTATCTCACAACTGCTCGTGGTAGAATGTGCTTTGTCAGTGTCTCATCAACATTATGAAAGCGCCCAGTCTATTTATATTATTGGACTTAGATCAATTTTTGTTTGGGATCAATGGTGTTTGGCAAACTGAAAGTCATTGTACCACAGTCCGATTGTATTAAAAACTCTAAAAAAAATTGGTTTTGCTTTTTGTCAACTGAACAAAACAATTTACTAAAATCCAAATACTGAGATTGGTACTAATTGTTCAGGTTTTTCAACCTTAAGTTCATGTTACTGAATTGGGACTTAGGAACTGAGCCAGGAGAACAAATCATGTGCAATAAAACTGAAAGACAGTCTCCCTTAAACATGTTTTAAACATGAGATGATATGTAAGTAATGAGCTTTCATGATCATAAACAACATCAGACAGCAACCCAAGAGCATTATTACTATTTATTAATGTTGCAATAAATTACTGTGGATAACCTATTATCAGATATAAAAATGAATGGTTATGTAAAAATATTTTGAACATCATATTGGTAGGAGAGAATTTGAAGATGGACAAATAGAAGCTTATCATCAAGGAAGGTGTTGTCTGATGCTATGTTAAATTGCAGACTTTGGTTGATTCTTTGTATTTCAGGGAGTTGAACTAATGGCAGGAATTTGAAAGATAAGCTTTGAAAACCCAGCAGAAAGGGGGTAGGTCATCTGGAAAATAAGACCGAAGACAATGCCATAAAGAGGAAAAATATGGAGGGAAAAATAGAAAAATGAGAGGAACAGATTTAAAGTGAGAGCTGTGATAAGGGAAACAGCAGGGAGAGAAGAAACTAGAAAAGAAACTGCTGAAGAATGAGAAGGAAAGATGATGATTCTGGACTACATAATAGGTGAGCTATTTCCTTCCACTTGTTTCATGGGTTGTGGCAGAGTTTGAATCATGTATTTTTAAAAATATATTTATTCATTTACAGGATATGGGCACCACTGACAAGATCAAAAATTATTGCTCATCCCTAACTGCCCTTGAGAGATGGCAGTGAGCTGCCTTCTTCAACTGCTGCAGGTGGTGAAAATGCTCCCACAGTGCTGTTAGATAGGGGGTTCCAGAATTTTGCCCTAGTGATGATGAAAGAACGGCGATTATGCCTAAGTCAGGATGGTCTGCAACTTGGAGGGGAACTTGGAGGTGGTGGCGTTCCCGTGCACCTGCTGTCCATGTCCTTTTGAGTGGCAAAGGTTGTGAGTTTGGGAGCTGTTGCAGTGATCTTGTACTGCCCTGATGTTGGAGGAAGTAAATGTTAAAGGTGCTGGATGGGGTACCAATTGATTGCATTGTCCTGGATGGTGTCGAGCTTCTTGAGTGATGTTGGAGTTGCACTCATCCAGGCAAGTGAATGAATGTAGCTCTGTGGAGGAACATTTTCATACTACCTGTGTCTCCAATCTGACCTTGCCTTTCAGTAGAATTAAAGCTGATAGTCAGTTTCCTCCATGTTTCTCTTGTGATCCCTGCAGCCTCAGCCCATACATGTGCATTGAACATTCCACCAGACCATGAAGCCTTGTGTCTTTCTCAATAGTTTGACATTGATAGGGAGCTTGGACTGTAAGTACTTCCAATGCATGATTCCACATTCCTGGGTCAATCACAATTAACTAGGGCTAGTTCCCAGGACTACACTGAAGGTATACACCTGAGAAAGCATGATGCATTCCACTACTCACTCATTGGTACACAGTATGGAATGATGTGGTATATCAAAGAGTAGAGACAAGGTATGAGAGGAGAAGAGTAAAATGGGAAATGAGGATTGGAGAATGGCAGGAAGGGACAGAGAGAAAAAAACCTAAGAATGCACAAGACTAGATGTCGCAAAGATAACACAAAGACTAAAGGCTCTGTGTCTGAATGCGCATAGTAAATGAATTGATAGTGCAGTGATAGATAGATACTTGTAGGCAAGGGAATGAAAGGTTATCGGGGGTAGATGGGAATGTGGGACTCGAAACACAAACAGATCAGCCATGATCTTACTGAATGACAGAGCAGGCTTGAGGGGCCGAATGGCCATTTATGCTCCTATTTTGTATGTTCATAGTTGGGTTGTTATAGGACCATCAATGAACTCCTTTGTAGGTCTTGATTCACTGCAGCAGATAGTCACACAGCTGCAGATTAAGTTCAGTGGTGGACGGGCAAGTTGGCATGCTCTCCACTGGGCAACAGGGCGGGGGCCACGTGTGATCTTATACTTTTCAGCTCATTAATTATGCACTGGTGAATATCACGGCAGGGTGGGCAGGGTTATTGTATGGGGTCAAAGGTCTTGGTGCCATATTTAAAGGGCATTGGAAACACCTTCACTCACTGCAGGCCAGGAGTTCCACATTACTCCTAAAGAATCTTGTAGCTGCAGCTCGTGCTAGAGAAACTCACAGATGTGAGCAACGATATCCCGGGGCAAATGAGGGCGCCTTTGACATTGTCTTTCACTCATCTCTACATCAGAGCACTGTCGCTGGTACACCCATGGTCTGGCCAATGCTCGCCATTGCAGTGGGCCATGTACATCAGTTTCTTGACCTTATAGAGGCCCTGCTGCCTCTTGCTGCTCAGGCTCTTGCTCCTCATGACCCTATGCCAAATGAGGATGGGCCCTCCTTTTCCTCATCTGGATGACAGCCATCACCAAGGCAGGGTTGTCTGTAGCTTGCATCGACACCTCAGTGGACGTGTGAATGAACTGAAACGATACATTTAGTGAGCATGTGCTTCACAGGTTTCTCTCCAAACCAAAGCTAGCACACAAGCGCTAAGCCCTTTGCCTGGAAGGGGTGGGGTGGGGGTGCCATGTCTAGATGGAGGCCAGGTGAAGGACATCCTGGAGGGACAGAGAAGTGTCTTCCTCCCATTAATACATGAATGCATATGGAGACATTGCTCTTTGACCAGGGTGATGAGAGCCATGTGCAAGAAGCCTCACGTGGACACTTTTCCCCTCATCTTCACTACCCTCAAGAGCCTATAGAGAGACCATTGCCTTGGCGGCACAGAAAGACTAACTGCATGATCCCTTGTCAGCCATGACCATTCACCTGGGAGGATGGAGGTTTGGAGTCATGAGTTGGCTGCCCTCCACCAGTCGTATCCCTTGGAGGCATTCCACCTCCTTCCCTCCCTTCATCCCTGCCTCTGACTGCAGCCGATGGCAAATGGCACAGAATGAACAGCAGTTCCACACCTTGTTGGGATCTCGACATTAAGAGACCCATGAGTTGGGAACAAACCTGCTGCAATGTGGGCTTCACCACAGAGAGGAGAGCATAACTGAGCATGGTTGACATCCAGTTGCCTCATAATTATTAGGGTGTCCCTTTAGTTGGCCATTTGTGCTGACCTTGAACTCTACCTACCCTAAAAGGCCCTCCTCCTGCCTCAAGGGATTTCACTGACTGACTAACTGCATGGTCAAGGTCAGTTTAGAAAAATGGTGCACATCACCTTCCAAACTTGCTCCACCTTCTACCGTCCCCTTGTCACATACCAACTTCCTCCCATAATCTCAGACCCACCCAATATTACCATCCTCTCCCCCATCACCCTTGAACCCATGTTACCCTGGACCCTATCACAATCCATCATCTCCAGCCTTTCCTCCCCTCAGAGCTGACACCAATTACCATCCCCATGTCCATCCTGATCCTGCCCCCGTCTTACCTGAACCTGCCTTGTCTCCCTCTATGCCTCACCTGATGAAACCTTCACCTACCAGACTCTCACCCTGGACCTGCCACCTTATAGCACTCCATCCCTCCGACTGTGACTGTTCCCTCCTATCACCAGTACCCTGAGTTCTTCCCCCCGGACCCCACTGTCGACACCACTCATGCCGCTCTCCAAGACACTCCCCAACCCCCAGTTCCCCAGAAACAATCACCCCCTCTCTCCCCAGCATTTCCCCCGTAAGCCTGCCTCCTCTGTCCAGTCTTTGCTCCAACCTTCCACTCAACCCCTACTTCCAGTCTTCACCTGCCTCCCTTGTCCAGTCTTGGTGCAGTATTTGCTAATGGCACTTGAGTGAAGTTATGCGAGGTCCCCAAGAAGGAGAAAGCAACATCTATGCACCTTGAAATTGTTGGTAAAATGAAGCTTGCCAGATGCACACCACTTATATACAGTCGGGAAACAGACGGTTCCAAATTCTCGGCGAGGCACTTAATTTGGAGGGGCAGACATAATTCTGGCGAGTTGACCTTTTAAAGAGCATTCATGAGATGCAAATGTGGTTCCCGTCAGAAATCAGCAGGAAACTAGACCTGCCCCTGCCTTTAACCCGCCATCAAAGTCGGGAGAACAAAATTCCAAACTAATTTCCCACTGGCGGGAAACTGACTTTTTCTATCATGCCAAATTTAGTTCCCATGCCGGCCACAATTCCTGCCACTGGCAGGAACAGAAAATTCTGCCCTGTTTTCTTTATGCTGTGTTCCTTTTTCTCTATTCCAATCAATGTGACTTCCTTCCCCAGCATCAGGTTTACAATCTGGTAACAGTTTGCTTTCTCCTTCACTGCCCTCTTCCACAACACCACCAATCCCCTCCCAAACACCACACACCTACTCTGTGTTCCACTGGCTTTTTGACCCTTAGGAAAGTGTTTTTTCAGAGTAGCAGAGTCAGGTTTGAGTTATGCATTCACGAATTGGGAACGGGGAAGAGCTGATGGCCCGTGTGTGCGTGAGCTGGTGAGGCAAACGACACAATGGGTGAGAAAGAAAGGAATAGAAGGTTATACTGATAGGAGAGATGAAGGTGGATGGAAGGAAGTTCGTGTGAAGCCTAAAAACCAGCATAGACCTGTTGGGTTGAATGGCCCGTCGCTGTAAACTCTATGTAATGTGGGACAAAAATGATGCAAAGTTCTTCTGCATGTTCTTCCATAGCCTACATTATATCGAAATGTCTTGCACCAACATTCCTCGGCAGCTATGAATAATTATTCAAATGACCCAAAGTGGTAAATTGGACCTGCTGTTGGCTAGATTTGGTCCAGTAATAGCACAAAAATGCAAATTGTGCCAGTAGCAGAAAATCAACCCTATAACTGTTTGATGCCTAAACTTGTCATCTCATCTGTTGTGGACTGCATGGTGACACTTTTTTTTATTGTAAGTCATGGACCAAGAAGTAATTCTCACTTTTTACATTCCTTTTCAACAAGAAGACAGCCTGTAATAGGCAAGAATGAGCTGCAACAGGAGCTACCTCCACCCCACCCCCATCCCCCTACATACAAAACCTCAGACCATTAACCTGCTATCAAAAAGAAGCATTAAAAAATTTCAGAAGGGAGGGAGTTTGTATTGGGAAGCAGGGATGCAGGTGCCAACTGAAGGTGCATCATGCCATTCTACTTCTCTTCTTAGTGTGCCCAGCATTAATTGTCTATGAAGTGCATCATAAAACCTTCAGGTCAACTAAACTGATGTGAACTCCACTCCTCAGGAAACTATTCTAATCTTCTCTGTTCTTCTTCATCCAAATGTTCTGCTGCAAGACACGGCCCTCCAGCACTTTGCAGCATCCACTGTGACTTAAATCCATCCCAAGCGCCAGGCCAGAGATATCCACTCCAAACAAGTTAGAAAATGAGCCAGAGAGGATTGCACTTAGTGACCCACAGAGCACAACTGGGCAGGAGCAGCTGGTGATGGCGCATGAGGAATCAGATATTGTTGGTTAGAGTATCAGAAGATCCGAGGGAGCTGGAGCTCACAGATCCTGCATTTAAAAGAACAATGCTGGTATAGTGTTGAACTTTTGTTCAGGCGATGCAATTGTTTTAGACAGTGGACTGCAACTGAGGGGTCAAAGAAGTTCTTTGGGGAAAGGGTCTTGATGGCAGCTTTAAATGGGAGAGAAATGGTGGCGGGGGTGGGGGGGGGTGGTGTTGCTAGGACTTGGCAGTAAAGGGCGTTGCTGGATTGGAAGGAGATCTCAGGGACCAACCTGGCGAGGCTGGATGTGAAAAAAATTACAGAATGATAAGGGTTTGGGATAGAGGTGAAGAAAGGGACTACGGGTTTGGTGACAAGTGAGGAGGAGATGATGTCCTAGATAGCTACATGAATTTCCACAATCAGAGAAAAAAAAAATTCCAAGCTGTTCATACTTGACATTGGAAATGAAGAAAGAGGGACTATAGGGAAGGGATTAAAAGGAGGCTGTTGATTATTGAGGAATCTGGTATTGTCCTTATCCTCTGGAATGATCTTCTAGCAGCAGGGGGATTTGGCTGTAGAGGAAGCCCAGTATTGCTTGAGATGGACCAGTCAGACCTGGTGATAAATAACCCAGCAAGTCATGGGTCTTCTGTATTCCAGAATTGAAGAAGCAAAGGTAGGAATTATACAGGGAAATGGCAGCATTGAATACCGAGTGGTTTAGTGGAGTTGTGTCATCAAAAGCAGAGTTAGGGGTATTGCTGAATAGGCTAACAACAGCAGAAGTATATGTGTTGTGACAAGTGGAGGGCTAGTGGAGAAGTTGGAAATTAGTGAATGAAACCATGGAGGGGAAGAAGGGGCTTCTGAAAGAACTGCAAGAGAAGACATTTCAACGACAAAGGTATAAAAACTTTACCTTTGTATAGGAAGCCTCCAGCTGTCTTTACAGGCCTTGGTAAGCTTGAAAAAACTGAATTTGCCAGTGTTCTACCAAATTGATGAAAAGTTTCAAAATTAATAAAACAGGCATTGAGACTCTGATTTGTATTGTTGCCATTTTCAGTTATGCATCCTGGATACTTGAAAGTTCTTAATTCTAATTTAGCAATGGCATGGAATATTGGCACAAGAGACCATGGCCTGAAATTGGTCCTTAATCCAAATTTTTCACCCAAAGAATGCCAAGAACAATTTATCCTCAATGATTCATTGACTGTAACTGTGTCAGCATGGACACTGGCAGTATTTAAAATACCTATCTGTTTCCAGATCATATTTGTAAAAATTACATTTTACACTTTTCCAATTTATAAATGACCATTAGTGGGATGTATTAAATTATAGATTGCATTTTTAAATTAAAATGTTCTTTGAATGAAGTTACAAATTCTATACTTAATGATTTTACTATAGAAAAGCTACTGTGGATTTCAAAAGGGCTTGGCAACAATCCAAGAAACGTGTGTCAATTATAGGTCACGATGTGGATACATTTGTGGTTCTTTTAAGTCTACATGTTCTGGTAAAGGTACAGGTCTCACAAAATGGGGAAGAAGGGGCTTCTGAAAGAACCGCAAGAGAAAACGTTTCAACAACAAAGGTATAGAAACTTTACCTTTATGTGGGAAGCCTCCAGCTGTCTTTATAGGCCTTGGTAAGTGCGCTAACGGTGGCTTCCACGCCTGGAAGTGGGTGGCATTCTGACTTCCAGGCTCGCCATCAGTACACGGCTGATAATACGGTAATTGCCACGAATTAGTGGCAAAGGCAGGTTACAAACTGTCATCTCAACTAATGAGTGCTGGAGGGCAGGATGTCAGGTCGCTGAGGCTGCAGGCCGTGATCTGGAAAAAGGTAATGGCCAGCACTTAAAAGGGTCCCCTGGCACAGGACGGTGTCAGGTGACCCATCAGATGATCAATCGACTGCATCCACTATACATAGTGAGGATTTGTACATTTTCCAGTCTGGTCAGGTTAGTCAATTTAAATTTTAGCCAACCGCGTCAATCTTCATAGGTGGCAGAAATTTTAAAAATCAGCAAGTCTCCAATCTTTTGGCATTGAGGAGTTGTACATTTATTACGTATTTCCATGCATAGATGTCTGCACCATCGGAGTGAGGGGTTGAGGCATTCTAGAAAGGGCAAAGCTGTCTCCAGATTCAGTGAGGCCGTCCTTGGTGCCTTCTTGCGTGCAGCATATGATCGACGTGGCCGGCTCATGCGAGCACTGGGAAAAGGAGGGCCAAGAGTTTACTAAACCCCTCCTGTAACAGTCGCAAGATGTACAATAGAAACCTTGCCATATTAAGGCATCACTTGTGTCATGGCCACCTACTTGATCATGGCCAGGATCATCAGCAGGAGCAACGCCATGGTCCCTCAATTTATAATCACCCTTATCCTCAAAAGGATTGGATGTCAGCTGGTGTGTTATCATTCTCCAGGGCATCTCCTCTTTGGATGGCGATGTTATGGAGTGCACAGCAAACCATAACCATCAGGGCACACATGAGGGGCAGTAACGTAATGCACTTCCAGATCTGTCCAGGCATAGGAATCGCATCTTTAGGAGACCGATGGTCTGCTCCACTATGGCCCTGGTTCTGCTGTGGCTCTCATCGTATCTCCTCTCTGTATCAGTTCTTGGCATCTTCACAGGTGTCATTAGCTATTTTTTCAGCAGATAGCCCTTATCACCTAGTAGCTATCCCTCCAAGGAATCCGGGCCAGTGAAAAGGTCTGGAATCTGAGGTCCTAAGAATGTAAGAGTCATGACTGCTGCCTGGGTGCCTGGCATACACCTGCATGACCCGCCGATTATGGTCGCACACCAGCTTCACATTGATCAAGTGGAAGCCCTTTCTGTTTATGAAAGTGCATGGCTTTCCATCAGGAACCTTAATGGTTATGTACATGCAGTCAACGGTTCCCTGCACCCTTGGGAAACCTGCAATCGCTGCAAATTCTTGGGTTCTATCCAGTTGACTCTGGACATCCTGTGTGAACGAAATGTAATTCCGAACCCTTTGGAAGATTGCATCTGTGAACGCTTTGACACAATGGTGTGCAGCAGGCTGTGTTATCCCACTGAGGTCTCCAAAGGCTGCCTGGAATGAGCTTGTTGCAAACAAGTAAAGTGCCACTGTCACTTTCAATGCAACAGGCATCGGTTAACTCCCAAGGCAGTTGGATGAGATCTCCCCTGCGAGCATTTCACATAGTGATGTCACAGTCACCCTTGAAAGCCTGAGGCTTCTTCTGCACTGAGTCTCACTCAGTTGCAGGTAGCTGAATCGCTGCCTGTATACATTTGGGGTGGCATAAGTTCATCTGCACCTCTGATGAGGGTTTCTGGATTCCTCCTGACCATCAGGGTTCGGCACTGCTCTGTCCCCTTCCTGAGGAACGACAGTACCCAGAATATCCCTTTGTTCCCTTCTTCCTCTCACCCTACTCCTCCTCCTAACCTTTCTCTTCTCCTTACTGGAGGTTGTCTCCAACTGAGATCACAATCCACATCTGTCTCTGAGAGTTTTCAGCCCTCACCCTTGGGTTACGGACAGGAGAATATTCAATGGACAATCAAAAGACCCTTCTGAATGACAGGAGATTCCTCCTCATGAAAAATATTCAACATGTCACTCTGCACATTCAAATAAACAGTCCCTGCAGGTAACTTAGTTAGAACTGCAAAGCTGAAACTTTGGTCTCAGCTGCAGTTTTAAAACCCGCCCAAACAAGCTTGCCCCTAAAAAAATGGATTCCCCACCTGTCGTAAATCTCACCCTGAAAGCCCATTATTACCTTCTGGCTATATTATTGCAGTGAGATGGCTAGTCAATTAGCTGAATTGACTTTTAATAGATCTTTAAATAATGCTGGGGGGTTCCTGACTTTTTGACCCGCCCACATACTGTGTCATCGCAAGCCGGTGTGATGATATCATAAACGGCGCCCGACCCCATCATGCTCCCGATCGCAAAGCATATTACTCAGCTCACAGAGTGGTTAAATGTACCGCACGGTGTGATGCTGTGCTACACAGACCTGCCGGATTCCAAATGTGTTTCCTGATTTGTGTTGCTTCAGAAAAGGCAGAAAAGAGCCAGAGCTAGAGGAGGGAACTAACAAACAAGGTTCTTGCTCCTGATTGTTGGTCAGTGAGATGTGCTGAAAGATCTGTGTGAGTAGGCTTCAGAGGTTCTAATTTCTTCTCTGCATATTCATTGGGTGTTATTTGGGAATTTATTTTAAGTCTTTTTTGGCATATACACACTAATGCTGATTACACATTGTTTTTCATGGGTGTAGTACTGCTAACACTAAGAAATGGATCACACAGTTCTAAGAATCCTGAATCACGTGTTCACTAGTTCAGAAGTAATAGGTGAGGTGAAAGTGCATTGTGTGACTGTGTTCTAATGGAAGCAGCAAGACAAACTAAGAAATGCTGCTACACAAAGCAAGTTCCGTGGATAATTGTGGACTGGGAGGGAATGTTGGAATTTCCTCTATGGGTCTGAAGGGTACCCCACAGAACACAAAATCGCCAGGCAAGAGAAGCAATTTCCCAGAGCTCCAATCCCATATTTATCCTTTGTCACACATAATGGTATATGTGTGAGATGATCTCCAATTTGCAAAGCTATGAATGAGTGAGTGCCAATTACTTCCATTCCTATATATGATTATACTGGGTAGTTATTTACATTGCCAGGATTCACTTTCCAAAAAGCACTCAGGCATTAGCCATGCCTACCCAAATACGTACACTAAAGAGAATTGTTATGTCTAATTTATCCAGTTAGTTTTTTTTGATAGGGTGAAGTAAAGCATTTCAATTAACCTCCCTATATTTAAAGGACAACAGAAGAAGAGACGTGAGTAGCTGGTGAGTTCATAGTTTTTTTAAGTTTTATTATTTAACAGATAGGGGAATGGCCAGGGCAGCTCCAACCTCTGGAGTGCACATTCTGTTCCATTAGGGACCTCTGGGACATTTTCTGTGACCTAGAGCCATATGTGCAGGAATTGTCAGCAGCTTGAGCTTCGGGTTTCGAGCTTGAGCAGCAGCTGACGTCACTGCACCTAACACTGAACAGTTTGTGGACAGTGTGATGGAACCTAAACTCACCTTCTTTAGTTCAGAGGTCGGGAACTCCAATTCCCAATGATTTTCAAACCTTTTGCACGTGTCGGCCAGGAACCGGCCACACATGCGCAGTGCTACCTTTTTATGTTCTTTAGACTGAGGACCAGCACAGTACGTCTGTGCAGAAGAAAGAAAAAGAACGGCGTGAAAAAGGCGGGTCAGATGACCTGATATGGAGTAGGTGTCCCAGGGAGCAGGACATATGACGAGACAGGAAGAGGTCCCAAAAAGAAGTCCCAGGTAAGAGACAAAGAAAGGGAACAGAAATAGGGCCCATTAAGAGAAAGAGGTCCCGAATTAGAGGAGCTGCAGGGGGCAAACTTTAAACAAAGTGGACATGAGAGAGCCCTGAAAATCCGAGAAGGAAGCCGAAGGTTGGTGACTCGATGCCGTGGGTTGTTGGGACAAAAGAACCCTTTTAAAGCAGTGGTGTTCTGCTTGGCACAGCCAAAGATATGAGATTGTGCTTGGAGGGTGAAGCTTGAGTGTGCTCTGTGACTAATGGGAAATTAATCTCGGAAGGCAAGATTGAAACCCTGCAAGGTAGGTCATTCTTGAGGTTTGTCCGAATAGTAGCAACTTTTGGAAAGAATTCCAAGGAAGGATCTTCAGATGTGGAGATTGGAAACCCTCGTGAGAAAGACAAAGCTTCAGTGAGATTGGTTGGCTACAATGTGACAAACATCTGGGTGGATTGTTGAGAAATCCATGGAATCTGTTTTGGTCACATCTGTCGTCCATTGTGTAGTGGGGTGTGTTCGACTACAGTTCACCTATTAATTCACATGTATCTCATATTTACCCCGAATGTTAGAGTATAAGATAGATATTGTAAATTGTTTCATCATTCTGAACTTGTAAAGTTTATTTTTGTTTGCTCAAAACCCGTGGAATCTTGTGGCTTTATTCACTTAGTAAGCAGCCTGAATATAAAACTTTATTTACTTTAAACAAAACGTCATTGGTCCCTAGCTGGATCTCCTCCTACCCCCCACCCCACGCCTGCACGACCCAGGTCTGGCCGAGGATCATAATTATAGCATGTTTATAGATGTGGTCACTCTACAGCTTAAGAGTATGCAGGGACAGTGGAATGGGTGACCACCAGGCAGTTGAGAAGAAATAGGCAGGTAGTGCAGGAGTCCACTGAGTGTGTCTTACCTTCGAACCAGTATTCAGTTCTGAAGAAAGTGATTGTTCATCTGGGGAACGCAGCTAGACCCAAACCCATGGCATCATGGCTGGCTCAACTGTACAGGGGGACACAATGAAGACAGGAAGAGCAATGGTGATAGAAGATTCAATAGTTAGTAGAATAGGTAGGCGTTTCTGTGGCCGCAGCCATGAATCCAGAATGACGTATCGCCTCCCTGGTACCAGGGTCAAGGATGTCACTGAATGCTGGAGAGCACCCTGATGGGGGAGGGTGAACAGCCAGCAGTTATGGTCCACACTGGTACTCACGACATAGGTACAAAAAGGAATGTGGTCCTGCAGTCAGAATTTAGGGAGCTAGATAGGAAATTAGCAAGCGGGACCTCAAAAATTGTAATCTCCAGTTCACTCCTGATACTATGCTCAAGTACAGAAATAGAAGAATAGAGCAGATGAGTGCATGGCTGGTGAGATAGTACATGAGGGAGAGCTTTAGATTCTTGGTACATTGGGATCAGGTCTAGGAGAGATGGGGACTGTATAGGCCGGATGGGTTGCACCTAAACAGAGCTGGGACCAATTTCCTTCCGGTGCCCTTTGCTACTGCTATCAGGGAGGGTTTAAACTAACTTGGTAGGGGTGTGGGAACTAAGAGGTTAAACTAGAATGGGATACTAAAGTGCAAAGAATATTGGGAGACACTATTACCTACTCTAGTACTACCTGTAAGGCATTAAGTGGGTTCAACATAAGCGGGAAAGTAATAAGTTTCAATATGTGAATGTGTGGAGTGTAGTAAATAAGATTAGCGAGTTGCAGATGCAGATAACCACGTGAAAATATGATGTTGTGTCAATAACAGATACATTGCTCAAAAAAGGGTAGAATTGGGCATTAAATATTTTTGGATCCAAGGGGTTCAGGAAAGATAGCAAAGGAAGGAAAAGAGGGATGGCAGTATTGATTATGGAAAACATTGCAGTGTTGGTGGGAGAGGATGTTTCAGAGGGGTTAAGAACAAAATCTATTTGGTTAAAGTTTCAATTACATTGTTCAGCTTAGTCAATAGGCCACCAACTAGTGGGAAAGATGTAGAGGAACAAATTTTGCAAGGAAATAAGAGAAGTCCAAGAATTATGAAATAGTTATAATGGGAGACTTTAATTATCCGAAAAAAGACCGGGACAAATAGTAGTGCAGAGGGACGAGAGTTCCCAGAGTGTGTTCAGGAGAATTTTCTGCAGCAGCATGTTTACAATCCAACAAAAAAGTAGGCAATGCTGGATCTGGACCTCTTGAAAATGAGGTGGGCCAATTGGATCAAATGTCAATAGGAAAACATTTAGGTGACAGTGATCATTGTATCATAAGGTTTAGGTTGGCTATGCAAAAGGACAAGGAGCAATCCAAATAAGAATAATTCACTGGAGGAAAGCCAACTTCAATGGAGTAAGAGTGGATCTGGCCCAGATAAATTAGAATCAATGACTAACAGGCAAATCTGTAACTGAAGAATGGGCTGCCTTTAAAGAAGAAGAGATAATTCAGCACAGTCAAGGTATATTCCCACAAAGGGGAAAGGTAGGGCAAACAAATCAAGAACTCCCTTGAAGACAAAAGAGATAGAGATTAGGATGAAGCAGAAAACTTGTATTTGTGACAGATGTCAGGTGGATAATACAATTGAGAACCAGGCCTAAAAGGTTTAGAGGGAAATTGAAAAAGAAGAGAGGCATGAGAAGTATGAGAAAAGATTATCAGCTAACAAAGAAAAGAATTCAAAAGTCTTCAATACGCATATAAATAGTGAAAGGGTGCTAACTGGAGGAATGGAGCCAATAAGGGACAAAAAGTGGCTTGCGCATGGAGGCAAGGGGCGTGGCTGACTTGTTAAATTAAATGCATCTGTCTTTATCAAGGAGGAAGATGCTGCCCAAGTCATGGTGAAAGTGGAGGTAGTTCAGACATTTGAAGTATTTAAAATTGATAAGGAGGGGGTATTGGATTGGCTGCCTGTACTTAAAGTTAATAAGGCACCAGGACCAGATGAGATACATCCAAGGATACTGAGGGAAGTGAGAATGGAAATTGCAGAGGCACTGGCCATAATTTTCCAATCTTCCTTAGACTCAGGGGTGGTGTCAGAGGACTGGAGAATTGCAAATATTATACCCCTGTTCAAAAAAGGGTGTAAAGACAATCCCAGCAACTATAGGCCGGTCCATTTAACCTCAGTGCTGGGAAGCTTTTAGAAATGATAATTCTGGACAAAACTAATACTCATTTGGGCTTAAAGGGTTAATTAAGGAAAACCAGCATGCATTTGTTAAGGACAAATCATGTTTAACTAACTTGCTCGAGTGACAGAGAGGGTTATTGAGGGTAATGCTGTTGAGGTGTACATGGTCTTCCAAAAAGCATTTGATAAAGTGCCACACAACAGATTTGTGAGCGAAATTAAAGTTTATGGAATAAAATGGACAGTAGCAACATAGATATGAAATTGGCTGAGTGACAGGAAACAAAGTAGTGACGAATGGTTGTTTTTCGGCGTAGTGGAAGGTTTATAGTGGAGTTTCCCAATGATCAGTGTTAGGACCCTACTGCTCTTCCTGATACATATTAATGGCCAAGACCTTCATGTGTAAGGCACAATTTCAAAATTTGCAGAGGATATGGAATTTGGAAGTATAGTGAACCATGGGGAGTATAGTGTAGGACTTCAAAAGGACATAGGCAAGTTGGTGAAGTAGGTGCACAAATGGCGGATGAATTTAATGCAGAGAACTGTAAAGTGATTTATTTTAGAAAGAACGTAGAGAGACAATATAAAATAAAGGGTACAATTCTAAGGGTGCGCAGGAGAAGAGGGGGCTGGGTCTATATGTGCATAAACTATTGAAGGTGGCAGGACAGGTTGATAGCAAGGCTAATAAAGCATACGGCATACTGGGCTTTATCAATAGTGGCATAGAGTACAAAAGCAAGGAAGTTATGATGAACCTATTGATTCGGCGTCAACTGTAGTATTGTGTCCAGTTTTGGGCACCACACTTTAGGAAGGATGCGAAGGCATTAGAGAGGGTGCAGAAAAGATACACGAGAATGGTTCTGAGATGAGGAGCTTTAGTTACATAGGAAGATTGGAGAAGTTGGGACTATTCTCCTTGGAGAAGATCGAGAGGAGTTTGATAGAGGTATTTAAAATCATGAGGGGTCTGGACAAAATACCTAGGGAGAACCTGTTCCCATTGGTGCAAGTATCGAGAACCAGAGAGCCAAAATATTTAAGATAACTGGCAAAAGAAACAATGGCAACATGAGGAAAAACTTTTTCACGCAGTGTGCGGTTAGGATCTGGAATGCACTCTCTGAGACTGTACTGGAGGCAGTTTCATTTGAGGCCTTCAGAAGGAAATTGGATCATTATCCAAAAAGGAAAAAAATGCAGGAACAGGGAAAAGGCAGGAGAGTAGCACCAGGTGAATTGCTCCTTTGGAGAGCCAGCACTGACATGACTGGCTGAATGGCCTTCTTTTGTACTGTTACCATTCTATGATTCAATGATTCTAATTGCAGTATATTCAAAAGGTAAAGAAGGCATTTGAAAAATATTCCAGCTGATTACGTAACTGAGAAAGAAGTTGTAAGCAGGAGAGATTTCCCGATAAAATACGAATATAACTGGGCATGGTGAAATTGGCAGACACATGGCAGATGAAATTAAACACAGAGAAATGTGAAATGATACATTTTGGTAGGAAGAATGAGGAGAGGTAATGTAAACTAAATGCTACCATTTTGGAGGGGATGTAAGAACAGAGGGATCTGGGGGTGTATATACACAAATCTTTGAAGATAGCAGGGCAAGTTAAGAGAAGGCCTAGAAGGGATTTGATACAAGTGTTCACAATCATGAACAGTTTTGGTAGAATAAATGTAGAGAAACTGTTTCTAGTAGCAGAAGGGTCAATAACCAGAGGACAGAGATTTAAGGTGATTGGCAAAAGAAACAGAGGTGATATGAGGAAATATTTTTTCACACAATGAGTTGTTGTGATCTGGAATGCATTGCCTGTAAGAGTGGTGGAAGCAGATTTAATAGTACCTTTCAAAAGGGAATTGGATAAATATTTGAAGGGAAAATATTGCAGGGCAATGGGGAAAGAGCAGGGAGTGGAATAAGTTGGACTGCTCTACCAAAGAACCAGCACATGAAAGATAGATCAAATGGCCTCCTTCTGTGTTATATCATTCTGTGATTTTAGTAACTGACTGAAAAAAATGATTAATTTCCCTTTTCTGATAATCTGGCAAGGTCATTTATATTTCAGTTATGCATATAAAAATGTTGGTATCATTATGATCCAGCAAATCAAATCTGATTGAATGCATACAGTTCGTTTCTTTCCAGACAGAACCTGTATTCATGGTGAGCTGCAGGCAGGAGACGAGACATGGCATCCACCAAGTGGAAACACTTAACCACTATTGGTGAGACTTACATGTCAATCACTGAGTTGTAGGACATCAATGTTGGAGGAGAAATAATATGCATATATGCTGCCTGCACCACTGACTCTACTGCAGTGCATTTTTACCACTGCTAAACACAGAAATATGCTAGTCTTAAAGCCTGACAGCACTGCACACCAATTGAAGTAAGATGGGCAAGGACTTCCACCAGCTGTGATATTGTGGCACTGATCTCAGTGTAAAAGGCATGGTCAGATAATCTAAATACTGAGAAGGGTGCAAGTTCAGTAATCCAACCTACAATGCTTCAGAGATGCCAGAGGTGTGGCTGTGAATGAGATCTAGTGCAGTGCTGTGCTACGGCTTAAAAGGGCAATGGCACCGCTAGAGGAAGCAGGCAATCTGGACTAGAAGAATGAGAGCCAGAACAAAGGGGTGAGTGGTAAACATCAGGGCATATGACCTAGAAGTCCTCTTAATGGAGAGGTGGAGCAGAATTGCTAAACTGTTTTTGATTACTATCAGGAGATTTGCTAAACATGTGGCTGTGGAAGTAACTGCCATTACTTGAACCCCCAAGACTTCTTTACAGTGCAGGAATAAGTCTGATCTCACCAGAGCAGCCAAGGTAAGCAACCTGCTCCCCCAACCCTCTATTATGTGTGGCAGTCCTAACCTTATATATCAAAAGATTTTGCTGCAATAAACAAGTTTTCTTTTCTCTTAACAGGAGAAGGTGGCTCATAATCACCAGGAATCTCAAGCCACAGGTGGGGAGCAACTTGTTCCCCTGACAACAGATCACTGAACTCTCATGAGGATGTAACCTTGGAGATTCCAGGGCGTTGGCTGCTCAAACTTGTTGGGGATAGAGACATAGGAAGAAAAATGAAAGCTGGAAGTTTGCCTTGACCATGTGCAGCAAGTCTTTGTACTTTGAGAGCACAAACAAATTGACAAGATACATGACTGGGTGCCTTAAACAGCTCCAAAGGAACCATCATGGTACCCACCTAATATTACAGCTTCTCTTCAGTTTCTTTTCATCTAGAAAGTCCAACAACATGTTGCCAATGAGAAGAAGGAGATGGAGTGTGTGAGCAGTATTCCACCTTTGCACTCACCAGTCCTGTAAAAATCCTCCTGTGATGGATGAATCTTTTGTCAGCAGCCAATCTTACCAGAATTTACTGTGTATTTTAGAATGGCTGTAACTCTGGCATCTCTAACATATGCACAAACTTCCAGCCTTCTACGCCAGAACAACACTACTTTTTGCCCCAAAATGACTGCTTGATTTCAGAACCACTTTGCTACTGCAATATGCTTACACCTTATGCTTATATTGTGGGATTTTCTATTTCCAGTGAAAAGCCCCAAACTGAGAAGGAGGAGGATAAAACCTGTTTCTTGGCACAGCAATGTCCAACTCAGCATCATTTACAACAGTTGTAGCATACAAAAGCTCAAGCACAGGCATTCAAGAGGGCCTTAGTGACTTGGCACAGGGAAAATAGGGTGAGTCACAGATCACTGGCAAGGGAACAGAGTGAGGCTGAAGAAGGCTGGCTGTTGCTGAGAGTAGACTATTTTATAATTCACATACTCTTACTACATGGCACAATTACATAATGGTTTAAAAGGAAAAAGGTAAATTTGATATTTCTGCCTTACAAATATGTAGAGTTGAAAGTCCCTTTGGGAAAGGTATGAAATCTCACACAGGTTTTGTCAGCCATGTTTGGATTGAGTAGTTATTGTTTTCCAGGAACCAACCTTGCAATCTACTGACTTTGGTGGAACACTTGACTCAATGAGGAATCTGTCCATTGTAAGCATTGCTTAAAAAATGAACATTTGAGTGCTGTATTTTCTAACAGTGACCACATATCATAATAATAAAAACTACATGAATGGCAACATGTGGATAGCCAATGGTGTTTTGCAAGAAATGCCACACAACAGATGTGTCTTCTTCCTCAGTAGGAAGCTAATGCCACATCCTAAAATATGCTGAATGAATGTTCAAATTAGAGGTTGGATTTTCAATCCGGGGTCAGGAACCCGATGCCAGGATCGTTTCCAGGTCCTGACCCCATATCCTGTCAACGTCAGTGAAACAACACAATTTTCATATGCAAACTCACCTCAGGGATGAGTTCTGTGCCCAATTAGCTGCACTTGGAGCAGCCTGCATAGGGGAATTTCATTACCGAGGACTCTTTGAAAGGTTGAATGACAGCCATGACTGCGTTTGCCATTCACTGATGCGACAGAGTAGCAGGGACCTCAAAAGGCCAGCACTGGCATGGGTAGGTGTCCACGGATGGCACCAAGGGTCCTGTAGGCTTTAACCAATGCAGTGGCATACAGGAGACATATCCTGTTCCCAGTGTCTGACAGAAAAAATACATCCAGAGATGACCTGGATGGAGGTGGAGAGGTCTTCAGGCGGGGAGTGACCAGAAGGGCGTGGGTCCAGTGTAGAAAAGATTCAACGGCTTGAGAAGGTCTTGAAAGGTGAATGACAAGCGGCACCCAGGTGACAGGTCTCTAACTCTGTAGATACAAGTGTACGCACGAGCTGAGCAGGTAGATTGATCATAGTTCTCCTTAACTTTGTCAGATTAAGTGGCCAGTTGCATCACTGAGGATTTAGCAACCCTCACAGATGGGCCAGAATTGAACAAGAAGCACCACTGAGGAAAACAACATCTCATGAGAATGTAATTCTGGAACAGGCAGCCTACTCATAAATCTTTCTCCTCATCCTGTAGGAGAAGAGAGCCCACAATACCAAGGAAATGTCTCAGGCGGGTGGTGATGTGCCAGACTTCCACACTCTAACCCCAATGGAGAAGGCGGCGCTGGAAACTGCTAGAGTTCAATTGTGTCATACAAGGGGTGGTGGTGAGACGGGAGGCCGTGGACAGCAGAGTTTGATAGCACTATCTTCAGGTGAGGTGCGTGGACAACACTCCTACCCAGTGTTTCCTGTGGCTGTAGAACTGCTGTCATCTATTGGCTCTGCTGAGGCATCTGCTAAGTAGCTCAACTTCTCATTGCCACCTTCTTATGTTTCCTACAGGACCAGCTGCGAAGATGGAGTAGAATGTAGCAGCTTAGTTGTTGCTGGCCTTTTTGCTGGGGCGAGGCATTTCAGAGACAGCATTGCTGGGCCTCAGGTGTCACAAACAAGGAGATCAGAGGCAGATGAGTTCAAATGTTGGACATCCCTGAGACATTGTGGTACCATGGGCAGACAATGGAGAAATCCATGCAGAGCATGTGCTCTGTGATGCCTCAGGGTTTTGAGCACATGAGCTCTTCCGTCGTTATTACAGCAGTCTTAGTGATAAACCAAATTAGGTGCTCGAAGTTCAACTGAGAGTGAAATAAAATGCCAAGATTACACACTGTTCCATTTAGCTAGAGACATCTGGGAGGAGGATGGAATCAATACCTAAGGTTCAAAGTTTCTTGCCAGTGCTGAACTGGAGAAAGTCCACGCTCATCCAGATAATATGTTTAGTAGGCAATCAGACAGTGGCAATTCTGTGGTGGAGAAGTAAAGGCGGGTATCATTGGTATGTTAATCCCAAAATTAATCCCATGTTTAGGAATGATATTGAGAAACAGCATGTAGAAGAATAAAAATAGTGGACTGATGATAGAGTCTTGGAATAAATCAGAGCAGCATCTGGCTTTAACTGTCAGCTGAAGCCTAAGTTGCCACTGTGCTAAACTTCCAGGCACCAACAGGAAACATCCCTTGGGTCAGACAATATATACTGCTACTCGGCCAATCTTACCTCCAGTAACTTAAATCTGATTTGATGCCCAGCGTCTATATTTTCCTGCAAAATATCTTTGGATATTTGTTACATTTAAAGGCACTATGTGAGTGTAAGCCTTTGCTGTTGGTTGTATTATTGATTGCAGGAGGTTTGTGATTACATCCTCAGATTGACATGGTCCCTGCATGCACTGTCCCTCTGAGAGGTTCAGTGTCTGGCGCACACTATGGCTGGAATTTTCTAGCCCCATCGGTGTTGGGTGTTAAGGCAGGCCGGAGCAGGGGGTTGCGGGGGGGGGACAATATGGCAAGAGGGGTATAAATCAGTTTTACGCTGTCCTGAAACCAGTTTGCAATCATTCTCTCCAGCTGTCAATGGCGGGCCGTGTTTCCTGCCGCCAGACATCGGGAAGACCATTTTAACACATTAGCATCTCATTATAAGCCCTGATTGCCAGAATCATCCCCCCATGACAAATTTACCATGTCAGCGTGACTTCAGAATGGCGTGCTTCAGACTGCCTTTAAATGGCGTGCACCTGGCGACCTGAACCTTGAGCGGAACTCTGAGGTGAATGTGCACAACCTTGCGCAGTGCTCGCGAGCATCGCCTGTAGGACATCCATGAAGATGCACCATATGCTTGTGGGGAGCACAGGCAAGTCGCTTTTTCCCGGCTGGCTTTCAGTACGGTGCCAAGGCAAAGGCTCCAGTGTGGGTCAGATCAGGGGCAGGGGGTGTGCATGGGGGGCAAGGCAGCCCAGACGGACCGAAGAAAAGACTCAAGCAAATGCCGGGGGTGGGGATCAAAGGCAGCACAGGTTGAATGAAGGAAAGACTCAAGTATGAGCGGTGGGGTGGGGGGCAAGGCAGCACAGACAGACTGAGGAAAGATAAGCACGTGCTGGTGTTGGGAGGGGGGTGATGGCAGCACAGACAGACTGAAGGAAATACTGAAGCATATGCTGGGGGGGCTGGTGGGGTGGTGGCGGGGTGGGGCTGATGGTGGTAGTGGGGGAAGAGGGAAGTGGCCACGCACTTGGAAAGGCTTGTCAAAAGTGAGCATTCTTCTGCAGCTGAGACCGTTCAGCTGCAGCTCCATTGATGTGCTTGGAGTCGGTCCTCTGAAGCCTTTCTACCCATTCAAACAACGCTAAAGCAGGAAAGTGCCACAAAATGCTCCAGAACCTTTCATCCCTCGGGCACAGACAGCAAATTAATGTGTGTTTTAGGGAGCAGCAGAGCAATTGGCAGACTGAGCAAGCTGTACAATTCCCTTGCGAAAGGTGGCCATGGCGCAGTCACTGGTGGAGGCACTCACAGCCCCTTACACTGTCTTTATTAGGGTTTGGACCAGTATCCATCATGGTTCAAGCTAACAGTGTGGGCAGTGAGAACACAGCATGCAGTCCAATGGCCAAAGCTGCCACCCAATACAAAAGCGGACTGGAGCGGAGGTGGGTGGGATTTCAGACAGCCTACACACTAGCCATGCTGCATACATGAAGGTGCCTCCAGACTGAACTGAGAGAGGGTCTCAGTACACCTATGCTAACCCACCTGTCTCCTGCAGGAGGAGAACACCAGAATCATGGAGCCTGGTGATTTAGCGGTGTGATGGGTTTGTGAGTGTGAGAGTTGAAAGTGATAAGAAGAATGACTTATCCTGACAGAAAGGAGGAGATCATTCATCCTCTTTTGGCACTGGGTGGCTGCTCTCTTTCGCAGGATGTTGGCGCTGACCACCATGGTGGATTGGTGACTTTGCGTACTGGTCTTCGCCTTGAACTGGGATAGAGGACTTCATGGTGGGCCTCCACAGTATCCAGTAAGTGCCTGAGGGAGATGTCATTAAATTTGGGGGCAGCTGTTTCCTTCTTTTGGCAGCCATGACTTTGCAGCAACTTCCGATCCCTTCAGGAGAGCTAGCTCTGTGCAGGGGCACCTTTAAATATGGCGCCTGGATTATTGAAGGCCTGAAGTGCGGCGGGTGAATCAGAGGCCGCCCCACCAGTGACCTGTTGTGTTTGCAGGGAACGCATTATTAATGAGGTGAGATGCATTGGGAATGGAACGATATGGCATGAAATGTCATCATTGCGGCCGGTGGGTAAAACGTTGTTTTCCCCGTCCGCTACTGCACTTAGTGCAAATCTGGGGCAATTCCACCCTACAATCCTGGAAGTGAATACAGACCAGAAGCTCCTGGGTTATGTTTGTTTGACTTCCCTCTAAAGTACTCAGCAAAGATACACAAAGATTAGACCCATGTTTCAGATGAAGTTACATTGTTTCATAGTTTGCCATTGTGAGATTTGAACTCTTGATCTTGGGGTTACAAACCCAGTACCATAACCACTTGGCTATTTAGGCCAAGCTGTACAAACACGTTTCCATCTGTTTCCAGATGAAGTTACAGTGTTTCATAGTTTGCCATTGTGAGATTTGAACTCTTGATCTTTGGGTTACAAACCCAGTACCATAACCACTTGGCTATTTAGGCAAGATTAGACCCATGTTGCAGTGTTCAGTAAGGTTTCCCGTTTTGAAATTAATTGAGCTCAATCCAATTATGTTTACCAGTTCAAACTCTTCAGCTCCCTCTGCTGCTATAACATCTGCTTTGAATGTGGGTACTTAGCACACTGTGCGAATGAAGCTGCTGCTAAGCAAATGTGTAAGTTTCCCTTTAATTGCTGCTTAATAAGCACTTAACAAGCTAATGCTCAGTCTATGCAAAATGGTGCACCACATCTGCTTATTTCGAAGACCAAATGTGGGGCTGCATTTAATACAGCCCATCGTGGCAGGAAACATGGCTGCTGGCCCACTTAATCATGGGTGAGGCCCTGCATCAGTCTCCCAAAGGTGGCTTGGACCCCTCTGATTAAGTCAGAGGGCAGGAGGGGCTGATGCGGACTTCCCGGCTGTTGCCAGTGGGGATGTCAATTTGGTTTATTAATGAGTCAATTTAGTGGTGGCTCAGGGATTAAGTGGAGGCCGCATGGCTTTCCTGTGCCTTTAGAAGGGCACCCAACAAACCCTCTCAGGTTTGCCAATGGCCTCCCAGGGAATGTCCCTCGCTATCAGGCACTCTATGCCCGATTGAGGGACCTGGCATTGGATAGGGGGCTGACTGCTGAAAGCCACCTTCTGCTGTTGACTTTTACCCTCCTGGTTCCCCTCTCATGTGACCCCCACCTACCTTCACTCACCCTTGGTCTGGGATCCCTTGAAGATCCTGGGCTGCTGGTGGGTGCTTTGCCGCCAGCTGCCATCACTCCCACCAGCTACATGAAGCGCTGCTAGCCTGTGATTGGCTGGCAGATCTTGGTGGGTGGGACTTTCGCCCACAGGGGCTTCAATTAGGAAGGCACGACAGTGGCCACTTAACCACTTGATTCTGTCGGGCCTCCCTAATGGAACTGAAGGGGGTTCTATGACCAATGGGCAAGAGTCCCATTGGCCTGACACAATCCTGGCCGTTTATTGTGGGCGAAATTTACTAAATGCTCCATAAATGCAAATTCACATCTTTGTTATAAAATAACAAATGATTTAACATGTACATGTTAGAAATTTATTCCAAAAATCTCGCTGAACCAGATGTTCAGCCAGTTAGGCTGTATAACGAGTAAGATTGGTCAGAGATCAGAGCAAGTCTCTAACATGCACTAGCTCCAACAACATCCATGGAACTGTATTCTAGCAAGTCAATCCTTGCAGGAGAGGAGGTTGAGAGAATGCAAAATAAAAGAAGAAAAACAATCCTTGCCTTATTAGCAAAGTTCATACCTTTCTCAAGTTCTCAAGGGTACAAAGACTATTGTAAGGAATACACTGGAAATAATGATAAAAGTTGACATTTTTATGCAATATACACATAAAATATCAGCCCTGACCCATTATAAAAATGACTATAATTATGAATGACCCTCTAGAAAATAAGCGCTTGTTTTGTTTTATGCTAATATTGTTAAAAGCTGTTCCAGGCATTTGTCATGAATTGATTTTGTGAGGATATTAATGCTACTTTAAACATGACTTAACTAAGACTATAGATCTCTGGTGGCAAAATAGTTAATAGCAGCAAAAACATGAATATATCCACTCTTGTTGCTCAAGTGTGGCCCTTTGGCCATTCAACATCATTGGTGGTGCTCTACTCTCTAGAGTAGCATTCGCAGCTCTGAAAGCAGGGAGTGGTAAACATCATTTTCTATGCAATCAGAGTTTCAAGGGAGACGGACTGTGGAAGGTGTGGGTTCTGATGCTTATAAGTAGTACTGGAATGGAACTGGCATTTTCTACCGAATATGAAGCAGCAGGCAATATTATGAGCTGACAGTGGTGTCAAGAGATCAGTGACGTCAAGCAGGGAGCAGCACAGAAATGAATGAAACCTGGTGACTTCTTAGTGGAGCAAGATTAACATGATTGTAGCTTCAAAAGTATGATTTATTAATAACGTATTGTGGAATTTTGTATGTAATGATGCTGAAATACTGAAATTTTGAGATGTCAAAAGCTGTTTAATTGGGTTCTTCTTGATCAATGGGGGAGAGAAGTGAAATCTATTGTGGAATTTTTTTAAGCAAAAGAACTCATTATCCTCTCACTGCAGGATGATGTAAAAATGAGTTCTCCTTGCAAATAGAGGTGAAGAATGAAGACATGTGAGATGAAATCATGCGGGTGTGCCACACTATTGCTTTTATTGTTTGTGCTGAATGCAACTTTACACTTTATTGAATCGGAAAGCCAGGGTAATTTTAAAATGTTGGTGCAGAGCTGAAGTTTGCATAGCTGTGCCTTTTAAGAAATATCCAGAATTTATACAGTTAACCAAAACAAATTCCACCTGTGTGTGTGAATTTGTTTTTTCTATCTTTCAACTTTGCAAATACAACTGCTTTCAAAATTGATGGGCTAGTTGGTAAAGATTAGACTGCAAGGGCAGATGCTATAGGCAGAGGCCATTTTCAAAACTGGTGAAAATTAGGCAGCTGACATGGTGGCAGAAAAAATTGGCCTTGATCGTTTTAAAGTGGAAGTGACAAAAATTAGGTTTTAGACTCTGGTGTGTGGGCAGGTAGGTAATCCTTTGAAAAATTTTGAATACAACTGGCGGGGAAGATAGGATGTGGGTTGAGGTGGTGGCGATAGGGACATTGGTCGAAGTGTGGTTAACTTTTAGTGGCTTGGAAGGAATGAGGGTCAAGGTTAAAGGGCGAGTCAAAGAATGGAGATGTTTAGTTGATTCATCTGGGGATGGCTGAAGATGGTATGATTAAAGGAATCAAGTTAGAAGCTTGGGTCAGTACATAGGGAATCTAAATTTAAGGTAAAAGCAGGAAGAAATTAAAATGGAAAAAGTGCAGAAGTAAACAATAAGAAAGAAAGTGGGAGTTGAGCAAGGATATGGGCATTGAGGCTAGAGAGTGCAAATGCAAAGGCTATGAGAACAAAGGGAGGATAGTGGAAACATTCACTTGAGTGATAGAGGGAAAGTGGAAAGGGATATAAGCTGAAACAGAACTGGAGAGGAGGAACACAGTTAGGGTACAGAATGTGCTGGAATAATATACAAATGAGTGGCAGCTGAAGCAGCCTGCACCATTCCTCCTACACAAAAGAAGAAAAGAATAAAAGAGAAGATTACTGAGAAGAATGGGCAAGGAAGAAAAAAGCAGAAGAGAGAGAAACATACAGAGAACCAGCCATTTAAAGGGGAAGTAAAAAATAATACAGATTTCTGAGCAGGGAACAAGTTGAGCTTATGGGAAGTATTAAAAGAGCAAATTTTAAAAGAAAAGGAAATTACACCACTAGAACAATCCATAAAGTTTAACAATCTGATGGTGACTATCCATTGGTGTTCTGTCACTCGTGTACCATAACTTTGGTCGAAAAGCAGCAAACCTTGGAAAAACTCTGCTGTTTTTCTGGGGTTTACATGGTTCACCTACCATTATTACAGCAGATGATTGGGAGAAATAAACCTCTTCGTATCTAAGATAAAAGCAAAAAACTGTGGATGCTGGAAATCCAAAACAAAAATAAAAATACCTGGAAAAACTCAGCAGGTCTGGCAGCATCTGCGGAGAGGAGCACAGTTAACGTTTCGAGTCCGTATGACTCTGCAGCAGAACTCAGTAAAAATAGAAAAGAGGTGAAATATAAGCTGGTTTAAGGGGGGGGGTGAATGGGACAATTAGATCTGGATAGAAGGCCAGTGATAGGTGGAGATAACCAAAAGATGTCACGGACAAAAGGACAAAGAGGTGTTGAAGGTGGTGATATTATCTAAGGAATGTGCTAATTAAAGGTAGAAAGCAGGACAAGCAAGGTACAGATAGCCCTAGTGGGGGTGGGGTGGGGTGAAGGAATCGAAAAAGGCTAAAAGGTAGAGATAAAACAATGGATGGAAATACATTTAAAAATAATGGAAATAGGTGGGAAAAGAAAAATCTATATAAATTATTGGAAAAAAAGGGCGTGGGAAATCAGAAAGGGGATAGGGATGGAAGAGAGAGCTCATGATCTAAAATTGTTGAACTCAATGTTCAGTCCGGAAGGCTGTAAAGTGCCTAGTCGGAAGATGAGGTGCTGTTCCTCCAGTTTGCGTTGAGCTTCACTGGAACAATGCAGCAAGCCAAGGACGGACATGTGGGCATGAGAGCAGGGTGGAGTGTTGAAATGGCAAGCGACAGGGAGGTCTGGGTCATGCTTGCAGACAGACCAAAGGAGTTCTGCAAAGCGGTCACCCAGTCTGCGTTTGGTCTCTCCAATGTAGAGGAAACCGCTTGGGAGCAATGAATGCAGTAGATTAAATTGAGGGAAATGCAAGTGAAATGCTGTTTCACTTGAAAGGAGTGTTTGGGCCCTTGGACGGTGAGGAGAGGGGAAGTAAAGGAGGTCGCATGTGCAGAACACATACCGTGAGGGTCAGAGTTAGAGAGTTTCGGGTCATGTGTTGAGTCTTAATGTAGGAAAACAAGAATTTTTCGTAACCTTTGTTTTTGAGGATTACAATATCATGTTACAAAATTAAACATTGTGGGAGACTAAATCTTGTGATTTTCTTCATGGTTTATTGCAATACATTGACTTTTCCTTTTGGGTTTCACAATTTGTTCTAAATGACTTCTGTACTGCCCTTAATAGTTATTTTACTTTAGAGGTAATACTTGCATATACACTTTATCATGTCAAAATGTCTATTTAACTTCTAATTATTTTATACTGGGTAATAATAGTTATATTTCATTTTATTTGTTTAGCAACATTTTTTGAAGTAAAGTACAATTCAGCCTGTTTACATGGCATAATTAAATGCCCCTGAAGTAATAAGTACTTATATAGCACTTTAGCACATTGAATTACTTTTGGAATGTCATTCTGTGCCAGCAACATCCCATAAATGGCATGAAGATGAACGACCAGCTAATCTTGATTTTTTTGTGTGATATTAGTGGAGTGAGAAACAATGAAGGGTGACATTTTGGCTTGGGTTTTCAGTTTCCCTGGTCCGGGAAAGGGAGCGGGTGCACTTTGAAGATGGTGCTCCCAGATGGCATGTCAGTGTCCCGACACCTCCGAGATGCACAGGTATTTTCATAGTGAGGATAGGGGTGGGTGGGGGAGTCGGGAACCCCCTCGACTCCAATTAATGGCCTGTTAAGCTCCTTGGGGAGCTTGTTAATCGGTTGAGGAGGGCCAGATGGCAATTTTCAATTCACAAATCACCAAATCTGAACAGTATGGTGCACATTACTGCACAGCTAACAGAGTTCAATGCAGGGAACAATTAAGTAATTTTTTTTATGAGGAAAAATTTTGCCACTAGGGCTTTTTGTGCAAGATCAGGCGCAGTACTTTTTAGTTGGCCGCCTGGTTGCTTTTCTGCACAGTGAGGCTGCTGCTCCTCCAATGTTCTGCCTCCTCTCCTCTGCAGCAGGCCCTGTCATGGCGGCCATCTGCCTTTCATGATCATGTTCAGTAGACTGCTCCCACCTCCTGGCAGAGCTCAGCTCCAGTCCAATTAGAGGATCTGCATTTGAAGACTATGCTGTAAGAATGTTCACATCAAGTCCTTTGTTACTTTCCCAGAAATTAAAAATAATTTTTAAAAAATTCAAGAGGGGCAAGACTGGGCTTGGCTGTGACATACACTGTAGTCAAATAGCTTGTTAATATTAACTGTTATGCACAAACAATGGCTACTCAAGTGAGGCACCAGTGGGTGATCATGCAAGTGGAAATTTACTCCAGCATCAGTCAATATCATAAGAAGAAGCAAAAAAAAGTGGGAGGGGTGAAAAAAATCAAAGCCTTTAAAAAAAGGCTTCAGATAAATCATTGCCTTTATTCATTAATGTTAGAGTTTTATAAATTTGAAGCTGTAAAATTGTATTTCATCTTTTGGATGCATAACCATGACATTCCAATTCCTGGCACATTGGCAGTAAGCCCAATCACTGAATGATTAAGTACTTACTGGCCCAAGGAAACCTACCATATCTGGTAACTGTTAAGGTTAAGACATATGCAGAAACCAAATCAATGACCATCTAATCCTCCAAAGGCAGATTAAGTATATAATTGACCTATCTAATCCGTGTATCATCTCCTGTCAAGTTTTAGAATCTGTCTGTTTCAAACTGGCACCTTGCCTGTTAAGAAAACTACCTTACAGATCATAGCAGTGTATCTGATGAAAGCTAAAGAGAATGCTTTTGATCTGTAATCAAGGAGGCCGCTAGGTTTAAGCAGATGAGCTACAGCTTAGCACAGCTGTTAGATCCTTATCTCTACACAGGCTGTTCCTCTATGACTACATGAAGCAAAATAAATTAATTTTTGTGTTACCTCGATAACCTTCAAAGCTTTATTGTATGATCCGACCCATTCAAATTACTGTTCGGTAGTACCTTACCATAATACAGTACATTCTAATATCCTCTTTTGCCTATATTTTGCACACAGAACAATATTTTCTTAGGAATAGGAAATCCATACAAAGTACTCTCCCTTTAATGTTCCCTTTAACCTAACATGCTTTTGTATGGGATACAAAACCAATGCCTTGGACGTATATTATTTATGACAAAACACGAAACAAATAAAATAAAATACAAACAAAACTGTTATTTATTGCTGCTTTTTGATATTCATCATCATGTTCTATAATAAAGTGTTTCTAGTTAGACTAACTGAGGTGCAGGAATTTAACACATGCTTACATATCTTTTGTCTCAAATTAACACTACTTGTTTTAAAGTTATAAGTGTACAGACACTGAAATGTACAGTACTGGAATAGACCCTTGTGACCCATCTGGCTGGTTTTCTGTGGAGTTTTCAGTTTTAGATTTTAACAGAAGCTGACAACAACTATTTGATTTTTTTAGTGTTTTCACAGATTTACAATCATTTTAGTTTTTGCATAATTACTCTGTACATGAATATCAGAGTCATTATTATAAGAAATATTAAAAGCATGTTTTTAGAAGGATGTATGCACTTAATTTTAAAACTTCACGCTAATTAATTTGAGTATTTCAATTTCCAAGAGATTTCCCTTATGTTTTCATAAATATTTTTTCTTTGCCCAACTAAGGACAATGGATGAACTTTATTTTGAAAGATTTTGTTACTCCGTTTTTGGAGATGAAATTAAAAGCATATGTAAGCATGTATGGCACTGTAAGGATGCTGGCAGAGCCGTGCAATGCAGGTGGTGGAAGCATGCAGAGTGGGCAGATAATGATGTCAACAGCGTCTAATGCTGACTTGGTGCCAGATCTGCCTCACAGATTTGTCCCTCACAGGTCCTGTTACTACCCTCTCTTAAACATTCCCAGATGAACATACATTCAGCTGCACAAGGGATTCCCCGCTAGCATGATTTAAAAGGATCACCATGGGAATTCCAGGTGAGATGCTTTTGATGTTTTTGTTGTTGCAGAGTGAGTAGAAGGACTGGGTGGGTGTTATTGGAAAATTTTCTGGATTTTCAAGAGAGTAGCGCTGGACTTCAAGAAAGAGGTCAGAGGAGTTGGAAAGCCCGTCAGGAAGAAAAGCCTGCTTTCTGTAATGGGGGCTATAGTAGCAGTTTCTCTTTGGCTGCAGCATGACTTGAAATGGAGCCCAGGCAGCAGAGAGGGGAAGCTGTGCGTGGAGGAGGAGTTAGAGGAATGGAGAATGAATCCGGGACCCCTTCACTCCAGATGGGCTGTCTGTGACCAACTACTTACTAGCCACTTATCCAGTACCCCTGACATCACATTTCCTTATCAGGCATGCTCTATAGTTCTCCACCTTTCCATCCCTTTGCTGTGGACCATCATAGTGTTCTTTTGGTCAAAATCCTGAACTAAAAGAATCCCAAAAAATAACATTCCATAAGAACATTTCCAAAAATACATACAAAACTAAATTATTCACCTTTTGCGTTCCCACAGTGCCTGTCTAACGAGTGCCTCTGGCTGCTTTAGTGCTCCAGCACAGTGTTACTGCTGTGACTGATGGCCCTCAAGCAGCTCTGGGTCCTGAGGTCTTGGCTTTGGACTGCACCACCTTGGCATGGGCAGCAGTGACTGGTCTGGCTAAGGAGCAACAGCAAGGACACTGCTGGAATGGTGGGAGCATGGATGTTGTCATCCTGAGAGAGAGTGCAGCAGGTTTATACTTCATGGAGACACTACCATTCTACCCACCACAGGGTGGTGCCTCAGAAATCCTACGAATCTACTGGAGTACAGATTACTGATCTGCTGTGAGACCCTGAAAGGCCCTTTGAGCACCGGTTTCTGCAGCCATGAAGGCGATAGTCTAAGCCGGCATGACAACAAGCTGGTGTCACATGACTTCAGTCTGAGTTTCCACTACAGCACTGCTGTCTTGGAGCTGGGAAGGATGGGCTCCAAGCTCTGCGTGCCAAACTTCTCCATGCTCCTTGACAATGACAACAGGCTCTGTGGGTGGCCTGCCTAAGCATCTTGGTGTGCATATACATCAGCATTCTCCCATACGCCACCCCAATGAAGTCCTCCTCTGAGGCCTCTGCAGCAGAACTTGAGTGTGACTTTGCCCTCTATTGAGCTGTTTCACACACAAGAGTTTCAATTTTGAGATAGGAAGGGAGTTCCAGGGTTTTAGTCCAGTGACAGTGAAGGAACAGTGATATAGTTCCAAGTCAGAATCGTGTGTAACTTGGAGTGGAACTTGCAGATGGTGGCGTTCCCATGCATCTGCTGCCCCTGTCCTAATTGGTAGAGGTTGCAGGTTTGTGAGGTGCTGTCAATGGAAGTTTGGCAAGTTGCTGCAGTGCATCTTGTATATGGTACACACTGCGGCCACTATGTGTTAGTGGTGGAAGCAATGAATGCTTAAGGTGGTAGATGAAGTGTTGATTAAGCAGGCTGTTTTGTCCTGGATTGTGTTGAGTTTCTTGAGCGATGTTGGAGCTGCATTCATGCAGACAAGTGGGGAGTATTCCATCACACTCTTGACTTGTGCCTTGGTGGACAGGCTTTGAGGAGTCAGGAGGTGAGTTACTTGCTGCAGAATTCTTAGCCTCTGACCTGTTCTTATAGTCACGGTATCTATATAGCTAGTCCAGTTAAGTTTCTGGTGAATGATAACCCCCAGGATGTTCATGGTGGGGAGATTCAGTGATGGTAATGCCATTGCTTGTCAAGGGCAGATGGTGATGTTCTCTCTTGTTGGCGATGATCATTGCCTGGCACTTGTGTGCCACTTGCCACTTATCATCCCAAGCCTGAATGTTGCCTAGGTCTTGCTGCACATGGACACAGACTGCTTCAGTATCTGAAAAGTTGTGAGTGGTGCTGAACACCATACATTCATCAGCAAATATCCCCAGTTCTGACCTTGTGATGGAAGGAAGATCATTGATGAAGCAACTGAAGATGTTTGGGCCTAGGACACTACCCTGAGGAACTCCTACAACGTCCTGGGGCTGAGATGATTGACCTCCAACAACCACAACCATCTTTCTTGTGCTAATATGTCTTTCAGTGCGAGTTTTCTCCCTGAGTCCTATTGACTTCAGTTTTACCAGGGCTCCTTGATGCTACGCTTGGCTAAGGGCAGGCACTCTCAACTCAGTGTGAAGCTGGCAACATTGGTGTGTGAGCGTGAAATGGAGTATCTGAATGTTAGGCATGAGTTCTGATTGGGTGAGTGATGGGGCTATGGTGCATTGAGCAACATGAGACATTGTGGCACAACGAGTAGGAGATGCCATTTGAAGATGAATTCACTGACCTTGACCCCAAGCGTGGCACTGCAACCAAGTCTTCAGAGTCAGACTCTGGGCATTGATCTGCATGGCCACCTGCTTCCGTTCCTTTCAGAGGATATGCCTCAAGGCCCTCCTGGCATCTGTGGAAACATCACTTCTCTCCTCCTTTCCATCTGTATCACTAAAGCCTCCAGCATTAACTCTGAGAACCTGGGAGCTCTTCTTCTTGCCTGTTGCTCCTGTATCTGTCTCCTTCCTTCCATTCAAGCCTTCCTGAGACTGTTGCAGCAGCTGCAGTATCCTGAGTTCACCTCCCGTTTAAGAGAAGCAGGCTGCATTTATGAAGTGCGTATGCTGTCTGTCTCAAAGGTGCCATGATGATAGCTGATTGTGGCTGTGGACTCCAGTATTTGATACTATAAAGTGCATTGTACTTGGAATGGGGTTACCTGACCTGGCGGCTGAAGGTCAGATAGCACATGTTGGAACCTGTCTTGACAGAATTCAGTTACTGCAGGTACGTGTTTGTGTTAGGAAAATGTGTTATCAATAAAGTTAGCTCAGCTACAATATCAAAGGCCTGTGTGCACCACTGAAACAAAAAACAAGACATGGTGTCAGAAATAAACTAAATGCAACAATGGAGGCTCTGAAACCACCGACAGAGCTCAATTTGGAGGGAAATCTCGCCAAAAACTGAAAGGTGACCCCAGCAGCAACTCAAGCTGCACCTCACAGCGACGGGCAGTGATAAAAAAGACCCTCAGGTCCAGTCTTCCATCTTTCTTCACATAACGGGGGAAGAACCCCTCGCAATCTATAACACATTCACGTTTGAAAGTGATGAGAAACGAAATGACTTGAAAGAAATAATGAAAAATTCTAAGCCTACTTCAGCCCTAAGAAAAACATCACAAATGAAAGATACTGATTTTTTTATATGCAAGCAAAGCAGTGACAACATTAGCGAATAGGTAACTGAGCTGAGAAAATGAGCTAAATCGTGTGAATTTGGAAAGCTTGAAGAATCACTCATCTGAGATAGAATAATTTGTGGGATCGCAAATGACTCGAGGGAACAGCTTTTGAGAGAAGTTGATCTTGCGCTGGAGAAAGCAATAAATATCTGCAGAGCGGCAGAGACAACAAAATTCCAGATTAAACAGATGACAGATGATGATAAGCCACATACGTTCAAGCAGTTAGATGCAGTTAAACAGAAACAGCCCCGGGAAAGAACAAATAGACAGTCTGGAAGTAAAAAGAACAAAACTGCTTTAAAAACATTTAAATGCAGCTGATGCGGAACAGAGCATTTACCACATAGTTGTCCAGCCTACAGAAAGCAGTGTAAGAACTGTGATAAATTAAATCACTTTGCTAAGATGTGTAAATCGAAGGACGTGCACGCGATTGCAGATGATGACACAGACAAAAAAACCTGAACTTTTCGTTGGTGCAGTAACAACAAATTCCAAAGACGACAAATGGAAGTTTGATATAAAAATTGCCAACATGATGGCAATGTTCAAGCTTGACACAGGTGCACAAGCAAATTTCATTCCCATAAGCCTGCATCATAAGATAAGCAAAGAAAAGCAGCTAAAAAAAACAAAGTGAAGCTTTCTACTTACACAGGTGAAAAAATTGCAGTAGGAGGCAAGTGCACACTTAAAGTGAACTACAAAATACAGTCTCAAGCACTTCCATTCATAGTGGTGAAAACTGATGCAAAAACCATTCTTGGAATCAAAGCTCGTGAAAATCTGAAACTAATCAAGAGAACAACAACTGTCACCACTGATGACATCCTGAGCGAATATAAAGATGTGTTCCAGGGGATTGGCTGCCTAAAAGGAGAACACACCATCAAGATTGACGAAACTGTGACACCCAAAATACACCCGCCCAGGAAAATACCGGTAATGCTGAGACCGACTAAAAGCAGAGCTGTACAGAATGGAGAAACTTCACATCATCAAGAAAATTGAAGAACCGACAAAGTGGGTTAATCCAATAATAACTGTAGATAAAACAGATGGGAATTTGCAAGTCTGTCTGGATCCCAGAGATCTAAACCAAGCAGTACAAAAAGAGGATTACCAGTTGCCCACAGTAGAAGAGATCATGTGTAAGCCAGTTGTTGCTAAATACTATTCAGTCTTGGATGCAAGTTCAGGCTTCTGGCAGGTTAAGCTAGATGAATGCAGTTCCTAACCATACGGGCGATACAAGTTTTTACACTTACCTTTTGGTATTAATTCAGCTCCAGAGGTGCTCCACAGAACAGTGAAGCAGCTGTCTGAAGGGTTAGAGGGCGTGGAAACCTATATCAATGATTTGCTGGTCTGGGGAGCCTCATGAGAAGAACACGGCCACAGACTGAGGCAGGTGCTGGCCAGAGCTAGAGAAAGGAACCTCAAGTTGAAGAAGGAAAAATGCAAAAAGTGCAAAAATTCATGAAATCAAGTACTTGGGACATTTGCTAACATATGATGGACAGAAGCCGGACCCAAGTAAAATTGAAGCAGTCGTGAACATGCAATCCCCAGAACATAAGACTTGGAGAGGTTTTTGAGAATGGTGACCTATCTTGGGAAATTCATTCTGAACATGTCAGACCTGACAGCACCTCTCAGAGAACTTTTACAAAATGACGTGTAATGGCACTGGGAACAAAGTCACCAGGAAACTTTGACCAGTCTGAAGAGAACACTGACCGAGACATCAACTATTACGATGTCAGTCAGTCAGTCAAGATTTCAGTGGACTCTTCAAAGACTGGCCTGGGAGTTGTCCGCTTGCAAAATGAGGCACCAGTAACAAACATTTCAAAGGCAATGACTGAAACATAGCAGCTGTATGCCCAAATAGAGGAAGAAATGCTAGCAATTGTTTGGCCTAGAACGCTTCCAGTTTGCCAGTTTGTGTGTGGCAAAGACGTGGAGGTAGAGTCTGGCCATAAGCCTTTGGAAGCCCCTGAACTGTGCACCACCAAGAATCCAAAGATTACTAATGCGTCTGCAGAAGTACCAGGTCAGCGTTAAATACAAACCAGGAAAGGAAATGCAGATCGCAGACACACTGTCGCATGCATACCTATCCATCACGGAGGAAGAGGATAAAGAAATGGAAGCACAGGTTCACATGCTGACAGAGAACTTAGCTGTAGCTGTAACCAACCTGGATGAGATCAGGGAAACGACCAAGAACGACGCCACCCTGAGAAAACTGTGGCAGGTTGTGCAAACTGGCTGGCCCACACATCGGAGCGGAGCACCTTCTGCTGTACAAGAGTACTGGAACTTTCGTGAGGAACTTCATATAACAGAAGGAATACCTTTCAAGGGAGAAAAGATCATAATTCGTGCAACACTGAGGAAAGAAATGCTACAGCGCATATATGAAAGTCAGTTCGGCATAGAAACATGCAGGAGAAGAGCTCAAGATGTAATGTATTGGTCTGGAATGGGAGCACAAATTTATGAAATAGTGAATGTGACAAAAGTACAGTAAGTCACAACAAAAAGAATCACTTCAACCACACAGTGTTCCAAAGAGGCCCTGGCAGAAAATTGGAGCAGACTTGTTCACATTTGACAACAGTGAATACCTAGTAGCAGTAGATTATTAATGAAAGTTTTTTTGAGTCTGTGCTGCTGAGAAATGATAGTTTCAGCATCACTGTAATAAATCATTTAAAATCAATTTTTGCTCACCACGGCATACCTGAAGCGCTTATCTCAGATAACAGTCCACAATTCTCAGGCAGTGAGTTTCACACGTTTGCACAGGACTGGGAGTTTTGCCACATTACGTCAAGTCCCAGATATCCACAATCTAACGGAATGGTGGAACGTTACCTGCAGAGCTTAAAACACCTGTTGAAGAAGGCAAAGGTGGATGGAAGAGACCCCTACCTGGCTCTGCTGGATTTCAGGAATACTCCATTAGATCTTCCCCAGCACAGCTCCTGATGGGGAGAAGATTACAACTGTGCCCCAACTGTTATTTCCACAGCCAATGAACTACAGCATGCAGGACTTGCTCAAACTGAGACCGCAGAAGCAGAAACTGTACTTTGATCAAGGTGCCTGACCTCTGCCTGACCTGAACATGGGAGAGACAGTGAGGATTCAGCATGAAGGGATCTGGAATCCTGCTCTTGTCACAGGAATCACAGGAGAACCAAAGTCTTACATAGTGCGGGCTCCAAAGAGACAACAGTACAGGAGAAACCAGAAATTCTCACAGAAAACAAATGAAATGCAACCCTGCTCTGAACCAGAAAGTGTAGTGGAAGATCAAAAACCAGAATTCACCGGTGAAACTACAGATAACCAGACAAAGCCTGAGAGTCCTGAAAACTATCCAAGGGCTGATAGTGACACACAGCTGGAGAAGGCCTCTTGTCCTTCAAAATCATGTCTGTCACCATTCAGAAACATCCAGTGGAAGAATTGTGAAAAAAAAAGATACAAAGGTGAGTAGAAGACAAAACAGATTGATCAAAACAGAGTGGGAAAGAATAGATAAGAGACTTTGGCCCAAATTTTTGGCTTGTTGGGTGGACGCATGCCCAACCCGAATGAACGTAAAATGACATGCGATGTCTTCAGGCGAGTGTCCCAACGTCATTGTACAAGGAGTTGGCAATGCACCTGCCGACAATTAAAAGGCCTATTAAGGCCATTAAAGTCCCAATTAAATGTTATTTTTCGCTGCCTGTCCAACCTTACGGTTGGCGGGCAGGTGAAAAGGCCAAGCGGCCTTTCCACATTTTAGGAAACCTAATCCATGGGCAGGCACCATATTATAGGAAGGATGTGAACACATTGGAAAGAGTGCAAAAGAGGTTTACAAGAATGGTACCAAGCATGAGAAATTTCAGCTATCAAGTTCATTGGAGAGGTTGGGATTGTTCTCCTTGGAGAGAAGAAGGCTGAGAGGAGATTTGATAGAGATGTTCAAAATCATGAGGGGGCTGGACAGAGTAGATAGGGAAAAGCTGTTCCCACTTGTAAAAGGATCAAGAACAAGAAGGCACAGATTTAAAGCAATTTGCAAAAGAAGCAAGTGTGACATGAGAAAAAACTTTTTCACACAACAAGTGGTTCGGGTCTGGAATGTACTGCGTGAAGTGTGGTGGAGGCAGCTTCAATCGAGGCATTCAGGACAGCTTTTGATGATTATTTGAATAGAAACAATGTGCAAGAATACGGGGAAAAGGCAGGGCAATGGCACTAAGTCATAATGCTCATTTGGAGGGCCGGTGCAGACATGGCAGGCCGAATGGTCCTTTCTGAGATTCAAAATAAAATGAAAATTTTAACATTTCATTAAGAACATCTCCCTGCTCATATGACAGAGTCACATGAGGGGGCATGTTTTTTTTTACCATTTTATAATTCTTTATTTTTCATTTTTATATCTTCAGCTCCCTGAAGCTGCCTCAGGGAACTTTTCCAGCATGCACCTGTGCATATGCATGAACTTGCACACTTGCTGTCCTAATCTGCTCCCCCACATAGGCGGCGCTGAGCACTGCTGCGTGCGTTTCACGCTGGGTGGGCCTTAATTGGCCTGTCGGCATGAAATTTTGGTCTGGCCCCAATTTCAGGCGGTGGTTGGCTTCCTGACTGCTTCCACCCGACCCAACCAAGCCCAAAATTCTGCCCTTTGTGTACTTAAGTTGTATAAAAGTTTTTTTTTCAAAAAGGGAAATGTCATGATAATAGCTGATTGCGGTTGTGGACTGCAGTATTAGATACTATACAGTACTCTGTACTAGGAATGGGGTCACCTGACCTGGGGATTGAAAGTCAGATAGCACATGTTGGAACCGGTCTTGATAGAATTCAAGTACTGCAGATGTGTGCTTGTTAGGAAATGTGTTATCAATAAAGTTAGCTCATCTACAATGTTGACGGCCTGTGTGCATTATTGAAACAAAAAAACAAGACAAATCAGAGCAGGTAATCACACATCCTGAAAATGGGTCTTACTGAATATTCCCCTTTTTTACATAGCACAGAGTTAAAGTCAGTACTTCAAATAATAAACAGTGCACCTGTCCCAAAAGTGTCAATGAGTCTAGTGGTTGTTCCAGAAACATTGTACATGACCTTTTCTATTCAGTATAAAAATAAGCTGCTTAATGCCATATCTACCCTGTCCTAAGATGTCTGCTCATTGTCAGAGCTGCTCAGTTCCATCCCCGAATTTGGCTGGTTTGGGTTAGTGTTTTCTAAAGCTGCTTTTACATATCAACCACCTGACTGACAAATATTAAAAATGTATGTATTGAAGTTGAACTGAAAGTTAAATTCCAACTAGGCAACTGTAATCTAATATTATATGGGATTCTGCCACAGTAGACTAACAAAGAAATGAGTAGATATGATGTACCTTTCTTACTAGAAACTAGAAAACTGCACAGCATTTACTGTGCTGCTCCAATATCTGTAGGGCTGAGATCAGAGGACAAGCTACAGACATGACCTTCATTCAACCAACTCATCTTTCTCCCTTATGTTTTAGTGTCATTAACACACAATATTAAGTGAGTTATTTATACTAAAGCTAATTTGCATCTCCAAATCTTAAAAAAAAACTGCAATTGAAGACCAGGTACGGCCACAGAGACTGGGTTCAAAAGCAGGTTTCACATGCTTGTGAAAAATTTGGTTTAATTTCTCTAGGGAGCAATAGCCTTATGAGGAGCTCTGATCCAGATTCATTTCGCAACACGTATGACAGCATGGGATGAATCCTTACTCCATTCCACACTCTAAGGCATGGCAAGCTGAAGGAGCTGTGGAGTGCATAAGGACAGAACTGCACTTGAGTCCAGATTCTGTGAAACTACCTCAATACTTCAGAGTCCTTGGATTCAGGTTAAGAAAGACCCTTTTCGTGAGCTCAACAACAGAGCAATTATCCATTTTTGATAAACCCAGGCATTTATCCAACCTATTCAACTTGAGGCTGGGGACATTTGTGTACCAAATCTTCCTTCCATCTCAGAAAGAAAATCTCCCCTTTGAGAAAGAGCAACTAGTTGCCTCATTAGTATGAGAATCGTGAAATTTTGCTTTGCCCCTCTTGATCTACTGCAGAATCAGGTGATAAATTGCAAAAAGTAGACCTATTTGATTATCTTGACCTAAATGATGGAATTGGAAATTTAGGCTACAGTATTGGGGGATGTATCTGTGGAAAGTGGCTCAAAAGCTATAGCTCTAGTTACTGTGGCTGTGTAACTGATGTCCCCAGTCTTGAAAATTGCATCTGTGGCCAGCTAAAACAAATAAAGATTTTGTTGGAGCTGGATCCTTTACATTAAATTGTCTCTTTGGAGTGACCATTCACTTCAAAAAACTGAAACATGGGTCAGTGCTTTAGCTGTATTGAAGGGGTTGCGGAGGTGGAATCAGAAGCAGATGGCACAGTGATCTCATGCCGGATGGTCAATCAGCAGTTGACAGGCGGGGTTGCCGAAGACGCTACATCTGGGGGACAAGACTCAAGGCAATGGCCATGGCGCCACAGCAGTTGGAAGAAGCTGCTAATGGCATGTTTAAAGGGCCACCAGCCCGAGGCTTGTATGCTGCTGTATCCAGCAGGAAGCTTGCAACTGGAGAGCAGCCTCAGGAGCCTGACACCACACTGATGTGAATGGAGATTTCAATGGCTGTAGAGGAACGGGCTGCTGGAAGAGGAGGGGTGGGGGGGGGGGGGGGGGGGGGGCGGGAGGCTGGAAAATTCCAGCCATTAAGTGGAAATCTGAAATAGATGTCTGGACTTGGGTCAAGCCAAGGCTGTGTGATAGCTCCCAAACTATTTACAATCTACCTGGCAGTAACCATTCAGCTCATCAGAGATCAAGTGCCCTCTGGTGTCAGTATTAAATAGCATTGAGATGGAAAACTTTTTAATCTTGGTCATCTACGTGCCAAAACTAAACTGACAACCAGTTTGTGGATGACTGCAGTGTCATTACTCACTCTGCACCAGAATTGCAATCCACTTGATCTTTTCAATTCTGCAAACAAGAGATTCAGTCTGTCCTTGAATGTTGCCAAAACAAAACTCATATATCAATTCACAGCTGGTCAGTCAAGTCTTCCACCTCCCATATATTTTTAAGGAGAGACTCTTGAAGTATATGGGCACTTCACATACCTCGGCAACAGTAGTGGGCGTGGACGAGTTGGTGAAAATAGAGTGAAGGATGGTTATTGTTTGAATAAAAATTTTGATGCAGAGTAGATTTAGATGAAAGAAAAGAGGGACAGCAGAGGTCAGGTGGAAAAAAAGAACCATTGATCAGAGGGGGAAAAAGGGGAGAGGAATCAACTGCAGGAAGTCACTGGATGATGTAACTCATGAAGTAGTGGAGAAAGTAGAGAGTATACAGAAAGAAAATCCGAAGCCAACAAAGCTTCAGGAACAGAGTAAGATCAGAGAGGAATGAAGAAAGGTAGCTGTAGAGGTGGTGAACTGAAGAGAAAAGGCAGCCACTGATGAATATAGACAGTGCAACACCAAAGTGGACAGAGAATGGTGTATAAACAGACAAAACGAGCCATGGAAGAGTACAGCCTACATGGACAGAAGAAATCACAGTGGAATGGAATAAAAGAAAATGTTAAATGGACAGAGTGAGCTGCTGAAAAAGGGAGAATTGGAGAAACAGAAAAAGAGCAGGGTCAACTGCACAGAGGAGAAAGGGAGTGAAACTGGAGTGGATAGAAAAGGCCATGAGGGACAAGGAAACAAGTAGACAGAGAAGCTAATGGGAAAAGGAACTATAAGATAGGCAACCACAGGTGAACGCTGAGAGCATGGGGCCAAAACCAACAGATAGGTAGCCAGCAGAGGACGCCATGGAGGATAGCCAGCTACACAGATAAATCTAAAATGGACAGCACAATTAAGTTTACAAATCAGACTAGTGAATTACCAATAATACAAAAATGTAAGGATCAAAAATCAAAAAAGGGTAAAGAAGGAACTTATTTTAGCTGCAAAATGTTTTTTTCTTTTCTTTAAAGTCAAAAAAGATTCTACAAGTAACTGTAAAACAAAATTGGCCTGATTTCAGTAAATCTCAGGTAGATGGTGGGGTGAAGCATATTGCTACAATGCCAACTTGGAAGTACAAATCTTGAGAGCTAGGAGGGCTAAGAAGTAAGTATAATCTAAGTATACATTAGGTTTTGGCTATATTCAAACTTAATACATTCTTGACCATCCCAGGAACCGTGCACAATATGTAAAACTGCTAATATAATAAAGAAACAGTTTAAAAAGTAGCAAGAGTCCAACATTAAACTTTTGGGCTACACTGCATTCAACCCATTTTCAGTTTTAAATGTTCTGGCTTGTGACTCTTCCGTGCTTCATGTTTCTAAGTGATTAAGTATGAAAGATTATACTTTGGCCTTTATTTAATGAAACCTTACCTTAGCGTTAAGCCAATATGGAATTAATTCAAAAGATGTTTGAATATACAAGTGCTATATAATGTCAACTGCAATTTTCCCAACCATCATATTCTATAAGTACTAGCAAGTTAAACACATCTCTGAATTTTTGCTAACTACAAAGCTATATCTTTCTGAAGGTACTGCTTTAGTTTCCAGCTATATCTGAAAAACATGAAGCAGAAACAATAACAGCAGCTTGTATTTATATAGCATCTTTACTGTAATAAAACGTTTCAACATTCTTCACAGGCATGTTATAAAGCAAAGCATGAGACACTTGGGAGCCAATGTAGGTCAGCAAGCACAGGGGTGATGGATAAGTGGGGCTTGATATGAGTAAGGACACAGGCAGCAGAGTTTACAGAGGGTAGAATGTGGGAGGTTGCCAGGATTGTGATAAGATGGAAATAAAAAACAAAAAATGCCATAAATACTCAGTAGCTTACATTAACTCTGTTTTTCTCTCCACAGATGCTGCCTGTCCCGCTGAGGATTTCCAGCATTTTTGTTTTTATTTCAGATTTTGAGCATCTGCAGTATTTTGCTTTTGTATTTGTGTATTAAGACAGTCAAATCTAGGGGTAACAAAGGAATGGATGAGGGTTTCAGCAGCTGATGAGCTGAGACAGGTATGAGGTATGCGACAGATGAGTATGTCATAAATGATCAGCTGTCCTTTTTTACTAACAGGCAGCTTGATGTTCATTCTTGATCATGCACAACTTAGAATTATCAGAAAGCAAAGCATGATTTTCTTTAAAAAATTAAAAAAATAAAATTCAGGATTGAGATCATTAGGTTTTAAGTTACAGCCCAAAAGGAACATGAGAGAAGCAGATTTGTTGCTGACATACAGTCAGGTGATGTTAAAGAAGTGGAACTAGGTGGTCTTAGTGATGGCATGGCTGTGTGATTGGAAGCTCACCTCAGGGTCAAATAATGTACCAAGTTTGCAAACAGTCTGGTACAGCCTCAGGCAGGTCTAGGGAGAGGGTTGGAGTTGGTAGCTGGAGAACAGAGTTTGTCGCGGTGACTGAAGGAAATGAGTTTGGTTTGCTAAATAGTAGTTGGAGGAAATTTCTGCTCATACAATTCTGGAAGTTGGACAAACAGTTTGATAATTTAGCGACAGTGGAGAAGTCGTAAGGTGTGGTGAGGTGGAGTTGGGCGTTGTCAGTGTACATGTGAAAACTGATGCTGTGTTTTCAGATGATAATGCCAAGGGGTAGTATATATAAGAACTGTGGGAGACACCAGAGGTGATGGCACGTGAGTGGGAAGAAAAGCTATTGCAGGCAATACACTGGCTATGATTAGATAAGTAGGAATGGAACCAGATGAGTACTGTCCTGCAGCTGACAGGGTGGAGAGAAGCAAACTGTGAAAGAAGCATAAACACTGGAAAATTATTATCCATTTACTTATGTAGTATCCAACCCACTCTCGCTTGTTGGGAATGGGGTGGCCGGTCAGGTAAAATCACCTCAAAAAACTTAGCAACCTATTCCCACTCAATTCTTATCCATTACCAACTTAACTACGCTGTTTATTAGGTTGCCGAGATGCCTGCTTGACTCTGGTAGGAGTCTCATTAATATATGCAAATTTGATGTTATTTGGACTCCCATGAAATTGGAAAGGGAAATCCTGAAGCGTATAAAATGGGGCTGATGCACCATCGTCTGTTTAACATCACTGCCCAGGACTAATTTCACTCCCGAGGTCCTGTCAACTGCACTGGTGAATAGAACAGTACAAGTAACAGATTATTGACAGGATGAAACTTTGGAAGCCATTATATGATGCTGCAACATACATGGAAACATATGCAGAAATATAAGGAGCCTTTTTGGTACCAGCCTCTTAGGTGGCATATCCTAAAGTGCATCACAAATTACCACAACATAAATTGCAATAGCCTGTTTGCAGTATTATAAGTTATCTTTGCATAATGAAGTAGGTAATAACAGAACAATACAGCTTAAGTTATTTCTACACAGAGGTTTTTTTAAGACAATTGCAGCTCAGCTATACATACGATAAATGAGGAAAATTATATTTTTGTACTGTCACAGGCTTCATTTTGTGTGCCAAGTTTTGCTGCGTCGATGAAAAATAACTGCCTATTATAATCTTCATCGAAAGCAAATAACTGAATTTATTGCAGTGACTGTTGGTAATATTTCAGGCCAGTTGATTTCAAAGAATTTGCCACATGTCATGAAAAGGGTACTAAAAAGGTTTTTTGAAGCAAAATAAATTCTATATCATAACCACTTCTCAGTTAATTTAAACAGAAAATTTACTGTTCATTTAAACCAAAATTACAAATCATTAAGTAACACTTAAGGCTTATTACTCTGTAATTGGGGCATAATCCAACAAGTGGAAAGTGATGACAACTCAAATGCTTAAACACAGTCTGGTGCCATTAAGTAATGATATGTTTAACAAAATTGTAGTACTTACGGTCCTTACAGTTATGCCACTCACTGCAAGTCTCTTCCTACTTATGTTATTTTCATCCAATAAACTGCACCCAATATACTGAAATACTGCATAAAACTGTTATCAAACACAGTAACAAGTCATATTTTCCAGCTATAGCATTCTAAGTAGTTCCACAAATAAAGCTCTTTCAAAGGCTAATTTATAGGTAATTTAAAGACACTGTCAGGTATGTTATGATTTGTAAAGCTCGAAGGGGGAATGGGCAAATTCTGAGAACAGTTAAAAAAGATTGAATCAGACACTTTTAATTTGTTCACTGACAGTAAACCCCACAGATGCTATGACTACAGTGATTTGCAGTAAAGCTTGCACCATTATAAGGTATTGACTATTTTTAGAAATATTCTGTAATTTTTAACCATCTGATTTTGGTGTCAGCTGTGCCTGCTTAACACTTGATGTAGGCAGTGCATCCTGGTCATAATTACTGATGTGAAAAGCTTTTGTTAAGAGCTCCTTCCTAGCAATCAGTTTTAATGCAAAATACACATTAATTAGCAGGCCAAAGGTTGAATCAGGACTTTTTCAGCTATCTAGGTCAATGAAGACTAAAATTGGGTTGGGTGTATAGTTGGTGCCAAACCCAAGCCTGCACCTTTCCTGCCCAGCAGGGTAGGTTAAAATGACCCCTCCATATATGTATGCCTGAAAATCATACAAAATATCTCGCTCTGTAGTACGAATCAATTTTTAACACATGGATAGGGACATTTATTAATAACATTTATGTGAGCAATATTTTTCCAAAACTTTGACTGAGATTTTTTTTTCTTTATTCTTTATGGGATGTGGGTATTGGATGCACATCCCTAATTACCCTTGAATTGAGTGGTTTGCTAGGCCATTTTAGAGGGCAGCTCAGAGTCAACCATGTTGCTGTGGGTCTGAAGTCATATTTGGGCCAGGTGGCAGATTTCCTTCCCTAAAGGACACTAGTGAACCAGATGGATTTTTACAACAATCAAAGATAATTGTCATGGTCACCATAACTAGGACTAGCTTTATATTCCAGGTTTATTCATTGAATTTAAATTCCACCAGCTGCTGTGTTGAGATTTGAACCCATGTCCCCAGAGCATTAACCTAGCCCTCCAGATTACTAGTCTAGTGACTATGTTATGACCACTATGCCACTATCTCCCCCATATCTCCGGTTTTAATCCGAATTATGCTGAACAGTATAGAAACTGGAGACTCATTTCTGCTGAACTGTTCAAAAGACTGAATTTAACCCTACTAATATCCATACTTCTTATCAAACAAATACTACTCTGAAAAGGAAAAAGAAAAGGATAGATATATTTGAAATAGTTCTACTAGACACCATTACCTGCTGTTTTTCAAAACAATGAATTAATTTTCCTACATCTGAAGCAAAGCACATTAAAGTGATTTCAGTGACCCTGAATATAGCAATGAAATGAAATTATGAGGTCCAACAGAATTCCAAAGTTGACTTGGTCACCTAATTTCCTTCCCAAAGGAGATTAAAATAAAGAACATGGAAAGTAATATTAGAAGCTACATAATCTCCTGAAAGCACAGATACCTGAAAAGTACTGTACAGCAAATTTGTGTACAATAATATATCACTGCTTGCTAAGAGATCCCTTTTAAACATGCACTTAAATACAAAAATAAAACAGCAGAATGGTTTAAAATAATTTATGAATAGTGAATTAAAATTCAAGTTCTTGAAGGATTACCTCAAATATTCTCAGGTACATGACAGAACTAACATCATCCATCCTCTTTTAAAATGTAGAAAATAAAGATGGTAAGTCACAAAAGGTAAATACTGGAAGAGGCAATGAGGGAAAATGAAAGAAAAATGAAGGAGAAAGATGCAATGTATTGTAATTACACAATTATTTCAGAATTCAGCTGTATTAATATTTGATACAAATCCTAACTGGTTTGTTTTATATTCAGGGTAATTCGAGACAGTTTGGTTATTCTCTATGTTAGCTTTTACTGTGCCCATAGAAAATCAGTTCTGTCCATTCACAAATTTGGAAAGTAGGTCAATTTAACATATTGATCCCAAATAAATTGTATTTCTAAATGCTTAACTCAAAATCATGGTATGTGTCTGCTCTCACATTTTTTCATGTATAACATATTTCATATTTCTTTAGTATATGACCTGTCCATTTTTTAATTAACCAGGAATATAAACATATCTACATAAGACTATTTCAAATCATAATCTGAAACCAGTTGATTCACATTAAAATTTTATGAAATATATGTAGGAATTAAACATGCCAGTCATGTTCTAATATACTGTATAAACTAGAAAAAGCAAACATGCTGCAATGTATCAATCAGTACTTAGTGCACAAGATTATACTCTCAGAAGCATTGCATAATTTTATAATCTCTTTGGCACAAATTCCCGAATTATTAAATAGAATGTAGCTGTAATTACAGCACAGGGAGCAAATACTAAAGCTGTTCCCATTAGCTGTGCTTCCAGTAGAAAGATACTGCCCAGTAGCATCTTTAATTCATTTTTGCCAATCATAAATTTATTTTCTAACGTTTTTCAGATGCCACCTTTAAAGAGAAAGTACTCGTTGAATACAGCTAGGAACATAGCTAATTGCCTCCAAACCTTTTTCCAAATTGCTCAAAATTGCTCTTTTTCTTTTGTCTAATTTGAATTTCAGATTGTGGTGGTTTATTTTCATTAAAGTGGTTGCATACAAATGCAATGCACCAAAACACAGCAATCAAAAGATTATTGGACATTTTCAATAATTGGGTTTTAGCAAGTAAGCTATGACAAAATAGATGATACAAGAACATGTAAATGCTGGTGCTGTTATCTTAATAGTCTAACAGTTTACTTAGAATTACACAACTATTGAGCATTGCTTGCTATTTGTAGACCAACTCATATGTTGTTTTAATTGCACATAAATGTAGATCATAAAGATAGCAGATACTCTTAAATGGTGACTTTCCATTTGAATCTAAGGGGTACTACTACTGGAACACCATTCCTTTCTTTGGTGAGTTTAACTAGTTCTCCTACACATTATTAGAAAGGATTGTAAGCTGCTAAGGACTAGCCCCCACCCTACAAATCTCACTTATTGTCACCCAGATATATTGCTGTATTGATGATGGTGGTGATGGATAAATATACAGCTAGAGACCATCGAGCCACCTGACAGCTGGCAATGGTATGGACATAATAGGCTGGGGGAATGGAGGAATAAAGTAAAAATCAAAAAATGCTTTTGGGCAGTTTATTACAACACAATTGGAGAAAATGACATACTAACTAGACATTAGACAGAATCAACCAACATAACAACTGACTCACCATTGAAATGCTTGACTGACAGTATTTACTCAATAACAAAGTTAGTGATTTCCATGGTACAATGGCAGTTGAAAGTTAGTCATTTAGTTGGATTGACCATGTCTCCAATGTCTACCGGATGGGTGATTTTTTTCCCCATTTCTTACAATCTTTAAAATCCCTGTTAGGCATCCATGCATAGAGATTTGAGGAGCTCTTAAAGTGCTTTATGCATGTATGAAACATTCTTGTAAGATGTGGGTCATGATAGTAGATGTACACAGGAAGATTATTTGACTGAAAATCGTGCCGCTTGATACAATGTGACAAACCACTGGATATGAGAGATAAGTTTCATTTTAATTATTGGAGAACGGATGAAAGAAAGGATAGAGATGGAAAGCAATTAGAAAGGAATAAAGGATAGGAAGGAATTTTTTGAACAGAAACTGGACATTTGACACAGCCATTATAAAAGCATATTAGCAAGGTAACATAATATGAAACTGTCTTACTATACAAAGCCCTCAATCAGAAAAGTGCCACTTAAATCAGAAGCTAAAAAAATGAAACATCATAAATAACTTTAAAAATGTCATGTAATACTTTGAAGGAAAGTACACTGCCATATATGTCCCTTTAAACACTACAGAATATTGCTAATAACCTTACTAAATAGATAAACTCTAAAAGAGAGGAGCAACAACAATGGTGTGATGAAATCTATGTGCACATTGCAACCAACAAAACGACAGAAAGCAGTGGTGTACCAAATGACACAATGGACAAATAAGTTCTAAATATTCTATAGGTATTCTAAATACACTAATGCACTAAATTTCATAAATAATTCTGTCAAAGTTATCTTAAGTCTTTCAAAGCAATTGATAACCTTAGCCAGAGTTTACCTATTCCAAATGTGAAAAATATATTTTTGCCATTTACTGCACAAGGATCTCTATATTAAGAGATATCATGAACATTTAGCTTCGTGAATTCATGACTATCGGTATTCTATATATTGATGACACTCAAAAACACATAAGTATATTTCTTTATGGGTAGCTAACAGTTACACAGAAATAAAAACAAGCATTTATTTTTATATTACTTATATATGTTGTGTGCACTGGGGAGAATATTGTTCCATCTCTTACAAAGTTGCTCATAGACTTGAGCTAATAAAACTTCCTCCTAAGAAAGCACTGTGACAGAAGTCACATGCAGACAGACCATGAGCTGACACAACATACATGGTAGATTACAGTGCAGAGTCAGGACAGAGAGAGGCAGAGAAGAGCCTGAGTCAGAGGGACAGAAAAGATTAAACAGCCACTGAATTTGTCTCAAAATGTGACTTATCCCTCTTTCTTTAGTATTGTCACATTTTGGATGGTCTCCTCCCTGACTAGCAAGGAGGAGAAGGCATTTACTTACATCAAATAACCTTTCTATATACATCTCCTCATTGACCTTGTCACGCAGGATATCCTGACTCTGGCGCACAAAGGTCACGTAGGCATCTGCCAAATCCATCCCAGGTTTCTGGTAAGAAAAAAAGAAATGCAAAATTACATTAGATAGTATTTATTGCAGAGCGCAAACTAAGAGATTTCCAGCAATTGTCAAACAGCAGACAGTTTAATGATATGTGAATGAGGTTTCTGATGGTGATTGGCATGTAGCAAAAACAAAGCCCATTCAACACTACAGTTACCTAACTTGACCATAGAAAGCGCCTTCAGCTATTTAATCTTGAAGAAAAAGAAGAAAGCTCGCTAATGTTATTACACAAACTGAAGTTTTCAGATAATCTAACTTCAGCTAATCTGTTTCTTTCTGCACATATCCATATCTATTTCTGTTGTTTTTATACTTTTCATTATAAAGTGAGCATTTTTGTAAATGATACATTCTTTCCTGCTTACAACCTATATAGTTCCAGTCTACATTCTATTATTTGACTCACTGCAATAATGCAGGATTCAACATTAATAGCTGGGTCACATGATGGCATAGGGTTATAGCTTTTCAACATAGATAATTGCCTCTGATTTCTTAAATGCTGGCTCCAACTTCAGCCATGAAAGTCATGGAGAAACTAATTAAAACTATACAAAAAAAGGGTAATGGGTAACTCAGGCCACCCTCACCCGCCTCCTAAAAATTAAATCCTAAGCTAAGTGTACATGGACCTCAGGCCAGTTTGTCTATCTATCCTCCAAAGTTGAAAGGTTAAATAATGTGAAAAGCGGAGGGAAGAAAGTAAAATCTAAATGAGGATATAAGTAGAATATATAACTTACTGCTTTAAATTTAACACATTACCACACTTATCTCCTCTTACTAAGTACCTTTTGCTAGGACTTCACACTTCATTTCTACTGGAGAGTTTTAAATATACAGTAGTTGCTTGATAGTGAGTAATTATCAATTATCTCAAGCAATTTACAAGATTCAGCTAAATCATAGAGTGGGATACTGCCTAAAAGCTAACAGCCAGGTATTTTGAATTGTTAGGAATGTACATATGTTATTGAACAATTCACAAAGGTTAATTTGTACGTACGGCAAAGTTGGTGCTGGTGGCTGTCCCTAAGCGGTGTCACTGCATCAGTATGGAAGCTGATGGTCAACGGTTTTAGCAGTTGCACAAAGGGATGCGATTTTTATACCAAAGGTATAAAAGAAATTAAGGTAACCATGGCTTGAAGATATTCAGAAGTGGCAAATGTTTCTAATAACATTTTCAGTTTGGTAAAAGTGCAGTATCTTCAGGAAAAGGTGTTTGAAAATCTCTTCCTATCATTCGCAAACACACCACACATTTGTGTAGGTGTCAACTTTCCTGACCTTTGCCTCCAGGTGCTGTCCCATTTTTTGAGCCACATATGTCAGGGAAAATGGAGCCGAAACTAATTATGATGGCCTCTGCTTCATGATACCCATGATTTTTAAGGCAGAGGTGAGGCGTGCAGTAGGGGACAGGTCCTTTGACGTGTTGCCAGTGAGGTGAGGCAAAGTGTTCCTGGCCATTTTCTCTTTTTCCTGATGCAATATTCAATGAACATCTAAGTGTAAAGGCATGGAACACGATGCTGTGACCTGCCGCCAGATCCCCACTCAGCGTCAGTGGAAGTGTTTTAGGGTAGGCTGAAGACGGGAAGGCAAGTGTTCCATTTTTTCTTTCAATCTTCTTTTCCGGTTTGCAAACAGTTAGGATCCTCTGCAGCCACCAGGCCCTGACTTTGAAGGCTCGGCTTGTAGCAGCAAGGCTGAGAAATCAGCAGGCACAGTTCCCTCTCCTTCTGCTGGCATGAAGCTCTGTTGTAGTGGTTCTGTGGTAGGATGCCTGCAGAGATGTTAGTGGTCCAGACTGGGAAATACAATGCTTCACTCTGATGGACTCTCAGGTGCTTCTCAATCAACAGCTGCTGCCAAGTTGGCACCAACTTCACCCTGCCATTTTATCTGCAATGTGTCTGCCTAAAGTCATACTATGTAAGGAATTAGTTAAACAAATAGAGGGTTGTTGTCAGGCGAGTCAGTGAGCATTAGTGAGAATGAGGACCTTGGTGTGGAAGAGACCAGGGCTGGGATCTTGTGTTCTCGCTGGTGGCAAGGATGGGAAGAGCATGTCATTAGGTGGGCTGGATCCCCCCCGCCCCTGCCTTCCTGCCTCCATGCCTCCACCACAATTATGTTCTGGGAGGGAAGGCCCATGGTTGACCTTTCCTCCCTTCTGCCTATTGAGGCCCTTAAGTGGTCAATTAGTGACCACTTAAGGACCTCATTTCACCACTGCTGGTATTAACCTAGCTTCAAACGGGCCTATCACCATGCAGCTTGCAGGGCAGGTAAAACTGTGCAGCTATCTTCGCACCTCTGGTGGGGTGAGGGCCCTTTGATCAAAGGCACTCAGAATGCTTGATCAAGGGCTTGCACACATTGGGAAGGGGTCCCCTGCTAAGAGCCACCCCTCTACCCTTGCTGCCGATCCCCTGCACCCCTCTCCCTGTGACCCCAACCCTGCAAATGACGCCACCTCCCCACCCGCAACATTACTCACTTGTGGTCTGGGATTCTGGCACTGCTGAGCAAACAGCTGCCAGCCTTTGTTTGGCTGGCAGCTCTCAGTAGGTGAGACTTCCACCCCTGGGGTCTTGATCCCAGGGGAACTCCCACTGACAAGAGGCAGCATGGTCTCTCGTCAGCTCACCAGCCGGCAGGTGAGAACCTGAGGCCTCAACAAGATTCTGCCCAATAATGCTGTTCTCCTGTGGAAGTGTCCTCAAATGAGGAGCTTAGAGACCCAGATCTCAGGAATATAGTCTTTAAAAAAACAAGAGTTCAGAAGCATCAATCTCATGTGGAGGCAGTGGAGATGATTTCCACATATTTGGTTGATAAATGGGAGAGTCCATTATTCATAATAAAAACAGATGGGACAAGACATTTCTTACAACCTACAGGACCCAGTGTAGCCCAAGAAACTCCTGCAATATTATGATCCTAGGAGAACTTTTAAGGATCTTAGATGCATCCAAAGTGCAAGTTATCAATGCCCCAATAGATGTTTTGAACTTAACATTTTCACAAAACCGCATTAGAACTATCAGGTCTATGATGAAAGGTCATTGACCTAAAAATGGTAACTCTGCTTTGCTGCCGGACCTGCTGAGTGTTTGAAGCAGTTTCTATTCTTATTACTTTGAAATGTGACATGCCTTAAGTCTCTCAGACTGCAGGGGAACCATCTCTGCTATTTACTGCTCAATGTCATGCCACTTAGCAATAGTACATTAGAAATTAGAGTGAGTACCTCTTGCAAAATATTATTATTTAAAGTAAACAGAGCTTGATTACTTGGAGTTTGAGTTTATCAATCTGTGTACTTACAACTTATGGGAATTGGTCAATGGCAGGGGAATTGCAGACTCTTAGGAAGGAACTTAATTCTTTGAAAGTGAGGGATTTTTCAGAAAGTATGGGCAGAATTTTGCCTTTGATAGGTGGGCAGGCCCGACCGACTTGGTGGCGGGTGGGCAGCCGCCACCGCTTAAACGGGCCCCGCCGCCATTTTAAGTGGGCGGGCCAATTAAGGCCTGCCTAGCGGGCTGCCTGATGGGAAGTGCTGCACATCCTGTGCGGGCAGGGGGGGGATTCCCCAACTGTCAGAGTGCGCTCTTTCGTGCATGCAAAGTGCTGCCTCAGGGAGATCACTGAAAGGCACTGAAACATTAAAAATAGAAAATTTTAAAAATCATTAACATGTGCCGCTCATGTGAAAATGGGACATGTTAATGAAATACACAAAAACTTTATTACAATTTTATAATTCCGATATCAAACCTCATCCCGTCACTGGATGAGGTTTGTAAAAACTCACTTACCCGCCTGCCCGTTGGGCCCGTGCGCCAAACTGAAGTTCACACGGGCCCCTCAAAATCCTGGTTGATTGAAGAATTAATGGCCTTAACAGGGCCTTTAATTAATGGCGAGTACACATCCCGCTGCATAGCGCGCCCGCCGACCAAAACATCACGATGCTGTGCGCTGATGTCGGGACACTCACGTGACGTGAGCACACGACATTTTAAGCGCTGGCGTGCGGACTCCACCACCCACATGCCAGCCAGAAGGTTCAGCCCTATGTGTGTGTGTGTGTGTGTGTGTATGTATGTGTGTATGTGTATGTGTGTATGTGTGTGTGTGTGTGTGTGCGTGTATGTATGTGCGTGTGTGTGTGCATGTGTGTATGTGCGTGTGTGTATGTGCGTGTGTATGTATGTGTGTGTGTGTGTATGTGTGTGTGTGTGTGTATATGTGTGTATGTGTGTGTATGTGTGTATGTGTGTGTGTGTATGTGTGTGTGTGTGTGTATGTGTGTGGTATGTGTGTGTATGTGTATGTGTGTGTATGTGTGTATGTGTGTGTGTGTGTATGTGCGTGTGTGTGTATGTGTGTGTGTGTGTGTATGTGTGTGTATGTGTGTGTGTATGTGTGTGTATGTGTGTGTGTGTGTGTGTATGTATGTGTGGTGGGGTGGGAGGTTGGGTGAAAGGTAGGAAACATACAGCTATGTATTGACTTGTTTTTTGAATCAATCCCCATTAGTTGAAACTCCTAGGTTCTCATTTACATTATCCTTGATCTGGCGGCTAATTGCTAGTTCACCTTTTCCATTTTCTCTCCTTACTCACTTAGTGGCCATGCCTAAGTAAGCCTTTCTTGGTTATAGGACAAAAGTAAGTGAGACTCAAGTTTTAAAAGGGGGAGGGACAGGAACAGTGCACAGAAGACCAAATAGTGTAGTGCACTGACAACCCAGGATGGGGAGGTGCTGCCAATGTTAACGGCAGCACACATTTAAATAAAAGTTCCAGATCCACTACCTGGCTAGCAAGCAGGAGTGGCAATTTGGTGGCAAGAGATTGTGAAAATGGTCCACAGTAGCCAGTCGAGTGGAGGCTGCATGGAACAGAGGGGCAGAAAAGGGGGGTTGCCATGACTATTAGGATGAGGCTGGGCTGGGGGAAGGAATGTTCTATGGTGACTTAGGGTGAGGCTGGTCTGTGGGGCTGGGGAGAAGGGGAGTGGGGTTCCATGGTGATTAGGGTGAAGCCAGGAAGGAGAGGCCGAGGAACTCATTGTGGAGAGTGCTCATTCCCTGCTTGGCCCACAAAGAGTTCTTTCAGAAGCATTTTTTGAAATTTATCTTGGTCTTTCCTGGCAATTTGGCACCTCCACCTGTTATTCTACTATCAAGCTGTGGCCAATACAGGATTCCCTCCGGCATTTAGATATGATTATGTCTTGGTGTGATGACAGCAGCAGTCAGCAAATTTTTGATGTTAAGTAGGTCTTCCCACTGAAAGTGGATGATGATAAGATGACAGTGAACAGGAATGGAGTGATCACAGGATGGCATGTCAACTTGTCCTAAAATTTTGACTTTTCCCATTATTCCCCCTGGGTAAGGGTGTGGGGGAAGGATTAAAATCAAACTGTGAACGTCTACGTGTAGGGAAGAGATACTTTTGGTGATGCCTTATGAAGAGGCATCAAACTTTTTCAGGTGCTCATCTGCCTCCTTTTCATCACATTAAAATGAAGGCATTGCGATTAAGAAATTAATCTTTAAAATGCAAAACAATACTTTGTGTAGTAAAAGTAGCAGTAAAGTCCTAACTGAAACCCAGGAGTACTAAAACTATCAATATGCAGGCAAGAAAAAACACCAGCCTTCAAGTAGCAGCATACAAAATGCCCTCTTCTATGAATCTCCATATTTTACAACAATTCTTACTGTCTCTGATTTGAAGGTGGTGATTATTTGGGGCTGGTTTGCCACCAAAAATGGAGGAGAAAAGGGTTCAAATAATGCAGAACAGGCTGGTGACAGGCCTTACGTGGAACTGATTTTTTTTGGGAGGAGAATCCAGGTGCAAATTTTGTGAGGATTTGAGGTAGCAACCTTTTAAGAACACATTTTCTTTTCTTTGCTCCCCCAAATAAGATGGTAACTCAGAAGAGAATCCAGGCCATACAATCTGACAGTGTTATTTATCTGTCAGTCAGAATGGTTCTATGTTACTGCTCCTAAAGTACACATGGAAGCAAAAGAGTCTGTAGGTCACTGGCTTTATTATTTGCCTGGGCCAAGCTAACTTCCAGATTACTGTGAGTATAGTCAAGTTTCAGGTAATATGAAGCCTGGGAATTGCCTGTGGAAGTTCTTTGCACTGGCCACAAAACAAGTCGTAGAATCATTTGTGGCACAGAAGGAGGCTATTCAGTCCATCATGTCCATGGCAGCTCCTCTGGGAGCAATTCAATCAATGCCACTTCCCTGATTGATCCCCACAACCCTGCAAGTTTATCTACTTCAAGTGCCCATCCAATTTCGTTTTGAAATCAATGGTTGTTTTTGCATCCATCACCCTCATGGGCAGTGATTTCCAGGTCATCGCCACTTGCTGCATAAAAAAGTTCTTCCTCACATTCCCCCTGCATCCCTTGCCCAAAATCTTAAATCAATGTCCCCTCCGTTGTGTTGTTATAATGATATAAGGGCACTCAAAGGATTTGGTAAGCACATTATGGATTAATTTATTTAAATTAGGCACATGGGAACATATATACATGGATAGAGAGCTTGAAGACATCAACAGCAGAGCTGTGTGTGTGTTCTGCTCAAAGGCAAAAATGAAACTAAGACTGGATTGCATGACACACTTCCCTTCTAATGGTGTCATGCTGCTATCCCTTAAAGACATATTACAACATTCCCCTTTTAAAGATACTTGCCCCCCTTCTGAAGAAGTATAACTAATTGCAATACATGTTCATTATTAGTTACCATTAAATCAGTGTATAGAACTAAGGAATCTATTAGTCTCTAAACTATAAGCGTAAGCTGCTGGTATGCCCAGATCTTGGTAATCTTGTCTGGAGATTTTTCTTAATTGATCTGTGGGGTGTTGTTCTTGGATGTTCCTAGTTACATTTGGGATCTTGTCCTCGATGCAATAGGACTGTCTGGAGGGGCTGAGGGGCTGGAATGGACCTGATTTGCCTTCAGTTATGTCTTGCCATTGCACCTGTGTGTGTAATGACTTCATAGGACCTTGGTCCTGAACAAATCCTTGTCATCTTGGCTGGTTGCCACGTACCTTCTGTGGGATCCTAAACTTATTGAACCAACGGTAAACTTGACAATTCTGTACCTGTATTTTTCGTGCATGTTGCTCAACTTCTCTTGCGGTTTTAAAAACTGCTCTCTAGTTTCTGAGAGAGTAGAATGAGTAAGAGTAGGTAAATTGGTGCATACTGGTCTGCTTTGCCAGTGATGGAATAATTGCACTTAAAGGATGTCACTCTCAGTTATAACATTGCAAAGTGTAGATCTTGCTCAGTCTGTCTACATTTGAGAATTGGGGATTTCACCTTGCGAATCATTTGTTCAGCTAGGCTGTTAGATCTAGAGTATTGAGGAGAAGTAGTAGTGTAAATGATATTCCACTTCTCACATGTATCCTGAAATGGCTTAGCAATAAACTGTGGACTGTTATCTGGAATGATCTCTCTAAGTGCACCAAATAAACTGAAAACAGCATTTAGAGTGTGCATGACAGTTGCGTTTGACATATTGTGCAATTGTTGAATAATGGGGTTCTTGGTAAAGCAGTTGACGATGACAATGAAATTAGTGCCATGGACATGAAAGAAGTCAGATGCGATTTTGGACCAAGGATGGGTAGGAACTTCATGCGGAATCAGTGGTGCTTTGTGCTGATTTGGCATATGCTTTGACATGCCTCGCAATGACTTCAATGTCATTGTTCACACCCTGCCAATAGACTGGTTCTCTTTCGAGTCATCTTGTCCGATCTATGCCCATGTGTGAGTGATAAAGTTGTTGAAAAATATTAGGTCACAAAAATTCTGGTTTGACAACCTGTCTGTCTTTAAAAATGACTCGCCAGGAGATGCCTAGTTCAGGATATATGCCAGCACTGGGATAAATAGAACCTAAGAATTTGATCTGCCTCACATTGATGTTCATTTTCAGGCCATTGAACACCAATCCTTCTTTAAGTGCTGCTTGCATCAATAAGTGCAAATTATGGTCATGTTTTTGCTTTGTTCTGCCCACAATAGCTATGTCATCAGTATTACAGATGCATCCTGGTACAGTGCATGCAATGTAGCCCATGTGAGCTTGAAAGAGATCCTGGCTAACAGATAACTCAAAAGGAAGTTGTTAAAAACAGTATTATTTGAATGGGGTATGAAATGTAGGATGCTCTTGGGACCTCTATGTGAGACGTACTGACCAGTAGCCATGCTTGGCATCAAGCTTTGGGAAGAATTTTGCACCTAGTGAATCTCGGATTTAACTCTTCTAATGTGGGTATTTTGAATGGGCTATGTTTCAAAGTTGTATTTAAATGGTCTGGATCGAGGCATACTCTCAATGATCCATCCTTCTTTATGACGCACGCAATGTACTCTTCTACCCCTGTCTTTCTCTATTTGTTTAGTTTGACCTCCAATTTGTCTTGTCAGTGGACACTGCGCTTACATGGTGGATCAATTGATGGGCTTGCATTCTCCTGCAAGTGTAATGATGCAGCTCCCTTGAAACTGCCAATTTTGTCAAAACATTCTGGATATTTTGATATTAGGTCAGAAACTGAGGTGATAGGAGTAGTTTCTGAGATTGATCTGCCTTGTGAGTCTGACTGAATCCATGGGTTGTCACTAGTGCTTGGTCACAGCATGCTGGCAGACCTACAATCATTGAGCCTTTAGTCCCATGATGTAGAACATCTGTGGCACCTAGGAGAATTGATAATACTTGCACTCCAGGGCTATGGATCCTGCACATGGAAGAAGTAACCATTGTATGCTGAACGTTTTGCAGTAGTAGGTTTTGCCAAGGCCTTATATGTGTGTGGGTATATTTCTTTTAGAATCTGCAGAGGTAGTATGTTTGCACTTGCCCCTGTGTCAATCTTGGCCAAAAATTAGTAGTTACCAATTTTCTTAGGGCAGATAATTCAAATTTTGGTAAACACCTCAGATGGTGTGACAGCATCTATGTTTTCCATGAGATTGATGGTGTGAAACATGTATTCACTGCTCTTTATCTTGTCATGTACATCATTTTTTGTTTTGTCAATCTGTTTTGTATGTCTTTCTGACAGGATACTGGATGGTCAGTCTTATTGCTTGGAGGTATCTGTTGTGTACCGTTGGTCTGTTTGGATCAGTGCATGGCTCTTTGCAGCTGCATCAACATTTGCTCTAGTGCACTGCCACTGCCATTGGCCCTTTCTGCCACATGCCTTACAGAATTGATGGAAGGCTGGCATTTCTTTGGTGCAAGCAGAAGGCCATGCCTTCCACATGTCCTGCTAGGTTGAGGTGTTCCAGTAGGTGCTCCAGCAATTGGGGTGGCACTTAGGGCCTATAAGCTTCATCAACCTGCAAAGATCGCTTCTTACTTATGTCCATTCTCGAGCAGCTCTTTGATGCCATATGTTTTGGGCTTGTCTAGCTGATCTTTCTGGAACCCTTCCAAGGGAATGGATGCGCTCGCCAATTCTGTCTGCTGGCTCTGCGTTGGAAAAGTCACAGTACATAGCCTTTTCTCTGCATGTGGTGGTGAGGTGGTCTATGGATTTTGTAGTCTGCTGTCGAAATTACATGAACTCTATTCGATGAATACGGAAGTTTAACCTGATCCTGAATCAGTCTTCCAATCTAGTCCATATCTTTCAAGAACCTTTAGCTCTTCTGTTAATCCTGCCGTGTTCAGCCTGTGTAGACCTTCATTTCCAATTGCTAGGCAAACGGCTTGCTTGTCTGGTTCAGATATACCCGAATCAAGAAACCAGAGCTCTGTACGCTGCTTAAACATTTTGAATTCAGTTAGTAGGTCAGCGGCATCCCAATTCAAACCGGGTAGCTTTGTGAACATTCTGACAATATCCCTTTGATCTTCCTTCTCTTATAGTATCTGGGATGAGTGTCAATGTAGCCGCTTTCACGTGCTTTTCCTTAGCTCCACTGTCATAATGGCAACGTTCTTTGGCCTGATTTTTATGACATTTTTTGGTTTGACTCTCCCTCACTTGCTTTCGATCCAGCCCACACCCTGGTCACTTGCCCGTCCTGACTGATCTAACCTGGCGCTGGTCCTCTCAATGCACTATCCCACTCGCTGAACTGATAGGCTATGCGCCGCAATCTCACCACAAGCGATCAGTCTGCTTAGCAGCCCTTTACTTCAGCACCATCCCCACACTGTATCTTCAAAGCTTTACTGTGCAGTTAGCACGCTGTGACTTCAACATTCTCCGATGCTGCGGCTCCATTGCAATCTTACCAGAACATCAAGGGTCAGTTCATGCCATGTAGCATGATCTAAGGCTGCTAACTGTGCTGCACCTGTACCTAATCTTGCTGCCACGCTGTTTGACCACTGCTGAGCACCATGTTGTGTTGCTACAATGGTATAAGGCACCAATCACTCATAAGCAATTGGGTAAACACATTTTGGGTTAAATTATTTAGACTACACACGAGAACAGGTATACATGGATAGAAAACTTAAAGACATCAATAGCAGAGCTGTGTGTGTGTGTGTGTGTGTGTTTGTGTGTGTGTGTGTGCTCTACTCAAAGGCAAAAATGAAATTAAGACTGAATTGCACGGCTACTTCGAGTGATGTCATGATGCTTCCCTTAAAGGCATAGTACAACAACCTTGTCCTTGTATCAACAGCTAACGGGAAGAGTTTTTCCTTGTCTACCTTATCTAAGCCTGTCATAGTCTTGTACAACTCTATCAAATCTCCCCTGAATCTTCTTTGTTCAAACTAGAACAACCCCAGCCTTTCGAACTTAACCTTGTAACTAAAACACCCCCAATCCGGGAACCATTCTGGTAAATCTCATCTGCACCCTCTCAAGGACCTTTTTATCCCTAAAGTGCGATGAATAGAACTGGATGCAATACTCTAGTTGGGGCCTAACCAGAGCTTAAGGTTCAGCATAATTTCCCTGCTTCTGCACTCAGTGCCTCTATTTATGAAGTTCAAGATCCCATACACTTTGCTAACCACTCTCTCAATATGCCCTGCCATCTTCAAAGATTGATGCACATGCACTCACAGTTCCCTTTGTCTGTGGAATCTTTAGAATTGTGCCATTAAGTCTATATTGCCTCTCCCTATTCCTTCTGCCAAAATGCATCACCTCACACTTGTCTGTATCAAATCCCATCTGTCACTTGTCTGTCCATTCTGCTAGCCTATCTATTCCTGTTGCAGACGATTCATATCATCTTCACTGTTTTCCACTCCTCCAAGTTTGGTATCACTGGCAAATTTTGAAATTTTACTCCGTATTCTAATATCCAAGTCATTTATATATAGCAAAAAAAAGCAGTATCTCTAGACTGTCCAAATAAGAATAGTGATATCTTAATAAATGGTTAAAAGAAATAAAAGAAAGTTATAAATTAACTTAAACTCTTTGAAAAGAGGACAATTTGACAATGTAACAACAATAATCACACCCACAGAATCACGCCTTTCAACTAACTCCTCAATCACTATTCCTAGGTGTGTTCTGTTCCACTGGCATGATGGACTCACCAGAGCTGGTGGGACAGTGTGCACCATAAGGATGGGGTGGTCCAGGGAGCCTTTAATATTGACTCTGGGATACATGAAGTCTCATTACATCAGGCCAAACATGGGCTAAGCAACATCCTCTGATTACCACCTCCTGCTCTCCCTCAGCAGATTAATCAGTATTTCTCCATGTTAAACACCACTTGGAAGAGGCACTGAGGGGAGCAAGGGCGCAGAACGTACTAAGAGTGGCTCTATAGCACCACCACTGACTGAGCTAGCCAAGTCCTGAAAGACATAACTGCCAGACTGAGCTTGCAGCAGGTGGTGCTCGATCCAAAACAAGGGATAAATCAACTTGACCTAATCCTCACCAATCTACCTGTTGGAGGTGCATCTGTCCATGATAGTAGGAGTGATCACTGCACAGTCCTTCTGGAGCTAATATTCTGTCTTCACATTGAGGACACTCTCCATCATGTTGTATGGCGCTACCACTGGGCTAAAAGGGACGGATTCAGGATAGCTCAAAACTGGGCATCCATGAGGTGCTGTGGTCCATCAGCAACAGCAGAATTATATTTCATTATATTTATACCTTTAACCTCATGGTCTGTCTTATCCCTCACTCTAACATTACCATCGAGCCAGGGGACCAACGCTGAACAAAGAGAAATGTAGAGGAGCTTGCCAGGAGCCAGCACCAGGCTTACCTAAAAAATGAGGTGGCAACGTGGTGAAGCTATAACAGTGGGGTACATGCATTCCAAAATGCTTAAGTAGCACACTGTAGATAGATCAAAGTGATCCCACAACCAATAGATCAAATTAAAGCTCTGAAGTCCTGTTATATCCAGTCATGAATGGTGATGGACAATTAAATAACTATTGTGATGAGAAAGCTCCATGAACATCTCCAACCCAAGTGGTGGTAGAGACCAGCACATAATGCAAAAAAGACTGAAGCATTTGCAACCATCTTAAGCCAGAAGTGGCAAGTCGATGACCCAACTTGGCCTCTTCCTGAGGTCCTCAGCAATACAGATAACAGTCTTCTATCAATTCGAATCACACCAGGAAGTATCAGGAAACAACTGAGCGCATTGGACACGACAAAGGCTATGGATCCTGACAACATCCCGGTTATACTTGTTCAAGGCTTGTGCTCCAGAATTAGCCGCTCCCTTAGCTAAGCTGTTTCAGTCAACTACTACACTGGCATCCACTGACAAAGTGAAAAATTGCCTAGGTCTGTCCAATTCAAAAAAGCAGGGCAAATCCAATCCAGCCAAGACTATCCAATCAACCTATTGTCAGTCATCAAAGTGCTAGAAGATGCTGTTGAAGGTGCTAGTGACATTCACTGAACAATATAACTTGCTCCTCGATGTTTAATTTGGGTTCTGCTGGGATTGCTCAGCTCCAGACCTTGGTCCAAACGTAAATAAATGTGCTGAATTCCTGAGGTGAGAGTGACTGCCCTTGATATCAAAATATCATTTGACGGCATGTGGCATTAAGGAGCCCTAGTAAAATTGTAGTCAGTGGGGGGGGGGGGGGGGGATGCTTCAGTGGCTGGATTCATACCAAACACAAAGGAAGATGGTTGCGATTGCTGGAGGCCAGTTATCTCAACCCCTGTCTACTTTAGCAGGAGTTCCTCAGGGAAGTGACCCAGGCCAACTACCTTCAGCTGCTTCATCAATGACCTTCCCTTTATCATAAGGTCAGAAGAGGGGATGTTCATTGATGATTGCTCATTGTTCATTTTCATTCTCAACTCCTTAGATACTAAAGCAGTTCATGCCATATGCAGCAAGACCTGGACAATTCGAGTTTGGGCTGCTAAGTGGCAAAAAAACATGCACACCACACAACTGCCAGGCAATGACCATCTCCAACAAGAGGGAGTCGAAACATATTCTCCTTGACATTCAACAGCATTACCATCATTGGGCTCTCTACCAACATCATCTTGGGGATCACCATTGACCAGAAATTTGATTGGACCAACCACATAAATACCATGACTACAAGAGAAGATCAGAGGCTGGGTATTCCATGGTGAGTGGCTCACCTCCTGACTCCTCAAATCTTTTCCACCATCAACAAGGTCCAAGTCAAGAGTCTGACAGAATATTCTCCATTTGCCTGGATGATGTGGCTCCAACAATACTTGAGCAGCTTGTCCATCCAGGACAAAGTTTCCTGCTTGATTGAAACTCTTTCCACCACTGTGGCAGCAGGGTATAGCCATCTACAAGATCCACCGCAGAAACTTCCCAAGGCTTTTTCAACAGCACCTTCCAAACCTACGATCTCCGCCACCTAGAAGGACAAGGGTAGCAGGGGCATGGGAACACCACCACCTCCAATTGCCCTCCAAGTTATACACCATGTTGAACTGGAAATATATCACTTGTATTTCATCATTGCTGGACTAAATTCTCCTTCCCTAACAGCATTGTGGGTGTGCCTTCACCATATGGACTGCAGTGGTTCAAGAAGGCAGCTCACCACCAACTTCTCAAGGGCATTGAGGATGAGCAATAAATGCTGGCCTTGCCAGCGATGCCCACATTCTATGGCTGAATAAAAAATACAATCAAATTTAGGTGTCTGTTATTAGTCCCCTGCAATTGTTAGCAAATGCCAGTCTTCAGCATGGCAATGAAACAAGACTGACTGGATTAGGTTTTCTGATCATAATACCTATGGCAATCCAATTAAAATGAATGGGCTATTGTCAGCATTATGATAAGCAAACCTAGGCCACTTATGTACGTTAAGTGTAATAACACTTGTTAAACAGACAGAATTGTGAATGACTGTGAAGGTTAATAAGATGCTTTGTATTTATAATTCATTTTTATTAGCTTTGAATCAGAAAGTGTAATTTTCTCGTGTTTTGTAACCAAGGCCGTTAATTCACACAACTTTGTCAGTAAGAAATAATCAACTATCACCTGTTTTTTCTTCTCAATGCAGAGGATGCAATCTTCAAACTCACTTGTAGATTTATAGCTTTCTTATACCACAAAACAATCATATAAACTCATTAGCAGGCTGTAATACAGGCTGTTTTCAAAAGGTGACATTCAGATATCTACAGTTTCCACTCTAAGTATATACCGGTAAGCTATTGCTGTGAATTGGTTTTGCTAATGAGATATATTTAAGACCACAGGGTACCCATTCAGTAGAATATTTGATTGTCAGTCACCATAAATTGCAGTTAGTTAGCACACTTCAGTCTAGTTTCCAGGGTGCAAATGAATATGGTTTAGGAAGGGGCAAGCCTGTAAGATTTTTACATAAAGCAAACAATTACAGAGCAAAGGAATAATATTTGGCTCTCAGGATCATGGCAGTATTATTTGCACCTGCTGCTTCCATGACAGGGAAATAATTCAAGAATGCGCCAGGTGAAAATGTGTTTATTAGTACAATCTCTCTCTCAAAGCCATTCACTGCTAATTGGATGGGCAGAACATCCTATTAAATCACTGTTGATTTGATTCTCAGCAAACAAATTATCCTTATTAAACAGATTTACTTTGCAGTATTTACACTAAAACACTACAGTTTTTCAGAAGAGAGAACTATTTCCCAAGTGTCAATGGTTGGGCTTCCTAGCAGAATTAAAGTATATTCCTTTGAAGGAACTTTAAGAAACAGCCGGCTTTTCCTGATATTTTTTCATCATAAATATACTACAAACACCTACATCCCCTGGATCAGAAAATAAACATTTAAATTAGACTTGTATCACTGTCCGCAGCGGATGCAGCGAGCCATTTAAATCTCCATTCAGTTTGGCAGGACCATAATACCCCACTGGGCCAAAGGGGCCATAAAATCATGGCCCATATAAATACCCATAAAATAGTAACCAAACAGCCTTCTAAAAAGTTTCCCTGGAAACTTAAATTTGTCTTCTTCCACAGGTAACAGATAGGCAGTAATAATCACTTTGATTTAGTATCCAGAAAAGTTAGGACACAGAGAAACTTTAACTTGGTTCTCAGACTGTGGACAGTATTTGCTTGAGTTCCTGTAGCATCTGCAGCAGTTTGTGTTTACTGAAAAATCTTCCTTGTTACTCTATACATTTTTAAAAAACATAACATGTCTATCCTGTTACTGGGCAAAATAGGCTGCTGAATAATAATTAGGGAATTAATAACAGCTAGATAATAACTGCAAGTGCAGTGCCCACCTTCATTCTCAAGACACAATCCCTGTTTAATTTATGCTATTAGCATAGATGCTCACACCCACACTCCAAATGGAGAAGTATAGTGTTGATCCAGAGGCTAACTTGGGGAGTAAAGACATTTCTTATATGTTTAGTAGTGGATAATGAGTGCTGTGAATTGCCTCAATGCCCCAGCCAAGGGAGGGGAAAAACCAGACAATTTGTCTGGAGCTTTTGTAGCTCTTCTAGCAAAGTTACTATGATCAGCAGCATCCCAATAGAAATATACCTTCAAGACTGAAGATAAGAAAATTGGTTGAAAAATTGCCTTAACTTGACTGTTATTAATATTTCTGCATGTCAGAGGAATTGCCTCCCTATAAGCTCAAATCCAGTAAGGCTGCAGCAAAACAATAATTTGAATCAATTTTAAGGACAGAATAAGTCTCAGCTTGTTTCATTAGTTCTCTCTATAAATCTGTGCCTGAGTTTAACAAACTTTAATTAAGTAAAATGTGTGACCTATTCTTTTATTGTCAAGCATCTACACGTTTTAAAATTCAGGGATTTAACTTGCACGTCAACAGGAGCTGATAGAATTATAGTCTCACTTACAGGGACATCCACATACTTGGAAGCTGCTTTCACCTTTAAAATAAAATAGAAAGAAGGAAGATGACAAAAAACATTTCTTAGCCTAAACACACAGCAAAAATATATTAACTTAGTGAGTAGTTTTTGAGACATTTAAGAAACATTTTCTAAGACATGTGTCTTATTGTACTTCAGAAAATGACTAGAGTGGAACCTTCATTGACAGTCATAATAGAAGTGGACTGTATAGATTACCAGATAGTCATGTTTTTACATGAATAATACTACGCATTAGGTTATACATTAGACATGAAGATGAATGGAGAGAACTCCAATACAAATAGCACAAATTAAATTTAATCCTTCTTGTGTTGTAAGGTTAGCAAGCTGTAAAATAAGGTTAAATCTCACATATGGGTTTGTTCTACAAAATTCTGGCAGATAATCAGGAAGATGGGTAATCGGGAGCATGTCTACTAGAGGTTCTACTGTACACCCTGCAATGTAAATGCAGCAACATTGACTGAACACTGAGAATGTTTCCATTTTTTTTTCTGAACAAGAAGAAATGTCTATTAATTACAAATTAACACAAAGACTTTTTTCTTACAGTGAATGACAGAAAGGATGAGAAGAGAGTCCCTTCATCGTATCTGGACAGTTTAGACAGCACTCCTTCCAAGATAGTGACAAACTAAGGAGAGAAAATGATTAGAAGCACATTAACTTATTTGGGCATAACAGTTCTGTTTCTTCTAATCTTAAAAAGTTAATTGTTACCTGACAAGGTTGATGAATCTAAGTTTTAACTTATGTCTTGCTTTATTGTAGCATATGTAATTTACATGAATGAACTCCATGTTTTGCTACTTTCATTGTCCAATGATTTGCTGTATATATCTTACTACTGTTGTAAATTGGATCATTAATTTTCATCTGAATATAATCTTGACCAGATATATTATCACCATTTCTCAGTTACTTTAATAAATTGCCTCTATGTCTACTCAATTCTGTATAACGGAATCTAAAAAACTAATAGGAACACCTACAGTATGATTTTTAAATTCATTACTACATACTGAAAGGTTCTGTTGTAGTGGTGGTATGTGTTTAACATCAACAAGTAGCATTTAGCAATGATTACAGTAATAACCAGTAACTTGCTAATCATTCCATTAAACATCTAAAGAAATTAAAGAGTGGCAATTGAAAGTTCCATTTTAAAAGTGGTGAATCCATGGAACTAGCTACTATCTCTGAGATTTAAAATGTCCAATTCTGAATATTGCCTGCATGAAATTTTCTACCGAGTTTAACTCTTAAGCGTCTTATTCAGATTTCTGATTTCTAAAACAGCCCTAATAGCCATTTTGCACTGTACCTTTGCAACCATGAGAGTTATCATTTCTTTGACAGTTTCTTCAATCAACTCATCAATTTTAGAATGGTATTGCCGCTGAAAAGAAACAGAAAAACACATGGGCAAAATGGGATATTCACTTTTAAAACAAGTTGCTGGCCTAGACATGTCAAGTCTTCACCCAATAAAACGTGCACAGTTTTCTCCTCCACTTTATCACCCTTCAGTCACAGTGAGGGCTTCTCAGAGCATGTATGGCATTTGCTATGAGCATGCCCTTGTTTGTAAATCCAGCCCACAGTAAGCAAGAATCAGGAATGAATGATCACTTGGCACATTTATGCACCTCTAACAGCATTTCAGAAAACCAAGGGGAAAGACCTGAGAGCAGAATGCAACTTGTTCTTCATGTCTAACTTTAAAGTATATGTCCCTGAAGTTACCATGTGCAATGCTGGCATCAAACGTTTAATGTGTCGGCCTCTCTCCTCTGTTTTAGTTAAAGAATAAGTTTATCTCATCTGAATGGGTAATGCCTCCCCTAAAATAATAGAGTGGCATTTCAGATAAATATGTTTAAGTGTTTGTATACTATTATCCAACAGTATAATACGGCCTACAGAACTAAATACAAATAAATACTAAATCAGTAAAAAGCATTAAAAATAAGTTCTAAAATTACAGTTCTTAGTTTATTAACATTATACTTCATCTCTATATAAACTATTCCAGTGATTCAGTCTCAATAATACATCCATTGTAATTCATTTGGAGTTATGTTTAAATAATTCACAAATCAACTTTCAATCGAGAAAACAGTGGCACAGTGTTACATGTGCCGAGTTACCTATTAATTTCCAGAAAGAGCTTTTCAATGTGAGAATTACTTCCTTCAGGATATAACATGTTTCTGATAGGCAACTAGCACAGCCAACAACAGTTCAATTTCCCGAGTACATATATTCTACAACTAAGTAACTAATTTATAGTTTAACAGATGAACAATGGCACATTATATCTTTATTTTGAAAGAAAGCCATATTTACTCTCATCTGATTGATGCACAGCTCACTTTTTAATTAGCCTTATTAATTAATTGTAATTAGTTTGAAATAATAAAAGGTTTGATGTATAAATTTGATTAAAGAGCATCATTTAATAAAAGGTTGCTATCATTTAATGCAGGAAAAATATAATTTTCACAAAGATCATGGTCCTAATGTTTCATGGGCTTTTCTCAGTCCCCACTGTAAATGAGGTAGGAGCCTGGTAGATGTGCCACAGAAATAATGTAGCTGGCATTTCTTGCCATTGCTGGGAGACACAAAATTTCAAGGACCTTCTCTTTGATAGTTTTGTCATTTTTCTTGTACATATGCTTTTGTAAACAGAGTATTGAATACAAAACAAGAAAGTTATGAGAAATGTTTACAAATCACTGGTTAGGCCTCAGCTGGGCTACTGTTCATAATTCTGGGCAATACATTTTCATAAAGATATCAAGACTTTGGGGAGGGTGCAGAGGATGTTGACCATGATGATGCCAGGGAGGGTCTTCAGTTATGTCGAGGACAGAAGAAGTTGGGATTGTCCTCCTCAGAGAAGGATTTAGGGGAAACCTAATAGGCATATTCAAAATTCTAAAGGCTTCTGATGGAGTAAGTAGGGAGAAGCTGTTTCTTCTGGTCACCAAAGATCATAAACTTAAAATAATTTGCAAAAGAACTAAGGGGATAAGAAGTAAAAACAGAAAATGCTGGAAAACTCAGCTGGCCTGGCAACATCCGTGGAGAGAGAAACAGAGTTAATGTTTTGAGTCCATATGACTTCTTCAGAAGACTCGAAACGGACTCGAGACATTAACTCTGTTTCTTTCTCCACAGATGTTGCCAGACCTGCTGCGCTTTTCCAGCATTTTCTGTTTATATTTCAGATTTCCAGCATCTGCAGTATTTTGCTTTTATGTAAGATAAGAAGTTTTTTTTTCATACAGAGGGTTGTTAAGATCTGCAATGTGCTGCTTGAAAGTTTGGTGGAAGCAAATACCAAAGGAACAATTAAAAGGAAATTGACTTGAAGGAGGCAAATTTGTAGTTATTGAAAAAAATTGAGTTGTGGAACTAAATTGGATAGCTCTTTCAAAGAGCCAGAACAGGTACAATGTGCTGAATGGCCACTTTCTGTACTGTACGATTCTACGGTTGTTGATTAAGAAAGTTGATACAATTAAAGTATTTCCTTTACTCAAGGATACCCATTTTACCCTTGAATTCAGCCCTCAAAGTGCTTGCATTTTGAACTTAAGAATTCAGCTTTGGATGTTTGTTGAATTCTGCTTCAATTATATGTCATTTCCACTGAGCCCTGTGTATAAATTCTATGAATAATTTATTAAAGAAACAAACACTAAATAAACACTCAGAAAATTTTTAATAATGAATAATTAGATCAAACTTCAGTTACTGAATAAAATTTCAATAACAAAAGAAAAATCGTTAGAGGTATGTTTGCTGATCTTACACTTCCAATGGAGAGCTATGGTGGGGGGGAGAACTGGAATTGCTATTATTTGAAACATGCTATTCTGTTAATCCTGTCAATTCAGAAGTATTAAGTAGTTGCAGGTTTTATTCTATGTCATATTATTCCACAACGAAATTAAAGAGATTGTTCTGCGCAGATACTCTTGAAGAAGGAAAAAATTATGCTTTGTAAACTGTGACACAGTTATTATATTCAAAGGGTTAGCGTAGTTATCTTAGAAAATACTGTAATGTTTAAAGAGTTATACAGACTATAAATCATCCTTACATGCAGTATAAATATTTTGCTTTAAAAGTTAGAATTTGGTAATAATGTGCTACAATTGAATCTGAATTATAGTGTAAGCTCCTTACTGGAAATAATCATTTTTGTGGAAAAGTGTTAACTTACTTCCTGGCCGACCTCCATGCTGCAAAGCTTTGTGGACTGTGTCTTGGCATCCACCATCACGTTAAACATGGTGCATATTGACTGTGGGACACGGAAATCTGTTGACCTGCTTGTTTTCTGTAGCTTGGCTTCAAACGCAATCCTAGTTCTATGAAAGAAATGATTGTTTTAAAATCTGAAATCTGAAATAGCGTTAGGGGCCATTTGTCAGGGGCATGTTTACAAGCATACAAACAGTACTTGTTATTCAAAATATTAATTATTTTAATTATGTATTCATCATAACTTTACAGATAAAGTGTCAATTACAAATGGCCTCCAAACATATCTTTCTATTCTTCTGTACAGTACTGACTAAAATATTCCAATTACTTTTTACTTCTACCTCAAATGAAACTGGTTGAGGCAGCTTGTGAGATTCTAGCATCATACTTCACACCACCTCCCTAACTTTGTAACGAGTGAACATTCCCATGTAATATCCAAATCAGATTACGTCTGCAAATAGACATAATATTGAACTGTTGACAGTAATTGATTGACATGCTATGTCAAGCATGCTGCTGTAATACAGCAAGGGTTCCTTTCTTTCTAAATTGGCAATCGTTAACTATAATTAAATCTTACAGATAATCCACTAAGTAGGGATTATGCTCTCAGACAAATACTTGTTGGGTTTGCTTTCCATTTCCTCTGTAAAATGCCTAACCTTTTAACACATGACTCAATCATATCGCTGGACATGAGCTTTAGTCTTTGCTCCAGGTGTTTTGCAAACTCCTCCTCTGGCCAATGCAGATCTCTAATGAAGGTCTGCAGAGCATCCAGCTTCCAGAATAAATCTTCTGAGGTTCCTGAGCCATTGCTGCAAAAACAGGGAAAATAGTTATCAGACTCAGTCTCAGGCTATTGCCATCGATTATGGAGACTAGTGCCTGGGGTACACAGCAGTCTTAAGCAAAGGAAAGATGTTGGGTATAAGGTCTCCATTGTCAAAGATTGGATTTTTTTTATCATACACCTTATCTGCTTTGTAGTCTCATGCTATGTAACACTTAACAATTCATCCATATGCAAAGGAAAAGTTTTAGAAATTGCTAGAGAACAAATATGTTTATTAAAAGTGTATGGTAAAAAGTAACCTGGGTTTATAACCACAGGGGCATGTGTGGTTATTTTGTGTTGTGTTTTCATGCATACTTGACATATCTCTCAAAAACAAGAACAACTACCTGCTGGGGATCAGGTGGCTTAGTGGTAACTAGTGGTGGGCGAGGGTTTGCTATTCCCTTGACCTGTAATAATTTAGGCCATTCAGCCAATAGCTGTCATATTTTGGGGCAATATGACTAAATGATTTTGAAATATTCAAATATGCTTCTCCACAGAAAATCCTGAACATCATCAGAATATGTAGGCTAATAATGACCTTTGATGAAATGTACCCTTTTAATTCAGAATTCTAGCAGCTTGGCTTCACTGTGAGATTTGAAACACATTTTCTTGTCTCATGAAATGCATCCTCGCAAACCACTAATGCCAACACTGTACTTTTTTTTTTAGATGTTGTACACACCATGCATTACCATTACTGCTGGCATCATCTTCAGAAACAACATATGGCAGCGTGCGTTTCCAATATGATGGATGCCAGCTGCACTGAAGTAATGAATGCTTCAGAGCGTGGAGAAAGCTACCGTGGGATGAGACCATATCCCAGCATGCCAAGGTAACCCTCACCTTCTGGGAACTCTGTGGTGACAGGAACATATTCCTAAAAGGGTTCGTTTGTTTTTGGGACTCTTATCAGTTGTCTACAGCAATTACAGTTAAAGTAATTTATCTACTACATGAAAAGGTTTGGAAATATTGCTTGAAAGGGATTGGAAATAGTCCAGTTCCATTGGAAAGATATAGAATCAAGCATTTTAGTCTATTTAATTTTGACATAACATATCCATGTCACAACAAAGCGCTTTCTGCGAGCATACTGAAGTTTAAAGCCATTACTTCTGGAGAACTAAGAGCACAACCACACAATCGAGGATTATGAGCTGTATGTGTTATCTGACTAATTTATCTCAAGCACTATAAAAAGTACACTCCATCCTCAATATAATAGATCTCAGGAGCCAAATATTATGCATGTTATAATGAGTTGCATGCTATATTAAATGTCTCATAACATGGTATAAAATATATCACTAATACATTGAGTGTCAACATCCAGTAGTCTAAAATTTGAGATAGTGCTAGAACTGAGAGCCTTGTAATGAGAATGGGGTAGATTCTAATAAGATTTGATTATGGTTGTTAACTTAGTTTTCCTCCAATGATTGATCCATATCTTTCCAAACTATCACACGGCATGCAAACAGAGGAAAATGGAAAAGCACTTATGCTTTCCATTTTCGCGCGTTTCCTAATCTAGTCTCCCATATAGTCAACCCGGCATGAAAATGCTTTTTATTGTTTTTGGAATGATTCCACTTTGCAGTGCTGTATCCTGTGCTTTGAGCAATTTAAACACATTTAAACTGTTAAATGTGCATTCATGTTAACAACTTTACACATCACTTTGTTAAAATGTTTCCTTTTAAATAATTCAAATCAGGGCATTTACAAAAATGCAAAAATTACAAGGGACCAACCATCTTTATGAACCAAAACTAAACTCTTTTGTTCTTGTATATTGTTGCTTAGCTCCTAATTATACAGCAGTGGTATAGGCAGCCAAACATTGGTGCAGTTAAACCGCTGGATATCATGCCCAACTCACAGAGATTTAAGGGTGCTGAATTCTGCCTCAGCAAAACTAATAAAATATTAAAGCTTTGGCAGGTACCTTTGACGATCTGTGAGACACTGAGTACTGCAATAAGTTGTTTATATGCTAAGTATGGCAAACAGGTGACTTGCAACCACACAGGAGCTGTGCTAGAACTATATATTTTTATAAATGTTGATGATTAATAAAGTGTGATATAATATATCTTCAGTGTTGTGTGAGACCTGCTGGGCCAGCATATACATGAAATTGGAAAACGCTGCTGAGAGAATTTTCCACTCCCAATAGATGCAAACATTTCTGAATCAGATTTTTATTAGGTACAGGCTTCCAAAATTATACATTTTCCAAAATCTTGGAGAAAAATGCTTGTTCAAAATCTAACTTCAACATTATTTGTAAATGAGGAAAAGGCAATGTTAATCTTTTAAATATGGAAGCACATTAATCGCTACTTTTTTGAGAAATTTAAAAAGGATATCCCCGCTGAAGGGTTAATAGCATTTCTGGTTTAATTTATTCTTACCCAACTTCTTGCTTGCAAAAAAAAAAGAAACAAAGGACAGATTCATGCCAGGTTACTATAAGTGACAAATCAGACCTAACGTGTATTGAATACACACTCAGCATCATATATATTGGCGATCCATGACGAAGCAGAAAAACTAGGCATTTGTGGGAGGTTAACTGGTAGATTTGGTACTTTGGGGAGATTCACATTTGGTAGATTCACATTGGGAAGATTACTTGTTAAACTCCTGTGGAAGAAACAGACAGAAAGAAAATACCATAACAGTGACAATGTAGATGCAGATGTGGAAGCATGTGACACCCTTAAATAAATCTGCAAAACCATCAAAAAATTCACAGCAATAAAGAGCTAATTACACAAAAAAACATGTTATTTAAGTATGTGTATGGGAGATGTGTGCTTGCTGTGGATTTTCTGAGCCTGCAGTAGCAAGAAACAAGCAGAGTTAGAGAAAATAAGGAAGGGAATACCACGCATCAAGAAGCTTAGAAGCAAATAAGTAGATTATTGACAGAAATAAAAAAAACATAGCTTGTGGCATGAAATATGTTATTATATTTAAATAATCACTAAATAAAAATCATCATTTTGTCCATTCACAGCTTCCCTGAATGTGGAGGATTCTTTGATTTGTGTGCACAGTTTCTGCCTTTATAAGCACCGCTTGCCAGATTAATGAAGCTTTCTTTTAAATTTCACCTTATGTGCATAACATATAACCCCAAAAATATCTGTCTATGCCCCAGCGTAGTACCCCTGCAAAAAAAATATGCAGTATATTGAAGTGTAGAAAAAATCTCAACCATTGTGTTGTAAGTAGGCTAAAGGAATCCCTCATTCCAGAACTAGCATCAAATTAATATTTTTTGTTAGAAAAGCATTTAATAATCATGATAAAATGAATAATGAAAATCTTCTGTTTATTAATTTGTAATGGGCAAGTAAACATCATTGGTTTATATGAATTCAATGTATGGCTCATGGAAATGCAAGTTAAATACAAAACTTTGGAATTAATATAATTATTGCCTTTTCAAACTGTTAAAATTGCACAATATAAAGAAATAACCGAAAATCAGAACTGTTACCATGTCAGAAGAGGCCAAAAATAAATCACTAATGGAGTGAAATACAAATATTCCAAATTCCTAGCAATGTTAGCAACAACTCTTACTTTTAACCTTACTGAGTATTTAAATACACAAACATGTCATAAAACAAATGGGTACCTGCATTGGAACCAAAACAACCCGGTAACCTTTTCAGCAACTTTTTCAAATTACCATGTCTATAGTCAATAAATTGCATTCTTCTGGTATCTGCTTGTGGAAATTTATCCCACTAGAAACTCAGCCAGTATTTAAAGTAGTATTAACATCAGGTTAGAAGTGCATCCTCTGACACTTTCATTTGTCACATGTCTCCAAGCAATGATGAACCTCATTTTGGTGATTCACTACACTGGAGTCAATGGTATACACCTGAGTATCTGGATTTAAAAAAAATCTAAGGTTCAGCATTGCATAAGCACTGATGCCTTGGGTTTATACTGAGTTCAAAGAAAACACAAGAATTAGGAGCAGGAGTAGGCCATTCAGTCCCTTGGGCCTGGTCTGCCATTCAATAAGATCATGGCTGATCTGATTGCAGCCTCAACTCCACTTTCCTGTCTGTTCCCCATTACCCTTGACTCCCTTGTCGATCAAAAAAAGGAATTCAACTTGGAACCGTAAAGATCAGCTTGATCAGTCTAGTCCCCTAGTGCTCTTACATTACTAGTCCTAAACCCAGAAAATTAGTGTTTGTTGAAAAGCCAAAAATAAAGGTCAGCTTGTTTCTTAAGATGTATTAGGTCTAAACAGCAGCTCAGGAATCATTAGCAATACATTTATAATGGGACAGTTTGCCTGTGAACTACACCTGTTAAAGATTGTCAGGGTATTGGTTGCAATACCCTGACATTTATTTGCGTTAAATTTACATCACTGTGCTCTCTTCGGGCATGGTCAGGGACAGACATCAAAGGAAGCTTGGGTGCAGTACCATTTCGTGGCAAAATGAGGAAAGAGTCAGATTTGCCTCCACATTATTACAATTTATGATACTGTTGGCAGCAGGGCAGAGGAAGACAGGATCCATCTGCCCATTAAATAGGCACTAATGACATGCGTTTTGCATAAGTTTGACAGCATTGCCAAAAATAATTACATGGGGCAGAATTTTCGGGTCGGCAAGCGGGGCAGGGCCCGCTCACCGATACATAAAATGACGCGTGGTGACATCAGGCGTGGATCCCGACGTCACTGCGCCTCACTTAGATTTCCAGTTTGGCTGGCGCACAGCCAAGGCCTGTTAAAAACTAATTAAAATAGTTAAATGAACTGCCCGTCCAAGCTTAAGGTTGGTGGGCAGGCGAAGAGCCCAGGCAGCCTTCGCATTTTTCATGGAACCTCATCCACAGACAGGATGAAGTTTCGTGGAGTTTTTATAAATTAAATAAAGTTTTTCATTAATGTTCCTTGACATGTCCCAGCTCATGTGACACTCTCACATGAGGGGACATGTCTTAAAATATTTTCTTTTCTTTATTTAGCTTTCAGAAAACTTTGATTTCTGCGCTCTTTTGCGCGCATGTGCGAAAGAGCGCAGGCCCTGACTCAGGGAATACCTTTCAGGTGTGCGTCATGTCACACTGGGCGGGCCTTAATTGGCCCGCCCACGTAAAATGGCAGCGCGGACCCGCTCGGGTTCATGCCCGGTCCTGCCTGCCCCCGCACAGCCCCCTCGACGGGGGGACAATTCTGCTCAGGGTCTTTAAACTTTAAACTAGTGTCATGGAATCTTTTACATTTACCTGTGAGGGTAGACTGTTAAACTGAACAGGAATAACAGGTTGTAAAGTAGCATCACAATGCACTACTAGGATATCCAATACTTAGCAATATAATCTGAAAATATACCCTATTAGCAAATTACAACTACACTTATTTGTATTGATGCCATAAATACTTATGGTACCTACCAAATTGTATGGATTTCATTGCCAACACACAGTTAATGTTCAGTTAATTGAAACCTTTAGACATATGTCCATATTTAAATCAAAAAAGCTGCACTCTGTGTTGAAGTGTGAATTAACATAATGTATCATTTTCCTGTTTGGTTACCAAAAGAACACAAATAAAACTTTACCGGAATGTACGTAAACAATTTACGTCAAGGGTAAAAATATCAAGAACTTTGGGTACTATTTTATTTTCATAGGAACTCTGACCATGTGCTGCATTTTATGTCCCCCCGCAGGCGTGTTTTCAGCAGGGGACACATAGAATAGGTTGGGTGCCCACACCCCACCACCTTCCCACCCTTCCCCAAGCTCACCCCCTTAATATGGGGGGGCGGATGGGCGCCAAAATCAGCATCTGCCTGCCATATTTAAATAGATAATCAACAGAAAATTAGGCTTGTTACCAAGCCAACTGACCCTGATAATATGTTGCCCATACCAAAAAATGTTTGGCATGGGGAGTGGGCAGCCCAATTTTTAAAATAAATTCTTAAAAGGGCAGGAAGGAAGGTCGGGGGGGGGTTATCTTCAAGGACTGCCCTTTGCTGATCGGAAAACGACTCCCCTAAGATAGAACCCCCCTTTCTTCCTACCCGTTCACAGCCTTAAACCTGTCATCACCCCCAATTCATTTAATCAATTCATGCTGGTTTTCCTTAACCGATACCTGTCCAAATGGAAGTTTATTTTGTCCCTGATAATGGTTTCCAAACACTTTCAACCACTGCTGTTAGGCTGACTGGCCAGTAGTATCCTAGTTTATCCCTCTGCCCCCTTCTTGAATAGTGGTATAACATTAGAACTCCTCCATCCTCTGGCACTGGTCCTGAATCTGATGAGGATTGAAAGATTGTGGCCAATGCTTCTGGTATTTTTATCTTTCCTTCCATTAGTAACCTAGAATGCATTCCATTTGGATCATGTGACATACCAACTTTCGGTAATGCTAATGTTTTTAGTACATCTTCTCTATTGCTATCCTCTCCATAACTTCCCTCTCAATAATGTCCATTTCATTAGTGAAGACAGATGTGGAGTTCTTATTTAATTCCATAGCCTATGACTCTACACAAATGTTCAGATTTAAATAATTCAGTTTCCTAACTTTGCCAAAGTTGAACTCAGAACCTCTGTTGCTAATTCATTGAGATAACAACTATACCTACACAAAATTAGAACCTTGCTGGTTATATTGGCTCAGTTTCAGATTGGGGGGCTAGTTTACTAAGTCATGAAAGGAAAATTAGAGAAATTTTGTCAATGTAAGTTTGTACTTCCTTTATTCTTATTCACACTTTTACTGGGCTGATAATACACTGGCATATTAATATAGGTTGCTAAATGCTATAAAGTACAAAACAATTTGTTCAACTGTGCAATATGCAACCAGAAGGATAGGGGGTCATTTTCAGCAGACTTTCCCTGCATCCAAAGTGAAAATTACCCCCATGGTTTCTAATTCATGTATCTGTATACATCACATGACATAACTGCTAAATGCAGTTTTAAAACTTAGTCAGGCAATCTAAATGTGAAATATTTAAAGGACCACCCCAGGCTCTAATAGACTTTTTCATTTTTAAGTTTCTGATCAGAGCTTAAGTACTTTACCTTCAAAACTCATGATCTTCTCATTTTATTATTTTAATTTGTTTACTGGAACCCTCATCTCTCTTTTTCCACTAAATTATTCCCATATTGTACCTCACAGAACTAAATTAAATTTTAATTGGCATGTCTCCACCCAAACTTTCCAACCATATGAATTTGTGTTCTGATTACACCAACTAAACAAATGAAACACTGTATAATTGTCGAGTTATGCTCCCACTCATGGCAAACATAGGTTTTGATTGCCTTTGTTTTAGCACACAGTTTTCAGTCTAGGCATTGGAGTTTCTGCACTGGGACACCAAGATCTTACACACTGAGAAACAGAAAGGTGGGGAAAGCAATCCTATAAATGGATGTTTACTTATTTCAAGTAAACATTTTGGATAATGTGGAAACAACCAAAACTTAATCAACAAAATTATTATAGCAAATTGAAAAACATTTTCTAATTCTACAACCTGGAAGTTTCCTTTAAGTTGAATGCTGATAGTTAATTTAATTTTGCATCAAGAATTTCAGTTTGAAGATGCTATGCTTGTTCACATAAAAAGTTGATATCTTGGCACTGACTGCAGGAAATTTAGTCACCATGTGTAAATCTTCATCCATCAGCATCCAAACCAAAAATATATCAAAGGAGGTGCCCTTACTTTACAGGTTCCCATGATTCTCGGTCAAAGCCCCTGTGAATCGACTGTGCAATTGATGACTCCATCAAGTCGACATATCTAACCACAAGAGGAGCGAAGACATCTTGAAGGTGTTTGTGGAATTTTCCATTTAATAGATTATCTAAAATTGAGAATTAATAAACAGTTTTATTAAGTTGCATTATTAGGAACATAGAAGATTAGGAACCAGAGTAGTCCATTCTATTCTTCATGCCTGTTCCATCTTTGAATTAGATCATAGCTATCTGTACCTCAACTCTATTTTCCTCCTTTTGTTTCATATGTCTTTAAACCTTTAACTTACTGAAAATCTTTTTTATTCTTGAAAGTTCCAATGTCCAGGACCTAGACCTTTTGGCGATGAGTTCCAAATTTCTATTACCTCTTATGTGAAAAAGTGCTTTTTAATTTTGCTCCTGAATGACTTAACTCTAATTTTACATTTGTGTCCCCTTGTTCTTGATGCCCCAGGAGGGGAAATAGTTTTTCCACATTTACTCTAGTAAAGTTTTTAAAACATTTTAAGCACCTTATCTTCTAAATTGAAGGGAATTCCGGCCAAGTTTATAAACACTGTCCTTATTAGTTAACCCTCTTAAGCCCTCATATCATTCTGGTGAATCTGTGATACATCCTCTACAAGGGCAGTTTGATAACAACATTGGGTAGTACTCTCTGAAGAACCTGAATGGTAGACAGGATATATTTTAAAAACAGTTTACAATTATCAGCTGTTTATCATAGTCACCATGGAAAAAAAAGTTTTCAGTACCTGGTTTCAAGGAATGAAGACAGCAGTACATCTGCAACACGTGCCTGAACTGAGAAGCCAAAGACTAGCCTGAAATTTTCCTCAAGCCTTGTCTAAATGAACGTGAACTGCTGCTGCCTGTTGTACCACCACAGGTAGTGTGTCCTTCTGTGGAAACAAATTCCGGCAGCAGCCTCCAGTAAGTGCCAAGGAGGGATGGAGGGGGAGTGAAATACAGTGGGAAGGGAGCCGAATGTGGCCAACAGCAGTCATGAGTTCTGTGCAGCTCCGGGGAAGAGTGATAATTTTTTTGGACTTACTTTTTAGGTGGTGGCCAAATGCTAGACCTTTTCGCTGTGAGGAAAACCTGAGTGGGGAAGGCTCCGTGCCTGCTAACTTAGTAGGCCAATTCTCAAGAGGGTCTTAAAATCAAGCATTAGTCTATTCATTAGCGTATGCAAAGGGCCTAATCCATGTTTTGGGTGGCTGACTGAAGAATAGTCTGATTCAATATTGCACAATGTTAGTCTCCAAAAATTGGCCTAGATTGTGCCTGCCTTATGCCTCTACAGGTCCAATTTCTAGGCCTTGACTCCAGCATGTACTTTATTGATCCTTCCACACATTCTCAAACCCCGTTACGTGGTCTTCTCTGGCTAAATATAAACTGATCAAGATTTGTTGTAATATAGATGTTAAGAATGGATCAAGAAAATAATAGTAAAACAGTTTTTAAAACATTTTATTAAAATGTGATACATACAATCACTCCGCAGGAAATCATTGAGCAGCTGAAATAATGGGAAGCTGTCCCAGGTGTCCGGGGCTTGTGTCTCCAAAGCAGCGTCCATGTCTACAGCAAACAGTGATAGGAAGGTCTCTGCATGTTCAACCATCAAATCTGACCACCAAGCAAAGGCCTTCGAAGGACAAAGCCAGAGGAAAAAATGAGAATGGATACAAATAATACCTTTTAACCACTTCATTAAGCTCTGTAGTAATCTGGATTGAGTCTAATTCTATAGGGTAGGTATTCATATTATGGAATCAAAGGAGTTATTGTAAAGAAACAAGCATCCTGATATGAGGCTTCAATAACAGTCGTCTTCTAAATCTCTTTCTCAATCCAATTCATTCCGATGGAGAAGTAGGGTCTGTATTCCCAAACTTTATACAGTATAGGACATTACAATCATTTGCAGTCTGAGCAACATATACAGGTAGAATAATCCAAATACAGTAAATGTTTGATTTTTTTTGTTGTTCTCTTAACAATAACTCACTGAAGTCATGCCATTTACCAACTTACTACAAGACAATGCTTCTTTAGTTATTTTGGCTATTTTTAGTTTGCACTCCAGATATTCATGCAGCTAAGACTTGTGCATGCTTTCCAGCCTTTAAGGCAGGCTTCCAATGAGTTTTGGGGACTTACATTCACATTCTAGGTGACTGAGATGTGAATGTGCTGAAAAATGCATGCATGTTTGTTGTGTATCTGTTGCTGGCTAGTAACATGCAACATGAGCAGTGCCAGCAATGGAACTTTATACAATAATGCTGTGGCAACATAATGCCAGTCTCATGTAACATAGATTCTTCTGTATATGTTCTTGTGGCCTAATAAGGCATTAACAACAACATTTTTAATAACTGATCATATATATGACATTATATTTGAAATTCTGATTGAATTTTTTTTAAAAAGTCCTTGGAATTAACGTTCTGCTCATGTTTTGTAATCTTCTGAGGTTGCTCATGCTGGATTCCAGCTGGGATGACAAGTGAGCACCTTGCACATTTCAATGGTTTCTGGTAATGTCTCTCTAAGGCCAAGGAGTAGAGGGCTCTAAATCACAACCTGAATTAAACCCTAACAAGTCTCTTCCTATCCTGTCAGCTTGACAGCTCACCTCTGCTCCTTGCTGTTGGCCAAGACCTACCTAAGATTGGTGCTTAGTATTTTAGTAGAACTCAAGTGGAAATGTCAGCCAAGACTGTGAGTCAAACCTAGGTCTCCCAATCTGTGGTTTGGTAAAAAAAAAAATAACTGATAGATGGCACCGTGGGGCCATTATCTAGCTAGAATAAACTAAATGGCCTAGAATTTCCTGGAGTGAGGCATCATGCAGCATCATGTTTGTTATGATTCCTCATTCCTCAGTTTGAAAAAAAATTTGTGTTGCAAATTGTTGGAAGTGCAAGCTGATAATGGTCATTGGGCCATCTGGAACAAACAGGAGCAAGAGTATATTTCCTTAAGCATTGAGATTTAAAGATTTTGGGCCAGTAGAATTGCCTTGGATGTGACTACAATAACTAAATATAACCGGTCACCTACATTTAATAACAGCAATTGTCAAGATACTCCATTATCAAGTGTCATGACATTTTAAAAAGGCTATTTTACATTTTAAGTTTGCCCAATCTTGTTTCATAAACAAACCTGATTTTAGATCCGTCTCTATTTTGCCCTAAATGTTAATCAAATCCATACATGAACCTTGCTATAGACATTTCTTTTACGCTATCTGACACGCAGAAATGGTTAGCAGTTTTTCTCTTTATATAGTTAGTAGTGGTTTTGCCGGTCCTGATATATTCAAATTTGGTTAGCTGCAATTTTTTGTTTGCCCAAAAGACATAGTAGAATTCAACTGTGCTCACAGGTGGGCCGATTTATTTTGTCCACTTGGACTTAAAGTCTAACTGACCTTGCTGAAAGCTGGAAGAAAATAGCTGTGACTCTTACTGAAAATATTTTTTCATATGTATTTAATGGTGTAATTTACATTGCAAATTTTGTGACAATATTACGTGATTCCTACTTCACAATGATGTTAAACTAAGTGTTAATCTGGAGTCCGGGCTGAGGTTGACCAGCAATGAAGCAATGAACTCATGGAGGATAGTCTAAGATTACTTCAGTTTAACACCACATTGGAAGTGGACAGGAAATCCAGTGCAGTGTCTGATGAGGTTTGCAAAAGGCTAATGGGCCTATTGGATGTTTTAGCCGCACAAATTGATTCAGTAGCGTCTGTATTTTTGACTGCATGCGCCGTTTCACAACCAAAACAGTATGCACACTTCTGGGATGGGCTGCACTGGATACTGTTTTGGGGTGTTGGTAGCACTAGAGCTAGAAGCACATGTCAAAAGTATGCAGAGTAGGCAGATTATGATGTAGTCAGCTTGTAATGCTGATTTGACAGCAGCAGTGCCAGTTTTGACCTGAAGGTTCAGTTAATGCCTCTCTTAACCTCACATAGCTGAGCATAAGCTCAGCAGGAAGAAGGATCCCATTAGGGCTTCACTCTCAGGTTAGTCGCTGATTGATTTCTACTGGCTGTTGCTGAGGTACCAGCAGTGTTTGGTACTTGTACTGTCATTTACAGAGGTCTACGGGGAGCAGTGTGCATGTGGTGAGCACTTTGGTTCTGACTTCAAGGATTGCAGCCAGACATGATTGTTGTATTTCCATCCCCCTTGGCCTACTGCATGACAGGTAGAATAAGCAGAAGTGGCACAGAGGAGGACAAGCTGTTCGAAGAGGGAGGAAGAGGAAGATGGGAAGAAGACTCTCAGCAGGAGGCCATATTCTCTTAGGATCTTCAGAGAGCAACTCTCTTTCCTCAGCCTCAGCAAGGAACAGTCTGTGTGCCTTCTCTGTTTCACTAAGGAGGTTCTCACTGAAATCTGTCACCTATTGCAGTCAAATCTGCAGCTCAGAGCCAGATGCTGATGGTAATGCCAATGGCTATGAAGATGACCAAAGCCCTGAACATCTTTTGTGCAGGCTCCAACCTGACTGTTTTTAAATGAGGTGACTGACGCACTGTATACAAAGAGTGGAACAGATTGTCTTCTCTCCAGAGAGAAGAGGCAGAGCATGTCAGGACAACAGGCTTACCCATGGTGCAGGTTGCCAGTGACTATACCACAAGTTGTTTTGGGGTCACCGCATCAGAGAGGCATTTCAATCACAAAGGGTTCAACTCCCTCAACAAACAGCTGGCATGTGACCATACTCAGCAAAACAAGCAGGTCAATGTTTGCTATTCTGGCTGCAATCATAATGCCTTTATTCTGCATCAGTCCACAGTGTCATCAGCATTTCAGTCACCAAGGGGGACCAGAGGATGGCTACTGGGCAACAAGGGCTATCCGATGCTCACCCGGCTCAAGACTCCATGCACAACTGCACACAAATGTGGGCATCATGTAAATAATGACAGTCATGTTGCCATGCCAAATACCATCAAGCAGACCACTGAAGTACTTAAGCAATGCTTTTGCTGCCTGGATTGCTCTGGATGAACCCAACATTATAGAATATGTGTCATGACTCATGGTGATCTGCTGCATCCTGCACAACTTCACTATCAATGAGAGCATGGCCCTTGTCACCAGGTATATGAAGAGCAGTTGAGGAGGATGAGGAAGAGGAGGAGGAGGAGGAAAAGGGAGAGGAGCAGGATGAAGAGGAAAAGGCAATTAATGCATCTGTTTTCTGGTTGATCTGTCTGTGATTGGCTCATCCGGTTGCAGTATCAGTGAACAGAATCTCAATTACCCATTCAATAACAGTTCCACACCTTACCATGCCCATATAACTGACCATCACGGCATCCTCTTGGTTACAATGCTGAAATGAAAATCAACACGACACAAACATTCCAAACCAATATTACCAAACAAACCATCCAATGTTCAAAACAAAAGTCAACTAATGACTCTTGTGCATTCCTTTTGTGTTTGTTTTCTGTGTGCCTTTGCCTGGCATAGTGCTCCTACACAGTGCTGCAGCAGTGGCTGCTGGATAGCTGGTGAAGGGTTGTTGACTTGCAGTGGGCGAAGAATGCAGATAGCCTTGCATGACACCCTTGAGCAGCTCTGGTTTTAGAAGGCCTGACTTCGCACTGCATCATCTCGACATAGCTGGAAGACCGGCAGCCGCAAGGGCACTGGTGCTTAGGGGCACAAATATTATCATCCTGAGAGAGTGCAGCAGGTTTGGGCTCCCCTGGGGGAGCTGGTATCCACAGACATGATGGCAGAAGTCTGAACGCGCATTGCAGCAAGCTGAGCTGGCACGATGTTAGTCTGTGCTTCCACTGCAGTACTCAGACTTTGTATAGTTTCTGTTTCTCCTGCAATAACAGCTGACACATTAGCCATCAGATGTTGCATCATCGTTGGGTCCACATATGTTTGTATGGATGTGGCCACCAATTCCACACTAGAACGGATGGGCTCCAGGCTCTGTGCAAGGTTAATACCAGACTCTTCAATCCTCCTTAACAGTGACCACAGGCTTTCTGGCAGGCCTGCCAGTGTACCAAGCATTTCTGTGTGATTGCCCATCAACCTTTCTCTATGCTCTTCACGATCAAAGTCATCATGTGAGTCCTCTGCAAGCTGGCACCTGCATTATAATTTCCCATTGTTCTGGCTGCAGGCCACTCATGATTGCTGTCTCACCACATACAGATCCCACCTCCAAGTTTCCCACTAAAGTGTGCACAAGTATCTGTGCTAGTAGCTGCACGTGTCATAGTGAGTCACAGTGATTTTTCATCGTCAGACTGTTCTTCCTCTATCACTTCTTGCTCCTGCACCACTGCCTTGCTAGGTTGTAGTTCTGAAAGCAACATGGCACAAAGGTAGGGCTCCGGTGAGGTGAATGAGGGAAGCATGAGATATATCTTTAAATCATCTGCAGCTTGTAAATGAGAAGAGATTATGGGATGAGGGGGCAAGTGGGAGGTAAAAAGGAGGATGATGTATGAGCATTCCATCACCTTCTATGGTTTCAGTCATAGCTGCTTCAGTGATGGCAAGCATAGTACCCTCCACTGGAGTAACGAAATGCAGTATTGCCTATCCCTTCAGTTAGCTGCTGCTGCCTGCAGTTGTGTGCCACCTTGTCCAGCAAGAGAGAGGGAAGTATGTCATTGTGTGTCTTGCAATGTGTTTGGGTGATGTGCCTGTCATGGTTGAGTTACTGGCAGTTTGTGCAAGCTGTAAGATATGGGTGTGGGCTTGCAGCAATACTGTGTGTGGTCTGAGTCATCATTGATAGGCATTGTTGTTAGGTGAATATTGGAGGTGTATTGCATAGAATGCTGTGTGAGGCTGGTGGTGCAATTGGTAGGAGATGGCATTTGAAGATGCATTCACTGGCTTTGACCATTCATGTGAGGACACTGAACTTCTTTCAGCACTGCATCCAGGTTCTCAGGGCTACATTCCTGGAATTCACCTGCACAGCCATCGGTTTCCATTGCCTTCTCAGAGTATGGCTGGAAGGGCTTCTGGCCCCCTGTGAATAGAGGACCTCTCTTCTCCTGTCAACCTCCTGCATTGAGGCATCTGGTGCTGCACAAAGAATGTTGGAGAACGCTCTATGTCATGTTGTGCTATCCCTGTGCCTTTCCCAGGTCAAACTGACTTCCAGCATGATTTTCAACACCTGCTCCAGCCAAAATGCACCTCCCCTTTAAGAGATGCAGGTAGCGATAGTTGGCTTGGACTTATATTATATTAGCCTCTCATGAATTCAGGCCGCCTGGATGATCCAGCTGGATGACTGAGGAAGAGTTTGGATGAGGATGGTGTCATTGACTGAGTTAAAAGCTGCAAACAAGTCGAGAAGGACGAGGACAGATACTTTATCTTTGTCACAAAGGATGGCAATTGTGAGTTTGATAAAAGCCATTTCTGTGCTGTGGAAAGGGTTCAAACATAGAGCTGCAGGAAAGGTGGATGCAGATTTGGGAGGTGACAACACATCCAAGGACTTTGGAGAGGAGTGTGAAATTGGAAATATGGCAGTAATTTGAAAGGATAGCAGGGTCAAGGTGCATTTATTGAGGAAGGAGGTGATGACAGCTGATTTGAAAGGGAGAGCAGTCGCACATGAGGAGAGAGAATCAGCGAGAATGTCAGCAAACATGGGGTCCAGGAAGGGTGTTGGTTTGTCCAAGGAAGCTGGAGGTGGGTTTCATGTACAGGATGAGCCCAGAGATGCCGTGAGGGGAGAAAACCTCACTCAAGAAAATGCTGATACCTTCTTCTAATAGAAATGACTAAAGGTACTGAAAAGCTATCTTTGTATTGAGATAATAAATTCATTTATTCCATTCCAGTCAGGAATTCATTGTATCCTTCAGCGCACTTTTAAAAAAGTAAGTTTTAGCTTTTGTTCCACAAATTTTGTTGCTCATGTCATTTTAATAATCAAAGTTTTAAAAGTGAAATATTTTGGAAGCACGAATATAATTAGACCTGCAAATGATGCCTGGAAATTAAAATGTTGCAGCTAACCAGGGACACGTAGATAGAATAGAAGCATGTATTTATTTTACCTTTTATATATTCTAGTCTCTCTTCTATTCTCTAGGCCTCCCCAAGGTTATGTAGTGAGGGTGGACAGGTGGTATATTCCCAGCCCTTTGCCAATGCACTTTGTATAATATCTAGTGACTTATCCTCCGATCTTAGTTCCCTCTCTCCCTCCCTGTGGGGGAGCTCCTGAGCTCTGCTTGGTGCCTTCCTCTGACAGCACAGCCAATACTAGAAACTCAGCAGGTGGGCATTTGCAGTTACAAACCTGCATCCTACTACTTTGTGACAGTATGTCCAAACAGTAGCTCTGTGTATCATCTACAAGAGCTTTATGCTCCCAGGAATCCTAAAGATACGAAAAGCTACAATAGATCTTTGAGTTACAGCCTTTGAAGCTCCTGACACTCAGATATAATGGGTACCTTGGGAGAAGGAAAAGGTCAAATCTCATGTTATTTCAACAACGTGTACACTATTTCTACACTACATATAGCCCTGAGTTTCAAAATTGTGATTCCAATATTTAAAATATTTCCTTTTTTGACTCAGAATATTGCTAAAATAGACTAGGCAGTATTTATTGCCCATTCCTAGTTACCTCAAAAGACATTAAAGTCAACCACCTAGTATGGGGCTGGAGTCACATGTAGACCAGAATAACTGGGGTAGCAGGTTATCTTCCCTTAAAGACATTTAAAAAAGTTGGGTTTTTGACAGTTACATTTACATTTACATTTACAGTTACATTGGTGGTTATTTTCTGGTGCTAGCCTATAAACTACTAGATTTGTTGGCTGCAATTTCATACTTTTTTATTGTAAATAATGCTAACATAAAGCTGAAGGATAGAATGAATTTACTATGGATGTGTGACTGTTTCAAGTGCTTAGGTTGAGGGTAAAACTAAATAAATCATCAGGGAAGATTCCATAAGTGTTTTAGGTTGCGCACGTGCTATTTATCTCTCCACCTAACATTCAAAGGAATCTTCCCCAAGTGAGAAGTAAACAATTTGAGATAAAAAGAATATTATGGATGCTGGAAATCTTGAAATGAAAACAGAAAATACTGAAAATGCTCAGCAGGCCAGGCAGCATCTGTGGATAGGGAAACAGTGTTAACGTTTCAGCTCAATGACCTTTCATCAGACCACTGATTGAGATCTTGGGCTCCCAGATAAATGACTTCATCACTGCTGAATTTCACAAACTGGGGAATCATTTAGAAGTGTGGTAGCAGTGGAATTTGCCTACATCAGAAATGCCGTGTGGATTGATTGCACGCAGGTCTTGGGAGGCTTTGCCTAGATTTTGTGCAGTTCACTGCCTGAATATTCTAAACAATTAACCTATTACAAGTTCCACAGTAAATTCAGCTGTAGCATGGGTCTTATTGTATCTGTAATTTGTTGCTTTGTGATCATTTCTGGTTGTGGTCAGTAGCTGAGCTACGAAACCAGCTTGAGTCTCCTAAGATTTATCTATTCAATCACTCAGACTGTCAAATAATGCAAGCCCCCTTGCCTGCTCCAAAGTGAAAGTATCGCAGTAGCTCTTCATATGCCATGCAATATCCTGAAGGATGATACTTTGGAATTAGCAAGTGTCTGTACATTCATAAAGTGGAGATTCTTTCTGTTAATGTATACAATGGAGTTGATGGCTACATATCTTCTAAATAAAATACCAGGAGCTCTTGGCAAGTCTGTCAGGTGGTAAACAGGTCTTTCAAGTTGGTGTCTCCAACTCACTGGGAAATTAATAAAGGTGCTTCGCTTTGGTAAACAGTCACTCATTTCATAGAGAAATTAACTGCATTCTGGCATATGTTGCCTGCAGAGTTTGGAAGAATTCTGTGGCATAGTTTAATGTTGTAGTGACCATTGCAGCTCCAATTTCTTGACCACATCTGTAGAACAGCATGCAGCAGGTGACCTTGCTTGGTAACTTGTAAAGAAGAAATGCCAAAGGCAAGTGGCCCCTCACATTCCCTGGTAGGATTGGTGTAGTTTGTTGTTTAATTTTGACCTGGAGACTGTCCATTTAAATCTAGTTACAGTCCATAAACCAGATGTACCAGAACCTTGCATCAAAGTTTCTGAGTACTGGGCTGAATTTGAACAGCACATAAGGGTTGGAATCGGATGTAGTTTGGTCCATAGTTTTGTGCCAATGGCTGTCCTGTGGATTTGGTGCATGATTTCGACTCAGAGACATTTTTAGAGAGATAGAGTGGGGTCAGAACAGCTATCCACCTGCAAACAATGTGTGGCCAATTGATGTAAATTAGGGCAAATTATGGGGCCTGTTAGAGCCTCATTTCCAAGCTGAATGGGTTTTCCAGTCAACAATGTGGGCAAGAGGCATCGGCCTGGACCACAGGCTGGCAACCATGGTGGGATCACTTCGGGAAAGGTGGGCTTGGGCTTCATCCCATGAGGGACCCCGACTTGCAACAGTCTTGGCTGCCGGGCTACAGTTGCTGCCACAGTCATCCTGTGGAGAGGTTCTCCTCTATGATTACAGCCAGCCAGTTGTGGCATTTTTAAATATGCAAAATGCTGATCTTTGCTTCAGAGGGCGCCCCCATATTGAAGTCCCCCCACACCCCACCTCTCTCATTCTCTCTCTCTGTTATGAATCTGCAGCTTTTACCTTGGTTGGTGGAGCTGCTGACATGTTAGCAATGGAGGGCCTCCCATTGACCTGCCAGCTTAATTGGGAGATGGGCCATTGATTGGCCTGGCCTTTAAAAAATACAGGTGTGTGTCTGGAACCCAGACTTGGTCCTCACTTCAGGTTCCCTATCCTGGGCTGAAAACCCCAACCCCTAATGTTTCAAGGGAGCAACTAATCTGATATAGAAAAACTAAGGCTGTCTGATTCATTCAATTCCATGGAATATAGTTACTTTGACTGTAGTCAATGGTCATTCAAATCTAAGAAGTCCTAGTAACTAGTCTGTAATTTTCAGTATAGTCTAAACCAGTATTAATTCATGCAGTGGTAATAATACCAGAAGCACTATGCATATACAAAGCGTTCTATAAAAGAATAGTTTAGCATTAAATTGCAGACTTTTACTATTTTTTCAAAGGATCGATATAGAAAGAATTCTATTATAAATATTATCATTGTTTGCTACTCATTTGTTTATATTTCATAAAATAAAGCATTTTATAACTTGGACCTACATGAGGTCTGAAAATATGATCTGCTATTACTTAATCAAAGATGATAGAGCTCCCCAATGCAGGTGTCAGGTAAGTCCAGCAACTTCAAACAAAATTGTTCACTCTGCATTATACTGCAGCACATTAACAAAAACAATACCTATTGATCAAGGCTAGAATAGGTGACCCAGAAGACATAGAAATATGAGTCTCACAAATGGGAATAATCATCGAAAATACATCTTATCGAAAAGATAGGCAGGTTGGCAGAGGGGGTGGGGTTGCTTTGTTAGTAAGAAATGAAATTAAATTGATAGCAAGAAATGATGTAGGGTCAGATGATGTAGAATCTGTGTGGGTAGAGTTGAAGAACCGCAAAGGCAAGAAAACCATAATGGGAGTTAAGTACAGGCCTCCGAACAGTAGTCAGGATGTGGGGCACTAGACACAATAGGAGATAGAAAATGTGTGAAAGAAAGGCAAGGTTACAGTGATCATGGGGGATTTCAATATGCAGGTAGACGGGGAAAATCAGGTTGGTAGTGGATCCCAAGAAAATGAATTTGTAGAATGTCTATGAGATAGCTTTTTGGAGCAGCTTGTGGTGGAGCCCACTAGGGAACAGGCAATTCTATATTTAGTGATGTGTAATGAGGAAGATTTGATAAGGGAGCTTAAAGTGAAGGAACCCTTAGGAGGAAGTGACCATAATATGATAGAATTTACCCTGCAATTTGAGAGGAAAAAGCTGGAATCAGATGTAACGGTATTACAGTTGAATAAAGGCAACTGCAAAGGCATGAGGGAGGAGTTGCCCAGAATTGACTGGGAGATGAACCTAGCAGGAAAGACAGTGGAACAGCAATGGCAGAGTTTCTGGGAGTAATTGAGGAGACACAGCAAAAATGCATCCCTAGGAAGAAGAAGCATACCAAAGGGAGGACGAGGCAACCATGGCTGACAAGGGAAGTTAGGGACAGCATAAAAGCTAAACAGAAAGCATACAATACGGTGAAGAGCAGTGGGAAACCAGAGGATTGGGAAGCCTACAAAGACCAACAGAGAACTAAAAAAGAAATGAGGGAGAAGATTAAATATGAGGGCAAACTAGCCAGTAATATAAAAGAAGATTGCAAGAGTTTTTTTTAGATATATAAAAGGAAGAGAGAGGCAAAAGTGGAGATTGGGCCGCTGGAAAATGACGCTAGAGAAGTAGTAGTGGGGAACAAAGAAATGGCGGAGGAACTGAATAGGTACTTTGTGTCAGTCTTCACGGTGGAAGACACAAGTGATATCCCCAAAATTAAAGAGAGTCGGGGGGCAGAGGTGAGTATGGTGGCCATTACCAAGGAGAAGGTGCTAGGAAAACTGAAAGGTCTGAAGGTGGATAAATCACCTGGGCCAGATGGATTACAACCCAGAGTTCTGAAGGAGATAGCTGAAGAGATAGTGGAGGCGTTAGTGGTGATCTTTCAGGAATCACTGGAGTCAGGGAAGGTGTCAGAGGACTGGAAAATCGCTAATGTAACCCCCCTGTTTAAGAAGGGAGTGAGGCAAAAGATGGGAAATTACAGGCCGATTAGCCTGACCTCGGTCGTTGGTAAGATTTTAGAGTCCATTATTAAGGATGAGATTTCAGAATACTTGGAAGTGCATGGTAAAGTCGGGCAAAGTCAGCATGGTTTCTTCAAGGGGAAGTCATGCCTGACAAATCTGTTAGAATTCTTTGAGGAGGTAATGAGTAGGTTAGACAAAGGAGTGCCAATGGATGTTATCTACGTGGACTTCCAGAAGGCCTTTGACAAGGTGCCGCACAGGAGCCTGCTCAGTAAGATAAGAGCCCATGGTGTTAGATGCAAGGTACTAGCATGGATGGAAGATTGGCTGTCAGGCAGGAGGCAGAGAGTGAGGATAAGGGGGTCCTTCTCAGGATGGCGGCCGGTGACTAGTGGAGTTCCGCAGGGGTCAGTGTTGGGACCACAACTTTTCACTTTATACATTAATGATCTAGATGAAGGAACTGAGGGCATCCTGGCTAGGTTTACAGATGATACAAAGATAGGTGGAGGGACAGGTAGTATTGAGGAGGCGGAGAGGCTGTAGAAGGACTTGGACAGGTTAGGAGAATGGGCAAAGAAGTGGCAGATGGAATACAATGTGAGCAAGTATGAGGTTTTGCACTATGGTAGGAAGAATAGAGGCATGGACAATTTTCTAAATGGGGAGAGAATTCAGAAATCTGATGTGCAAAGGGACTTGGGAGTCCTGGTCCAGGATTCTCTTAAGGTTAACTTGTAGGTTGAATCGGTAATTAGGAAGGCAAATGCAATGTTGGCATTTATTTCGAGGGGTGTGCTGCTGAGGCTTTATAAGGCTCTGGGCAGACCACATTTAGAATATTGTGAGCAATTTTGGGCCCCGTATTTCAGGAAGGATGTGCTGGCCCTGGAGAGGGTCCAGAGGAGGTTCACGAGAATGACCCCAGGAATGAAAGGCTTAACATATGAGGAACGTTTGAGGACTCTGGGTCTATACTCGATGGAGTTTAGAAGGATGAGGGGGGATCTGATTGAAACTTACAGAATACTGAAAGGCCTGGATAGAGTGGACGTGGGGAAGATGTTTCCATTAGTAGGAGAGACTAGGACCCGAGGGCACAGCCGCAGAGTAAAGGGAAGACCTTTTAGAACAGAGATGAGGAGAAACTTCTTTAGCCAGAGAGTGGTGAATCTATGGAATTCATTGCCACAGAAGGCTGTGGAGGCCAGGTCATTGAGTATATTTAAGACCGAGATAGAAAGGTTCTTGATTGGTAAGGGGATCAAAGGTTACAGGGAGAAGGCGGGAGAATGGGGTTGAGAAACTTATCAGCCATGATTGAATGGCGGAGCAGACTCGATGGGCCGACTGGCCTAATTTCTGCTCCGGTGTCTTATGGTCTTATGGTCTAATAATCTAAAATATAGAGGCCAGAAAATCTCAAATAAGGAGAATAGAACAGGCTAAAAACACACGCCCTATAAACATAGGGGGGAGCTTTCTCCCCATCGGTGGGTGGGTTGTGCGGGAGTGGGTGCAGAACTGAAAATCTAAATGACATGCGGTGACGTCAGGACGCACACCCGACATAACCGCGCGTCATTTTACTCAGCCCCGTCCCCCCTCGCCGAGCTGAAGATTCTGTCCATAAGTCCTCAGGTAATGACAGGTGAGAACAAATTCCCTGAAGTGCATTTGTTTCTGAAGATGAAGCCCTGGATTCTCCTCTTTGGCATGAAGTTCTGGTTGGGTGGGATTTTCTCCCACCCCTCCAATTTCATTTCAACTCCGGTTCCTTTCCTTAGGTTTGGGATGATTAGATGCATGGCAAGATCATAAGGAATAGGAGCAGGAGTAGGCCATTCGGTCCATCATGCCTGCTCTGCCATTCAATAAGATCATGGCTGATTTGACTGTGACCTTAACTCTTGTTTTCCTGCCTGTCCCCCATAACCCTTGACTCCCTCGTCAATTAAAAATCTGTCTAACTCAGCCTTGAGTATAACAGCTCCCTGGAGTAGAGAATTCCAAAGACTGATTACCCTCTGAGAGAAGATATTCTTCCTAGTCTCTGTTTTAAATGGGAGACCTCTTATTTTTAAACTATGTCTTCTAATTCTGTATTCCACCTTAACAGGAAATGTCCCTTTAGTATGTACCCTGTCAAGCCCTCTCGGAATCTGATATGTTTCAATAAGATCATTTCTCATTATTTTGAACTCCAATGAATACAAGCTTATCCTGCTCAACTTTTCCTCATAAGATAATCATTCCAGACATCAGCCTGGTGATCCTTCTTTGAACTTCTTCCAATGTAATTATATCCTTCCTAAAGTAAGGTAACCAAAACTGTACACAATACATTAGGTGTGGTCTCACTAATGCCCTGTACAGCAGTAGCAAGATTTCCCTACATCTATACTCAATCTCCCTTGCAATAAAGGCTAACATTCCATTTGCCTTCCCAATTACTTGCTGTACCTGCACGCTAACTTCTTGTGATTCATGTACAAGGACACCCAGATCCTTCTGTACTGTAGCATTCTTCAACCTCTCTACATTTAAATGGCATTCAGTCTTTCTATTCTTACTATCAAAGTGGACAACTTCACATTAACCCACACTATACTCCATCTGCCATTTTTTGCCCACTCACTCAACTTATCTATATTCCTTTACAGATTCTTTGTACCTTCCTCATATCTTGGCTTTCCTACCTATCTTTATATGATCAGTAAATTTGCTGCAACGAAGTCATTAATATAGATCATAAATAATTGATGTTGCAGCACTAAACCATGCGGCACTCCGCTAGTTACAGTTTGCCAACGTGAAAATGGCCCATTTAACCCGACACTTTGTTTCCTTTACCCATGCAATTATATCATCCCCAGCACCATGAGCTCTTTATCTTCTGTGTTTTTCTGGATCAATACATTGAGGATCAACGAGAGAACAGACCATCCTCAACTGGGTATTGTGTAATGAGAAAGGAATAGTTGGCAATCTAGTTGTGCGAGGCCCCTTGGGGATGAGCAACCATTAAATGATAGAATTCTTCATCAAGATGGAGAGTGATGTAGTTGATTCTGAGACTTGGGTCCTGAATCTTAATAAAGGAAACTACGATGGTATGAGTCGCGAGTTGGCTATGATGGATTGGGAAACGTTACTTAAAGAGATGACGGTGGATAGGCAATGGCAAACGTTCAAAGAGCACATGGGTGAACTGCAACAATTGTTTATTCCTATCTGGCGCAAAAGTAAAACAGGAAAGGTGGCCAAACCATGGCTTATAAGGGAAATTAGAGGTAGTATTAGATGCAAGGATGAGGCATACAAATTGGCCAGAAAAAACAACAGGCCTGTGGATTGGGAGCAGAATTCAGGTTTAGAATTCAGGAAAGGAGGACCAAGGGATTGATTAAGAAGGGGAAAACAGATCACAAGAGTAAGCTTGCAGGGAACATAAAAACTGACTGTAAAAGTTTCTATAAGTATGTGAAGAGAAAAAGTTTGGTGAAGACAAATGTCGGTCCCTTACAGTCAGAAACAGGAATTTATAATGGGGAACAACAAAATGGCTGACCAACTACATACATACTTTGGTTCTGTCTTCACAAAGGAGGACGGTTATAACATAGCAGAAATGTTGGGGAACACAGGGTTTAGTGAGAGGGAGGAACTGAAAGAAATCAGTATTAGTAGGGAAATGGTATTGGGGAAATTGATGGAATTGAGGCCGATAAATCCCTGAGGCCTAATAATCTACATCCCAAAGTACTTAAGGAAGTGGCCCTAGAAATAGTGGATGCGTTGGTGGTCATCTTCCAAGATTCTATAGACTCTGAAACAGTTCCTACAGATTGGAGGGTAGCTAATGTAACCCCACTATTTAAAAAGGGAGGCAGAAAGAAAACAGGGAATTATAGGCCAGTCAGCCTGACGTCAGTGGTGGGGAAAATTCTAGAATCCATTATAAAAGATTTAATAGCTGAGTATGTGAAAAAAAGTGGCAGAATCGGACAGAGTCAGTATGGATTTATGAAAGGGAAATCATGCTTGACAAATCTACTGGAATTTTTCAAGGATGTAACAGTAGAGTTGATGAGGCGGAGCCAGTGGATGTGGTTTATTTGGACTTTCAGAAGGGTTTCGACAAAGTTCCACATAAGAGATTGGGGGTAGTGTATTGAGACTGATAGAAAACTGGTTGGCAGACAGGAAACCAAGAGTAGGAATAAACAGATCTTTTTCCGAATGGCAGGCAGTGACTAGTGGGGTACCGCAGGGATCGGTGCTGGGACCCCAGTTATTCACAATATATATTAATGATTTAAATGAGGGAATTAAATAATCTCCAGATTTGCAGATGACACAAAACTGGGTGGGAGGGTGAGCTGTGAGGAGGATGCAGAGATGCTTCAGTGTGATTTGGATAAGCTGAGTGAGTGGGCAAATGCATGGCAGATGCGGTATAATGTGGATAAAAGTGAGGTTATCCATTTTGGTAGCAAAAACAGGAAGGCAGATTATTATCTGAATGGCTATAAATTGAGAGAGGGGAATATGCAAAGAGACCTGGGTGTCCTTGTACACCAGTCGCTGAAGGTAAGCATGCAGGTGCAACAGGCGGTAAAGAAGGCAAATGGTATGTTGGCCTTCATAGCCAGAGGATTCGAGTACAGGAACAGGGATGTCTTGCTGCAATTGTACAGGGCCTTGGTGAGACCACACCGGGAATATTGTGTGCAGTTTTGGTCCCCTTATCCAAGGAAGGATTTACTTGCTATAGAGGGAGTGCAGCGAAGGTTTACCCAACTGATTCCTGGGATGGCGGGACTGACATATGAGGGGAGATTGAGTCGATTAGGATTATATTCGCTGGAGTTCAGAAGAATGAGGGGGATCCCACAGAAACCTATAAAATTCTAACAGGACTAGACATGGTAAATGCAGGAAGGATGTTCCCAATGGTGGGGGAGTCCAGAACCAGGTCACAGTCTGAGGATATGTGGTAGACCATTTAGGACTGAGATGAGGAAAAATTTCTTCATCCACAGAGTGGTTAGCCTGTGGAATTCGTTACCACAGAAATTAGTTGAGACCAAAACATTGTATGCTTTCAAGAAGGAGTTAAATATAGCTCTTGGGGCGAAAGGGATCAAGGAGTATGGGGAGAAAGCAGGAGCAGGCTATTGAGTTGGATAATCAGCTATGATCATAATGAATGGCGGAGCAGGCTTGAGGGGCCGAATAGCCTACTCCTGCTCCTAGTTTCTATGCTTCTGCAGTAACCTTTTATGTGACACCTTATCAAATGCCTTTTGGAAATCCAAACACACCATATCTATTGCTTCCCCTTTATCCATCCTGCTTGTTACATCCTCAAAGATCTTTAATAAATTTGTCAAACATGATTTCCCTTTCACAAAACCATTTTGACTCTGCCTGGAGATATTATGATTTTCTAAATGTCCTGCTACAGACTCTTTAATAATGAATTCCAGCATTTTCACAATGACAGATATTAGACTAGCTGGCCTATAGTTTCCTGCGAAACGTCAACTGTATCTCTCTCCGCAGATGCTGTCAGACCTGCTGAATTTTTCCAGGAATTTTTGTTTTTGTTATAGTTTCCTGCGGTCTGTCTCCCTCCATTCTTGAAAAGTGGTGTAACACATGTGGTTTTCCAATTCGCGGGGACCTTTCCAGAATCTAGTGAATTTTGGAAGATTATAATCATTGCATCCTCTATCTCTGCAGCCACTTCCTTTAAACCCCTAAGATACAGGCCATCAGATCCAGGAGACTTATCAACCTTTAGTCCAATTAGTTTTCTTAGTATTTTTTCTCTAGTTATCGTGATTGTTTTAAGTTCTTCCCTCCCTTTTGCCTCTTGATTTCCTACTATTCTCATGATGCTTTTTGTGTCTTCTACTGTGAAGATGGATACAAAATACTTGTTAAAAATCTCTGCCATTTCCTTGCCTCGCATTATTAATTCCTCAGTCTTACCCTCTAAGGGACCAATGTTTACTTTAGCAACTCTCTTCCTTGTCATATACTTCAGAAGATTTTACTGTCTGTTTTTATATTTCTTGCTAGTTTTCTCTCATATTCCAATTTCTCCCTCTCTATTTTTCAAGTCATTCTTTGCTGGTTTCTAAAATTTTTCCACAGCACTTTGCCATGGCATTCATGCCACCAAACAGGCAGTCCAATAATATAAAGAGAAAAATCCCTATGGTTGTTACAGAAATGTCCAAAAGATTGGAACTGGTGTTCCTTGAGGGCCTTTGCCACAACTGCAACCAATTAGCAGACAAGCGTTGGGGGTGGAATGAAGGGAGAGGATACTGCTACCAGGCCCCTTCTCTCTCTATGGAGTGACATCATAGTGCTGTTACTGGTACTGATCAGGCCCACCACTACCTCCTTCTCTCTGGTGGGTCCAGGGTCCACCATTGTATAGCTCTGAAAATGCTCCATTAGGGGTGTTTTTTATTGACTGTTTGCGATTTTGAAACAATCATGGACAGACCTTGGTGTGAAAAATCATTTGGTGAATTGGATTGTCACAGCAACAGTCAGTAGAGTGCGGTTCCTACTTGATCAACTGGTGAGAGGAGAGCCTCACCCAGCTATAAGCATTTTGGAAAATTACCTTATGTGTATTGACGCCACATGTGGTGCAGTGCTTTTTAATATGAATTACATATATTTTATCACAAAATTTATTTACTTTTATCTTGGTTTTAATGCAACAATTACCATAGCATTATGTTCCTTTAAATATTTTCTTCCCTTTCCCTCCTCTCTTTTGATGGTATTAATTTGTTTTGAAGTACAGTTCTATATCTACTGGCAGTCTTCACTACCACCCTAATGGCCAATCTTCATTACTAAATGTCGATTCTTCATTAGTAAGCCTACATAATGAATGATAGTGGGCTATTTTTCTATGGAGTGGAATCATAGCTTATTGCATTCACATAAAGTTCCTATGTGGAGTACTTTAATAGAGGCACTAACCTGTCCATATGTTAATCAGACTGCCTACTTTCAAGGCAGTTTTTCAATTCATGTACCTCTATCCAAATCACAGTTTTTTCAGTAAACTACATAATCTTGCAACAACATGGTGGAATGCATGACTCATCATCCATAGTCACATTGGTAGAAACAGCAAAAACATAGTTAAAAAAACTTTTTTTGTAAACTGAGTGCTGACTCACATCATAATTACTCTATACTTGAAAAATTATATTTAACATAATCAGTTGCACATGAACTGATGCATCATTCTGCATTATAAACCAAAACTGGGACTCAAAGTTATCAAATCTATACAGGCTAATATAGTAGATTCAGGGAAGTTTCCAAAAGTGAAGAATGGTGTTAGGATGCAATTCCAGTGCTTGATATAGCTTCCACTAATACATGCAGAGGCTGTTTGGCCAGCCCAAGCAACTATTTTCGTTATTCATTGCAAATAGCAGTTTTACAAGCACTGTGTCGGCAGTTGGTAGTAGACTATTTGGAAAAAGAGTAGGAGCAGGGAAGACCCAGGTAAAATCCCATTAGGAAAGATGGTATCTTTAGGACATGCACGAGACATATGGGGAGGTGACTCATTTCATTCAGATTAGTCACATACCTCTTTTCCCTGTAGTAATCCAATATTGATTGAACAGTAGGGAGGAAATTTGAATATGCAAATCAAGCATTAGTTGGGACTGGTGCATTAATTTTGTACCATATAATAAAGGCACTATGGATTCAATACTCCAGTTTCACACTTTTTTCTATAGGTTAACATGTACACACTAACAATATAAAATTAAATGTAATCCAAAAAAGTAGAAATAAACAGCAAAAAGTAGTCACATTGGAAAATGAAGCAACATTCAGAAATATTTAAAACTAAAGACACTGTTAGCAATGGTATAACAAATGTTTGGTGTTATAACTATGAAGAAGGAGGCCATTTTGTGGAATTTACTTATCTCAGTAATTTTTTGAAAAATATAATCAAATTAATTTCAGAGATGAAACAAAAGCTTTAACAGATGGAAACATTACAGACATGCTAGAAATCCTTGAGGGCAAATATACCTTTTACAAGTTTCAGTGTGGCGTAATTAAATCTGCTTACTTCTGCAAAAATTAACTGGTATGCACAGAAGCTATGAATTCATACATATACTCACACACAGTGTGAGTAAAAGGCAATATATTCCATTACCATGTACATCAGTCTGATAAAGTGGGGGATTTTATAGAAACAAACAACATATTTCAGTTTTGAATGCTACCCCATTGTTAAACTACTTAGCATTTAATATCATTGCTTTCATTATGCACACAGGCAAATTATCTAATGATATAGAAATTATTGTGCGCTCTTAACAGGGAAGTCAAGCTTGAAGGGAACATGTATTGACAACAGAGCTACAACATCATAGCCCTGACTTAACAGTACATAATCCATTTAAGCGTTACAGCCATCCAATCTTGAAATTGCCACTCAATTGTGTTGAGCAACCAAGGCAATTGGGATTTAACTTTGTCCTACTCAGACATTATTTCAGAATTTATCTTTGAATAAAATATTACAGGTCAACGTTAAACGTCTTGAGAAATGTTAAAGCAACACTGGGATACTGGAAGAGGATCAGGAGTCTGGGGCTTGGCAACAGCTTAGAATAGTTAAACCCAGCACCAATACATACAGCAGTTCTATTTGTTGTAGTCCACTATGCTATTTTTAGAGAACTTAAATAATGTACTTTTTATTGAGGCTTCTTTATCAATATTCCAGCACTTAAAATCTTAAAAGCTAGCCATGCTGAAAAGACCACGGAGGGAAGGAATGCCAAGGAATTTCATAGAGCTTTATCTTCTCAGAAGTTGTACCATGGTGATTCACCTGCCTTGGGAGATTAAACAAGCTGGATAGTATCCACATGCAAATTGTACAACATCTGCTGGAAGGAATGGAATTTGTACAGTCAATGATCACACCTAGTTTAGATCCAGGTTCTTTGATATAAACCATCTTATTATTGAAGAGCTTCCAAGATATAAGATTTCATCTGGCCATTATTTTGTAGCAACACAAATATAGCAGAAAGAAGTTTGTTATTTTGAGCAAGATTGTAAAAGTATTCTAAAATAATAACTTTATGATTTCACTGGAAATACCACTCAAGAGGACATGCTCGATTTATAATGTTGCCACCACAACAACTAGAAGAAAACTATCACCCCAGTAAATAAAGATATACAAAATGATTGGGGTGAGTAACATCAAGGGATTATCAAACTGATTTTTCTCATTAGGAACCAACTTCCCTAAAATGGCTTCAAACCATAACATATAGTCTATGGTCGAGTAGGTGCAACACTCACCTCTGCATGGTGCTCTTCATTTTGCTGTAGCACCTCAATAACCAGTTCTGCAAGACGAATTGTATCTTCCAGTTTTTTGATGGGAGTGACTAATTGTGCTACATTTTCTGTGGTGAATAGTATTAAAAATGAGTAACATCATACAAACTACATTTTTCTCAAGTCACACGCCCTCTTTTAAGAAAGCAATTTCTAAATTTTTGTACTTTCATATTTTAAGTACTTAACCTAATACATACTTAAAAAAAGCATTTTATTTTTTAAAAAATAGATAATATATACTATATCGTTTATTCCAGTACAATGCTCCAGCTAGGATTCTATCCAGATTCAAACTCATGTTCTGATTTTAAAAATTCCGATAAACCTATGAAAATGTAAATATGCTTTAGGACATTAATGTGGGGGAAACAATCCAATTTCTTGTAAATTGTTAAATTTTCGCTTGGATCCAGTGATATTTTTGGGAGTTTGAATGGTGAGCTTCATGAAAAATTCCTCAACGGATTCAAAAGAACCTTAGGTAAAAAGGCACCATTTGAAACAGAGCTAGAACACCAAAGGAAAGATCTAATTGGAACACTGTTAGCTGCCAAAAAAATATTACTGTACAACACTGTTTACTTAAAGAACTTAAAGTCATCATGCAATATATTATGCAGCAACACTGTTAGTTTGTGCTGACATCTATATTTGTGAATGTTGTGTGCACCAAATGCTCAACAAAGAAGGCAAGAGTATTACTTTCTAGGATCTAAGTTGAAATTCAACAAACCATAAAAAAGAAACAGCAATTTTTTATTAGTTTCTATCAGACCATATATTTTTGTAACAAACTCAATGTAACCAAGGCAAGTAAAGGAAAATATTGTTTAAAAACAACAAATTACAAAAAAAAAATCAAACAACTAAAATAAAAAGCTGTAACAGTACTTGGTATTTGTTTAGGCATGCCTCTGATTCTCTGACTAAGAATGTTTTGCGACGTTTTTATGGGTGGAATTGCAGGCGGTGGTTTAGGCCAAGATCGTCGTGCTGTCATGCATGAGTGAAAGAGACAGGTAAAGTAAGCAAGCAGGCGACCGAGTGAGCAATGATACAAGTAATGGAAAACTCATATAGTGAAAGAAATATATGCATAGTTACGATAATTCAGGAGGTAATCTTGTAACTGCTAATTACAGTTGTAACTAGATGTTTCGAAAGATCTCAACAATGCACCGTATAGCAGATAATTTAAGCACAACACATGAAATTTGTCTTAATATTACAGTCAAATTCTCTTTTTGCTGGCGTTATTTTATTCAAGTTATGTTAAATACTGCAATTCACTCAAATACTCAGCTATACGGTTTTCTTTACAGAAACTATTTGAATTTAGTAATGAAATGGCACAGGAAATCAAAATTCTAAAAATAATTCTATCCTAGAAAATAGCTTTCAAATCTATTGTTAAATCAGGTATTTTGTTTATCATTTACTTCTTCGATGTATGCTTGTTGTTTATTTTCCTGATGACTACAATTAGGATCAATGGGGACTCATTTCATGGACAATAATCTAGCAGAATGGATTGCTCATGCATTGTAGCACCCACTTGGTATACATTCCACTTCCACTGAAGACAATGAGGTGTTCAGGAGGTTCTACAATGATGGTGCAATTTTACTCCGTCAGATTAACACCCAGGATGTGATGTTGAAAATTAGGTGACATCCCTGCGTTTGGAACTTTATGATCACTCATAGCTTGGTCAATAAAGATAAGAAGGAGCAATTAATGAATCAATGCTTTCAACATTCCTGTCCCTTAAAAAACTAATAAACCAGTAGTCTAGGGAAGGTCCAGGTTTGAGACTGAAGAGGAAGTTATTGTAATAGAAGCCTCAGATTTAGATACCATCAGAAAAGGGGAAAGAAGAAGAGCTATTGAGTAAATAGTTCTAGCAAGGGATATCAAAAAAATTAAAAATTAGGAAAAATTAAGGGTCAATATTCCAAAATATTATAGAATTAGATGCATTTGTATGGACTGATAGACACAGAAGCTACAATGGGACTTAAGTTTGGAGAAGACAAGGAACTTAATATTCTTGTTAAATAATATATTAGGAGAAATGTTGGGAGGGCTAAAACTTCTTGGCTGCAGAACTTGCCAAGTTAACCACACTGCATTTATGTAAGAAGGGCAGGACTTCTACCTACTGGTAGCAAGTGCCATCGGCCCTGCTGAAAGTCACAGGGTCACCTCAATGTCAAAAGAAGTCCAATAACCTAACAATGGTAGATAATGTAAGAGAATTACCACTGCTTCCTTTTCTTAGGCAGTAAAGAAACCCCAAAACCATCACCCTCGATTCTTAAACCAAAAGATAAGTTGGCATGCAGAGCATGTTATTTCAATGGTTTTCTATTTCTTCCACCTACAAACTGTGTTTGGAGTTTTCTCACAAGCTTCTCTCAAACTTAACTGGACCAATCGTATTCTGCAGCAAGTAACTCACCCCATCTCCACCCCCGACCCCGCAACTCCCTAAAGACATCCACTATCTGCAAGGCACAAGTCAGGAGTGTGATCAAATACTCACCACCTGCCTGGATGAGTGCGACTCCAACAACACTCAAGATGCTTGTCACCAGCTTGGACAAAACAACCTGCTTGATCAGCACCCCATCCACCATCTTAAACATTCACTCCCTCCACCACCAATACAAAGTGGCAGCAGTGTGTACTATCTACAAAATGCACAACAACAATTTGTCAAGGCTCTTTCAACAACACCGTGTAAACTTGCAACCAGTATCACTTATAAGAAGGGCAACAAATGCATGGGAACACCACCACTTGCAAGTTCCTCTCCAAGGTACATACCTTCCTGACTTGGAACTATATCACCGTTCCTTTACTGGGTCAAAATCCTGGATAATTTTCGGGACAAGCAACAAATGCTGGCCTTGCCAGCGATCCGCACATCCCATGATAGAATAAAAAACACCCTTACATCTATCTCCCATTACTGTCTTCCTTTAGCACCTCTGCTCTCTATCCTATTAGCTGTCTGCACCCATCTATACCCATGATATATACTTCAGATGCTTAATATCATTTAATGCCTTGGGTCTTATTCCAGAAAAACCTGGGAGCGGCGGGAATAAGAGGTGCAAAAATAAAGCCATTGTGGCAATTCCCACAAATTTTGCATTGGCATGGGGAATTCTTCGTAATCCTGCCCTTGCTGGCGCCATTGCGGAAGTGGGCAGTTTTTTTAAACACCACACCCCCATCCCACTCTCACATTTATAGTGGAGTCTGGCCCATTCAGTAAGTAGACATGGCTCATGGCCTCTCAGAGACAGCGTCAACCATGGGGGAACCCCCACCCCAAAAAGTCACCTGCTCCTGGAATTCCATTGACAGGCTTTGAAATGCAAAAAAGAAAGTTCTTTCAGTTTCAATAGTTAGATAAAAGCAAAATACTGCTGGAAATTTGAAACAAAAATGGAAAATGCTGCAAAAACTCAGCAGTTCTAACAGCATCCGTGGAGAGAAAAACAGAGTTAACGTTTCGAGTCTATATGACTCATCTTCAGAGCTAAAGAGAAGTAAAAACGTGATGAAATTTATACTGTTTAAGGGGAGTGGAGCAGGTGAAGCTGGATAGAAGGCCAGTGATGGGTGGAGGCAACGGAGAGTTTGACAAAGATGTCATGAATAAAAGGACAAAGGGAGTGTTAATGGTAGTGGTAAGGGCTAAAGGAGGTGTCTGATAGTGGCATTAAGGTAAGAAAGCAGAATGTGATAATAGCATGACAAGGATAAGTACTCTGAAAAGAACAACATGAACAAGTGACAGCTGGCCCTGGTGGGGGTGGGGTGGGAGGATTGGTGGGAAAAAAAGATTGAAAATAGGATAAATGGTAGGGATAAAACTATGGGCAGGATTTTACCGTCGGCGAGCGGGGGGTGGGGCCCGCTCGGCAACACGTAAAATGACACGTGGTGAGGTCGGGCGGAGCTCCCAACATCACCGCGCCCCATTTAAATTTTCAGGTAGGCGGGGGCTCAGCAAAATCAGCTGACCTGTCAATGGCCAATTGAGGCCATTGACAGAGTCATTGAACTAATTAATGGACCTTAAGGTTGGCAGGCAGGCCAGGAGCCCCAGTGGGCATTAGAAAAAACATGAAACCTCATCCAAGGGCGGAATGAGGTTTCATGTAGATTTTTAAAAATTTAATTTAAGTTTTTAAAAAAATTATGGACATGTCCCAACTCATGTGACAGTGTCACATGAGGGGACGTTAGGGATTTTTTTGTTCTATTTTTAGTATTTTTTATTATAGAGCCGATCTCCCTGAGGCAGCATTTAGCCTCAGGGAGATGAGTGCAATGAGTGCGCTCTTTCGTGTGCATGCGCAAAAGAGCGCACTCTTGGGTTTCGGGATTCCCCCCCGCCCACACAGGGAGTGCATAGCACTTCCATGCTTTGGTCATGCTGGGCTGGCCTTAATTGGCCGGAAGGAACGGTCCTTACGGAATGCCGATGGGTGGGGGGTGTGGGGGGCGGTGGGTGAGGGGAAGATTTGTTTGGTGGTGACATCATGCTGGAGTTGGCGGAAATGGCAGAGGATGATCCTTTGAATGCGGAGGCTGGTGGGATGATAAGTGAGGACAAGGGGGACCCTAGCATGGTATTGGGAGGGAGAGGAAGGTGTGAGGGCAGAGGCGTGGGAGATGGCTTGGACATGGTTGAGGGCCCTGTCAACCACAGTGGGTGGGAAACCTTGGTTTAGAAAGAGGAAGATACGTCAGAAGCACCTTTTTGGAAAGTGGCATCATCGGAACAGACTGAATGGAGGCGAAGGAACTAAGAAAATGGGATGGAGTCCTTACAGGAAGCAGAATGTGAGGAACTGTAGTCAAGGTAGCTGTGGGAGTTGGAGGGGTTGTAATGGATATTGGCGGACAGTCAATCACCAGAAATTGAGACAGAGAGGTCAAGGAAAGGAAGGGATTTGTTGGAGATGGACCATGTGAAGGTGATGGAGGGGTGGAAATTGGAAGCAAAATTGATACATTTTTCCAGGTCCAGATGAGACCATGAAGCAGCACCAAAATAGTCATCAATGTACTGAAAAAAGAGTTGTGGGAGGGGGCCTAAGTAGGACTGGAACAAGGAATGTTCCACATACTCCATAAAGAGATAGGCATAACTGGGGCCCATGTGGGTACCCATAGCCACACCTTTAATTTGGAGGAAGTAGGACAAGTTTAAGGAGAAATTGTTCAATGAGGGAACAAGTTCAGCCAGACGGAGGAGAGTAGTGGTGGATGGAGATTGTTTGGGCCTCTGTTCAAGGAAGAAGCAGGGAAGTGGACAAGGTGAGAAAGAACGGAGTCAAGATAGGAAGAAATGAGTTCCGTGGGGCAGGAACAAGCTGAGGACACCTCCAATTCTCTTCCCAGTCTCTTCTCACCTACATCCATGATTCCTCTGATGCCCTCCGTCATGTCAACAATTTCTAGTTCCCTGGCCCTAATCACCTCCTCTTCACCATGGACGTCCGATCCCTCTACACCTCCATCCTCCACCAGGATGGTCTGAGGGCTCTCTGCTTCTTCCTTGAACAGAGGCCCAAACAATCCAAATCCACCACTACTCTCCTTCATCTGGCTGAACTTGTTCTCTCACTGAACAGTTTCTCCCTGTCTCACTTCCTCCAAATAAAAGGTGTGGCTCTGGGTACCCGCATGGGCCCCAGTTATGCCTGTCTCTTTATGGGGTATGTGGAACATTCCATGTTCCAGTCCTACTCAGGCTTGCTCCCACAACTCTTTTTTCGGTAAATTGATGACTGTTTTGGTGCTGCTTCATGCTCTCATGGTCTACACCTGGAAAAATTGATCAATTCTACATCCAATTTCCACCCCTCCATCACCTTTATATGGTCCATCTCCCACACTTCCCTTCCCTTCCTTGACCTCTCTGTCTTAATTTCTGGTGATAGACTATCCACCAATATTCATTATAAGCCTACCGCCTCCCACAGCTGCCTTGACTACAGCTCCTCACACCCTGCTTCCTGTAAAGACTCCATCCCATTCTCTCAGTTCCTTTGTCTCCATCACATTTGTTCCAGTGATGCCACTTTCCAAAACGATGCTTCTGACATGTCTTCCTTCTTCTTTAACCAAGGTTTTCCACTCACTGTGGTTGGCAGGGCCCTCAACCATGTCTGATCCATCTCCTGCGCCTTTGCCTTCACACTCTTCTCTCCCTCCTGTTGGGCCTATTGAGTTTATCCAGCATTTTCTATTTTTGTTTCAACAGTTAGATACTGTATTGTAAGTTAGACATGTTGTTACTGCAGTGTTTGATTATAAGATTCTGTCCTGAAAAGATAATTTGACTATTACAAGACTAGAAATCCCAAGCAGTCTTTTCTTCATTTTTTCATGCATAAGAACACTTTACCCATGGGATGTCTAGTGTAATAATGTGAAGTGATTTATATGTCAAGAGTCCTTTAAAAGGGAAAAAACCTTTACTTGGGAAAAAAACGTCCCCACATTATCATCATGGTCTGCTTTTTCAATGCTATGAGTGCTGCTTTGCCTCCAAAATAGCATCTGCAGTGCGCTCACACATGTTGGTTTGTTTTTTTACAACGTCGACCACTTGAGAGGATTTAGGTTTTTTGGAATGACTTTTTAGAAAGAGAGTTTTTTTTCAGTATGGTGTTTTCGAAGGACATTTTGTTAGAAATTTATTTAATGTCCATTTCAAAACATCCTAAGATCTGACCATGGTGGATACTGGGTGAGTGGCTATGGAGGATACATGGGGGTGTATGAGGGTATGAGCAGGATATGGGGGAGGTATGAGAGGGCATGTGGGATATGAGCGGGATATGAGGAAGCACTCAGGGTGTGAGGAGGCACCAAGGGTATGAGGAGAGTGTGTAGAGGAAATGGGCAGTGGGTGAGGGGGACGGGTGTTGGTGAGGAAGGGTGAGGGTTTGAGGGCCTGACATTTATCTTCAAAACTGGGCCTATGCCCCAGTAAACAGAGGTGGGCATTCTATCCTGCCTGTCTGGCCATTCGCCCACCTCCATTGCCACCTCAGGCTTACCTCTGGATGCAGCAGGCCCAACTTCATCTCACTCTGCCTGCCCGGAACAAAAATATGGTGGGCAGGGTCCCTTTTAAAGGAGATAGGTATGTCGAGTCAGGAAGCTTCCCAACTCAATCTTCCTGCCACCTCCATGAAATCACTCCCATGTGTTCACATTAGATGCCAGTAATGCAATGTGGATGCCATCTATTACATGTCTGAACTTTATGAAAACTAACACCATTATAGAATTGCAGGCCCTCTTATACTATTGTCTAGAAGTCATCCCAAAATGGATGAATTCTTCGGGCTTGCAGAATACGTTATTAATGATGTGGGAATGCATGGCTGCTGTGGTTGCCACTTGCAGCTTGGAAGGAGCCAGTGGCATAAAAGTTGTTAGTTATATAGGCTTTGACAACAACTTGCAGTGCATTCAAGTGGTTCACCTGGGCTGTACATCAGTGTGCAGAAACTGGAACAAGTCATTCATGGTTTAATGAATCGAAGTCTGCAAAGGCAAACCTCCTCACTCATTCTTTTGTTAGATTACTGAGGCCTATAGACTTTTGTGGGGCACAATAACAGGTTAGCCCTGCTCCTTCTATTAAACTGCCTCATTCCCCTTTGTTCCTGTCCTCCTCCTCATCCTTGATCAAGATTGCATTCAGAAAAGCCCATACCTCTTTATATTATACCTTACTATGGGTTAAAAATTGCAGTTGATGAGAGCCATTTCAAAGGCTATTCAACTTTCTTGCCAATGCAAGACAAATCCTAAAATATACAATTAAGTCTGAGATATATGTAAAAATTGTAAGGTTGCAGTTAATATTAAATGGAAGAATTCCATCAGGAAAACCACTCTAGTGATGAAGTTATAAAGCCCTGGATATTCTAAAAAAGTGATGTAAACACCAAAATTACAGTGGAAGAGTGAAAGAACACCATAAAAATTTACCCCTACAACTTTTTTATCTGTTTCTTAATTAATGATCTGGCCACTTACTCTGCATACTTCCAGCTGTCACTCCCTGCGCACTAATACCCTCACCAACACCAGAAGCGTTGTGAGTGCACTGCAGATGCATTTTGGAGGCAGAGCAGCACTCATAGCATTGAAAAAACAGCCATGATGTCTTCTAACATCCCATCTGATTTGTGTATGCTGCTGAAGGGGTGGGTGAAAGAAATGGCTGATCATCTGGATTGGAAATTATAGTGGATGGAAAACAGAGCAGAGACTCAGCAGGGCAATGTTTCATCCCAAAATCTTTACCTGAAAATTAAGATACATTATACCCCTTTATCAGAAAATATAGTTTGGATTTATGGAGTTTTTTTCACCATTATAAAAAGTCTCCACTAAGCTACTTCCATTATAATTTTTCGTGCTAGTTGTGAGGATTGTATTGATTTCCTTTGTGTCCAAAGCTGAGTGTATCACTACCATGATTACTCCTTTCTCAATAATGCTGAACACATCAGTTGTTGGTTCCTTATCTTCCTTTTAATCTGTATCACTATGTGCATCTATGCTGGCTTCTGCTTTAGATTGGTGTTCGGGTGTATATATGGTATACATGCCCATTTGGGTACTTCACCGATACTGCTTGCTCTAACATGCACTTATAAACAATCAGTGCTTATAAACACAGTCAGGTCACATATTAGCAAGGTTTTTAGTCCTCATTGGTGTTTAGGCACCTGACTTTCTGTCAGTCGCATACTGGAAAATCACAGACAATATGAACAGGATTTTTCAAACTTGCTGGTGGTGGATGAAATTGATACCTTCCTATAGGTACATAACAATTCTATCTTACTGTAAAATTCACAGGTTGTGAAAGGTGTCATATAAATCTGTATTCTTTCTATTTGTGGCTGGCAGAGCTCCTTGCTGAAATTATCTTTGTGCTGTTACACTATTCTGTAATCCACATGTACATTCTTGAACTTCTCAAAATTTCTAGTGCACAAGCGGCTCAATAGTTGCTTCCAAGCATAAAAAGATCTTTACCACAAGTATGTCATTTTAGGTTTCTGCTTTTTCATTGCTTTTATAAATTTGCACATCTTACACTTCCCTCTAAGCAATGTGACACCTTGTCAATTTCATTTGTGATTCCATTAGAGGTTTGGGCAACATGCTTTATGTCTCATTTCTCCAAACTGGAGAATGTCAAGACCAATATCAGTGCTCAATATCTGATTTCTTTTTTAGGTGTTACATGATGCAAGACAAGGTTATTATTAATTTCATTACATAGGACCTTAACATATTAGACCTGTGATGGAAGGCCTGAAGGCTTTATTTAATTGTTAATTTAAACAGTAGATTATTGGAAGAAGCAGAACTTTCCTTGTATTATTAATATTTGGCATTGAGCCAAAGCAGGAGACATTAGTTTAGGTGAAACAAAGCTTGTCAAACAGGAAAGTTTTAAGTAGTGTTTCAGGGGGAGAGAAAGGTGGAGAAAAAGAGAGGTTTAGGAAGGGAACTCCAGGATGAGGTTTCCTAAAGCAAATAAACATCAAATAAAAATTTTATTTTTGAACTAAAAACATGTCCCAGCTGATCTGACAGAGTCAAATGCGGGGACATGTTTTATGACTACTTTACTTCCTTTATTTTTTTAAAAAACAGTGCTTCATCTCCCTGAGGCAGGTCTATGTCTCAGGGAGATTATGAAGCACACACTTGCGCGCATGTGTGAAGGTCGCACTCAGCCTGCTTGCCCCCCTCCCCCTGCCCACAAAGGTAGTGCTGAGCACTGCTGCTTGCATTCCAGCTGGGTGGGCCTTAATTGGACCGCCCGTGTAAAATTGGGGTGTGGAGCCAATCGCAGGCAGTGGTCAGCCTCCTGACCGCCCCCGCCGAGGCTGCACGCTAAGGGCAAAATCCTGCCCAAGTTTGCTTCTCCAGTTATCAAGAATGAACAATTTTACAATTAAGTAGTTTTTTTAAAATTCTTTCATGGGATGTAGGTGTTGCTGACATTTATTGCCCCTCCCTATTTGTCCTTGAGAAGATGATGGTGAGTTGTCCTCTGAAACCACTGCTGTCCATGTAGTGTAGGTACACTCACAGTGCTGTTCGGGAGGGAGTTCCAGGATTTGACCCAGCAACAATGAAGGAACGGTGATGCAGTTTCAAGTCAGGATGGTGTGTGGCTTGGAGGGGAACTTGCAGGTGGTGGCGTTCCCATGCATCTGCTGCCCTTGTTCTTTGAAGTGGTAGAGATTGCAGGTTTTGAAGGTGTTGGCTAAGGAGCCTTGGTGAGTTGCTGCAGCACATCTTGTAGATGGTACACACTGCCACTGTGCGTCAGTGGTGGAGGGAGTGGATGTTGAAATTGGATGGGGTGCCAATCAAGTGGGCTGCTTTGTCTTGGATGGTGTTGAGCTTCTTGAGTGTTGTTGGAGGTGCATTCATCCAGGCAAACAGAGAGTATTTCATCACACTCCTGATTTGTGCCTTGTGGATGGTGGATAGGCTTTGGGAAGTCAGGAGGTGAGTTAATCTCTGCAGAATTCTCAGCCTCTGACCTGCTCTTATAGCCACATCATTTATATGGCTGGTCCAGTTTCTGGTCAATGGTAACTCTGAGAATGTTGATGGGGGGTTTCAACGATGGTAATGCCACTGAACGTCAAGGGGTGATGGTTGGATTCTCTCTTGTTGGAGATGGTCATTGCCTGGCACTTGTGTGGTACGAATGTTACTTGCCACTTATCAGCCCAAGCTTGAAGGTTGTCCAGGTCTTGCTGCATATGGGCACTGACTGACTCATGTCTGAGGAGTCGTGAATGGTGTTGAACATTGCGCAATCATCGGCAAACATCCCCACTTCTGACCTTATGAAGCAGGAAAGGTCATTGATGGTTAGGCCTAGGACACTACCCTAAGGAACTCCTGCAGTGATGTCCTGGACTGAGATGATTGACCTTCAACAACCACAACCATCTTCTTTTGTGCTATGTATGACTCCAACCAGTGAAGCATTTCCCCCTGATTCCCATTGACTTCAGTTTTGCTAGGGCTCCTTGATGGATACTTGGTCAAATGCTGCCTTGATGTCAAGGGCTGACGCTCTCACCTCACCTCACCTCTTGAGTTCAGTTCTTTTGTCCATGTTTGAACCAAGGCTGTAATGAGGTCAGGAGCTGAGTGGCCCTGGCAGAACGCAAACTGAATATCAATGGGCAGGTTGTTGCTGAGTAACTACAACAAATAAAATGGTCCCAGTACAAAAACTATTTATGAAGTATCCTACAATTGTGTACAAAAGTGTACAACAATTACTTCAATATTTTAAAGTATATATTTGTCAAAGTACCTGATTTAACATTGTTAAAGAGAAAGTGAATTATTCACATGCACTGTAAGATCAAGATTTAACCGGCTCGCCTTATTCTCTATCATTGTAACATAACATCTGAGCCTCCGAGGAAACAGAAGAATACGAATAATGTTTACAAATGGTTCATAATATGTGCAACATTATCACAATCATAAATTATATATTCTTCCAATTTCTACTAATCTGTATCAAAGTTTAGGGTAGGTAAATTAAGGATTAACTGTAGCTCCATTGGGATTGCAAGAATAAATTCTGATATATGAATATAGAAATTCAGACCAGAAGGTCATCCTTACTTTAAGTCACTGTCACTAACTTGATTTAATTGAAAATCCATATGTTAACCATTCTCAATGCAGTATAACATGGGTTTTTATACTATGAAAATATCATTACAATGAGCTTAGTGTATTCCAGGTATGGAGGTATTCACTGGATTTTTGATAGTCCCACAAAAGTATTTTGTTTACTGTTTGCAATAACGCTCTTATATGGCATCTTGGGACAGTTTACTACATTCAAGGCACTATATAAATGCAAGCTGTTGTTGTTGATTTGAACCATGAATATATCCAGGTATCAGTGTTCCAGGATGTGTCCTTTATTTCTGACTTCTACAGAGAAGTTTATGGACTTGTAACAACAGCTTGGACTTTTTTCCCTTGGACCTGACAGAATCTTGCTTCTTTCCCCACAGTAGCCAAAATTATATGTTTTTCACCAGGATGATGCCAAGTTAACAATATCAGCATGTCATACAAAAATATATTTTAAAGGAATTTAAAATTAAGGGATCTTCACCTACTCTTTCCTCTATCAGTTTACATTATGCTGCGTTTACAATCTTTGATCTCAGCTATATTTATACTGTTTCTGATTTAATGGCAATGAAAATATACAGCCATGCTCTGCCAACAGGGTACTGACCTCTGCCTATAATCCTACTAAGATATTTGGAATCAGGAAGAATTCACTTTCCTGTGCTCTGATTAACATGGGCATATCTTGGACACCTGCAAAAGGAGGAGCTGGGGTTTGTTAGCTGCTGTTAGCCTGCCAATGTCACTGATCATTTGACTATATTCATAGGTCCAACTTAGAACTGGGATGGGGGAGGGTGGTGAGAAGATTACTTCTGCTGGGACGAAGGCCTGGACCCCCAGATGAGCCCCCTTTCTAGCACAGAAGCTCTTCTTATGCCACTGAGCCAAGCTACATGCTGAGTCTAAGTCTGAGGGTCTGCACCTGTAGGCACCAATGAAAAGTAGCAGCCTGAACTGAGGTTCAGCACATCTAGGTCCTGAGCCCTTCTATCAAACTTACAACTGGTTTATGATGAAACTGGGCCCATTGAGTTTTGGGGCCCAGCTCTCAAGAATTGGTCAAGCACCAGCAAAGACTTGCAATGGATTTTCCAGCCCCGTTGTTGCGGGAGCAGGCCAGCCAAAAGTCCACTGACTTTTAGCGGGATCATAAGATCCTGGTGGCAGGCGGGGCTGGAAAATCCCAGTTTGACGCTCCACAAGTACACTCAGAGATTACTGGCTTTGGTCAATACCTACAAATGGTAAAATCAGAACTTAACCCCAGATGAAAAGACAGGCATGTTACTTATAGTCTTAATATTACAATGCTTTCAAAATGTTTGTGACTGATGTCCTCATGTAATGACTTTCTTAACTCCTGTCCTAAAGTAAGATCTAATATTACCAGAACTTTCTAGTCTAACTGTTAATACGTAGTTGCTGAATGGCTCTTTATGAATCTGTCATACACTGATGTAGGCTATGTACAGGTTGTTTTGCTTTAAAAGGTAAATTGGGCATTTTAATCAACTATATCTACAATTGGAAGAAGTATTTCCTTGGCTCAGATGATACATACATACTTTACTATGATTCAGAGAAGAGGCAAAGATCCTTAAAAAACTAATGTCAGTAAAATAAAACACAACTGAAACAAAACTTCATTATAACTGATCTTCTTGTACAGGTCAAACATTACTTTGTACAGAAAACTATGCTGCAATTTGTGCACATAAATGCATTAAATGCTGATCAACATTAAAAATAAAACTGCAAGTTGCACTCTCTCCAGAGCTATGTTTCAGGGTATATGGGCAGAACTTTACACCCCGGTTTCAGCGGGGATGGGGCCGTAAAATGCAGCGGGCCGTTATAAACCCCATTGAATGTAAAATCCCGCTGTCGTAAAATTCTGCCCTATAAGTTCGCAGAGATCATGGAACTAAAGACATTTTATGTGCTTAATAAACAAATAGCAAAGATGTGGTACTCTTCATTGTAAGATATATCATGTTCATTATTTATATGTGTAAAATGCAATTGTTTATCCAATTTATTTTTGACCCGCTGTCAGAAATAAAATTGATTTGTTTTAACATGTGGCCACTGGAAAATTTAGGAACAAAAATTATTGAATGATTAATAGCATTAGTAAAATGTCATGTTAAAGATAGCTATTGTTGCTACAGCTGTTTTGATCGGTGAAATATAATTTGATGTACTTTAATTTTTAATTTACTTTAATTATTATAATAAACTCTGAAGATGATGTAACTTGCAAACTAATTAAAATTCCTGATTGTTTACCTCTAAAGCTATAAAATTGTTGCCTACTAATACTATTCCATACTTTCTATATATATAGACAGCACAAATTAACTCCTTAAGTGTTTCTACCCCAGAGACTCATTAAATATTAATTGAGCCTGCTGAAGAGTACCTCAGAAGAAGTTAGGCTGCTCAAAATTATTTTCAGATGTTAGAAATAATCTAATGATGTTGTCCTACTACATTAAGATGTAGAATACAATAGTTCACCTGGATCCTTTTGATTGTCTATATGAAAGAGAGAGCAACAAGGAGAGAAAGGGAGAAAAACAAGACAAATATGCACGATTAATGAGCAAGTGAACCAAAAGCTACACCCTAGATGTGTGGCACCAATGACGTGCAAAAAGTTTGCCCAATGCCTCCAACTCCCCTCAACAGAATGGATGCTATTATAAAAGCCTTCCACGCAAAGGGCAATACTGGTGCACCACACAGATGGATAGTCAGCAATTAAGATTCTAAGATGAAGGCAAGCAATGGACTCAAGATAGAAGTGAATCACTGAATCCTAAAATGTAAAAAAAATCAGATGATCCTTCAGCAGCTTGAAATTGAGAAAAGATTAAGGTATGTAAAAAGAACATGTATGTATATGATTACATTTGTTTAATTAGTCACAGACAAGACAGACTAAAGTTAAAATATCCACAAAGATCTCACAGAATGCCTTTATCCACAGTGATAAACAGCTCATTTCTCACGGCCAGTTCCGTGATATTGGCTAGAAATGCGAGTCCTGGCTTTGTATAGTGTACTAATGACAAGTGCTTACAACTCAGGAATACACAGAAGCAAAGTAAAAATGCATTCAAGTCACAGACAATAACAATAACTTAAAAATTTACAGATATTTTGAGTTCATCACAAACAATGGGCCATGTGTAAAAACCTGGTGTAGATCAAAAGCTGGACTTCAAACATTCGAGATCACAAACAGAAGCAACAGACAAGGAGGCTGAGGGAGGAAAAATGCAAGAGTGGGATTGGTCAGGGACTGGCTTTGACTGGCGTGAAAATCATGTCAACAGAAAGAGCGAGAGACAGTGTGGAAAGGATGTGGTAAGTACTCACGAATGGTTAAATCCATCACTTGAGAGGCCAAGCAGAAGACAGGATGCTCATACATTTCTCTGTTTTTCCCTATAAAAGAGGATTTGGGCATGCAAGAAGCTTAGGTCAGAAGTAAAGAGATCATAGGTCAGAGGAAAATTATATTAGGTCAGAAAGAATAAAAAGCTTTGGCGTTGTTTGGGATATTCATTGGACAGTAGAAAAAGATATTTGAATTTGTAGATAATTCAGGTTTAACCATTCAGCATGCTCATGAGTCACAAAAGAAGCTGTGACTATGATTTTTGACAAATCTCTTCAGATTTTGTAATCTGTTAATGATAAAACATAATGAATAAAGGAAAACAGAATTTTGTTGATTTAGGCTACAAGATACTAAATGCAAATGCTTTTAGTATCTACACCACTCTCAGGTATTTCTTCATAGGCATAGTCGTAAGCACTTTCCCAACTGATTGATACTTCTACAGTTAGGCCATTATTGTACTATTAAGATGCTTTTTGACTTTAATTGATTACATGGTAAACCATGTTGTCAAAAGGATACCATCTATTGAGCCAATTGAGCTTTGAATAAAATCCTTGCATGTTAATAATGAAACAACAGGGAATGGAACATACTGGCCTATTTTAAAATTTCAGGCAGTGTATTTGAGCTATTTTCAATAAAGTACAAAATGGACTATGCCCATGTAAGGAAGCCTGGTACATGCAGTTGGTGAATGCTGGGTTGCTGAGACCACAATCCCTGCATGCTGGCCACTAAGTACTTCTACTGTCACTTTTTTAGGATATAAAAAAGTGACTAAGTCAATAAACAAGAAAGGAGAGAAGCAGAAAAGAACAGGTAGTGCGGAATGAATTACTTCTCTGAACAAAGAGCTGGAAAAAAAAGTGTTTGGTTGCTTCATAGTATTCCCAGACCTAAAAGTCACAGTGCAAAAGAGGGTACATTAATGGAACCAGAAAGAATTGAGGCACAAAAGGGAAATAATCAAAGACTATGGGATCTACACTGGAATTGAATGCATTTTTACTTACACATACCGATCTTGTGCTCAAGCTTACTAGAAATGCACTCAGCTCTGTCTAAACTTGCAGAGAACTGCAGATCTCACCAGCTAAGTAAGAATCTAACATTTTCAAACAATAAAAAGATGTTAGTTTGTTTACATTATTCCACAACTTTATGTTACTGACAAAACTATAAGAAATATAATTTTGAACCTCAACATATCAAAATAAATTAAACTCCAAATCCTCCACCTATTCTACAAAATGCCTTTAGTGCCCAATTCTTAACTCAAACATTTATGCTCTTTGCTGCCTAACTACTTCTGATAAATGAAAACTCTCCCTTTAGTACACAATTAACTTTGTGACAACAACCTGTAAAAATACCGTTACCTTACAAAATATACAAAGTGCCTGGCACCTTTAAGCACCTCTTCACATACTTCTGCTCTTTAAAAATTAGAAGTTTCCATAAAGGCAGGATTATGGCTGATTGCCATTTGATGGATCATTCTACAGGTCTTAACACTAAGAGATATTATAGTTTGTTTCTTATCTTGGTGTCAGGTCTATTTAACTTGCAGAAATGTCTTACTCATATCAGCTACAAGAAACTAGTGATTCACCTGTAGAAACTGTTGACCTGTAATGGTGTAAGCAAGGGAGTGAGGATAGATTGGTCAAACATTAAAAGTAATTTGAAGCATGTCAATTATTTAAAAAATTTGTAAACTAAAAAGAAAATGTATCGGTACATAAGGGCTATAGTCAGCAAGATCAATTACCACTTTCATATCTTGCTTTGAAAGTAAAAAAAATTAGACCCTCCCCATCTTCACATGAACATTATATAAATTCACAAAATCCTGTTGAACAGAAGGTTAAAAATCAGTAAATATAACAACCATAAACAAATCAAATATGAACTTGACTTCAACAGACACGCTGCTAAATTATCATTGTACAGATAGTACTTATTAGACAGATTTGAATTAGAAAACACAAATCAATCCTTTTTTTTTAAAAGAGATTCTCTCTTTCATATCTTTTGAAGGTGACTTTCTATTTTAAGTTTTTTAGACTGAATTTCCACAAAGTACTCCAGCACATTTGATGGCATTTCAGTTGAAGAATTACAAAAATCCTGGAAAAACAGTGTAAATAGTGTAATTTTGTGGGGGGAGGGGGGCGGTCCACAGCTCCTGCACCGAAGATACAGCAGAAAAGTGGGAGGACGCATATTGAAATTCACTGCCTTTGCATTTAATTCTCTTCCCTTCTCATTTCTTCTACATTATCCAGGTGCTGAAATGACCATGGATGGGAGGTTGGGTTATCCTGTCCCAGGCTTCCAGCAAAAAGCTCTTTTATATAGGCCCCAAACATGATACGTGATTGTGGCCTGTGGATGCGTTCCTGTCCTATTTTTATTCTGTTTTTGAGGTTGTGCCTTTTTCTTGACCTGACAACAACATAACTGAAATCAGGAACTCAGCAAGTATTGGAAGACAAACTTGTGCTTCTTCATTGTGTGGCACTGTGCATTAATGCTCCATAGAACCATAGAAAGTTACAGCATAGAAGGAGGCCATTCGGCCCATCTTGTCAATGCCAGCCCGAGGACACCCAGGTGCCCTTTCTAATCCCACCTTCCTGCACCCGGCCCATAGCCCATAATATATCCAATACAGTGCAACACCATAATAAGATCTCCCATATTTCTGACATTCTTGGACATGAGTGTAAGTGACAGTAGATCTAATGTTAATATTCTCTTACCTCACCACACAGCACAATATAAGCAATTGCCCTTTGGAACTCTTTCAAATTCCAGTGAAGGTGCAGAATAAGTTTACTTTCTTTTCATAAGTGCTGGTGATAGTAAAATGTTGTTAAGCTGTACTCAAGATTTCTGTTTTTGTTGCATAATATATCTGTTAATGAAGGTCACTTTTTTTTTAGAGATTCCCAAATCTAAACTAATGAATTATGACAAATCAGATTACTGCCAGGATTCATAATTCTAGAGATATTGTGGTTTGAGTTTGTATATACATTGTGTGTTGAAACACTGCACATTAAATTTATCATTGATTCTTAAGTTCTTCAACAAAAAATAAATTTATTTCCGATGTAGTGTGCTATGAATAACTGACACTAATAATAATAGATCAGATCTGCAATGCACAGCTCATAAATCTTTTAGCACTAACTATAAGTCACTAAAAAGTGTATAATTTGCTTATAAAATATCCAAATTTTATTTTCAGGACTATATACATTTAAAAATACAACATTTCTGAATAAACACTCATTTACATATGGATTTTTCTGAATAATCTGTCCCCAAGTGCTTCATTCAGTGAACTGCTTTCATAAGAAATTACTCTGTTACTTACCTTCAATTTTGGCATACTCAGAAAGTCTTGTGTAGTTCACTAGAGCAGCTTTCTCCAGGCATTTCCGAATTACAACTTTAACCTCTTCTTGAGGAACAGGAGTTACTATATCCTTCATCAGCACCTTTGCAATTATAGAAATGACAGTACATTATATATATGTCCTGAATTATGGAAATGGAAGCTCTTTATGACTTGTCCCGTGTGACTTTCCCTGACACCTGGTGAAGTTGGAGTGGACAGCAATTAATATCTCTCCCCTAAAGATTGGGCCTGACAATATCTGCAGTATTTAGGAGGAATTCTTAGAGGCATTGGATAATTATGCTTTAACCACACACATTAACCATAAATTACTCCTGATAATGTGAAATTCACACAGTAAAATATTAACTACTCACCCTCTCCAGGAGAGACAGGGTAGCCTTTAATGCACCCTCAGGTCGTCCAAAAGGAAAGCAGTACCTGTTAGCAAGACAGATTTTATTAATTACTTACCAACAGGATATTTTAAAATTTTCATCCTGGGTAACCTGGTAGACCACAAAAAGCACAGTTCACTGAATAACCCCAGCCTCATTATTAGTGTAGATTAAAAGAACGGTAACTTACTCTGCATTACAATACTTACGCATCCATGTGGTGTCTGGACCAAGGCTCTAATGAGGTCAGGAGCTGAGTGGTCCTGGCGGAACCCAAATTGAGCATCAGTAAGCAGGTTTTTAGCTGAGTAAGTGCCACTTGATAACACTGTCAACAACACTTTCCATCACTTTGCTGATGATTAATTCGCGGAATTAAAGAAAAGGTAGCTGAATGCTCAGCCTCCATTTTTTCACCCATTGAATTGTATTTTTTAAAATTCACTCCTGGGTTGTGAGTTTCGCTGGCAAAGCCAGCATTTGTTTTCCATCCCTAATTGCCTTAAAGAAGGTGGTGCTGCCTTCTTGGACTGCTGGAATCCACGTGGTGTAGGTCCACCTGCAGTGCTGTTAGGAAGGAAGTTCCAGGTTTTAGACCCAGTGACAATGAAGGAATGGTAATATAGTCTCAAGTTCAGATAGTGTGTGGCTTGCAGGGGAACTTGCAGGTGGTGTTGTTTCCATGCATCTGCTGGTCTTGTCCTTCTAGGTGTTAGAGGTTGCTGGTTTGGAAGGTGCTGTCGCAGGAAGCTTAGTGAGTTGCTGCAGTGCACCTTGTAGATGGTACACACTACAGCCACTGTGCTGTTGAAGTTGTACAAGCAAATAAAGAGTATTCCAACACACTCCTGACTTGTACCTTGCAGATGGTGGACAGGCTTTGAGGAGTTAGGTGGAGAGTTACTTGCCATAGATTTTCCAGCCCCTGACCTGCACTTGTAGCCACAGTATTTACGTGGCTGGTTAAGTTTCTGATCAATGGTAACCCCCAGGATGTTGATGGCGGGGTGTTCAGTAAAGGTAATGGGGTTGGAATGTTTAGGGGAGGTGGTTAGATTCATTTTTGTTGGAGATGGCCATTGTCTGGCACTTGCATGGGTGGGAATGTTACTTGCTGCTTATCAACCCAAGCCTGAATGTTGTCCAGGTCTAGCTGCATAAGGGCACAGACTGCTTCAGGATCTAAGAAATTGTGAATGGAACTGAACAATGTGTAATCATCAGCAAACATCTCCACTTCTGGCCTTAAGATGGAGGGAAAGTCATGGATGAAACAGCTGAAGATGGTTGGGCCTACACACTATCCTGAAGAACTCCTGCGGTGATGTCCTGGGGCTGAGATGATTGTCCTCCAACAAACACAACCATCTTGCTTTGTACAAGGTATGATTCCAACCAGTGGGGAGTTTCCCCCTGATTCCTATTGACTCCAGTTTTGCTAGGGCTCCTTGATGCTACATTCGGTCAAATGCTGCCTTGATGTCAAGTGCAGTCACTCTCATCTCACCTCTGGAATTCAGCTCTTTTGTCCATGTCTGGACCAAGGCTCTAATGAGGTCAGGAACTGAGTGGCCCTGGCAGAACCTAAATGGAGCATCAGTAAACAGGTTTTTAGCTGAGTAAGTGCCACTTGATAACACTGTCAACAACACTTTCCATCATTTTACTGATGATTGAGCATAGACTGATAGGGCAGTAATTGACCAGATGAGATTTGTCATGCTTTTTTGTGGACAAGACATTCTTGTGTAATTTTCCACATTGTCTGCAGATGCCAGCATTGCAGTTGTACTGGAACAACTTGGGTCTGGGAACAGCAAGTACTGCAGCACAAGTTTTTGGTACTACAGCCAGGATGTTGTAAGGGCCATTAGCCTTTGCTGTATCCTGTGCCTTCAGCCATTTCTTGATATCACCTAGAGTGAATTGAGTTAGCTGAACTCTGGCATCCCAGGTGTTGAGGAGCTCAGGAGAAAACTGAAATGGATCTTCCACTCAGCACTTCTGGCTGAAGATTGTTGCAAATGTTTCATTTGCATGGGCGTTTAAGGCTCGCACATCACTGAGAATGGGGACATTTGTGGAGTCTCTTCCTCCGGTTTGTTGTTTAATTGAACATCACCATTCATGATTAGATGTGGCAGGATTGCAGAGCTTTGACCTGATCACTTTCAACTAAAGTCCAGTGCCTGTGATGAACAGGTGCGAGTATCCTGGGGTAACTTTCTGGGCAAGTTCAGTGGATCAAGCCCAAGTCTACAATGGTGAGGTCAGCATTGGAGGCAGCCATGCAGGGTTCTGAGAAATGTGCCTCTGCTCACCCGAAGTTTGAAATTGCCAGGTAAGTACTACACATGTGTGCGGGTCGGGACCTCCTCCAGGTCCTGAAGCACAGCAGCAGCAAATGTCTGAAAGTTCACTGCTCATTCCATCAGAAGATCTGGGCCATTAAGTTATCTTTTGCTGTACTCAGCACTAAAATGACACAATCTTGTATTATTTGCAAAAAGTAGAAAGTGCACCAACTAGCTAGACATTCTATCTGTTTGTATTCACCTAAAGTGAGTAATCTGATTCTCAAGTAGTATGCGCAGTCTCTCCTTGATCTCCTCAAAACATTCTTTTTCTTCCACTGTTACAGTTCCTATTCCATCAGGCCTGGAAAGAGAGAAAATAACATTTAGCTTTGTTCTTTCATAATTCTACTCTCAACCGGAAACTCGCAAACTAATATTCACTCATTTCTACCTTTGCACCATTCACCTGGTACCTAAAACATATCCACTTCTTAAGGCTGTGGTATAAATAGTATATACTTCTATGCTTTTGTACTGGAGTTCTCCAGCAATCCAGGAAAGCTAAATTTCATTTGGAAGGTCTGCTTTTAATCACTTACTGAATTATTTTACAACAGATTAACAAAATATAATTAAATAATAATTGGTTTTATTTTTGCCATTAAATACAGTTATATTATGATGCAGAAATACTGCTCAAAACTTACGTTTAAAGGCATATAAATCATTGTACTTTGTTATGGTTCTATATGGGCTGATGCATGGGTCCTTTGGAGCTATGGAACAAAGACACAGGCTAGAAATTGATTTAATGTTATCCTGGCTATTAAAAAGACTCTGGTGCAGATTTTCCCTCCAAGCAGGCTTTGGGCATCTAGCAGGTGAGACGTAGCAGCAAGCCACTAGCAGTCACGACACGAGACCTGGTCCATTTTGGGATTCAAGCCTCATTAACATTGGGATGGTGGGATGCATCTAGAGAATCAAGAGCCCTGGAGCAGCCCACCTGCCAGGCCCAACTGATATCTGGCTGAAAAGGGAAGGGGGAATCAGCAGTAGTGCCCAGACATCCTTTGTGGGGCTTGGAGAAACTCCTCTCTTCCTGGTCCCACAAAAATATAGAGTACCTTATGTCTCATCTTTAGCCCAGGCTCTAACTGATATAGGCTGGAGCTACAAGGGAGCATGCTCCACCCAGCGCAGTCCAGAACTGGCATCAGAATCCAAGTGACATCAAATGATCTCAATTTAAATGTTCCAATTAGCTTGGCACCCTCTTGAAGTGGTTGTCCCATCACCTACTTCAATGACCCCAGCAGAACAGCAATGGTCACCGCAGACCAGTAACAGGGCAATATGCTTCTATGATTCATTTTCAGGCCACCAACACCCTGGTTGTGTAGGGCGGGAGACTTGTAAGTATGGTCCATTTTCTGATGAGTAAAGCATGCTGACATGAAATTGCCTAAATTTTTTAAACTGATAGTGGCATTCCTTCCCAGTTTGATACCTTAAAATAGCAACCTTGTTTCAGAGGCTAACCTGCACTACTGGAATCTTTTCATCTAGTATAATAGCACTAAAAGAAGTAATTTAAGCATGCTTGCATATTGTGAACATAAAATAAAGGATTTACATTTTTAAAAGTGTGTATTTCATCTTCATTGAACTAAAAGAAGCTACAAGTTAAAAAAAGATTTTCATTCTTTTGGATTTTAAGGATGGCAAACTTTGTTTTTTTTAAAAAAAACTTGCACTTCACAATTCAAATATCTTTGTGTTAAATACTTAGTGCCACTTTTTGACCTCTTCTACTTAGTAAGCAGGGAACATATCATTAAAACGACAAGCAGGTTGCTTTTCCCAGGCTATTTCCCATATGGCTTAAGTTTTGGATGAAGTGTGTTTTATAAAAGAGAACAAATTCAGTCCTGCACAAATAAGCATTTCCTTATTATTTCACAACTTCAGGTTAAACAATATGGATAGTTCCTGAATATTTACACCAGCCAATAATCCATAATAAGAGGGAAAGAGGCCGACCTAATCCTTTCACGAAAGGAAGCAACAGCCCAGACAAACAACATTACCAGGTTCTTCAGTCAAAAGCAAAGTAGAGGGATTTGTATTTTGCTATCCAGTCCACACTAGCTCAGTCTCCCTTTCTGTAGTGTGAGTAGACTGTGAATAGAATAAACAGTCCTTTTCCATAGGCCTCCTTCAGTGTACACTTTAAGCTGTGCAAATCCCCAGCACCAGCCTGTTTGGCAACACAAAAGCATGATAAAGGATTACAGAACCTCTAATAAACCTCCTGTCAGGGGTTAATTGGTCAGCTTTATTTCTCTTTATTTGCAAGCATCATTGTGACCTTAGGCTCAGAAATTACCAACTATACTGCAGTGCCGCAGTGACCAATAAGCTAGAAAGCTGTTAATATGGCAAATCATCCCACATGAAATTCTATTCTAGAGCTTGGAAAGCAAATTCTTTTTGTGCTTATTTTGGTGAAGCTTATTTGTTACAAGCTACACATTTTCTTTTAAGTAAAAAAACAGTATGGATATAATATTATAAATATGCCTCATAATTTCAGGACCTTTTCAACAAGGTACAGGTTTGGCTAAACAATCCAAAAAAATGTTGGATTAAAGACTTCTCAAGTCCAAATATGTACCCTTTCTACTGCTAAAAGTGCTATGTGCTGCAATTCTTTTTTATTCAAATATAGAATGATGAGATCTTAAAACATTAAGCTAAGCCCTTGGCTTGAGATTTGAGATTCTCACCTGCTAATAGAGAGCTAATTATTAAAGCATTACTAAGATATTAATGAAAATGGGCATAAATCACAAAAAAGAAATCAATATTTGTACACTGACAAGATAAACTTTGCCTAGTACATTTTGCTTTAATATTACAGTTGGATGGAAACTCCTCCCAGTTTATTCAGTTGCAGAACATTTGGGTACCTGAGCTAAAAGCCGTGTTGAACATGTAACACAAAATGACATTTATTATATTGTTCACAAAATGGGCTGGATTTTCTTCCTGAAATATTTAAGCTAATACCATCACAGTGCATTTAAGAGGTTAATAAAGGTTAATAAGGTGGTTAAAAAAAGTAAAACATAAATATATTGAAATATTAAACTAGATTCTTTTTTTACATTCTATTTGCTTCCAATAATTGCAGAAATCCAAGCCTTAATTCAAAGCAGATGCTAACAGCTGGCTATTATGCGGCAAAACTCATGATGGAAACCGAGCATTTGACCACAAGAGTAGTACAATCCACAGGTCAATTGTAGCCATTTTTGGAGTGGTTTCGATGTCTCGGAGGGCCTGCCAACTGAAACCCATCATGGCCACTAGGATTTCCTTTCTCAAACAGCTGCGGACTATATTACATCTGACATGATGTGCGTCTTTCGACTCTACCTTTCAAAACTTCGGCAAACCATTTTCTCACTGTCGTTCACAAAGATGACATTTTCGGCAGTGTGATAGGAAAGATGTCATGTTGGTTGCTTTTCAAGTCTTTGTCACAGTGGTTAGCACCAGTTCTGTCAGCTTCACTCTCCTCACAGTCTCCTATCTCGGGCCATGTCACAAATAATAAAATTTCCAATGTTTTTTGTCAAAATTTACAAATAATCAAGCCCCCGCTATGCTACTTTTTATAGCTTTCATGGCTTAGTGGATCTTTCTTACAAAATGAGGAGAAAATAAGAAAAAGAATTTTTAACATTTTGCACGTGCAGAATTATATTTGGTTTAATTATATGAAAATCTGACTTAACGATAAGGATGAAGTCTGAATTTTAAAAGTTAAAGTAGCACAATAGCAAAACAATACACTGTATCTATTAGAGCTATTGTCAATATTTATTTATTCATATACAGGGAGAAAAACAGATCTCAAATTGTCTTACAGTGGAATTTACTACAAAAATGTTTCTGCAAAGTTGCTTTAAATGGAGTTATGAAATATTACTTTTTAAAACATTAATTCCATCGTTTGACAGATCTTTTCATAATAGTCTCCGTGTTTGATGATTTTATTATTAACTATTTCTTTTGAATTTTCTAAAATATCTTTCCCAAAAAAGTATGCATGGCAATATTTTGCATCATTTAGGCCAAACAATTTTCATATGTCTTCTAAGGTTTTCAAATAATAACATGCATATTTTGTAGAGAAACCTTTGTTACTTTCTACATTGACATTGATCAAATAGCAAGACCATTTCAGTGTACTGGAACCTAGGACACCAGCTAGTTAGTTTCTTCTTGGTGACAGCTTGTCATTCTGTCAGTCTTGACCTTCAGGCTGTCCTGTAACATCTGAATCACATTCGCTCTGTACTATCTGACTGACTGCAAGCTACTGTTGTCTCACTGTCTGACCCAATAATAACACAATACAAACAGACAACTTACTGCAACTCCGTCACATGAAAAAATGTTTATCTCTAGCAGATATTAAAATCTACATGCAGTTAAACCTACATTTGACCCTGTTTATTTCAATATAAATGGCTACACTTTTATTTCAACTGAAGACATCAAATGCTTGAAGAACAACTTTTTGCTTTCTGAGCTGTGTTCTAATGATCACAGAGGACTTGAATAAATCTCATTATAAAAATTAGCGTTTCTTTTGTTTTTAAGTATGCCTACCAAATGCTACCTGTCATTTACTTTTGTGAATCTCTATGCGCTCAGGTGCTCATAACCATGGATACTCAGGTAAAGCATTAAATAATACTGGTTAAAGACTAACATTCAGACATGACTTTATTTTATTTCTAGTGCCTATAAATCTTTCTTCAAATATTAACATCCATATTTTTAGTATTTTAAGTCTATGTTTCTGCTAATGTGGACTTCTAATTTTTTATGATGCATTTATGCAAAGGATTTCTTGTGAAACAGTGACATGTAAACCTGGCATGTTGATCCTTCTAAGCCAGCCTTGGAGGTGGTTTCAGTTACAAGACATTTTCTTTATCCTCTGTAGGTATTTTTCAAGAGCACCTTTTATATAACGCAATGTATAAAATACTTACAGTGATATTAAACATATGCAAAACTGAATAATGAGGGTGTCAAATACCAGCTTGGGTGGCTTAGAGACTCAGAGAATTAGTATACCAATATGCTAAGTTGGGGTATGCTTTGCATTTGTAATTCTTTATATAGCAATTCTGAGATATCAACTGTCAAAGCTAGACACAGTGCAAAAATGAAGCATCTACCCACAAGGAGAATCAGATATTGGAGGTCAAGTGAATTAGCAAAATAATCATACACCTCCTTAAGGCCAGCTACAGAACAAGATTAACAGAGATCTTGAAAAAGATCTCTTGGTTGGGAAATGATATATATTACAGTAAGGGGGAGGAGGAAATCAAAGAATGGAAATAATGAAAGAAATCAATATGGAGAGGAAAGAAAATGTACCCACAGAGACCTGTTGCCATTTCTGCTCACATTAGCTACTATCATTGCTATGTAAAATGTGCAGTTTTCTCTCACTTAACACCACCTTTAACTACACAAAATGGCACTTACCTTTTTGGCTCAGGTTTTGGTTGCGCCTTGGAATCCTTTCTAGAACCTTTTCTGGACTCCTTTCTGTCCTTTTTTAGGTCACTCTCTGGCTCATTTGCTTTGGGATTGAGTGATTTATCCCCCTCACCATCTACACTTGGCTTTGAGACAAGTAATTCTGCCACTTTCACACTTTAAATGATAGTTGGTTTGTAGAAAGGCGGAAACAGAACCAAGGAAGCGTGAAAGAAATAAAGAAAAATCAAAGTACAACAAACTAAAGAAAACATGGAAAAGGAATAATGAATAAATGAGTGAAAAACAGGAGCCAACAAAATCACTTCTAAAACAAGAGCTACACCTGTAAAAAAAATTCAATTAAAATGAAATAAATATCTTCTGCCGAATCATCTAGCATATCACTAAGTGTTAGTTTACGTGAAGCGTTGAGTAAATCCAAATGGAACTTAACTATGGTTAAATAAAGATGGTGACTTCTTAAGTTATTCCACTAAAACAACATTTATCTATCATGTAGGAGTGCGTACTAATTCTTATAAATTGCAGCATGTGAGGGATCCCCTACTTCAAATTCTTACAATACACTCACTCACTTTTCCAGAACCACTTCATCCAATTCAGGGTCGTGGGGAGTCAGAGCCTATCTCGACAGGCAATGGGCGCTAGGCAGGGTACACCCAGGACGGGGCGCCAGTCTATCACAGGGCACACACTCACTGAGGGGCAATTTACCATAGCTAATTCACCTAACCAGCAAGCCTTTGGATGGTGGAAGGAAACCAGAACACCAGCAGGAAACCCACACAGACACAGGGAGAATGTGCAGACTCCAGAGAGACAGCTATCCAAGGTCAGGATTGAACCTGGGTTCCTGGAGCTGTAAGGGAGCAACGCTAACCATTGCACCACGGTGCTGCCCTCTTAAATACTTTTTCTACTAATGAACATTTTCTATTGTACTATGCAGCCTACACGAACATATATTTTTACACTTCAATACAACATCAGAGTTATCTGCATACTTGCCTTTAACATGCTCTATGGTGATATGTATTGCTTAGTTTTCAGATGTGAAGTTGTTTATGGGATTTGTTACTGCCTTATGACCATTTCATACTTTAAGTGAATCTTCTTCCATTTGATCTGGATGGTGTCACCTCCATCTAATACTTTAAACACCATGGATATATGTCTGATAAATGTTTTGCTTGGAAATAAAACAAAGGCAGAGTAGGGTATTGGTGTGCCAGTGCTATGTTATGTGTCAGTGTCAAATGGAAAAAATGGGCACGACCATTGAATGGTAAAAAGCTTCCTGTGTTCTCAGAAAGTCATTTTCTCCTCGTCTTACCATGACAAATATTGGATTATAAATGTTCATCTCTTTTGCATAAAACTAATACAAACCCCACTGTGTTGTTCATCACAATGACTTTGGTCTCTTAAATTACACTGTAATTGAACTCTACCTGTTGCCATGAACATGTGAAGCGCAGAAGGCAAAGCTGTAGTGAAGCAGGGTTGGGTCAATCATTGCTCCATTTTCTGCCCTTTCAAGCAAATCATTGAGGTAGCAGAGATGTCTGTGACAGCCTCTGGTGCCATAACGTGCACAATACTCATCCAGCACGAATACCTGGCCAGGGCTAAACCAGCCCTGTGGAACAGAAAATTGAAATACCTCAAAAGTTTGGTAACAGATTTGATCTTGTTAATGACTCTTTGGAACATCATTTATATTACAGTAGACATGTGAATCAATAATTAGTAAATTGCCATTTGAAGTATCATTCCTACATTAGAAAACAGAAACAGTTATGAACAGAAGCATTTATAAAAGTTTATAGTAAAATTAAGTCGCTATGCTGCAAGCAAAATGGAACACCTTTTGGGGCAATTTTGTGTTATCAATGTGAGGGATTTGTTGCTCGGAATGGAACAATTTATCACTTTGAGCATCAAGCACTGTAAGCTCCATTATGGCAAAGCCATTTGTAAGATAAGAGTCCTTTTGCTGTACTTTGAGATTGCCAAATAAGTACAAAATTGCGACTAATTCTGAGCAACTCTGTTCTGTGGCTCTATGCCCACTAGAACTTGGATTGAGGTTATCCAATCCCATCCAACCAGAAGATTACATCTAGCAGAGAAGAAACTTTGTGGGGTGGGGATGGGGTGGGGTGGCAGCCCGTGCACACCTGCCCTGGGATCAACCTTTCCTCTTCTTCTAGACTTCTCCTGCAGGCCTACTCATTGCAGGAGCAAGTTGCTTTCCTGCCCTCCCACAAATGACAAGCTACAGCAAAGTCCTCATTTGTTGCCCATATCTTTCCAGATACATTCAAATGAGGCCCAAACATGAAAATAGTTTAGGTCCCCAGACAGTACTGTGGCAACTTCATGAGGGGTAGGACATTGGGAGAACTTTCCATTCTTGTTCTAGACTTTATGCCCATCTGGAAGGGCAGGTTGAGCCTTGATTTAACACCATACCTCTAACAGCCAGCATTCCCTCAGTACTGAATTGAAACAACAGGCTAGATTATACACACAGTCTTGGAAGTTGTTCTAGAACTCATAATCTTCTGTCTCAGAGGTGAGTGTGCTACGAAGGTTAACAGCTTTATATATAGTCCATTAATGTAGAAAATGCTGTCAAAATTATTTATGGGAACATGAAGAAAAAAATGGATGCCGACTTGAAAAGAAAATTGGAAGAGGTGACCAAAAGCATGGTCTAAGGGATAGGTTTTAAGGATAGGTTTTAAAGGAAAAGAGGAAGGTGGACTCGGTGAAGTTTCAGAAAGGACCCTCAGGCCATGGATCCTCAGGAGCTCAAGGCACATCCACCAAAGATGGGATGAAAGGAAGGGAGAATGCAGGAGAGATCGATGTACAGAATTAGAGAGTTTGGTGGGGCCTTGTGGTGTCAGAAATAGAGAGGGGTGGGGTCATAGAGAATTTAAAAACGTGAAACATAATTTGAAATTTCACACATTAGAGGACCGGGAGTTAACAGAGACCACTGAAGGCAGGGATGGCTGGAACAGATGAGCTTGGGAGTGACAATGGCATGGATGAGTGTTTTGGAAACAGATGGGCTGAAGTAAGGTTGGAGAAAGTCAATATTACAGAACTGGAAGTGGTTAGTGAGGAAGTGGATATGGGATCAGTGCCAAGCTCATGGTTGAATAGGATGTGAAGGTTGTGAACAGTCTGGTTCAGTTTGAAACACTGGGGTGAGCGTATGGCGTTTGTGGCAGGGATCAAAGATGATGGGTTTGGCCTCTCCAGTATTACTGGAAGAAATTCTGCCTTATCCAAACTGGATGTCAGACAACATGTTTGATAACATCAAGGCAGTGAAGGGACTGAAAGAAGTGGTGTTTAGGTAGAGTTTGACATCATTAGTGAAGCTTACAGGAGAGTTTGATTTTAAGTTCAGCAGGAATGCAGTAAATTGAGCTGCATGCCCATTCGGAAGTAGCAGCTGATAATCTCAGCCTGTTTTAACGGCCAGGTAGTCAGCAAGGTGAGGCTGCAGTCTTGAAAAATCTGGTAGGAGGAGGCCACTGCAGAAGGCCTGGACGAACAGTCCCCAGCATTATGTAAGTGGATTGGTGGGGCTTCGCAGGAAAATTCCAGTTCAAGAGAGGTGGGAGGAAAGAACTTAAAACACTTACCTTGCTGACGTCTTCTGACCCTGGCTCTTTCTGCCAGGTCTGGCCTGGTGGAGAAGCCATTATTGCTCTCCAGCTCGGGCCTCAGGTTAAAATAGTGGATTGGTTCCCAACTTTATTGGAACCTGATCTCCATATTTAAAGAGGATCCTGCAGACTTGGGCTGGGTGCAGTATTGGATGCACGGGTGTCAGGTTAGGACAAGAAATTAGTATGTAAGCTTCCCACCGCCTCTACCCCCATCCCATTCACCAACTAGTTTCTACTTGCCAGCATAGCTAAAATCAAGGCCCTTATCTCCAGATAATATCATAAAGGAGTAGTATTTGAGGAAGTGAAAGGAATGGATCATAGGGAAACTCCTGGGGGAGAATTTTCTCCCCGTCAGGCGGGCCGGTCAGGAGTGGGTGTGGAGCCAATCACCGCCTGTGATCGGCTGTGTGCCGCCATTTTATGTGGGTGAGCCAATTAAGGGCCCGGAAGCACTCAGCGCTACCCGTGCGGGTGGGGAGAGGAGAGAGAGCCAGGGCAGCTCCGTGCCTCAGGGAGATTAATTTAATAATAAAACATTGGAAAAAAGAAAAAAGAAAATTACTCAGACATGTCCCCTCGTGTGACATTGTCACATGAGGGGACATGTCAAATTTAAAAAAAAAATTTCTTGAATTTTTAAACACTTCTTGAAACCTCATCCCGCCCTTGGAAACATAAAATTCAGGCTAATTACCTGGTTAATGGCCTTAAAACGCTAATCAATTATCGGCGGGCGTGCAGTCCATTCCAGCACGCGCCTGCCGAACAAAATATCACGTGACTTTGCGATGACGCGGGTCTCATGCCCAACATCATCACGCATCATTTAGCATTCCAACATGTCGGGTGCGTGCCCGCATGCTGAAAGGAAAATTCTGCCCATGTGTTCAAATCTCATCACAGCAGCCGGGGAATTTAAATTCAATTAATTAAATATATCTGGAATAAAAAGCTAATATCAGTGATGGTGACCATGAAACTACTAGATTGTTGTAAAATTTCATCTTGTTCACTAATGTCCTTTTAGAAAGGAAATCTAAAGTCCTTACCTGTTCTAGCTGGTGTATGACTCTAAGTATACAGTAATGTGGTTGGCTCTTAGCTGCCCTCTGAAATTACCCAGCAAGCCACTCAGTTCACAAGGGGGAGGCTCACCACCGCTTTCTAAACAACAATTAGGTGGAAGGTCGCTGTCTAAGACCTTTCTGCCATAGTGCACCGAAGGGCTGGGAATAGTATAGGCCCCTTGGGCCGTACGGCTCACAATGAATGTATGTAGTGAACACCAAATGCATTATAATTGTATTGAAGCAATTCAGGGTGCAACATGATGTATGTCGATAACTCCAATATAATTTCACTGTCTGACTGTCTGTAATGACCATATTGAAATGTCTATAATATTCATTGATTGTATTAAAGCACCTCATGATCCATGTGTAAACGTTGAATATGATTGCACTTTTTGTGATGGCCATTTAGAAATATTTCGTAATGTTCTTTCAGATATTTTATGAATAAAGTATATTTTTCAAAAAAAAAAACAGCAATTAGGTATGGACAATAAATAAAAACAAAAAAACTGCGGATACTGGAAATCCAAAATCCAGGTAATTCTGTTTTTGTTATGGACAATAAATGCTGGTTTTGCCAACAACGTCCACATCCAGTGAATTAATAATAAAAATAAACTGCAGTCCCACTTAGCTGCTTACCAGAAACACTGGAGAAAGATGATACAATTGATCACATCAGAGGCTTCAGATAAGAATAATGCACCATGGTCACATTCACAGCCTTTTGCTGTTTGTTACTGAAGCTACAGGAGAGATAGTACAGGTCTAGGATGCAAAAACATGATTCAGGACTTTAGACAGGAAAGGGATATTGGATTTGGGCAATAGCTTGCAAGAACTGAGAGTCCAAGGATAGATCTTTTTTTAAGAAAAGGGGCTGATGCATCCATTTTTAAAGGGAGGGGTACATGTCTGAGGAGAGAGAACTATTTAGAACAGTGCTTCCCAATTTTTTTTCCCTGGTGTGACCCTATTTTAATGCCTCAGACTTTGTGTGACTCCAGAGTGAAAGTTGGGGGGAAGTACAACAGTTGATGAGTGGGGGTTGGGGTTGGGGGGGCGGGTGGAGGGAGAGCAGGGGAGGTTTCAGCTGTTGGGTGGGGTGGAGGTGGGGAGGTTTCAGCTGTTGAGTGGGGGGCGGTAGAAGGATTCAGCTATTGGGTGGGAGGGAATGGAGAGGCTTCAGCTGTTAATTGGGCAGGGGTAGGAGGATGGCTTCAGCTGTTGAGCAAGGGGAAGCTTGATCGGGCGGGTGGGGGAACAGAAGTTGAGCATGGGGGGAGCTGATGAAAAGGCAGGCTTTCCTCAAACAAGAAACAAAAGCAGGCTTTTTTTGCAGCAGCATTCAGGCTTCAGAGAATGGTCCATTAGGCCAGGCCCACCAACAGAAAAAGCAACGATTTAAAGGGCCTCACAGCTGCCAGAAATCAGTCTGAGCTCCACAACTGCTATTGCTGCCTCTCAGCTTGCGACCCCAAAATCTTGTCTCATGACACAGAGTTTGGGAAGGCCTGATTTATAATGTCAGCTCAAATATTAAACTTATAAACACAAAAGACCTAGAGGGGAAGTGTTTCTAAAGTGTGTCCAGGAGAATTTTCTACATCAATACGCTTTTAGTCCAACAAAGAAGGGGGATCTAGTTCTGGTGAATGAGGGGGGTCAAGTGGATTAAGTCAGAAGGGGAACATTTAGGGGACAGTGACCATAGTATGATAAGGTTTAAATTAACTATGGAAAAGGACAAGGAGCAATTCAGAATAAAAATAATTATTTGTGGGAGAGCCAATTTCAATGGGATGAGAATGGGTCTGGCCCAATTAAATTGGAATCAAAGTCTGGCAGCCAGAATTGTAGTTGAACAATGGCTGCCTTCAATGAGCAGATAGTTGGGGTAAAATGAGGGTACATTCCCACAAGAGGGAAAGGTAGGATAAACAGTGCTAGAGCTCCCTGGTTGATGGAAGATATACGACAGCTGTCATATTGATAATACCAGTGAGAAACAGGTTGAACATTGAAAGTAAAGAGAGGAATTGAAAGAATAAATAAGACAGAGCAAAGAGAGAGTATGAGAAGAAACTAGCAGCTGACATAAAAGTCTTCTTTAGTTATATAAATAGTAAAAGGAGCAGTAGGGGCGATTAGGGATCAAAAAGGGGATCTATTCATGGTGGCAGCGAGAGCATGGCTGGAATATTCGATGAGTACTTTGCATCTGTACCAGCGAAGAAGGTGCTACCAAAGCCATATTGAAAGAGGGGATTGTTGAGACACTGGATGGGCTAAAATTTGATAAAGAGGTGGCATTAGCAAGGCTATTGTATTTAAAATTGATGCCACCAGGACCAGATCAGATGCACCCAAGGATACCAAGGGAAGTAAGGGTGGAAATTGCGCAGACGCAAGCTGTAATCTTCCAAGCCTTCTTAGATACGTTCGGGGGAGGGGGGGGAGGTGGGTGCATGGGGTGAATGGGAGGGCATGGTGCCAAATGAGGGGAGAAATGCTAGTATTATACCCTTGTTTAAAAAAAGTGTGTAACAATAACTCAAGCAACTACAGGTCAATCAGTGTATCGCAGTGGTGGGAAAGCTTTTAAAAACAATAATCCTGGACTAAAATAACACACACGTGGGCAAATGTGGATTAATTAAGGAAAACCAGCATGAATTTGTTGCGGGCAAATTGTGTTTAACTACTTTTACTGAGTTTTTTGATGAGGTAGCAGAGAGAGTCAATGTGCCTGATTCTTCACTCTATTGTCACCACTGCCCCTCCCAACCGGAGGCGGGGTAACGAAGGAAAATCCAAGCCCAATTTAAATGCAGAAATTTGCAGCAAAAATAGCTACAATTTTATGAAACAGAACTGAAATCTCCTAAAGAGTAATAAAGAATGTTTGTGTTGCCATTAAGTTAGTATGTATGATTTTGGTTGCTCCACTTCAGTGTATGCTTTTTGATCTTTTATATCTATTTAGGATAGAATGAAAATTTGCCAGCTCAAATAATTTTCCCATTATATTCAAAGCATTATAATTTTATAAATGAGTAATATACTTGCCAAACAAGAATAGGAATCATTAAGTCTGTGGTCCAGAGTCAGCCTTTGTAGCGTTTCAAAGAGTGTAGCATGATCAAACATACAAGGATTGGCAGAGATAAATTCATCCATCCCATGCTTCTGCGCTCTGTCTGCATCTGTTTTCCAGGCACATATACAGAAAAGAGTATACTTAGGGAAAGACTTCAAAGATGATAATTAAGCAGACAAATTGAGCAAGCAAGCTCTTTAGGATTATTTATCCTTTTAACTACCTGGGCTTGATTAATCTTTCAATTTTTACTTTCAAAAAACTTTTCATGCAAAAGATTTTATCCCTCTGGAACATGATATTCAATTCCAGTACAACATAAATGTAAAAATACATTGCACATTACACAAACAACCATATCCATCAAGTCCCATACGATGTGTACTGATATCTAATTAACATATTTTTACTGTAAGATATTTTACACAATAGATTCTGCCATTCCACAGAATTCAATTCCAATTCAGATTTTATTTAAGGATTGTTTTGCCACTAGGTACCAGAAAAATTAATAGAACTGATATGGTTTCCAATGTTGGTCCATTTTGGTCACAGCAGTTTGTGTCAAATTTTAACTGAGAAGTTAAACGAGAATATTTTATTTGAAAGAGTACATACTGTATGTCACAAAATTGAGATCACAATTGTTTTACAATAGAATCAGTCTTAAAATTAATATGCTGGTGCAGGACTAAGATTAGAACCATAAAACGGACCAGTCCTGTCCTGGGAAACTGTACTGAAACCAGTTCTCAAACAACGTTAGTGAATGTTTAGATTGGGTATAATATTTTAGTTTCTTATTTGCATTTTCAAAATGAATTATTTAGAAATATATAAAATTCTCAATTAAGCTAACAAGACGTGGACAAATCAATAATGTTGATTTCGAGCATCCTGGAGGGTTGGGGGAGGGGATATAGGAGAAATCTTCCAGTCCAGGCTGAGATACCTGAATGTCGATCTTTTTTGCTCAAGTGCACCTCCTGGTGGATTGACTGAGGAGCTGCACTAACAACATCTGTGCTGGTCTATTCCATATACACGATGACATTTGTTAGTACGGTTATGGGGACTAACTTGTGTGAAGGAGGGACAAAACAGACGTGAGATAACAGTACAATCAACAGAAGGAAGTAGTGATATCAAGTGGAATCATTTTAAATACATACAGATTACATTTTAAATGCAAAATTTATTGTTTATATCAAGTTAATGGCATCAATAAAGCAAGAGGTAATTGTAATCTTTACAACTCATTTGAGTTGGGGTATGACTGAAAAATCAAAGATGATTAATACATGCAATGAAATGATTCAGAATACTTCATTGCAGCTTAAAATGGATTCATGATAGAAAACAGTCTGACACTATATCTGTACTGCTAAACAAAAAGACAGAAAGGACTGGCACAGCAAGGTTACATTCTGCTATTTGCTATGAATTAATGAAGTAGGAACACTCATGCTTTCTTTTCAAACTGAAGCCTGTAGACACAACCACCTAGGGACTAACTAATTAATCTCAACATGCATAGCTAAAATACTATAATCAGCCAAAGAAACAAAAACAGAAGCCATTCTGGGTGTGGTCAGAAATCACCCTAGTCACTAGTATTTTCTTGTACCTGTCAGTCAAATCAAAGACAGATTTCACTGTCTATTATACAGTCAGTTTCCCATTATAAGGGTTTTTCTCCAAATCCTATGCAAGTAAAAAATTTGTTTTAAATCCTTTTCCCTCTTAACACAATCTTGTACATCCTCAGGTTTTAATTTATATACAGGCCACAAGATTATCCATTTGCATTTCTGAAGCAGTAATGCTTTAGTGCTAACTGAGTGACTTTTGTCATTTATTATTAATGGTCAAGACTAGCATTCTGTTTAGGGAAAATCAATTCATAATGGAGCAATGTGTCGTTACACAGGTAAAATAAATAAAATAATGGTGGTTTGAAATGAGTTAAACTTGAAAATGAAAAAAAAGTAATATAAGTCACACTACTGCAGACATTCATATTCTTCTCATTTTGTGTATGTATCTTATTTAGTAAATGTTAACGGAAAACTGCAAAAAAAGTTTTTAAGTGTTATTCTATAAAGGTTTAAATACCCCATCAAGAAAAGAAATACTAACACTCATCAGTAACATGCAATCATTCGAATGAAATGAATTTTCAGTGCCCTGAATTCCATTATTTATATACTTAACTATCTCTCATTCAGATGTTTATAAATAAAATAGGCATTTAAAATTAACAATTTATTCCTTTATCAGTTGGTGATGACTTAAAAATGAACTTTTGTGGACATTTTCAATCCAAAACTGTAAAAATACTGAAGAAATAAAATTTTAAAAATACCGAGAGACAGTTAAAGATAATTTTATGAAATGATAATAAAGAGGCACCATATCATAAAGGCAATCGAACAGTTCAAATACTTGAGTGATCACATAAATAGAAATTTTATTCCGAACTGCTGCTTTTACTAAAAAACAACCTCTGCTGGTGTATTTTGACAGCTCAATGTGGACAATAATGCTGTGGGTTTATATCAGATCCAGACCCATTAATATCTCACATAAAGTCACAGCTAGTATTGCCAGGGAATCAGACTCTCTTAAAAAAATTCCTTCCATTTTTCATACACACTAAGCACAGCCTTTCTGTGGCAAAGTAGAAGTAAGAATGGTACAGTAGCATGTGCATTATCAAGTCAGATACAGAGTGAAGCTTGTGAGTGAAGTTTGCTTTGTGATTGGATTCAGGCAGAATTCTACAGCTGATATTTCAATCCAGTGACACTGTATAGAGAATGACTTCTCTGGGTCATGGGTACTGTTAGCATACCTCAGAAAAGACGAATCCTTTAATTGCTATGTTCCCTTTTACAGCTCTCAAAATCTGAATATGTATTTAAGATTGGTGAAGATTATTTTTGGTAAATAACCTATAGCTAACAGTTTAATGGGTAGGATTTGAAAAATGTTTGAGACAGTAAATAATTTGTTAATTTATATAAGTCTCTGAAAATATTATTTATATTCATGTGTTCTTTATTTGGATGCAGAAATATTACTTCAGTCCTGAGGAGCGAGTCTGACTCTAGGTGATAAGATAATTATAAAAAAAAGGCAAAAGCTCATGTTTCGCATTCAACAGGAAATAATCAGCAAATAATTTTTAGTATTAAGTCAACAATCACAGCATCAACATTTATAATGATGCTCAGCATTTTAAATTTTAAAAATCATCAAAATTAACCATTTGATACATTTTACAGTTTAACAAGCATTAAAACTAAAAGGTAAATCCAGAATGTAAATAACTGTAATAAGTATATTCATGATAATTATCCTCATTCCATTCATTGAATAATAATGGAAATAATCCAAACTTAACAGGTTTGTATCTGTGTGTTGGCTGTGCTAGAATGTTAAAACTTCATTTTTATGGCACTGTGAATTGTTATTATGTATAAACTTAATCTGCTTGATAATTTTATATATATATATATAAACACACATATATAATATAAAACATATGTCAGTGTATGTATGTATATTTGTATAATATAGGATTACAAATGATATTTGTAAAGCACCATCAATTATCAGCTAATACCAAGTTATACTAGAATTACGCATGTACTTCACACAGCATATATGCATATATTAAATAACACCAGGTTTCATAATCAGTGCACTTTAAGAGATTTCTTAGAATTAATTGAAATCTTTTAGTCTGCAATAAGTTAAACTGTGTTGCTCCAGTGTGGGACAGCATCCTTTCCACTTGTCTGTTTAATGTGTCACACTGATAATTATCTATCCCTAAAAACAAAAAATGATCTTTGAATTAAAGGTTTGCAAATTTTTGAAACAACATTTTAATACTAAATTGCATTTTTTTAAAAAATCACTCTGGAAGCTACTGGCTGTCAAAGAGGTTGTGGCAATATTTGAAGGCTTTAAATAATAAATTATTTTAATAAATATCAATCTTCCTACTGTAAGATAATAATGTGTAGTGAATTCTCAACTGCAGTGCTTTTTAACTTATCAGCACAGAGACAATTAATGTTGTCATACAAATTTATTAACATTTCCGGCAGAAAGTTCACAATGAGATGTCAAACATGAAAAAGGTGACTTTCTTTCACAGTCCTCTGGTAAATGCGCACATGTCATATCTCTTTGACATTAAAAGAATGAAGATCTGTTTTGGACAATAACAAACAATGACACTAGTCAACCTCAGCTGGAGAAGTGAAAAGAAGAAATGACAATGATTGATGGCAGCTATCCATTTTCAGATACTAGCTGCGAGAATGTTCTGTGGGGTCTAATGCTCTAATGAGAAACTGATCTACATTATTTTAAGCATTTTAAAATGTAAATATCAAAGATACGTACCTTTTTACTTTCACCATCATAGTTAGAGATTTATTAATTCATCAAACAAATAAAAAAATTAAACACAAATGCTATGGCATATTTCTGATGTTTTCTTAATAAAATACAGTATCTATTTTGTTGGCCTGGATGACATTCTCCTTGTCACATCTCAGCATTCTGATAAAGGCACATAACAAGAACATGACGGGCATACTGCAGGACACCATCATTTCCTAGTGGCCCAGAAAATGCTAATTATATCTTTTTAGTTGGATCCTTTAAGGATCTGCAAGCACTTTGCTTTAAGTAAACAATAAAAAATATTTTTAAAATGTGATGCAGATCAGATAGCCAGCAGTTTTCAAAGTTAGACACAGACAGGGCACTGACTGGTTATTTAATATTGATCTATATTTTGAGTAAAACTTATTTCAGGTCCTTCCTTAATTCACAAATATCAATAAAAATTGAATTATATGAATTTGTAAAATTCTAAATTAGTCACTCAGGCATTTCATTGGTATCTTGAAAGTAAGTGGCTTATAGTGTACTGCAGTTAAGAAAAAACATGCACATTAAGTGAATTGATTAAATTCACTAGATTGTGGGACTGCATTCCTCAAATGGAGCAATTGCAATTTGAAAATACTAAAAGTACAGCAGTGTATTGATGATAAAATATGTAGCATTTAAAGCATACAAAACTACCAAACCAATCTAACAGGATAGCAACAAAGTTTGGTGCAAATACATGGATACTGCTTTGCATTTTTCATATGGGGGAGCTTGATGCACCATTTAGAGTTTCACAATTACCTTGTATTTCCACCAAAAATGCACTACAGCAAAAGAAAACAAAATACAGAATATTTGTCAGGCATCAAACAGAAACAAATAAGATCTGTCTTAAATGCTGGAATTTTCTGCTTGCTATTCAACGGTAAGTCTATGAGTAAACAGGAGTATTTTTCATGATAAGGAGGGATGGCACCACCTACTCCTCGGTTTTGCATTCGGAATACTCCAAATACATATTTGCCAACTCCCACAACCTTTGCTATTGTCTCCTATGAGTATAACCTTCATTAACTAAACTCCATGCAGTAACTTCCAAAGCTAAGATCTCTTAAGGCTTGATGTTATAACTTTACTTAAAAAGCTGTAATAGACATCAGTGAAGTAAAGTAATAAAATGATGTCCTTTTTAACACAAATATTTTTGGATACCCCAATCTCTTTTTACTATAAATGGGAAATCATATTTCAAGCTTTTTCTTGGATAAAATTGGATGGATCTAATAGGAATTGAAATTTATTACATATTTGAATGACAACTACTAATTCAAGAAAATTAGTACTATTAATATACTTAAATACTTTTGATGTAGTATAATGCTTAGTGAAAGCTAATTTTGTAGCAATGTCATAATACCTCTGTTTCCACATGCATTGTAACACTTTACATACTAATATTCATGTGATACAACACATGTTGCTTGATAAGTATGGAAAGAATACAGTAAACCGGAGCTGGTATATAAATGTGGAGTTTATTTGTTGTGCTTATCCTGGCAGTAGACTATAATTACCACAGTGGTGCTAATCATTGCTGTGAAGAAGCAGGCATTATGATATCATTGTGCAAGGCAATCTGTTTTCAAGCATTACACGGTCAATTAACTGTAGAGATAATTGAACAAATATATTACTGACATCTTTTTGTCATGTTAATTCATGTTTACATTGCATGGAGGTTAGAAAATGTTAAGAAATATCTAAGTCTTACTAAGAGGAACCTTTGACTACAATATAAAAGCCAGAGAGAGGGCAATTATGCAAATACCGCATGCATCTGGATTTGCAGTATGGAAGCTTTCATGTCAAACCTAAATTCAGGAAATATGAGTAATAAACTACAGAATTCTAAACATGATAGACTTGAGAAGAAAAAACACATTGCATTTGTCAGATAATCAGTGCTGATTATCTGACCTGTGCCAGCTACAGGGAAGCACTTACCCTTTAGTCCAGCTAGAAGTTAGCAGGGTAAGAAGGAACAAACCAGAACAACATAAAGACTAGCAACAAGGCTTAGGAAAGCAGATAGGAGCCCTAACCTAGCAGCAGGTAGTGTCATTCAAAGTACTAGGGTTCAAGCAAAGAAAAAGATAATGAAAAGAAAAGACAACAGAACATCTAGCAAAACACTTCTCTTGTGGTTAAAATCACCAAGAAATTTTATACCATACAGATCAAATTTGCATACACAATACGTAAACATAGAAGACGTCCAGTTTGTAAGTGACTAATTGCTCAACATAATTTCTATTGTTGTGGCATTGTCATTGAATTGATCAAAACCGAATTCAATAATAATACAAATTACAGAATTTTAAAAAATACTGTGTATCTATCAATGAGTATGGACTGTCTTACATTCAGACAGTACATTGCACAGGAGGTCAGATATCAACACATAAACTTTTGATAAACTATGAAGAGCAGCAAACAAAACTCAATGTAAAATATTTTTGCAATGATGCAACTTTTTCTTGTTTCATTAAATATGACTAATTGGCAGCATGAAACCCTTCAACTGCACTAAATATCTGTATGTTAGTAACACAACAGATGTCATTTGAAACAGATTTCTTTAAGGTGAAATATGCCTACATGCAGGAATTTAATTATCATTAAATAAACAGGAAAAGTAGACAGCTGGCTGAACATGTATTAGAAAAGGTCACACAGAGTCTAACACAAAACATAATGATCAATTTTGATGAGGGTTATGTACAGTAATTGCTTGTTGATCTTTGAAGATGCACTTTCACCATGACTTTTTCATTTGGGTTACAGTTTTAAACCTTTTATTTATATATAAAATATTAAGCAAAAGTATGTGTTTAGTGCTCCGTTGAAAAGGCATTAAACACATTTCATGAAAATCCACTGTTAAGATCAAAATATAGCAACACTATTTACTCTCATGTGAGTACATGCCATGGGCCATATGGTCCAACAGGGCAGGTAAAATAAGAGTTATAATTGGCAACACAAATTGTGCAAAGGATTCTGGAACCTACATATTGCAGGTAATAATGTACAAAAAGTACTTGAATCCAACATGCACTACTTCTAACAAAAACAAAAATCGCTGGAAACACAATGCATCTGTGGAGAGAATGGGTGTGCTTATTTTTTGGGTGCAGATGCTTCTTCAGAACTGAAAAATAAGAGGAAGATGGGAAGATTTTACTCTATATACATATATATTAAGAGGTAGAAACATTTAGACATTATATAAACAAAGGTAAAGAGTTCAGGAAATGGGTAGTCTGAGAAATGTGCAAAACAGAAAACCTGGGGTCAGATGTCAACAAGAAATTGTATTTATATGATGCCTTTAAAACAAAATGTCCTAAAGTGTTTCACAGGAGAGTTATCAAACAAAACTTGACGTGAGCCAAATAAGGAGATATGAGGACAGGTGACCAAGAGCTTGGTTACAGAGATAGGTTTTAAGGAGCTCCTTAAAGGGGGACAGAGATAGAGAGGTTGAAAGTTTAGAGAGGAAATTCTAGAGGCTAGCACCTTGGCAGCTGAAAGTATGGTGACTATTGGTGAAGTAATTAAAAGCAGGGATGCTTAAAAGGCCAGGATTGAAGAAGCAAATATATCTTAAAGGGCAAAGCGATAGAGGGATTTGAAAACAAGAGTGGGAATTTAAAAGTTGAAGTGTTTCTTTACTAAGAACCAATATAGGCCACCGAGCATAGGGGTGATGGGTAAATGGGGCTTGGTGCAAGTTAAGACACTGGCAGCAGAGTTTTGCATGATGTCAAGTTTATGGAGGGTAGAAAATGGCAAACCAGTCAGGAGTGCATTGTAATTGTCAAATCTAGAGGTAACAAAGGCATAATGAGGGTTTCAGCATCAATGAGCTGAGGCAGGGGTAGAGTTGGATGATGTTACAGAGGTGAAAATTGGCAGTCTTCACCAAATGAAAACAGATTTCAAATAATGGTAAAGCTTAACTACAAAGCTTTTGCAATTGATGGTCAGGCCAAGTATGCTGCAATACCGGGCAGAATTTTCTGCCTACCGGGCGGGCGGGCGGGCCTGATCCAATTTCCGGCAGGCGGGAGCTGATCCCAGCCAGAGAAGCGGGTCCTGCCACCAATTTAATTGGCCCGCCCAGTGTGACGTCCGGCGGGAAGCGCTATGCGCTTCCTGTGTGGGCGGGGGGGGGGGGGAATTCCCCAAATGCGAGAGTGCGCTCTTTCACGCATGCGCATGAACGAGCGCACATCTCCCTGAGGCTAAGTGCTGCCTCAGGGAGATCGCTGACACCTGTATAAACATTAAAAATAGAAAATAAAATCCTTAACATGTCCCTCTCATGTGACAATGTCACTCAAGATGGGACATGTTAATAAATTTCACTAAAACTTTATTAAACTTTTTTAAACCCTACATGAAACCTCATCCCGCCGATGGATGAGGTTTTATGTTTTTTCTATTCCCCGCTGGGGCTCCTGGCCTGCCCGCCAACCTTAAGGTTGGATGGGCAGGTCCTTTAATTGTTTTAATGATCCTGTCAATGACCCCCGATGTCATTTTGCACGTTGGCAAGCAGGCCCCACCCCCTGCTCGCCAACAGCAAAATTCAGCCCATTGTTCTTGAAACTTGTTGTTTCTTGAAACTTCTTGAAACTTCTTAGAAGCTCAATAATAGAGGTCAGAGTGGGAATGGGAGGGACAGTTAACATGAAGAGGTGTAGGAAGCTCACAAGCTCACTTGAGGACAGAGCAAAGGTCACCTAATTTTCATTTGGTTTCCTCATTACAGAGGTGACCAATTGTAAACAGTGAATCTAATATGCTAAATTAGAGCAAGTACACATCAGTTGCTCTCTTACATGGAAAGTGTGTTCAGGACACTGGATAACTGTGAGTGAAGAAGCGAATGGGCAGGTGTTGCATCATCTACATTTGCAAAGGAAGGTGCCTTGAGAAGGACAACTACAAATAGGGTGGCAGGAGAGAACCATCCCTCTAGAAAGCAGAGGTGGAGGGGTAGGGGTGTTTTTTGATGGGTCATGATCAGATATTTACACATCCTTTGTTTCTTTAATGTCTTAATATGTTTGTCCAGATTCCTCTCTGTGTTTGTCCATGTATAAATATATACATATATTTTCTTCTTCTCCTTTATATTAATATAACAGTCCACTTCCTAGTTTTCAGTTCTGAAGAATAGTCTACACTCAACATATAAAATGCTGTTCTCTCCACGGATACTGACTCACCTATGTGTTTCCAACATTTTCTGTTTGTTCAGATTCTCAGCACAGTTACACTTAACATGCACTATTAATACATGTGATATATTTTTTCACATGATTTGCTTGATCTATCTTTTATAACTTTCACTCCCATCAAAGTATAACTGCTATATCAATCACTTAACATTATAGACTTAAACTAAGCATCTAACTGGCCCCCTCAACAGCTTTATAAAGGAACAGCTTGAGGCAAAGCCTAATGCTGAAGCTACTGGATATAGGGGCATAGCAGAGTAAATGGTGCAGAGGCATGGTTTACATTGAGAATAATGAATAACAGAAATGATTACAAGACAATGACCAAATCAAGGAGTTCAACTATTCAGATAATGTCAAAATTCAGGGCAGCAAACAAAAAGCCTTGATTAGAATACTGCTTCACAGTCACTCAGAGTTATCAGTTACATTTCCTATAATATATAATACTAATTTCATTGTAACAAATTTATTCGGTTTGGGGTTCATTTTAATCTGGCACCATGTGCCAGACCACTCGGTGTCATTACTGCATGATAATATTCACACTGGAGGATATGTGATAGGATTATTACGGTAAGGTTATTTAAAAACATCTGGCAGTGGATTATCAAGAAATTCTATGACAAGTATATATTATAGCACAATCTTAGTTCAAGGACAGGTTCCAAAATATTTTACAGCAAATTCTTTCCTTGTCTACAAAGGTTATCAAATGCTTGTGTGTTGAATTGCCTCCTTTTTAACCCTTTGACTGGAGTATGACTGCATACATTTATTAAAGCCTATTTTTGTGTAAGCATGTCCCTTAGGTATTCTATGAGAAGGATATTATAAAAAAAAGAAATCATTGCACACTTTCATAGAAAAATGCCCACAACATAACAATGCTTTGAGCAAGAAAGTAGTCAGTGAATTCTCTGCAAATAAGGACCAAATCTTGTGGATGATCCATCCCCTTTCTTTATGGGAGTCAAAGGGTTAACAGACAAAATATTATCATACTTCCAATCTTTATAGATAACTACTAAACTGTAAGTTAACTGAAACATTTTATCTGCTAATAAACATCACCATCTGCTAATAAGGCAATGTTAAAAATGTAAAATTCTGAAGTGGCAAAATGTTTAAATATGTATTAAATCTAACAACTTTCATATAAAATATTTCTCTTATAACTGTACTTACAATGACCTATTAAAGCTTCAACGAAAGTATTGCTGATTTTGAATTCATAATGACTACCGTGTTGCACAATTTCCCTCAAAAGCTGCAGGTACCCAAACTTCAGTTAAATAAGTAAACACTCAGTTGACCTTCCAACTGTTTATATAAAATGAACAGTTGACTTTTTTTCAGAAAATTATTTGTCTCAAAAACATACATTTAAACTTGTAATGTTAGTTTGCATGAATAGCAGGATCTATTATTTTAATCTAGGACAATTTAATGTTTTTTAAACCTGAAGGTCATATCATATATAAACCTAACCTAATAATATTGCCTATGAATGCAGTTGAACTTATTTTTAATAGTAACATTAATTTTCTTATTTTCTTTTAGCAATGTTAGATATTGTCTTCCTGTGATTTTGAAATCAAGAGTTCAACTGTTGGCACATCAGCCTAGAAATTCGATCACACCTGCAAACTGTTGCAGTGGGGGCTATTGTGCCTGTCCATGTGGGTGCAAGGACAATGTTAAATGCAGGCAGGGTGAAATTGTGAGTTTGGTGCAACTTAAAGGCAGCCAACACCTCTTAAAGGGAAAGTGCACTCTGATTGCAGACAACAAAGAAATTATGCATGTTCAAAAAAGGCTGCAAGAGGCACTGAGAGGGCATCCAGGTTTTCTAATGCAGTGTTGGAGGCCCTGGTCAAGGCAATGAACAGGAGGAGGGAGATCCTGGTCTCCCTTAGGGACAGTAAGCCCTCAAGGTAACACCTCTGCTGCCAGTGGGAAGAGGTCACTGGGGAGCTCAATGTCTGGAGCTTAGCTTCCAGGGTATATGGCTGCAATACTGGTAAAAGTGCGATGATCTCACCAGAATTGTCAAGGTAAAAATTTTACTTCTCACGTAATTACTCTTTCCTCACACATGCATCATCTGCAGCCCTACTACTCACAACACTTCCCTCCCCTGCTTTCCATGACTCTCCTACAATCATTGCACCAGAATCCATCTCCTTCTGTTCTTGCTCTCATGCTCAACACCACTATTGCAACCCTCACTTCCCTACACCTCATTCCTCACACACAATGTACAAATTATATAACCATGACAGGGAGATTTGTAAAACAGCTCACAAGGCCAATACACGTCCTTACCTCTTGCAGGAAATGGCCACACATGAGGAAGGTGGTGTTGACTGGAGGAGGCTGAACATGCCTGCAAAACGTTTCCCATGGTGGTTTCTCACTTTGGAGAGTGACAGCAAGAGGAAATGTCGCACAAGGTTTCTTCATACCTTATCAACTTTTCCCTTCCTCACTTCTATTTCATTCTACATATTCTCCAATGAACATTTCAACTGCTTCCAGCAGCCACTCATCTCTCCTGCAAGTGCTGAAAGTATTGAGACACTTGTGTCACTTTAGAACCAAGATGCCAACCTTCTCAAAGGTGCAATGGTTTACCCTTGCAAGTACCAGCTGAGAGACAGGCACTATGCACACCCTAATTAGAGGAGTAGCCTTCAAATGATGAATTCCAGGCCACAATCTCAAGGACCTAGAGCAAAAGGATAGGAGGCCATAGGTGCCAATGGTGGTGGAGGGCAAGATCACACATTAGCTCTCTGCAGAGGATTCAATACTGACTTTAAGGGCATAGTCTACCAAAGAAGGCTGATGGGAAAACACAAGGAAATGCAAGGTGCATTGGACAGCCTGTCAGTAAACTCATGCTCAATGCCTTAGAGCATGCAACAGTCCAGTTTTGTCAAGACTTGGCATGGTGCACGGAGACCATCCTGTCTGACGTGAAAGAAACGGTTAGCTGTATAAACATGAGAGAGGCAGCCACCAAGACTGACCACTGCTGACAGATGACAGTTTCAATGGCAGCTCACACACTGCCTTAGGGACCTAGAATGGTGTGCAACAAACTGGGAGATATTTATGTTAAAGATATGGGCTACTGTGACATTGATAGATAGCCACAGGTAGTGTTGCCCATGTCCTGGTTTGACGTTCCAATTGTGTTGCAGTGTAGAATCCTTATCTATTAGAATGATCCCAATCTATACTTTCAGTGCTGAATAAGCACAGCCATGCCACCTGCCATATTGGAAACTCTGGTGCCAATTTACACTTGTACAATGAGCGCAGCGTGATCCAATTTCTAGTCCATCAACCTTTCTTCATTAAGTGCATATCTTCCCTTTACTGCTATTACAGTATTTACCAGGGGAATATACTCTAAGAATTTTCTCCATATACAAATGTAGACAAGGGGATACCTATCTACTTATTGATGCCTTTTATTGCTCCATTTTCTGCTTTACAAGTTAATGGATCAGGCTTTTTGCATCGAACTCTTCTCTTCCAGCATCATAATATTTCAGTCTAATGAATAATGACTGGATCTGACAATGAAATGGAAGAGATATTTAACAGATACTATCAAGCCAGGTACACAGAGTCAGAAAATATTTCGGCTTGCCACAACCACCTCAGGAAAAGGTGCACTGAATGGTGGGTTCTTCGTTCTGGGGAGAGACGGGGCAGTGTGAGATAAAGTTGAGCCCTCCACCCCCAGAAACAGTTCGGAGGTGGACACAGGGGCTGCCAAGTATCGAGGCAGTTAAAAGGCCAGCTTTGGTTCTCTGTGACTTTGTTCCAGTTGTTTTATTCAATATTAGGCCCTCTAGACCTCATCCCTCACACTTCTTCATGCCCCACCCATGCCAACTCATGCCAACCCATGCCCCCAACCGCCTTCCAATGGCCACATACCCTTCATGCCAACCAACGCCCCTCCACTCATTCCCATAGTGCCTTATAACACATATGCCAACTTAGTATCAACTAGGGTTGCCAACCCTCCCAGAATAGCTGGCAATCTACCAGAATCGGCATCAATATCCTGGTGGCCAAAGAAAGCACTCTGGGAGACTGAAATGTGCCTGCTTCCTTGTTTGCCAGTATCCAGCATGTACATTTGCATGATGACATCAACATGGGTCAAAATCCTGGAACTCCCTCCCTAACAGCACTGTGGGTATACTTACACCACATAGACTGCAGCAGTTCAAGACGGCAGCTCAACAGCACCCTCTCAAGGGCAATGAGGGATGGGCAATAAATAAATGCTGGCCTAGCCAATGACGCCTACATCCCATGAATTAATTTTAAAAAATGTACCACAGCATCAGCAGCGAAGGGAGCAGGGGAAGCTCTTTTTTGTGTTTGTCTGGTCCGTGCCAACTTTAATGCAGGTAGCTGACACAGCAATTGCACATGTCCACCTCCACCCTCAGTGCCTTGCTCGATGCCGGGAGGAAAAGGTTACCACACTGGTTTTAAAGACTGGCAGAGTTTCACGGCAGGTAAGAGGAACTCTGAGGTTTGAGAGAAATATTTTTCCCCCAATTTAGAGAATATTGATTTAATTGCACCTGTTCATACATGATCTCCTGGACACTTTTACATTCCACAGGGTTGAAACTTCACCATTTTTTTCATCAAAATATCAGAAAGATTTCAAGGAAGCTACTTTGAAAGATGACGTGACTTGTTTTTTAAATAGATTTTCATGCCATGTCGCTGGCTTTCTGTGTCGTCACTTCCAGGAGCTTTCCCTGATGTCATTTCCACTGATCTCTCCTGGAATATGTCCAGCCAAAGTTGGCAACCCTAGTGCCAACTCATGACCCAGCACTCATCCCCACAGCCCCTTGTAGCCCCTATGCCAACTCATGCCCACCTATGCCTCCCACCCACCACCTTTTTCCCTTACACCCCCCATGCCAACTCACTCAGTATCCACCATGGACTGACCTCAGGAGCCATGCTGCGATGAAATAAAGCTCTGAGTATAGACTTAGATAAAGGCCCTTTCAATACACTTAAATCCCCTCAAGTATTTAATCCCTTATAAAAACAAACATTTGTATTCATAACCCCACATCAAAAAACAGCTAATTCCTAATAACGTCTTGGAGCTGTCAATCAAGCTATGAACTTAGGACACCTTGCTGAGATAATGATAGGCTGTGGAAATTGTCATGTAGTAATAATGCTATAATGATAGCCCACAGGATTATGTCAACAAGTAGCTATTGAAACCACGCACCGATTTTTTTTTCAACTCAAAGACACAGGAGGGCTGTTTTTTTCTAATTTTAAAAGGCAGTGGATTTAAATAACTTCGCAGCTTGACAGTTTCACAGCCCTTATGTGGCTTCTACAAGCATGTTGGTTTAGTTTAGAAAATCATAAGTTGCACACTGCACGATAAGCGAAAATGGGGTCTGTTTGAACTCAGGACTGAATTTGGGATTTCCCACTGTGTGAATCACATCCCACCCCCTTTCCCCTACTGGCAAAGATAGGATCTGTTGGAAATGGTGTGGGACTTCTGGATCCAGGGTGTCGATGCCATTCTGAATAAGGCTATAACTCCGTGGAAGTCAAACCTTTACTTCAGCTTTCACTGAAAGGCTTACAAAGAGGAACATAAAAACTAAGAAATAGAATCAGGAGTAGGTCATGCAGCCTTTCAAGCCTGCTCAGCCATTCACTAAAGGCTGATCTTCTATCTCAATTCCAACTTCCTGCATAATCCCAATATCCCTTGATTCCCTTGCTATTTGATAGTACCTGGTCTATACTGATGTTTATCACCCACTTGAGTCTTCTCCTATTCTAATTACCCATTCCATGCCCCCGTATGTCCTACTCCCTTTTCCCTCATGCATGCATCAAGCTTCCTCTTATATGCATCAATACCATCTACTTCAACCACTCCATATGGCAGAAAGTTCCACAATCTGACCAGTTTGTGTAAAGAAAGTCCTTTTAAGTTCTTTAATTGATCTCCTTGTGCCTATCTTATATATATGCTTCCAATTATTGATTCACCCATGAGTGGAAACAGTTTTTCCATACCCACTCTCTTGAATTGCTTCAAAATTTTACAGGTATCTATCAGGTTTCCTTTCAGTCTTCTCTTTTCCAAAGAAAATAACCAATCGCAATCTTTCCTGATAACTGGATCCTCTCAATTCTGGTAACATCCTTGTAAAGCTTTTCTCCTCTCTCTACAGTGCTCCAATATTCTTTTTGCAATATGATGACCAGAACTGAAGAACAACAAAACATAAGTGTTGATAGACTGCACCTGCAGTTACCCAAGTAAACTATGGAGAAAATAGTAGAGGCACTAGTATCGATATATAAAAACTCAATAGAACAAAGTGTACTCGAGGACAGAAGACAGCAAATGCAATGCCCACCTTCAAAAAGGAAGGTAGAACTAATCTAGGAAACCATAGATCAGTTCATGGTAGGAAAAATATTGAAATCTTTGTTCAAAGGTTAATATAAGAATAGAAGAAAAATCTTAGGCACGTATTTCTAAAAGAGATGTCAACAGAAGTTGGTGATATCACAGGAGTTGGAGTTCTACCCAAAGTATCCATTGACTATTAGGTTTGAAAGCATAAAATGGAGCAACAAGTGGTAACTGAGTGACACCAATAAAAGCTTCAGGTAATCTCCTTCATAACATTTATGCTTATGGGGCATTTCCTCAAAACATGCTTCCTCTATAAGCACCAAGAACTTAATTCAAATAGTTTTCTTTCCCTAAACTTTTAGTTTAAATATTAGTATGGACACACACTCTAAAAAATACCTGAGGGACATGGAAAGCCCATTCTATAGTATAGTAGCTTTTAGACAAATATTTTAGCTTTGTGCCCATTAAGTTTTATTATCAAAAGAAGTACAACAAACTGTCATGCAACATGCAATTTCACAGAAAATACAGTTAATAACTTACAAAACTGGGAGATGGGAGCATCCAGCTGGGGTACATTTCCTCCCTTGGCATTAAGTTTTTGGACTTGAGTTGGAGGAATAGGCTTGTGGGATTGACCAGTTGCACGGTACATTGCCTGAACCCAAAGGATGCGATCCTGTTCATCATCGCTGGCAAAGATCACAGTGTCTCCTTCTTTAACTGCATTAAAGAATGCCCTACCACCCTCCAAACCTAGATGATAAATTATTTAACAATTATGAGAAGAGTATACAATTGCATTCCTAAATCAGCAGACATTACTATAATAAATGCACCTTTGAAACAGCGCAGGAACTGCATTTGTATGGGTTCACATAGCCGTTGCCACTTTTGAGACATCCATCCCAAACTGATTTTTGCTCATACATAAGTCAAACACTCATGAAAGCATTTTTTTAAAAATGCTTGGATATACTTTTAAAAAGCTAATAATGGAATCTACTGTGCAAGATGCACTGAAATACATGGACAATTCTCCATATTGCAGGTTATAAAAGCTTGTGTGACACATACAATGGATATTATCACTTGTTTAACAGACTTTAGTAACTGTGAAGCACTTATTTAACATATTAAGGACCAAGAAGCCTATGCAATTTTGCAATCCTTTTGCTTTTACATACTACCTCTGATTTCTAACCACATATATTTGAAATGAAAAGCTCTGGTCTTTAGAGTCAGCATTGTCTGAACAGCTCGACATCAATGAAATATGTGCAAGAAAACTCAGTCCAATTTTACCATTGGGACTTTCAGTAGTTTACTCATAGAATCATCTGCCAAGTGGTCTCACCCATATGAAACGTGACAATGCACCTGGCAGGGCCACTCCATTCCATTTTTTTCCTGGAGTCTGGACAGGATAGTATCGTAACAGGTCATTGCATACAGTTTGGCAATTTGCTATTTAGTATTACACAGGATTGCAGGTCTTGGAAACAAAACAAACAAATCAATAGGAATGGGATGGGGAAGCCAGGGGCTAGGAAACAGAGAGAACAGGACAGAAATAGGGAAATAGCTCAGAGGAATTACTTCCGGGGGAGGTGGAGGCATTAACCTGTTGCAGCAATGTGGCAAAAAGGTAAATGGGAAATAACATAGAACCCATATTCACTTATTAAATAACCTCTCTCCCGCCTGTTTTGGACAGGAGTGCAGGGCACCCATTTATAGGCCTGCTTAAAAGCTGTTTCAGGGAGAAAAATAGATATCACAGCCCTCATCAGAGTTTTAATGATGAGTTGCCCATTTTCAGGTGGTTGGTAATTCAATTCTCCCCATTACCATTTACTTTTGTGAACTTTACAATTACTTCTATGAATTTTTAAAAATTATCCTAAATTCTTGCAAAATTGTCAGCTGTGGCTCTGTTGGTAGCACTCTGACCTGAGTCAGAAGCTTGTGGGATCAAGTCCAATACCGGGCCTTGAGCACAAAAGAACAAGGCTGACACACCAGTGCAGTACTGAGGGAGTGCTGCAGTCAAAGGTGCAGTCTTTTGGATGAGACATTAAACTGAGGCCCCATCTGCCCTCTCAGTTGGACATAAAAGATCCCAGGCACTATTTTGAACAAGAGCAGGGCTCTGCTGTCTAGGCCAATATTTATTCCTCAATCAACATTACTTAGATTATGTGGTCATTATTACATTGCTGTTTGTGGGAGCCTGCTTGGCACAAATTGGCTGCAGTGCTTCCTACATTACAACAGTGACTACACTTCAAAAGTGTTTCATTGGCTGTAAAGCACCTGAGAAAGACACAATATAAACACAAGTCTTTTTTCTCTAAAACCTATAGACTACCTGCAGTTAGTTCATTTTGATGTAATTATGCATAGTTTACAGGCAAGGGATGGAATAGTGCAATGTTAGAACTGAATTTAACCATGAATCAGCAGCACAGGGCTCAATCACTTGGCACAGAAAGGTGTGCGTGAGTGAACTAATTAGTTACATTACAGATGTTAAAGAATGACACCAGTGCTCAATAATGTTCTATAAACACATCTTTTGTTATTCAGTTTTACTGAGTATAGGTTTCCTCTCACTCTGATTTGTTACCTTCTTGTTGCTCTGATTTTCTGCTCTTTCCTGTGTCCTGCACCAGACAATGGGTGGCCAGGATGCTCCCAGACACCACTAGTGCTACTCTTTGCTGTAAGCAGGCATATCAGTAGAAATCTGTTGACTAGTTTTCTTTCCTTCTACTTATACGTTGATTTCTGACATGTGATTTCATCTTTCCTCAGCAGCATGGCTGAGATTGAAAATTGAACCAGCCTACCCTGCACTAAGCACCACTGGCCCACTGTGCTGCAACACCCTTCTATATGACATACTTATTCAATGGTTTTATTAACACCTAAAGTACATTGCGTTTATACTTGTACAGTTGTAATTGAAGTTGTTTATACTTGTACAGTTGTAATTGAAGTTAGTCTACAAAAGCCAGACACTGACTCAATAGTCCTGTGCTTTTTCATAGGTCAATCCATACACTTACTTTCTTCCAATACCACTCATTTCCTCACCTCTAGAAAGGCATCAAATTAATTCTTAAAACATTAACATTTTATGAAGAGAACAGGTCTTCTGTGGTGTTTTGCCTGAGTGCAAGGATATAGTGAAAAGGTGACATCTGAAGTGTGACAAAGAAGTAACTGATGCTAACAAGAAATGTGTGCTATGTGCAAGACCTTTAGTATATGGTTAGTTTATTTCCCATAGTGTTGCACAGTGAGTACAGAGCAAATGGAATCTTGAAATGGAAGTGGAATTAAAGGGCAGAAGGTAATGACAACAGGATGTACAGATTTTATTCAATCCAAATTTTAAAGTCAAACTATTTCCTTATTTTTATAATATGCTTTGATTTGACATTATTTATAGTTAAATGTCAAAACTGCTTGCAATTTAGGAATCGGAGCGCTTAATGGTTTCACTGCAGGCCGAGGAGTAAAACTGAAGTACTATAGCACAACCACTGGAGGGAGGATGTAATTACAGTATTCACAATATTACACAGTCAATTTTGTTATCAATGTGGACATAAAAATTTATAATGCGAAATGTTGATATGAAATTGGATAAATATATGAGAGCAGGAAATAAACTTTCAGAGACAGGAAAGTGCATGCACATGTAAGAATTTTATATATTATAGATGAATGAAGTATGAGGTGAAAAATAAATGTCACCTTACAAGATTTTCAGATCTTTTGTCAGCAACTTTTTGTATATTGATGGGATCAATGCACCTGGTTTAAAATTTCAATGCTTTAGCTATTCATAGGTTAAAGTTGATTTAATTACACTGTTACAATGATGACTTGTAAATACATAGCAGTGATAATGTTCCAAAACATCCCAAGGTGCGAATAGACACCTGTGGAGAGATCAGATGTAAAAAGATAGGTTTCATGGAGAACTCTGAATGTGGTAACAGAGATAATAAGGCTGAGAAGTAGTTAGGGAGAGAGTTTGAGAGTATGAGAGTACAGGACTAAGAAGGCTGAAAGCTCTGCCACTGAGTGTGCAATAGAAGGGAAAGGCAAAGAGACAAAGGTCAAAACTAGGAAAAGTGAAGTATATGGAATGATGACATGGTTGGAAAGAATACAGATGCAAAATGTGATGATATTGTGCAAGGGATTGTAAATTTTTAATTCATCTTGTTGAGTGATAGGAAGACAGTGGGGAGGGAAGTTTCCAAGAGTAGGCACGATAGTGTGGGCCTTATATCAGGTGTATTCTACTTAAGGCAATGATCCATCATGGCAGATTACTGCCAAGGCAGAGAAAATGAAAATCTTGGACAATGGCAAGCTGGATGATAGCTGTTAGAATTATGAATAGTCCTTTTTTTGTTATGTGTGATAATATGGTGATATGATGAAATAGTCAGAAAAAGCCAAAGAAAAGCCACTTGCTATGCAGCTGTTTCATGTTACATCACTTTCTCTAGATGTCAGTGTTGAATTGATTTAATAGTTGTGCACTGAAGCCTTTCACCTGGCTGTGGGTCAGTGTAATCCACTGTGTATCCATCCAGTTGCAGCAATTCCTGAGGCTCAGCTTTTTTCTCCCGGTAACTACACATTGCAAATGTATACTGGCTGACCTGAATAAATGAAGAGAAACAGATGAAAATAGTTCTGCTTTCCTTTAAACTTACCAAGCTTCATAACAAAATCTACACATTTGCTGAAAATTTCATAGTACATGTCAGTGATGAGACATCTTGTCAATTGCCAGCACATGTCAGGAAATGTGAGGTGCATCATCCATGATTTTCAAAACAATGGTTATGTTCTGGTGCATGACGAAGCTCTCCATTAATGGTGTATACTCAAAAAATTCCCACAGAGTAATTAGTTATTTCCTTAAAGCTAATGAAGCACAAACATAAAACAGATGGACTAAAATGTATTTTAATTGAAGAGATTAACACAGGTACCCTGCAATAAAATGCTTTCAAAATTAACTTTTGAAACTGAGGAACCATTACGATATTTCATGATAACTGTTAAGCTGTATTGCTATTGTAGCAGATTACATCATGGTAGTAGTAGTTCTGCCACCCCATACATGTGATGCTTGTTGCCATTTTTACCTGGTTTGTTAGATGACCTTGTAAAAGAACTTATTTAATTCACGTTTACCTTTTGAAAAGTGCACCTCATGTTCAAGAACAATGGACATAACAGGCAGGAGTTGCTGGAAGTAATAACTTACAAAGGGAATGAATGAAAGGAAAAAGAACATCTTTGGTAGTTAAACAAGGTTATTCCTAGGGATGCAGAATTGAAAAAAGACATTGAACTAATTATCATAACAGTCATGTTAAAGATTCTCCTTAATTACTAATCAGGTATTGTATAATCATAATATCTGCAGAGTAATTTGTGGAGCTGCATATCAGAATAAAAACAATATTGCAAATAAATGCTGAATTTCCTACTGACTTTTAAACTACTGTACATATTTACCAAGTTTATAAAAGACTCATGTGGCAGAGGTGTCAACAAAGCACAGCTGCTCACCTTGTGAATCCTTCTGAAGATAGCACTTGTTAGGGTTCTGAACTAACCTATAGTGTTGTGTTGGGCTATAGTTTGTGTTGATATTTGTGCACTCTATCATTCAGATCACAAAATGTTAGGAGTGACATCCTGTCACAAACAATGTGAGTTGACCGCCTTGGTGCCAGTCATGTTTAAGCAATCCTTAAATCTCAGTCATCAGAGCAATTGTTGTCAGAACTGCTGTAAATGGCAGCTCTCACTCCTCTTAGCTTGCTTCTGGACAACACGATGAATTCAATGTCATGTTCCTGATGCAAGTCACTGAGCCGCAGGGTCTCTTTCAGGCTCTGTGAGCCTCAATATGCCTTCAGGATACCATCAGACTGCATCAGACCCCAGCCAGCATTTGGCAATGAAGTTTTGGATTGTCTGAAAGGAAAAGCTGTTAGAAAACATAGGATTCTCCAGGCTTCAGGCTAGGTGCTTACACAGCATTCTGCTATTTAAAGATTTTAAATGTATGGACATTAACTTTGACTGCAAATTAGGTTCTTTGGATTACCTCATGGTTTTTGGGTTACCTCATTCCTTATGAATGCCATCTTAAGCTCTAGAGCCTCAGTAACTAAAACTAACTCTGTCAAGAACGTCTCAACACTTTAATTGCCAACGACTCTACATCACAGCCGTTAGATAAGCTGTAAGCAGCTGATGCTCTCATTTAGTTATTTAGCAAACCATTGCTAATGATAGATTGCATCAGGATTTTGTATAACTTTTTTTCTAATGACTAATAAGTACAGCTAAATGTGGTCCTGTTTTACTGGCAGCAAGTGCCACGTACATTTCGCATGTCTAATAAATTAACATTGCAGTCTTGAATTCTATGAAGCTGGTTGAATACCTGCTCTGATATACTGGGTAGAACAATTTATGGTAAGTACACATTGTTACAATACACATTATCATCATCAGTAATCCCTCGTTTTGAGAAAATTCTTCCTTGTGGATGGCTGAGTTTAATTGAGATGTCAGTGTTGGTTGTGGGTTTGCAGATGGCTTATGGTCCCTATCTTAACCTTACAGGCTTTCCCACAGTGAGGACATTTGTTGTCAACCCGTAGTGGTGGTGGCGGATTGTTGGCTTGAGCAACTGCCTTCACTTTCCGTCTCTCTCGCCATTCTCTCTCAGTGGCTTCTCTTGATGATTTAAGGTCTTGACACCATTTTTAATGATGAATTGCCATTCTGGTCACGAGTGGGCATCTGCTTCCCATGTGTTGATGTCAATAGAGTAAACCTTCATGGAGGCTTTGAGGTTGTCTTTGAAATGTCTCCTCCAAGACACTCACCATCCTGCCTTGGATATCACTGTCGCTGGGCCAAAATCCTGGAACTCCCTTCCTAACAGCACTGTAGGTGTACCTACACTACATGGACTGCATCGTTTCAAGAAGGCAGCTCACCGCCACCTTCTCAAGGGCAACTAGGGATGGGCAATAAATGCTGGCCCAGCCAGCAAAGGCCACAAACCGTGAATGAATAAAAAAGTTTCCTTTGGCCCTCATGTGAACAGGCTCCATGGTGTAGCTCTGAGTAGAGCACCTGTTTGGGCAGTCTTGAGTCGGGCATTCTAATGACATGTCCCGTTCATTGCAGCTGATATGAGCTTATCATGGTCTCTATACTTGACATTTTTGTGTCTTGGAGGGTGCTCATGTTTATCCTTTTGTCCTATACATATACAGCTGAACTATACATATATTCCTCAGGTGGGATACAAACCACCTAATACATTTTTCATTCCATCTTATCCAAACTTAGTAGTGAAGTTATATATCACCATTGTTAAAAAATAAATCTTTCACCTTCAAGGACAGTGGAGGCATGGGAACACCACTAGCTGCAAGTTCCCTTCCAAGTCACTCACCATCCTGACTTGGAACTATATCGCCATTCCTTCACTGGTGCAGGATATAAATCCTGGAACACCCTTCCCAGCAGCACTGTGGGTGTACTTGCACTTCGTGGACTGCAGGGATTCAATTAGGCAGCTCACCAACACGTTCTCAAGGGAAATTCATGATGGGCAACAAATGATGGCCTTGCCAGTGCCAGCCATGAAAGAATATTAAAAATTTGATCCACTTCCCCTTAAAAGACTATTATGCATTCAGCTTCTATCACTTTTTCTAGTACAGCATTCCATGTTCTAACAGGTTTCTGCATAAAAAAGTTCTAATTTCTCCTTTAATAATTTTAGTGGTTATCTTAAATTTATGCCCTCTAATGACTGACCACTGGAAATATTTTCCCTATTCATAAAAGCCTTCATAATTTTGAATGCCTCTTTTAATCTCCTCTTAATTTTCATCAATAGCAGTTATCAGGAAGAACCTGGAAGCTTTTCAAGTTCTTCCAGTTCCATTGAAGTACCTCCTCCTATCAGTCACTATTTTCTCATCTTTCAGTAAGAGAACCTTGTAAAAAAATGACTTCAATAAATGCCAGATATGAGAATAATTGACAAGATAAATGACTAACCTTGACATTATATGAAATCTAAAAGAAAGAAAGAACTTGCACTTAAATAATGCCTTTCATAATCTTAGTATTTTCCAAAGTGGTTCACCATCAATTAAGTGCTTTTAAAGTGCAGACATGGTTGTAATGTAAGAAAACACTGCAGCCAATTTGCACACAGCAAGGTTCTACAAATAGGAATGAGGTATATGACCAGCTAATCTGCTTTTTAGTGATGCAGGTTCAGGGATAAATTTAGCTAGAACACCAAGAGAATTCCTCATACTACGGGTTCTTTTACATCCATCTGAAAGGGCAGATGAGCTTTATTTTAACATCGCATTGAAAAAGTGGCACCTCTGGCAGTGCAGCACTCCCTGGGCACTGCACTGAAGTGTCAGCCTAGATTATGTGCTCAAATCTCTGAAGCAGGTAATAGTGCTACCCGTGAACCAAGGCTAACACCAAGGAGCTAAATACTGTATCAGCTTTTGTTATTTTATGGAGTGACTTTGTTTAAGAAGCAGTTTTAAAAGATTAAAAAGATTGTGATCCCCAAATGGTTCCGTATTTGTACCAAGTAATTTGGTACAGAGTAATGTAGATTGGCAATACCCCATATATTTGATCCTTTGTTTTTGCTGAGTTAGTTTATCTCAGGGGTGGTGGCAGTGAAGTCATGGGGATCATGAAGAGCAATGACATGAAAGTATTTGACACTATCAAGGGCAAATAATAGTTTTTTTCCAGACCCAAGAACAGTAACTTTCCAATTGCTGAATGTGAATCTGGGCCAGAGAAAGCCACCAGCATGACTAGCTACCTGTTGGATGGCAAGGTGGCCACAGCAATGTCATCCCCACCATGGATAACTAATTGCGAATTCTGCACGTTGCAAGCCAATGCTCTTCCACTTGGTTGTCAAATAACTTTTTCATACCAAGGAAAGATCTAAAATTATGCAACTGATATTCTGAAATATGGCAGACAATTCTTTGGCATCGATGCTCCCTCATGACTTTTTTTTATTCATTTATGAGATAAGGCTGTCTCTGACAATGGCAGGATTTCTTGCCTGTTGCTAAACCAACATATTCAACTGTTGCAGTCTTTGTAAAGAAGGTATTCCCTCAGTGTTGTCAGCTAGGGAATTGTTCTTGGTACACTAACAACCAATTTAAGATAATCAGTCACGACTGTAACGTGTCTCATTTACGTTTGCTAGAAGCAACATACATTCATACGAAGGGATCCATTCTCTGTGAAAAGAAAATGTTCAAGCCTCGAGCCTCTCCTTTAGTCCACCACTGCTTTCTCCATGACAATGCTTAAGCCAATCAGAGTCATCTTGCCAACTAGTCAGCACTCTTTTCTCCTGTAGTATACATTACTGTGATCATTTGAAATTTTGTCATTCTTGGATTTTTTCCTGATGAGTGCAAGACAAAAAGCTTGGGAACATGTCTGCTTTTTCAACAATATTCAAGTTCTCTACTAGTAAGCGACTGTTTCCATAACAGATTTCCTTCTCTAAGGGACATAAATGAATCAGATGGTCTATTACAACAATCCACTAGTTTAATAGTGACCATTACTGAAGCTAGCTTTTAATTCCAGATTTATTTAATTAACTGAATTTTAATTCCCTAACTGCATGATGGGATTTGAACTCATGGCACTGGATTATTCATCCAGGCCTCTGGGTTACTAATGGGTTACTATGCTACCATACAGACTGGGATTACAGGCCATTAAACCCTGCTGGAATAGCTGTGTACATGTACATGCATTGACGTTAGATGATGAAACGATTTGCCATTGCTATGAGATCACCTACAGTCATATAGTTTGGTAGTGTTCACTGTTAGTGTTCAAGCTTGAAGAGTGGGCATTAGAGCAAGGTAACAGAGCAAGTGTCTTTAGAGCAATACCATGGCATGAATCGCCATCTTCAAAAAGAGAAGGGGAGTAACTTTGAAGGAATCTTAAGTCTGAAGGGTTAAATAATGTTATGAATGTGGGGTTTTATAAGATAATTATGTTTTGGGACTGTATCTTCAAATCAAGGTAAAATGGAGGATTGAAGGTCAGGTGATCTGCTTTGAATTCTGCCTGACAATAACCCTGAGTTGCTTGGATACCATGGGGACAGGGGGTGCCCAGGTTGAGACTTACTGGGAGCAAGTTATGAAATGTTTACACCTGAAATCAAAGCAAGAGCAACTGGGCTAATTGCGGGCAGACTTTTGGTCTCTGAGTTTTTGAACAGAACAAGAAATAGGGAGAGAGAGAAAACTCTCAGAGATAAAAGGCTGCAGGTGGCATGGCCAGCAACATGGAGAAGGCTGTGAGTCCTTTATAGGCTACCAGGTGGAATACAGGAGGAGGATCTCTGGGCGAAGAAACACATCCTATGACAATCTAAAGACTTCGGAAGATTTTCCCCAGCAAGACCAGGAGGAGAATTCGCCAGAGTGGGTCTTACTGTTGGTAGCTGGTTTGGCACTTCTCTGAAAACTCAGGAAAGCTCCTTTCGATGGTCACTTGCATTACGACTCGACAAATGTGAACACATTGGAAGCTGGGGATGACTGTGGACTGTTTCTTATAAAGACTGTAATCCTGCGGAGAAGGTGTTGTAACGTATATGTTGTGGGATTATCAGTCTCATTAAAGCATTAATATGGGTTAACTTTTCTGTCGTTTAGAGTATTAGTTGGTTTGTTACATTATAAGTCTTAAAATTTCACATCTCGTCATCAAATGCCTTTAAGTCAGTCACCAGGAATCCAAATATCTTTATAAAAGTTATCAGTCTCTACATGGATCACAACAACAGATATGGAACTATAGTTAATAAAATTGCTTTATTATTTATGAATAGAAACAGAACAATTGGTCCTTGCAACTAGCAGTCCAGGAACTGGAAATGGTCACGTGAGGGAAGCTTCAGCTCACCCGAGGAGGCAAATGGTACTTATTGAAAGCTGCCTATTAATAGAGAATCAGAAATAAACAACCTGTAGTAGTATGAATCCAAAGTGATGCGATGGGGAGTGGGTGAGGGGGTGGGGGAGAAATCAAAGGGCAAACACAAAAAAATCACTTCAGAATTGATACTTGTTAAGAATTCATCAGTCATCCACAAGCTACCTATAAATAGGGTATCATATTCATTCATCTAAGCTGTATATAAGAGATATATTTCAATAAGTGAGGTATCGTACCACGTTGTACTGAAAAACAATTGGAACAGTGTAACTAAGTTTGAGAAAAGGAATAAAACCACTACCACCCTGGATGTTTTCCTCAATAACCTTGATTTTATGATTTTATTCCATGTAAAGGAAACGGTAAAAGTCTCAAACAAGTAGAAGACCACTACAAGGGCATCAAAAGATGGAAAAACTCTTTCTACTATCGTAGGGCGGCCAAGTTGTACTAATAGTGATAGAGTTAATCTGCAGACATTTCTTGAATGGAAACATTAAGCTTATTTACAATATACTCAACAGCAACTATATGTGTGCTTTCAACTCCAACTCTACACTGACTGCTGAGGTAGCCCACGCTACTCTCCTATTGGTTATTACAGATCATGTGATCTTGCCTAACAAGTATTATTCTTAAAGGCACATTACAATAAAAAAAATACCATAATTACTACAATTCCTTCCCCTTTAACTTGACTATACATATTATGTTTACAATACATATTTTTTAAGACAACATAGTATTTACACAGGGTAAGGAATTTATAAGTTCAATCTTTCAGATGGCTTCCTGGTACGTGTAGAATGTCGCAGCTCCACAACTTTAGATTCTTTGTCAGGAACCTCCTTTACCGGAGTTGCCTGAACATCAGATGCTTTGGTGGACACTTACAGTTCTCTATTCTCAACTCTTACAGGAACATCAGACATGTCAGTCCTGGGCTGAGCATCCTCAACAAGAAACACAGACCCAGTCATGATCACTGGCGGAACCAAATCTTGGCAATTCATCACTCTCTTCCTTAAATGGTCCACATGTTTATGGATAATCCGGCCTTCCATCTCCATGTGGTAAGATAGAGGTCCAGTCACCGCACCTATTTCACCCGGTAACCACGTTGGTCCTTCCCCTAAGTTTTTCACGTATACCGGCTCTCCTGCGGTAAATTTCCTCTCGTGATTATGCCAGTTGTGTCTGGTTTTCTGGCTTCCCTGACTCCTTTCCACTTTCCCCTCTAAATTCGGCATTATTAAGCTCAATCTCATCCTGAGAGGGCGTTTCAACAATACCTCTGCAGATGTGGCACCTGTTGTTCTGTCAGGAGTAGTCCTGTAATGAAAAAGCATGCTAGTTTGGTTGCCAAGGAATTACCAGTTAGCTTTTTCATGCTTGCCTTGAATGCTTGAACCACCCGTCCGGCCAGTCTGTTTGAGGAAGGGTGGTATGGTGTAGTTTTCACAATTGATCCCGTTGAGGCTGATAAACCCATAAATGCTGTGCCATTATCAGAAATTACTACTTCTGGTAGTCCATGAATGGCAAAATTCTGACATACTTTCTCAATTGTAGCGGCCGACGTTGGTGACTTCACCTCATATATATCCAGCCAGTTTGAATGGGCATCAACAATGAGCAGAAACATTGTTCCCAGGAAAGGTCCAATGTAGTCAATGTGTAACTGCACCCAGGGCCAAACTGGCCACTCCCACGGGTGTAATGTAGCTGTCCCTGGCAACTTCTGCAGTTGCTAACATTGCACGCAGTGTTTTACTAAACTCTCTATTTCGCCATCCATTCCAGGCCACCATAGGTAGCTGCCTGCTATGGTCTTCATTCGGGAAATTCCTGGATGAGCACTGTGTAGCTCAATTAAAAGTGTCTCCCTTCCTTTTGGAGGAACTATCACTCGTGCTCCCCACAATAAGATGCCATCCTGGCTGGTTATTCATGTCTTCTGTTGAAGTATGGTTTCATTTAACCAGATACGGGCTCCTGTGACCAACCATGTAACACTTGTTCTCGTACCAGAGATAGGACTGTGTCCTAGCTTGTCGAGTCTCTCTGTTGAGCACATACTGGTGAGGAATCTAAGAAATTTAACAGTAAAACAAGCTCCTGTGGAACTGGGACATGCTCATCATTTTCTCATCATTTTCTAAGGGCAAATAACTAAGGGCATCAGCATTTGCGGTTTGATTGCCAAGCCTATGTACGAAAGTGTATTCATAAGCAGCCAGAATTAAGGCCCATCGATGTATTTTTGCTGAGGTTATGGGTGGTATAGCCGTGTCCTCACTAAACAATCCTAGCAATGGTTTGTGGACTGAAACAATTGTAAAATGGCACCAGTGTACGTACTGGTGAAATTTCTTGACACCAAAGATGATTGACAGGCCTTCTTTTTCTATCTGCAAGTATCCCTTTTCCGCTGTGGTGAACGTTCTTGATTCGTAACCCCTTGGCTGTTCCATGCAATCGTCCATCCAATGAGAGAGCACTGCTCCCACTCTGTAGGGAGGTGCGTCACATGTCAGAACCAATTCTTTCGTTTGGTCATAATGCACTAATAGATTGGACAAGTGAAACAACTTTGTCACCTTTATGAAAGCTTCTTTCTGGTGTGCCTCCCAAGACCAATGTTGGTTCTTTTTGAGTAGAGAATGCAGGGGGGGGCCAGCACTGTAGACAAATTGGGTAAGAACCGCCCATAATAGTTGATCATTCCTAGGAGTGATTTGAGCTCTGGGGTGCCTCTCTTATGGCTCTCACTTCCTCCTCAACCAGCTGGAGGCCCTGTGAATCTACCCAGTGACCTAAATAGATTACCTCCCTCACTTGGAACATGTACTTTTCTTTTTTTAAACACATTCCAGGTTGCAAGAAACGTTTTAAGACTTCTTTCAAGTTTTCCAAATGCTCTTTCTCAGTGAATCTTGTCACCAATACATCGTCTAAATACACTATAACCTGGGGCAGTCCCTGCAGTAAGCCTTCCATTGTTCTCTGAAAGATGGCACAAGCAGAGGAGATACAGAAAAGCAATCGTGTATATTGGTACAACCCTTTGTGGGTATTAATTGTGACAAATGCCTGAGAGGCATTATCCAACTCTAGTTGTTGATAAGCATGACTCATGTCAAGCTTTGTGTACTTTGTCCCTCCTGGCAGCTTGGCATACAGGTCTTTGATTCTCAGAATGGGGTACCTGTCTAGCTTATTTACCATCAATTTGTAGTCTCCACAAATTCAGATACTTTGGTTGGTTTAGGGTCAGGGACTATGGGTGCTGCCCATTCTGAGAACTGAACAGGTTGCATAATGCCCAGTTTCTCTAGTCTGTTCAGTTCAATGTCAACTTTTTCTCGCAGGATGTATGACACCGGTCATGCCCTCATGAAGCGAGGGGTTGCTTCCAGATCCACATGAATCTTGGCCTGCAGGCCCTGGATTTTCCCCAGTTCATCCTTAAAGATGGTGGCATACTTTCTAAGTAGCTCTGGTAGCCCACTTGCTCTCAACTGGTAAATTTCAGACCATTCTAATTTAATCTCCTTTAAACCAATTTTGTCCCACGAGGCTTGGCCCTTCACTTGCTATCACCATCAAAGGTAGCTTTGCCGATTGGCTTCCACAATGGGCAGTTACTCTACTTATGCCTTTTACTTGAATGTCTTCACCCATATATGTTTTTAGCTTGGCGACTGTTTCTTTTAAACTTAATTAATGTTCACCATTATTCAAATCTCTGAAGGTGTGTTCCCCAATTACTGTAGGGGAAGCTCCTGTGTCCACTTCCACTCTAACAGATTTGCCATTTACTTTCACTGTGACAAGTATTGGTTCTGTCTTTCCAATGTTCAGATTATACAATGAGTAAATGTCTGAATTTGTTGTTTCAGGCTCTTCTACATTGTAGATTTCATTGGGCTTCTTCTTTTGTTTACAAGCCTACGTGGATCTTTCCTTGCACTGCCTCATTATATGTCCATTTCTGTGACAATAGTAGCATACGATTTTTAAAAACTGCCAATCGCTAAAAGGCTGTTTGTTTTCACATCTATTAAAATGATTCTTTAATTTCGCTGCTAAGTTATTTTCCTTTATTCTTTGGCTAGAGGGGGCTGCTTCCCGCTTCCTTGCAGAGTTTCGTTTTCTCATGCCTCTTCCGGCTGAGTTTTCCCGCCCGATGTGGAGGGCGGCACCATTCTGTGCACCCTGTATTGCTTTTGAATCTCTTGCTGCACTTTCCATTGCTAGTGCTATCTCCAGCGCCTTCTTGAAATCCAGATTCACTTTGGACAATAATCTTTTCTGAATAAGGTCCTCTTTCACACCACATACTAAATGATCTCTGAGCGTGTCGTTCAGAGTTGTACCAAACTCTCAATGTTCCGTTAGTTGCTTCAAATTTTCCAAGTAGCATGCATTTATTTCACCCGGGGCTCTACTTCACGAATTAAACCTGAACCTCTGCATCGTGACCGAGGGTTGAAATCTTTGGTTGAAAATGACCCTTCATGAGGTCCACCAATTCTTCAAAATTTTTTGAATCTGGGGCACTGGGTGCCGTCAAACTTTGAATCAAGCTGTAGGTTTTGCTCCCACAAGTACTCAAGAGGATCACTTGCCTCTTCACTTCCCCCATAATCTCATTCACTTGAAAAAAGAACGTGAGGCATTCTATGTATTGAGACCAACCATCTGTGGCTGGTTAAAAAGGATCAATTCTCCGAAACTGTGGTGTTTCGAGAGCGGATACCTTCTTCAATTCTAATGGAGCTTGCTACTTACAATCACTGGACAAGGCACAGTGCCGATTTCTTTTTAACTTGGTTTCTTCTGTTCAATCATGTTTTATCCTAGTCGTCAGTTTGTTGTAGGGTGGCTCAGTTGTGCTATTAGTGATAGAGTTGATCTGCAGACACTTCTGGTTGGAAACATTAAGTGTATTTACAAAATGCTCAGCAGCAATTACACGTGTGCTTTCAACTCCAACTCTAACTCTACACTGATGGCTGAGATTGCCTGTGCTGCTACTCCCATTGGTTACCACAGATCATGTGATCCTGCCTAACTAGTATTATTCTTAAAGGTACATTACACACTAAATAAAACCTTAATTACTTCACTACTGTCTATGATTGAAAACAATAGTGCAAAGTTAGTGTTGCAACTGCAACTGAAATGGGCTAATAACATCCTTGGAATGTACAAGGTATTTGACATAAAAAGGTCACATGATACAGTTAAATCAGTGCATCAACAAAATATTTTACCAAAAGGGCCATTTTATGGAGGGTAGGCTTATACATTTTCCCAACACGACAGTGAGAAATTCATCAACCATGTCAGTTCAGCTAAAGCTAACTACAATTTGACCAATGACATACACTGAATAAGCACACTTACATAGTAGAATACTAGTAACTCCACAAAATAACCTACGGACGTTGGAAATGAAGATCCAATATAAAAGAATCTGAACAAACTAACTAACTAGCATTTTCATACTTAATCATTTTGTAAGATTGCTGATGAAAAACAGCTTTAATATTTGCATCTTACGTTGTAACACAAAGTACTAAGAGATCTGTGTAAACTAGAAAGAGAGTTTGCCAGTATGTTTTGACCATATTAATTCAGTGCTACCACCTGCTGTTCATTATGCACTGTTACAAATAGTAGCTCATTCAAAGGGCACTTTCTCTGCTTTCAGTGTCCTGACTTTTGCACAATTAATCCATTTGTTGAAACCCGGAAGGTCCATGGTGGTTGTACTGAGATGGTGGGAAGGGAGGTAACGGAACCTGTAGCTTGTTTGCTTTGTTACACTGTGAATGTCAATTGGAATGGAACAGAGTCAGTAGCAATAATAATAACAAATGGTATTTATATTGCCGTTCTAACAGAGAAAATCACTCCAAAGTGCTTCACAGAGATATAAGGAAGATGGGCATTGAACTAAAGATGGAGCGATTATGTGGACTGACAAAAAAATTAATCAAAGACATGGATTTTAAGAAGGATCTTATAAATGGAGAGGAAAACAGCGAGGTAGAGGAGATTAGAGAGCCATATTTGGCATTTTTGGCCCTGCCACAAAATTTATATACTTGCCCCAATTCCATCCCCTTCCGTGGTCATTGTCTTAGGCTGTACCAGACTGTTTACAACCACCATGTCCTATTCAACCTCAAATCGAGTTTTAAATCTCTTCTGGGATGCTGGGAATACCAGCACCTATGGAGAGCACAGGCAAATTAACATTTCAGGTGTGATCTTTTCATTGGAACTGGAAGAAAAACATTATAAAAGAAACAGCAAAGGGAGATGTCAGTGGTAAAGCAGAAGGCAGTGGGATGCAGAAGAAGCCTAAATTAGAAGAATGAAGAGATGGTGGGGTGGGTTGATAAGAAAAGTTGGTAAAGGCTACATAGGGAGCAGGAAGGGACATAGCTTTGGAGGGATTTTAACAGGGGAATGAGAATTTTAAATTTCTGGCTGGGGGAATCAGGGATCCATGTAGGTCAGCAAGGATGAGTATGATGGGTTTCAGGGACTTGGGATAAAGTCAGATATCGACAATAGAGCTTTGGATGAGTTGAAATTTTCAGAGGATGGAAAATGGGAGGCTAGCCAGAAAAACATTCAAGTAATCAAGTCTGGAGGTGATAAAGTCAAGAAGTCAGAAGCAAATGGACTGAGGTGGGGGAAAGAGATGGGTACAGCTACAAGGAAATAGCATGGCTTTATCATTCACTATTTACATCATTTTCCACATGAGAACTTTATAGGGTTGTTCTATTTCCTCTCTTACATGCTGTGCACATGCATGTATGTATGAGTATGTTTTCTTTCCCACTCCTTTTGCTGTGCTTCTTTTTTAATGTTGTTCTTCCAGTTCCAATGAAAAGATCATATCTGAAATGTTAATTTTTCTGTGCTTTCCATAGGTGCTGGTATTTCCAGCATCCTATCTTTTTATATGCGGTTTAAAGCTCAATTTGAGATTGAATAGTTGGTTATAAACAGTCTGGTAGACATCTCAGAGTTGCTGGGACTGCCACAAAAGTGACATTCACCCTTAACTGGCAGAAAAAGCTTAACCTTTTCAGCTCTTGCGATGTGGGCGCTGAAAAGCAGAACAGATCATGTAGTCCAATTAAAAAAAAACTTTCATTTTACACATTGTAATTCTGAAATTAACAGATTGGAATAAAATTCAAAATATGGATTAACTGCAGTAACTCAGAAGGTGCTGACCATATCATGTGTGGGATTAACTTGTTCAGCAATCTAGGTTTCACATGAATCAATTCCCTGAAAACAAAGTCATTCTTTTAACTATATTCTAAAATGCAATAACTTCCTTTTCACATCTTTCTGGGAATTAGTTGACAGTAATGTATGAGATGAACTACGTGGTTTAGAGTCAATTTTTGGTTGTCTTTTTGTTTTTCTTGAAATTTTGTTGTGTAGGTTGGACTTCACCTCAGACTATCTGACCTGAAGGGAGTGTTTGAGATTCAGAACAAAGGCGAAGGCCACCAAGAGAATGTTCCGTGTAAATTTGAGCTATCCTAATCAGTGATGGTTTATATCGGATATTAGTTCCAACATATTTTAGACATTAAAAAAGGCCTAAGTTTACTTCTGGATATTGGCAACCACAGTAAACAAATGAGGCTAATTTTCATCTCGTTTGCCAGGCAGGAGCAGGGTAGTTGTGAGATTATAACAGCGGTACAACAATTACTACCCCATTCTTTCCAACGCTGGTGTTGCAATATTTAGGTTGGGGCCTAGAAATGGGTTGCCCAGGCACATACTGGAAAGAGGTAGGCATCACATTAACCCATGTGAATTGGGGTCTTATAATTACAACTCTAAATTACCAATGGTGTGTGCTGCACGTGACCCACTCATCGATATTTAGCAATCAGAAGCCTAAGGGGTGTTCACTAGTACGGCTGCAGGCCACTTAAAAAATCTCACCAAGTTTTTAAATGGTTTTTGCGGGGTTGGCAGGAGTATTCCTGACCTCACAAAGATCAACCCATGTGGTGCCCAATCTTCCAGGGCCCTCTCTTGATATTGACTCTCCCCAGTTTAACTTGTCTGGATTGGTTGCACTCAAAGATGGAGTTATCAGATTTTCAGCCGCCTTTGATCATTGAGCACTCCAAATATCAGCTTGCTGATGGAATTATATCAATGCCTTACTATGATGGGCCTCAAAATGCTTCCATTGGGCGGGGTGGCAGGCTTACTTTGCCTGCTTGATGAAGTTGTCACTTAACTGTCTTTTAATCCAATCTGTTACTTGACCCCTGACACCACACACCCTAACAATGTCGTGAGTCACTTCCATATAGAAAGCTTTTTGAAAGTTCATGTATACAGCATCAGGTAACGTTGTAGAATCTTTTTGTTAGTTCTTCAAAGAATTCAGTATGATTGATTACATTGTTAGCTTTTATTCAATCTATTACTTTGATCATTGTGCAATCCATATGTCTCCTAATTATCAACTTAGACCTCATCATACTGTGATCCCTTCTCCATAGCTGCTCTTGTCTGCTCTGGTTCATTTCCTATTATTAGGTCCAGCATTGCTTCCACTCTTATTGGGTTTGTTACATATTAGAGCAGAAAGGGGTCTTTCTACATCCTGTAAAAAGCTCCATCCCCTTCTCACCTTTCACCTACTTTCCCTGTAAGTTTAGATGGGAGTAGCTGAAATTCCCCCATAATCATGGTTGATTTTTTTTTAACTTATTTTATATATTTGCCTACAAATTTCTCCTTCTACTTGATTTTTACTATTTGGTGGTGTGGAGTATACCCTTAGTAGTGTGACCTATATCTCAATCCATATGGATTCCATTTATACCTCTGTTTGTTACATCCTTTCTTGTTACAGCGATAGTATTGTTTGTGATTAACACATCTGCCCTATCACTCCCTTCATCCTTCTCTATCATTTCTAAATATATTATAGCCTGCAGTATTTAATTGCTAACCCTGCCCTGTATGCAACCATGTATTTCTAGCCCCTATTAGATCAATTTCCTCACTTTCCTCTCTTAGCAACAGAAAGGCACTGCCAAGTCTTCACACTGTTTCTGGCAGCTCACTTTATGGACAATTCTTAAATTATAATCAAACATAGCTGAGTTCCCATATACTTGCTACGTACTATTATAACTGTCAGTCAGATGACACTTTTAACATGAGCAAGTGAAGGAAAATACTTAAAATGAGATTGTGGATTAATAAAAAAAATACATATTTGGCAGTAAGCTTCTTGTAAATTGCGTCACTAATTTATAAGTCAAAGACACTTAGAATATTCATTTTTATTTACCTGCACTAGAACAAAGAATCTTTTCTTCCATCTTTTCCAAACATTTTTACCAATGGTCCATAAATACCTGGAAAACAAACCACAGAAAAGTACATTCAGAAACAGATTTTAAAAATGAAGTTTTGAGATGGTTAGCACATGTTTAATTTTTAACAATTGTGAAGGGATCTATGGGCAAAGTTTACGTTTTTTGAACAGGCCCTAATTGAAAATGGAAACTGAGAAAGGAAACTGACCCTCCCAGTTGCTAAGGAAACTGAGGCTGACACTGAGGTTGGAAATCAAAACTTCTGGTTTAAACTATATAAAAGGAAACAGAGCCATGAGAGCTCAGTAGATGATGACTTCAAAGGAGCAGTACAGGCAGGCTTAAGAAGACAGAGGCTAGGTGCATAAATTGAGAATAAGCAAAGGTTTAGTTGCTGCAGCTGTTGCTGTTACTTAAAGATAACATTGGTGGATCTACACCGTCCAAACCATCATAAGCAGAGTTGAAGAGGTTCTGTAGATGTATGCTATTTTTGGTGAAGACCGTACCCGTGGAACTCGGGTTGATTGTATGCTGAGGTTGGCTGGGAATCAGGCCATATCCTAGAAGGATTGGAGCTGAAATTCTTTGTTTGGTGTTTAACCATGCTTATGCTTTTAAGGCTACAAAAACTAATTGCTAAATTGTATCTAATCAGTGAAGTCAGAAATTAGAAGTGTGACTCATTTGCCTGACTTTATTTTTCTCATGTTTGTATTTTTGAACACAAAAGACTCAATTCAGACATTTCCAGACAGAGAGTGATAAAGAGATTGACATATAGACAGATAAAGGCTCACTGAGTTGGAAATGTAACAAACTAATGGAAGATTTATTGTAGGGATTTTTGAGATTTATATTTTGTCTAATTTCTCTCCCCACTTCTCTCCATAGGAAATAACCAAGTTGGAATTCAAAACCTTCAGATGAGATTGAAACCACTTGATGTAAACACTTAGGAAGTACTTTCTGCATTTCTACATATCTTTAAAAAATTGCACCAACCTTCTTGAGTTCATTATATCAGGAAAGTGGCCTTGTGACCGAGTGAACATGACAACACTTAATACTAACAAGAACACTGCACAGAAACTTTGGTGACCATTTTAACTATTGGTGAAGAGCGAGCATTCAGGGACAGGGGGCCTGGGCAGAGTACACCAGCCTCCCATCAGTTCTTGCAGGCTTAAGGCTCCAGCCATTTTGAGGACCGGTTCTCAGTTATATCCCCCAGTGAGCTACAGGTGCCAACCTCTGCAGCTCACTGGTTCTGGGAGGGCTTGAGATTGGCAACATCCATGTGGGAGGCTGCAGAAGAGGTAATCACAGAGGAGTACTTTGATGGGCTGGCAGCAGCTGGTGTTTTTTTGAGGGGACATAGTCCTGCTCGCACCAATAAACAAGATTAAGCAATTCCTGCCCCATTCTGAGTGAGTGGCCTCCAGCAGTCCCTTGAAGGATCACCTGTCAGACACTGACTGGTAAAAATTTGCATAGCATTGCAGAGTATAATCAGTGCCACATCTGGAACCCAATTTGTTTATCATGTATAATGCTAAATAATAATTATTGTTCATCTCACCCAGTTGCAATGTATCTGTTTCAATGATGCCTGTATCCTGCTTTCACCTGGAACAGGCAGGTGTTTAGATCATCCATCTCAGGAGGCCTTAGTGGCAGTATGATGTGTGATCATAAATAAGAAATAGGAGTAGGCCATTCGGCCCATAAAGCCTGCTCCACCATTCAAAAAAATCTGATTGTGGCTTTAATTCCACTTTCCCACCTGTCCTTCATAACCTGAGATTCGATTGTCAATTAAAAATCTGTTCATGTCAGCCTTGAATATATTCAATGACCCATCCTCCAATGCATTCTGTGGAAGAGAATTCCAAAGACCAACGATCTCTGAAAGAAGAAATTCCTCCTCATCTCCATCTCAAAAGGGGGAATCCTTATTTTGAAAATTTGCCCCCTAATTCTAGGTTCTCCCACGAGAGGAAACATTCTCTCAGCATCTACCCTGTCAAGCCCCCTCAGAATCTTATGTCTCGATAAGATACCTAATTTTTCTAAACTCCAATGGGTATAGGCCCAACCTGCTCAACCTTTCACCATAAGACAAGCCCTTCATCTAGGAATCAACCTAGTGAACCTTCTCTGAACTACTTCTAATGCAAGTAAATTTTTCCCAAGTAAGGAGACCAGAACTGTACATAATACTCCAGGTGCATCTCACCAAGGCCCTGTACAGCTGTAGCAAGACTTCCCTATCTTATACTGCATCTTCCTTGCAATAAAGGTCAACATTCCATTTGCCTTCCTAATAATTGCAGTACCTGCATGCTAACTTTTTGTGGGGAAGAATTTTCTGGTCAGCGAGCGGAGGCGGGGCCCGTTCGCCAATGCGTAAAATGAATGGTGGTGACATTAGGCCGCTGTCCCTATGCGGGTGGTTGGGGGGGGGATTCCCTGAGCAGGTCTGTGTGCTCGTGCGTGCATGTGCATGGAAGTGCACACGGATCTCCCTGAGGCAAAGTGCTGCCTAAGGGACGTTGGTTGAACGTTTTAAAATTTATTAAAGGTAAGAAAAAATTTTCCTGACGTGTCCCCTCATGTGACACTGTCACATGAGCTGGGACATGTACATTACTTTTATTTAAACATTTTCTGAACATTTTAAATCCCTCATGAAACCTCATCCCGCCCATGAATGAGGTTTCATGCTTTTTCAGAAGGCCGCCTGGGCTCTATGCCTACCTGCCAATCTTAAGATTGGACTGGCAGGTCCATTATTAATCATTTTAATTACTTTTTTAATGGCCTTAATAGGCTGTCGACAGGTCACCAGGCACGCAGCTGAGTCGGCTGCGCGCCCACCGAACTCAAAATCTAAATGGCGCGGGGTGATGTCGGGATGCATGCCCCGCCCCCACTCGCTGACTGGGAAATGCTGCCTCATAAGTTCTTTTCTTGTGCAGTAACCTTTTATGTGGCACCTTATTGAATACCTTTTGGAAATCTAAATACACTACAGCTACTGTTTCCCCTTTTTTTCCATCCTGTTTGTTACATCCTCAAAGAACTCCTATAAATTTGTCAAATATGATTTCTCTTTCACAAAACCATATTGACTCTGCCTGATTGTTTTATGACTTTCTAAATGTCCAGATACCACCACCTTAATAATCGATTCTAGCATTTTCCCAATGACAGATATTCAACTAGCTGGTCTATAGTTCCTGCTTCCTGTCTCCCTCCTTTCTTGAATAGAGGTATTACATTGCAACTTTCCAATCTGCTGGGACCTTCCCAGAGTCTGGGGAATTTTGGAAGATTACAACCAACACATCCATATATCTCCGCAGCTACTTCCTTCAAGACTCTAGGATGCAGGTCATCAGATCTAGGGAACGTGTCAGCCTTTAGTCCCATTAGTTCTCTCAGTACTCTTTCTCTAGTAATCATGATTGTTTTAAATTCCTCACTTCCTTTTACCTCTTGATTTTCCACTATTCTTGGGATGATTTTTGTCTACTATGAAGACAGATACAAAATACTTTTTCACAGTCTCTGCCATTTTCTTGTTTCCCATTATTAGTTCCCCAGTCTCACCCTCCAAGGGACCAACACTCACTTTCGCTACTCTCTTTCTCTTAGATACTTGTAGAAGCTTTTACTGTCTGTTTTTACATTTCGTACTAGTTTTCTCTCATACTCCAATTTCTCCCTCTTTATGTTTTTTAATCATACTTGGTTGGTTTCTAAAATTTTCCCATTCTTCATTAATTTTAACAGCAATGTACAGCTTTTCTTTTAATTTGACACTAGCCTTAAATTCCTTAGTTAGCCCTGCATGGCACATCCCTCTCAGAGTCTTTTTTTCACAATGAAATGTATCCTTGCTGAAGATTATGAAATATCTCCTTGAATGCTGGCCACTGCTTCTCTACTCTCTTGCCTTTTAACCTATTTTCCAATATCACTTTAGCCAACTCTGTCTTCATACCCTTGCAATTGCTTTTATTTAAGTTTAAGATACTAGTTTCAGACTCAAATTTCTCACCCTCAAACTGATTATGAAATTCTATCATGTTATAATCACTCTTACCTAGAGGATCCTTTACTATTACGTCATTAATTAATCCTATCTCATTACACATTACCTGGTCTAAAATAGCCTGGTCCCTGGTTGGTTCCAGAACATATTAATCTAAGGACCTGTTCCAAATACACTCTATGAGCTTATCCTCCAGGCTACTTTTGCCAATTTGATTTGTCAAATCTATATGAAAATTAAAATCTCCTACAATTATTGCAGTACTCTTCTTACAAGCCCCAATTACTTCTTCATTTATATGCTGTCTTGCAGTGTAAGGTTAGGGGGTCTATAAACCGCTCCCACCATTGACTTCTTTCCTTTGCTATTTCTTATCACCACCCAAACTGATTCTATATTTTGATCCTCCAAACCAAGATCGTTTCTCACTATGTACTTATTTCATCCTTTATTAACAGAACTATTCCATCTTTTCATTTCTTTCTGCTCTTTTGATAAGTGATGCAATGCCATTTTTGGATGGTTTACTTCTGGCATAGGGATTTAAAGTAGGTCCTGATGATGTCTTTAGGAGCATTCAGTACCGCACCTACTTGAAAGCAAGCATTGCTGCCAAGATAGTTTGATTTGTATTGTACAAATCTGAATGCTTTTGTGGTGTAAATGTGAGGAGGACATACTGAACGTCAAATGTTAAATTTATGGCCTGCTGATATGCTGTGATTCAGACCCAGCAGGAGGCCACTGCAGGATTTGGCATAAGTAAGCTAGATCATCAGTAGAAGTTCACACTTAACAGGAAACAATGCCACAAGTTCTTTGCATGCACAAGTGACCATCACTTGCAGGGTTATTGAATATTAATTTTCCATCGTTTAGTGATAGCCATTAAAAAAAAACATCAAATTTATTAACTTGTGCTCTTTCAAGCCCACACCTTGGTACTGGCATATCAGCATGTTTGTCAGAAATGACACTGACACTGCGGCTCAGAATAACATGAGAAGGGGAAGTCATCCTGAATTCTAAGCACTTCACATCACTCCACGGTAAGACGGCATAGGACAATTCTACACCTCAAACATTTATTGTTGGTATGGTGGGGTGCCAGTACAGACAGCTCTGTATTACGTTTTGGATTTTCATTCTGGATCATTTTCTCAGTTTCAGCATCTCACAGCACTAGTGTCTAAGGAACCTAACAGCCACCTGATTGCTCTCTGTGATGAGGCCTCCAAATCTCACTCCTTCTGTCCAGTTCCCTTTACATGTTTCTGGTTTGTTTTATAAAGGAAGTAATTTACAATTGAGTTGGTGTTAGAGTTTTTAAAAACGTTATATATTGCTGCAGGAGGTACTGAGGCTGAACTCTGCCATTGATCCACTTCATTTTGGCTCTTTCACACCTTTAGCTCATTCTGTTACACTGAATTCCTCCCCGTTTCCCTCTCCTTTTTGTGTGACATTAGTCATAAGGTTGAATTTCATCAAATAGAAAATTCTCTGTAGAACTGTGAGTGTCAATAAGTGTAGATAAACATCAGGAGTAAAGTCACAACTTTACTGCATCCTGATCAACTATTCTGCATATATCTTACGGATAGTGTTCAGGCTTAACTATGTATTCCAATTTATAACCCAAATACATACTGTAAGATACATTTTTAACACACAAAGCTACCGGTATTTGGACAGCAGGTATTTTTCATTAATAAGCTTGTTGAAAGCATTGCAAATAGAATATCTGTATTTTCAAATTATATAAAGCAGTATAGGAAAGCAGGATACAGGCATCATTGAAACAGATACATTGCAACTGGGTGAGATGAACAATAATTATTATTTAGTATTTTTCCACAAAAAATACTTAATATGATGGCACAGCTCAGGCTATGATACTATTATGGAGCAGGACAAAGAGCTCAGTATGCTAATTATCAAATGTTCAAATTATCAATGTATTGTTCTGTTGCAATTGCCAAAACTTAATAGAATATTAGGGTATATGAGATTCACAGACATAATGTCCAAGTAGGTTTATTTATGCACAGTGGTGCATTATGGAGATCCCATGGGAGTATTGGGGTATACTTTTGAATCATGACAGTTGTTGATGCTGGCACAGAACGGGAAGTCTGCGTTGATCAGGAAATAAGCAAATAATCTGATTGCTAACAATCTGCCCGTACTGTATGGTCATATGCATACACATTTGAGGCAGAGTGGGAAAGTGCAAAGCGCACCCCAAAAATAGGAATATTAAAATCATTGTAAACGATCAGCTTATCATTAAGTGACTCTAATATTGTAATGCAGTTCTTGTCTAATTTCAGTGTGGTGTGTATTTGTGTATGTGTCACAGGTATAGGTTGAGTTTTATAGGGAAAGTTGAAGTCAGCATTTAAAGGGCTACTCATAATTTTGCAATGCTAGGACTTGAAACTGAAATTTGAGTGCTGCAGATTTGTTCTACAAAGGATTATCACTGCAAATACAACCATGCCCATGTAGCCATTAAAATCATCACCGAACACATGCCAAGGTTCTTGAAACAGAGCTTTAGGTGGCTGGACAGATGTGGGGGTTATGATAGGATACAGTCCTTCCAAGTTTCCATAGATTATTGTCATATTCTGCCAGCTGCACAAATTTGTTATCCAGGTTTATAAGCATGGAGCTGGTGAAGAAGGCAGACACAGCCAAGACCTGAGCAAGTTAAAGACAAACACCCAGAAAAGATTCTTACTGTAGGGCATTGAAGGAAGCCACAGCCAAACACCAGATTCATCCAAGTACCATCTGCCCTATATATGAATGTCCCTCTGTTCTCTTTCTTTCTTCTGTAAATCTGCACTGTGCAGCAAATTAAAAAACTCGCCTGAAAATTATATCTGTACGAAGTAGACAACCATGGCTCCCATTTCTCTCCTCTGTCAAAACTTTATACCAATTCATCCTCTAAAACTCTTGGTGCACAGTGGATGAATAAATTTCAACCAAGTTTAATTCTGCAATGCATACGTTTAGTGCTCCTTACACTGGTGCATCCCTTGTTGACAGAATATGATTTCTGCACTCCTGAATCAGTTTTTTCCAGATGTTCCTCCAGTTGCAGTGTCAAGATATTAGCTGCTGTTTCTCAATAGAAGAACCTTGGGATGAAAGTGCATCGCTGCCTCCTTGAGCTAGACCATGAGATAGCCATGAAACTAATCGCTCTACATTCAATATTGCAGAGGCTATTCACTTTCTGCCATATCTACTGTCACAAGGGAAGTTGGAGAAGCGTAATGTTATGTCACCCTGAGAGACAGCAGCTTCAACAGTGTCTCCTCCAGCCATATTCCTCCAGCTGGTGACTCTCTCAGTATGCCCTGTGAATTGTGTAGTACAGCATAGGGTAGGAATGAGGAGAATGAGGCCACATATAATGGGTCTCTTCATCTAACCGCCTTGCATATTGCGCAGAGCCAGTTGGAGCCCAAGACTTCAACAATGTGAACAGTGGCAAGAGATTGTCCCACTGTGCTACATACTAGCCAACAGACCATCCAGGGTTCCTAGGAACCTTGTATTGGCTGTAGAAAATGTTAGTGCTTCAGACAGCATAGTTCTTTTAAACATATGGCTCATGGAGGTGAGATCACTGAGCGCGGCAGCTGAAGAATATATCGGAGCTGTTCCTGGAGCCAGCAAATTCTTGTTTATCCTCTTGTCTCCACTACCTATTCATGGTGGCACATGGTATGTGCTTCACCAGTGAATGCAGCTCATCCTTTTAACATTTATTCATGGGATTTGACACTCTTGTTCCTCCTGGTTTCAGATTCAGGGAAGTGAATGTGAAAACTTACCTCATACATTGCAGGCTGTGTCAAGGTGTGTCAAGGTCTGCTTTTACTGAGTGTAACCAGTATTGATGCTGGCTACTTTGGTGCAAACCAATTTTCTCCAATTGAATATTGGTAAGATTGAAGCCATTGTTTTCGGCCCCCACTCCTAATTCTGTTCCCTAGCTAACAATTCCATTGCACTCCCTGGAAACAGTCTGAAATTAAGCCAGTTGATTAAAATCTTGGTGTCACATCTGATGTCGAGATGAACTTCTGACCTTATGTTCATGTCATCACTAAGGCCACATATTTGCACCTCTGTAACATCACCCGACTTCACCCATGCAGCTCAACTGCTGCTGAAAGCCTCATCCATGCCTTTGTTACCTCTAGGCTTGATCATTTTAAACATCCCTGGCTGGTCTCCCACGTTCTACCCTCGGTAAACTTAAGGTTGTCCAAAATTTTGCTGCCCATTTCTTAACTCACAGCAAGTCATGTTTCCCTATCACCCATGTGCTTGCTGGCCTACATTGGCTCCCAGTCAAGCAACATCTTGATTATAAAAGTCTCATCCTTGTTTTCAAATCCTCCCTCTTCCCAACCTCTGTAATTCCCTTCAGCCCCACAATCCTCCTGAGATATTTATGCTCCTCTAACTTTGACCTCTTGTGCATTCCCGATTATAATTTCTCCACCATTTGTAGTCGTGCGTTCAATTTGCCTTGGTGATCTTATATCAGGGAGCCTCTTGGCAACAGCGATCATAACATGATAGAATTTCACATTCAGTTTGAGAAACGGAAGTGTGGGCCTAAGACTAGTGTCTTAAACTTAAATAAAGGCAATTACTAAGGTATGAAGACAGAGTTAGCTAAAGCAAACTGGGAAAATAGACTAAAAGGTAAGACAGTAGAAAAACATTGGCAGACATTTAAGGAGATTATTTCATAGCTCACAGTAAAGATATATTCTATTGAGAAGGAAAAACTCTATGAGAAGGATGCATCATTCATGGCTAACTGACGAAGTTAAGGATGGTAACAAATTGAAAGAAAAAATGGACGATGCTGTGAAGATTACCGGTGAGCCAGAAGATTGGACAGGTTTCAGAAGCTAGCAAAGGATGACGACAAAAAAGGAAGGAGGAAGAAATTAGAGAATGAGAAAGCTAGCTAGAAATATAAAAAGATAGTAAAAGTTTCTACAAGCATTTAAAAAGGAAAAGAGTTGCTAAAGTAGTGTTGGTCCCCTAGAGGGTGAGACTGGGAAATTAATAACGGGAAACAAGAAAATGATGGAACTGTAGAACAGGTATTTTGTGTCTGTGCCAGATACTGTAGAAGACACAATGAACAACCTAAGAATAATTACAAATCAAGCGGTAAAAGGTAAAATGGAAGGAGGAACTTAAAACAATCACAATCACTAGGGAAAAGGTACTGGACAAAATGTTAGAACTAAAGGCTGACAGGTCCCCGAGGTCTGATGGCCTATATCCTAGGGTCTTAAAAGATGTGGCTGCAGAGATAGTAGAAGCATTGGTTGTGATTTTCCAAAATTCCCTAGATTCTGGAAAGGTCCAAGCAGATTGGAAAATTGCAACTATAACACCTCTGTTCAAGAAAGGAGGGAGTCAGAAATCAAGAAACCAAAAGCTAGTTAGTCTAACATCTGTGGTAGGGAATATGCTAAAATCCAGAAAGGCAAATGGAATGTTGCTATTTTTTGCAAAGGAAATCGAGTATAAAAGTAGGGAAGTGTTGCTACAGCTGTACAGGGCCTTAGTGAGGCCACATGTGGAGTAGTCTGTCCAGTTTTGATCTCCTTACTTAAGAAAGGACATAATTGCATTAGCAGTTCAGAGAAGGTTCACACAACTGATTCCTGGGATGAAGGGGTTATTTTAGGAGGAAAGGTTGTGCAGGTTAGGCCTATACCCACTGGCGTTTAGAAGAATGAGGGGCGATCATATTGAAACATAAGATTGTGAGGGGCCTTCACAGGGTAGATGCTGGAAGGATGTCTTCTCTCGTGGGGGAATGTAGAGGGGGCACAGTTTAAAAATTAGGGGTCTCCCATTTAAGACTGAAATGACGAGAAACTTTTCACTCAGAGGGCCATTAGTCTGTCAAATTCTCTTCCCAAGGCAGCAGTAGAGGCTGGGTCATTGAATATATTTAAGGCTGAGTCAGGTAGATTTTTCATCAACAAGGGAATCATGTATTATGGGGGACAGACAGTAAAGTGAACTTTAGGCTACAAACAGATCAGCCACGATCTTATCAAAAGGTGGAGTAGGTTTGAGGGCCGAACGGCTACTCCTGCTCCTAATTCTTGTGTTAATTTTTCTAGGCTTCAAGCTTTGTAATTCCCTCCCGGCACCTCTCTGCCTCGTTTTCCTCCTTTAAGATGCTGCTTAAAACCACCTGTGATCATCTGATCCAATATTGTCTTCTGAGGCTTGGTGTCATTCTTTGTTTTATAGTGGTCCAGTGAAGCGCCTTGGGACATTTAATTGTGTTAAAGGCGCTATATCAATATAAGTAGTTGTTTAAGTGGAGGCCGCAAGCAGGCATTTGGTCTCTGATTTGCGCATGCAAAGAATCTGATGCCTGCTTTCGGTGCAGTCTCTGGATGCCTATTTTCTTCCTTCATCAATATGGCAGGTGGTACACCCCTGGCCAGAAATGTGCGATTGCTTCCTGCCCACCATATTGGGAGTCTAGTATGTTAATTAACACCCACAAGATGAATGCTATACAGCTAAATTTATAGACCTTATTGTAAATGTCAGTGTTACTGTGAGAGTAATTGCCTCTCTGAAATAGGAGTGCAGTGGGAAAGGTTTTAATTAAAGATAATGAATGTTCTGCTGCCCAGGGCAGAAAAGAGAAATTGACTGATGTATTACTTTGCTTGCCCTGGTTAAGTCAATGATTGCAAAACCGATGGACATTTCCAGAGATGAGAGAAGGTACTTAGTGTCAATGTCATCTCCCTCTATATGGTATGAGACGCGACTTATTAAGGGTTACTCTCATGGAGACCAAGCATTCTGCCTCTCCTATGCTCTCTCTCCTCGAGGAGATTTGGTGATCACGCTAGAAAAAAATAACGTATTGCTGAAAAAAGGGACATGTCGAAGCTTTTTGGGACACTTCGCAAGAATGCCAATATAAGGGGAAAACAGCAATTTATACTTTATGAGAAGAGAGTTCTGATTGGCAAGTGGACTGATTGGTAGAGGGGTTGCCATGGAAAATGCACCAGTGATGGTGACTGACAGTTAACTGCCAAGCATTGTTTGAAATTTAAATCAGGTAGCTTGACCTTGATTGGTCAAGGCATTGCCCTGAGGAATGAGTCAGCGAATGACTGTCACTTATTTTGTTTAGCCGAAACAGGCGCAATGTGTGTACAAATTCTTTCTGTATGGAAAGAACAGGGCCATGTGTACTAATACATTAACATACATATATTAATACCAGTCAGCAAAGTGTCCTGATGAGTGCAAGACAAAAAGCTTTGACATGTCCCTTTTTTCAGCAATACTCAAGTTCTATACAACCAAAAAATACCATATTTTTCTTCTGTTCTTTTTTGCCACATCCCTCTTTCAGCTGTCAGTGCCAGATACGGCAGTGGTAAATATTCTTGAAAAGTGTGGCATAAACACATTTGAGCCATGCAGTGCAACCACCTGACAGCAAACTGAGGGATCAAAACATTTCGCTACTGATATGTAGCATGCTGCTGAAATCTTTAGCCAGAACTGTTTTTTTTAAAGCCTGCGTTCTAATTTTTGAGCACTCTAGCAAATCTCTCCCATTTTAGAGAGGGTTTGCACCAATACATCTACCAATGGATAGGCTGACAAAATTCTGTTGCATTCAGCTCTCCACATGATGCTAGGTGCAATGGCACAACCAGGTACAACTCACTGAATGGAATTTGGGACTGAGTTGCAAAAGCTTTGGAGTTAAGAACTGTGAAAGAAAGACAACTTACATTTGCAGAACACTTATCTCGGCCTCACGATGTCCCAAACACTTTATAGTTATTTCAGAACTTTTGAAGTGTAGTTATGTAGGAAACATGGTAGCCAATTTGCATACAGCAAGCTCCCACACACGGCAATGAGATAATGATCATACCATTACTTTTTTGAGATGTTGATTGAGGAATCTGGGACACCAGGAATAACTCCCCCACTCTTTGAAATAGCGCCATGGGCCTACCGTCACTTGAAAGGGCAGCTGGGGCTTTGGTTTAACAACTCCTGCAAAAGAAAACACTTCTGATGGAGTAACACTCCTTCAGTACCACACTGGAGTGTCAGCCTAGATTTTTGTGCTCATGTTTCTGCACTGGGATTGGAACTCAACTTTCTGACTCGGAGGCTAGGGTCCTACCAACCACAGGCAAATTTAGCAGCATTTAGTACAGGGAATATTTATTTGCTTGGGCAATTTGAAACTAAAATGGTCAAATTCCTGATTCAAATGGGTGCTTAACAGATGCCAGACTATCGCCGAGTCACGTGAGCATCTAAATTACATAGAGTTAAAGGTTGGGTAAAGTATCTGGATGATCTTTAGTTGTTCCCATCTTTCTCATGCTTTTCTGATAGTAGCAGATATTTGAAAGAAAAGATCAAAATCAACCGTCTGAAGGGTTGTCGAAACTGCTAGCCCTGTATACCTAAATAAATGTACCTTAGGATTCAGCCTAATATTTTACAACTAGCTCTGTGACATTTCAGTCATCTCAACAAAGATCACATGTGTCATTGAGTACAATTAGAACGATAGCTGAACAAACAAAGCTCATTACAGTTGAGGCTGGGAATTATGAGCATACCACAGCCTTGGAACAGAATCTGAAGATTCTGCATCATCATGATAAATAAAGCTCACAAGCATTAATAACACACATCAGTGATCGCTGGATGCAAAATTGACAGAAAATTGGTGACCTGTTTAGCAAAACTAATCATACTGACATTTCACACGTCATTCTTCAGAAATGATGCACTGAGGCAGCAACAAAATGACTTTGATATGAGGTAGGAAATGCCTGTTTGATTGAAAAATTTAAAAAAATGATGCAGTGAATTTGATTTAGGGAATGGATTTGTATCAGCTCCTGCTCAACTCCTGAGTGAACCAAGACTGCCCTCTGCTGGATGGAAGAAGGACAAAAAATAACTTCCTTGAATGAGCAGAGCTTTATATTATCAGCTGATTTGCAGAAGTACAAGTATATTTAAATGCATGATCATAAGTAATAAAATAATTCCAGCTTATTTGGTGAGAAATATCACATTTCTTAGAATATTTTTAGGATGAATACAAAGTATTAACCTGATCCATGAACAGTACCTTCCAGATATTAAACATGCAGAGAAGAAACCTGATTATATTTATCACAGCTTTTATCTAGAATTTTTTTTTGCAGACACTGCTTCTTTATTACATACATTCAGGTGATGTTTAGCGTTTCTTTTTCCACTTTATTTTCTAGGAGTTCCCTATTAATCCACTTCTATCACAAAACTCAGTGCAAAACTGATCTATCTTACTGTGCAAGGACTTAGCTCCAAGCTGACAGGGAAGATTTTAACTTCCTTCGGAAGGAGTGGGAAAGGGACTGCATTCCTCCAGGAGGCCTATCATGATGACATGGAAGATAATGAACACTGTAGACACTGTGTGGTCTCTCTTCTTACTCTTTCTCCGAGCAAAAGTTCATACATTCGGAAGTTAATTAATTAATTAATGCAGCAAAGTATAGAAATATGATGATGAATAAATGGAAAAATAATGGCATCAGGGATCACCAATCCCCATTTTGAAAATATATGTAGTAGTAGATGATGAAGAACTGTCCATATAGCAGAAGATCCGATTATATCACATAATGCTTACGACCTGAATACTAAATCTACTTCGATCATCTGACTGATTTTGACTTTATTCTCACAGAAGTGGATATTAGGCTCTAAATTTTCAGATGGATAAAATACTTGGTGCAGGAATCCTAACAGATGGTTAAGGCACTAGTTCACTCCTATGAAGATTTAGGGGTAAATTTCCTCAACTTTCCTGGTGTTAAGTATCTCACAGGGACAGTAAAATAAATTACATTGCAAGGAATTTCAGATGGCAGCAGTTTCTGCCAAATTTCCACCTTTATAAGACGCAACGGCATGGATTTTCCAAGCCCTTTGTAGGCAGAGCTGCAGGGTGGCGCCAGGAAAATAGAAAATAGCGGGGAGTCAAAGCGGGCCGGCTCCCCGACACATTTCCCCCTTCAGCGAACTTTCCCAGGCGCGCTGGAAGTCAGGTCAATTGCCTGGTGCATGGACATGGGAAGCCAGTTTATTCATTAAGGCTCCACGTATAAGCCACTTAGTGTCAACACTGGTATTTTCATGATGTCAGAACAGTCCTCCACTGCCCAGAATGAAGAAACAGTAAAAACTGGGAAATAAGAGTACAGGTCCGAACTGTTAATCCATTCTGGGTGTGTTTGAGGGCCACCAGCTCAAGCAAGCTGTGGCATCAATGGTGGCAGGCCAAAAGGCCAGTGAAGTCAGAGACTCTATGCCCCAATGACAGGGCCACAGCCCCATCCGTTAACAATCCTGTGGAATGGTTTCCCCTCCAACCCAATGCCCCCACCCACTTCAGGTCACATTAATTGAGCACTTCTATGCAGGCGGTGAGTACAGAGGCAGCCAATTAGGAGGTTGCCTCCCAGAAAATTGTGCTGGTGGACATGCTGCTATATGGGTGGGCTCAGGACTCCCATATGGGGCCGACTTCTGGGTCCCAACGTCTGCCAGAAAATCTAGCCCTAAATTTCCTTGGAATTTTGGAGCCTTCAACCATCCGATTAGTGTGTCAGCATTGGCCTCATTTATATATTTCAAAGTGCTTTGAGCTTTCTGCATTCTCATTAACTCAAGATAAGCTGCACTGAGTTCGCGAAGGTCCTAGGACTGGCAGTTCGAGAAGAAGTGAGGTGATCCTGACTGGGAAGAAACTGGTGATCTTTAAACAGAAATATCTGCAGGTGAGGCACATATCTGAAAACCTTTTTTTTTGCCATTCTGCATATAGTGCTTGGTCTGAATGAGGTTAGAACATTGGCAGAGTTTCATACCACAGCACCTGACCATAGTACAAGCAGTGATGGCACCCCTTTGGGTATAATCCTGGAGGAGGAGTATCAGAGGATGGAGCAATGGAGACACAGGTAACATTTACTGCAAGAAGTATCACTCAAGCCTTCATTTTTGTGGAACAAAACCTGCCTTTGACAGCGCAACCTTAAACAGGGGCTACAAAACAGGAGCTGGAGTAGACCATTCGACCCTTCGAGCCTGCTCCACCGTTCAATAAGTTCATGGCTGATCTGTTTGTGTTACTAATTCCACATTCCCATCTACCCCTGATAACCTATGATTCCCTTGCCTAAGTCACACAACCCTCAGGAGAAAAAAATTCTCCTCATCTCTGTCCTATAAGGGCGCCCCCTAATTTTAAAACAGTGCCCCCTAGTTTTGACTAACTCACCAGAGGAAACATCCTTTCCACGTCCACCTTGTCAATACCATTTAGGATCTTATATATTTCAATCAAGTCACCCCTCACTTTTCTAAACTCCAGTGGAAACAAGCCCAGTCTGTCTAATTTTTCCTCATAAGACAACCCACTCATTTCAGGTAACAATCTAGTAAACCTCCTCTGAATTGCCTCTACTGCATTAACATCCTTCGTTAAATAAGGAATCCAAAACTGCACACAGTATTCGAGATGTGGCCCTGTGTAACTGAAGCATAACATCCTTACTTTTATGTTCGATTCCTCTTTCCCTCTCGTATAAAACAACCTTTCCTCAACCCAGCACTTATCCTACAATGTGACAATACATTCGTCTTCTTTGCCTCTACAGGACAATGCAAATCACCATCTCCTGAGTGAAATATAAGCACCATATGAATACATGGTTTCTTGTATGACTCCAACCTCCATCAATAATAAAGTAACAAACCTGTGCACATTCTTTTTTATTACAGCAAACTCCAAAGCGTATAAAATCAGCCACCACTTTCTCAACACTATTTTTCCCTCGTGAACCGACGTGTGCCTTTCTTTTACCTAATCTCTTGCTTCTTTTAGGTGCCATTTGAGGATCAGGATTGTAAAGTGTTTGGCTGCTCATGTTCTACAGAAAGTTGACTGGACTAAGGTGGCCTACGTCTCATGTCAGCTGGCCCCTTGGAAACCTGGTGGCCTTTCCCACATTCCAATGGGGTAGTACTATGAGGGATGGCTGAAGGTCTGATATGTGCTGCTGTCCTGAGAGATGATAGAACCAACGCAGCTGGGATTCCCAGATGGCTTACATCCTCTTCCTCCTCCTGTACCTGAAGTCATGAAAGGGTGAGTGCCATCCACCTGGGGTTTTAAAAAAATAATTCTCATACAAACATGCGAATTAGGAGCAGGAGTAGGCCACTTGGCCCCTCAAGCCTGCTCTGCCATTCAATAAGGCATGGCTGATCTGAATGTAACCTCAACCCCACCTTCCTGCCTACTCCTGATAACCTTTCACCCCCTGGTTAATCAAGGATCTATCTAGCTCTGCCAGGATGATTCTCAGGGTGTGTATGTTGCTGGCAAGGCCAGCATTTAGTTTCCATCCAGCGTTGCATTTGAGAAGGTGGTAGTGAGCCTTCCTGAACCTTTACAGTCTATGTAGTGTAGGTACATCCGCAGTGCTGTCAGGGAGAACATTCCAGGATTTTGACCCAGTGACAGTAATGGAACAGTGATTAATGTGCAAGTTAGAATGGTGTGTGGCTTGGAGAAGGAATTGGGAAGTGATGCTGTCCCTGTTATTCTAAGCAGAAGAGGTCACCAATTTGGGAAAAGCTGTGGTGTGTTGCCACTGTGCATCTGGTAGATAATGCACACTGCAGCCATTGTATACTGATGGTAGAGACAGTCCACCAGCAGGTGGGGTGGTCATCAAGTGGAGTACTTCGTAATGGATACACTCAAGCTTCTTGAGTGTTGTTGGAGCTACACTCACCAAGGTAAGTAAAGAGTCTTTAATCAGATTTATGCCTTGTTGTGAAAGCAGCTATATATCATTGTGCCCCCTCCAATGGGACATGGCATACCAGAAATTGGAAGGTAAGATTCTGGAACATTGGCTGTTAATAATGATTCTATAAATATGGCTATGGTATGTTGTTTGACCAGGATGTGCAACAGCTCTCCAAACAATGACATCAATCCCCAAATGTTAGTTAGGAGGACCTTACAGGGTCAATTCTGTTGGGTGTGCCCTCACTGTGACCTGATTTACCACTGACATTGCAGCTGAATGGTCCATCCTGTTTTATCCTTTCATTCCATCCTAGCAATTTGACACTGCTGAACAGGTTGCTCGGCAGTTCAGAGGGAAGCTCCTGACAGAGGAGCTGGAGTGGGTGACTCTTGCTCTGTTGCTTTTGCCATTCCAATAGGATTCCAATTAGAATTTAAAGTGCCGGCAGCCTGCACAGGAAACACATGCGGTCATGCAATGGGGAAGCTTTTCAATGGTGAAGCCCATTGTCATCTGACAATGCAACAAGTACGGTTGGGCTATAAAAAGCAAACAGGGATGCTGTGCACAACTTTCCTGCCTAACTCTATAGCTATTAATAAAGACATAATGAGGGCACAAAGCAGACATAGGTGTTTTCCAAATTTAAATTTCACTTGCAGATATTTCATCTTACATTGTATTCTCTTTATTCAGGTGTGCACCATCATTACTTGTTGAAACTTGCTTTGTCAGAAAGCTAAATCGACAGACACATCTCACGGTTGGCACGCACTGATGGTTACAGGGAAGTTTGAGGCATTCCTTTTATTGTGGAAGACACAGTGTTGTGTTTTTGTGTTCACTCTTTAACGTATATTCATGTTAGTGTCCAGTGTTGTAGTCGCCACTCTGTGGGACATGACTGAACTTGCAGGCTCAGCTGGCCCTCCCTTCTTTGAGCTGTAAAGGGCATTGTTTGAGATCACTCTCAGTGGCGACAATTGAAATATTGTAGGTGAATTCAAAGCCCTGTAAGGACTCTGCCAGCCAACACCCTGAGATGGACTCACATATGGACAATACTGACCCTGCCCTTTAGGCCACTGATTTTCTGACCTTGACTGACTGTCCTCACCACACCCAGGAGACCAGGCCCTGCACTCTTCATTCCTCCATGCCCTTGGCCCCACCCTCTGTCCTCCCTTGGATCTCTTTTCTACTCCTCCATGCCCCCGACACCACTCTACACCTCCCCCTCATGCCTGACTTGCCAGTCCCGAGCCTCCAAAGAAGCTGCCATTCTCCTCCTGCGTCCCTCCCTCGTGCTGCAGAGTTCAACAACTGCACAAAGCCGACTGTTGCACGTCACCTTTAAATGAACCTGAACCGGGTGCCACAAGATATTTGGGCACTGCTGACTTAAGCTTGAAGGTCGGATGTAATTGTAAATTTTTAAAAATATAATCAGTATTCATGGCATGCAAATGTATTACAAGTACAAACTCGTCATTGGATGGCAGGAGGCCCGACTCGCCACAAACATGCCCCTGACTTAATCTCTGAATGTTAATCTGCTTCCGGGAAAGCGGCGTTTCATCCACTGCCTAATTGAGTCACCCCACCTACCACAGAGATAAAAGCAAAAAATTGCGGAAGCTGGAAATCCAAAACAAAAACAGAAACAGAAATACCTGGAAAAACTCAGCAGGTCTAGCAGCATCGGCGGAGAAGAACACAGTTGACGTTTCGAGTCCTCATGACCCTTCAACAGAACCTACCACGTTTCCCAGTCTTGCAAGCTCCATGAAACTCCCCCCACAATTACAACATCCACACTCAAGAGTAGTACAGATTCTAACCTTCATTACCTTCAAGACAGATCCAGGCTAAGCACAGGGTTAGTGAATTAACTAAAAGACGGAAGCTGTCATACCTCTAATTTTAAAAAGAGAATGAGACCAAAAATTCTTACAATACACCTAACTAATTTGATTGCTGAGCTAATTAATCCAGTTCAGAAAGAACTCTTCTCTAGAGGCAAACTTCAATATCATAAATTCTTCTGGAAAATTGCAGTCAAACAGAATTCTTATATCCTTGCAAATATAGGGTAGGATCTTGTGCCCTCCCCCTTGGTAAGTTTGGTGGCGGATGGCATTGAATCAGGTGGTAGGGTGGGACCCCTCCACCCTGACTAAATTCATGGTGTGAAGGCCGAGGACCGCCTTCCTGCCCTGTCGCCCAGAGGCCCTTAAATGAGGCAATTAATGCCACTGAAGGGCCTCATCCCACAACCACAGGTATTAGCCGGGGGAGGGGTGGAGGTGGGGCTCACCGTGTTGGGAGCAAACTCTGTTAGGGTTGCTTGCGGGAACCCGGGGGTGGGGGGGGGGGAGTCCCTCGTTCAAATGCACTTGGTGTCTGATTGAAGGACCAAGGCATTGGGAAGTGGGGGGCCTGCCCTTGCTGCTGAACCTCCACCCCATAACCCATTCCCATCATCACTTATGGGCCTGGGCTCTAGCAACAATCCTAGGCCATGGGTGGGTGTTGTACCAGCAGCAGCCACCCCCTCGCCCATGGCGCTGCTTTCAATAGAGTTGCTGGCCTTTGATCGGCTGGCAGCTTCCAGCTGGCGGGATTTCCCATGCTTGGGGTCCTTGATTCTGGGGCGGGGTGAACAGCCTGCTGCTGACCTGCCAAGTGCCTGAGTGGAACAAGATGCGGCAGGCCTTCCTGAAAAGAGGTGGAGGGACTCTTGCCAGCTGGCAGCCTAGACCCCCATTGCCACCACACGATTCCACCCACAGTCTTCCCTTCTTTCCAGACTGCTTGTGGGTGCAGGTATAGCATTCTCAAGGATAGGGTGGCTCTAGGCTGATGGATGAAGTTACTTGAGTTAAGAAGCATCTCTCAGCAACTTTGCAGTGGACATGATGAACATCTGCTATAGCACTGTAACTAATGCAGTTGATGTTCTTCCCTTTTATCACTTTAAACTTATTTACCGGCGAGAAAAGACCATTGGAGAAAAATGAGCAGTTGTGAACCGAGGACTCATTATACAGGATCTTTTCATTTATTTTAGTTATTCATGGAATGTGGGCATCACTGTTAATGCCAGCATTTACTACTCATCCTTAATTGCCTTCGAGAATGTGGTAGTGAGCCACCTTCTTGAATCGCTGCAGCCCATGTGCTGTAAGTATACCAATAATACTTGTAGAAAGGAAGTTCCAGGTTTTTGACCCAGTGAGAAGGAATGGCGGTATAATTCCAAGTCAGGATGGTGTGTGGCTTGGAGGGGAACTTACAGGTGGTGGTGTTCCCATGTGTCTGCTGCCCTTGTTCTTCTACCAATCAAAGTCACAGATTTGGAAGGTGCTATCAAAGAAGCCTTGGCAAGTTGCTGCAGTGCATCTTGTAGATGGTGGATATGGCATGTCAGTGATGGAGTAAATGAAAGTTTTATGTGTGGATGGGGTGCCAATCAAATAGGCTGCTTTGTCCTGGATGGTGTCAAGCTTTGAGTGTTGTTGGAGCTACATTCAACCAGACTGGATGTGAGTCCAGTGGAAGCCAGTTGAGGATAGGATATGCCTCACGGTTGAACAGCCCACTGAAAGTTCATACGTAAAGAATGAGCAGCAATCACTTGGGTATGGCACCAGGGAGTGTCTGTTGCCTATGAATCTGTGATCTCATATACAGTGAGTACACATTAGAAACTTTTGCATGTGTAGCCATTATGCTCTACCCATTAAAATTAATGAATGGAAAGAATGCCCTCACAAACACACACATGTAGGATTTCCCAAAATCAAGTTTTCATAGGGCAAGGCTTCCACACCAGAAATATGCAAATGGAAAATTTACTTAGCAAGAACTCTGGAATTTTCTCTCTAAAGCCACCTACTTTGATATATCTCTCCACACCTTCAAAGAGAGCTATTGTTTTGATGTCGCTCTAATCTTTTCTAACTGCTCCTCAGGTGACCAATCTCCCCTCTATGAGGTGCACTGTGATGTTTTCCCACATTAAAGTTGTTATCTAACTATAAGCTGGAGGTGGAACTTTCCGCTCTCATCAGCAGCAGGAATTGTGGCGGGTAGGGAACTAAATTTGGTGTGATGAAAAAAGTCAGTTTCCCGCCAGCAGGAAATTAGCTCAGAATTTTGTCTTCCCGACTTTAATGGCGGGTTAAAGGCAGGTCGAGTTTCCCGCTGGTCTATGTCAGTAATCACGTTTGCATTCATTTGCATCTCACGAGTGCTCATTAAAAGGCCAGCTTGCCAGAATGATGCTCCCCCTTCAAATTAAATGCCCGGCCAGCGAGAATTTAGAATGGTCTGTTTCCCAACTGCATAAAGTGGCACACACCTGGCCAGCTTTTTTTCATCAACAACTTTGAGGCTGTCTTCCTTCAGCATTGCTGCAAGATTTTGGGTGCCTGTATCACAAGCTTTGACAAGCTGGGAACGGCCAATACCAGCAAAGAGGGAGGAGACCGAGGCAGAACTGGAGAGGGGTACGGGGAACACGGGAGGGGAGACACCAAAGCAGGACTAAGGAGTGGTCAAGGAACAGAGTGGAGTAATGAAAGACTGTCCTGGGGCAAGAGTTGTAAGACTGTCCAAGGAAGAGTCAGAGACTGTCCTGGGGCTGAGGCCACGCTGTTGGGTGCATATTAAAGAGACTGTCCTGGGCCAGAGGCCACACTGTCAGAGGCATATTGAAGAGACTGTCCTGGGACAGTGAAGACATATTAGGGTGCTCTGCATGGCACACATGTCTTGGTGTCGGTCTTGGACAGGGGAAAGCCTCTCCAGGCAGTGACAGTCACGCATCTAAGGAATTTCGTCCTGGGAGTTCAAGTTATGGTATTGTGAGGCAGAGGGAACAGTAATGTTCAGGGGAGGCATCTGGGTCCTGTAAGTTGGTAGCTGAAAAGTCATGGGGGGCGTTATTAAATGGACTCATGGGGGGATGGTCCTGAAAAGTGGCCTTAAGAAGTGGAGGGGTCAGGTCGACAAAGAGCATGGGGGTATCAACATCAAAGGGTTCAGGGGGAGAACATGAATATCCACATGGATAATGATGGGGTCAAGAGTAACAGGGGGAGGTGGATAGTGACAGGAGGAAGGGGCATTAGGAGGATGAGAGGAACTTGGTGGGTGAGGGGGAAATCTGGAAGCTGGTCTCCCAGACAAAGGTCAGCAGCACCATTTTCGACTTCATCGAACAATGACTCAGGTCGACAAACAAGCTAGAAAACAAATCAATCAGGGAGGGGTCTCTGGCATGTGGGAGAAGTTCAGCACAGCAATTTTTGGCCAATTGAAGGGGCACCCTATAACTATTTTAAACCATGGAGAGCATGGCTCAGCTGAGTGCTGGACAATAAAAGCTTGTCTCCTTTACAAATGGTGCAGACTCAGGGGAAAATCCATTAAGTGGAGGTGCTGTAGTGCATATGTTCTTAAGTGGTCCTTATAGCGGCATTACAGAATGGACGTAGGGTCAAAAAAAATCAATCACAGCAGCCATGTCTGCTGTGCCGAGTCAGCTTGGGTCCTACAAGCTTCTCTGTTCCCAGTGCATTGGTCATGGCATTCAAGGCACCATGCTTGTAGTAAGAACATAAATGCAAGGATCGGGTAGCGACAGTTATTGTCAAGGCCACTGGAGGACAACAACACAAGACTAGCTGTGGATCCTAGGACTTAGGTCTTTTGACCCTAACTAAGACCTTTGTTGTGAATGTGCAATCATGTCAGAAAGAAAAGCTCAGCCACGTATCATTCTCCAGGATGATATCAGCCTACAAGGGTGGTCTTGGAATTTGATGTGCAGACTGAGGGAAAGTCAAGGCCTAGAGACTGCATTCCTATCTTGCATATAGAGGGACACCATTCCACAGGTACTACCATTGAATGCTCAATTGGATCCTTTCACAGATACAAGGAAGAGTGGAGAATGCAGGCTGCAGGCAATGCTGCCTTCTTGATATCTTTGATTAGAATGAGGAGAAGAATGGCCCGTCGCCGATTGGCACAGCTCAGGGAAAACTATCGCCCTCAGGAACAAGTACCAGTGGGGCCCAGATGCTGACGAGGAGGGGCCAAATCCACAAAGACATTTGGTCTACAGAAGATGCAGCTCATATATGGAGATGAATGAAAGACAGTACCACAGGCCCCTTGGCTTGTCTAGGGATGTGATAGCTCATATTTACCACATTCTCATGAGGAGCTGATGCAGCACAGACTTGGAGGACATTCAATGCTGGTTGTTTTGAAGATTACCGCTGCATTGAACATTTTTGCCTGTGGATCCTTCCAGTGCTCCACTGGGAGCTTTTGTGGAATCTCACAATTGGTGATACATAAATGCATAAGAGGGGTGACTGATGCCCTTTTCAACAAAGCTTACCATTACATGCAGTTCTGCATGGATGAAGCAAGCCAGGCTGCCAGAGCTGTGAGATTTGCTGCAATCGCAGGCTTTCTGCAAGTGTAGGCCACCATCGACTGCACACATGGCCTTGAGAGCTTCCTGGCAGCAGCCTGTGAGATTCATTAATAGAAAAGTATTTCACTCTCGGAACATTCAACTAATTTATGATCACAGAAAGCAGATCCAGCATGTTTGTTCTAGGTACCAAGGGAGCTCACACGACTCGTACATTTTGAGTCACTCCCAGGGTCCAGAGATATTTGAACTTGGTGCTTACAGGGTTGGCTCCTTGAAGTTAAGGGGTACTCCCAGAAGACATAGCTAATGATTCCCATTCATTGGCCACAGGGGACATCTGTGGAGAGATACAGTGATGCATATTCAGCCACAGAGTCCTTAATTAAGCAGACTATTAGCCACTAAAGAGGTGTTTCAGATGTTTATACCAGTCAGCCAGGGCTTTCCAATAAGCACTTTAGAGAGCGTCCCACATCAACGTTGTTTGTTATGTCCTGCACAACCTGGTGCTGCAAAGGGGGAATGGTTTGTTATAGGGAGACATGGAGGAGCTGGACATCTCCTTGGATGAGGAGGACTTACAAGGGGCTGAATCTGAAGTGGGTGAGGATTCAGATGAGCCACGTGAGGATGCCATTGTACAGGCATGATGTGGCAGGCGTGCCCGTGACAACCTCATAGCAAGAAGATTTCAAGAGGAATAAGGTGACGACAAGTTTCACGATCACAATTCTCTTCATGTTTTGATGCAGGGAACACAGCAACACCTTAATTGTCACCTTCAATATTTCACGAAAGGTCATCAATTTCACAATGATCATGGAGAAAGCATACGTCACCTTCAACCCTAACGATGAGGTTATCCTTGGAAGGTGTAGTAGCCTAGGAAACATGTGGCCACTCTGGAATTTGATAAGCACTTGACTAGTGTGCATCCTTAAGCAGCTACACACTGTTGTTATAGAGTTGATTATCCAGGCAACTTTTCTTGGTTGAAACATTGAACTTTAATAACAAAACAGCAGCAGCAGCTACATGTGTGCATCTCACTCTATAACTAAAGTAAATCTCTCTCCTAGAGGTTCCCCGTGCTGCTAGCCCATTGGTTTACACAGATCATGTGATCTCACAACACAGCATTATTCTTAAAGCTACAGTCCTAAGTTTATCAAAACTATAATTACTACATTCCTCCCCTTTAACTTTTCTGCATTTTTTGTATTTACAAGGATATTTATCTCATGGCATTACAATATTTACATAAGTCATGCAATCATACAAGTTCAGTCCTTCAGGTAGTTTCCTGATCTGTGTGGAATATCGTAGCTCCGTGACTTCCGATTCTTTTACAGGAACCACATTCTCTGGAACCGCATTATCAGGTACCTCATTAGGCACAGGCAGCTCAGTGTCTTCCATTCTGATAGAGACATCGGGCATGTCTATCCTTGGTTGAGCAACTTCAACAGGAACCACAGGTTCAGCAATGGTTACAGGTGGAACAGCATTTTGTTGGAGTATCACCCTTCTTCTTAAATGATCCACACGCTTACGGGTGAACTGGCCCTCCACTTCTACGTGGTACAACAAGAGTCCAGTCACAGAGCTTACTTTACCAGGTAACCATTTTGGTCCACCACCGAAATATGCTGCTTCTCCAATCATAAATTGTCGCTCACGACTATGCAAATCATGACTCGCTTTTTGGTTCCCTTGAGTTTTCTCCACCTTCCCCATCAAATTGGGAAGTATCAGGCTTAGCCTTGTTCGAAGACAGCGCCTCATCAATAATTCTGCATCCTCTTCCTACGTGTCTTCTTCTTTCTACCACAGAATTTAGTCTCGGCCAGTTTGTTTACTTCACTTGTCAGCCAGGTATCTCTCAGGTGAAATCTCAACTTGTCTTAGTTCAGTAGTTGAGCCACCCATGATTTCATCATCTACTTGCATCTTGGAAAGTTCTACTACTTTTACTTTCTAAGCCTCTTTAGTTTCATTCAGCTGACTCTTCAGCTCTTCTGTCTCCTTCTTGTATCTGCCTGGAACCTTGAACAATGCAGTGTCTTCTCTGCCAACTAGCTCTTCAGTTTGTTCAGAGTGATGTTAAATTCTATTTTTCTTCTTAATTTTCCAGAGGTACAAACTTTGACCTGAGGGACCCTTGTAGTGTGTGAAGGTCTTTTAACAGGTTTTCCTTTTCTTTGCGAAACTCACTCACTTCATTCTTGAATTTTATAATTCAGCAGAGCTGAGTTTCTCCTGCTGTTCTTCCATGTTGTTGTTTAAGACAGTCTTCATTTCTTCAGGTTGTTGAATGACTACACGCTCCTTTTTAAGGCAAGGGGCCATAATAAGATAAGAACCCATGGTGTTGGGGGTAGTATATTAGCATGGATAAAGGATTGGCTAACTAATAGAAGACAGAGTTGGGATAAGGGGGGGCATTTTCAGGATGACAACCTGTAACTAGTGGAGTGCCAAAGGGATCAGTGTGGGGCCTCAATTATTTACAATATATATTAGTGACTTAGATGAGGGAAGTGAATGTACTATTGCCAAGTTTGCAGATGACACAAAAATAGGTCGGGAGACAAGTGGTGAGGATGACACAAGGAGTTTACACAGGGATATAGACAAGTTAAGTGAGTGAGCAAAAACTTGGCAGATGGAATATAATGTGGGAAAATGGGAGATTATGCACTTTGGCAGGAAGAATACAGGAGCTGAATATTATTTAAATGGAGAAAGACTGCAGAAGGCTGCAGCACAGAGGGATTTGGGAGTCCATGTGCATGAATCCCAAAAAACTAACATACAAGTTCAACAGGTAATAGGGAAGGCAAATGGAATGTTGGCCTTTATTTCAAATGGAATGGAGTATAAAAATAGGGAAGTCTTGCTAAAACTATACAAGGCACCAGTTAGACCAGACCTAGAATACTGTGAACAATTTTGGTCCCTTTATCTAAGGAAAGATATACTGGCATTGGAGTCAGTCCAGAGAAGGTTCACAAGGTTGATCCTGAGTATGGAAGGATTTTCTTATGAGGAGAGGTTGAGTAGGTTTGGCCTGTACTCATTGGAATTTAGAAGAATGAGGCACGACCTTATTGAAACATATAAAATTCTTAAGGGGCTTGACAAGGTAAACGCTGAGAGGTTGTTTCCCCTTGTGGGAGAGTCTAGGACCAGAGTGCATAATCTCAGAGTAAAGGGGCACCCATTTAAGACAGAGATGAGGAGGAATTTCTTCCCTCAGAGGGTAGTCAATCTGTGCAATTCTTTACCACAGAGGGCTGTAGAGGCTGGGTGGTTAAGTATATTCAAGGCTGAGATAGACAGATTTTTAATCAGTAAGGGAATCAAGGGTTATGGGGAAGAGGCAGGAAAGTGGAGTTGAGGGTTGTCAGATCAGCCATGATCTGATTAAATGGTGGGGCAGGCTCAATGGACTGAATGGCCTACTTCTGCTCCTATGTCTTATGGTCTTCTTCATCCAGTTGTGGTCCTTGGACTCTCCCGGCTCTTTCTGAAGTACCTTGCCTTGTTCCTTTTCTACCTCAAGAACTTTTCCTGCTTCCTTTTGAAATCTCACTGGCCAATCAAGGTGATTTCCCTCAACCAATTTTGACCTAGTAGGCTTGGTCCTCTACCTTCTAATGCTATCACTGGTGGCTGTGTTATTTGGTGTCTATGATGAACATGTACTCTGGTGATACCTTTCACCTGGATTTCTTCACCTGTGTACAGTTTCAACTTGGCAGAGCTTTGTTCCAAATTTAATTGTTGTGCACCTTTATTTAAATATCTGAAAATGTGTTCTACTACATTGGTAGAAGCACCAGTGTCTACTTCCATTTTTAAGGATTTATCATTCGCTTGCAATGTGACAGTAATTGGCTCTGTTTACTCAACTTTCATGTTGAATAAGGAATAAATGTCAGAATTGGTTGTTTCTGGCTTTTCCACACTACATACTTCACTGGACTTCGTTTGTTGCCTGGAAGCCTGTTTTATTCTTACTTTGCAATAACACTCCACCTTTTTAAACTGCCAATCATTAAGAGTATGATTGTTTCCACATCGATAAAAATTAATTTCCGACGCTGCTACTAAGCTGTTTCCTCTAAATTTTCGGTTAGTGGTGGCTGTTTTCTGCTTCGCAGCAGAGTCCCGGCTTTTCACGCCACTTTTGGCTGACTATTCCTGCCCATCCAGGAAAACAGCATCATTTTGCGCACCTTGAATTACTTGTGAATCCTTTACAGCACTTTCCATCGCAAGCGTTATTTCTAACACTTTCTTAAAATCAAGATCCACTTCAGCCAACTGAATTGCACCCTCTTGCACGCCACACACCAAACGATCCTTGAGCATATCATTCAGGGTTTCACCAAAATCACTATATTTCGTTAGTTGTTTTAATTTTGCCACATAGGTAGCAATGGTCTCCCCTGGGGCTCTATTCCAGGAATTGAACCTGAACCTCTGCATTGTGACTGAGGGCTTGAGTTGGAAATGTCCCTTAACAAGGTCTACTAATTCACTGAAGGTCTTTGAATCAGGGGTGCTGGGGGCCATCAAGCTTTGAATTAAACTCTCCTCTTTTCCTCCCCGGTGATTTAGTTGGCTTGAAAGTAGAATGCAGGACATTCTATATATTAAGACCAGTCGTCTGTGGCTCATTCAAAGGGATCGATTCTGCCAAACTGTAGCATCTTGGATGAGTATACCTTCCTTTCTTTTTAATTATCTCAGGTACTCACAATCGCTGGGTGAGGGATCTGAACTATCCTCGTCGCCAGTTTATTAGAGAGTTGATTTTCCAGGCAACTTTACTTGGTGGAAACATTGAACTTTATTTACAAGACAGAAGCAGCAGCAGCTACTTTTGTGCATTTCACTCTATAACTAAAGAAGAATGCTCTCTAGAGGTTCCCTGCATTGCTAACTCATTGGTTTACACAGATCATAGTGCAGTCCTTTCAATCACGGTGGCAACAAGTCGGCAGTCATGGCATCTTTCAAGAAGCTGAAACATTATTGCACACATGGATGCACTAATGCCAGTAAAACAGCAGCTTAGCAAGGTGGCTTTAACATTCATCAATGGGTAGTGGTTGACTGTCTCAAGAGGGAGCTACATTCAGACAGTACCATCTTTCCAAATGTCAGCTCTCATGCATGATTAATGCAGAGTCCTCATTTTGATACGGAGCCCTGAGATGCTATCAGACATCGGTCGCAGTGATCTATCGTGCACCCAAAGCTGAGAGTTATGTTAAGCTTTGTCCTCACAGAGAGTGGTCCAGCAGGACCAGTTTTTGGTTACTGACAAACATATTATCCTACATTCGTAGGAAGGCTGCCAAGTCTATGTCCTGCACTGTCTTGGCATTTGTGGGAGACGTGGCTCAGTCAGTTTTTACTTAGCAGTCAATGACAACTTATTCCTTTCATAGATATTGATGAGCACTCAGGAGATGTAGCAGAGCATCATTTTCATATCATTATAGTTCTCGAAATTGTCCATCCCACAAAGGCAAATCCTTTTTATGAGCCCGCAGTCAATGAGTGCACAGTCATGCAATGAATTCCATATAGATTTGCGTTCTGTGACTTCACAGAAGGATTCCATGAAGCACCGCTACACAGCCATTCAGGAGCAAAGTAAAATCCTCAAAGTTAAGTAGATAGGTTCATCAGGATGACCATACACCTCAGACAGCACACACTCATTCCCCTCCAGCAGACATTTCAAATGTCAGGAAATGGAACCAACTTCCATCACTCAGCATCACGCATGGGGAGAGTTGGAACTAATAAAGGAATAACGTTTAGCCTTAAATGCGGAGATGGAAAAAATGCTGCAGGGAGGCTTGAAAGGTTATGGTGCTCGACAATGAATAGTGCTTTTCCCAAAAACTCAGTCATAAAATAAATGCCATTGCAAAGTGCACTTGGGTGAAAAGACTCTAACATTGGTCGTGATAAATACTTATAACATCCACAAACCAGACTTCAGTGCGACAGCATCACTAACTTTCATAAACAATTCTCATGAGGTCACATAATAAATATCTGAGAAGCAAAGGTTACATGTGTATTGTCCAGCCATCATTTCCATATAGGAAGTGCCTTTGTTCATGCTGGTCATGTGGAACTAAAGGCGATTGACTGTGATGCAATTGAGTGAGACTTCATGGAACTGAGGGACAAGATGGGAGATAATTGCAGGGGTAGGGGAATTCATTCTGTACCCTTGAATGCGAAGCCTTGCATCACATTGATTAGCCATTCGATACCCTGAGACTTGGAGAGGGATAAATGCAAAATATATTTACGGTGGTGCAGATTTAATACAGTGAATGAACACCCAAATCAGCATTGTGCATTAAAAACTTCTCAATTTTTCTAACTTTACCGCCACATCTAGATGCAGCACTGACATCTGCAGCAGGTGGAGGCAGCCTTCTATGCCCTGCTGTCTAAGAGGACTTTGGCTGGCATCCTCTGGAAGCCTGAGGCCTGGTTGGCATTGGTCTGCCAATGTTGTCCTGCTCTGGAGCAGGTACAACTTCCTCAGCCTGTTCTGCTGGAGTTGGAGTTGAGAGAGGGGATTTGGAGCAACTGGACACCCTTGGAGTGGATGCCCCCCCCCCCCCCCCCCCCCCCCCCCCCCCCCCCCCCCCCGGGTGTCTGGCTGGCACTCTTCCTCCCTTTGGGTGCAAGAGGGCCTCTCCTTGACTTCTTGAGAAGAGGCACCTGGAGGGAAGTTGAGGTGTCCCACCACCCCTCACCTAGTCCATCACTAGGGTGATGGTGTGCAGGTCAGAGTGCAAATTCAGTAGGAATTACTGGACCTGCATCCCAAGTTGACCACTACCTTGCACACTCATATGCAGGAGCCACGACATTAAACAGAACAAGGACAGACTCCTCCATCCTTTGTTCCAGTCTGGTAATGGCCTCTGACAACTCTGCCTTATGTTCTCCTGCCTGTCTATGCATCGCCAACATTTCTCTCAGGGCTGATTGCAGAGGCTGTCACTGCCTCCACCTTCTGCAGACACATCTTGGTGAGGTGATCACCAGATAGTGACCCCAAGCCTACTATAGAACTAGGACCCAAAGAGTCCCAGACCCAGTGAGAATCATGCCTGCTTTCTCACCTACCATTGCACTTAGTCTCCAAAGAGGAAAATTCTGCCTGTTATTATTGCAGCAGTGCTGAGAGCAAACCATTCCTTGTTCTGCTAAAATCAAATTAGGATCCAACAGTGCAAAAACATTTGTGTATAAATAGCTTTGTAAATTTACATATTTGCACTGCCAATAACTTCACCCAGATTGAAAGCTATTATAGTGGGAGATGGTGCTGGTCAAAAACATCCAAAAGAGCAAAGAATCTTGCTTTACAAAGTTGCGATTCGGGCAATTATTTTCTGAAGCCAACAACAACTTGTACTTATATAGTGTATTTAATGCAGTAAACATTCCAAAATGCTTTAGATAGATGAGAAGAAAACAAAATGGAAGCTCAAAATAAAGGAGCAGGTGCTGAGCCATGTTGTGAGAGGTAGAAGACAAAATGTTTGGACAGAACAATGGGTCTTGAGGAGGTTTCTGAAGGTATAATGGAGGGGCACAGGGGCTAGGGAGAAAGTTCCAGAGAACAGAAAGGCTTCTTCACCAATGGTGTGAAGATGGAAGGGAAGATTCAGAAAAGACCAGAATCACAGAACCAAGGAGAGTCTGCAGATCATCCAGAGATCTAAAGATGAAGATAGCAGGGAACCAATGCCGGTCAGTGGAAATGGTATATAAAGTGATATTAAGTATTTTAATAAAATATTTGGCATTTCATTACTAATTTCATTCCAAGGGAATGCTTTAAATTACACATGAGAATTCACCTAGAGATATGCAACCAGCCAATATTAATTAATTTCTGTTATGTGCATGTCATGATATCCCAGCATTTCCCAAGGTGCTTCACAGGAGCATTGTAAAGCAAAATTTGACACTGAGCAACAAAGGCGACATGAATGCAGATGGCCAAAAACTTGGTCAAAACGGTTTGTTTTAATTATTTAAGGAGGAAAGCGAAGAGTGACGGAGGGGGATCTAGGGAGGAAATTCCAGAGCTTATTGCCTAGGTAGATAATAGCAAGGTCACCAGTGGTAAAGAAATTAAAATCAGGGATGCTAAGGGGGCCAAGAATTAGATGAGTGCAGTGATTTTTGACATTTAGAGTCCAATAAATCAATTCCATCTATTAACTACAAAAGATTATTTGTTATAGCTTGCCACCGGCAAACACATTTCCTACCATAAAACAATCCAAAAAACTTTAGCCTCTTTGATCTTATCCTTTCAAAACTGTACAATCCACCTTCCCATCATTGCATCCAGTTGTTTAATGTGTTCAGTGTCCTGGTCTCAAAAAGCCTTCCTGAAAATCCATTCTAACGGTTGATGAACTCTTATATCAACACCTATTCACCAGGAAAAAAATCATAACCATGTCTTCACAGATTGGCTTGAACATCATCCTTACAGTTTCACTAGGACTATGCCACCACTCATGTTGCACTAATGTCTCAACATGAGCAACAAGGTAGTATTTGTTTAAATAAGAAACCATTTTCTTGAAAAGCAAAGCTCTCCACAGCATAGATCATTAAACACAGATTGTACCTGGCTTGCAGCGTCAAGTTTTTCCCTTCAATTACGGGATTGGAAGGGTAGGGCAGAGCAAGAGATACAATTTCCACAGAGGCAATTATTACATAAAATATGCTAAGATAACCTACAAATCCATGAATATTGGTTCCTGCACCTCACTGGTCTCAGGTCATTTTGAATTGGGCATAAATTTACATATTGAAAGATCCTTTTTTTTGTAAATGGCATGATGTATTATTTAAGGATATATACACATGTATATTATGGTATACAAACAAAATATTGTTTTCTTTTAAAATTGCTCAAGGCAATTTATGAAGTACTTCCAAAACATTAAGGTAATCTACATTTATCTTTTATAACAAAAATAAATTGAAACTATTGATTTATAGTGCAAATTCCATACACAAAACTTGTATTGATTATTTCTGGTAATCAGGACTGAAGAGAAGAATATAATGTAATCTTTAATTATTTACTATAACACACTAAGGGGGGAATTTACTAAGCGCTTTGGTGTCGGGTGTGTTCAGCAGTGTGAGCAGACAATATAGCAAGAAGGCCAAAAATTCCAAATATCATGAAATCAGTTTGCAATCATCTGTTCTGCCTGGGCTGCGTTTCTCGCTGTCGGACATTGGGAACGTTATTGTAATACATCTGCATAGGTTCATCCCACCAGAATCATCCCCACACGCTGGATCATCCACCCACATCGGTTGGAGGGGGAACATGCCGGTGCAGAACATGTCCAAGTTGGGACTTACCGTAAGGGTCTTGCTTACATCGTGGACATCCGAGGAGCAGAAGCTGCTGGAGCCAACAGCAACGGGACCCTGGAGAAATGTTCATCATATACTGGGTGGATTCTGATGGGCATCGGGGGAGGAGGGAGGAGTCGGGGGTGGGAGGAAGGAGTCCAGAGAGGGGAAGGAGTCCTGGGGGGAAGAAAGGGGAGGAAGAAGTAAGGGTGGAGGAAGAAGTCCTGGGGGGAGTGGGGGGTACTGGTAGTCCAGGCAGGAGGGGGAGGAGTTCCAAGGCGGGAAGGAGTACAAGGAGGGAAGGAGTATCAAAGCTTTTTTTTTTGGGGGGGGGGGGGGAAGAAGAAGAAGAAGGAGTACCAAGGGGGCTAAGGGGTCTGTGGAGGGAATGGGTGCGATGGAGGGGAGGGGATGGAGGAGGAGGAGGAGGGGGGGGTAGATAGGCATGTCCAGGTGAACTTGCAAGGGAGGGGTCTGATGAGTCCATGACTGCTTCCTGGGGAGCGAACTGAGGGTGGGCATGGTAAGAGGGGATGGTGAGAATGACCTACGACAGCATGAGGTGGTAGGGTGGGAGGGACAGGGAGTGATGGTATCGGTTGAAGGGACAGCGAGGGTAATTGTTGGGGACTCAGAGGCAGACTCAGATCCTGGGGGTGGGAAGGAGGAGGTCGGGGAGGTTAATGTGGATGGGGGTGGGATTTTCAGGAAGGAAGGGAATGTGCTTGTTCACAAGGACATTCCAAAAGAAAAGAGTGGTGGCTGTTGGTGATGGTGGGGAGGTGCAAAGTGATACCAGGAGGGTTGACAGTAATGGGGGAAAGGAAATGGGTGACTGGTAAAGGGGAAAGGACGGGACAGAGGGTGGGGGGGAGGGTGGGCAGGCGCAAGAAAAACTGTAGCACCACCATGCTGGCTAAATTGTAAGTGAAATGAGAGTTGTGGTGGGTGAGAACAGGTGCTGCATGGGAGTGTGATCAGTGGGTTGGCGGAGATGCAGGTCAACCCAAATGGTCAACTAATGGTCAGAGGCTAGGAATCCTGTGGCAAGTAACTCGCCTCCTGACTTCCCAAAGCCTGTCCGCCATCTACAAGGCACAAGTCAGGAGTGTGATGGAATACTCCCCATTTGCCTGGATGAGTGCAGCTCCCACAACGCTGAAGAAGCTGGACACCATCCAGGACAAAGTAGCCCGCTTGATTGGCACCACATCTATTAACGTTCACTCCCTCCCCCGCCAATGCACAGTAGCAACAGTGTATACCATCTACAAGATGCACTGCAGGAATTCACCAAGGCTCCTTTAAACAGCACCTTACAAACCCATGACCACTACCACCTAGAAGGACAAGGGCAGTAGATAAATGAGAACACCACCACCTGGAGGTTCCCCTCCAAGTCACTCACCATCCTGACTCGGAAATATATCGCTGTTCCTTTACTGTCATTGGGTCAAAATCCTGGAACTCCTTTCCTAACAGCACTGTGGATGTACCTACACCACATGGACAGCAACGGTTCAAGAAGGCAGTTCACCACCACCTTCTCAAGGCAACTATAGATGTGCAATAAATGCTGCTTTTGCTGTCCTCCTGTGGGCCAGCTGCTCTCTCTGCAGTGACAGAGGTTGAGGGGCAAATAGGCAAAGGGGACTCAGAGGGTGAGGACAGCCTCTGAGATTCTAAAGTGTCATACACTGCCACTTCTCCTCCCTTCGGGTGCTGAGGGCCCTGGCCTGACTCTTGGAAGGGAAGGAGCACCTGGGGCAACATCGAGGTGTCCCATTTCCCTCTCATGTTGCCACTGCAGAAACTCACCAATGGCTACAACGATTCCACATTCTGCTGGACCAGGGGATCCATGGCATCCATCATCCTCCCCATGCGTACATGTGGGCACCACTTCATCAGGGAACAAGTAGATGCACTCCTCCGAATTGTGTGCCACTCTGTTGAGGGCTTCTAACAGCTCTGCATGATGTTCCACCGCCTTCAGCTGAATCGCCAGGTTGAGTTGGGAAGCCAAATCCAGAGATTCGTCATCTGACTCGGACCTCACAGATGTCTCTTTTACAGCAGTCCTCCAAGTGCCAGGGAGCCCGGCTGAACCTGTCTCCTCCTGCTGCAGACACGTGTCCGTGTGGTGACCACCAGATTGTGAACCCGAGCCTGCTCTAGATCTAGGTCCCACCGAGGTGTTTGTCTCGGATGAGACCATTCATCCTTTTGTGGCACTGGGTGGCTATCCTCTTTTGCAGGGCACTGGCCACCGCCTTCCATTAGTGATGTTGCTGCCCATCCTGCGACCAGAGTGGGGGTAGAGGACATAACGACGGGCCTCCACTGCATCCAAAAGGACTCGAGGGATGCTTCATTAAACTGGGGGCTGCAGTCTTCTTGCCTTTCTGGGCCATGTCTTCTTTGCAGCAGTTGTGGGCTGGAAGCAGAGGTGTGTGCGCAGCTGCACTTTAAAAATGGCACTCGGCGTGATGAAGTGGCGAGGTGATGGCATGGTGGATGAATGCAAGCCAGCTGCCATCAAACCGGCGGGTTTCCTGGGAATGCATAATTAATGAGGCGGGATTGGGACGATAAGGTGTGAAAAGCCGCCATTGCAGTAAATTGTCCTTTTTCCTGACCACTACTGCACTTAAGATGGAATCGTCCCAGATTTGCACTAGGTGTTTTTCATCTGTTAGTATTGGACTAACTTATTGTTTTATGTAAGTGTGAACATACTGTTGATGCAAAGGACTGAATTTAAAAACTTCTTCTGGCTCTGAATTGTTTCCCAATACAGTAAATCATTGCTGCTTTTCCTTCTTCTCTTCAGCTAAGGTAATGTGTAAATCAATTGATCAATTAATTGGTGCTTGTTCTGTTGTATGCACAATATTTTGTCCCTAAGAATCATTGTTGATTCCCATTTCACTGTTAAAAGCACATGATGGATTATTGACTACAATGATAATCTGCACTTTCAAACCAAAAACTAATTTCTGTATATCTTCTAGTGGTGATGCATCCGTTTTTGTTAAATGCCAGCTACTTGCAAATCTGTCTGCACACAGCCAGTTAAGTCTCAATTCGAGGAGCATTAATCAGTTCTTTTTAGGTCATTTTGCCTGTAACAGATATGAAACAAAACTCTGAAATGAACTGCAACTGAAAGGCAAATAAATCACCAGTTCTTGTCTAGACACTGCGTCTCCTCCATCTAAAATCTAGTCGTGCACAGAACTGTGGACACTGTGGTAAACAGAGTTTTTAAAGGTGCCATTGTGAAATGACCTTGCCAGTTCACAGCCAGTAATAAATATAACACTTGCATGTATTGGGAAGAATGTTAGAGTGTAATGTATTTTATGGACAAAGATTTAGCCATTGTCATGTAAGGAATCATTCACTGTGTTTGGGAAGATTGGTCTCTGTGCTTGTCCCAATGAAATGACTTTGCCTGTGTCTGTAGTGTAGCATTGCTGACACCAGTTGAACAAGACTTTTGAGTAGGAGGAACATGTATTGGTGATAATTTGCATTTGCAATTTCAGGTGCTATTACTCTCCACTAACAGAAGTGTAAGACTGTAGTCTGACATTTATCAGGACAGTAGAAGACTGTTTTTTTTCAAATTCCTGCAGGCTAATTCTAAAATTGTCAAAACAGTTTCAATGTCCCAAATTTAAAGTTAGTTTTCTCTCATGAATATTTTCCAAGCCACTTTCTCTCATTTCTCCCTGCAGTCTGCTTACTTCCAGTTATTTTATTTCAGCCAGACAATGTGGATTGTAGGCCTCTCCATAATTTTAACCAGTTATCGATCAAGAAACCTTCCTGACAAGTGAAACACTGTCAGCTGAGAAAATTGATTAGTAGTCCAGGCTTCTGTCACTGAGGCATAAATGCCTTATTAGTAGAATTACCAAAATATCATAACTAACTTTATTGTCAGGGCAGCCAGTTTTTGAATGGTCGTTTACCACCATTAAGTTCCCTGGAAACATTAATCAATTTCCTGTGAACTGTCAAAAGCTAAGTATAACCAAAGAAAGCAATGAACTTGTGGTGCTAAAGGATTAATAATGCTATGGAAAGGCCAAGTGCTGAAGTCCTGCGTTATCAGCCTAAGACTTAGTCCACACCTTACATGCAGACTGCACAACAATGAAACCTGCAAAACTTTGCACAAGACTAATAAAGGCCCATAACGTTTGAACAGAACTCCAGCTATTTGAAACAGACACTTCAAGGGAAGCCTCCAGAAAAAAAAATCTAGTTATTGCTGCATGTCTCTGTGCTCCACAAATGGCCATCCTTGTTGGCAAGTTGGAGAGCAGCAGTCATACAATTACATTAACGGTTCTTCATCTAATCTAAAATGGACTCGGATTTTAAAAATCATTTGCGGTCAAAATGAGGACGGGTTTCCTGAATGCATTCAGGACTTTCCTTGTTGTCCTGCTAGATCTGGTTCATTATATAATCATGCAGGACAAGCAAACAACCTGACAGTAGGAAACACATGAGAAATAAATACCATAATTTAATTGGATTCATTTTCAAATAAAGAGGAAGAGGAGTCCAAGGTAAAGGTGCTGGACTATAAATTTGCTAATTCCACTTAATGAAAGGGGAAATCTATCCTAGATTAAGTGGTTGAAAAAAAGTGGAGATTAAACAGCAGATGAAGATGAGAGATACTGAAATGCAAGATGGATAAGGCACAGATTAAATATATTCTGGTAAGCAATGATACATGGTTGGGTGGAAGAACTGGACAAAATGAAGTATAAAAAGTGACAAAGTAATCCAAAAACACAGAGGGTAGCACCATGAGAGATAACGAAACTAGCCAGGGAGCATGAAAAAGACTGGTAGTCAATTTAGAGAGAAATAGCAAAGGCTTTTTATAATTACTTAAGAAGTAGAATGCTAGTCAAAGAACAGATTGAAACAGCGAGACTTCGGATTAGAGGTTAGAACAAGCAAGACTTTGGGAGAGAGAGGTTAAAACAGTGAGGCTTTGGGACAGGCAGGTTAAAACAGAGACTTTGGGACAGAGAGGTTAAAAGAGTGAGACTTTGGGAGAGAGGAGTTTAAACAGTGAGGCTTCGGGAGAGCGAGGTTAAAAGAGTGAGACTTGGGGAGGAGGGCTGGGAGTTTCAGTTTGAAAAAAGTGAACAATGACATCACAGGAAAACCATAAGCTGATTGGTTAGTGAATGACTGCTCCTAGGGGGAGTGTACTAGAAACTAGACAAATATAAATCTTTAAATATTTTTAGTTGTAAAAGTGCGTTCTACTACTAAATTAGTACAGTAAACGGTGGTAAGGGGAGGCACTAAATTAAAAAAGGAAAATAAATCGTTAAATAAAATTAAATAATTAATTAGTTAATTAAAATGCATTATGGATGGCAGGGCAGGTGATATGTTGCAACTGCAGAATGTGGGAATTCCTGGACAGCAGTGTGTTCCAGGGCAAACATGTCTACAGTGTTTTCAGCCTGAGGAGCTTTGGCTCAGGGTTATAGAGCTGGAGGCTGAGCTACAGACACTGAAATACATCAGGGAGGGGGAAAGTTACCTGGATACTTTGTACCGGGGTGGGGGGGTCACATCCCTTAGGATAGGGTCTTCTAATTTGGTCAGTGGTCAGGGACAAGAGGGTGTGACTACAAGTGAGCAGGTAAGAGGACCCAGAGGGCAGGAGTATAGGAGCCTCAGCCCTTGCAATTGTCCAACAGGTTTGAGGTTCTTTCAGCTTGTTTGGATGAGATGAGGAGGTTCCAGGTGGATGAACTAACTGACCAGGGCATGGTGGTACAGGAAGCCATTCAAATGGAGGGATTAAATAGGAATATAGCAATAGTGGGGTTTAGTATAGTCAGGGGGATAGACATAGTTCTCTGCAGCCCAGAGTGAGTCCAGACAGCTGTATTGCCTGTCTAGAGCCAGGGTTTGGGACATCTGCTTTGGGCTGGAGAGGAACTTGCAGTGGGAGGGGGAGGATCCAGTTGTCATGGCCCACATAGATACCAACAACATTGGTAGGACTAGGAAAGAGGCTCTGCTGAGGGAGCATGAACAATTATGGGATAAATTAAAAATAGAATAATAATCTCTGGATTACTAACTGAGCACCAACAAATTGATGTAGGGTAAATAAAATTAGAGAGATGAGTGCATGGCTCAAAGATTGGTGTGGGAGAAATGGGTTTTGATTCATGAGGCACTGGCACCAATACTGGAGAAATTGAGAGCTGTACCATTGGGTCAGTCTACACCTGTGCTGGGACCAGTGTTCTGATGAATCACATAACAAGAGCAGTGGAGAGGGCTTTAAACTAAATAGTGGGGGGAGTTGATCAAGTAAGAGAAAATATAGTCAGGTCAATGGAAATAAAGTAGTAAAAGAACAGGACAGCAATTTAGGTAATGATAACCAGAAAGTGACAGGAAGAAACAGAAGTTAAGGCTGGAGATTGCAAATATGGTAAAGAAAAAGTTGAAGGCCCTGTATCTGAATGTACACAGCTTTTGTAACAAAAGGGACGAATTGTTAGCCTAGATAGAGATAAATATGTATGACCTGGCATAGGCATTACAGAGATATGGTGGAAAGGTGACCGAGGCTGGGACCTAAATGTTGAAGGGTACTTGACATATCGGAATGAAAGGAAGCTAGGAAAAGGTAGTAGGGTAGCTCTGTTAATTAAGGATGGCATTAGTTCAGTACTGAGAGACTACCTTAGCTTGAAAGATCAGGATGTAGAATCAGTTTGGGTAGCAATAAGAAATAGTAAAGGTTAGGAATTCACTTGCGGGAGTAATTCATAGTCCCCCTAACAGTAGTTACACTGTAGGGCAGAACATAAATGAGGCATTAAGAAAGGTACCGCAATAATTATGGGTAACTTTAATCTACATGTAGATTGGGAGAATCAGATTGGCAAAGGTAGCCTGGAAAATGAGCTCAGAGTGTTTTCGGGATAATTTCTTACAGCAGTACATTCTAGAGCCAGGCTATCCTGGATGTGGTAATGTGCTATGAGATAGGATTAATAAATAACCTCATGCAAAGGAGTCTCTAAGTGACAGCGATTGCATGATAGAATTTCATGTTCAGTTTGAAAGCGAGAACTGTGAGTTCATGACTAGTGTTTTAAACCTAAATAAAAGGTAACTATGGATATATGAATGCAGAGCTGACTAAGGTGAAAAGTTAAGTTAAAAGTTAGGACAGTAGAGTTGCAGTGGCAGACTTTTAAGAAGATATTTAATAAATCTCAACAAAGATTTATCCCAGTGAGAAAGAAAGGCTCTTTGAGAAGGATGCATCATCCATGGCTTAATAAGGAAGTCAAAGATAGTATTAAATTGAAAGAAACATTGTACAAATCTGCAAAGATTAGTAGTAGGCTAGAGGATTGGGCAGATTTTAAGAACTAGCAAATAATGTCTATAAAGATTATAAAAAGGCAGAAAGCAGAGTATGAGAGAAAGCTACCTAGTAATATAAAATAAGATAGCAAGATTTTCTGCAAGTATTTGAATAGGAAAAAAGGAGCCAAAGCTCGTGTTAATCCTCTAGAGAGTGAGTCCAGGGAATTGATAATGGAAAACAAAGAAATAGCGAAGGTGTTGAACAAGTATTTTGTGTCCGTCTTCATGGTAGAAAACTTAGAAAATTTTCCAAAATTATTGAAAATCAAGGGGTGAAAGGGAGGGATGAACTTAAAACAATCACCATCACCAGGGAAAAGGTACTAGGAAAACTATTAGACCTAAAGGCTGACAAGTCCCCAGGACCTGATGGCCTACATGCTCGGGACTTAAAGATGTGGCTGCAGAGATAGTAGATGCGTTGGTTATAATCTTCCAAAATTCCTTAGAATCTGTAAGGGTCCCAGCGGATTGGAAAATAGCGAATGGAACAGCTTTAATCAAAAAAGGAGGGAGGTAGAAAGCTGGAAACTACAAATCAGCTAGCCTAACATCTGTAATTGCGAAAGTGCTAGAATCCATTATTAAGGAGATTACAGGATGTTACTTAGACAATCATGATGTGATCAGGCAGCCCAACATGGCTTTTTCTTTAATTAATTCACTGGATGTGGGCTTAGCTAGTTGGGCCAGCATTTATTGCCCATCCCTAATTGCACTTGAGAAGGTGGTGGTGAGCTGCCTTCTTGAACTGTTGCAGTGCATGGGGTGTAGGTTCACCCACAGTGCTGTTAGGGAAGGAGTTCCAGGATTGTGACCCAGTGACAGTGAAGGAACGGCGATATATTTCCAAGTCAGGATACTGAATGACTTGGAGGGGAACTTCCAGGTGCTGGTGTTCCCATGTATTTGCTGCCCTTGTCTTTCTAGATGGCAGTGGTCATGTAAATGGTACTGCTGCTACAGTGCATCGTTGTTTGGGGAGTGAATGTTTGTGGATGTGGTGCCAATCAAGCAAGCTGCTTTGTCCTAGATGGTGTCAAGCTTCATCAGTGTTGTGGGAGCTGCACTCATCCAGGCAAGAGGGGAGTATTCCATCACACTCCTTACTTGTGCCTTGTAGATGGTGGACAGGCTTTGGGGAGTAGACCTCTTCAGTCATATGCAAATATTGAAGTCAACTTAGACCCACAGCCACACTTATGTTCATCCTAAATAAGTGCAGTTACAGTGTTGCTGCATGTCTCAGTTACAAATGCAGTGATAGGTATCAGCTTTAGTTCAGTACGTCACAATAATGGTTCAATATTTAAACTTAGTTTTAGGATTTTATACTCAATGTTTCATTTGGCTCTCGAGTCCTTCTACATAACTCGTTAATCATCATTTAACTTCTGGTTCATCCGAGCCATAATAAGGACTGAACTAAACACACAATTTGATTATTATGGGATACTACTTTATCTCACTGTAGTAATAGATAATACTGTTGTCAATGTGACAGTACAAGTCACAGTGATAATTTGGTTTCGGGGTTATATTAACGTAGTATTTGCTGTTTAACCTAATCACACATAACTTAATTCAGAAAGTTAATGTTAGCTAAATTTGGATGGGAAGCAGTGGTGTAGTGGTATTGTCACTGGACTAGTAATCCAGAGACCCAGGGTAACGCTCTGGAGATACAGGTTTGAATTCCACCATGGCAGGTGGTGAAATTTGAATTCAATAAATAATCTGGAATGAAAAGTCTAGTGATGTCCATGAAACCATTGTCGATTGCCGTAAAAACCCATCTGGTTCACTAATGTCCTTTAGGAAAGGAAATCTGCCATCCTTATCTGGTCTGACATACATGTGACTCCAGACCCACAGCAATGGGGTTGACTCTTCATTGCCCTCTGGAAATACCACTCAGTTCTCAAGGGCAATTAGGGTTGGGCAATAAATGCTGGCCGAGTCGGCAAGGCCCCCATCCCATGAACAAATAAAAAAAAATTCAACATAACTCATCATTAAATAGTTAGTTAGCAATCAGATGGCTGGCAATGTTAACTGTCTGTAGAGTAGCAGAGAGCTCTTGTACTAGTCCTGTTTCAGTCTATAGCTTGGATAATAATGTAAAAACATTAGAGAACTTGCAGGTGGTGTAATTCCCATGCATCTGCTGCCCTTGTCCTTCTAGGAGGTAGAGATTGTGCTCTTGGAAGATGCTGTCATAGAAGCCTTAGTGAATTGCTGCAATGCATCATGTAAATTGTACACACTGCTGCCATTCTGTGCGCCAATGGTGGACAGAGTAAATGCTGAAGGTGGTGGATGGGGTGCCAATCAAGCAGGCTGCTTTGTCCTGGATGGTTTTGAGCATCTTGAGTGATATTGGATCTTCACTCATCCAGGCAAGTGCAAAGTATTCCATCATACTCCTGACTTGTGCTTTGTAGATGGTGAACAGGCTTTGAGGAGTCAGGAGGTGAATTACTCATTGCGGAATTCCCAGCCTCTCATGTGCTCTTGTAGCCACAGTATTTATATGGCTAGTACAATTCAGTTTCTGGTCAATGGTAACCCTTCAGGATGTTGATAGTGGTAGATGCAGTGTTGGTAATGCCATTGAACGACAAGGGGCAATTGTTAAATTCTCTCTTGTTGGAGATGGTCATTGCCTGGCACTTGTGTGGCACAAATGTTACTTGCCACTTTTCAGCCTAAGCCTGGATATTGTCCAGGTCTTGTTACATTTGGACACGGACTGCTTCAGTATCTGAGGAGTCGTAAACAGTGCTGAACATTGTGCAATCATCAACGAACATCCCTACTTCTGACCTTATGATGGAAGGAAGGTCGTTGATGAAGCAGTTGAAGATGTTTGAGCTGAGGATACTACCCTGAGGAACTTCTGCAGTCATGTCCTGGAGTTGAGATGACTGGCCTCCAACAACCACAACCATTTTCCTTTGTGCTAGGTATGACTCCAACCAGCAGAGAGTTTTCCCTGATTCCCATTGACTTCAGTTTTGCTCGGCTCCTTGATGCCACACTTGGTCAAATGCAGCCTTGATGTCAAGGGCAGTCACTCACACCTCACCTTGGGAGTTCAGCTCTTTAGCCCATATTTGAACCAAGGCTGTAATAAGATTAGGAGCTGAGTGGTCCTGGCAGAACCCAAACTGGGCGTCAGTGAGCAGGTTATCACTAAGCAAGTGCTGCTTGATAGCACAGTTGATGACCCCTTCCATTACTTTACTGATGATTGAGAGTAGACCGATGGGGCGGTAATTGGCCGGGTTGGATTTGTCCTGCTTTTTGTATACAGGACATACCTGGGCAATTTTCCACATGGCTGGGTAGATGCCAGTGTTGTAGCTGTACTGGAACAGTTTGGTTACGGGTGCAGCAAGTTCTAGAGCACAAGTCTTCAGCACCACTGCCGGAATATTTTCAGGGCCCATAGCCTTTGCAGTATCCAGTGCTTTCAGCTGTTTCTTGATATCACATGAAGTGAATTGACTTGGCTGAAGACTGGCATCCGTGATGCTGGGGACCTCCAGAGGAGGCCAAGATGGATCATCCACTTGGCACTTCTGACTAAAGATTGTAGTAAAAGTTTCAGCTTCGTCATTTGCACTCATGTGCTGGGCTCTCCCATCATTGAGGGGGACGGGGATATTTGTGGAGCCTTCTCCTCCAGTGAGTTGTTTAATTGTCCACCACCATTCATGACTGGGTGTGATAGGATTGCAGAGCTTAGATCTGACCCACTGGTTGTAGGTTTGCTTAGCTTTGTCTATCACTTGCTGCTTATGCTGTTTGGCATGCAAGTAGTCTTGTGTTATAGCTTCACCAGGTTGACACCTAATTTTTAGGTATTCCTGGCTTTGTGAAAGGGAAATTGTGTTTAACTAATCAATCAGAGTTTTTTGACAAAGTAACATTTAAGTTGGATAAAGAGGAAGCAGTAGTTGTGGTGTACTTGGATTTCCAAAAGGCAATTGATAAAGTCCAACATCAAAGGTTACCACACAAGATAAGAGCACATGGTTTTGGGGGAACATATTAGCTTTGGATTAGTTAGCATGGATAAAGGATTGATTTACTAATTGGAAGCAGACAGTAGGGATAAATGGGTCTTTTTTGGATTGGCAAGCTGTAGCTAGTGTACTGCCACAGGAATTAGTCCTGGGTCCTCAACTATTTACAATCTATCAATGACTTGGATGAAGGGATCAAATATATGGTAGCTAAATTTGCTGATGACACGAAAATAGGTAGGAAAGTAAGTTGTCAAGAGGAGGTAGAGGGTCTGCAATGGGATATAGTTAGGTTAAGTGAATGGGCAAAAAATTTGACATTTTTGGCAAATTTGATCAAGTATAATGTCAACTTTTCCATTTTGGCAGGGAGAATAGAAAAGCAGTATACTATTTAGAACTAGGTGGAATGGTCTTTCAGAGAGCCAGTGCAGACTCGATGGGTCGAATGGCCTCCTTCTGCACTGTAAAGATTCTGTGATTTAAATGGAGAGACATTGCAGAACTTGGTGGTACAGAGGGATTTGGGTGTCCTAGTACATGAATTACCAAGTTAATATGCAGGTACTACAAATGATCAGGAAGGCAAATGGAATGTTGGCATTTATTGCAAGAGGGATGGAATATAAAAGTGAGGAAGTTTTACTGCAACTGTACAGGGCCTTGGTGAGATCACAACTGGAGAATTGTGTACAGTTTTTGTCTCCTTATTTGAAAAAAGATTGCATTAGAAGCAGTTCAGAGAAGGTTCACTCAATTCATTCCTGAGATGAAGGGCCTATCTTATGAAGAAAGATTGAACAGGTTAGGCCTATAATTATTGGAGTTTAGAAGAATGAGAAGTGATCTTATTGAAACATATAAGGCCTTGAGGGAACTGGACAGGGTGGGTACTGGGATGATGTTTCCTCTTGCGGGGGAAATTAGAACTTGGGGACACAGTTTAAGAATAAGAGGTCTCCCTTTTAAGTCAGGGATGAAAAGACATTTTTTTCTCTCAGAAGGTTATTAAGGTGTGGAATTCTCTTCCCCAGAAGTTAGAGGAGGCTGGGTCTTTAAATTTATTCAAGGCTGAGTAGATAGATTTTTGATAGGCAAGGAAGTCAAGGGTTTTAGGGTGCAGATAGGAAAATGGAGCTAAGACCACAACCAGATCAACCATGATCTCACTGAACAGTGAAGCAGGCTTGAAGGGCTGATTGGCCTACTACTGCTCCTAATATTTATGTTCTTAAGAATCATATGTAGACAAAGGGCTAAATTCAACAGTGTAAAGCAACAATGGTCTTTTTAGCTCAGTTTTTACAGTGGAAGATTGAAGTGGGACTGTAGGAGTAACCAGAACCAGATAGCAAGTATCCCACAATACTGAGGAAGGCTGGGGGTGGAATAGTGGAGGCACTAACCCTAAGTTTACAAAAATTTTAGGAAATGGTAATTTGACCAAGGGACTGGATGATTTTAAATCCCTGCCGAAGAAAAGGACAGAGGACAAACTAGAAAATCATGAGCTAGTTGTCGTGCCTCAATTGTTGGTAACCTCCTATGTCTAAGTTTCGTAAAATCTCGTGCACCGAGGATGGACCTTGTGCACAATCAGAGCATACTAATGACTCATGTTGTCTGTAATAAAGAAATGGTCAGAAAATTGCAGTATACTTTAGAATTCTTGATCGGCACTATGAGGGAGGGGTGAGGGGGAGGTAGGGGCTGAACATCACTGCCCAAAGTACAAAGGTGAAAAATTGTTGTAATGTGTTTTTTTTTAAACAGTGTAAATCAACTATGGTCAACAACTGGTTTTGAAATTTTTAAAGGGCCCTTAGATAGCACTGATTTCCCTACTGGTCTGCCTGAGGACCTCAGGAATAAAATTTGAACGGTTCTGAAAAAATGTCCTTGATCTGAAACATTGGGTGAAATCTTCCGTTGGCTGTGAGGGTCTTGCCTGCCAGCAACAGACCCACGCTGCCTCTTCTTTGGAAGGCTCACCGGATCTTATGTCAATCAGGCAAATCCAGTGGGCCTTCCTCAAATCAAAAACAGAATTACCTGGAAAAACTCAGCAGGTCTGGCAGCATCGGCGGAGAAGAAAAGAGTTGACGTTTCGAGTCCTCATGACCCTTCGACAGAACTTGCGTTCGAGTCCAAGAAAGAGTTGAAATATAAGCTGGTTTAAGGTGTGTGTGTGGGGGGGCGGAGAGATAGAGAGACAAAGAGGTGGAGCGGGGGGGCGGGGGTGTGGTTGTAGGGACAAACAAGCAGTGATAGAAGCAGCTCATCAAAAGATGTCAACGACAATAGTACAATAGAACACATAGGTGTTAAAATTAAAGTTGGTGATATTATCTAAACGAATGTGCTAATTAAGAATGGATGGTAGGGCACTCAAGGTATAGCTCTAGTGGGGTTTTTTTTTTATTTATATAATGGAAATAGGTGGGAAAAGGAAAATCTTTATAATTTATTGGGAAAAAAAAAATTGGCCTACTACTGCTCCTAATATTTATGTTCTTAAGAATCATATGTAGACAAAGGGCTAAATTCAACAGTGTAAAGCAACAATGGTCTTTTTAGCTCAGTTTTTACAGTGGAAGATTGAAGTGGGACTGTAGGAGTAACCAGAACCAGATAGCAAGTATCCCACAATACTGAGGAAGGCTGGGGGTGGAATAGTGGAGGCACTAACCCTAAGTTTACAAAAATTTTAGGAAATGGTAATTTGTCCAACGGTGCCCCGAATACATCAGATCGACAACCCACCGTCCCGTGTGATGCTTCCACAACCGACTAGCCACGTCAATGCACTGGGACACGTCGGATCGCCACCGAAGCGAGGTGCTGGCCAGGCGGCCAGCGAAAGGGTCTCCCCATAGGGGAGGAAGGCAAATATTTTTTCCCAATAAATTATAAAGATTTTCCTTTTCCCACCTATTTCCATTATATAAATTAAAAAAAAAACCCCACTAGAGCTATACCTTGAGTGCCCTACCATCCATTCTTAATTAGCACATTCGTTTAGATAATATCACCAACTTTAATTTTAACACCTATGTGTTCTATTGTACTATTGTCGTTGACATCTTTTGATGAGCTGCTTCTATCACTGCTTGTTTGTCCCTACAACCACACCCCCGCGCCCCCGCTCCACCTCTTTGTCTCTCTATCTCTCCGCCCCCCCACACACACACCTTAAACCAGCTTATATTTCAACTCTTTCTTGGACTCGAACGCAAGTTCTGTCGAAGGGTCATGAGGACTCGAAACGTCAACTCTTTTCTTCTCCGCCGATGCTGCCAGACCTGCTGAGTTTTTCCAGGTAATTCTGTTTTTGTTTTGGATTTTCAGCATCCGCAGTTTTTTTGTTTTTAGGCCTTCCTCAAATCCCTGGAGGCAGAAGTCCCACCTGCACAGAGCTGCCGGCCAATCAAAGGCTAGTAGTTCCTGTGATTGACAACTCCCACAGCACAGGCTGTGGCTGCTGTCAGAACAGCACCCTCCTGGAGTCACAGGACCCAGAAGAAGGGTAAATGATGTGGGGGGAAGGTGGGAGTTTCTCGGGCTGGGAGTCATGGGGGGTGGTGGGGGGGTGGGGTCAGAAGCAAGGGCAGGGGGGTGGCTGTCAGCAGGTAACCCCCCTTGCAAGATCCTCATTCTCTCAATTAGGCGCTGAGTGCCTTTGATCGCGGGATCCCCTCTCTTCCCCAGGTAACAGGCACTTTTTTTTTTACCAGTTGTGCAGGCCGCACATCAGCAGGCCCATCTGGAGCTGAGTTAATCCCAGCAGCTGCAGGAAGAGGCCTGTAAATTGTCATCAGTTGGACACTTAAGGGTCTTAATTGGCAGTGGGGTGAGAAAGTTGACTGTGGACCTTCCCATCCACAACTTAATTCCGGCAGAACAGGATGGCGGCAGGGTTCAGGTACACCATCACCCTGCCTAATTAAGTGACCTTCCCACCTCCAAGCTCACCGCTCTGGCAGAAGGTTCCACCCCACAACTCTTGTTTCTTTCCACAGATGCTGCTAGACCTGCTGAGTGTTTCTAGCATTTTCTGTTTTTATTTTCTATCAGATTTGACCAACCTGGAGATAAAAAATACACAATTTTAAATAGTAAGTGTAGTCTGTTTGAAGGTCTTGGCAGACAAGAAGTGCATGGTCGTTCAGCCTTCCAGACACAATTCCTTTTACCATTTCTTAACAATTATAATCCTTCCTCCATATATTTGCTCAATTTGCCAAGTTGTTCAGTTACACCTTAGCTAAACCTCGGTGCTCATGCCTCTCCTGGTCCAGAATCATTCCTCAAGTTCCAACTAGATTCCCATTTGCGCACACATCACTGTCAGTGAAATATATCTGCAATGATCCAATCATTCGTGTGTTCATTCACATTCACTTCATGTGCTCTTCAAATGAATCCATCTTTTGATCAAACAAATGTTCCCTTGCAAATGATGAACATCTTTTTAATCATAGTAGCTGGATTTCTAACCAAATCCTGTCAGTTAAAATGCTAAATATCAGGAACGTAAAAAACATAGTTAAGCTTTGAACAAATGGTGGCATTCATTCCAAGTTGTACTCATCATTGGGTTGTCAACATTTCAACAGGATCATGCGGTCAACAGCTCTTGTGGGGAACAGCATAATTAGAGGTCATCAATATAAGAGAGTCACCAAGAAATATTGCATCAGTTTTGCAATGGCTGCACTCAGCATTTGTCTGTTGTGATTGAATTGTGTGTGGAACTCTGCTTAAATGACAGGCCTGAAAACATTAACAATGGTAGAGGAAATACTGACAACACCGCAGCCTGTAAAGATTAGCTGCACATATACCTGTTTTGTTTCTATAATATATAATTGAAGGAAATTCCTGCTCACCCAGTACTGGATATCAGACGAACAGTCGGACAGAATATTCCTGGACCTGCAGGGGCAGGCTTGATGGTAGGATTGGAAGCATTTATTTATTTATTCTTTCATGAGGTGTGGGCATCATAGGCTAGGCCAGCAAATGCTGCCCATTCCTAATTGCCCTTGAGAAGGTGGTGGCCTCCTTCTTGAATCGCTGCATTCCATGTGGTGTAGGTACACCCACAGTGCTGTTAGGAGTTCCAAGTCAAAACTGGGCATCCATGAGGCACTGTGGGCCCTCAGCAGTACCAGAATTGCATATAACCACAATCTGTAACCCCATGGCCTGGCATATCCCACGCTCTACCATTACCATCAAGCCAGGGGATCAAACCTGGTTCAATGAAGAGTGCAGGAGGACACGCCAGGTGCAGCACCGACATACCTAAAAATGAGGTGTCAGCCTGGTGAAGCTACAACACAGGACTGCTTGCATGCCAAACAGGGCTAAGCAATCTCACTACCAACGATCAGATTTAAGCTCTGCTGTCCAGTCACATCCAGTGGTGAATAGCGATGGGCAACTAAACAATGAACTGGAGGAGGAGGCTCCACAAATATCCCCATCCTCAATGATGGGAGAGCCCAACGTATCAGTGCAAAAGACAAGGCTGAAGTATTTGCAACAATCTTCAGCCAGAAGTGTCGAGTCGATGATCCAACTTGGCCTCTTCCTTAGACCCCCAGCATCACAGATGCCAGCCTTTAGCCAATTTGATTCACTCTACGTGATGTCAAGAAACGTCTAAGGCACCAGACACTGCAAAGGCTATGAGTCCTGACAACAATCTGGCAATAGTACTGAAAACTTGTGCTTCAGAGATAGGTGAGCCCTTAGCCAAGCTGTTCCAGTACAGGTACAAAACTGACATCTACCCAGCAAGGTGGAAATTTGCCCTGGTGTATCTTGCCCAAAAAGCAGGACAAATCCAACCTGGCCAATTACTGCCCCATCGGTCTACTCTCAATCGTTAGCAAAGTGATGGAAAGTGTTTTTGACAGTGCAGTCAAGTGGCACTTAGCAATAACCTGCTCATTGATACTCAGTTTAGGTTCTGCCAGGGGCACTTAACTCCTGACCTCATTACAGCTTAGGTCTAAACATGGACAAACGAGCTGAACTCAGGTGGTGAGGTGAAAGTGACTGCCCTTGACATCAAGGCAGCATTTAACCAAGGGTAGCATCAAGGAGCCCAAGCAAAACTGGAATCAAGGGGAATCAGGGGGAAAACTCTCCACTGGTTGGAGTCATGCCTAGCACAAAGAAAGATGGTTGTGGTTCTTCAAGGTCAATCATCTCAGTCCCATCACTGCAGGAGTTCCTCAGGGTAGTGTCCCAGGTGCAACCATCTTCAGCTGCTTCATCAATGACCCTCCTTTCATCATAAGGTCAGAAGTGGAGATGGTCACTGATGATTGCCCAATGTTCAGCACCATTCGTGACTCTTCAGATACTGAGGCAGTCAGTGCCCATATGCAGCAAAATTAGGGTATCAATCATGCTTGGGCTGATAAGTGACAAGTAACATTCAGGCCACACAAATGCCAAGCACTCCAACTCCAACAAGGGAGAATCTAACCATCTCTCCCTGACATTCAATGGCATTACCATCACTGAATCCCTGCTACCAACATCCTGGGGGTTACATTGACCAGAAGCTGAACTGGACCAGCCATATAAATAATGTGGCTACAAGACCAGGTCAGAGGCTAGGAATTCTGCAATGAGAATTCACCTCCTAACTCCTCAAAGCCAGATAACAATCTACAAGGCACAAGTCAGGAGTATGATGGAATACTTTCCACTTGCCTAGATGAGTGAAGATCCAATATCACTCAAGATGCTCAAAACAATCTAGGACAAAGCAGCCTGCTTGATTGGCATCCCATCCACCAGCCTCAGTGTTTATTCTCTCCACCACTGGCGCACACAATCGCAGCAGTGAGTACAATTTACACAATGCATTGCAGCAATTCACCAAGGCTCCTATGACAGAACCTTCCAAGCCCATCATCTCTACCACCTAGAAGGACAAGGGCAGCAGATGCATGGGAATTCCACCACCTGCAAGTTCTCCTCCAAGCCAAACACCATCCTGAATTGGAACTGGAATCGTTATTCCTTCACTGTCGCTGGGTTAAAATCCCGAAACTCCCTTCCAAACAACATTGTGGGTGTACCCGCAACACATAGACTGCAGTGGTTTAAGAAGGCAGTTCAACACCACCTTCTCAAGGGAAATTAGAGATAGGCAATAAATGCTGGCATAGCCAGTGATGCCCACATTCCATGAACGAACAAATTTGTGGATTGATTGAGATCTCCACTGGGATCTTCCTGGCAGTGGATGAGCCCTTCACTGGGGGATAGGTCCATTATGTGCTTGGAGGCAGCTTGCTGGCAGTAGGCCTGAGGGGACCCACAAGGCCTCCTACACTTACTCCCGCCATAGCCATCAGAGGGTCACAACTCCAGCCACTGGCAATACTGTGGATGGGAAGGGTGGCCTGGCAGCTGCGGCCACATTTCATTTTATTAAAAATTCGATCTTCTTCAGAGGATGCCTCAAGATGGAGACGCCCTCATGATCCCCATCCTGCTGCAGCAGTGCACTTCTGGCAGTGGGGACTTTGGCTTTCCAAGGCTGCAGGTCCTCTGATTGGGCCTGCAGCCTCAGAAACCTGCCCACCATCCTTAGCAAACCTTGAGGTGGCATCTGAATTGGCTGCCTCTTGGCAGATCTTCCAGGTGGATGTCCTAACAGCCAGTGTGGCATCAGGACCCAGGAACAGCCCCAACCCTTGATTAATTTTCAGAACTCAATATTCTGTCCTTAAATGTTCGAACAGATGCATTGTCTGTTCAAACAGAACAGACTTTTTGGTAACTGCCGAGGGTTCCTGTTATTGGCTGCAATATCCTGGCAGTGGTACAGTAGCTCTACCATTAAAATGTTAAAAGGGACAATTGGCCTCTTAAAGGGGCAAAAATGCTCTTAAGATTTACCAAGAAGCTGCTTTGTTTGTCTTGGCAGAGACCAGGTTCTACAGAGCAATGAAGTGGAGGTCAAATTAGAGGGAGCTCAGGGTCATTAGCACCACTTGTGGTGCATGTTTTTACATTATTATCCAAGCTATAGACTGAAACAGGACTAGTATGAGAGCTCTCTGCTACACTACAGACAGTTAACATTACCAGCCATCTGATTGCCAACTAACTACTTAATGATGAGTTATGTTGAATTTTTTTTTATTCGTTCATGGGATGGGAGCATCGCTAGCTCGGCCAGCATTTATTGCCCATCCCTAATTGCCCTTGAGAATTGAGTGGCATTTTCAGAGGGCATTGCTGTGGGTCTGGAGTCACATGTATGTCAGACCAGATAAGGATGGCAGATTTCCTTTCCTAAAGGACATTAGTGAACCAGATGGGTTTTTACGGCAATCGACAATGGTTTCATGGTCGTCACTAGACTTTTCATTCCAGATTATTTATTGAATTCAAATTTCACCACCTGCCGTGGTGAGATTTGAACCCACGTCTCCAGAGCATTACCCTCCAGAGCATTACCCTGGGTCTCTGGATTACTAGTCCAGTGACAATACCGCTACACCACTGCTTCCCACCCAAATTTAGCTAACATTAACTTTCTGAATTAAGTTGTGGGTGATTAGGTTAAACAGCAAATGCTATGTTAATATAACCCCAAAACCAAATTATCACTGTGGCTTGTACTGTCACATTGACAACAGTATTATCTATTACTACAGTGAGATAAAGTAGTATCCCGTAATAATCAAATTGTGTGTTTAGTTCAGTCCTTATTATGGCTCGGATGAACCAGTAGTTAAATGATGATTAACGAGTTAAGTAGAAGGACTTGAGAGCCAAATGAAACATTGAGCATAAAATCCTAAAACTAAGTTTAAATATCAAATCATTTTTGCTACAGGCTGAACTAAAGCTGATACCTATCACTGCATTTGTAACCAAGACATACCATCAAAACTGTAACTGCACTTATTTAGAATGAACATAAGTGCGGCTGAGGGTCTGAATTGATTTCAATATTTGGATATGACTGAACAGTTTAAATATGATAGTCACACAACCAAATGTCATGAGTCTTAAATGATATTATTCTATTTAAACCAACATCCCCATCCCTTATTTTAAGTACTGTAATTTACAGGCTGCATACTTACCCGCAATGCTTCATATTCTGTGGTTTGTCCATTCGAACTGCCAATTTAATTTTCAGATCCTGATCAGTGCTGTTTTTTGAAACAACCATTTTATGTAAATCAGCTGATTTTGGACTATTAGGTGTAGGATGCAAAACAACCTGAAAAAGAACACACAAGCAATAGTATTTCATTGACTGGTGCAGTGTAACTATGAAATGGATTACCGTCATTGGGAAACACATAACTGAAATTTGTTTGCCATGGAAAAAAAAATTGGGAGGCAGGATTATTAACATTCAGATCTGGCTAGACATGTCACAACTAAGGAATAGTATGCTATTCCTTCTTGGATCTAAGATATATACTATAACGATGTGATGAAATCTGCATGGTTGCAGAAACAAGAACAGTAGCACAGGTGGGATTCATCAATAACAATTAAGAAATAAACCCATTTCTACAAAATTTAATGACATTCACCATGGAGAATGTTAATGAAAAGAAATGTGTCAGTTGAGGCAATTCTGTTTAATTTTATTTTCATCATTTGGGTTCATTTATGTTTAGTTGTGAAATTAATTCTGCAGAATTATTAACTGCTCCTCCAATGTAACTTTGTCAAATACCATGCTTAAGTCTAAATAGGGTTTCCATCACATTTACTGGTGTCTCTGTCTGTTACAGTTGCTCTTACGTGTGCATTTATTAATTTGATGTCCGTCTACTATAGTTCACTTGTGTTTGCTGTTACTGGAGTACCTGTCACAGCTGTATTCCTTTGTTTATGTATTGCTGGTTCAACTGTATGTTACAGATGAACTTGTATAGCTGTTACTGGTAATCTTGTTTGTGTGGTTTTATATGTGCATTTACCTTTACTGTATCTTGTGTCGCAACTGCATTTGTGCATCTGTCTAGTGCTGATGTGTACCTGTACAATTCCACATAAGCGTTTGTTTATCACTGTTGTAATTGTGTTATTGATACACTTGTGCATTTATCTATTATTGGCATGTCTGTCTGTATATTACTAGCGTGTATGCTGTGTATGTCTTCATGTGTATTGCTAGTGTGTCCGTCTGTGTCTTGCTGCTACCTCTGTCTGTCTGCCCATTACTGGTGTGTCCATCTGCCAGTCTCTGGTGTGTCCAACTGCCCGTCTCTGGTGTGTCCAACTGCCCGTCTCTGGTGTGTCCAACTGCCCGTCTCTGGTGTGTCCAACTGCCCGTCTCTGCTGTGTCCAACTGCCCGTCTCTGCTGTGTCCAACTGCCCGTCTCTGCTGTGTCCAACTGCCCGTCTCTGCTGTGTCCAACTGCCCGTCTCTGCTGTGTCCAACTGCCCGTCTCTGCTGTGTCCAACTGCCCGTCTCTGGTGTATATGTCTGTCTATTATTAGAGTATTTGTCTGTTACTATTGCTCTTCTGGGTCTGTTTATTGCTGGTGTATCAGGGGCCAAAATTCCTCGGGTGAGATAGAGTGAAACTAGAGCCATGACGGACCAGGATTAAAAAGCAGAACCTGAATTCATTAGGTTTCTGTCCCATTGAACTCGATTTCAAATCCTAATTAGGAGGGGAAGAGGAGGGTTTGGGTGGAGGAGGGGTGACAACAAATTTGTCTTGTTCACTCCTTAGCTCTATTAGAAATTTTGAATTTTGTCCATTATGCATTCCTTTCACCCAGCATATGTCTGCTCAGATTAGGTGTAGTTCTGTACTGGCACTTCTGAAAGACCTAGAAATATTGTTGAGGAGCAGGAAATCAATTACCTTGAAGAGGATGCTCTGGTTTCACTTTGGTCAAAATTTCAAACATTTCTGTCAACTTCTTTGCCTATTAAGAGCATCTGCTTCCCTCCATCTGCTTTCTAATTGGATATCTTTATTATTTATGGCTGACTTTGCTATTTGGCATTTTATATGTTTACAACAGTAAGTTACATCAGTACTTGGATATATTCATTATTGCGCAGAACATCTCAGCTCATCTGCTGCTGAAACTCTCATCCATGTCTTTGTTACCTTTAGACTTGACTTTTCCAACACATTCCTGGCCATGTGTTCATCTGCCTTATCCTCCTATTTTTGTACTCACTTGCATGTGGCACTGGGAGTAATCTGGAGATTAGTACTTTTGAGGTCTTGCTTGCTGAGTTTCTGCCTAGCTCCCTAAATACTGTCTGCAGGACCACATGCTGCCTTCCTACCTAAGTCATTGGTACCAACATGGACCATGACCTCTGGCTATTCACCCTTCCCCCAGAAGTATGTCCTGCAGCCTCTCAGTGACATCCTTGACCCTGGCACACCATCCTGGAGTCAAGTCTACGACTGCAGAAATGCCTGTCTGTTCCCCTAACTAATGAATCCCCTATCACTATTTCTTTTCCTTTCTTCTTCCTCCCTTCCTGTACAACTGAGCCAATCATGGTGCCAAAAACTTGGTTCTGACTACAATCCTCTGAGGAACCAATGCCCTCACCAGTCTCCAAAACAGAAAACCAATTAGTGAGCAGGACCTCAGGGGACTCCTTTACTACCTGCCTGGTTCTTCTGGATTGCCTGATGGTCACCCATTCCCTTTCTGCCTCCATACTCCTAAACTGCAGTGTGAACATTTCTCTGATCGGGCTATCCACATAGCTCTCAGCCTCGCAGATGCGCCAGTGACTCCAGCCACTGCTCAAGCCCTGAAACTCGGAGCTCAAGTTTCTGCAGCTAGCAGCACTTCCTATACAAGTGGTACTCTAGGTCACCAGTCGTGTCCATGATTTAGCACAAATTAAAGGACACGCATTCCACATGACCAAGCTGCCCTGCCATGTCTTAACTTTACTTCCTTTTTGTTAACTTTATTTTACTTTGGTTTATTTGTATTACTTTATGTTACTGGCCTAGACCTCCTCTTATTCCTGGTGTTTCTTACTCAAATCCAAATAGCTGATTCTTTAAAAATAATACACTTTTCTAATTTACACTTACTTAAAGACACTCCCTAATATCAGTTTCTTACCAACCAATGAACTTATGGTTTTCCTGTGATGTCACTATTTGAATTTTTTCAATCTGAGGTCGGAAGGTGAAATTTACACCCAGGTCTGTTTCTGTCAGTTGCTCCTATTCCTGACTTAGAATAATTCCTATGCACAACACATCTCTTTCCCCTGTGCACCGAATTTCCATGTGAGCCTAATTCGCTACTCACTCGATCTTCTTGTCAATCCAGCGCAGTCACCTGTCTCCTCGCATGTCCTTTACTGACTGTGTGGTTTGAAAGGCCCTCTTCACTTCTCTTGTTTGTTTCTCCATTTCTCCTCTGAACCTGCTGTATTCAGTTTGGTTCTCAATTGTAATTTCTACCTGACACTTGTCATAAGCACAATTTTTCTTCTTTATCTTAATTTCTATCTCCTTTATCATGGTGTGGGAGGGAGGGCTTTAGATTCCCCTGGGGCACAGGGACTGGCTCTGGGGGAAATGGCATCTGTACAAGTCTGATGGGTTGCATCTGAACAGAGCAGGCTGAGTTCCTTGTGGGCATTTGCTAGTGCTGTTGGGGCGGCTTTAAGCTCACTCAGCAGGGGTGTGGGAGCCAGAAGAGAATATTAGAGAGTAATACTAAGATGCACAAAATACTGGGAGAGACAAAGAGAACTAGAATAGAGAATAGTGCATTAATAGGCAGAGTTCGAGTAAGGGGAGAACGTAATGACGTCTATATCAGGGTTATACTGCATGCATGTGAATGCACAGGGTTTAGTAAATAAGGTTGATGAATGACAGGCAGAATTATGATGTTGTGGCGATAACAGAAACCTGGCTTAAGGAGGGGCAGGGCTGGATGTTAAATATTCCTGCGTACAAGGTCTTTAGGAAAGATAGAGTAAAAAGAAAAATAAGTGGGGTGGTGGTATCGGTTAAGGAAAGCACTGCAGTGCTGCAGAAAAAGGGTTCAAAGGCAGAATCAATTTGGCTACAGCTAAGAAACAAAAAGGGTGCAATTACATTGCTCAGTGTAGTCTATAGGCCACCAACTAGTGGGAAGGATGTAGAGGAACAAATCCACAGGGAAATTACAATAACTTGCAAACATAATAGAGTAGTTATAATGGGGGACTTTAATCACCCAAATATAGACTGGGATAGTAGTAGTGTAAGGGCAGAGAGGGGCAAGAGTTCCTACAGTCTGTTCAGGAGAATTTTCTACAGCAGTATGTGTCCAGTCCAACAAGAAAGGAGGCACCGCTAGACCTGGTTCTTGGAAATGAGGTGAGCCAAGTAGATCAAGTGTCAATGGGGGAACATATAGGAGACAGTGATCATTGTATCATAAGGTTTAGGATGATGGTATAAAAGGACAATGTGCAATCCAGAGTAAGAATAATTAACTGGGGACAGCCAACTTCAATGACACAAGAATGGTGCTGGGCTGGATAGACTGGAACCAAAGATTGGCGGGAAATACTGGAGCTGAACAATGGGCTATCTTCAAAGAAGAAATGGTTCAGGCACAGTCAAGGTATATTCCCTCAAAAAGGAAAGGTAGGGCAAACAAATCCAGAACTCTTTGGATGAAAAAGGAGATGGAAATTCAGATAAAGAAGAAAAAATGTGCTTATGACAGGTGTCAGGTAGAAAATACAATTGAGAAGCAAGCTGAATACAGAAGGTTAAGGGGAGAGGTGAAGAAACAAACAAGAGAAGTGAAGAGGGATTATGAGAAAAGACTGGCAGCTAGCATAAAGGGGAATCCCAAAGTCTTCCATAGGCACTTAAGTAGTAAAAAGATGATAAAAGGAGGAGTAGGGCCAATTAAGGACCAAAAAGGGGAATTACACATGGAGGAAGGGGATATGGCTGAGGTATTAAATGAATACTTTGCATCTGTCTTTACCAAGGAAGCAGATGCTACCCAGGCCATAGCGAAGGGTTCAAAATTGAAAGATGGTGATAGTGGATAAACTGCTGGTACTTAAAGTTGACAAGGCACCAGGACTGGATGAGATGCATCGAAGGATATTGAAGGAAGTGAGAGCGGAAATTGCAGGGGCACTGGCCATAATCTTTCAGTCTTCCCTAGACTCAGTGGAGATGCCAGAGAATTGGAGAATTGCAAACATTATGTAACTGTAACTAGTGGAGTGCCACAGGAATCAATGCTGGGGCCACAATTATTTACAATATATATTAATGATTTAATGAGGGAAGTGAATGTACTATTGCCAAGTTAGCGGATGATACAAAAACACCTGGGAAGGCAAGTGGTGAGGATGACACAAAGAGTCTGCAGAGGGATATAGACAGGTTAAGTGAATGGGCAAAAACTTGGCAGATGAAATATAATGTGGGAAAATGTGAGGCTATGTACTTTGGCAGGAAGAATACAGGAGCTGAATATTATTTAAATGGAGAAAGCTGCAGCACAGAGGGATTTGGGGGCCCTCATGCATGGATCCCAAAAAGCTAACATACAAGTTCAGCAGTTAATAGAGAAGGCTAATAGAATAAAAACAGAATTACCTGGAAAAACTCAGCAGGTCTGGCAGCATCGGCGGAGAAGAAAAGAGTTGACGTTTCGAGTCCTCATGACCCTTCGACAGAACTTGAGTTCGAGTCCAAGAAAGAGTTGAAATATAAGCTGGTTTAAGGTGTGTGTGTGGGGGGTGGAGAGATAGAGAGAGAGAGAGGTGGGGGGGGGTGTGGTTGTAGGGACAAACAAGCAGTGATAGAAGCAGATCATCAAAAGATGTCAACGACAATAGTACAATAGAACACATAGGTGTTAAAGTTAAAGTTGTTGATATTATCTAAACGAATGTGCTAATTAAGAATGGATGGTAGGGCACTCAAGGTATAGCTCTAGTGGGGGTTTTTTTTATATAATGGAAATAGGTGGGAAAAGGAAAATCTTTATAATTTATTGGAAAAAAAAGGAAGGGGGAAAGTGGGGATCCCCACCCCCTTTCTGTTTCCCCCTTTCTGTTTCCCCCTTCCTTTTTTTTCCAATAAATTATAAAGATTTTCCTTTTCCCACCTATTTCCATTATATAAAAAAAACCCCCACTAGAGCTATACCTTGAGTGCCCTACCATCCATTCTTAATTAGCACATTCGTTTAGATAATATCAACAACTTTAACTTTAACACCTATGTGTTCTATTGTACTATTGTCGTTGACATCTTTTGATGATCTGCTTCTATCACTGCTTGTTTGTCCCTACAACCACACCACCACCCCCCCCCACCTCTCTCTCTCTCTCTCTCTCTCCGCCCCCCACACACACACCTTAAACCAGCTCATATTTCAACTCTTTCTTGGACTCGAACTCAAGTTCTGTCGAAGGGTCATGAGGACTCGAAACGTCAACTCTTTTCTTCTCCGCCGATGCTGCCAGACCTGCTGAGTTTTTCCAGGTAATTCTGTTTTTGTTTTGGATTTCCAGCATCCGCAGTTTTTTTTGTTTTTATTAAGGCTAATAGAATGTTGGCCTTTACTTCAAAGGGAATGGAGTATAAAAATAGGCAAGTCTTGCTAAAACTATACAATGAAGAGTGCAGGAGGGCATGCCAGGAACAGCACCAGGCATCCCTAAAAATGAGATGTCAACCTGTTAAAGCTATAAAACAGGACTACTTGCATGCCAAACAGCATAAGCAGCAAGTGATAGACAAAGGTAAGCAATCCCACAACCAACGGATCAGATGTAAGCTCTGCAGTCCTGCACATCCAATCGTGAATGGTGGTGGACAATTAAACAACTCACTGGAGGAGGTGGTTCCACAAATATCCCCATCCCCCTCAATGATGGAGGAGCCCAGCACAGCAGTGCAAAAGATAGTGCTGAAGCATTCGCAATAATCTTCAGCCAGAAGTGCTGAGTGGATGATCTATCTTGGCCTCCTCTGGAGGTCCCCAGCTTCACAGATGCCAATCTTCAGCCAATTTGATTCACTCCACGTGATATCAAGAAACGGCCGAAGGCACTGGATACTGCAAAGGCTATGAACCCTGACAACATTCTGGCAATAGTACTAAAGACTTGCGCGCCAGAACTTGCTGCACCCCTAGCAAAGCTCTTCCAGTACAGCTACAACATTACCTGGCTACGTGGAAAATTGCCCAGGTATGTCCTGGACACAAAAAGCAGGACAAATCCAACCCGGCCAATTACCATCCCATCAGTCTACTTTCGATCATTAGTAAAGTAATGGAAGGGGTCATCAACAGTGCTATCAAGCGGCATTTGCTTAGCAATAACCTGCACACTGATGCCCAGTTTGGTTTCCGCCAGGTCCATTCAGCTCCTGACCTCGTTACAGCCTTGGTTCAAACATGGACAAAAGAGCTGAACTCCTGAGGCGAGGTGAGAGTGACTGCCCTTGACATCAAGGCAGCATTTGACTGAATGTGGCATCAAGGAGCCCTAGCAAAACTGGAGTCAATGGGAATCAGGGGGAAAACCCTGCACTGGTTGGAGTCATACCTAGCACTAGTTGTGGCTGTTGGAGGTCAGTCATCTCAGCTCCAGGACATAACTGCAGGAGTTCCTCAGTGTCCTAGGCCCAACCATCTTCAGCTGCTTCATCAATGACCTTCCTTCCATCATAAGGTCAGAAGCGGGGATATTTGCTGATGATTGCACAATGTTCAGCACATTTGCGGCTGCTCGGATACTGAAGCAATCCATGTCCAAATGCAGCAAGACCTGGACAATATCCAGGCTTGGACTGACAAGTGGCAAGTAACATTCGCGACACACAAGTGTCAAGCAATGGCCATCTCCAACAAGAGAGAATCCAACCATCCATCCCTTGATGTTCAATGGCATTACCATCACTGAATCTCCCACTATCAACATCCTGGGGGTTACCATTGACCAGAAACTGAACTGGACTAGCCATATAAATGCTGTGGTTGCAAGAGCAGGTCAGAAGCTAGGAATCCTGCTATGAGTAACTCATCTCCTGACTTCCCAAAGCCTGTCCACTATCTACAAGGCACAAGTCAGGAGTGTGATGGAACACTCCCCACTTGCCTGGATGAGTGCAGCTCCCATAACAATGAAGAAGCTGGATACCATCCAGGCCAAAGCACTCCACTTGATTGGCATCACATCCACAAACATTCACTCCTTCCACCAACGACACACAATAGCAGCAGTGTATACCATCCATAAGGCTCCTTGGACAGCACCTTCCAAACCCATGACCACTACCACTTAGAAGGAGAAGGGTAGCAGATAGATGGAAACACCACCACTTGGAAGTTCCCCTCCAAGTCACTCACCATCCTGATTTGGAAATATATCGCCGTTCCTTCACTGTCCCTGGGTCAAAATCCTGGAACTCCCTTCCTAACATCACTGTGGGTGTACCTACAGCACATGGACTGCAGCAGTTTAAGAAGGCACCACCTTCTCAAGGGAAATTTGAATAAAAGCTGCCCAGCCAACGATGCCCACATCCCATGAATGAATTAAAAAAAAATACAAGGCACTAATTAGACCACACCGGGAATATTGTGAATAATTTTGGTCCCCTTATCTAAGGAAAGATATACTGACATTGGAGGTAGTCCAGAGAAGCTTCACTAAGCTGATCCTGGGGATGGAGGGATTTTCTTATGAGGAGAGTTGAGTAGGTTGGGCCTGTACTCATTGGAGTTTAGAAGAATGAGAGGTAACCTTACTGAAACATATAAAATTCTTAGGGGGCTTGAAAGGGTAGATGCTGAGAGGTTGTTTCCCCTTGTGGGAGAATCTAGGACCAGAGGGCATAATCTCAGACTAAGAGGTCGCCCATTTAAAACAGAGATGAGGGGGAATTTCTTCTTTCAGAGGGTAGTGAATCTGTGGAATTCTTTACCGCAGAGGGCTTTAGAGGCTGGGTCATATTTCCAAGGCTGAGGTAGACAGATTTTTAATCAGTAGGGGAATCAAAGGTTATGGGGAAAAGGCAGGAAAGTGGAATTGAGGATTATCAAATCAGCTATGATATTGAATGGTGGCTCAGACTTAATGGGCCGAAAGGCCTACTTCTGCTCCTACGATTTATGGTCATCTTTTGGTCTTACATTACGCCTTTGTTCAAAAAAAAGTTGTAAGGATAAGCCCAACAATTACAGGCCAGTCAGTGGGGAAGCTTTGAGGAACAATTATTTGGGATAGAATTAATAATCACATGGAAAAATGTGGGTTGATTAGGAAGAGCCGGCATGGATTTCTTAAGGAAAAATTGTGTTTAGCAAACCTGCTGAAGTTTATTGAAGAGGTAACAGGGAGGATTGATGAGGGTAATGCTGTTGATGTGGTGTACATGGACTTCCAAAATACATTTGATTTAATGCCGCACAACAGATTTGTGAGAAAAGTTATAGCTCATGGAATAAAAGGGACAGAAGCAGCGTGGATATAAAATTGGCTGAGTAATAAGAAACAGCGAGTCATGGCTCATGGATTTTTTTGGGCTGGAGGAAGGTTTGTAGTGGAGTTGCCCAGGGGTCGGTATTGGGACCCTTGCTTTTCCTGATGTACATTAATCTAGATCTTGGTGTACAGGGGATAATTTCAAAGTTTGCGGATGATACAAAACTTGGAAGCATTGTAAACTGCGAGGAGGACAGTGTAGAACTTCAAAAGGACATAGACAATTTGGTGGAGTAGGCAGATAGGTGGTAGATAAAGTTCAATGTGGAGAAGTGTGAGGTGATTCATTTTGTAGGAAGAACATGGAGAGACAATATAAAGGATACAACTCTAAAGGGTGCGCAGGAACAGAGGGTATATATGTACATAAGTCATTAAAAGTGGCTGGATAGGTTGAGAGAGCAGTTAATAAAGCATACAGTATCCTAGGCTTTATTAATAGGGGCACAGAGTACAAGAGCAAGGAGGTTATGCTGAACTTGTATAGGACACTCATTAGACCTCATGTTGAGTATTGTGTACAGCTCTGGGCGCCATACTTTAGGAAGGACGTGAACACATTGGAGAGAATGCAGAAGAGTATACAAAAATGGTTCCAGGGATGAGGAATATCAGTTATGAAGGTAGATTGAAGAAGTTGAGACTGTTCTCCTTGGAGAGGAGAAGGCTAAGAGAAGATAGAGGTATTCAAAATCATGAGGGGGACTGGTTAGAGTAGATAGGGAGAAACTACTTCCGCTTGTAAAACGGTCGAGAACGAGAGGGCACCGAGTTAAAGTGATTTGCAAAAGCAGTAAATGTGATGTGAGAAAAAAATTTTTTCACACAGCGATTTGATTCAGGTCTGGAATGTATTGCCTGGAAGTGTGGTGGAGACAGGTTCTATTAAGGCATTCAAGAGGGCATTAGATGATTATTTAAATAGAATCAATGTTCAGGGTTGCAGGAAAAAGGTAGGAGAATGGAACTGAGTCATAATGCTCATCTGAAGAGCTGGTGCAGACATGATGGGCTGAATGGCCTCCTTCTGCACTGTAATGATTCTGTGATTCTGTGGTAGATACTGGGTGAGTTGGCATAGAAGGTGTGAGGGCAAAGGATGGCGGATGAAGGCATAGGTTGGTACTAAGTTGGCTATGGGGATGAGTGAGGTCATGGTTTGGCATGAGATGGCACTAAGGTGGCATGCAAGATATGAGGGCCCACAAGGGTAGAGGGGCATGAGGTGATGTGGAGGTCATGGAGCCTAGGGGAAATGGGTAGAGGGGCATGAGATGGCACAGAGGGTATGAGGAGCCATGAGGGGCCGCGCAAAGGAACATAGGTTGGAGGTTGGTATGTGTTGGCATGGATGGGGCATGGGGTGTGTGTTTGAGGGAGTGGGTTTGGGGATGTGAGGGGTGAGGGCTGTTTTCGTTTCACTATTTTTATTATAACTGGGATGAAGTTCCAGACACTGAGGTGGGCCTTTAACCAGTCCACCTTGGCACTTGGCAGTCCTTGTGGCCGTCTCTGCATTGTTTCCAGAGGCAGCGGGCATGACTCCAGTTAGCACATACACCCCCTCCCCCGGAATGAAAATCAGACCATTCAGGGAAGTTTCTCCTGAATCAGGATTGAAAGTTGGGAGAAACTCAGGAGTGAAAATTTGACCCAGAATTTTGGATCCTGTATTACTGGTGTCAATTATAGCTATATTTGTATATTTATCTTACCAGTGTCCTGGGTCCTGAAATTACACTGAGATAACAGTTACAAATAATTAATGCATTGTCTGAAATTTTTTTTCTGCTTGTCTCTGCCTATTTGTGGTGTCTCTGCTGGTTATTGGGATTTCTGTTACAGCTCTATTGGTATCCTACATTACAACAGTGACTACACTTCAAAAAGTACAAGACTGACTATATATTGGGGAATCCTGAGGTCATGAAAAGTACCCCCTTCAAACTCAAGCTTCTTTCTTTCTATATATGTGGCTTAACCACCAAATGCTGTTCACTCATCATGCCTGTGCTCACTGACCTACACTGCGCCTGGCTAAACAATAGCTGGATTTTAACATTCTTAACTTTGTTTCCAAACCCCTCCATGGCCTAGCACCTCCCTATATTTTTAATCCTTTTCAGCGCTACAATGCTAAAAATATCTGTGCTCCTCTAATTCTGCACTCATGAGCATCCCCAGTTTTGATCTCTCCACCACTGGTGTCTGTGCCTTTAGCTGCCTGAGGTCTGAGCTCTGCAATTCCCTCCCCAAACCGCTCAGCCTCTAATTCAATTTCCTTCTTTAAGACACTCCTCAAAATCTACCTCTTTGACCAAGCTGTTGATCATCTGCCCTAATATCTCATGTGGCTTTGTTTCATATTTTGTTTAATAATGCCTTTGTGAAATACCTTGGGACATTTTATGATGTTACAGGCACTATAATAATACAAGTTGTTGTTGTTCCTACTGACTCTGTCTATGGCTTATGTCTCTGCTACAATTGTAATTGTGTCTATGTCTACGAGTGGCATCTGCTTTATTTATTCATTTTTACAGGATGTGGGTGTAGCTGGCTAGGCCAGCATTAATCCTGTCTGTTATTGGCTTCTCTGTTACAACTGCATCAATGTCTTCGTTATAGACATCTTTGCATTTTACTGACTTATCCCTTAAACCTGCACTGATGAATCTCTCTATTTGTAATTGTCATCTCTATTACAGATGTACTGGGATCTCTGCTTGTTGCTGCTGGCTCTGCCTCTGCATTGTTGGCTCTACCTGTGACTAGTGACTATAACTGTGTCTTAGTGGCTTTTTCAGTGAATGGGTGGTTATGCCTGTGGCTGATGGCTCTATATGTCACTGGGTGGCTTTCCCAATGACTGGATGTCTGAGTCTGTTACCTTTGTATTCTGCTTGAGGTTAATTAGTTACCGATTCCGAAACAGCAAAACATCTGCAGTGCAGACAACTCATCAGTGATTATATAATCACCATAATACAACTCTGTTCTGATTACAAATCTTTATTATGTATGCAAAACTAGTCTATTTAATTGGTAGTTTAAATATTCACAACAGAAAGGTGCATCATCTTTTGAATATTACTTATCACTGGATAGAACAGTAATTATTTTTTAAATGACACCTGTACCATATACTTATGGACAAGTTAACACATTTTCTGTTTCAGATGCAGTCACTGGTTAGACCTCAGCAAGAGTATTGTGCCCATTTCTGGGCAGCACATTTTAGGAAGGCCTTGGCGAGGGTGCAGAATAGATTTGTTAGAATGATACCAAGGATGAGTGTTTCAGGAGAGAATAGGAAAGCAGGAATTGTTTCCCAAGGAGCACAGAAGGATTAACAGAGGTGCTCAAAATTATGAGGTCTTTTGATAAGATTGGACAGAGAATCTGTTTCCACAGGCAGAAGGATCTGTAATCAGAGGACACATGTAAAATAATTGGCAAAAAAGCTAGGGGAGATGAAGAGAAATTGTTTTACTCAGCAAACTGTTATGACCTGAATTCACTGCCTGAAAGGGTGGTGGAAATAGATTCCATAAGCAATTTTTAAAAGGGAATTGGATCACCACCTACAAAGGGAAAAAAAATGCAGGGCTATAGGAAAAGAGCAGGGGAGTGAGACTAATTGGAAAGCTCTGTCAGAATGCCAGCAAAGGCACAACAAGTTGAATGGTATCCTTCTGTGCTGTATGATTCTATGAGATGCTGATGAATATATTGTCCATTTCTCACATTTTTTTGTTTGATAAATGACTGATTCGATGTATTGAAATCCTCAACATAGCTGACAAACTTGATGTACATAAAGCATTTTCTTCTAAAGGTACTTATTGATCACCAATGTCATTGCTTGCAGGTATAACATTCTCTAGTTCTTCTTCAATTCTCTCTATTTTTCTACTTGTCTTCTACTTTTTCTGTCTTTCTGTACTTTTATCTTTTCTTTGTATGCCTCTTACACTTTCTTTCATTCTTGTCTGCCATATGCATCATCTTCAAGGTATATTAGAAATTATAATCACAGGCGATTGTATTCTAAATACTTAGGATATCAGTTCACTATCATTTGCGATTTCTTTTCCTTTTAGTAATGTTACAAAATTCTAATACATAGACTGGAATATGCTAAGTTATCACTGCTTGCCAATTGGGATAAATAGAAGATAATAAACTTGAGAACCACTTTAGACCATCTCTGACAGCTCCCACCCAACAAAAGAGGGGTCTGCCATTGTGGAGGGAGTTATAATCGGGGCACTGTGCAATCAATCCTGTTTCTTGTGCACTCACAATCTGCAACATAACAGACCGTTTTGAGCAACATTGGAAGTCCTTGCTGCATCTAGGCAAGGACCTCATAGATATGCAAAAGTCAGCGCCCTATAACATAAATAGGGCCCCTACGTGATTTTAGTGCACAGTTGCATGTTCGGCAGACAGTACCATCCTCATCAGGGAAAACTGGTGTTAAGCAGCGTATGTCCAGAGGGTGGCTAAGAATTGAATTTTATATAAGACGTTATGTTTCCTTGATAGCTTCTCCAACGCTCACAAGGAAACCTTTGAGCTCCATTGACCTAGGTTTTCCTTCTCCAGTCCCTGACATTACCTCTGGAACTCCCCTAAGCTGACTGTTGGGGTCAGATTCCATGAATCCATTGTGACAGCTTGCTGCCACTAAAACACCTACTCCTGCCCAGTCAGGGGCTGATTACTGCTGAGATTTGAGGAGAAGACTCAACATTGCTTTGGACAAAAGACCTTGGACTTAAAATGATTCCAGCCTCATTCCAGTATGGTTGCATTCTTACCCTGAGTTGAAATTGGGAATTTGGTTTCTATTTTGTAAGCTATTTACTTAGCCAATATACTGAGCTTTAAATGTTGCTAGCCGTGTTCTACAATCAGATTATACTGCGATTCATAGCAGTTACTTCAGTAGCATATTATTCGGTGAGTGGAAAACAAATCAACGTTGATTCTATGCATTATTATCAAATGTGTTTTAACATCACAGAGAAGGAAGCCCTAACCCGATTTTAACTCAGGCCAGTAGTCCTGCAGTTAAGGGCCGAGGGGAGTTGAAAACTGGTAGTATCTTTTCAAGGTATTTTAAAGACAAATCTTCCAGTTAAAGTGGTCTGGTTCACAAAGCAATGAGTTAAAGGCTCTTATACAGAGTAAAATATTCTGCATTAGGGGGTGAACAGACAAGCATTAAAGTGGCAGATTTACTGGCTGCCGGCTGCAACGTTCAGTATTATACGCATCTCCGAACAAAAGATCAGTCCTTATATAGGATGCATCCATTGCTTTCCTATTAAGATGTTTCTAATAGCTTAGGAAAAAAAGGCAGTTCCTACTTATTTGTTATTTCTGTGAGAGATTTGGAGTGATATATCATGAATGTGCAATTGGGATTGCAAAGCACTTCTTTGGCTGCAGACTCTAAATGCAATCAGTACAGACTTGGCACTGTCTCAATGGCATAAATCATTTATTGCAGGAAGTAAGAAGCACTTACCCGCCCAAGCTCTTTGTCCTCCAGAGCCAACACACCAGTGCTCTCTGTGAAGAGTTTCACCTTTACTGCAGGAAGTGGGTGTGTGCTGGTAAAGTCACCTTGGGTACCCCAGCTGGAGAAAAGAAACCATTTTAGAAATGGTAAATTTAGTCTCTTTTAAACACCAGAATTTTGGATCAAGCAACTGATCAGCCTTTGACATTGTGAAGTTTAATCTACAGTATAAAATCAGAAGTTGGGCTTTGAAATAACAAAACGTTAAGCTGAACCACAAACATAATTTTTTTCAATTAAAAAGCATCCGCACAGAAAATGCTAATTGCAAAATGTTTACATTGTTCGGAATTGAAAGCTAAGGTTTACTTCACAGCTGGGGAATGAAATAGAGTTAAATCAGAAAAGGTCAAATGGAATAAAGTGAAAAGAGAAAAGCTCTAAGCACAGCAGGTAATTGTCACAACATTTAAACCTGAAACAGGTCCACGCAGAGTCACAGCAAAGTAGGGAGGTGAAATACACAGCCTCCTTAAAACATGCTGGCTTCATTCTGACAGAATTAATTACTGTAATGTTGTCTCTATGCTTGCTGAGTAGGATACATGAAAAAGCTTGTGAAGGGTCAGTGGCGAGGCCAGGGTCGGGGAGAGAGGGTGGTGAAGAGAAGATGTGATGTCAATCTAGGTAAACATTTTATAGATAACTCTATCAAGAATATTGCACCCACATTTTGATTTTGACTAATTTACTTTCCTGGTCTTTATTTTCACTCATCTTTCAGCAAATCCAGTTGCATTTCACAAATAATTACAGTGTAAGTTCATTAAATAGCAGATATGGATCCACCAGATAAAATTAACCAATTGAAAATACACAAATTACTTGGGCAGCTGAAAAGGTCACGAGTCCAAAACTGTTTCATTTAAGATTACGAGTGTGAGAAATCAAGACTGTATAAAGACTGTACATATGGTAAATGACAACAACAAGGAAGTAATGCCAAGCAATTGGTAAATGAAGTTCACAGCTAAATATGAAGGGTTACATTTTGGTAAGAATAGGGAGGTCACTTATGACATGGAAGGTGCAAGTATAGGTAGGGTAGAGGAACAAAGGAATTTGAAGTAAAAACACATAAATCACTAAAAGTTACACCACAGGTTAGTGAGGCCATAAAAAAGCAAACAAAGCACTGGGCTTTATTTATAGAGGGATAGAATTGAAAAGTAGGGAAGTTATGCTTAACCTGTATCAGACCTCCATTGGACCACTTAGGAATACTGCGTGCAGTTCTATTTGCCATATTAAAAAAGGATATAGACACACTATGGGTGCAGAGAAGATTTACAATGATGAAACCACAGGAAAGGGTCGACAGACTGGGTCTCTTTTCTCTTGAAAAAAGGCTGAAGGATGACCTAATAAAGGTCTTTAAAATTATGAAAGAATTATGAGAGAATGTTTCCTCTTGCGAGGAAAAGCACAACTAGAGGCCATTATAAGATAGTCACCAAGAAGTCACTAAGAAATCCAATTCAGAAGAAATCTCTTTACCCAAAGAATGGTGAGAATGTGGAACTTGCTACCCTAGGGAGTGGTTGAAGCAAATAGTATAGATGCATTTAAGGAGATGCTGGGTAAGTATATGAGAGAGAAGGGAATAGACAGTTACAATGATCGGCTTAGATGAGGAGAGATGGGAGGGGGCTCAAGTGGAGCATAAATATCAGCAAGGACTGGTTGGGCCAAATAGCCTGTTTAAGTTGTATATCCAATGTAAGGAATCATTGATTGCAAAGGGTGACTTTATTTGTATGTTGCTATCAGTCAGTGCAGAGGGGAGGAACCAGAACCATTACTGCACTGTACAAGGTCAGATCATTGCTGCCAGTTGAAGTGGTGTGTTCAGTTCTGGGCACCACACTTTAGTAAAGAAATGAAGGATTTGGAGAAGGTACAGAAGAAATTTATTGGAATGGTTCCAGGGATGAGGATTTGCAGTCATGTGGACAGAGAGAGAAAGCTGGATTGATCTCCTTAACACATAGAAGACTAAGGGGAGATTTGATAGAGGTATTTAAAATAATGAACAGTTTAGATGTTTAGAAATAATGAGAAATTTTGACTTAAGCATCAATAACGAGAGAGCACAGATTTAAGATGATTGGTAGAAGACCAGAGGCGACATTAGGAAAAGCATTTTGTACAATGAGCTGGTTACCATTTTGAATGCTCTGTCAGCCTGATAATGCAATGGATACAGGTTCAATTGTAGCCTTCAAAAGGGAGTTGGATAAACACTTGAAGGAGAAGATGTTGCAGGGTTCTGGGTATTTTCCCCTTTGGATACCAACATTCATTAAGGTTCACTAATAAAACTTTCCTGAGATACTGTAAAGCTGGCCTACATGTACATTCTTGACCCTGCTCCACCTTCCTTCATTCATTATACATCTAACTCTCTCTCGTTTCAATACAAGCTTTTTATAAACCATTGTTTTCTTTGGGATTTTGCGATAGGGGCTGAGATTCTATTTTCCCTGTGCAATGTTAATAATGGCACCTCTAACTTTACTCTACATAGACAGCAGGATAATATCCTATTTCACTGACGAGTGTTCTCATATTTGTTTCCCTTAATTAGGGATTTTCTTAAGCTTATCCACATCAAAGGTCTGACCAAGAAGCTAAGTGTTTTCTCATTATTACTACGGAGTGAGAACAGACTATTTAACAGAAATAGGATGAACCTTTTATGGGTCTTCTTTCCCCTAATACAAGGGCTTGTCACATGGAAAACAGATGGTGGTCTGCACTCAGGCTATTTCTGTACAGTACATGCAAATTGTCAGTGTTATAAGCTTACCAATGATCATTCAAACCCAATGGGTAGAATTTAATGCCCTCCCCCAAAGATGAGTTTTGTGGCAGGGGCAGTTAATCGGGCAGAAGTGTGGCAGGTGGGAACCCCGCTGCCTTCCCGTCTCTTCCCCGATTAAGACAGTGGTGGGAAGGATTTTGAGGGTCTCATCCCACTCTCCTGGTATGCACCCAGCAGCAGGCAAGGGACTCACCATGTGGCAAACTCGAAAAGCAAACCCTGTCAGCGTTGCTTGCGGGATTCCAGATGGGATCCTTTGTTCAATGGTACTCAGTGCCTGATTGAGGGACTTGGCATCAGGAAGCAAGATCCCACTGAGAGCCACCCCCTGTTCTTGCTGTCAAGCCCCTCCTCTGTGACTCCACTCCCACCATCATTCATTTTTCCTGGGTCCAACAGCAAACCTGGACCTTAGGTGGTTGTGGTACCAGTGGTGTTGCCAAGCAGCGAGGAGCTGCCAGCCTCTGATTGGCTGGCATCTCTCGAAAGGGAGGACTTCTGCCCCCAGATCCATGATCCCAGGGAAGACCTGCTGCTGCCGAATTACGTGCCTGATTGGCACTTAATTTGGCGGGCCTTCCCAAAAAGAGGTGATGCTAGGGTGGCCAGATTTCAAAAGTCAAAACTGGAACTCATTGAAAAGCTTTGGGAAGGCGGGGCTCCATGATGATGCACATGTTAGGTAACCAATGGCAGGAATCTTAGGGGGGGCAGTGGACAGTTGAAGGTGGGGGGGTCACGTAATGAGATCTCGCAGAATATGGCCTGCCAGAGTAGGCAACCCTATTAAGACACCCGATTATTGAAAAGCCAGGGACTTTTGTTTCAATGACATTTTGCCCCATTTTCTTTAAAAAAAAATGAATCAAGGCTTCATTTCCAACAAGATCCCAGATCTCTATTCCTCTCTAACTTTACTGTGCAATGCAAAGTGGTTAGACCGATCTCCATTTGAAAGGCTCGTTTATTTTCATTTGCACACTGGATTATAACAATAAACATTTTCAGCCAGAAGCTGGATTTTAAACTGGGAGATTTTGTTTGCAGCCAGAGCCACCAGCAGGAAATTGCAAGATCTTTCAGCAAGAAGTTTGACTGAACATGCCATGGCTCAACCAAACTTGCTTGCCACGTTGTTCAGTGCTGATTGGTGGTTTACTGATGAGCGCCATCCAATTACCTCTTCATGTGCAGTTGGCTGACACCGCTGTCAATCTTCTGTCATCACCCAGAGGCTGATTCCTGTTGTGTTAATATAATGGGCTTATTTACCGTACAAGACACAACAACCAGTCCCTCATAAGGGATTGGGTAAACACGTTGTGAATTCATTTATTAAGACTAGGCACAAGAGAACAGGTGTACATAGATGTAAAGCTTGAAGGCATCAGAACTGTGTTTGTTCTCTTCTCAAAGCAAAAGTGGAATTAACATTAGATCACATGACACCACCTCTTGTGATATTGTGCTGATATCCCTTAAAGGCATATTATAGCATTGCCCTTTCTTCTTGCTTCCCCACGCCCCCCCCACCACCCCCCCCATTAGAAATATAATTAATTACAATACATGTTCATGTTTAGTTACCATTAGATGCGCGCATAGAACCGCTGCATCTAAGAGTTTCGAAAGCGTAGAGGTAATCTGCTGGTATGCCCAGATCTTGTAATGGTAACGTTGTCTGGAGGTTACTTTAATTGTTCACAGTGATCTGTGGGATTGTCATTCTTGGATGTTGCTCCTGGTTGCATTTGGGATCTTGTCCTAGATGTAATAGGACTGTAAGGTGGGAATGGATCCGATTTGTCCTCAGTTACACATCACCATGTGTTTTTGTGTGTAATAACTTCATAGGACCTTAATACTAAACAAATCCTTGTCACCCCCGCTGGTTGCCACATACTTCCTGTGGGATACTGGATGTGGTCCATGTGAGCTTGAAAGAGATTCTGGCTAACAGCCCAAAAGGAAGTAATTGAAAACAGTATCATCCGAACGGGGTACAAAATGTGAAAAGCTCTTGGGATTTCTCAGTGGAATGTTCTGACCAGTAACCACGCTTGGCATCAAGCTTCGAGAAGAATTTTGCACCTGGAAATCTCAAATTTAACTTTTCTAATGTGGATATTTTGTAAGGACAATGTTTCAATGCTGCATTTAGACGTTGTAGATTGAGGCATACTCTCAATGATCTGTCCTTCTTCATGATACATGATTGAGCTGCACCAGTGTGCTCTTGTACTCTTAAAATGATTGTCTTTCTCCATTTTGTTGAGTTTGACCTTTAATTTGTCTTGTATGTGGGTGCTGCAGTTACGTGGTAGATCAATTGATGGACTTGGATTCTCTTGCAAGTGTAATGTTTCAGCTCCCTTGAATCTGCCAATTTTGTCAAAACATTCTAATTATTTTGATGTTAGATCATGAACTAAGATAATAGGAGTAATCTCTGAGGTTGACCTACCTTGTGGTGTCTAATTGATTCCATTGTGACTGGTGTGAGGTGATGACACACCAGTAGGCCTGCAATCACTGAGCCTTTAGTTTCCATGATGTGGAACACCTGGGACACCCAGGAGGATCAATAGTACTTGCACTCCAGGACAATGGATCCTGCAAATGAAATTAGTAAACTGTTGTACGCTGCAAGTTTCACAGTAGTCAGTTTCGCCATGGCTTTCTACGTCTATGGATACAAGACTTTTGGAATTTGCAGAGATAGTATGTTGGCACTTGCCCCGTGCCAATCTTGGCCAATAATGAGTAGCTATCAAATTTCTTAGGACTGGTAATTTGAATCTTGGCACACATTTTGGACAGTCTGATGGCATCTATGTTTTCCATGAGATTGACGGTGTGAAACACGTGTTCAACGCTCTTCACCTTGTTGTGAACATCATTTTCAATTTTGTCAATCGCCTCACGTATATGTTTCTGACAGGATGCATGGTGGTCAGTCTTATTGCTTGAGGGTACTTGTTGTGTATGGTCTGTTTAGATCAGTGCATGGCTCTTTGTAGCTGCATCAGCCTTTGTGCTAGTGCACTGCCACATGCCTTCCAAAATTGATAAAAAATTGGCCATTTCCTTGGTGCATGTAGAAGTCCACACCTTCCACATCTTGTTAGGTTTGGGAGTTCTAGTAAGTGCGCCAACAATTGGGGTGGTACTTAGGGCCTGTAAGCTTTGTCGACCTGCGAGGATTGCTTTGTATTTACGTCCATGCTAGCTCTTTGATGCTATAAGTTTTGGGGTCATGCAGCAGATTTTTCTGGAATGCTTCCATGGGAGTGGATGTGATCATCAATTCAACAATTCTGTCTGCTAGCTTGTTTTTGAAAACTCACGGTACATGCCCTTTTTTCTGCATCTGCTGCTGAAGTGGTCTATGGGTTCCGTAGGCTGTTGTCGAAATGACAAGAGCTATAGTCGACGAATACAGAAGTTTAAACTGATTCTGAACTGGTCTTCCAATGTAGTCCATATCTTTTGGGGATCCTTTAGCTTTTCTTCTGTTAGTCTACACATGCTGAATATGTCAGGATTTCATTCCCAATTGCTAGGTGAATCTTTATGGCTTGCTTTTCTGATTCAGACACACCTGAATCAATAACTGTAGCTCTGTATGCTGTTTAAACATTTTGAATTCACATAGTAGGTCAGCTGCATTCCAATTCAAACTGGGGAATTTCGTGGACATTCTGACAATATCCCTTTGACCTTCCTTCTGTAGTACCTGGGATGAGTGTCACTGTAATAAAAACAGGAAATGCTGGAAAAGCTCAGCTGGCCTGGCAGCATCTGTGGAGAGAGAAACAGAGTTAACGCTTCAAGTCTGTATGACACTTCTTCAGAGCCCTGTTGCTGTAGCTGTTTTTGCGCACTTTTCCAAAGCTCCACCCAAGAAGATGAGTTGTGGTGGGAACGCACCACAGAGTAATGAGGTCTTTGCTTTTTATTCATTTATTGTTTAGCAACTCCTGACAGAATATGTGCTGCAATCTCACCACGAGAGATCTGTCTACTTACCAGCTCTTGACTTGAGCACTAGCTTGGTGCTGTGTCTCCAAAGAATTTCTTTGCAGTCACCATGCTGCGTGTTCAACATTCCAATGTTACAACTTTGCTGTGGTCTGACCAAAATGTCGAGGGTCTTCTCATTCCATGTAGCATGACCTAAGGCCATTCATCATATCGTACTTGTACTTAATCTTGCTGTCTCCTGTTTTACCCCCGCTGATCACCATGTCATGTTATTATAATCATATAATACCTTGTGCTTATTTACTGTACAAGACACAGGGCACCAATCACTTATCAGGAATTGGGTAAGCATGTTGAGAATTCACTTATGAAGACTAGGCACGTGAGAATAGCAATATACAGGCATAAAGCTTGAAGGCATCAGAGCTGTGTGTGTGCTCAGTTCAAAGCAAAAGTGAAACCATGACTGGATCACAGGACACACTTCCCTTCTAGTGCTGACATGCTGATATCCCTTAAAGGCATATTACAACAATTTCCTCCCCATGATCTCCTATAGGTTACCTCCATAAACCCAGTGCCTCCAAAAATTATCACCAGTACCATTACCCTGATTATTTCACAAACATTCACTTTCAGTGAGAAACCAGGACTCACTGACCAGGGATCTGGAGGTTCCCCAGCTGACACGCACTGAGTTAAAACATTTACTCCACATCAACATCTGATTTTATTGGTTGGATAGAGTTCAGGTGTAAGAAATTTCTCCTCTTTAAAGGAGCACTCCAGGAAACTGGATTTCAATCACATTATTTGGGATTTGCTCAGTGGGGGAACAGGCAGTCTAGGAGCCACTCCTGGAGTTTGAACTCCCTGGGTTTCCCCTTGCACAATATTGCTGCATTTCCAGGTGAACATGATGTGAGTGCAGATTGGAAAATGGTCATATCTGGAGTCCCATTAATTATCCCAGATAGGTGAGAATCATTTCTGTGCATGTGGGAATGTCCCGCTGCAGCTGCTTAATGGTCGGTGAGTGGGACCGAATTGCGGTTCCCAGGGTGCAGCAGTGTGAGCATTTTTTTTTTGGGTTTGCTGACTGTAAATAGAGTACAAGGGAAAGGGGAGGAGAGAAGAAGAGAAGAGATGTGGATGTTCTGCTAAAAGATGAAGTGCTGACTGAAATCTATGGTTCATAGGAGGGCAAAGCTGAAAACCGGAACATTTCAGCAATTTTAAGGAAATTGTCAGGACACTGGGACATTTGATTAAAAACCAGAACTCCCTGAGAAAAACGGAGACTTCTGGTCACCCAAAGTGATGAGGGACTCTCGCCAGTTCTCCAACCAGCGGACGAGACTCCCGTCACCTCCATTAAATACCACCCAATGTGTCAGCTTTAGTTTCTCAATAGAAGTTAACTTTTCCACTAGAATTAGAGGCTGCCAATATCAACCAGTCAGATTTGTTGGATGGTAGCTTTTTGGCACAAAGTTTTCTCAACAACATAGACTTGTGCTTCTGCATTTGAAAACTGAACCTTGCTGTAAAGTCTGTACGACTATTTTTTCATATTTAAAATGTTGTTTCATCAACCGCAATAAATTATTTTTGGTTGGATAGACCAACATAGGTGTGTGTCTTATTACATTTTGGTCAAAAAAAAATAAAATTACAATTACTTGGGAGTTCTGGTCACCACTGTAAGAGGCACCGGAGAGGGTGCAAAAATGATTCATGGTTTTCCCGAATGAGTTGCGATCCAGACGTCAACCTCAATTCCAGGTCAGGAATCTGGAAGTGGCAGTGGTGGGACATCATTGCAATTTTCACAAAGCTGTCTTTGGAAGCCCCGTCCAATTTAGGATGACAGGCAGACCGGAAAAACAGGAGGTCTAATCTGAGGGCTCGCAGCGATATAGCACCAGTAGCCCCACCACAGGAGATGGGCACTGCTGATGCATGTAGATGAGTCTGAGGGGACCTAAGTATGGAGGCACCTTTGGCTGCCTGCAGAGAAGTCAGCAAATGAAGAGGCCTGAAGCCAGTAGGGTTTTCAGAGTGCAGAATAAACCTCGCCGATGGAATAATGACAGAAATTGTCGTGGATTTGCACCCTCATCACTGGGGCATGGACTCTCTGGCTTTAATGGCCACTGGGCCTGCTGCCAGGAGGCAGCCTCCGATGAGTTGGTGACCTCGTGCCCTCAAAGAGAGAGTGGGAGGGGGGTCGTTCCAGTGGTGGGGAAACTACTGGCACCATCACAAAATTGCCCCTATGTGGGGCCTTAATTTCTCAAATTAGCTGCCTCTCTCTTTCGTGTGGGCAGCCAACTCTGATCCAAACCATCTCCTAGTTAAGTCCCTCAGAGATGAGAATGTGGGGAGAGCTACACCAAAGAGCTATCCCAAACCTTGTCTCCAAGGGCCGAGAAAATTCAATCCCATGTGTTTCCGCTTGTGGGAAAGAGCAAAACTAGAAGCCATCAATATAAGATGATCACTAAAAAATCAAATAGGAAATTCAGAAGAAACTTCTTTACCCATAGAGTGGTAAGGATGTGGATCTCACTAACATGGAGCGGTTGAGGCAAACAGTATATATAGACGTATTTAAGGGGAAGCTAGATGAGCATTTAAGGGAAAAATAAAGAGAGTTAGGTTGACAGAGTTAGATGAGAAGGGATTGGAGAAGGCTTGAGCATAAATACCAGCATGAATGGTTGGATTTCTTGGCCTATTTCTTTACTGTAAATTCTGTGGTTCTACTTAAAGGCAAAATTCCAATGGGTTCCAAAATATCAGGAAATGAATCAAATAAAGTGTCAAGAATCAAAGTTTTCTGATTACACAGTCCAAGGCTCTAAGAAATAAATCCTGTGCTTTCAGCACTTATGACACTTATTTGCTGCAGACAACCAAGGGCGCCTTCATGTTGAGGCCCCCCAACTTGTAAATCAATCGTTGCTTAAAAAAATTGTACACTTTGCTTTTATTGCAGGAAATAAAAACTGATCATATGTTGGGCAGACCTGAAATTTATTTACAGGACACCCATGTTTCCACTTTATTTTTCATCTAATTCAAGCAGCCTTTCTCATTGTTAAGGTGGGTGGCCTGCAACGGCATAGTGGGGGGCCGGTGGGAGGGTCGGGTGGGTAGGGAGGGGAGTGACAGATTGTGAGGTGGCACCTCAGTCCCCAAGGCCTATTTGATGCCCAATGTATTTTTCAGGTGCATTTGAAATGGACGAGCAGCCTGCTCTGCCTGAAACAGCATAAATATGCCAAATCAGTTCCCTATGTCAGTTGTAATTTTCAGGTACAAATGAGTAGAATGCAAGCAGTGCCCATTGAGCAGCCTTAGTGTGGTTCTCTTGGGGCTCCCATGAAAAGTTCAACTCGCTGTTAGCCCAGTGAAGGCAGCATATTGATCACTCAACTCCCCACCCACCCCAGAACCTCTGCTACCAGCCTGTTGCGTATGGGACCGAGGCAACATCCACCTCGCACTTCCCACCTACAGCACCTTACACAGCAGGTGAACTGCAGGGGACTCAGTGGCAGCATGTCAATGGGGTTCAGGCCTCAAGCCGTCACTTCACTGACCTCAGACCCATCTTGGCAGAAGTTAAAGATTGATCCATTTAAGTGCATAGAGTTTTGTGTTGGTCCTAATTACTATCTGATGTGAGTATGGGGTTAAATTTATGTAAAACCCCCACGGGTTCATTAAGCCGATGGGTATTCAGTGGGAATGTGTGCAGGTGGCATCCTGCTGCTGTTTGAGATTAATAAGGCTGCAAATTTACCTTTGTCCCAGAGATTGGCTCTATTAACACCCACAGTGAAAACAGAATGGGCTTTTTTCTGCATGCAAAATCAGTCAGATACAGGATAATAACAAGGGGCAAAAGGTCAAACTACATGCAGTTACTAAGAAATACAAAAGCAATACCTTCAGCAAAATCATGCAACATAAATGTACAACCTACATTTAAAAGATTCAATACTTGCAATATGAAGTTCAAATTGATATACAATTCATATTTTCATTGTTACTAGTTGATCATGTAAAAATAAAATCATTCTTGGGTTGAGAGCAACTCAATAAAGGCCGGCTTTTATTGTCCATCCCTGGTTGCCCTGGTGGTGGCATTTCTAAATTTAAGATTCTCAAACTCTAACTATTAACAAGGTGGGAGCTGAACTCTAGATTATCATCCAGGCATCTGGATAATTAGGCCAGTAACGCAACCACAACATTCCCGTAATCCTGATAGAACTCATGGATGAGAATCCATTGCTGCTAAATCAGAAGCTTGTAAAATGAAAAACCAAACAAAACAACATGCAACACAGTTTATGTAGAAGCTGCAACAAGCTCTATTATATTACGTTCAGTAGTGATAAAGGACACTGGCTTTGGCAGAATTTGCTTTCCCATGTATCAATGGAATTTGAAAAATATAGTTTTTGAAAGTATAGCAACATTTGGTTGCTATCTTGCCTATGTGCTTCTACCTTCACGGGTATCACTGAGTCACCCGTAGCACTTTATCCCCTTAGACATTTAAGCACTACATGGGAACAAGCACAGGAATATCAGTGAGCACTCTGCTGGGCATGCAGTTTTATTGCCCTATCCCCAGGTACTGAGCCGAGATAAAGAGGGAATAACTCCTCTATGGATCGTAAGCTGAATACAAAGGGTAAGAAAACATTAGTCACATACATCAGGTATGAAAAATTTGCAAGTGAAGCCCACCACTGCTTTGTAAGTAGGATAGGTCCTACGAGTGAGTAGGGAAGGCACGACGAGCGAGCGAGCAGGGAAGGCACAACAAGCGAGCGAGCAGAGAAGGCACGACGAGCGAGCGAGCAGAGAAGGCACGACGAGCGAGCGAGCAGAGAAGGCACGACGAGCGAGCAGGACAGGTGTAACCAGTAAGCAGGGCAGACATTTTTTTACCCTACAAACCCTGCATACAAAGATCACGTCTCTTCATTTGGACGTAAAATTGCAATTTGGTGTGAAATTCAAATCAAATTTGTGCACAAAATTCAGACTGCACCCCCCAACTTGGTTTTTCAACCAAATACAATTTAAACTCTCTCTTCAAACAGGTTCCAGCCCTCGACTCTATCCACTTGCAAGCTTTGCTCTCAGTGGCTGCAAGATAACAACTCAAAGAACATACAGATGCAGCTTAAAGCCAAGGCCTAATATCAGCTGAGCTTTGGGCCTAATCATTCAGGTGCAGGGATCAATCTACCCCAAAGTAAAGGCTGCCCTTAACAACGATGTGGAAAAGCTCTCGTAGATCGAAGCTTTGATCCTGTTTTGCAATGATTTTCAAATCAAAGACTGCATGAGAAAATGCATAGTGTTCCAATGCTTGCACATATACAAAATTTCAGTGTTTCAAGGCACAGTTCTAGTGCTACAGTGTTTTTTAAAGGAATGAATGATACATAAACTTCTTGACTGAGCATGGCTTTCCTGAAGACTAATAAAATCCACAGAGAAAACTCGAAGAGATCTTAAAAAGACAGAGAGGAAGGGAAAGAATATATTACTGAAAATAGGTTAACAACTGCCATGGGAGATTTTCTTGGATGCAGGACAAAATCTTAAAGGGAGTCTCTCTCACAATTGTTTCAATGCGTGAAAAAAATGGATTAATCAAACTGCCAGCAAAGGCTGCCATTAACTATCATTACTCAGGCCTTATCAATCCGAGCAGTACTATAAGAATAGTAACTCCCCAAAGGAGTTAAACTAATCCATAACTTTATTCTATTTGCTCCCATGATTTTCCTTGGGGGGAAGTAATGGATAGTAGTGTGAAAAGAGGCAATGATGAATTGGCATCTCACCCCACCAGGCATCATCAGGAAGAAGAATAGAAAGAGTTCTGATGAAAGGTCATTGACCTGAAACATTAGCTCTCTTTCTTTCTCCACAGGTGCTGCCTGGCCTGCTGAGTATTCCCGGCATTTTTTGTTTTTATTTCAGATTTCCTGTATCAATAGAAGGAAAAGGGGCAGGGTTTAAAACAGACTTCCAATTCACTACTATCCATTTTAAGTGACTGCTGAAGACCACGTTCACTCCCAGTGAATTTTTGAAATCATGGGCAGCATTTGGGGTTTTGAGTCAGGACCCGGCCATCAGGGTCAAATGTCACAACCCCGCACCTGCTTGGGAAACAATCATCAAACAGTGATTTTCCCTGAATTCACTGATTAGGGGCCAGAGGACAGGCTCACTCTCTATCTTCAGGCAGCCTTCTCTGAAACTTTTTTGAAGTTTGAAATTTAAAAAAAAACATCAGCAGCTGGACCACCATTTGGGAAGGGGAAGCTCTTCACAGGCAGCTTGCAACTGCAGCTATAGCCAGACAGGCAGGGAGGCCTCAAGATAAAAACAAAAAACTGCGGATGCTGGAAATCCAAAACAAAAACAGAATTACCTGGAAAAACTCAGCAGGTCTGGCAGCATCAGCGGAGAAGAAAAGAGCTGACGTTTCGCGTCCTCATGACCCTTCAACAGAACTAGGTGAATCCAAGGAAGGGGTGAAATATAAGCTGGTTTAAGGTGTGTGTGTGTGTGTGTGTGTGTGTGTGTGTGTTTGGGGTGGGGGGGTGTTGGGTGGGAGGAGAGAAGTGGAGGGGGGTGGTATGGTTGTAGGGACAAGCAAGCAGTGATAGAAGCAGATCAAAAGATGTCACAGACAACAGAACAAAAGAACACATAGGTGTTGAAGTTGGTGATTTATCTAAACGAATGTGCTAATTAAAAATGGATGGTAGGGCACTCAAGGTATAGCTCTAGTGGGGGTGGGGAGAGCATAAAAGATTTTAAAATATTTTAAAATAATGGAAATAGGTGGGAAAAGAAAAATCTATATAATTTATTGGAAAAAAACAAAAGGAAGGGGGAAGAAACAGAAAGGGGATGGGGATGGAGGAGGGAGTTCAAGACCTAAAGTTGTTGAATTCAATATTCAGTCCGGAAGGCTGTAAAGTGCCTAGTCGGAAGATGAGGTGCTGTTCCTCCAGTTTGCGTTGGGCCTCACTGGAACAATGCAGCAGGCCAAGGACCGACATGTGGGCAAGAGAGCAGGGTGGAGTGTTAAAATGGCCTCAAGGCCTGTCTGGAGTTCTAATTCCCCACTCTGCCACCAGGAGACTGCTGGCCCATTCTTGCTGCTGCGGCTGTGGGGGGAGGGGGCCCTCACAGGCCAACAGAAATTTTCCAGTTGGCTTCTGACAATAGGCCATTAACTTATTTCAATTGACTCCAGTCCTTCTGACCCCCAACCCAATTCCAGAAAAATGGCCCAGGGGCAGGATGGTACCAGCAAACTGGCATGACGGCTACAACACCTCTGTACTTGCTGCCACTCCCCATCCCCCCAAATATAGGCATGAAATTTCAGGCCCATGAGGGGAGTTTTAAATCCCAAGGTTAGGCAGAAGATGAGCTGGGGTTGGTGGTGGGGGGAGGATGGGCTTTAAAATTTTCAGAAATCAGAAACTTGAACTCAACCTGCCTCTATCACTCTTATTTTTGGTTTTAAAGAAAGCTGGTTAGGGGGCAGGCAATTAACCTACTTTCATCAGGCAGGCCAGTAATGAGGCGGAGTGTTTCAAACTTTATCAGAGGTTTCCCCGGGCTCGAGAAACAAATGCAGCTGGATGGAGCATGCTTCCCTACCCATCAAATTAACCTGCTTCCTTGCTGGTAATCAGCTGACACAATTCCTCAAACCATCCTACTATCTCTCCCTGACCTCCACAATCTCTCCCTCCCTCAGTTTTCTCTGCTTCCCCTTTTATGACTAACCAGCGCAGGCCTTCCGGTAAGGCAGCCTGACAGCCTCTTAATCTGGCTGGCTGCAGGTCAGAAGAAGAATGACAAAAATTTATAATGATGGCAGGATTTCTGGGTGGCCCACGTTTCTGGGTTTTGGTCACAATTATCAACCCACCAGGCTCCATCCCTCTTCACTTATAAATCCCTGATTTTAAAGCCATTATTAGGAATTTATGCCTTAGATTTAAAAAGCTAGTTTTTTTTTGCTTTGAGTCAGTTATGCTGCAGCTACAGTACAGAATTAACAGTTTGAGACGAACAAAAGACTGGACTGCACCAATGCAAACCTGTGATTAATTGGGAAATTAAATAACACATAACAATTGCTTTAAATCGCTTATGGTCCATTTAGTATGCATGAATGGTCACAATAAGAAAAAAGGACAGTGGCCAGATTATTGCTTTACTATTAAAAAGGGTCACATCAGATGATGTTTTTGGTTATGAATCAAAAAATTAGCATTTCACAGGCATTGAGATGTCATAAATTTTGAGGCTTCTGAACTTTCAGTACCACACCCTGAACATGGAATCATTTAAGCGTACAGATAAATTGACTTGTGAAACAGTAAGTCAGCGTATAATTTTATAGTCACTAAGGTTAGTAGCACTGAAGCAGAATTGGTGCTGGGGAGCCATATATATTTTATTAATTAAAATGTTGGAGCTTTTATCTCTTTATCCCAACAGTGGATAATGTCTATGTGGAACCTAAATAACCAAACATTCTCTGTTAATTAGCTGGAAATCCAACTGTAATTGAAGCATTTCCATTGCTTCTCACACTTCAATGCAGAACAAAATTAGCAAAACAAATAGCAGATTTGTAAGTAGAGCTCTTGGGAATACAAACTTTCAGGGGGTTGTCCTTAAAACAAGGAAAAGCATGTGACCTGCCAGTCATAATCAGCATTTCAAGTTACAGTGAATGATGGGGCTTAGTTTTGAAGCACAAATACTGTATTTCATGGCTGAGTTGATACAAGATGAAGTACGCAATGTCAGGGAGGTCAGAAGGTATCAGGACCAGAATGGCCACACTGTTACAATGCACCCAGCCATATGTATAGACTCTGGCACAACTTTCTGACAATGACCCTGTAGATCTGGCTTTATAAGGCTCTGGAACAAGTTGGATGTCTGTGCTATATGTTGGAAGAACACCTGCAGCTGGCATGCATTATAAGGGCAGCATAGCCCATGGCAGTTAGCTTCCCCTGAATTCTTTTGCCTTCCTTTGCCACCTTTCAGGCCAGGTTAGCACTTGTCTGCAGCATGAGCCAATATGTTGCCAAAATGTGTATCAAACATAGGTCAGTGTGACCTACCCTTTTATTTGCTTACCCACCAAATAGTACCAGGGGCATGACATGGTTACCTGAAGTAAACAGGTTGTTGAATTCTTAAGTATAGGGCATTAAAGGTAATCATGTGGCTATCCTGCAGCCCATTCTGCGTCGTTGTTAGTGATCATGCATTATATAGATACGTTCTGATACAATGATTGTATTTGCATAGCTCTTCAATAATGGGAGTATGTTGAGGACCACGGCAGATTTTAAAATCACACTGCAACACGCTACTTTCTGTCTTCCCTAACAGATGACCTTCTATATCAGAGCAGTTATTGATACTTGCAGCTTGCCCAAAATAATTTGGCAAAACTGGCCGTCAAAATTACTGCAGTGGACAGCCAGGATTTTCCCGTCAGCGATTTGGGGGCCTGTTTGCCGACGGGAAAATGACGTGGGATGACAGCGAAATCAGCTGTCCGCCTCCCGACCTGTCAATGGCCAATTAAAGCCACTGACAGGCTAATTAAGATTGTTAAAGACCATGCCCGTCCAACCTTAAGGCTGGCGGGCAGGCCAGGAGCCCCAGCAGGCTCCTGATTATACACGAAACTTCATCCACTGGCAGGATGAGGTTTCATGTCCGTTTATAAAAAGTTTCATAAAGTTTATGTGTTTCTTATTAACATGTCCCATCTCGTGTGACATTGTCACATGAGGGGGACATGTTAATAATTTTAATATTTTTCTATTTTTTGGCGTTTTTTACCTGTCAGTAATCTCCCTGAGACAGCATTTGGTCTCAGGGAGCAGTGCGCTCTTTTGCGCTTGAGCAAAAGAGTGTACTTTGACAATTGGGGATTTCCTCCCCCTTGGAACAGGAAGCGACCGCCGGACAGGCCATAATTGGCCCACACACTTAAAATGGCGGCGGGTCCCGTTTCAGTGACAGAGTTCGGCTGCCCACCCGCTGCCGAGCTGGTGGAGGCCCGCCCGCCCACCAAGGGCAAAATTCTGCCCATGATGTCCTCTACCCGATTCCCAGTCAAGAACACCAGATTTGGAAAGCCAAGGCAATGCAGAACCTTAGATAATGGTCAATCCCTAGCCATTTGCCAATAGACAGACAATCCTTCTAAGCCTGGTGAACAGGCTATAATGTTGTTTTGGAGTCCTATGAAGAATGTGTTGTGGTGCAACAAGTCATACTTTGCAGATGCATAAAACATCCAGAAGTATACAATAGAGTTTACAACTTGTGGATGCAGTGCTTGGCACAAAATTTCCATAACTTTTTTACTTTTAATATGGTGTGTACAGAACACTGGGTTGGACTTCCCAATGGTGGTTATCTGCTCACCCATCATTAAGCACTGCTGCAAAATTCAAACCTGCTCTACAAAATAAGTTTCCAAAAGGCACTTTAAAAAGACCAGAACCCATCTGTATTGCTTAATGTCTCACCATGACAGCTGAGTTACTATGAACACTTTGAAACCTTTATAAACAGTTTTAGGAATGAGGAATACCAGAGGATCACAGGTGCCTTCTGATTGCAATCATTTACACTACTTTCTAAACTAACCACTAATGGCAAAGCAGATTCTAATTTGATGCATCAGCAGCATGAGTACTGAAGCAAAGGAAACCTTTCACTGGAACATGAATAATAATCTTTCCATATTCTGGCATTTCTTTCTTAGATCTGCAGAAAAAATTAACTCTTCACTGTAACAATTTCTGATCAACCATGATGCCTCGATCACAGACACCATTTATGGTCCCATCATTACTAGAATTCTTGTAATTGCTATTACATGCTCCCTGTGTGGTTTTCAGTGTTGCCTTTGCAGATAGGGGATAAAATGAAGTCAGTCAATAACCAGAGTTTTAGTCAGCATATTCCAAAATGAAGATTAGTTCTTGGACTTTCTGACATCTGGCTGCATCTATAAAATCAGAATACCTAATGCTTCTTGCAGTACTGGGGGAGTGATGCACTGTCGTTGGCGCTGTCTTTCAAATGAGATGTTAAACTGAGGCCCCATCTGCCCACTTAAGTGGGCATAATAGATTCCACTGAGGAGAGCACAGAAGTTTTCCCTGGTGTCTTGGTCAATATTTATCCTTTACAGAATATCACTAAAACAGTATCTATATCTTGTCACATTATTATTTGTGGGAGCTTGTGTGCATATTGGCATATCTTGCATACATTACAACAGTGACTAAAGGCAGAATCGTCCCAGATTTGCATAAATGCGTTAGTGGGCAGGTAAAACCAGCCGCATTGACAGCTTTTCACGCTGTATCGTCCCAAATCCGCCACATTAATTATGTATTCCCCAGAAATATGCTGTTTCCATGGCAGGCGGGCTCTCATCCACCTCCCATCATCTTGCCCCTTCATCAGCCACGCGCACAACTCTGCGCTCCCAGACCACAACTGCTGCACGGAAGACATGGGCCAGAAAGACAAAAAGACTGCTGCCCCCAAGTTTAGTGATTCGTCTCTTGAGCGTCTTTTAAATGCCATGGAGGCCCGCTGTGATGTCCTCTACCTCACTCTGGCCACAGCATGAGCAGGTGCATGACCAATCCAGCATGGGAGGTGGTGGCAGTGGTGGTCAGCACCGCACCAATGCCCTGCAAAAGAGGACAGCCACATAGTGCTGCTACAGGATGAATGGTCTCATCTGCTCTGCCAAGGTGACTCGCTCTTCGCATCATTCTCGACTCTCAAACCCATCACACATCCACAGGGAACTCACACCTCAAGGGACAACACCACTAACTCTCACACACACCCTCAAATCTCCACCAGGCTCCCACCCTCTCATGCTCACTCCTCATCCTGTCCACTTCTCTGCTCACCTCAAAAACGTTCCACACAGTGCCATGTGTCCTGCTCACACAGTCTCCATCTGTTTTCATGCAGGACAAGCTGGCTCACATCAGCAGGGGGAAGTCCCACACCGGGGTTGGAGCTGCCCACATTAAACCTCTCACTCACTTTGAAGAGTGTGCCAAAGCGCTGGCTGGTGAGGACATGACCCTGCCTGCAGCAGTGAGATCGGTGGCGAACACCCATGTGAGGATCCTGCACCAGATCATCCCTCTGAGAGTGCTCTCTCTCCTGCTTTTGACTCTGCTGCCATGCACTAATTATCTCTACTTTGGTTCACAGGGAGCTCTGCCAAGTGACCGACACTCTCAGCCAGCCAGTCCCTCAGCTCCTTCCAGGTCCCCAACTCCAGCCATTGAAAAGCTTGAAATAAGCAGCCTGGAAGACCCATCACAGCGCTTACTCACACCTTCCACCAGCGCAGAGACACATGCCCCGGTGGGACCTATATCTAGAGCAGGCTCGGGTTCACAATCTGGAGGTCACCGCATGGACACACGTCCACAGCAGGAGGTGGCAGGTTCAGCCGAGTTCCCCAGCACTCAGAGTACTGCTAGGGAAGAGGCATCTGTGAGGTCCGAGCGAGATGACTCTGGGTTAGGCTTTCCAACTCATCCTGGAGAGCCAGCAGAAGGCAGGGGAACATCATGCAGAGCTATTGGAAACCCTCAACAGAGTGGCATGTAAGTCGGAGCAGTGCGTCCGCCTGCAGTCTGATGAAATGATGTCCACATATGCGGGTATGGAGGTCTCCATGGGGTGGATGGCAGACAGCAGTGAGACCTTGGTCCAGCAGAACGTGGAAATGCGCACAGACCTGGACTCCATCACAGGAGCCGTAGGTGAGTACCTGTAATGGCAATGCAAAAGGGAAATGGGGCCCCTCGACATCCCTCCAGGTGCTCCTTCCCCTCAGCGGGTTAGGCCAGAGTCTTTGGGCACCCGAAGGGAGGAGGAGTGGTAGCTGGACACCCTGGGTCAGCTACTCAGGAATCTCAGAAGCTGTCCTCTCCCTCCGAGTCCCCTTTGCCTATGAGCTCCTCTACCTCATCCTCTGTCACCGCAGAGGGAGCAGCTGGCCCATGAGTGATTCTGGAGGGAGAAGTGTGTGTGCTGCAGGGCCTTTCAGGACCTCATGCTAGCACTCTCCCATGCACGTGGATCTTTCCCGTATCACACTCACTTCAATGTCCTGAACATTTTCAATGCTGCCTGCTGGGGTTCTCTTTCAGTTGTCCACCTGAGCTGACCTGCATCTCTGCCCGTCCACTGATCACACCCCCATGATCACACCTGATCTCATCCACTATGACTCTTGTTTCACATTCGATTTAGACAGCATGGTGCGAATTCAGTTTTATTTTCGCTTTCCCATCCTTGACCGTCCCCCAGTTACCCATTTCCTTTCCCCCATCATGGTTGACTCCCCGGCATCACCTTTCACCTCCCCTCTGTGACCTACCAGCCACTGCCCTTTTCCTTCAGAGATGTTAAGGTGAACGTGTACATTACCTACCCTCCTGAAAGTCCCACCCCCATCCACATTTACCTTCCTGACCCTCCCCCTTCCCACCCCCAGGATCCATACCTGACTCCAAGCCCCCACCAATCACCCTCGCTGTCCCTACCGTTGAACCCTCACCCTCCCTTCCTACTGCCTCACTTGGCCCTCGGTCATTCCCACCACTCCCTCAAACCACGCCCACCCTCAGTTCACTCCCCAGGAGGCAGTCACGGACACATCAGACCCTTCCCTTGCATGTTCACCTGGACATCCCCCCTCCGGACCCCTTCCTCCCCAGAACCCCTTAGAGCTCCCACCCCTGCACCCCCCCATCGCTTAGTGCCCCACTTTCCTGCCTCCCTCAGACACCCTAACTTCTTCCACCACCCTCAGTCCTCCCCCCCCTCCTGACTCCTTCCTCCAGCCTCACCTCTTCCTCCAGCCTCGTTCCTTCCCCCTTCCTAACTCCCTCAGACACCCTTACTTCTTCCTCCAGCTTTACTCCTTCCCCCTCCTGGACTCCTTACCCTCTCCACACTCCCTCCTCCCCCTGACATCTTCATTCCCCCCTCCCAACCCCACACCCCTGACACCTTTGTTCGCCCCCTCCCAACCTTAATCCCCCCCACCTTCGACTCCCCCCTCCCCACCTCACCCTCCTGACACCTTCATTCCCCCCTCCCAACCTTAACCCCGACACCTTCATTCCCCCCTCCCAACCTCACCCCCGACATAATCATTCCCCCCTCCCAACTTCATACCCTGTCCCCGACACCACTTCCTCTCCCAGTCGATCCTAAACCTTCCTCTCCCACCCTCTCGATCATCATCAGTTGTGAGCATCAATGATGAATTTCCAACTTCCATGAGCTGCTTTGCAGCGGAATCATGTCCATGAGAATCCACCCAGCATGCCATGGACATTCCTCCAAAATCCTGTTGCTGTTGAGCTCCAGCATCTTCTGCTTCTTGAATGTCCATGATGTGAGCAAAGCCCTTGCAGTAAGCCCTGACTTTTGCACGTTCCATTTGTCAAGACGTGTTCTGCATCGGCATGTTTCCCCGCCAACATGGGCAGACGATCCAGCTGGGGGGGATGAGTCTATTGGGCTGGCCTTATAATAATATGCTGATGTAGTACAATGAGGTTCCTGATATCTGATGGTGGGGACGCAGCCCGACATTGTCAGGCTGAGCAGACGATCACAAACTGGTTTCATGACCAGTGAACACGCCTATGGGCATAAACAATTCCACCCTTCGTTTCAAAAGCACTTCACTGGCTGTAAAACACTTTAAAATGTCCTGAAGCCAAGACAGATGCTATCTAAATGCAAGGCTTTCTTTCTTTCAAACATCAAAATATCGTAACAAAATACATTGATTCAGCTTATTGAGCCTTTCCTTACAGCAGGCCGGATGCAGTTTGGCATTTCATGTCTCAAAGTAATTTAAATGCTTGAGGCTTTTCACCTATATTGTATGACTCAGATAAGATAATATAACATTAACTTATACACCTTGGCACCTTTGCTGTAGTGAAACACTCCAGTTTTGGGAGACAGGCTGAGAGGTCAGCAGAAAATTGAGCCTGGAAATGTCAAAGAGCTGTAGATGAGTAAGGGTGAGCCAAGGGAGAGATGTTTATTATTTCAAAGGTGAGGAAATGTTGGTGATGGACTAGCTATGAAGGTTGAGGTTAGCCCAAAATTGAGGATAGCTTTAGGTTCAGGCTATAAGCAAGTGGTAGGGAACAGGGAATAATTGAGGTATGGAACTTTTGGCAACAAAAGTATGTACATTTTCCTTAATTCTGAAGGAAATTAGTTCAATATTATATCCCTGACTGGTTGCATTTCATGGATATTTTTGTAGTCTTAGCAACCCAGTAACCATTACAAATCTCATCAATTCTATTACCTATTCTTTTAATCTCTGGTCCTGTGCTTAACAAAATAATTTTCCTGCTTCTTTTTGAAAGAGTCAGTCTATATAACACTAAACGGATTTTGCTGTGACTCCATCCTGCATATCCCTGTGACATGGAAAATAATTTTCCGATTACTTGTCAATTTTACGATTTGTCCTCCAGTCCCATGATCACAGTTTAACTAAAACAAGTTGTTTATAGTTACATTACTAACATTTGTTATCATTAGTTTGAAAGCTCATGACCAGAATACTACATCCCTGCCGGCGGGTACATGCCCAACCCAAACAGCGTGAAAAAGTGTGAGATGACATCAGGCGAGCGTCCTGGCGTCCTCACATACGATATTTCGCTCGGCGATCACCTGCTGACAATTAAGTAGGCAATTAAACCCATTAATGATGCAATTGACAGCAATTCCACATGGCCCGTCTACTTTTACCGTTGGCGGATGCACCATTCTCCCAGGCGGTATTCACACTTTTGCTCAAACCTTGATCCAAGATGGGATGAAATCTCCGTGGAGAAATACAATAAAAAGAGATATCTGGGTACTGGTTTTTTTTAATGAGGTATGCTTTCAGATGCTTGATTGTGCTGCATGGACATATTTTGCAGCAGTTTTGTCATGTCCTTTAGTCAAGGGGCAGCCGTCTGCCTTCAGAGAGCTCTCTCAAAGCGCTCACCTGCACGCTCAGTTATGTCGGCACCTGCCCACTTCCCGCCCCCACCCCGGCAGCGCTGAGCATTTCAGTGCGCGTCTCGCTGGCTGGCCGTTAATTGGCCAGCCGGCGTGAAATTGTGGTCAGGGGGCAAACGTGGCTGGTAGCCCTTTTCCCATCCGCTCCCAGGCCCGCCAATTGTACGTGCCCAATGACCAAAAAAATTCAGTCCATGGCTCTGACCTGTTAACAGTGTATACAGAAACAGCATTTTCTTGCCTCTTGTTTAAAACATAGAAAAACAATTTAGTTTTCAGAATTTGTGGATAATTCCCAAATTTTGACAACCGAATGAGGAATAACGTCAATGCTGTGTGAATTAGTGGTTAAAGAACAAATCAGTTTCTAAATCATGACTTCATGTAACTAAGGATACTGGCATGTGATGTCACTCGCTGCAGTTAGATCAGATTTGCTCAGCTGCATTAATGACACCATCTGGCATTTTTTTTTAGACCAAGTATTGAATGGGAATGATTCCAATCTATGTCTTTACCTGTGTTTACATTGAGATGGTACTCTAAAATAAAAGCCAAATCTGTGAGGCAAATTCATACATTTGTCTTAATTGCAAGAAAAACAATGAACTGTGGGTTACTCCAGTACGTTTGAGTTGATAACAGAATCACACACAAAACAGCTGAAATAATTAATTTAGCTTCCACAAACACAATTTATCTGGCTGCTGTTAGTTTTACATATAAAAATGACACATCTTTTATTGGCTGAAGCTCACCAGACCATATGCCATTACTACGAGTCCAGGAACGCACTAGAACCACTGTAATTTTACAGCATTTCGTCTGAAAAGAAAATATTGAACCTCAAGATCATAAGCCTTTGAAAATTATAGTAAATATCGCACTGCAACTTTGCAAACATGGCAAAAAATACACAAATACATCCAATAATAAAAATCAGATTTAAAATAAAATTTGTCAGTGATGAATCTAAACCTTTCAAGGACTGTATCTGAAGCAGAATGGAACGTGGAATTATGTCATTAGTTGCCATGGCAACTGTCAGCACAAGACTATGAATCTGTTGGAAAAAAATCTAATTTGTATTCCTGAAGAATACACAGCATATGTGCACAGGATTTAAAATCCATGTAGTTGCTAAATTTAGCCAGAATCACATCTAAGTTACTGGTAGGAGATCTGTAAAGCATTTCCAAGGGGTTACATGCATTGCTAAAAGGAAACTACATGGTGAAGAACAAATAGAAATGCAATTAGTTCCCTTTAGATAGTCTTTAACATAACTACCTTGTCAATATCTACAATGCAAAACAAGGAACTCCTGTCATCACTGATTGATTGAGCTTTACTATCTCACTTGAAACTATGTTTGAGTTCATAAATTTGCTAATAATTGAATGGGCTCAACTATTACACTGTAGCAGCATCAAGACTAACAACTGAAACATGCAACTAAATATATTCAGAGACCCCACCCACCTTCCACCCATGACTTTCAAAGGCTGCTGATCAGGTTAATGGCTACAAATAAAAGACAGAATTCAAGAAGCATTTTTGAAGTTTTACTTAATCATATCTACCTGCACCACAAAGTTAGTAAGAACAGTGCAGGCAGAAACACTTATTGGTTTAGATTTTGCCGTAGCAGGGCATCTACTGGTGCCTGCGTTAGTTAGGGTTGCCCCTGCACCCTTCAGTTCAAACTTATTTGGCGACAAATTTGCTTAAAATGTGAGCTGATAATGGTGGAGCAGGAGTAGGAAGACATTTGGGATCTGACTGTATGTGGTAAGCAGCAGGGTATCTTCTAAACCAATGAGACTTAAAGACTAAGGGGAAAATAGAAGGACCAAGCCGCAGAGTGAATGAAGGGGATAAATTCTATGCCATATCAGGCCTAGGAAGTGAAAAACGAGGGGGAAGAAAGATTGGATAAAGAGTTATAGAAAAAAAAGAGCTTTATTGGCAGTAATTAGCAATCATGCTACTAATTACTAACCCTAAATACCTGTGATAGATTTAGTTCGTAACTATCGTGCGAATACAGCAACTCACGCCATTCAATGCAAGTCAATGGTGAGGCAGAAAGTAAAATGGTTTTGTAAAGTTAATCATGGAGCGGCATCACTCAGACAAAAACTTTTGGATATTTGCATTTAACTGTGCATTTACCGTTGCCTGAAGTTGCTGCAACATTCATGCATGAATAAATAATGGTGAGCCGCATTAGCCTCACGTCATTTTGACAACATGATCTGACCCAATAGAAACAGAGAATGATATTAATATATAGCAGGCCAGTCAACATCTGAGGGGCTATTGCTTTGGATGAGATCATTTATTACATTGAAGGTGTTAATGGAAGCATTGATCTTCTTTTCTCTTTCAGGAACCTGCTCTGTATTTCCAGCGTGTTGTGTTTTATTTTCAGACTTTCAATAATTGAAACTTTTCTTTTCAGGACCCAAACAGCTGGAAAGTTGGTGCTCGCCCATTAGAATCAGGAACATGAGGGAATGGTCCTCACAACAAGAAAAGTTTCACAGAAATTATTAAATGAAAATTGATCATTCAACTCTACCAGTCAGTGTTGGTATTTATCCTCCATGTGACCTGTAGTCTGTGCATATGCTTATTCTTTTCCTCTACTCTTCCATCCTCCTTTTGCCCAACCATTTATCTAATTTATTCTGAAATCTTGACAAGGTCTCTGCTTCAATCACTAATTCCAATAATGCATTCCACAGCCTTATAGCCCTTTTTAAAAGGAGTTTCTTTTGCTCTCTATCCCAAATCTCTCATTTTATTTTAATTCAATGAACCCCATTCTAGACTCCTCAATCACTAGAAAGTCTTTTTCTATCTATTCTGTAACATTGTTTCAGAATTTTAAACACTGTAGTCAATTCATCCCTTATCCTCGTCTGTTCAAGTGAAAACAGCCCACTTTTACAAAGCTTTTCTTTGTATTTAAATTTCCTCATACCAGGTAACAGCCTCGTAAATCTGCGCTATATCTTCTCAATTGCCTGAGCATTTTATAGTGTGGAGCTCAGAACTGCACAATACTCCGATTGTGGTCTCAGTAAGGTCTTACACAGGTTTACAATTGGATGCCGAGATGTTTCCTCTCATGGGGGAATCTAGAACAACTATCTGTGCCTTGCTTGTCCTACTTTCTACCCTTAATTAACACATTCCTTTAGATAATATTACCACCTTCAACACCTCTTTGTCCTTTGTCTGTGACATCTTTTGATTATCTCCACCTATCCAGCTCTTCTTGTCCCCCCCTTCCCCTCCCCTTCCCCCCCCCCCTCCCTCCACCCCCCCCCCCCCCCCCCCCCCCCTCCCTCCACCCCCCCCCCCCCCCCCCCCCCCCCCCCCACCCCCCCCCTCCCCCCCACCCCCTCCCCCCCCCCCCCCCCCCCCCCCCCCCCACCCCCCCCCCCCCCCCCCCAAAACCAGCTTATATTTCATCTCTTTTCTATTTTTCCTTAGTTCTGTTGAAGAGTCATGCGGACTCAAAACGTTAACTGTGCTCCTCTCTGCAGATGCTGCCAGACCTGCTGAGTTTTTCCAGGTATTTTTGTTTTTGTTTTGGATTTCCAGCATCCGCAATTTTTTGCTTTTATCTTAGAACAACGGGACACTGTTTAAAATTAAGGATACTCCCATTTAAGATGGAGATGAGAATTTTTTTCTCTCAGAGAGTGATTAGTCTTTGGAACTCCCCAGAGAACAATCATTGAGTATATTAAAGGCCGAGTTAGATTTTTGATCAACAAGGGAGTCAAGGGTTATGGAGGGCAGGCAGGAAAATAGAGTTGAGGACACAAACAAATCAGCCTGCTCCTATTTCTTCTGATCTTATCACCGTCACAACTTGACTTTTACATTCTATTCCTCTTGCCATAAAATCCAATACTTCATCAGTTTTTTCTTATGGCCTATTTACTTAATGTGTTGCATTTAAAGTCCTGGGAATGTGAACCTCCAATTCCCTCTGCTCTTTTACATCACACTACCTTCTCCCCCAATGTATACTTATTTTTAAAACAAAGTGTATCACCACACATTTGCTAACATCAAATTCCAGCTACTGCTTTTTTGTACTAATTCGACCATCTAATAACTGTTTTCTTGTAGATTCCTTTGATTCCCAAAATTATTAATTATCCTTCCTATGTGAGTATCACCTGCACTTTAGACACAATTCTGTCCAGCTTATATCCAATTGATCTACACAGTGAAAAGCAGTGATTATAGGACAAAATCTACTGCTACCCATTCACAATAACTTTGAGAAACTGATCTTAACTCCTAGGCTAGGATTATACATTGGTCGGGCAGGCTCAGCAGAAGCAGGCTGGGGAGGTCGCTTGACCACACCCGCCCGTGAATGGCTGTGCACCGCAAATTCATGCAGGTGAGCCGATTAAGGCCTGCCCAATGTGGAGCGCGAGTGGTAGCGCTGACCCCTACCTGTATGGGCAGGGGAAAGAGGGAGAGTTGGGTCCAGTGCTCTTTCGCGTATGTGCGTGAATAAGCGCTTCAATCTCCCTAAGGCACAGAGCTGCCTCAGGGAGATTGAAGCGCTTTTTATAAAAATAAATAAATACATTAAAAATTTAATGAAACATGTCCCCTCATGTAATGGGACATATTTTTATTTTTCAAAGAAAGTTTTTATTTAGTTTGTAATAGCTTTAGGAAATATCATCCCGCTCGTGGATAAGGTTTCCTAAAAAATGTAAAGGCCGCTTGGCCATTTTGCCTGCCTGCCAACCGTTAGGTTGGACAGGCAGCGTAAAATTCAGGTCAATTATCGGGTTAATGGCCTTACTTGATCTATCAATTATTGGCGGGCGTGCAGCCAACTGTGGTGCATGCCTGCTGAATGAAATATCATGCAACTTCGCAATGACGTCGGGATGCATGCCCTACGTCATCGCGTGTCATTTTACGTTCCAGCATGTCAGGTGCGCGCCCACACATCGAATGTAAAATTCTGCCCCTAATTTCTAATTTTTCCCTTCTGACAAGTTTTCAATCCAATTTATTACCATCTCCCTTCATTTAATATCCTTGAATCATCTCTAATAGTTTCCTGCATGAATTTTTTAAAAGTGATTTTCTCGGTATGTTGGCATCACTGGCAAGGCTGCCATTTATTGCCCATCTCCAAATGGCCTTGGAAAGACAGAGGGGTGACTTTCTTCTTAAACCACTTCAGTCCATGTGACGAAGGTTTTCCTCAATGCTGTTAGGGAGAAAGTTCCAGGATTTTGAACCAGCAATGTGGTATGGGACTTGGGAAGGAACTTCAAAGTGATAGTGATAGTGATTCCATGTACTTGCTGCCCTTGGCCTTCTAGATGGTGGATGCTATGGATTTGGTAGGTGCTGCCAAACAGACCTTGGCAAGTTGCTGCAGTGTGTGCTGTAGAAAGTACATACAGTAGCCATGATATGTTGATGAAGGAGATGGATGCTTAGGTGAGTGCACAAAGTGCCAATCAAACTACTTTGTATTGGATTGTGTTCAGGCAAATTCAAGTTATGTGGCACTTTAACAAAGGCCTTTTGAAAGTCCACATGCACAAAATCAACTGCACTACCTTTATCATCCCTCTTGTTATTTCATCAAAGAACTCAAATTCAGATGTAACCTGTATTTAATCAAGTCAATGTCCAACTGGGAATTTTTCACATTCAATTCATCAGAATCAGTCACATGGCATTTCAGTTACTGCTCAGACATTTGATCTCCACTAAACCAATTCAACATAATACCCATTGATACTCTATGTGATTTATTTTAAGCTGTTCGAAATACCTGAAAACACGGCCTCTTCTTTGTGTAAATTTAGCATTTTCCTTGCACAAATGAACGCCTTCAGTCTGCAATCTTCCTCTGAAGAAAGCAGATAGTGTTGCCGTATTCATTGTTATAAGGTACAATAATTCCTTTGAATAACCTGTGACTATATGCAAATGCAGACCAATGTGCAAGAGTTTCAAAACAGAATTGAGAATATATACCCATTATTATCTGTAATTTAGAAAGCATTTAAGAAAAACACATTACTGTTATCATACATTCTTGAATAATAATTATTCGTCGCAGACAGTGATGAGGAGTTTCAGTCTGCTCCAGTAGCTAAATACCAACAGAATACATCGATTGGAGTTATTTAGCACAATAATAGATATTATAAAAAGATAGAAACAGAACAAAGCCACTTATTTCCTTGAACCTGCTCCATTCAAATCAACCATTCAATTAGATCATAGCTGATCTGTATCTCTACTCCATTTATCCGCCTTTGATCCATATCCCTCGATACCCTTACCTAACAAAAATCCATTGATCCCAGTCTTAAAACTTCAAATGAGACAGTGTTCACTTAAGAACATAAGAACTAAGAGCAGGAGTAGGCAATTCAGCCCCTCGAGCCCCTGAGATCATGGCTGATCTCATTTCAGCCTCAACTCCAATTAACCTCCCTCTCCCCATAACATTTCAACCTGTTACCAATTAAAAATCTGTCTATCCCCTCCTTAAGTTTATTCAGCATCCTGGCATTCACTGCACTCTTGAGGTAGTGAATTCCGCAGATTCACGACCCTTTGAGAAAAGTAATTTCTCTTCATCTCTGATTTAAATCGACCACCCCTTAGTCTAAAACAATGGCCTCTTGTTCTAGAATGCCCAGAAGGGGAAACATCCACTCCACATCTACTTTGTCTATCTCCTTTAGCATCTTATATACCTCAATTAGATCTCCTCTCATCCTTCTAAACTCTAGCAAGTATAGGCCTAAACTGCTCAATCTCTCCTCATAAGATAAGCATCTCTGGAATCAATCTAGTGAACCTCCTCTGAACTGCCTCCAATGCAACTACATCCTTCCTCAAGTAACGGGACCAAAACTGTGCACAGTACTCCAGGTGCGGTCTCACCAATGCCTTGTACAGTTGCAACAACACTTCCCTATTTTTATACTCTATTCGTCAGCAATAAATGCCAAAATTCCATTTGCCTTCCTTATTACCTGCTGTACCTGCGTTCTAGCTTTCAGCAATTCATGCACGAGGACACCCAGATCCCTCTGTACTGAAGCATTCTGAAGTTTCTCTCCATTTAAATGGAGACCAAAATGGATAACTTCACACTTATCCACGTTAAACTCCATCTGCCAAATTTTGGCTCATTCATCTAACCTGTCCCTATCCATTTGTAAATTTCTTATTTCTTCAATGCAACTTACTTTCCCACCTATTTTGGTGTCATCTGCAAATTTAGCTATAGTACCTTCTATCCCTGAATCCAAGTCATTAATATAGATTGTAAATAGTTGGGGCCCAAGGACTGAACCCTGTGGCACCCCACTAGTTACAGCTTGCCATCCAGAAAAAGACCCATTTATCCCGACTCTGCTTTCTGTTGGTGAGCCAATCCTCTACCCCTAACATCAGTGTGATCTTATCTTGTGTATTAATCTTTTGTGCGGCACCTTATCAAAGGCCTTCTGAAAGTCCAGATATACTACATTTACAGGATCCCCATTGTCCACTTTGATTGTCACATCTTCAAAGGACTCTAGCAGATTAGTCAAATACTATTTACTCTTCATAAAACCATGCTGACTCTGATGGATTGCATTTTGACTTTCCAAATGCCCCATTACTATTTCCTTAATAATGGATTCCAACAACTTCCCAACGACAAATGTTAAACTAACTGGTCTATAATTTCCTACTTTCTGCCTCCCCCCTTTTTTGAATATTAGCGTTTTTTAAATCCACTGGAGCCTTTCCAGAATCCAGGGAATTTTGGAATATTATAGCCAATGCATCCACTATCTCCGCTGTCACTTCCTTTAAGACCCTGGGATGTAGGCCATCAGGTCCCGGGGACTTGTCACCCTTTAATCCCAAAAGTCTGCTCAGTACTTTTTCTCTAGTGATGGCGATTGTTCTAAGTTCCTCCTTCTCTATACCCTCTGCAATACCTGTTACTATTGGGGTGGTACTAGTGTCCTCCAGCATGAAAACGGAGGCAAAATATTGATTAAGCGTCTCTGCCATTTCTGCGTTCCCAACTATTAACTCCCCAGTCTTGTCCTCCAAGGAACCAACATTCACTTTAGCTACTCTCTTTCATTTTATATACTTGTAGAAGCTTTTGCTATCAGTTTTTACATTTTGCGCTGTTTTCTTTCATAACTTACCTTTGCTCTTTTTATTATTTTTTTTAGTAACCCTTTGTTGATCCTTAAAAGTTTCCCAATCTTCCAGCCTGCCACTGACCTTTGCAATTTGGTATGCCTTAGTTTTTGCCTTTAAGTTATCTTTAACTTCCTTGCTTAGCCATGGATGCTCTTTCCCCCTCTTACCATCTTTCTTCCTCTTTGGAACATATTTTACTTGGGAGGAATTGAATATCTCCTTAAATATCTGCCACTGTTCATCAACTGTCCTACCTTGTAGTCTTCATGCCCAGTCCACTAGGGCCAAATCTATTCAAACTAATATATTACCCCTAACTCAGTGTGATCTTGACTTGTGTATTAATCTTTTGTGTCTATGTAGCTACCTTTGTTTAACTCCAGAACACCAATGTGGAACTCAAGTTTCTCGCTCTCAAACTGAACTTGAAACTCTAGCATGCTATGATCAATCCTCCCTAGAGGGTCCTTTACTATAAGATCATTAATTAATCTCATCTCATTATACAAAACCAAATCCAGAATAATCTGCTCCCTGGTTGGTTCCACAACATATTGCTCCAAGAAATAATCTTAATACACTCTATGAACTCTCCCTCGAGGCTACCTTTGCCAATTTGATTAGTCCAGTCTATATTCATATTAAATTCGCCCATGATTACTGCCGTACCTTTCTTACATGCTCCCAGTATTTCCTGGTTTATACTGTGTCCAACTGCTAAACTACTGTTTGGGGACCTATAGATTACTCCCACCAGGGACTTCTTTCCCTTACTATTTCTTATTTCTACCCAGACTGACTCTACGTCTTGCTCTCCAGCACCTATATCATTCCTCACTATAGCACTGATCTCTTCCTTTACTAACAAAGCTACACCACCTCCTTTTCCTTCCTGCCTATCCTTCCAAAACACTGAGTACTCCTAAACCTGTTCTCCCTGTAACCACATCTCAATAACCGACATCAAATCATACCTATTTATCTCTATTTGCACATTAGTTTTATTCCAAATGCTATGTGCCTTCAGATACAAAGCCTTTAAGTTTGCCCGATTGTCAATTTTCCCTACTCTTATATGATTCTTTGGTGTAATATGGCATTCACACACTCTGTCCCTTCCTTTCACTTTTTGGTAACAATCAGCCTTGTCACTAACCTACACTCTTACCCTCTCCTTAAACTTTGATGTTTTATATTTCCATGCAACTGAACCCTCCCCCCCACTATTTAGTTTAAAGCTCTATCTACAACCCTAGTTATGCGATTCGCCAGGACACTGGTCCCAGCATGATTCAAGGGGATCCCATCCGAACAGAATAGCTCCCTCTTTCCCCAGTGCTGGTGCCAATGTCCCATGAATTCAAACCCATTTCTCCCACACCAATCTTTGAGCCATGCATTTACCTCTTTAATCTTATTGACCCTGTGCCAATTAGCTTGTGGCTCAGGTAGTAATCCGGAGATTACTACCCGTTTGGTTCTGCTTTTTAATTTGGCCCCTAGCTGCTCGTATTCCCTCAGCAGAACCTCTTTCCTCATTCTACCTATATCGTTGGTACCCTACGTGGACCACAACAACTGGATCTTTCCACCCCCACTCCAAGTTTCTCTGCAGCCCAGATGAGACATCCTTAACCCTGGCACCAGGTAGGCAACACAGCCTTCGGGACTCTTGATCCTGGCTACAGAGAACAGTATCTATTCCCCTATGCTATCGCCGATTACAACTACATTTCTCTTTTCTCCCCCCCCCCCGCCACTTGAATGGCTCCCTGTACAACGATGCTATAGTCAGTTTGCTCATCCTCCCTACAGTCCCCACTCTTGTCCACGCAGGGAGCAAGAATCTCAAACCTGTTGGATAAAGGCAAGGGCTGAGGCTCCTGTAGTGCTACTTCCTGGATCCCGCTATCTGCCTCACTCATAATCACATCCTCCTGTCCCTGACCACTGGCCGAATTTAAGGTAGTTAATCTAAGGGGTGTGACTGTCTCCTGAAACACAATGTCCAGGTAACTCTCCCCCTCCCTGATGTGTCGCAGTGTCCAAAGCTCAGACTCCAGCTCATCAGCTCTAAACCGGAGTTCGTTGAGCAACCAACATTTGCTACAGAAATGGTCACTAGGAATCATAATGGGGTCCACCAGCTCCCACATCATGCAGCTACAACACATCGTCTGGCCCTGCATCTCTATTTTATTTAATTAGTTTTTCAATTTGTTTTTAAACTTTCCTACTGGTCTTTAGTTTATCAATCTGTAAAATATTTCTCCTATTTACCTTTAATCTGAAAGCAACTTAGAATAGGTAGTTCAAACTAGCAGTTACTTACCAACCAATGAGCTTACAGTTTTCCTATGATGTCACTCTTTGTTTTTTTTCACCCGGCGACAGTGACTGCAGAGGACACTCTTCCCAGACTGCTTCCCAGTGATGATGACTGCAGAGGACACTCTTCCCAGGCTGCTTCATGGCAACAGTGATTGCAGAGGACACTCTTCCCAGACTCACATTCTTTTGGAAGCAGTGTTTTCCAGATTTTCATTACCCTTTGAGTGAAAAGTGCTTTCTATTCACACTCCAAAGTGGCCCAACTCTTGGTCAAGATTTTACTTCTTTGTTCTGGATTGCTCTGCCAGTGGAAGTAGTTCTCTATATCTATCCTATCAAATCTCTTTATCATTTTAAAGAACTTAATTAGCTCAACTGTCAACCTTCTAAAGTCAAAGGAATACAAGCCAAGTGTATGCAACCTGCCTTCAAGATTTAACCTTTTAATCCACAAGTGGATATGCGTTCTTCTCCCTCCAGAGCTATTTAAAATGTGCAGCCTAATAAGTGGCCTCTAAAAAGAACCACTGGAGGTGCTTAAAAAACAGCTGAAGAATGCTTTTATTTTTATTTTCATGTGGTCAGAAGGAGCAAGACTCAAAAAAAAACTGGTCTGCTGATAGTTTGTGCAAGGCTTTCCAGGAATTACCTGCTCCCCTTTTCAACCAGGCCCGAATGGCTAGGCGGCTCAGTGTCGGAATTAGCTTATTACTAAACCTCCAACATAATGCTAGCTTCTACCACAAAATTATACATGTAAATAATTTTAAAGGGAAGAAAAATAAGAATACAACAAAATGCAAAAAAAGCCAAGAAATGACCATTTGTATCTCATTGTCTTACATGTCATGAGGCTGAATAACTTAGGTGAAGTGTTTGCTGTACTGGCCTTTCAGTTTTCATTACATTATCCAAAACAAGTCAGGACTCTAAAATTCCAAGGGAACACGCTTGAGCCAGGACTGGGGGTGGCTCATCCTCTCCAGCATTAACCTGCTGTAAATTGCAAGTGAGCTCATTTAAATATATATTTGTGGTTCCAACCTTGTTGAGGAGTAGGGCACCGAGAGTATTTGGAAAGTAGGGTGTAGTCTTTAAAAAGCTAAGAATTGCTAAAGCATGCAGCAGCAGGTTGGAGGACCATGTAACTAGGACAATGTTTTTGGCATAGTTAGTTTACCCCACAGCCACAAGCAAAACTAGATTGCCAGATGATTGTGGCTGCAGGTCAACATGTAGTATCTAGCTCAGTTCTTGATGAAATGCACTGTTCTGACACAGAGCTGTCGTTAATGTCTACAAAGCATTTGTGTGACCTGTAAAGTCATCCTTTCCTTTGCTTCATCCTCTCCTCCTATGTTATCATGGCAAACAAAGGAATGCCAAATTGGAGATGCTATGCCTGGTTCTCAGAACCTCTTCTGGTTGGAGGGAAAAATATCCTGATGGTCTCTCAGTGTCTCAGGCAGTTATTACTGGTTAGTTGTCATTGGTACATTGTAAGCATAAACTTGGGGATGGAAATTATAATTACAGTATTCTAAGAGTTAATTCTAAAATCTTTACCTCAAATATACATGTGGACAAAAATCGGCTGATAATACACTACATGAAATTAGTAACAAACAAAATGTATTTGTCTGTAATTTTAACAAAGGTGCTAACTCTTTTATTTAATGCATTCATTACTAATCTTTGCACAGCAGTTTTTCAAATCACAGATCTTCTTAGTTTTATTCAGTTCTAAAAATGTGTATTCATGTGTGTTTTATGAAATCACTGTACAATATGATTGCATTGGTATATACTGATGCATACATGCTTCTTCACATGACAATGCTTGTGCTGGGACCAAATGAGTAAACGTGATGAAGCAATTTGTTTGATCTTTATTTCTCGTGAATAGTTAAGGCTGGGGACCAGAGGTAGGTAAGAGGAATGCCCTGGAAGCCAGTTGTCATGCCAATTGGAATTATCATCCATCATTGTACATTGGTGGCTCCCTGCGATGGGGGTGGTGTCAATGGAATCTTATGCTTAGTGAGGAGTATGAGAGTGGGCTGAGCACCGAGATAAATGGGGATAAAAGGAGCAAGAGCAGAGAGAGCATAGCGAGGGCAGGGCCAGGAACTGAGAGAGAGACAGGAGGTGGGATAAAAGGAATGAGAGCAGGGAGAGGGAGAGAGGGAGAGAAAACAGCAAGAGTGGGACCAACACAGAGAGATGTAGATTAAAGGAGCAAGAGCCGGCAGGGAGAGCAAAAAATAATCAAGGTCTGATGTTTCAAGACAACAGGTAGGTGATTGGTTGGTGAGTACTACTTTTATTTGCTCTTTAAGTTGAGGCAGTGGTTTAAACTAGGAGCTGGGAAAATATAACTTACTTCATTGAATCAACAAATCATGTAAACTAATTAGCTAATAAAACAAGAAGTAGAGTGAATAAAAACCTTAACTAATTAAATGTATAAAACAAGGTTAGATAGTTATTACAGGGCAGGTGGTGTGTCGTAGCTGCAGCATTTGGAAGTTGGTGGAAACCAGCAAGACACTGAGGGACCGTTTCTGCAGTAAGTATCAGTACTCAAGGAACTTCAGCTCAGACACTGAATGGGAGTCCAAGCTGCAGACATCACCATCCATCAGGAATCAGGGAAAGACCTATCTGGATATTTTGATCCAGAAGACAGTAACATCTGTTAGTTAGTGGTTTAGATTTGATTAGTGACCAAGGACAGCAGGATGCGACTCCAAGTCAGGCTGGTATGGGGTCCTAGAATGCAGTGACAGAGGAGCCTCAATCTTTCACCTTGTCCAAAAGGCACAAGATATTTGCTATCTGTACAGATGAGAACAAAGACTGCAGGGAGGATGGGCAATTTGACCATAGCACCATGATACAGGAGGTTGTTCAAGTGGGAAGAGTAAAGGGAAGATGGTAGTGGAAGTGGTTAATGTAGGCTGGATTATACATGCTGTTCACTGTAGCTGTGACTGGTAATTCACAGGCTGTGTTACCTGCCCAGTGCCAGGTTTAAGGCTATTTCGTTGCAGCTGGAAAAGAACTTGGGACATGAGGGGCAATGATCCAGTTGTCATGGTCCACATAGGAACCATAGATAGACCTAGACAGGTAGAAATAGAAATGAAGTTCTACTGAAGGAGTTTGAGGAACAAATTAATAAGCCAAACAGTACAGGAAATAGTCTCTATTATTACCTGAGTCATGCGTAATTTGACATGGCATCAGACCAAAGAGTTGAATGCACGGCTCGAAGAGTGGTGTGGCAGTCAGGAGTTTTGATTCTTGGGGCACTGGTATCAGTACTGGGAAAGAGAGAACTGTATTGGGCTCTATTTAAACTGTGCATGAATCAGTGTCTTAATAAATCAAAAGTAGATAACTAAGGTTACTGAAAGGATTATAAACTAAAAAGGTGTGTTGGGGGAGGGTTCAGGTGAAGGGGAATTCATAAATCTAAAGAGAAAAATCAAGGTCAAGGAGCAGCGCTACATTCAAAGATAAGCAGAGTATGATAGGAAGGAACAGATGGTTTAACAGTAATAGTTCATCAGTGAAGAAGGACAGATCAGGGAAAAATGGTAAAAATTTAAAATTAAATATGCTTTACCTGAATGCATGAAACATTTGTAACAAGCTTGATGAATTGATCACACAAATAGAGGTCAATGGGTTTACTCTAATAGCCATTACAGAGACCTGGTTGCATGGTGACCAAGGCTGGGAACCAAATATTTTGGGTATCTGACATTTTCAAAAAGGATAATATAAGGAGAGCTGTGAGGAAGGATTTTGGCTCAGAAGGTCAGGAAGTAAAATCAATATTTCTGAGTAGATAACAACGGGCAGAAAACACTGATGGCCTCCTAACAGTAGCTATACTTTTGGATCAAGGAATAAAGGAGCTTCTAACAAAGGTAATGTAATAATTATGAAGCATTATAATCTTCATATAGACTAGACAAATTAAATTGACAAAAATAGTTTGGAGGATAAGTTCATGGAAGGCATTCAAGACACTTTCCTACAATACATCCTGGAATCAACCGGGGAAGAGGCTATTTGGATCTTATCTTGTGTAATGCATTTGCGATGCCATGGCATACAAGGCTAAGGGCCTAGTGCTGGAAAATAGGATTAGAATAGTTAGGTACTTGTTTGACCAATGCAGACTCAATGGGCCGAAGAGCCTTTTTCCGTGCTGTAGACCTCTATGACCCTATGACTCTAATGAGACAAGGTTAATTAGTAATCTCATATTAAAAGATCTCTGGAGAAAAATGATCACAATATAGTGAATTTCACAATGAGTTCGACATACATAAGTGAAACCAGCGTCTTAAACTTAAATAAATTCAATTACATAGGTATGAGGGGTGAGTTAGTTAAGGTAGATTAGAAAATTAGGATAATAGTTATGACAATAGTTAAGCAATGGAAAACATTCAAAGAAATACTTGATAATTCTCAACGAATGTGAGAAATACAAACTCCATGTGAAAAGTGATCTATCCATGGCTGAAGAGATTAAGAGATTAAAAGGAGAGGTTTATAATTTTGCCAAGTGTAGTAAACCTGAGGATTGGGAGAGCTTTAAAAACCAGGAAAGGATGATAAAAAATCTGACGGAGGAAGAAAATAGAATGTGACAGTAAGCTAGCAAGAAATATAAAAAGCTGATTGTAAAAGTTCTACAAGAATGTAAAAAAGAGTAGTGAAAGTACAAACGGATCCCTTAAAGACAGAGATGGGAGAAATTATGTAGCGAATAAGGAAATGGCAGAGAAATTTTAAAATATTTTGCATCTGTCTTCACAATAGAGCACACAAAAACCATGCCGTAGCACAAATAATTGGGAACGAGGAGTCTAACTGAGCGAGGAATTTAAAGTAATTAATATTAGTAAAGAAATTAGTACTAGAGAAACTAATAAGCAGACAAGTCCCCTGAACCTAATGGCCCAGATCCTAGAATTCTAACAGAGGTGGCTGCAGTGATAGTGGATGCATCGTTTATGATATTCCAAAATTCCCTAGATTTTGGAATGCTCCCAGTAGATTGGAAGTTAGAAAACATAACACTGCCATTCAAAAAAGGACAGGAAACCACAGGCCAATTAGCATGATGTCAGTTTTTAGGAAAATGCTGGAATCCATTAATAAGCAAGTGGTAACGGGGCACTTAGAAAATCATAATATAATTAAGCATAGTTAACATTGTTTTATGAGAGGGATATTACTTTTTGGCAAATTTAATAGTATTTTTGAGGATGTAACTAGCAGGTTAGATAAAGGGGAGCCAGTAGATATAGTATATTGGGATTTTCAAAAGACATTCAGTATGGTAAAAAATTGTAATAACAAAAGGTTGTTGCACAAGATAAAGGCTTAGGGGTAATATATTAGTATGGCTAGGGGATGGATGGCAAGGGGATGGGTAAGTGACAGAAAACAGTAGAAATAAACAGGTCATTTTCAAGCTAGTAGACTGTAACTAGTGGGGTGCTGCGAGGATCAGTGCTGGGGCCTTAGTTATTCATATTTCACATTAATAATTGTATCACATTTGGTGATGATATAAAGCTAGGTGGGAAAGTAAGCTATAAGGAGGACACAAAGAAGAGCGGCATCCAGGCTGCCTTTCCCTGGGAATTGACGAAAGTTTGTGTAGCACTGCCAAAAGAACAAATTTCTTACCGAAAAAGTCTGCAAAGGAACATAGACACGTTAAGTGGCAGGTGTGATGGAGGTTCACTTGAGTGAATGCTGGGTTATGAAGGTTGTCCTTCCTTTGATACAACAGCTATAAAGCTCATGTCTAATGGCAAAGCTCTGGGAACTGAGGTCTACAAAGCCAGAGGCCATGAAAGTCACCAAACTTTTTCAGTCTATGTGGGAGCAAGGAACCATTCCGCAAGAATACAAAGATGTCTCCATTGTCCATCTATACAACTGGAAAAGGCTTCGCCAATCTTGTGGCAATCACAGCGGAATCTCATTCCTCTCCATCACTGGCAAAATTTGTACCAGAATCCTCCTGAGTGCTTATTGCATCATCTTGACTGGGATCTGCTACCAGAGAGCCAGTGCAATTTCAGGAAAGGCTGAGCAACCATTGAAATGGTGCTTACTGTTAGACAGCTCCAAAAGAAATGCTACGAACAGAATTTAGACTGCTACACCATGTTTGTTGACCTGACTAAAGCTTTCAACACTATTTGCCATGAGAGCTTTGAAAGATAATAGAGAAATTCAGATGGCCTGAGAAATTCATCCCAATGGTTCAAATGTTTTATGACAGCATGTTCGCATGTGTCCTGGATGATGGTGAGTCTTTTGAGCCATTCCCAGCGACTAATGGAATTAAGCAGAGCTGCGTGCTGGCCCCAACCCTCTGTAGCATGTTTTTCTCTGCCATTCTCCTCAATGCCTTCCGTGATGGTGATCCTAGCTTCAAAATCAGATATCGCATGGACAGGAAGCTGCTCAATCTGAGACAACTCCAGGCAAAGACCAAGGCTTCATAGAAACATAGAAACTAGGAGCAGGAGTAGGCCATTCGACCCTTCGATCCTGCTCTGCCATTCATTATGATCATGGCAGATCATCCAACTCAGTAGCCTGCTCCCACTTTCTCCCCATATCCTTTGATCCCTTTCACCCCAAGAGCTATGTCTAACTCCTTCTTGAAAACATACAATGTTTTGGCCTCAACTACTTTCTGTGGTAATGAATTCCACAGGCTCATCAATCTCTGGGTGAAGAAATTTCTCCTCATCTCAGTCCTAAATGGTCTACCCAATATCCTCAGACTTTGACCCCTATTTCTGGACTCCCCCACCATTAGGAACATCCTTCCTGCATCTACCCTGTCTTGTCCTGTTAGAATTTTATAGGTTTCTATGAGATCCCTCCTCATTCTTCTGAACTCTAGCGAATATAATCTTAATCGACTCAATCTCTCCTCATATGTCAGTCCTGTCATCCCAGGAATCAGTCGGGTAAACCTTCGCTGCACTCCCTCTATAGCAAGTACATCCTTCTTCAGATAAGGAGAGCAAAACTGCACACAATATTCCTGGTGTGATCTCACCAAGGCCCAGTACAATTGCGGCAATACATCCCTGTTCCTGTACTTGAATCCTCTGGCTATGAAGGCCAACATACCATCTGCTTTCTTTACTACCTGCTGCACCTGCATGCTTAACTTCAGCAACTGGTATACAAGGACACCCAGGTCTCATTGCACATTCCCCTCTTTCAATTTATAGCCATTCAGATAATAATCTGCCTTCCTGATTTTGCTACCATAACTTCACATTTATCCACATTATACTGCATCTGCCATGCATTTGCCCACTCACTCAGCTTGTCCAAATCACACTGAAGCATTCCTGCATCCTCCTCATAGCTCACCCTCCCACCCAGCTTTGTGTCATCTGCAAATTTGGAGATATTACATTTAGTTCCCTCATCTAAATCATTAATATATATTGTGAATAACTGGGGTCCCAGCACCGATCCCTGCGGTACTCCACTAGTCACTGCCTGCCATTCAGAAAAAGACCTGTTTATTCCTACTCTTTGTTTCCTGTCTGCCAACCAGTTTTCTATCCATCTCAATACACTAACCCCAATCCCATGTGCTTTAATTTTACATGCCAATCTCTTATGCGGGACTTTGTTGAAAGCCTTCTGAAAGTCCAACATCTACTGGCTCCCCCTCATCAACTCTACTAGTTACATCCTCGAAAAATTCCAGTAGATTTGTCAAGCATTATTTCACTTTAATAAATCCATGCTGATTCTGTCCAATTCTGCCACTTTTCCATGTGCTCAGCTATTAAATCTTTTATAACGGACTCTAGAATTTTCCCCATTACCGATGTGAGGCTGACTGGTCTATAATTCCCTGTTTTCTCTCTGCTTCCCTTTTTAAATAGTGGGGTTACATTAGCTACCCTCCAATCTGTAGGAACTGTTTCAGAGTCTATAGAATCTCGGGAGATGACCACCAAAGCATTCACTATTTCTAGGGCCACTTCATTAACTACTCTGGGATGTAGATTATCAGGCCTCAGGGATTTGCCGGCCTTCAATCCTAACAATTTCTCCAACACCATTTCCTTACTAATATTGATTTCTTTCAGTTCCTCCCTCTCACTAAACCCTATGTTCCCCAATATTTCTGGTATGTTATCAGCGTCCTCCTTTGTAAAGGCAGAACCAAAGTATGTATTTAGTTGGTCAGCCATTTCTTTGTTCCCCATTATAAATTTCCATGTTTCTAACTGTAAGGGACCTACATTTGTCTTCACCAATCTTTTTCTCTTCACATACCTATAGAAACTTTTACAGTCAGTTTTTATGTTCCCTGCAAGCTTATTCTCGTACTCTATTTTCCCCTTCTTAATCAATCCCTTCTTCCTCCTTTGCTGAATTCTACACTGCTCCCAATCCTCAGGTCTGTTGTTTTTTCTGGCTAATTTGTATGCCTCTTCCTTGCATCCAATACTATCTCTAATTTCCCTTGTAAGCCATGGTTTGGCCCCTTTTCCTGTTTTACTTTTGCGTCAGACAGGAATAAACAATCGTTGCAGTTCACCCATGCGCTCTTCGAATGTTTGCAATTGCCTATCCACCGTCATCCCTTTAAGTAATGTTTCCCAATGCACCATAGCCAACTCGCGCCTCATACCATCGTAGTTTCCTTTATTGAGATTCCGGACCCAAGTCTCAGAATCAACTACGTCACTCTCCATCTTGATGAAGAATTCTATCATATTATGGTCGCTCATCCCCAAGGGGCCTCACACAACTAGATTGCCAATTATTCCTTTCTCATTACACAACACCCAGTCTAGGATGGCCTGTTCTCTCGTTGGTTCCTGAATGTATTGGTCCAGAAAAACATCCTGTATATACTCTAGGAATTCCTCCTCTACAGTATTGTTACTAATTTGATTTGCCCAATCTATATGCATATTAAAGTCACCCATAATTACAGATGTTCCTTTGTTACATGTGTCTCTAATTTCCTTTTTAATGCCATTCCCAACATTACCACTACAGTTTGGGGGTCTATATACAACCCCCACTAACGTTTTTTGCCCCTTAATGTTTCTCAGCTCTACCCATACAGATTCCACATCGTCGGAGCTAATAGCTTTCCTCACTATTGCATTGATTTCCTCTTTAACCAGCAATGAAACTCCACCAACTTTTCCTTTTTGTCTGTCCTTCCTAAATACTGAATACCCCTGGATGTTCGGTTCCCATCCTTGGTCACCCTGCAGCCATGTCTCCGTAATCCCGACTATATCATACCTGATTACATCTATTTGCGTGGTTAATTCATCTACTTTATTGCGAATGCTCCTTGTGTTAAGGCACAAAGCCTTAATGCAATTTCCTGTTTGCCAGATTGCACATTATTTGCTAGATCAGAGCTGGGCATGCAACATGGCAGAGACTTGTTCTTCAGTGCATGTGACAACTTCAGCCTTACAAACAGCACCAAGAAAACTGAAATGATGTACCTGTCTGCCCCAGGGGAGCCCCATCTCAAGCCCAAGGTTTCAGTCCATGACCAGAATCTGTCAGCAATGGATAAGTTCAGTTACCTCAGCAGCACACTCTCTCGAGTTGTCTATATCAATGACAAGCCACATACCAGAATTACCAAAGGAAGTGTAGACTTCGGCAGTCTTTGAACATCACCCTGGTAAAGAAGAAGAGTAAGTATGCCTAGCAAATGAAAGTCTGTAGAGCAATAGCCCTGCCCATTCTGCTCTACGTGTACCAGACTTGGACTGTGTACCAGCAGGGCCATGTCAAGAAGCTCAACCACTTTCACTTGAGCTGCCTTCAGAAGCTGAAGAACAGATAACAGGACAAAATACCAGACACTGAGGTGCCACACCAAGCATCCACACCATATTGAGATGGTCACAACTGAGTTGGGCTGGTCACGTAGCCAGAATGCCAGTCACTCACTTACCAAAATGAATCTTCTATGAAGAGCTTGATTCTGAGGTGTGCTCTCATGGTGGTCAAAGGAAGTGCTACAAGGACACTCTGAAGGCTTTGATTTCGTCTCATAATCCTGGAGAAGCTTACCCAGGATCTTTGCACAAATAAAAGAGGGTGTGGCCTCTTTTGAAAGCTAGTACACATCAGAGGCAGAGAGAAAATGCAAGGAGACGAGATCCTGAGCCAGCAGCTCATTCAAAACTCAATTGTTTGCGGTATCCTGTCATGTTTGCAGCAGAATCTTCCAGGTATAGGTTGACCTTAGCAGTCTCTATGCACTCACTGAAACTGTACCAAACACCCCAGGTGATGGACATGGTAATCTTAACCTTGAAGGATGAAGAACATGGAGAGAGATTGAGTGGAATCGGCCTATACTCTCTACAGTTTCGAGCAATGAGAGGTGATCTTTTTGGAATGTGTAAGATGCTGAGAGGGTATGAAAACATACGAACAAGGAGCAGGGCCATTCAGCCCCTCAAGCCTGTTCCACCATTTAATAAGATCATGGCTGATCTGATAGTAAGCTCAAATCTGCATCTTGCCTACCCCCGATAGCCTATCACCCTCTTGTTTACCAAGAATCTATCCACCTCTGCCTTAAAAATATTCAAAGGTTCTGCTTCCACTGCCTTTTCAGGAAGAGAGTTCCAAAGACTCACAATCCTCTCAGAAAAAATTTGCCTCATCTCCATTTTAAATGGGTGACCCCTTATTATTAAACAGTCACCCCTAGTTCTAGATTCTCCTCCAAGAGGGAACATCCTCTCCACATCCACCCTGTCAAGACCTCTCAGCATCTTATATGTTTCAATCAAGTTCCTCTTACTCTTCTAAACTCCAGCGGATACAAGCCTAGCCTGTCCAACCTTTCCTCAAAAGACAACCCACACCCCGCCTTGCCATTCCAGGTATTAGTCTGATAAACCTTCTTTGAACTGCCTCTAACGCATCTACATCCTTCCTTAAAAAAGGTGACCGATGCAGTACACAATATTCCAGATGTGGTCTTACCAGTGCTTGTATAACTGAAGCATAACCTCCTTACTTTTCTATTCAATTCCCTTCGCAATACGTGATAACATTCTATTAGTTTTCCTAATTGCATGCTGTACCTGCACACTAGCCTTTTGGGATTCATGCACTAAGACACCAGATCGCTCTGCATTTCACAGCACTGCAATCTCTCACCATTTACATAATATGCTTCTCTTTTATTATTCCTGCCAAAATGGACAATTTCACATTTTCCCACATTATAGTCCATTTGCCAGATCTTTGCCCACTCACTTAACCTATTCACATCTTTTTGTAGCCTCCTTTTGTCCTCTTCACCACTTACTTTCCTACCTATCTTTGTGTCATCAGCAAATTTGGCAACCATCCCATCCATCCCTTCATCCAAGTTATTTATATAAATTGTAAACAGTTGAGGTCCCAGCACTGATCCGTGTCACACCACTCATTACATCTTGCCAACCTGAAAAAGACCCATTTATGCTTACTCTCTGCTTCCCATTAGCCGAGTAGTTGCTGACAGGTTGTTTTCCATAACTGGAGAGTCTAGAACTAGGGCCCATAGTTTCAGGATAAGGGGTCAGACATGTATAAATGAGATGAGGAGCAATTGCTTTGCCCTGAGGATTTTGAGTCTTCAGAATTCTCTATCTCAGAGGACCGCAGATTCTCAGTTGTTGAACATGTTCAAAACTAGAAGCGATAAATTTCTGGACTCTAAGTGAATTGAGGGATATGGGGATTGGGTGGGAAAGTGGAATTGAGGTAAATGACCAGCCGCGATCTTATTAAATGATGCAGCAGGCTCCAGGGGCTGCATGGCTGACTCATGCTCCTATTTTTTAGGTTCTTATGTTAATCTTCAAGAATGGGTCGCAAGCCACTCAGTGGTTCTTTAATTCCAGGTGGAGGATAAACATCTGTTGTTCTGATTGAATAAATGGTACAATTCTGTTTTTTGATAAAAAAATTCTTGCCAAAGTACAACCTTTCTATCTAAAGCTCTGATTTAAACACTCATCCCCAATACACCCATGTCCAAGGAGAACAGGGTGGGGGTGGGAGTTAAAATTGGCGCAGTGCAGTCACCTCCCCGCTTACACTGCACTCCACCCCAACACCACTTTTACTGCAGGGTTTTGGAAGATGTCCAAGGAGTTCACTGCAGGTGGGAGAGAACCTCATAAATATGCAAAAGGCAGGGTCCAATGACACCATCTGGCATTGTGAGTTGACCCAATAGTCATAGACAGAGCTACTTTCATGTGGTTGACATGAACTGCTTTAACTTTTCAGTGGCTACATTATAGCTGAAGCAAAGTGTAACTTAGATATTGTGTCAGATTTCAGACAATACTAAAAGGTTCTGATGAAAGCTCATTGAACTAAAACATTGTGTTGAATTTTATGGGGTCCCATATTCCCCGCCCATGAGTGAAAAGTTGGTCAGGAGCCCATTCACCAAAAAAGCTGGCTATCCTGCAGCTATTTTATGCTGGAAGCAGCATTAATTGCTTAAGGTCCAGACTTCTACCCCGATTTGGGGAGGAAGCCCTGCTTTAGTGAGCTGCCAGCCAATCTGATTGGCTGGCAGCTGTGTTCTCAGCAGCACCAGGTTCAAGCAGTGGACACTGCTGGGACTACAGGCAGTCTCCAAACAATAAGAGAGCCAGACTTCCAGTTAAGCACAGGGAATCAAAACAAAAACAAAAATACCTGGAAAAACTCAGCAGGTCTGGCAGCATCTGCAGAGTTAACGTTTTGAGTCCGAATGACCCTTCAACAGAACTAAGTAAAAATAGAAGAGAAGTGAAATATAAGATGGATTAAGGGGGGGTGGGACAAGTAGAGCTGGATAGAGGGCCAGTGATAGGTGGGGAGATAACCAAAAGAGGTGTTGAAAGTGGTGATATTATCTAAGGAATGTGCTAATTAAGGGTAGAAAGCAGGACGAGCAAGGTACAGATAGTCCTAGTGGGGGTGGGATAGGGTGAAGGAATCAAAAAAGGCTAAAAGGTAGAGATAAAACAATGGATGGAAATACATTTAAAAATAATGGAAGTAGGTGGGAAAAGAAAAATCCATATAAATTATTGGAAAAATGGGGTGGTGGTGGAAATTGGAAAGAGGGTGGGGATGGAGGAGAGAATTCATGATCTAAAGTTGCCAGGTCAGGAATGCAGGGTGTGACCTGAACCCTTAAAAGCCACTGTTAAAAATTGGAAACCCCGGGAATGGGGTCGGTAATCCCAGAATTGGGTCCTGGCTGCCATTTTTAAAGGTTCATGAAGTCTCCCCAACTCCGTGAAAATCCAGTCCAGCTTCTGGCATCTATTTAACACCTTACATTAATTGCATAAATAACATGCACCTCTTATTTGAATGCCATATATCTTAATAGGTGCTGATCCTTACAAGTGTAATTAGTCACACTGTGTGGGCTTCATCAACCAGAATTTTTAGGTGACTTTGGGCACGGATACAGAAACATTGAGAAGTCCCATTGTACGTTTCAGACATTACTTGACAATGTCTCGGTATGTCATTATGATATATACCTCTAGATGGCATTACGGTTTCCAATTACAAAGGTTTGTCATTCTGCAGGTACGAAAATTATGGCGAGGTTTCCAACATCACAAAAAGTAAATCATGCAGTGAAACAGCACAGTTTGTCACTACTTCTATTTTCTCACTTTAAAAAGTGTGGATCGCGGCATTTAAAGAAAACATTTAGAGCTCTGTTTCTTTTGCAAAAATATGTCCCAATTTTATTCCACTCCTGACCTAACATGGAAACCTAAACCTGCCTGGGCCTCTTCTGGCCCATGATTTCCCCCTTTGAAAAGGTTTAATCTGACTGGAAAGTTGTGACAGCTGCTCTACTCAAGCCCTGGATTGAAATAGCAGATTGGGTCCCATTGACATCATATTTTAAAAAAGACCCTGCAAGCTTTGGACTGGTGACTTGTTCGCCTGTTCAAAAGAGCAGGTTAATATTTAGACTTGTCTGGAAGGCAGTGGAGTTGGAAGGGGCAAGTCGTGCTGCTTATGTTAACTGCCCCGCAGACCTGGTTTCTGCCAGGCAAGGCTAATTAAAATTGGGGCCACAGTTTCACGCATTCTAAACTAAAAATTTCAGGAACAACCAAATCACTACTAAGATGGAATTTGGAAACCCCAGTACAGTATGTGCGTGTAAATACAGAATGAGAATGTAAATGGAAAATTAATTTTAATACAGATATATGTGAGGTGGATCATTTTTTGCAGAAAGAATAAAGTGGCAACATACTTGTTGGAAACAAACAGACTAAATGAGTTAGAGGAGCAAAGGAAGTAAGGGGTACAGATTCACAAATTATTAAAATTAGCAATGGAAATTAGAAAGGCTAAAAATGCAAACAAAGCACTGGCGTTCATTTCTAGATGAATTGAATTGGAAAAAAAGGAAGTTATGTTAAATAAAAACAGAAAATACAAGAAATACTCAGCAGGTCTGGCAGCATCTGTGGACAGAGAAACAGAGTTAAAGTTTCAGGTGAATGCCATTTCATCAGAACTGGGAAAAAGTCAGATGTAACAGGTTTTAAGCAAACGAAAGGGGGGAGGGTGGGAAAGAGAACAAAAGGGAAGGTCTGCAGTAGGTTGGAAGGCAGGGGAGATTAAACGGCCAAAGTGCTGGTGGTAATGGAACAAATAAAAAGATGTGTTTAAATGACGTTTGAATGATAGAATGGTGAACACTGCCATCCAAAAGCAAACAAGAGAAAAAGAGAAAGAGAGAAGAAAAAGCAAAGCCAGCAAAGAAAAAAGAACAAAATGGGAAAAAAGATTAATGATCTAAAATTGTTGAGCTCAACCTAGTTGAAAGATGAAATGCTGTAGCCCCATAACTTGCATTGAATTTCATTAGAACACTGCCGTAGGCTAAGGATGGAAAGTTTAGAGTGGGAATAAGGTGGAGAATTAACATGATATGTGACTGGAAGTTCAGGATCATGCTTACAGACTGAAAGGTGTTGTTCTGCAAAGTGATCACCCAATCTGCCTTTGGTCTCACCAATGTAGAGGAGACAATGCTGTGAGTAATGAATATACCATGCTAAATTGAAAGAGATACAAGTAAATTGCTGTTTCACTTGAAAAGAGTGCTTGGGGCCTGGTACAGTGAGGAAAAAGGAGGTGAAAGGGCAGGTGTTGCACCTCTTGCACTTGCATGGAAAGGTACTACGGAAAGGGGAAGGGGATTTGAGAGTGACTGAGGAGTGGTATCACAGAGAGAACAGTCTCTACAGAATGCTGAAAGGGAGGAGAGCAGAAGGTGTGTTTGGTGGTGGCATCATGCTGGAGGTGGCAGAAATGGTGGAAGGTGATCCGTTGAACATGGAGGATGGTCGGGCGGAAGCTGAGGTCAAAGGGAACCCTATCATGGTTCTTGGAGGGAGGGGAAGAGGTGAGAGCAAAGGTGAGTGAAATGGGATGGGAATGGTTGAGGGACCTTGTCAACTATGGTGGGGGATTCCTTGCTTGAAGGAAAAAGACATATCTGAAGCACTGGTGTGGAAGGCTGCATCATCAGAACAGGTGTCATGGAAATGAAGAAACTGGGAAAATGGAATACAGGAAGTTGGGTGTGATGAAGTGTAGTCAGTTGGGTAGCTGGGGTAATAATAGGCTTATTGTGACTATTGGTTGGTAGCCTATTCCCAGAAATGAAGATGCAGAAGTTGAGGAAAGTAAGGATCAGAGATGGACCAAATGCAGGTGCGAAAATGGTGGAAATTGGAAACAAATTGTCCAGTTCAGGGTGAGAACAGGAAATGGCACCAATACAGAGATCAATGTACTGGAAAAAAAGGTGAGGGAGGGAACCTGAGTCGAACTGGAACAAAGCATACCCCACAAAAATGCAGGCATAGCTAGGAACCTTGAGGGTACCCTTGGCAACACCTTTTATATGAAAGAGTTAGAGGAGAAATTGTTCAATGTGAGTACAAATTCATCCAGGTGGAGGCACTTGATGGGCCTTCATTCAAGGAAGAAACAGAGAGCTCTCAGGCTGATCCGGTGGATGAAAATGTAGAGAGATAGTATGTCTATGGTGGAAAAGGGACAGACGGTCAGGGCCAGAAAACTGGAAACTGTTAAAACGATGAGAGGGCATCAGAACAGTCATGGATGTAGGTGGAAAGAAGTTTGACAAAGGGAGAAAGATAAATTTGAAATAAGAAGAAATCAGTTCAGTGGGGTAGAAGCAAGCTTAAACGATGAGTCTACTAGGACCGAACTGTTTGTGGAAAGGAGGTAGAAGTGGGCTGTTAAGGTTTGGGGGACTATATGAGAATGGAAGGAGGAGGGAAGATCTCCAGAAATGAAGTCAGTGGCATTTCTCGAAATGATGGTTAGATGTTCAGTGGTGGGGTCATAGTCCAGGGGAAGGTAGGAGAAAGTGTCAGAGAGTTTGTGTTCAGCCTCTGCCAGATAGAGGTTGGTGCGCCGGACAACAACAGCACCTGTTGCATGTCTAACTTTTTCCAGTTCTGATGACAGGTCATCAGGCTGAAATGTTAACTGTTTTTCTCGCTCCACAGATGCTGCCAGACTTGCTGAATTTTTACAGCATTTTCTGAGTTATTTCAGATTTCCAGCATCTGCAGTAGTTTGTTTTTGTATTGGGGTTAAGTTAACCTTATATCAAAACCTAGTTAGACAGCACTTGGACTATGGCGAACAGATCTGCTTTCCATGTGACAAAAAGGATATAGAGGCAGGAGGAAAGGAGCAAAAAGGATTTACGTCAATACCAGAACTGAGATTTAATCAGAAAAGACTGAACAGGCTGGTGCTCTTTTCTCTTAGATGGTTGAGTGGAGACCTAATAGAGATCTTTAAAATATTGATGCAGTTTGATAGGGTAGATGTAGAAAAGATGTTTCCCCTGGTGGGGAGTCCAAGACCAGGGGCTGTAAATATAAGATAGTGACTAATAAATCCAATAAAGCATTGAGGAGCACCTTTACCACTCGGTTGGAATGTGGAATTTGAGGTGAATAGCATAGATGGTTATGAAAGGAATCTGGATAAGCATATGAGAAAGAAAGGAATAGGAGGATATGTGGATAGTGTTAATTAAAGTATGTTGGGAGAAGGTTCATATGGAACAGAAACACCAGCAAAAACCAGTTGGGCCAAATGGCTTGCTGTGCTGTAAATTCTATGTATGTCTATATGGTAGGAAGGACAGGGCCTTTTTGCTGAGCAACCAGATTTTAATCAAAAACAAAAATACCTGGAAAAACTCAGCAGGTCTGGCAGCATCTGCGGAGAAGAGCACAGTTAACGTTTCGAGTCCGAATGACCCTTCAACAGAACTAAGTAAAAAATAAGCTGGTTTAAGGGGGGGTGGGACAAGTAGAGCTGGATAGAGGGCCAGTGATAGGTGGTGATAACCGAAAGATGTCACAGACAAAAGGACAAAGAGGTGCTGAAGGTGGTGGTATTATCTAAGGAATGTGCTAATTAAGGGTAAAAAGCAGGACAAGCAAGGTACAGATACAGATCCATACCTTGCTTGTCCTGCTTTCTACCCTTAATTAGCACATTCCTTGGATAATATCACCACCTTCAACACCTCTTTGTCCTTTTGTCTGTGATATCTTTCGGTTATCTCCACCTATCACTGGCCCTCTATCCAGCACTACTTGTCCCACCCTCCCTTAAACCAGCTTATATTTCACCTCTCTTCTATTTTTACTTAGTTCTGTTGAAGGGTCATTCGGACTCGAAACGTTAACTGTGCTCCTCTCTGCAGATGCTGCCAGACCTGCTGAGTTTTTCCAGGTATTTTTGTTTTTGTTTTGGATTTCCAGCATCCTCAGTTTCTTTGCTTTTAACCAGATTTTAATTATTGTTCTAGGACAGTAGGCAATACAAATATACTTAAGACTAATATTTTGAATTATATCTTCTCCCATGTCTGGGAGCTGCAGAAGAATTAATGAGCGTGTGTCATGTCCCAATATATTCTGATCTTCAAATTCATTTTTATATTTTGAAATGAACCTCAAAAGACTGCAAAAAGATGGTCACCTGTGGATCACCTGTCTTCTCATGGATTGAAACCAATCCCCTGTCTCAAGAGGGTAAAAAAGAAATCTTCCAGACCAATTTTGTATCAAATACCTTTCCTGAAGCTAATTTAAAAGGGTATTATCCAATTGAATGGGTGTTTCAAATATAAAGACACTGGCTGTCTCAAACTCTCAAGGTGTGAAATCTACATCACAAGACATATAATCGACCTAACCACCCACCTTGGAAAAGGCCTTTGATCTTGTAGTAGTCACATGACGAGGAAGCAATTTTGTTGTCCACTTTAAAAAAACCAGCAAGAAGCTGTTCTACAGAATTCCACTAGAAAGCTATCAAGCTAGCTGCAAGTCAACCAAGCAACCAAGGTAATAAACAGCAATACCTTGAAAGTGGGAAAACTTCACCCAACCTGCTCCAATTTCATGTTCACCTTAGAACCAACCCCCAGGAAATTCGACTACAAGAAGTCCCATAGCCTTCTGAGAATCCTCCGTTTTACAAAACCTTCCATTCAACTAAATCATCAACTTCATCTAAGAAACAAGAGGCCAGCCATGAAAGAGGCCAAGTTAATTATAAGCTGTAACCATATTGTTTTTCCTTCGTCTGTATCTAATCTTTGAGTGTGAGACGGGCAAGTGAGACGTCACATCTCAAACTGGGATAAGTGTGTGATAATAAATAACCTTTATTTTTAAACTCCCAAAACAGCTTGCCACTGAAATTATTTAATTTGGACAATCACTCGGGGTAAGAAAACAAACCCCTTAAATACAAACATATTGATCACAGACAGTAAAAAGGTACACACAAATTCTGCCTGTGACATAAGCATGATTGAGGATTGTTGATTTCTATCATCTGTTTAGTGTGGAGGTGTCCGTAGTTGAGCAATGTGCAATTTGCCCTTGCTCAAAGTTGGCACATCCAATTAAGCTGTAACTTGCAAGTTTTGTTCATTAAGTATGCATACCAAGTTCTCAGTGCAATTTGAGCCTGCTGTTAGACAGCTGCATGGCTGGCAAGATGGGAACCCTGCATCGGTACAGCAGTTTTTAAAAAGGCTGCACCACATATTTAAAGGCAACTTCATTTGCTGCAGAGTTACAGGGGTACAGGTTGAAACATTAAAAGTGAAGGTTTAGGGAACTGCATCAAGAAGAGCTGCATAATTTATAGATACCAAACTAGGGAAACTGCTGCTAGAGATGTGCCAAAGGAGAACTGTTCTCTTCAGTATTCCAGTGCTCCATCCCCACAGGCGAAGTCTAGGAGGTGATGATGGCCAATATATTATGCACCACACATGGAGACAGAAGTTTTTAGGCATCAAAAAATCTGCCACATGAAGATTATGCAGCATTTCCTAAACCAAATAGATGGGCAAAGTATGAATGTCACAAAGTGTTTCCCCTGACCCTGTTGCATATTACCTTCGCTCTTTTGCTCCTTTACATATACGCCAATGCTATAACTATGCCAATGCTATAACAGAGCACAATGTTCAGCAGCAAACTACAATTGGAAATCTTATCAAACTAGATGGTCCTTGAAGAAATTCTTCCAATACAAAAGCATGATTGTTAAGAATATATAATAATTCTCATAACGTTATTGGAATTTATTGTGAAATAGAGTAAAGTGGGATGTGTCTGTCTGTGTGTGATTTAATTTAATTAGAGGCAGCTAGTCTGGGTGCTTTGATCTAAGAGGAGAGGTTAGGTTTGAAATGTCAATTCGATAAACATGGGGAAGTTTAGAAACATAGGTGTCAAGGGAACAATTGCATTTTGAAATAAACCAGACTAGATTGTTTTCAAAGGAGGGGTGAAATGTGTCACCTAGCCAGGTGAAGTTTAGAAATGGTTTGTTTATTTTTCCCAAAGATTACTGATAAAACTTATTGCTATGAGAGGGTTTTGTTATCAGGGAGATAAAGTCCAAAGACATAGTGAAACAATGGGTATTTTCACTGAAAGAGAAAGATATATATATATAGAAGGAGCAAGGGCTGTGTGTAAGGGAAGGCATTTTTAAGATCTAACAAACATGAAAAGTCTTCAGTATCTATGCCTCAAGCTGCTGAATTCAAAGGACCAAAGTGAAGAAAACTCACTTGGAAAGCCACTTGTTCAGGGTATCATGTTTCTTTGCCAGGGTCTTTTAAAATCTGTGTGTCTTACTGTTGCCTTAAAGAAAGTTTAACTGGGAGTTAGATTGAATGGGGGATTTAGAAGTTATCATAGTAGTAATTTGTAGATTTGTGTACATATTTAATGTCATATCTTCTATTAATAAATGTTTGATCTAGTTTTGTAAAAATCTATAAGACCTGGTGGTCTTATTAATACTGAATTCAGGGCATACATCTCAAAATTTATACAAATTGCAAAACAAGTTGTGGCAGTTGTTTCAAGTTTCCCTGTGGGATTTGAACAACTCAGCATTTACCATTGGCTGTGTCATAACAACGACCCAAGCCCATTTTCTGGTGGATACACTAAGACACAGACAGACGATTGGAAGTTACGATTTGTGTCCTTGAGACTTCTAAAATTTCAACAATGCGTTACTGCTGGCAGATATATATGGATCCACGTCCCTCAATTTTATGGTCTTGTGTCACTTCCAGGAAGCAACTTCGGAAGCCATTGTTGATCAATGGGGGATGGTTAAAGTTAAGTATTATCATCCTTTCTCTGTTACTTTCTTTCTCCCCATAATAGCTGATACATACACAGATACACTATCAAAGACAAAAGTACAGTATTACCATGTATTTAACAATTGTTCCCCTTCAATTTCTATAGGCGGTCCTATAGAATCTCATAAGGACGGAATATCAATCAAAAAAGGATGTTCTTCTGCAGCACTTCTATATTGTACAAAGTACCCTGCAAGGTCCAGTATTGATTGTGAAAAAGTCCACTACTGGATCTGTGCAAAACCGCTTATCAGGACCACAATCTATTTCATCTCCAGTGACATCTGCAATTGAATCCAAGCTTCTGAATCCAGTCAGTGTTTCTTTTGTGAACATTCAGCCAGCTGTTATGGTGGCCTTGGGCTCTAATGTACAACAAGCTCTCTCGTCAGGCTTCAACATGGTGGTGGATTGGATTGTACATAGAATTTCACAAGCCTCCCCGTTTCTCATAGGTCTGATTTCATACAAAATCAGCGGACAGGCTAAAGAACAACCCTGCAGCAAGAACAACTTGAGTGAAGCAGGAATGGATGAAACTGCTGCCTTGGAGCAATGCCACATTCAGTAAATCTCTAAGCCTTTCTCTCCACTAAGTCTCGTCCCAAACCGTACCGCTTTAACAAAACTTTTAGTCACCCATATTAACATTTCATTCAATGGCTCAGTTCAATTACTGTCTGATTATATGCTTATGAGATGACTTGAAATGTTTTTATAGGTAGAAGACACTATTAAATGCATGTGTAAGCAATGGGGAAGTAATGACTGCTGAGTTAAAACAAACTAATAAAACACAAAAATAATATCCGCTGAAAAAATTAAGGGATGTAACTCAACAGATTCATTCTGGGTATTATAAACAGGATTTTAGTGTGTAACGTAACTGATCTGTAGGCACAGTGGCATTTTACAGTACACTCAAACCACAAGAAACAGTGACCTTATCAATTACAAAGTTCCATTAACCTTGCTGAGTCCTGAAATGCATACCATAATGAGGGAATAAACTGCCACTGGCCCTCAAGATCCCTGCAGCAGAGGGCACTTTCAATTTTTGCCACTTTTAAGGACTCATTTGATAATGTTCCTACACCTGAAAACGCCATGTTACCGGAAGATCAAGTTATCACCTTGCTTATCATGAATCTGTGGAGTTCCAAACCCTTCGTTCCCAGCATACAAAACAAAAATCCTAGAGACTAAAATCACGGTTTATGTGATCTATCAGGCCACTTTCATAGTGAAACTGCTACATTTTTGAAATAAATCCTCAGACACAAAATTATAGCTCAGATGATAATAAAGGAGGTATTTACATAGCACTACAGGGTATTTGTAGCACAGACACAGGCTCATTCGGTCTATGCCAGTAATTCTGCTCCACCCAAGCCTCCTCCCACTTCATCTTGTCACAGCAATAGATCTTTCTGTTCTTTTCTCTCTCATGTGTGATTCTAGCTTTCCCTTTGATGCATCTACATTATTTGCTTCAACTGCTCCCATGTAGTAGCAAGTTCCACACTATAACCATCGTGTAAATACTGATAATTTAAAACACCAATGATATCTGAAATGTTTTAGTAAAACTGTTCCAATCAGTCCCAAAACAGAGGAGAAAAAATTCGACCAGGCCCAAAAATGGGCGCAGGGGTCAGAATCTGTGATTAATCTGCAATTTGTTGCAATGGAGGTAGTGGGTAAATTTTGTGTTGCCTGCTAATTAATAATAGTAGCATGCAGCCTGACATTAGGTGCACTGCTGAGTGGCTGCACACCTCAAGGCTAGCACCCCCTAAAGTGAACCTGCACAACTTAAAGCCAGCCTGTACCTGCCGGAAGTAGCTTGGGAAGATTTTTTTTTAAATCATTCACAGGATGTGGGCTTCACTGGCCAGGCCAGCATTTATTGCCCATTCCTAGTTACCTTTGAGAAGGTGGCGGTGAGGAGTAAGAGTGAAAAGGGCACAACAGGGCAGAGAGTGTGCTGCAAGGTTTTCTGATGCAGGAGGTGGAGGACAAGAAAGGCCCCCTCCCCACAGGAGGCCCTCCCCAGATGGACACTGAGAAGGCAGTGGGAGCAGAGAGCCATCATTGTCAATGCAAGCAGTCTAGCCCTGAGCATCTGAATGCCCTCATGAGTGGTCAAGGCCAGTGAATGTTCAAATTCAAATGTTAAATCCTTATAAATAAAGCACAAGTTTCACACATTGCTCCATTCACTTATCTATCAACATTCTATACCTAGCATGACTCATACCTAACATTCATAGCCTCATTATACCCTCATACATGTTACACTGCTGCAAGCCTCACACCCACATCTCTTAGCTTGCACATACTGCCAGCTATTCAACCATGACAGTCCACTCAATGACACATTTCTCTCTCGTAGGATAAGATGGCACTCACAGCTGCACCCAACTGGTAGGGTACAGGCAGGGCTGCTTGTCCCCAGAGAAAAGATGTACTTGCCATCATTAGAGTAACCATGACTGAGGCTGTAGACAGCGGTGCAGCTGAAACTATGTTCCTACCAAATCCATTTTCTGACTTCCACTTCATTCAGAGTCTCTTCTGATTTAAGGGTGCACCTCTAGCTCCCCTCACCCTCCACCACTACAACCTTACCCTTGTACCTTTCTTCTATTGAGTGTTGAAGAACTACTATCTGGTCAGGCAATGGCACAGAGCGTGAAGTCCAAGACGTGCAGGAGACTGATTATGATGAAACATCGTCATTTGATCTTACCTTGGGCAACCGAGTCAAAATCCTGGAACTTTCTCCCTAACAGCATTGTGGGTGCACCTTCACTACATGGACTGCAGCAGTTCAAGAGGCGGCTCACCACCACCTTCTCAAGGTCAATTAGGATGGGCTATAAATGCAGGCCTAGCCAGCAATGCCCAGGTCCCATAAAATGAATTTAAAAAAACTTGCAGCCGATGTCTCAGTTTCCAATGCAGCACAAGCAGAAGCTGTTATATTTTTTTATTTGACATAAATGTGCCAATCACCTGATAAGGACTGGTGAAGCAATAAGGTGGGTTCTTTATTTGAAGATAAGACTATATACAAACAATGTTAACTAGGACACTAAGTATAACATGTCTGACTCCTACCATCTGCTGCTGGAAACTGACTCCAAGTCATGGGACTAATCACATCCTTCGTCGAGGTGGTAGTGATTGACAGCAGTTTAAAGTGTCCTCCCTTAAAAGTACATATATATATCAGAACAGAAGCCACCCAACATTGGAGTGCTGCAGTTGAAGGTCAGGCTGAGGTCATGAAATCTCATCTTGTTGCCATGCAGGTTCAGGTTGCTGCCATCATAATTGCAGATACCAGTGCTCAAAGGAAGCATCAAGCTCTCACAGCAGTCCAACAAATTGTGGTCCAACAAATTACTATGGCTGCAGAGGTGCCACCCCACGGGAGTGTCAGTGACTTTGTGGAACACAAGCCTGTTCTGCTTTCTCAGGAAGGCCGCATTTGTCCTTGACCACTCTGCCAGGACCCTTGCTAGTACCCATCAGCCCAGCTGCTACATGCTGAGGTGCTGCAGGCAGAAAGTGGGCCTTCTGGGCCGAGAGATGCTCGAGGACGTCCTGCAAGGTCATCTGCAGTCTTCCCCCACTAAAAGTCAGCAGCCTTCAGCCAGCCATGCTGGAGCTTAGAAGTGCAATGCCAGGCAATAACACCTGCAAGACAGGCACTAAAGAAATACATAAGGTTAATTGGTTGTATTTTGTATGGAATATTGAATAGTTTCTTTCGTAATGTTGGTTTGGAACGGTTGTTATTTCAGCATTGTGACCAAGTGAACAGTTGAATGGTCAGTGACAAAACAGAAGGTCAGGTGTCTATGTTGGCGGAATAGGAGATTGGAGATGGATTCAGCAGCACCATAGTCATATGGGGAAATCGCATATAGTCTGGGTGGAAAGGGGATGAGTTGCTTGCCTCCTCACTTCCTCCTGTTCCTCCTCACCATAACCTGGTGGTAGAGATATCTTCATGACGGCGAAGTTATGGAGGTTCAAGCAGACCACCACGAATCAGGACATACACTCTGGTAAGCACTCCAGGTCCAGACAGTGGAACTGTTCCTTAAGTATTGTAATGTTCTACTCTATGATGTTTTGTGTGGAAGCATGGTTCTCAATACAAACATGCTGCACACGTGTGGTTGGATTATGCACCACAGTTATTGAGGGAACAGTGGGTTGGTGCAATATAAAATCATGACTGCTGCCAGGATACGGTGTTCACCAGCATAACATACTAAGCATGGTGGCACATCAACTGCACGTTCAGGGAGTGAATCCTTTGTGGTTGCGTACATCTCTGTATTTAGATGCAGCTCCAACAAAGCCATGTGTGTGCAATCTATGGCACCCTGAACCACGGGGAAGCCCACTATTCTGGCAAAGTCACATGCACACTCTGCCTGCTTTTCTCTAGTCAGAGAGAACACCACATCTTGCCCTCTCCTAGCATAAAGAGCATCAATCACCCCAGCCCATCCCCTTATACAGCAGTGGATGATGATTGGAAGACGTTAAAGATGTCGCCTGCTCCAGCTTGGAGGATCCCAACACAAAGTCATGATCACATATGGAGATCAGAAAATCAGTCAGGGTTTTGCTGGAGCCTTGCTCAACTTACATTGGCCTTTCCTTTTGCTCAGCATAAACTGAATGCATCGGAAAATCATTGTAACCATTATAAACTACTTGGAAACGAGAACAGGTAAAAAATCACATTCTTTAAAATGGGATTCCATTGTGTTTACAGCTTTCCTGGATGCAATTGTGCTGTTTGACAAGTAGACAATTTCCACCATAGGGACAGCATTGTTAGTGCCAATCAGGATCACCACCTCTGTGAACTTTTATGTTTCAGGCTCCTTCCAAGCTACCACAGGTATGTTTACAACATCAGTCAATACTCAGTGCACAGGTCAGTCAAACATGTCTCTGATGCTTTGTTCAGGAGGGCAAACAGTCTCATTACTTTCCCTACAGGAAAACAACATGGGATTGAAGGGCACGGCAGTTCATTTATTTTGCAGTTTTCCCACAGTGTCAGAGATTATTGATGGAAACCATATAGCCATCTAGATCTTTAGGTACAATGCCATGGTGCTTAAGATCCTCAGGCTTCCATTTTGTCAATATTCAGGTGGTTACAGATCTGTAACACATGATCTTGCAGGGTAATGCTGATTTCCCAGACAGGCTTCGTGGCTTTTGAATTAGAAGCAGGAGTGTTTTTCCTGGTTCCAGAATACTCCTGTGAGCCACTGTCAGCCCACAATCTTCCTTTCTTGTTCTTCCCCTTCACACCTGCCACCTGCTCACCCCAATCCCACTCCATGACCTATCTGAGGGCCAGGAAGGCAGTCAGCCTAAATCAACCCTGTTTGGTGAACACCCAGAGTTTGGTGAAGATGAGTTATCATGACAATTTGAGGGAGCTGAGGGCTCTAATAAGTCAACAGCATTTTCAGCAATGGCAACTATGCCTGATCTACAAGATGGTTCTGGGAAATGGTCGTGGGGCGGAGGGGGAATAATTGGCCAGGAATTACACCCTGCACCCACCTGCCAATATTTGCATGTTAAAGGACAGGAAATAGGTCGTGAGCAATTGTGATAAGGAAATTGTGGTTAGATCAATTACCTCTGCTATTTTGGATATCATCCTGCCAGATTTCATAAACTCATAGAATAATACAGCACAGGAGGACGACATTGTGCCTGTGCTGGCTCTTGGGTATAGCTATATTTGGGTTGGAATAGCTGAGGAAAATCCACACCAAAGACTGAAAAAAGTTAAAAAAAAATTATTGGGATATAACTCAGCTTTACAAATAAGAATGCAAGAAGTCTAAAACTCAGATATTAATTAACAGATTTATTTAATAGTTTTCAGATGGGCTACTTTGATTTCTGATACTTAAGTAGATTGACTTAATCTTGTCTCTTTTTCATCTGTCCTTAATATCTTGACTACAGTGATTATGTAACAAAGTGGCAGTTCTATAAATGCAAAATTATTTCTTTGAGTTAACTATTATAGGTTTGAAATTGTTGTTAGTGATATTAACAAATAAATGTTTAATATGTTCGTAAGGCATTATTTTGCCTGTTATTTCAACAAATGGATTAAGTCAATTATTTTAAATGGGTGAATGACTTCATTAAATTAGCAAATGTAAGTATGTTATACTTAAGTCTACTAATATTGCTGACAATAATATGTAGTCTTCCAAGTGAGCTGTCAAGCAACCTGGCCCGAATAAAGATAGGATTCAAATGCATTAAAAATGGGCATTTCAGAATAATTGTCTCTTCCGTGTAGAGAACGGGAGTACAAAATTTCTTTATTAATACCCTTCTGAAATAAGACTACCACAGTACAAATTATTGGAAACATATGGCGATGTTTTAGGTTTTTGTTTTCAACAAAACCTTCTGCCATAACATCAAACAGAAAACAAACAGGGTAAGAATGGGTTGCAACTAAGAGCACAGCCTTGAGCGCTGATAACTGTTCTTTTGGCATATTGTACAAATGTAAAAGTAGAACTAATAATAAGGTTGTTCTGTTAACAGTGGAAGTGACTCACCCTGCCTTCCAGCGTGCTAGCAAAGTAACAACCGTTGTTAATATTTTCCGAACATTGAAAACGTGCTTATCCTTTTGTTTGGAAATGTGATGCAGTGATTAATGGCATGCTGCTTTTAACATGTACAAAACTGTTAGCTGCAATGACAAAAATATGATCATATTAACCTCTGGAAAATTTCTAATGGTGTGCAGTTGAAAGCTCTCACTGTTTAATATAACTTAATCCACCCACTTTGCACTTGAATGTTGTGATAACTCGATGACTATGAAAACAGTTCTGATGCATGCTTGCACAGTATTCCCCATTACTCAGCCACCAAACAAAATCAGGCAAAATTCAGCAATGTTGCTGCAGACATCAAGACTACAGTATATTGTTATCTGTCATTGGGACAAACATGGTTAACAAACAGGAAGTAATAAACTGGGAATAGGCATTGTACTATGAGTATAAAACAGTAGCTAACAAGACGTGAAGTGCACGCCTGTAATCTGATCTCAGTGAGCAGATGACGTTTCTTAATTCCTCATGAATTCTGACATTAGCTGATTACAGTCTAGTTTGTACTGATGCAAGGTATGATGTGGCTACTGGGAGACATTAGTAGTGGCAATACTCTATGTAAGCTGTACTGTTTGAATTAAACAACTCTGGTCTTACCTATCACTCTGTACATTTCACCTTGCTGTGGAATAAAGCAGCTTGCGACTTGAGCCATTTTTTACTTCATCTAATTAAATTGTTCCACTTATGAAGATTAAAAAAACACATGCAGAAGATAAATATCCTGTTCCGTTTGTAAGGAAGTGTTTTTTTTACATTCTCTGGTTATGTTAATGTACATGTATACACAGGTCTATGTGAGTCAACTCCCATAAAACTAATGCTCAGACATCTTATTGGAATCACTGATGTCATTGAACTTTGCAGGTAGCAGACTCAAATTCATAACAGTAATTAACCTCTCTGAATAACAAAGAATATAAGGACATGTTGTCTTAGAATACAATGAGCTCCTGAGTGAATTTAACATTAATTCAACTTTCCTTAGACATACTTTCCTTGGGTGTCCAAATGTGCCCTGGCAGATAGTCACTGCTGATTGCATCTCTGGCATTTCTGCCTGGTGTCACCTCCTATATGCCCACACTGGGATGGTGCTCTCAAGGGAAGGGAAAATATCAGGCATTTGTTGCTAAATTGAGAAATGGATACCAAGCAGCCTCATCCAAATCATCTCCAACCATTGCCATTGCTGTCTCATGGCAGCTTTGAGATTAAAAACCGAGGCAGCTGCTTATATCCTGGTCCTAGGGGCTCAAAGTCTGTGTGCAGAGTACTATATAATCTCTCCCCTACTACAACCAGAGCAACCTAGGTACTTCCATGTTGGAGGAGACATCGAACCTGTCTCAGGTTCCAGTGAAACTTACACACATGCCATCGATGCCTATAAAGTAAAAGCTTCTCTAATGTTACTGCAAATGAGGACTGGAAAGTCAAAGATCACAGCTGTCATTTCCTACATACTCGAAGACTGACATCGAGCTTGTATGCAGGTGTGATGCTCCTTGCACACCTTTCTATTCCAACATTTTGCATCCCACAACTCAGAAGTCACGGGTAGATTTCTCCTCAGCCTCTGCTGCGTGGTGGACTGTTTGCACCCATTCTTCATACTTCCAACTCCCTTGAGCTCTGGGAATTGCATGCTGTGCCATCCTCACTAACACTATCTAAGTCCTGTACTGTAGATGAAAGGATCCAAAGTGGTGCACGAGAGCAAAAAAAGCAAGCGATAAGAGAGATTGAGATTGAGGGGATTGTGGAAATCTCCATTTCCAATCTTAATTATTGATTTTTTTTTGCTGGGCTCAGGAAGAGCTCACTTTTTTGGGAAAATGCTGATTAAGGATAAAATTACTTTTGTCTGGTTACAAAATTTCATCTCTTACTATAATTTAATTACACCATATCAAGTTACTTTACAGATACCATATAAACTATTGTGACAAATAGCAGAATGGATTGCAGCTGGCTCAAAGACAAAGCAGTGAGAGGGAGTAAACACAAGGATCAGTGTTGGAACCACTGCTGTTCACAACTTACATTTATGATTTGGACTTTGAAATCAAAAGCACAGTTTCAAAATTTGCAGATGACTCTAAATTGCAGGGGATTGGGGAATACTCAATAATGGAGAGGACAGCAAAAGTGCAGGAAGACGTTAATAAGCTTGCAGAATGGGCAATAAGTGGCAAATAAAGTTCAACACAGATAAACGTGCGGATGCACCTTTTGGCAGGCAAGTCATTTCTTCCTAGATGGGATAGAGGAACAAAAGGATCACAGGGTACAAATACACCAAACATTAAAAATGGCATCATAGGTTAGCAAGGCCTTAAAAAAAAAACAACTAAAGCACTAGGATTTATTTTTTTTTTACGAGGACAGAATTGAAAAGTAGTGATGGTATGTTAAACCTGTTTCAAACCTTGGTTAGACCACAACACTGAGTACTGTGTGTTGTTCTAGTTACCATATTATAAAAAGGATATAGAGGCGCTGGAGAGGATGCAGAGAAGATTTACAAGGATAATACTAGAAATGCGTGGGTATACTTATAAGGAAAGAAGTGGCAGGTTGGGTCCCTTTTCTCTTGAATAAAAGACGGCTGAGAGGTGATGTAGTAGAGGTCTTTAAAATTATGAAAGGTTTTAAAAGAGTGGATGCGAAAACCATATTTCTGCTCATGGGGAAAAGCATAGCTAGAGGCCATCAACAGTCACCAAGAAACCCAGTAAGGAATCCAAAATAAACTTCTTTACCCAAAGACTAGTGAGAATGTGGAACTTATTACTTCAGCGAGTAGTTGATGGAAAGAGTGCCACACTCATGCAATATGGACTTAAGTATAAATCTGAAATTGACACTATTTTAAAATAAAATGGAGTTGAGAGGTCAGGCGATCTTTTCTTTCCTGCCAATACACATGGAATTACAAGATCCCCTGAGCTAATCTTCATGTCTGGACATGTCTTGACGAAGTCATTAAAATGCAAATGACCTTTCTGGACATATCTTTGAGAAGTCATTAAAATGCAAAAGACCCTTCCTGTGGTTAATGACTGCCCTTCTCCAAATAATCAAAGAAACTAGTTTCACAATACTGCTTGCAGAATTAAACTCCAGAGCTGAAATCCAGATCATAGGTGAGAAAAAAACTCAATTTTATCATGCTGATATAAATAGGTGATACTCAGACCTCATTGTTTGACAATGGCCTAGAGATCAGAACCCATTTGTGAGGACAATGGAATGAAATGCTCTTGTCATATGACAGAAAACAGAGGCGAAATTTTCCGCTCCGGAGACTAAGTGTGGTGATGGGCGGGATAAGCAGCGCACTTCCCGCTGTGCAATGGGGTGGTATATCGCACCTGATTTTATGTTTGGAAGCTCATTAATTATGCATTGGCGAGCAGCTCTCTGGATCATGTGGCAAGGGTGGGCAGTGATGCATTCACCCTGCCGACACCTAATGGGATTGAAGGTCCTGGTGCCATACTTAAATGCCACCCGAACACACATCTTTACTCTCTGCAGCCCAGCTGTGTTCTCCACCAACCCTGAGATAGCCCCCAAGACAAAGAACAGTGTAGCCCCAAAGTTTAGCCAATACTCCCTGGAGGCTTTAATAAGGTGTCTGCCAACACTGGGATGGTTCAGGAGGTCCACCAACCTTACCTCGCCAGCCTGGGAGGTGGTCGCAAAGGTGGTCTGTGCTGTGGGGAACTGCCAGCATGATGCCCTGCAGTGCAGGAAGAGGAAAAATAATCTCACCCGCTCTGCCATGGTATGTCAACCTTCAGCTCACTCAAAGCTCAAACTCTCATAATGGCATCATGAACTCAAAGGGTTACACTCCTCAGGGATCTCACAAAATATTAATGGGACAGATATCAGCATTGAATGTCTCATGGACATTTAACATCACCAGCATCTTATCTATCATGTTGCACAAACAGCATATTCAGCCCTTAATGGGAGGGCTCAGCACACACAGCAGGCATGTATGCTTCCCAAACCCTGCTCCATCCATTCTCATCACATTCAATCTATTTGCCTTCATGCAGGCCAAGCTTGCCCACAACAAGAGGGAGAAGATCCTGGACTGGAGGAGGGACAGCCAACATAGTGGAGCTCAGTCGCTTCGAGGAGGATGCCGCCGCGTTGGCAGAGGAGGATAGGGATCGCTCCTGTGTTGAAGGAGAGGTCAGCCTCTCCCAGCAACCCAGTATGGATAAGCCCTCTATGAGTTGGCCACATCTTGACATTTGCAGTGAGTGACATGCAATGTCGTATTCAGCCTGTTCATGAACTAAATCTACCTTCTCTCTCTTACAGACACCAATAGACCCAGACAGACCACCAGAGCTACCATAAGCCTCAACCCCCAGGCCACCTCAGAGGAGGATGCTTCAGATGAAGACCTGTCACTGCATTCACCTGCAGCCTCCACCAATGCAGAGACATACCTCAATGGGTCATAGACCTAGATTATGCTCAGGGTCACATTCTGGAAAACACCTCACTGACACATCTCTGCAGCAGCTGGAGGCATTTATAATCAGGCCTCTGGCACTTGGAGGAGTGCTGCAGAACAGGCATCCGCTGAGTCCAACTCAGATGGTGATCCTCTGGAAATGGCCATAGAGCACATGTTGGAGTTGCAATGACAGGAGATGGAACATCAGGCAGAGTTGCAAGAGGCAGTCAACAGGCTAGAGGAAAGGATGGAGGAGCCCGCTCACATTCTGTCTAATGTCGTGGCTTTGACATGCGAGTGTTTCGAGGTCTCCATGAGAAGGATGGTGGCCCTTTGGTGACCTTAGTCCAGCAGATCCTGGTGGATTTTCACTAGGAACTTCACTCCATTGCTCTAGACATTGGTGGGATCCATCAGTGGCTAGGTTAGGGGAAGGGTGCATCCCTCCAAGAGACCCTTCTCCTCAAGGATTCAGGCAGGGGCCCACAGGCATCCACAGGGAGCAAGACCATCAGCTCGGCACCCTGGGGCCATTGGCCCAGGTAACTCAGTGTCCAGCCGATGCCAATCCCTTCTGCCTGTGACCCCATCACCTCCAACTCCAGTAGCTGAGGAGGGTGCACCTGCCTTATAGAACACGACCCAAAGCAGACTGGAGTCCTCCAGGCCTTGACCCTCCAGAGGATGCCTGCCAAGGTCATCGCAGTCAACAGGGCATAGCAGCCAGCAGGCTGCCTCCACCTCTGCTGCACCGAGACATAGCAGTCGGGTTAGAAAAACGAAAAAAATCTGTGATCACTATGGGGGCCCCGGTGTTCATTCACTGTAAATACAATGCATCTTTCCTGTTAATGCAGATCAGGGGCTTGCCAGGGAGATCATAAAGCCACATCTGTGCAATCAATTTCACCCTGCGCTATAGAGCAGCCTGAGATTGCTGCAAATCCCAGAAATCTAGCAGCCTGGCTAGCATCATCCATTGTGAACTTTATATAATGATGCACCTTATTTAGAGGGCTTCCGTCATCTCTTTTATAAATTTATGTGTAGAGGATTGAGATATGCCGCATAGGTCCCCTGTGAATCCCTGGAATGAGCCGCTTGCAAACAAATTTCATGTGGTGGTGACCTTTGGGGATAGTGGGGACAGGATGGCTTACCAGTCCATGCGGTGTGAGATCCTCCCGCAGCACACTGCAGATATTAACCAGCACAGCTCTTGACAATCGCAGACATGCACAGCACTGTCTCTCACTCACCTCCAAATAGGAAAAGCATCTTCAGTATACCCTTGATTGTGCCAGTCACCTCCGTGAGATGGGTCTGACCTCTTCAACCTCTGGTTCTTCCTGGGGCTCCCCTATATCATGCACCTCAGGCCGGGACTCCTCTCTAAGCTGTGCTAGATGGCGCCAGGCCTCCATCCTCCTCTGCAATCTGAGCACTGCCATCAAGATTGCAGCAATTCACCAAGGCTCCTTTGACAGCACCTTCCAAATCCACGATCACTGCCATTCAGGAGGACAAGGGCAGCAGATAGATGGGAACACCACCACCTGGAAGTTTCCCTCCAAGTCATTCACCATCCTGACTTGGAAATATATCGCCCTTCCTTCACTGTCGCTGGGTCAAAATCCTGAAATTCCCTTCCTAACATCCCACTCTCAACCAGAAAGCCACTGTCATGCCCTAGTGCTGTGTCTGTGCTACTCACCTATCCCTGTCGCAGCCTTGTGGCTGTGGCGCTCCTTCACAGGTCATAGGTGCCTAAGAAGCCGCCCCAACAACCTGACGTCTCAAGTCCATTGAGGGTGTAACAGGCTTGAGGACAGCAATGCTAGTTACGAAAGGCGCTCATATGATGTCTGATTTGGATTAGAGATTAATCCTGTCTTGAGAGTGGGAGGTCTACTATAGAAGGTCTACTTTTATATACATTCATCTGTTGGATCTATCTGTTGAAAGAAAGGAGAAGGATTTAATAATGGGAGCTGCCCTCAGTGCTGCATTTTTTTTTATTTGTTCATGGGATGTGGACTTCACTGGCTGGGCCAGCATTTATTGCCCATCCCTAGTTGCCCTTGAGAAAGTGGTGGTAAGCTGCCTTCTTGAATCGCTGCAGTCCATGTGGTGTAGGTACACCCACAGTGCTGTTTTTGTATGACTGGATGCCTTTTGGCCCCTAACTCATGTCAATTGGACAATGCACTTTACAGGGTTTGATTGAGCATCTTGCAGCTATCCAGAAGCAGTGATGCCTTAATGGCTGGATGCCTCTTTCCTTCTCACATTCCTGACATTTAAATGTTCAATGAGACCACCTTTAATGTGAGCCTATTGAATATTGCTGTTTCGTGTAAGAGTGCACCATTACTTAGTGATTCCAAACTCTCAGTTCTCAATAAAGGGTTCATGAGCTCTATAAGGTGACCCTTCATCTCAATGTTGAGAATCTAATTAGTATGCGTGTGTCCCCTGAAAGGGCCCGAGTCCAGCCGTAGGCTCCTCCCATATAGCCTCAGAGCCCTTCCATGGAGATTTCTTTACAGTTTCATTTTTAAACTGTGTCATTGATCTGGGGTCTCACGATAGTGGTGCTGCACTTCTATTTCACTAACTTCGACCCTCCCCCCAACCCCCATCATTGTTCACATCCCTCTGATCATCCTCGAACCCCACAATGTGCAGATAGGCTGCCTTCTGGTTATTCTCCAGCCTCCCCCAGTAACCTTGGAGCCCATAGTTATTGTCGTGGGCATTCCTGCCCTCCCTGCTGAACCCATCACTCTGGATGCCCCCGTGTAGATGTCACCCCTCCCCATCTTGAGGCTGTGTGCATGGTCACATACAGAGGGGACTACCACACCCCCACCATGAGAGTTTTGCATATCCCCCCCCCTTTATTATGTTTTCCCCATTTACAGACTGCATATGCCTCCCCTGACCATGACCATCCCATCTGCAGCCCAGTACTGAGCCAGCCACTTCCATGGCCACCAAGTGAGGGACAAATTCCACACCTTGCAAACCAAGCTGTGCCTGAACCCCATTGAGCACACAGGTCTTGTCCCTCCCTGGAGTGGAATCATGACATGCATGCCATGCATAGCCCTATAGCATGCCCCATTGAGCTCCAGGACTGCCTTTAATCTCTCAAGCTGACTGTGAGGTTCACAGAGCCCCACAATTGCCTTTAATCTTTCAACCTGGTTATGAGGTCCACAGTGCTCGGGACTGCCTTTAATCTTTCAACCCCCCCTTTTGTCCTCAGTCCTGGGACTACAACTGTCACTCAGCCCCACTGCTCCTTTAGGACTGGCCATGATACCATTTCCCTTCCCCAATCCATGAGTCTCTGTGTTACCTTTCCCTCTGTGCAAGCCTTAACCCCCGCTGAGTTATGAGTGTGTGTGCAACCCTTCCCTCTTGTGCTACACTAACCCCCCATCCTTACTCTAGAGTCTGCATGCAGCCCTTCCCACTAGTGCCATACAAAGCCCACCAACCCCCTTGCCATGTCTGCGTTCACCCCTTCTTTGTTGGGCTCCAGGTCCCCCACCCCCAATCATCCCTTCCCCCTACCCCTCCAAACAACCACCCCACCCCTACCCTCATGCCTCTGTCAACCTCCCCACCACCCCAGGCGCCAGGCTGGTTTCTATTGGTAGAATGCAGCCCTGCCTGAGACACGCAACACACACAGAGCACAGTCCTCCTGGTGTAGCGCAGCACTCACTGTGAGCAGCCCCACTGGGCACCCCCGGTAGTCTTGCCTTAAATAGCAGCTTTGGCATTGTTGACGATTTGGAGCAGTGCTGTTGCAGGTAGGCTTTGAATGTTGCTTTCATCTCGAATTCACAAGTGAAGTGAAAGTGGACAGCTGCATGCTACTTACAAATGTACCTGAATTTCTGTCCCAACAATGAAACACGTGTCTCTTTAAATGATAAATTATATTGAAACTAATTTTGAAAGTTAAAGAATATTATTTTTAAAACATGCACTTATTGAGAAGAACTATCATTTCTAAGATGGCACTTTGAGTTAGCTACACCATATCTTAATGTACAGCTCCCTTATCATTCGACAATGTTTCTTAGTCTCAGCCTCTGAGGCTATATGCTTTACAGCATCTTTGCATTTTTACAATTTCCAGTCCCATCCAATTTCAATGCCACAGAAACTGCTTATTCCATAAATCTGAAGCAGTTCTGCACTGCCGAATGGAGGTATTTAATCCCAATGATAATGGGTTGGATAAAAAGGCAACATTCTGCCTTAGTCCTCCAACCAAGCCCCAAAGAGCACAGAAACAGGAGTAAGCCATTTAGCCATTCAAGCCTGCTCCCCTTGCAATGAGATCATGGTCTATCTGCAACCTAACTCTGTATACTCGCCTTTGCCCTATACCCCTTTGCCCTATACCCCTTAATAACTTTGGATAACAAAAATCTATCTCAAATTTAAAATTAACAATTGAATTAGCATCATTTACTGCTTGCAGAAGAGAATTCCAAACTTCTGCCACCCTTTGCGTGTAGAAGTGTTTCCCAACTTCACCTCTGAAAGGACTGGTTCTCAATTTAAACAATGTCCCCAGCCATAAACACCCAGTTTACCTATCAGTCCCCTTAACATCTTGAAAATGTTGATCAAATCACCTCTTAATCTTCTAGATTCCAGGAATACAACTCTAGTTTGTGTAATCCCTCCTTGTAAGTTAACCCTTGGAGGTCATATAACATTCTGGTTAATCAATGTTGAGCTCCCTCCAAGGCCAATAAGTCCTTCCTAAGGTGTGGTTCTCAGAGCAGCTCACAGTTTTACACGTGTGGTCTAACTAGAGCGTTGTCTGCCTGGAGCATAACTTTTACCACCTCGTATCCCAGGTCTCTTTATATAAAGGTCAGCATCCATTAGCTTTTTGGATTATTTTCTGTACCTGTTCATGACATTATGATGATCTAAATGTATACAGACTTCCACTGTTTCTAGATTTTCCCCATTTACAAAGTACCCTGCTCTATAATTTCTAGCTCTGAAGTGGCAATCGCACATTTTCTTAAATTGAAATCCATTTGCCAGTTTTGCCCATTCAATTAATCCATGAATATATCATTGTGATTTTATGCTTTCATCTACTTTGTTTACAATACTGCCTATCTCTGTGTCAACCTTGTCCAGCCCATCTCCCGCGCATCCGCCCTCACGCCTTCTCCTCCCTCCCAGAAACATGACAGGGTCCCCCTTGTCTTCACTTATCACCCCACCAGCCTCCGCATTCAAAGGATCATCCTCCGCCATTTCCGCCAAATCCAGCATGATGCCACCACCAAACACATCTTCCCTTCACCCCCACTATCGGCATTCCGTAGGGATCGCTCCCTCCGGGACATCCTGGTCCACTCCTCCATCACCCCCTACTCCTCAACCCCCTCCCATGGCACCACCCCATGCCCACGCAAAAGATGCAACACCTGCCCCTTCACTTCCTCTCTCCTCACCGTCCAAGGGTCAAAACACTCCTTTCAAGTGAAGCAACATTTCACTTGCATTTCCCCCCAACTTAGTCTACTGCATTCGTTGCTCCCAATGTGGTCTCCTCTACATTGGAGAGACCAAACATAAACTGGGCGACTGCTTTGCAGAACACTTGCGGTCTGTCCGCAAGAATGACCCAAACCTCCCTGTCGCTTGCCATTTTAACACTCCACCCTGCTCTCTTGCCCACATGTCTGTCCTTGGCTTGCTGCATTGTTCCAGTGAAGCCCAACACAAACTGGAGGAACAACACCTCATCTTCCGACTAGGCACTTTACAGCCTTCCAGACTGAATATTGAATTCAACAACTTTAGGTCTTGAGCTCCCTCCTCCATCCCCACCCCCTTTCTGTTTCCCCTTTCCTTTTGTTTTATTCCAATAAATTATATAGATTTTTCTTTTTCCACCTATTTCCATTATTTTTAAATATTTTTAAATCTTTTATGCTCTCCCCACCCCTACTAGAGCTATACCTTGAGTGCCCTACCATCCATTCTTAATTAGCACATTCGTTTAGATAATATCACCAACTTTAACACCTATGTGTTCTTTTGTTCTATTGTTGGTGACATCTTTTGATGATCTGCTTCTATCACTGCTTGTTTGTCCCTACAACCACACCAACCCCCTCCACTTCTCTATCTCTCTCTCCGACCCCCCGCAGCCCACACACCTTAAACCAGCTTATATTTCAACTCTTTCTTGGAATCGAACTCAAGTTCTGTCGAAGGGTCATGAGGACTCGAAACATCAACTCTTTTCTTCACCGTCGATGCTGCCAGACCTGCTGAGTTTTTCCAGGTAATTCTGTTTTTGTTTTGGATTTCCAGCATCCGCCGTTTTTTTGTTTTTATCTCTGTGTTGTTGGCAAATTTGGAAATGGGGCTTCCTATTCTATCATCTTAGTCGTTAACAAATATGATAAATAATTGAGGCCATATCACATCCTGCTAGAGTACCTGTCATTATCCCCATTCACTGTCTTCTGTTGCTTGGTCAATTTCTTAACCAGGTCAATAATTATTTCAATTTCATGAACTTGAACTTTAGTTAACAGGCTCTTAAGCAGGATTTATCAAATGCCTTCTGGAAGTCCATATAAATATAGATATTCCCCTGTCCACTTACGTTAGTCACATCTTCAAAACACAGTAACTGCACACATTTTGTGTATTGTGTGCTGCAGACCCACAGGATTAAAAAAATCGTTAATCTTTCAAGGAGCATCCATGTATTTTTGTGAATTTTGCAATCATGAAATACTGAATCACAGATTGGAGAAGGCATACGGTACCTAGCTGGCAAAAAAAGACAGGCTTAATCCACAATACATGTAAAACAAAATTACAAAGCCACTCACGTTGGTTTAGAAGCTTCAGCCTGATCAGTCTGCAGTTTCTCTCCTCCCTCCACTTCCATTGTGCAATACACAATGCGATTTGGTGCTAAAGATTTTAGACCCTGCACTTCCATGATCACTACCTATGAAACAAAATCATTTAATACTGCAACTTCAATCTTTCAAATCATTATACCTTTTCATTTCAGTGAAATTATTTATAAACATTCAAGTGAGACATATCAATGGCAAGAATAAATCTGCAACCTTTGTGCAGAGTACAAGGCACTTGCAGGTCAAGTACAAGTAAATTAACATGTCTTATCCCCAACCTCAGCCACTGCCCCAATATGACTTTCATTTCATATGCTACCCAGCCTTTTAGCCTCTTGAGACTGCAATTAATGCCGATTTATGACAGCTTCATAGGCTCATGCTCATTAGAACTTGTACAAAATTGTACAAACATATTTTAAGAGGTCTATTAGAGCCAGAAAGGAAATTCTTTCATCCCAGTTTGAATGAAATTAACCCATATGTTAGAGACATCTCCCAACTTCAACTTCACATTCACTGAACAAGTGCAGCAAAATTTTCATCATGTAAATCTTCAACTGATTTCTTTCCATGTTTGCAGTCATTTATTTTAATGCAACTTCTCGCAATGCAACAGAGTTTGTGATGGGGCCAAAGACAACTGCTTCATTCTTCCCAATGTCTAGCTATAGGAAATTTCTGCCCATCAAGTGCCAAGTGTTGGACAAATCAGACAGTAGACGGGTCAAGGGAGGTGATGGAGTAGAGCTGTGTGTCGTCAGCGTACATGTGGAAACTAATGTTGTTCTTATGTGTGGTGTTGTCAAGGGGCAGCATGTAGGTGAGAAATAGGACAGGGTCAATGATACATTCTTGGAGAATACCAGAGGTAATGGTGTGGGAGCAGGAAGAGAAACCGTTCCAGGTGAATCTTTATGCAACTGGATAGGTAAGAATGGAATCAGCTAAATACAGTCCATCCCAGCTAGAGGTTGGAGGAGAGGCATCGGAGGAGATTGTGGTCAACCTCGTTAAAGGCTGCAGACAGGTTAAGAAGGATAAGAAGGGAAAGTTTACAATTATCACCATCATATAAGATGTAATTTGTAACTTTGATAAGGGTTGTTTCAGTACTGTCATGGGTACAGTTGAGTAATTCAAACATGGATCTGCTGGAAATACAAGGATTTTCAAGAGGAAAGGCAGGTTGCTGCTTGCAAGTGCAGAAGGGTCAAAGTGGGGTTTTGAGGGGAGGGATAATGATAACAGATTTGAGGGGGGGGGGGGGCATACCTGAGGATATTGGACCGTTAACAATAATCAGCAAATATGGGAGTCAGGAAGTGAAATTGCGTGGGCAGCAGTTTGATGGTAATAGGGTCGAGGAAGCAGAAAGCTGGTCTCATGGACAAGATGAGCTTGAAGGGGACATGAGGTGAGATAGGAGAGAAATTAAAGAAAGATGTAAATTTGGGATAGGGAAATGGGTGACCTTAAGAGAGGGACAGAAATGGCAGAAGCAGTTGAAAGGCTGATCTCAATTTTTGTTTCTCTCTCTCTCTCCGCCCCCCACACATACACCTTAAACCAGCTTATATTTCAACTCTTTCTTGGACTCGAACTCAAGTTCTGTCGAAGGGTCATGAGGACTCGAAACGCCAACTCTTTTCTTCTCCGCCGATGCTGCCAGACCTGCTGAGTTTTTCCAGGTAATTCTGTTTTTGTTTTTGTTTTTAATTACAATGTTAGTCACCCAGCCAGAGGCCAGAAATATACTACGTGTCTAGTAGGTTAGTCTTAGGTAGATCTATTTAGGCTGCAAACAATATCATAAAATGGGAAGAACAAGGAAAACTTATTTGACAAATTAGATTATTGTAGCTTTACAACTGTACAAAACTAATATTTGCTATCCACTCACCTCAAGTGTAAAAGACAGTACAACATCAGATTTGGAGAGCTGGTTTTCATTTTCCTCCCCCATGTCGATGATGGAGGTATTATGACTGCGTTTCAGCTTCTGGAGTTTGAATTCTGAGCCTCCTTTAGAAACAGGCATACTCTCCAGATTTGCCATTAGTAGATTTACAGATGACTTAAGCTCTTCAATAAACATGTTCTCCATTTCTTTTGACACAAACTTTAGAAACTTGCGTTCCTACAAAACAGTGACAACAATGTTATGCAATATCATTACATTCAATTCACAAAGCAAAAGAGCATTCGATTAACTTTATATGGAATAATTCTCATTCTTCACAAAAGTTACCTCTTACGTCTATTGAGCTAAACATCCAAACAATAAGGAAATCACACCAATCTTGGCATTTTAAGGAACTTTGACTGTCCTTGTGGCCTTCATATTCCATAACAGAATAAGGAATCTTTTCCCAGAAGAAGCAAATCAGCAGCAGGCTCAGCAATGATATCACAGGCTCCCAGTCTTATTACAAAAAGTGACTCAGCCTTTTCAACCCTTTCTTTTGAACGATGTTGTTATCAAAAAGTCAATATGATTAGCAGGATTGAGCAATGAATATTGTCAAAGGTGAATGCTCAAAAAAAGTTCCAAGTGAAAACGTTCTAGCATATTCACAAAACCATTCAGAGCACCTCGGGTAAAGTTAGTAAGTGAGGTGTGCAGTAAACAGAGAATGCAGAGCAACTCCTCAGATGCGGAAGCAGTCCATGCCAATCTGCAGCGAGACTTGGACAACATCCAGGCTTGGGCAGATAAGTGGCAAGTAACATTCACACCAAACAAGTGCCAGGCAATGACTATCTCCAGCAAGACAGAATCTAACCATCACCCTGATTTTCAATGGCATTACCATTGCTGAATCCCCCACTATCAACATCTTAGGGGCATACCAGTGACCATAGACTGAACTGAACCAGACATAAAAATACTGTGGCTACAAGAGCAGGTCAGAGGCAGGGAATTGTCAGGCAAATAACTCACCTTGTGACTCTCCAAAGCCTGTTCACAATCTATAAGGCACAAGTCAGCAGCGTGATAGAATACATTCCACTGAAAAGCGCTATATAAATACAATTTTTTCTCTCTTTTCTTATAATTGCCCTGAGAAGGTGCCAATGGGCCTTCACATTGAACAGCTACAGTCTTTGTGGCAATGATGAATTCATAGCTATTGTTTTCAACCAGTGATTTACTAAGCTTCTTCAGACAACATTAAAAGTCAATGGGTAGAGTCGTCCCAAAAGAAACAGCAAAATCTGATATCAGGCAGGGAAATTGGGTGTTTGACCCGCCGACAGTAATGGCCACTTTTTCCGGCGCATCGTGCGACACTTTAAGAATACAGAGGCACAGGTTTCACATCGGATTGCGGCCAGGGCAGCCTCTGATTCGCCCGCCCACCATCACCTCAGGCCGCCAGTAATTCAGGCACCATATTTAAAGGGCACCCCTGCACAGAGTTAGCACTCTCCAAGGGATCAAAAGCTGCTGAAAACATACTGCACCCAAATTTAGCAACGACTCCCTTGAGCACCTCCTGGACACAGTGGAGGCCCGCTGTGAAGTCCTTTACCCCTGCTCAGGGCAAAGGCCAGCAAGCAAGGTCACCAATCCAGCATGGGAGGCAGTGGCGGCGGTGGCAAAAGAGGACAGGCACCCAGTGCCGAAAGAGGATTAATGATCTCCCCCCTTCCACCAGGGTAAGCCACTCTTATCACTCAACTCTTACACTTACAAATCCATCGCACATCCACAGGGATCTCGCTCACTGCCAGTTCAAGGGACATCACCATTCACTCTCTCTCACACAGCTTCATCTGCTCTGCGGATTGTGTTCTTATCCCATACATGGCACCACTCCCACCCACACATGCCTGTCATCCTTCTCATCTGGCCTGGCAGGCATCCTGCTTATGCTCTATCTGTATTTATGCAGGACTAGCTGGCAACAACAAAAGGGAGAGCTCGCAGACTGGTGGAGGAATGCTCGACATCAAGGTCCTCACAGACTTTGAAAATAGAGCCATCCAGCTGGCCACCGATGATCTGGTCCGGTCCTGCGCTGATGGTGAGGTTGGCGGCGTTTAACCAAGTGAGGATCCAGCAGTGCAACATCCATCAGACAACCATGCTGTGAGTGAGTTCCCCTGTTCTGCAATCCCCTGCCATGTACTAATTATCCCTCCTTGCTTTCGCAGGTACATCTTGAAGTAGCCAAGGGGGTCTACGAGCCAGGTCCTCGAGCTAAGCCGCAAAAGACACCTCGGAAGAGAAATCAGATGACACCTTAATAGAAGGGTCATCACAGAGCTCATCCACAACCTCCACCAGTGCAGAGGCACACACCTTGGACCTACTTCTAGAGTAGCCTCGGGGTCACAATGTGGTGAGCACTTCACACTGTCTGATCCACAGCAGGTGGAGGCAGGGACCTCCCTGGTTTTTGGCACTCGGAAGACTGCTGGAAGGTAGAAATCTGCTGAGTCTGAGTCTGATGAGGAGCCTCTGGGCTTGGTCATTTCTCAGTCTTTGGAGTGCAAAGGCAAGCTTGGGAACATCAGGAAGGGATGTCTGCTGCACTCCTCAGATTACAAGCCACGATGGAGGAGTCTGTTTACCTTCAGTCTGAGGTGATAGCTGCAGCATGTCAATGCACCGAGGCCAACACTAGTAGGATGGCAGCCACTATGGAGACCTTGGGCCAGGACATTGGTCCTGCACTGCTGCAGGAGCTGCACCCCATCACTGAGGCACTTGCAGGCATCCATCAGTGTCAATACAAGAGGAGGCAGGGCATCTTGATCTCACTCCAGCTGTCCCTTCCTCTCAAGGAGTCAGCATAGGGCCCTCAGGCACAGTGAGGAAGGTCAGCAGATGCACACCCCGATGCCATTCACCTAGGTGACTCCAATGGCCTCATCGCTTGCACCCTTGCCTTCCAGGACCTCATCACCCTTAACTCCTTCGATTTCCTCATCGGAGGAGAGGTGCAACTCTTGCATCTCATCATCCAGGTCCTCCCCGCTTTGCATCACTAGGTTGTGTAACGCATAGCAAGCCACTATAATGCGTGACAGTCTCTGGAGAGTGTCCTACAGTGCTCCAGCAGATCTGTCCAGGCACTGGAATCTCATTTTCAGGATGCTAATGGTGTACTCAACCAAACTCTGGGTTGCGGAATGAGCCTTGTTATACTGTCTCTCACGTGTGTCATCAGACACATTCTTTGTGGGTAGCCCCTGACCCAAGGAGCCAACCCTGCATCCTGTGTGGTCCCTGGAAGATGTCAGGGATCTGAGACCTGCTGAGGTTGTACAAGTCACGAGCGCTTCCGAGGTATCTTGCACACACCTGCATGATCTGTTTGTTGCAGTCGCAGACCAGCTGAACATTGAGAGTGTGCAGCGGAGCCCTTTGCAGTTCACATATTGGACTGCTCATTGCCAGGGAGATTTAAAAGCCATGGGTGTAGTCGTTGACACCCTGCAGCTGTGGGAATCTGGAAATCTGAATAAATTCCAGTGCTCTTGCTTCCTGGCTTGCCTGACCCCTGTTGAAATTGACAAACGTATGTGCCTTGGCAAAAAGGGCATCCGTGACCTCCTGGATACAATCGTGAGTGGAGGCTTGTGGGATCCTGCACAGGTCCCCTGTGGAGCCCTGGAAGGAGCCACTGCTGTAGAAATTGAGTGTGGTAGAAGCTTTAACTGCAGTTGGCAGTCGATGTCATCCGTGTTCCCATGGTGCCAAATCCTGCAGAAGGTGGCATGTGTGTGAGATCAGTTCCCTTGACATGCGCAGGCATTGGTGACATTGCTCACTTCTCGCTCATCTGCAGGTAGCACATGTGAAGTCTGTATACCCTGGGTCCAGTGATGCGCCTACGAACAATGGTTCCGTGCGGTTCATCCTCTGCGTGGGGAGGAGGCTCTTGGTCTCCCAGGCGCCTCCATCACATTCTTCTCCTTATTGTCTCCTGCCTATCAGCAATCAGGCAGACAACAAGATCACCAGGCTCCAGTTCCTGATGGTTTCCCCACTGCAGTATTAAAGAAAGAGATGCGAAGGTCAGCAGTTGTCTCTTAAGAACCACTGTTGGTCAAGTCACCGCCTGTGGCTGTCTCTCAAGGCCCATTAATGCAGCTGAAATTCCAGGATGCCACATGGATATCCAGGGTTTAGAGTTTGATGGCTCACCATGCCCCACTCAGCACTGCCTCATATGACCGAGTGGCGGCAGCGTCAGCCACTCAACTGAATCCTGAACTCTCATCTCAGGCGCAGGCATTTTCTTAACCTGGGCTCCAAGGCTTCGCGGTTTGCTTGCACCATGAGGGTGGCTTTTTAATGTCAAATGAAAAGTAATGCAAGGGACGAGGCGTGCACCTCTCCATCAGTGTTTGACGGCCGCCTGCCCCAACAGGATCCTTAGGCTTGCCCAGTCATGCAATGGTTCTGCAGCACCATGACACTCATTCAAGTTTGATGTGTGCACGCAAGGGGTGAAAAGTAGAGGAGCAATCACTGGCACTGAGGAATTAGTGCTGATTGAATGGGCATAATTGCTTGATTAAGCTGACTCCAAGCATGTCAATTGAGCTCAAGTTAAACACTCTCAGCTGTGATCAAGTGCTCATCTTTGACATGTTTTGCCATTAGCTCGGCTGTTTTCTTCACCTTCACCCCCATCCTGCTCCATGTGTTTGTGTTCAAACTTCAGTCGGTATTGCCATGACCCCACCTTGGCACTGTCGCCCTTGCCCCGAGGTTGACTTCTCCCACATCCCCCTTTGCACTGTTGCCCTTGCCCCGAGGTTGCCTTCTCATCCTACCCCCTTTGCACTGTCACCCTTTCCCCGGCACCACAAGCCAACTGCAGAGACTTGCCTGTGCCCCCTCACTGAATCCAAGGAGCTGAGATCATTGTGAGCTCTGCACAAAGTTGTATGCACTCACCTCTGAATTAACTTCAAAGTTGAGGTTGTCAGGTTCACATCTTTTAAAGGCAGTTGTAAATCAGCCCGTTGTGAAATCACACCGACGTGGGATTTAAATTTGGTGAGGTGGGATGGTTCCGACGTGTGGCCACAATAATTAGATGCAAGTTTATTACAATTAAGTTCCTAACATTCGTCAGTGGGAAACGCAGCCCACCATTGATGAGAGGAGGGGACCATCGCATCCAGGATTTACGTCATCTGGAAACATGACTAGGGCTTTCTCACGAGATTCTCTGATCTCGCCACTGAACATGCCCGCTGCAAAACGGAGGCGGAAAATTCCAGCCAATGTAATAGTTTAGGACTGAAGTCACATGCCAAGCAAACCAAGCAGGGATGACAGACTCCCTTCTCTGAAGGATGTTAGTGCATCAGTTGGATTTTTACAAGAATTTGATCGCTGGTGCAACCCCACAGATTCCCAGATTTATTGAATTTAATTTCACAATTTGCCATGGTGGGATTGGAACCCAACACAGCTAGTCCAGCACCATAACCACTAGGCTGACTATGTGTATTTAGTGTTGCAGAACAAAGGACTCTGGTTATAGTCAATGCATTTGTGATGGATAACAGAGGGCAGCAACTGGCAGCTTCGATCAGTGGCTATAATGGTTATGGATCAGTGAACAGGGAGTGGAGTTGAATTTCTATGGGGGTCTGCCAATCATCCACCCTAACTTTGGTGGAAGATCCACAGAGATTCAGACAAAGGACACAAATACAGTTTCTCTCGGTTTCTTCTGATCTTCCACAGAGGTCATGATAGACAATTAGGGGAACCCCGGTGGAAAGTCGGGACCATAAATGCATATAATGATTTCATCATCAATTGTAGCACTTCAACACTGACAACAGAAACATTTAAAGCTGGCATGGGAAGAGTTTCCTCTGTGAGCTGAATCTGAAGGAAACGCTTCCTTTATTTAGTGGCTTTATTTATTCATGTAGAGGCACAGATGGGAATGGAAAAAGGATGATTTGTGGTCCTGAGTGTACTTTTTGATCTTGTGGTTTTCAAGATTACCCAGCTTTAATGATGTCCTAAAAAAGTTGTGGCCTTTATTAGCTTTCCCAATGGGATCTGACAGAACAAGAACATCACAAAAGTTGTAGATTGGAAGAAGGCAGCAGACTTAAGTATCGTTTAGTGGGATGGCTTTCCTACAGTTGATGATGGTTTAAAAATCAGGGCTCAACATAAATCAGGAAAGTTATTTTTAGTTCTAAATCAAGCAGAAACTCAACAATATTATCGGGACCACAGTCTGGCGATGGCAGAAGTATGTTTCACCAAGTGTTCAAGCCAACTATAGAAGTTTAGCCTAATTTGGCAGTGGGGAGGAGAAGGACTAGTCTTATAAATGAGAAGAGAGAATTTTTTTTAGCACTGGCTAAGCAGACTGCAAAGAAACATGAATCTTCACTCCATTGGCTACTTAACCCAGAATATATGTCAAATAAAGATGAAATTGTAATCATTGTTAATGCACATTGCTCATATTTAGAATAGTGTTTTAAAAGAAAACACATTCCTAGAAAATCCACGTCATTTTCAGCACAATTTAAGGGGGCATAATATGAAAAAGTAACTTTCCTAGCAGCAAAATGGGGTGAAACAACTAATACGAAGTTTCAAGCCCAGAATTGATTGTCACCCAAATTCTCTTGGGCTTTTTGGTCTTTCCTGCAATTTGCCTGCCTGAGTCAGCTTAATTACATATTCAATGAGGGCCAATGCTTTTGCAGCTCTGAGTTTCCTGCTTTTACACATGCAATGCATTCGGCATTAAATTTGGCCCAATGTCACCATAGGTGCAATATAGCATCAACATAACTGATGTACTCTACCAGGGAACGTTCATTTAAGCCAATACGGAGAAGGCGCAAGCATTCACACCCCATTCCGCAGGCTCCCTGTCTTTGAATTCCCCATTCAACATGTATTATATGACCTTTAGTGTTCCTAACTGTTGGATAATTCTTTAGTAAAGTGTGTAGAAAAATTATAGGCTGGTAATGTATAAGAAAAACTTTTACTTTCGAAATGCATTACAGGTGCACCTATACTTTGAGTAATCTATGCCAATGAATACAATGCTTACTGATAATTTTAGTTTGATTAAATTTTGATCACTATAAAAACAGTGACTCTGCTGAAAAAAGAGACACATGTTGCTGAAGCATATCGTCCTGCACTCATCAGGACAAACCCAAGAATACCAAATTTCAAACGATCAAACAATTTATACAATAGGAGAAAAGGGCGCCTGACTGGTTGACAAGGCAAGTCTGATTAGCCAAGGCATTGCCATGGAGAAAGCAATAGGGAACGATAGGCCCCCCCCATGCTTCCAGGTAATTCAAAATAGGTGCAAGGCTTGAACATATTCCTTATGTTTGCAGAGAACAGGTTCCTGCATATGCATGTCACTTCTAGCAAGCGTAAATGTGCTCGATGGATTATCTTAAATTGTTTGTTAGTGGAGCTACTAGTGCTCTCAGGATTGTTCAACAAGTGCTGCCCTATTGCAGAATCACATCTAACAGTAGATGATTTCTTTTGGATTTTGCAACATGGGCTGGTTAAATACAGTCTGTAATGATTTAGCAAATGGCATAGCAAAAGTGTGTCCAATATCTTTAATATTATATAAAAGTGAGAATTTTATAGAAGTGACTAGACAGCCAGCAAGAGACCCGCGCAGCCTCCTCCTGGAAAAGCCTGCCATATTATGAGCCAGACAGTTGAAAGGTCACTGGCAGGCTTTTCACGGGATCAGGGCCCCAGGGGCAGGAAGTCCTGCCCATCTGAGAGTTGCTGGCCAATCAGAGGCTAGCAGCTCCTTTACTCAACAGCGTCACCAGAAAGGCAGTGGCTGTTGCGAGAAACACACTCACCGGAGGCCCAGGATCAAGGAGTGACCCAGGACAGAGGGAAGGGATAGCAGGATGGGGGTTGTGGGAGAGGGAGTTTTAGGGGGGCAGCAGCAAGGGAAGTGAGTGGCTTTCAGCAAGCCCCCTCTTTGCGATGCTGGGTCCTTGATCTGGAATTGATGCCTTTGAATGAGGGACCCCCCATCCCAGGGAAACCACAAGCAACCTGCACAGCTTTGCATGTTGTGCTCCCTGCGTGGTATCAGGCCCGCCCGCCATTGGGTTAATACCAGCAGTAGCGGGAAGAGGCCCTAAATTGGGCATTAATTGCCCACATAAAGGAAACAATTGGTGGCAAGGCCATCCATGGGCCTTCTCGCCATATATTTAATTGGAGTGGAGACGGGAAGGTTGCAGGGTCCCCGCCTGCCATCATCATACCCAATTAAATGTCCTCCCTGCCTTCAATCTCATCTCAGGGGAGGGCATTAAATACCACCCATAATGTCAATATGTGACATATGGATCGTCATTTTGAAGGCACAAAGGACTGGATTTTCCACTATTTTACCATCCAATGTTAGTGCATTAGCATATAAATATTCCAAAAATTAAAACTAAAGCAAAAAAATGTTGTCACCAATGCAGAGGAACAAAGACCTGGGGTTTTGCAGAGCTGCTTTTACTCTTCTTTCATAACTTTGCCAGAAATGCAGCAGGAATCCTACATACATGTGTAAATAGAATAACCACTGAAAGTGCGGTAGTTATGTCAGTGAAATGGGAGGAGCTTTGAAGAAGTTCTCAACCATGGGTGTATTTGGAAATTGCATTGTGTGCATGTAAAAAACTGTTAATGCATCGGGCAGATGGGGCATTTAGATGAATGCCTTGTCAGTGATAACCTGGCACTGATGCTGTAATGTACTGTACCACTTGACCAATTATAATTAACATGCAGCATTATTTTATCATACACTCAAGTTATCAAAGGCTTCTTCAGTACACCACAAACAATATCATAAAAACATGTAGGATAAGGCATAGGGTGGATTGCGCTTCAATTTAGTAACGTGATAATGGTTTAAGATAACATTAGAGCAATTTATCATTGTAATCTTATCCCAAGATACTTTCTGTCCTGCTTACAAACTCTAGTGCTTCAATTTTATTCTCAACAATAACTTTGATGGTGGCAAATGCCATGACGTACAGTGATATACAGCAAGCTTCCTGGATTGAATCATTTGCTTTGAACTGAAGCACTAATAGGTTTTATTTCATTGCATGCTATGGGGAAGTAGTGCATTATTATATGTACCCTTACAGCAAATGATAAGAGCACTCCAGAAATCAACCATTATCTTTGTATCTAGAGGGTAGAAAAAAATTAGATTACACGCGTACATATGAATTAGGAGCAGGAATAGACCATTTGGCCCCTTGAGCATGCTCCGCCAATCAATAAGATCATGGATCATTTGATTATGGCCTCAATTCCACATTTCGCCTACCCCTGATAACCTTTGATTCCCTTTTTAGTCAAGAATCTGTCTACCTCTGCCTTAAAAATATTAATTGAACCAGCCTCCACTACTCTCTGGGGGAAAAGAGTTCTAAAGATTCGTGACCCACAGACAAAAATATTCTTCTTAAATGGGAGGCCCCTTATTTTTAAACTGTGTCCCCTAGTTCCCACAAGAGGAAATATCCTTTCAGAATCCACACTGTCAAGTCCCCTCAGGATCTTAGATGTTTCAATAAGATTACCTCTCAATCTTCTAAGCTATAATGGATACAGGCCCAGCTTGTCCAACCTCTCCTTGTAAGATAATCCCACCCCCCACCATCCCAGATATCAGTTGAGTGAACCTCCTTGAACTGCTTCTAACATATTTATATCCTTTCTTAAATAAGGAGAACAAAATTTTACACAGTACAATTGGAGGAGCTTCAGCCCCTGACTTTGTCCAACAGGTAAGAGGTGCTTGCTACCTGTGTGGAAGACGTGAAGGACTGCAAGGTGGATGAATAGACTGACCATGGCACCATGGTGAAGGATGCCATTCAAGTGTAGGTAGTTAAGAGGAATGTGGTAGTGATAGGAGACAACATAGTCAGGGGGACAGGGGGACAGATACTGTTCTCTGCAGTCAAGAGTGAGAGTCCAGATGGCTGTGTTGCCTGCCCGGTGCCAGGGTTCAGGACATCTGCTCAGGGCTAGAGAGGAACTTGCAGTTGGAGGGGGAGGATCCAGTGGTCATGGGCCATATAGGTACCAACATCTTAGGTAAGGCTAGGGAAGAGGTTCTGCATGGAGAATCTCCATGCATAGAGAATCATTATTACCTGAGCCATGTGCAAATTGGTATAGGGTAAACAAAATCAGAGAGATGAATGCATGGCTTAAAGACTGCTGTGCGAGAAGTGGGTTCCGGTTCTTGGGGTACTGACACCAGTATTGGGGAAAGTGGGGCATGTACCATTGGGAACCGTGCTGGGTCCATGTGTTCTAGCGAGCCGTGTAACTAGGGAAGTAGGGAGGATTTAAAACTAAATAATAGGGGCAAAGGGTCAAATCTGGGGAGATGTGGTAAATCAAAGAATAGAGACAAGGCAAGAGAGAAAGATATAAATATGGGAAAGGATAAACAGACCATGACAGGAAGGGACAGAGTACAAATCAAAATCTAAATGAGCAGATAAGGCTAGAGGTTACAAAAATAAAGGACAAAACTAAAGGCTCTGTATCTGAATGCACGTAGCATTCAAAACAAAACAGGTAAACTGATAGCTCAAATAGAAATAAATAAGTATGATCTGATAGCCACTACAGAGACATAACTGCAGGAGGTCATAGATTGAGACCTGAATATTTAAGCAGACATGACATTAAGGAAAGGCAGGAAGCTAGGAAAAAGTGGATGGGTGGCTTTGTTAATTAATGATGGTATTAGCACACTAGAGAGGGATGACCTAAGTTCAGGAAACCAAGATGTATGACCGATAAATGATAATGGCAAGAAGTCAATTGTGGGAGTGATGTACCCACTCCCTAACCAGTACCCACACAGCATGTCAGAATATAAAAGAAGAAATAATTGGAGCTCATCAGAAAGATATTATGTTAATCATGGGGGATTTTAATCTCCATCTAGACTGGAAAAATCAGATGGGCAAAGATAGCCTAGATGAGAAGTTCATAGAATGTTTTCGGGATAGTTTCTTAGAACAGCATGTTCTGGAGCCAACAAGAGAGCAGGCTACACTAGACCTGGATTAATTAATGACCTCATGGTGAAGGCACACCTAGATAGCAGCGATCATAATATGATTGAATTTTACATTCATTTTGAAAGAGAGAAGAGTGGGTCTAAGACTAGTATTTTAAACTGAAATAAGGACAATTATGAGGGCTTGAAGGCAGAGCTAGCTGAAGTGAACTGGCAAATTAGGTTAAGGGATAGATCAATAGAGATGCAGTGACAGACATTTAAAGGGATATTTCAGAATATACAGAATAGATACGTTCCAGCGAGAAAGAAAAATTCCAAGGAGAGGATCCGCAATTCGTGGTTAATTAAAAAAGTCAAAGACAGTATCAAACTTAAAGAAAAAGCATATAATTTCATAAGGATGGTCAGAAGATTAGATAGAATATAAAAAATAGCAAAGAATGACTAAAAGATTAATAAGGAGGGAAAAAGTTACAGTACGAGAGAAAGCTAGCCAGTAATATAAAGACAGTTACTAACAGTTTCTATAGATATTTAAAAAAAAAAAGAGTTAACATAATGTGCATTGATCCCATAAAAAGTGAGTCTGGGGAATTAATAATGGAAAATAAGGGGATGGCAAATGAAGTGAACAGGTATTTTGCATTGGTCTTCACTATAGAGGATACAAATAACATCCAGGGATGGTCGTAAATCAGGAAATGGAAGGGAGGGCGGAACTCAAGAAAATTACTATCTCTAGGGAATTTGTACTGAGCAAACAGTTGGAAATGCAGGTTGACAAGTTCCTAGGTCCTGATGGACTTCATCCTGGATTCTTAAAAGAAGTGGCTAGTGAGACAATTGATGCGCTGGCTTTATTTTCCAAAATTCCTGGATTCGGGGAAGGTTCCATTAGATCGGAAAATAGTGAATGTAACTCCTATATTCAAAATAGGAAGGAGGCAGAAAGCAAGAAACCACAAGTCACTTAACTTAACACCTGTCACAGGGAAAATGTTAGAAGCTATTATAAAATACATTAAAGCAGGGCACTTAGAAAAGTTCAAGGCAATCAGACAGAGATTGTGAGAGGGAAATCATGTTTAACAAATTTATTGGAGTTCTTTGAAGAAGTAACATGTGCTGTGGATAAAGGGGAACCAGGGAATATACTATACTTAGATTTTCAGAAGAAATTGATAAGATGCCATATCAAAGGTGATTGTGGAAAATAAAAGCTCATGATGTAGGGGGTAACATATTGGCATGGATAGAAGATTGGCTAGCTAACAGGAAACAGAGAGCAGTTAAAAATTGGGTTGTTTCCTGGTTGGCAAGATGTAACAAGTGATATGTGACAGGGATCAGTGCTGAGGCCTCAACTTCTTACAGTTTACATAAATGACTTGAATGAAGGAAGCAAAAGTTTGGTTGCTAAATTTGGTGATGACACAAAGTTAAGTAGGAAAGTGAGAGTTGTGAAAAGGACATAAGGAGACTACAAAGGGATATAAATAAGTTAAGTGAATGGGCAAAGATCTGGCAAATGGAGTATAATGTAGGAAAATGTGAAACTGACAATTTTGGCAGGAAGAATAAAAAAGCAGCATATTTTCTAAACGATGAGAGATTGTAGAGCTGAGACTCAGGGGGATCTGGGTGTCCTAGTGCATGAATCGCAAAAGGCTAATGTGCAGGTATAGCAAGTAATTAGGAAAGCTAATAGCACGTTTTTGTTTATTGTGAGGGGAAATGAATACAAAAGTAGGGAGGATATGTTTCAGATATACAGGGCATTGCTGAGACAACATCTGGAGTACTGTGTACAGTATTGGTCTCCTATTTAAGGAAGGATGTAAATGCATTGGGAGCAGTTCAGAGAGGTTTACTTGACTAACATCTGGAATGGATGGGCTGTCTTATGAGGAAAGATTGGACAGGCTAGACTTGTATCCGCTAGAGTTTAGTAGGGTAAGAGGCAACTTGATTGCAACATATAAGATCTTGAGGGGTCTTGACAAGGTGGATGCGGGAAGAATGTTCCTCTTGTGGGAAGATCTAGGGGGTCACAGTTTAAAAATAAGGGGTCACTTATCTAAGACAGAGATGAGGAGAAATTTTTCCTCTCAAGAGGGTTATGATTCTTCAATACACTCTTCCTCATAAGGCGATGGAAGCAGAGTCTTTGAATGATTCTAAGGCAGAGGTGGATAGATTCTTGATAAGCAAGGGGGTGAAAGTTTCTTAGGAGTAGGTGGGAATGTGGAGTTGAGGTTACAATCAGATCAGCCATGATCTTATTGAATGGCGGAGCAGGCCACCAGGCCGAGGGGCCTACTCCCGCTCCTAATTCGTACGTTCATCATGTACTCTAGATGTGGTCTCACCAATGCCTGGTGCAACCGTAGAAAACATTCCTACTTTTATAAAAGCAAAATACTGTGGATGCTGGAAATCTGAAACAAAAACAGAAAATGCTGGAAAAACACAGCAGGTTTAGCAGCATCTGTGGAGGGAGAAACAGAGTTAACATTTTGAGCCTGATTATATGGCCCTTCTTCAGAGCTGAAGAGAAGTGGAAATGTGATGAAATTTATACTGTTTAAGGGGGGAATGGGGCAGGAGGAGCTGGATAGGCGGCCAGCGGTAGATGGGGACAAAAGAGGGATTGAAAAAGATGTCATGAGCTAAAGGACAAAAGGAGTGTTAAAGGTAGTGGTTAGCGCTAAAAAAAAGGTGCTGATAGTGGCATAAAGGTAATAAAACAGAATGTGATAATAACAGAACAAGGGTAGCACTGTGTGAAAGAACAATATGGAACAAGTAACAGTTAGCCCTGTCAGGGATAGGGTGGGGGGAGGGGCATGGTGGGGGGAAAAAAAGGATGGAAAATGAGATAGGAGGGGGGATAAAAAAAGGATAAAACCACGAATAAACAAATAAAAATAAAAACAAAATAAGTGGTTAAAAAATAAAAATGAATGTAGAAAAAAGGGGATAAAGAAGGGGGTGAGGATGGAGGAGAGAGTTCATTGCTGAAGTCAATTTTTAAGTCCAGAAGATTGTAAAGTGCCTAATCAGAAGATGAGGTGCTATTCCTCCAGTTTGCGTTGGGCTTCAAAGGGACATTGCAGCAGGCCAAGTACAAGCATGTGGGCATGAGAACAGGATGGTGTGTTGAAATGGCAAGCGACCTGAAGGTCTGGGTCATGCTTGTGGACAGACTGGAGGTGTTCCGTAAAGCGGTAACCCAGTCTACATTTGGTCTCCCCGATGTAGAGACCACCACATTGGGAGCAGCGAATGCAGTAGACCAAATTGAAGGAGGTACAAGTGAAGCGCTGCTTCACCTGAAGGAATTGTTTGGGCCCTTGGACAGTGAGGAGGGAGGAATTAAAGAAGCAGGTGTTGCACCATCCGTGATTGGATGGGAAGGTGCAGTGGGAAGGGGATGAGGTGTTGGGGGTGATGGAGGAGTGGACCAGGGTGTCTCGGAGGGAACAGTCCTTACAGAATGCTGACAGTGAGAGTGAGGAGAAGATGTGTTTGGTGGTGGCATCATGCTGGAGTTGGTGGGAATGGTGGAGGATGATCCTTTGAATGCGGAGGCTGGTGGGGATGAAAAGTGAGGACAAGGAGGGCCCAATCATGGTTCTGGAAGAGTGAAGAAGGCATGAGAGCAGAGGCGCGGGAGGTGGGTATGACATGGCTGAGGGCCCTGTCAACCACAGTAAGGGGGAAACCTCGGTTAAGGAAGAAGGAAGACATGTCAGAAGCACTGTTTTGGAAAGTGGCATCATCGGAACAGATGCGACGGAGGCGAAGGAACTGAGAGAATAGGATGGAGTCCTTACAGGGAGAAGGGTGTGAGGAGCTATAATTGAGGTAGTTGTGGGAGTCGGTGGGCTTGTAATGAATATTGGTGGACAGTCTATCGCCAGAAATGGAGTCAGAGAGGTCAAGGAAGGGAAAGGAAGTATCGGAGATGGACTGTGTGAAGGTTAGAGGGGTGGAAATTGGAAGCGAAATTGATAAATTTTTCCAGGTCTGGACAAGAGCATGAAGCGGCAATGAAACAGTCATCAATGCACCGATAAAAGATTTGTGGGAGGGGGCCTGAGTAGGGTTCCACTTACCCCATAAAGAGACAGGCATAACTGGGACCCATGTGGGTCCCCATAGCCACACCTTTTATTTGGAGTAAGTGAGACATGGGTACCCGCATGGATCCCAGTTATGCCTCTTTATGGGGTGTGTGGAACATACCTTGTTCCATTGCCACTCAGGCCCCACCCCTCACAGCTCTTCTTCCGGTACATCGATGACTGTTTCATTGTCGCTTCATGCTCTCATCTGGACCTGGGAAAATTTATTAATACCTGCTTCCAATTTTCACCCCCCCCATCACCTTCAAATGGTCCATCTCTAACACTTCCCTTCCTTTCCTTTAGTCTCAATTTCTGGTGATAGACTGTCCACCAATATTCATTTCAAGCCCACCAGCTGCCACAGTTGCCTTGACTAAAGCTCCTCACACCCTGCTTCCTGTAAGGACACCATCCTATTCTCTTAGTTACTTCGCCTCCGCCGCATCTGTTCTGATAATGCCACTTTCCAAAATGGTGCTTCTGACATGTCTTCCTTCTTCCTAATCAAGGTTTCCCCTCTACTGTGGTTGACAGGGCCCTCAGCTGTGTCCGACCCATCTCCCGCGCCTCTGCCCTCACACCTTCCTCTCCCTCCCAGAAGCATGATAAGATCCCACTTGTCTTCACTTTTCACCCCACCAGCCTCCACATTCAAAGGATCATCCTCCACCATTTCTGCCAACTCCAGCATGATGTCACAACTAAATCTTCCCCTCACCCCCACCGTCAGCATTCCATAGCGACCGTTCCCTCTGGGACACCCTGGTCCATTCCTCCACCTTATCCCCTTCCCATGCAATCGCAGAAGGTGCAACACCTACTCCTTTACCTCCTCCCTCCTCACTGTCCAAGGACCCAAACACTTCCTTCAGGTGAAGTAGCGCTTCACTTGTACCTCCTTCAACTGGTCTACTGCATTTGCTGCTCCCAATGTGGTGGTCTCTACATCGGGGAGACCAAACGCAGACTGAGTGACCACTTTGTTGAACACCTCCGGTCTGTCCGCAAGCATGAACCAGACCTTCTGGTTGCTTGCTATTTCAAAACACCATTCTGCTCTCATGCCCACAAGTCCATCCATGGCCTGCTGCAATGTTCCTGTGAAGCCCAACGCAAACTGGAGGAACAGTACCTCACCTTCCGATTAGGCACTTTACAATCTTCCGGAATTAACATTGGGTTCAATAACTTCAGACCATGCACTCTCTCCTCCATTCTCACCCCTTTTTTTAAAATCCCCTTTTTTCTACATTCATTTTTATTTTTTATCCACTTATTTTTATTTTTATTCATATATCTATGGTTTTGTCCCCTTTTTTATCCCTCCTTCTATCTCATTTCCCATCCGTTTTTCCCCCACCACTGCCCCCTCCCCCCACCCATCCCACCCCCATCTGTTACTTGTTCCATATTGTTCTTTCACACAGTGCTACCCTTGTTCTGCTATTATCACATTCTGCTTTCCTACCTTTATGCCACAATCAGAACTTTTTTTTGCACTAACCACTACCATTAACACTCCTTTTGTCCTTTAGTTCATGACATCTTTGTCAATCCCTTTGTCCCCACCTACCACTGGCCTTCTATCCAGCTCCACCAGTGTCACCACACCCCCCCAACCTTAAACAGTATAAATTTCATCACATTTCAACTTCACTCTGAAGAAGGGTCATACAGACTCGAAACGTTAACTCTGTTTCTCGCTCCACAAATGCTGCTAGACATACTTTTGTTTTCCATTCCCCTTGCAATAAATGACAACATTCCATTTGCCTTCCTAGTCACTTGCTGTACCTACAAGCTTTTCCTGATTCATGTACTAGGACACCCAGGTCTCTCTGTACCTCAAAGTTTTGCAATCTCTCTCCATTTAAATAATATGCTGCTTTTCTATTCTTTCTGCCAAGTGGACAAGTTCAAAATTTCCCACATCAAACTCCATCTACCAAATTTCTGCCCACCCATTTAACCTATCCAAATTCCTTTGCAGATTGCAGTGTTACAATTAAATTCTCATGCCAATTTTGAGGGTAAGTATTTGACTATTTTTTCAAATTAGGCGCAAGTTATTTTTAATTGATTTGAAATCGTGCTGTAACTAGACAAAGAAAAAGCAGTTCACTATTAAAGGTTAAATTTAAACAGTTGGATTACATAGTAGTTCTCAGCATGTGTTTATTTCTCCCGGATGTCTCTGAAGTCCTGATATGCTTTCATTGCATTCACCAGAAACCACCCAAGGGATAAATCTTGACAGTGTAGTCAGTAAGCTCTACTAAGTGATATAACTTGCAGTAGGGTCAATTATTTGCTCAAGATAATCGTCACAGTTTTTAACTTTTGTGCTTTACAGAAATCAGCAGAGACAATTTCCATCTATTTCAGTGGATCCAGATTCTCTTAAATAACAATGCTTCACAAAAGTTCAACAGATATGAAAATTAAATTGATTACTATTTCTCAAAAGAAAATGTAAAAACAGCATATGGAAGAAAATGCAGTGCAAAGAATGGGACGAAATTCTGTTGATATTTTGTGCTGTCCTTTAACTCACCCTTGCTATTTGATCTGCCATCTGAAGACGCCCATCCAGCTCCCGCCTGATTTGAGCTGCCTGCTCATCTGGGTTATCAAGCTGTAAATACAATAGAACAATTTTAAATTTGTATTGATTCACGGTCACTGCTGTAAAAAAGGAAATTAAGGACCCTGACCCAAGAAATTGGGTGGTTTTTGCCACTTCAAGTGATCTTGACACTCCAAAGTGGCATCCACAGTGTACGTGCACATTTCTGGGACAAATTGTTTCAAATGACACTTAGATACAGAGATAAGTACACATGTAATGAACATCTAACAGAAATATTCAGAGCAAGCAGATCATGATGCCAAATCAGCACGTAACCCTGATCTGAGGCTAGCGGTGCCATTTTGGAGGTCAACTTGCAGCCGACGCCCTCTCTTAACCAGGTACCAGGTAGCAGCAAGAACATCAACATTCTGGTGCATAGCCCCCCCGCCCCCCCAAATCCCCACACACACACACACACACACACACACAATGAGAGCCATGCTGTCATACAACATATGATAGAGCAGGGTATCAGTGTACTGACACAACAATTCCAATACATTTTCTGCTCTGGAGGAGCCTTGCACAACTTGGCAGAGAGAGTAATCAAAATTTGTGCTGGTCTGCTACAGACTGCACAACTTTATCATCATGAAGGGACCACCCTTGTCACCAGCTAAACGGCTCAGGAGCAGGAGGAGAGAACCTGAGGTAACCTAGACAGTCCCTTTCTGGATGGCCTGGTTGCAAAGAACTCATTCGAGAGTGATACTACAATTTCATATTTACCATCGATTCCACACATAGCTTTCCTCAGTAACTGACCATCATAGTGCCTGTTTGTCTACAAAGCAAAAATAAACACTACCACAAAAACATACCAAACCAAAAGTTATAAGCAAGATCATATATTTGCATACAAAAGTCAACTAATACGCCTCTTGCATTCCCTTAGTACCTGTCATCCATGAACCTTTACCTGTCCTTTTGAGTGCTAGCAGCTGCTGCATGGAAGGCTCCTGATTTTCAGTGGATAAAATTGCAGATGGCTTTGGAAGACAACCTTGAGCATCTCTGGGCCTCGACGAACTGACTGCAGACTGCACCATGTCGGCATGGGTGGCAGTGGTCTGGGCTGGCTGGCTAATGTGCAACAACAAGCATACTGGCAAAGTGGCACAAGTGGAAGGATGAATACTTGCTCCATGGAGCCATTGTCAGTGCCGTTATGATCTGGTTAGGGACCAGTAACTTTTTGTTTAATTCCAACCTCTGTAAAGCCTCCATACTCCTTGGCATTGTCCATAGGCTTTCTGGCAGGCTTTCCAATGCACCAAGCATTTTGTTGCACAGACCATCAGCATTCTTTTGTGGGTTGACGTTTTGAGTCCTCATGACCCTTTGACAGAACTTCCAGTTCTGTCGAAGGGTCATGAGGACTCGAAACGTCAACTCTTTTCTTCTCCGCTGATGCTGCCAGACCTGCTGAGTTTTTCCAGGTAATTCTGTTTTTGTTTTGGATTTCCAGCATCTGCAGTTTTTTGTTTTTGTTTTTATTCTTTTGTGGGTTGTCTGATTGAGGTCTTCAGCCAAGTCCTCTGCAGAAGAAAGCTTAGGTGAGCTGGCACCTTTGCTATTCCTGCCCCTAGCCTGGTTGCAAGCCCAGTCGTGCCCAGTGTCTTGCCACATGCAGATCCCACCTCTAATCTATCTTCTAAGATATGCTAAGTGTCAGTATCTGAGATGGTGGCCAAGTGTATGAGATCAAGTGATGGTGCCCTGTCTTCATTATCACTCTTCTTGGCTTCCTCCAACTGCCTGGTTAATTGTCTGAAGGGCTTTATTCCCCCTTGTGGATACAGGACATCTCTCTTCCTTTCTATGATCTTCACCAAAACTTCCAGTGCAGTGTCCGAAAACCTTGGAGTCCACGTTGCCCTGTTGTGCCATTCCTCACTCTTTTTCCCAGGTCAGATTCTCTTCAACCACAACTCTCAACATCTGCTTCAGCCAAAATACACCTACCTCCTCTTTAAGAGATGCAGGCTAGCTCTAAGTGATGATAGCCACCCAGGGTACTGGCTACCTGCTGGTGCAGCCAATGAACAATGTGGCTGCTGCTAGCTGGATGCAGAGCTTAAATGATAATGCAGCACAAAGTTAGCTTGCTGCCTGCATTACAAACACCAGGCACCCATGCCCATTTTTGGGGACTAATCGAATTTAGCCCTCCATGACTCTGAATTGTCACTGTTGAATTTTTTATGCTATGCAATGCTGCTTGCTGTGATTACCCTGACACTGGCTGCCCTTACACCAACAGTACATGAGTAGACAAGAATGTTAAACAAGAATTCTCTGGAACATTTCAAGACCCATAATCATTACTCTTATGACTCACAGGTTGAGAAAAATTATACTATTCAGAATTTAGTAAAAGCTATTGAAATATTTTTCTTTGAATATGATTTCATAATGCAACAATGATACATTTTTACATTTTTCATTGCAAGGGGTATTTTCTACATGGATGGGCTAACAGTTCCCAGTTATATCCTGACATTAAAATGCAGGGAACTGTTTTTCCAAGGGTAAGAATGTAATCTTGGACCAGAGTATTTGGCTCAAGTTCCAGCGCCAGAGATTAAGCTATTATCAATGCCAAGGGCTTAGTTTTCCCTCTATTAACAAGTAGAAAATCAGTATGACTCAGCTAATGCAAAGGAAGGAAAGAAAATGGAGCATACACTTGGCCCCAGCTTGTTTCAAGTCTGTGGCTTTGAGATTTGGTGTAGAGTGCTGTCACCAAACCCCTATGTGATTAAGCCAGAGGAGGAATTAAATTAAACATTGTGGGGTAGAGTTCCTGCTTTGGGTGGAATCAGTGATTACAGAGCAAATTGAGCCAGTTTTGGAAAGTGCTACCATGCCCCCTTCCCTTCCTGGATTTCCACTCAATATTTTTTCAATATCGGTGAATGCAAAATCTGCTCTAAACCAATACAACTGAGTACTGTTTGCGTTTTGTTTTTAAAAATCTTTCCTACATATATTCAAGAGTGATCTTTTAGAGAAGTTTGATTAAAATGGACAAAAATTAGTATTTTTAATCAGCGTCAAACATTCTCAAAGAAGGCCCTGCCCACAAAATTGGCCATGCCTCTAAGGGCTGAACAACACTCTGAAGGCCACCAGGAATAACTGCAACTTTGGTGTTGGTCAATCTCACATCAAGGACTACACCATCGACAAGGTGGGATTTGAACTTGTCCCAAACTTGTAGGCAGGGCCTTCTTCCAGCATGATGCTTTTAAAACTAACGCAAAATAAGACAGAAAATCAAGTTGCACTGAATGCTAACTGTGCTTAAAATTCCATCTTTTGCCGTTTACGCCAATTTATGCTGATAAAACTAGCACAAGTAATCAGAATGTCCAGATTTTTCAAATTTAAAAATGGATATCATTGAAATACCCTGAGAAAGAATTCTACTGTTTTCTGCTCACAAATGTAAATTACATCAGTTATTCCCCCTTCTTAAAATGATTTTAAAACAATTCCCACCACCCTTTACAGGGCATCATGATTCAGTTTTTTCCGCTAACAGCATGAGCAATGTATAATGATGATGTACTGATGCCTAATATTTGTACTTCAATCAGCTATGCTAATTGTTTTCTATAGTCCTAAAGGCAGTTATTTGTTGTACTGTAATGACTTGACGTACCAGACAGGTTTCTACTAGAAAGCCCCCCCACCCCCCCGGATTACCTGCATTTAGGGCTCGTTCGCCAAGTGAACAATCAGGTGTAGCCAAGTGGTTATGGTGCTGGGCTTGTAACCCCAAGATCAAGAGTTCAAATCTCACAATGGCAAACTGTGAAACATGTAACTTCATCTGAAACAGATGGAAACAGGTTTGTACTCGAAAGAGTATCAAGAGTTCAAATCTCACAATGGCAAACTATGAAGCAATGTAACTTAATCTGAATAGGAACAGATGGAAACGTGTTTGTACTCGAAAGAGTTACAACAATCTGGTTATTCCCCTCTGTGATAGCGACTCCAAAAACAAGTGGGTACCTAATAGGCAGTAGGAAAGATATATCTTCAATCACTACATTTACATAATTATATTTATCAAAAATCTCAAAGGGCAGCTCTTTTAGTTTTGTTTTACAGATGTTAACAGAGACTTCATCAGAAATGTATGAAGGAGATTTGCAACCAGGGTGACTGATGTGCCAGTCACTTGCAGGGAGCTTATTCTATTAAATGCATAATTTCCCCCTACAAAACCAGTCAGTCTGGCTCTGCTATCACACGGTGTTTCTTCAGAGCAGCTGCATTGGTCAAAGGTAATAATCTCAAAAGGCAGCTGTCTAATTTCTCTCCATAAACCCACTTCACCCTCACTTATCTCGACATCCCCAAATGTTAACACACGGTAACTATCTTCTGGCTGTTGATGGCAGCTAGGGCAGTGATGGGGTGCTCCTAGGCCATGCTTATGTCTTGGGACAGGAAATCCTGGACATAACATTAGAAGACAACTTTGGGTGCCCTGCTCCTGTCTGAGGGTGTGAGAGGGACAGGGAAATCGGTCCTTTGTTTTATATGCAGCTGCACTGTACCCGGTGAAGCCATTTTACCATCCATCCTCTAACACTCCAAATAAATCAATCTTCTTATTGATTTAATAATGAAAATTGCTAATGCAATACACCTGACACTCATGAACAAGCACGAATGTTTGGATCAGGTTCAACTTGGTCTCACCTTTACAGGGAACAAGATTTGAGGAGTTAGGAAGCAAGACTTATAAGCTGATAATTGCCTAAATCTGTAGAAATTAATTTATGTAAACATGACTCAGACAAACTACACAGGGCAGTCAACCCACACAGTAAGCTTTACATAACATTAGGAATTCATTAAATGTGTCATCCAGGTATTGTACTTCTATCATGAGCAAGTACTTTTGTTTCCCTTTATAAGAATAAAATGGCAATGATGTCAAGCTTACAAATTCCTAATAAAGTAAAATTGGTGAATCTATGAGCAAAATATTGAAAGATAGAGGCAAGCTAGTGTTTAATAAGGTTGAAGTGTAACATACTGCGAATAACTCACATAAACACACCAAACTGCCCACAAATTGACCTTAAAACCTAGTGTGTTCACTTCTCAAGCAGTTCTTTTGTTGACTTGAATGTTTAAATAAGTGCAGCTTACAGCCTTCCCTAGCCACCCACTGATACTAGGCCACAGCAGCTTCCAAGAGCCACTGACTAATACCGCTCAGCACCTCCGCCTTTTTTGAACATTGTAATGAACTTGTTTTCCTCTCAACATCCCTTTGATTGTTGATTATGCTCCTCTGCAAGAAGAAAACAAGTTATTTGATCTTTTTGACCTACATAAAATCATTAGATCATAAGAAATGGGAGCAGAAATAGGCTGTCCGGCCCATCGAGCCTGCTCTGCCATTCAATAGGTCATGGTTGATCTGATTATGGCCTTAACTCCACTTTCTTGCCTGTCCCCCAAACCTTGACTGCCTTGATGATCAAAAATCTGTCTAGCTCAACATTAAACATATTCAATGACCCAGCTTCCACGGCTCTCTGGCAAAGAGGACTCTAAAGACTAAAGACCCTTTGAAAAAAGAAATTCCTCCTGATCTCCATTTTAAGTGGAAGACCCCTTATTTTTAAATTGTATCCCATATTTCTAGGCTCCCACATGAGAGGGGACATCCTCTCAGAGTCTACATTGTCAAGTCCCCTCAGAGTCTTATATGTTTCAATAAGATAACCTCTCATTCTTCTAAATTCCATTGAGCAAAGACCCAAGCCATTCAGCCTTCCCTCATAAGGCAACCCCTTCATTCCAGGAATCAGCCTAATGAACTTTCTCTGAACAATGCAAGAATACCCCTCCTTAAGCAAGGAGACCAGAACATTAATTCCTCATTTATATATATATATATATATATATACTTTTTTTATTAATGTAATCTCATATTCCTCTCCGTCTTCAATTGCTTTAGTTATCCTTTGCTGGTTTCTAACATGTTCACAATCTTCTGGGCTACCTTTAAACTTTGCAACATTGTATGTCTTCTTTTAATTTGGTATCATTCTTAACTTCCTTAGTTAGCTACAAATGGTACATCCTTCTCATAGCCTTTATTCTCAATGGAATATATCTTTGTTGAGAGTTATGAAATATTTCCTTAAACATCTGCCAATGTTTCTTTACCCTCTTTAACACATTACATATTAAACGGCAGATGTGACCAAGACAGATCCCAGAGATTTCTCAGCAATCCACCAGGACATCAGTGAATCACAAAATCACAAAAACGAGAGTCACAAAATCTCGTTAGAACGCTATCTCCCTCACAAGGGATTCTACACTTCAATGGAATCATTCCAGATTTGCACTAAGTGCGGTAGAGGGCAGGAAAAATAACGTTTTACCTGCCGGCCGCAATGGCAGGCTTTCATGCCATATCGTCCCAATCCCGCTTCATTAATATTCCCAGGAAACAGATCGTTTCAATGGCGGACAGGCTCTCATTTGGCTGCCACCACCTCACCGCTTCCTCATGCCATATTTAAAGTGCAGCCATGCACACGCCTCTCAGTGCTTCGAGTCCAGGGTTGTTGCACAGAAGACATGGCCCTGAAATGCAGCCCCCTGATTCAATGACATGTCCCTGGAGCACCTTTTGGATGCCGTAAAGGCCTGCCATGGTGTCCTCTACCCCCGCTCTGGCCGCAGGAGATCCAGCAATCTTACCACTCCAGCTTGGTAGGCGATGGCAGTGGTGATCAGTGCCAGTGCTACCCAGAAGAGGTTGGCCATCTAATGCAGAAAGAGGATGAATGATCGGGGCAAGGCAACATCTCATCACTCTAAACTCACATACTCAAGCCTGTCACACATTCACTGGCATCTCACTCACTGCCAACTCAAGGGACATCATCACTCACTGTCTCACACATAGCCTCACATCTCCATCTGGCCTCATCTCCTTTGGAAATTGCCTCATCAGCCCTCATCACCTTGAGGCCACTTGCACATATCAACATGTGCCACCACACACACCCTAGGATACCCCACTTCCCCAGTAGAGCCTCGCCCTGCAGCTCTTCCCTTGAGGCCACTTCTCCTTCTTCCCCAAACAAGCCCTAGCCCTGCAGCCATTGAAAAGCCACTGCCTTATGGCTGGTCTGGTAGGTAGAGACCCCCTAAAACTGATGTCTGTGAAGCCTGGTACTGATGACCACGACTGCTGCCCAAAGTAAGGCTGGCAAAGAAACCTCAAAGTCCCGGGTGAAATGCAACTCGCCAGGTACAAGTCGCTTATGTACAATTGTGAAATATGTCGGCGTGATTGGATAATCTAGTGTGGGGGGATGATTCTGGCGAAATGGACTTATAATGATATGCAGATGCATTGCAATGAAGTTCCTGATGTTTGATGGCGGGAAATGTGTCCTGCCACTGAAGGGAGAAGTGGCCTCAGGCAAGGGAAGAGGCTGCAGGGCTAGGGTAGTACTGGGGAAGTGGGGTATCCCAGGGTCTGTGTGGGGGCACAAGCTGATATGTGCAAGTGGCCTCAATGTGATGAGGGCTGCTGAGACAATCTCCAAAGGAGATGAGGCCAGATGGAGATGTGAGACTGTGTGTGAGAGAGTGAGTAATGATGTCCCGTGAGCTGGTAGTGAGTGAGATGTCAGTGAATGTGTGACAGGCTTGAGCGTGTGAGTTTAGAATGAGATGGTTGCCTTCCCCTAATCATTCATCCTCTTTCTGCATTGGATGGCCAACGTCTTCTGGGCAGAGCGGATAGTTGCAAATGGTTTAATGATGTCGTGAAACCGATTTTTGGCCTTCTCACCATATTGCCTGTTCATGTCGTCAAACACGCCTGACGTCAAGGGACACAGAAAATTCTGCCCTTTACTTTTGAAGATCTAGCCTCTGAATTTCCTCAAAAGCTGCTCTGAATTATACTGTCTTAATGACTCCTCGCCCCCAATGGTTCAATCTCTTCTCCTGAGACTGCGTTCCAAGGGATTCACAAAATTGCCCTCCTGCTGAGTGCCTCTAATTACCCACACACTTCCAACTCATTTACAGACTGCTAGTTTCACTAAGCTGGCACTTGCCCTGAATTTCTCCAAACACCAGATTCCCGGCTGCACTGAGCTATAAATAGCTCCTAGGGCTTCTTCTGAGTCCTAACCTTCTCCAACATGGAACCAATGGCCTTCCGCATTTCTCAGCTTCCCAGGACTTCTCTGAGTCCTAACTGCCTGGAACCTGCTAGCGGCCTCTCTGTGTACTGCAAACCACATGAGGTCCAAACTTCAACTGTCACCCTCTCCCAGCAAACATACAGAAAATTTGAAACCAGAGAACCTTCTTAAGCTCCAACCATCTCCATGATGATGTAGTCTTTCAGGGTTCAATCAGTACTTTTGAACTAATTTTGGTCTAATTCCCAAAACAAAACATCTCCTTGGACTGCACTTCTTTGCAAACAATGCAGAGATCACATCTCCAGTTCTCTAGATAAGTAAGTCCACCTGCTGTTTTAGGGCTCCACTTCTTCTACTCTGACTCTATTAAACAAACATGGGCAACCTTCTGAACTGCCATTTTCGTTTAGGTGTTCTGACAATCTCTAGAGCCCAGCATTTTAGTTACCTTACCTTCACAACAACAATCTTTGGAGAACTAAACATTATCTCTAAAATATTAACATTAACCATGAAGTAGATATTCAAAATGTGAAATTCTATCATGTTATGATCACTCCTACCTGTCACTTTAACTAGTTATTAATTAATCTTGTCTCATTGCACACTGCAGGTCTGAAATAGTCTGTTCCTTGTTCCCAGAGTGCATTGTTCTGAGAAACTGTCCTAAATACACTCTATGGACACATCCTTCAGGCTACCTTTGCCAATTTGATTTGCCCAATCTATATGAAGATTAAAATCTCCCACAATTATTGCAGTACCTTTCTTGCAACTCCCCACTGCCCGTTATTTCTTGATTTATACTCTATCCTACAATGTAACTGCTGTCAGGAGGCCTATAAACCCCTCCCACGAGTGACTTCTTTCCTTTGGTATTTCTTATCAAAACTGTTACTACAATATGTTCTTCTGAGCCACAATCATTTCTCACCACTGTACTGATCTTATCCATTACTAACAGAGTCAGCATACCTACTTTTCCTTGCTTCCTATCTTTCCAAAATGTCTAATACCTTGAATATTCAGGTCCCAGTTAAGATCACTTTGCAACCCTATCTCTGTAATGGCTATCATATTATGTTCATTTATTTCTATTTGTGCTCCTTCATACATCTTGTTATGAACGCTAAATGCTTTCAAGTAAAACACTTCCAAATCTATCTCCCACTTCTTGTCACACTCTGGTTATCATTAACTGCATTGCTACCCTTCATTTTCCTTTCCAAATCTCCCCTCACGTGAACCCTCCCCCGACCATTAGTTTAAAGCCCAGATTCAATATTCTGGGAGGGAAGGGTAATTGCAAAACTGGTTTCAAAATGTATATCTGCAGATGAGGAAACACTTCAGGCTTGCATAAAATCAACGATTTTCCGTTTATCCGGAATAGTGAGACTGAAATATCTCTTAAATTTTAAATGTTCTGTTTGAACAATATTCAGTTATTAATAACAACTTGCATATATAGTTCTTTCAATGTCTCAAAGCACGTAACAGAGACATATGAGAAGGGTTGACGAAAAGAGTTCATTTTAAGGAAGGTTTTAAAAGAGGAAACAGAGATAGAGAGCCTGGGGTCATAAGTAGTTGAATGATTTAAGAGGCAAAGTCAAAGGAATGCAGAATTCTGTGCCATTTGTAAGGCAGGGGGCAGGAGGCAAAGAGATATTGTGGGGCTTGGCCATGAGAAATTTAAACATAAGGATGAGAACTTTAAATTGGCACTTCCACTGCCCTGCTTTTATAAATAATGAATATATTTACATACCTTTACATGAAATATTAACAAAAAAGATGCTCAGGCATCTCCGGATACAAAGCCTGTGCTAAACATATACCTCAGCTCAAGAAACTGCATGTAGAAAACTTAACATTTTGTTTAATTATAAGAACAAATCCATCATTCCTTTTAAGTTGCTTTTTCCCTTCTTTTAGATTTGACACAGGTCAGGTGGACTGGCTAATTGCTCTCTGTAAATGCTACTGTGAATTCAATGGCAGGTAATGCTAAGGGCAGTCTAGGTAATTTACCATGAATGTCAGCTTACTTCCTTGTGGAAAAAGGGCTTAATCAACTGTCTGATCAAGAAATCTCTGTCCTTTAGGAAATCCTTTAGGAAGTGTCTTGTATCGATTTCCCAAAATTCATCACCAAGCCTTTGTGATTAATGCACTCATTTAAAAAGGGACTACCCTAATAGTTTAATGGATAAGTTACCTGGTCTAGTGCTATGCAGTACGGAATAGGATGACCATTGCTTCAATCCCTAGTCGATGTAATATAAATCCAACTTTTCCAGGTTTAATACCAGTATGCATTCATAATTCTTTATACAACTACTGTGTGTCAACTTTGCTTAAATTTTGATAAATAAATGCTTTCTTAGTGGCATGATCAGGGCAGAAATCTTGTATATGATGACAAATGGTTCATTTGTTGCTCATGTATTTCTTCGAGTTGTTTCGTGTATTTCTTTGTGTTTACATTTATAACATCCTAATGCATATTAACCTTTTGTATCAAAGAATGATTTTTAACGTGCCAACCTGTATCCATAGTTTTGAAGCTTGGTGATACGAGTTTGGGTAAGACTAAGGCCAGGATTTTCCAGCCCCATCGTGGCAGGATCTGCTGGGGGAGATTCGGCGGTCCAGCCAAAAATCTACTGACTTTCGGCAGGACTGGACGATCCCGCCGGCAGGCAGGGTGGGTGGGAAATCCTGCCTTAAAATATTATCTCAAATCCAAATGTTTCAGTGTGTGGCAAACTGCGTTACAATAGTTGACTCTGTACAAAAAGTTATTTTTAACTATCCAAATGCAATGGAAAAATAATCCTTGTTGCTTTCACAGAATCATGTTCAATGATGGTAGAGTTAAGTCAGGGAATAGATGGTGCTGAAAGTTTGGCAATTGCTTCTACTCTCAGTTACCAGTTATCACTCTAAAACAATAATGTGTAGCACATCTATAGAGAAGTGCAGAGGGTGAAGAATAAAAGAAAGAATGAGGGTAAAATCACAACAAATAACAAAGCATATTGCTTTAAAAACATTTAGAGATTCAAGATGCTTAACGTGGGTCAGCCGTACTGTCAAGGCAACTACTGGGGAGAAGCTTCGTGCTTCCCATTGTGTGAGTGAAACATCAGTCAAATAAAAATGAGGCCCAAGAGCCAACATTACCGGAGTTTCAAATTCTCTGCAGAGGATGAGTTTTGCACTCAAGTCACTATTCAATTGCCCAAAACCCACCAGAGTTAAAATTCAGGTCATTGCTTTGAACTAGTGAGATTTTTAGATTGCATAGCTCGAGCTTGTGTGAAAGGGATGTCAGTACATCAACGATTGCAAGCTTCAGTGATTATCACAAAACTCCAAATAATCACCTTGTAAACATTCAAATTTCTTTAAGTCTCAACTGTCTTGATGTCAAAGATGCTGACATTGTATAATGGAGAAAAGCAACACATCCATTATATACACTGCATATTGCCTATAAAATGTATAACATCAGGTCAAATTTCCATAATGGTTCTCCTGATCTCCTGCCTTAACTTTGGTAGATGATCATTAGTGGAAACTTTGCAGATACATATAAATGGCTAATTATGCTGTTTTTCCAGTTTCAACCATGGAAATTTCAGGCATGCGTTTCAAATTAAAGGATATCTATGTTTCCTAAAATTACATTAAATCCAAATTTGAAAGAAGACAGTTTAAAAAAAAGTCTAAAACAATACTGGCTGAAAGAGTGACTCTTGGTATCTTCTTTCCCTTCCAAATCTATTCAATCACACAGCCCAACCACCCATTTCATTGTAACATTTAGCTCTTTGGTTTATGTTGTTGAAATGACCTAATGCTTTTATGTTCATAGTTACAAATTTTGTTATTGCGCATCTTATACGCTTTGCTGAATGCTTATTGTTACGCTTCTTTTTGCCTTCTTAAAAATATCATACAACCATGTATTTATTCTGTACGTCTTCAGTTTTACAATGAGAGAATTTCTAAGTTCAATTATCAAGAAATAACTCAAGTGCAATGTTGACCTGGAAAGCAAGAATTGGCTCTAAGCCAGTCATTAGATTTCTGGAATGTATAATTCTCTACAGCTTAGACTTTGAGATTCTATACATCTCCTCAACAGTTTCTGATCAAGACATCAATCAAATTCATGGCTCTAATCCGTAGGGTTTACAAAAATTATTTTGGCCAAGAGGTGAAAACAAGTGCTAAATAGGTGTAATACTAATAGGACATATTTGTTCTGGATTTAGCATGCAAATTTGGTCTTAATTGCTGATTACCATCATTTGAATTTGCCTGTAAGTGCTAACCATGCAGTTGCAGATTTAGCACCCAAGCACTGATTGGACACAATTTTCATAGAGCATTACACTTACTCACTTCCACTGAAGGCGTGGAATTTGCTGGCTGACACAGCGAGATATTTCAGGATGGCTCAAAGTCAAGTGACGAGTCACAGGGGACATAGGTTCTTGGACACAGCACTGGAGATTCTGATGCAGGAGGGATGTCCTATACCAACAATGGGGAGGCGGGGGGGTGAGTGGCAGGGAAGGACTGTGCCTTGCCTGTCTACTGGCCCTCTGTCCTGGCTGCTCTGCCTGGCCTCATGCCCTCCTATTCCTCAATCAATCATCCTTTCTCTTTGTGATTTCTATCAGGTAGAATAGCGCGATAATTACTCTGTTTAGGCGAAATCCTTAGAGAAGTTTGGGGATAAAATGTTGATAATGTTGGTGAAGTCCTGACAAATTGTCCCAAGAAAGTCTTCTGATGGAGTTCAAAAGTCCTCTTCAAACCTCCAGCAACGAGGTAAAACATGATATACCTTGCAATCCTCTTCAATGAACTGTTTACTTCCGATAGTTAGTCACTGTTAAGTCAATCGCTTTCCTGCAAAATACTGTGTAGCCTCCTTAATGAATGCTAGCAGGCAATTTAAATGGCAATCATCCCCTTAACCATCCTCCAGGCAGCAGTTCCTAATGTGTGCTTCTATTCCTTTACCAAGCTGGCATCTCGCACAAAATGTGGGCTAAACCAATGTTTCAGTTTAAGACCCCATTTTGGCCACTGTGGAGGTGCTTTTCCAGTTTTCTGGAAAAATCATGCTCTAAAGCTTTGGCCAACCACAGCAAGAGACTTCGGTGACAATTTTTGTCTGCATACTGCCACATTCACTCTCAAAAAAACAAACTAGTAGACAGTTTTTAAGAGAAATCTTATACTCACTGATCTCCTGCTGAAGTACACCTAACCCAAAAATCGACACAGTTGAAACCAAAGAAATTAATTTCAAAATGATTGTGACAGTCAGTTTTAAGATTCCTGAAGCACAATTTTAAATACTGATTACCAGCTTAATACCACACTTTAGCATAGATTTGATGCAGCAAGTAAAGTTGACATTAGACGCAAATGGGCAGAGGCATGCATCGATCAATACTTTTGGCACATTAGGCCATAAGTTGCTGTCAAAATAATAGAGTAACTGTGCCCTTTAATGATGTGGTAAAGTGTTAATTATCACCAGTGAACCTCTCTAGCACTGAAAATTAACTATTACTGGGGTTGGGTCTCACTACTTCAAGTTTTAATTGTGAAGATTTAAAATAATGTAACATTTTAATTTTTTTTTGCTTTTTCTTTCTGTGTCAATAATTTTTTCCTTATTTGAATCCTTCTTACCCTCCCTTTATTTCTCTTTCTGTACCTGGTAAGACATTCAATTCATCCGCTGTAATTTACATTTCCTTCATCGTCCTTGCATTGTTAATTTTACAAGCCTTCAATCTGATTTGTTAAGGAGATACACAGTCGCCTGCCCTGATCACTCAGGTCCCAGATGCCTGCTTCCCTCAATGCAACGTGATCAGCTTGCACGTTCAGCAATGTGTCACATAAAAATCTTTATAAGCCTAAACATGCAAGGGCAAGTCTAAATGGTAGCAGGTGGTGTTAGATACTCTGCTTCACCACAATCTGGCCCATTAGTCCAGGTTTTGAGAGATAGCCAAAAATGGAGTTTGCTCACCAATAGTGCAAACACATCTAGACCAACAGCTCAGGTGTAGATTGCATCAATTTTGTATTGGGAGTTCCTCCCCTTGATTTGAAAAGGCTACAGATGCTAGGAAAGCTTGCCTGAGAGATTGGCCTCTCACGCACTTGGCCGGGAAATGGAAAATCTGGTGAGTGAGGAGTTTTTAAAGGGCCATGGCTCAATATTAAACAGCAAACTATTTTCTTCACAGCAAAATGAACCAATGTTGCTCACAACATTAGTGTGACTGGTGGGCAACAGCACTCATTTTGATGCTGTAGAATTAGGTGCACGAAAAGAGGTGGGCCCAATTTGGGGCTGAAAACCATTCTCCAGTAAAAATACAGTTCCACTGCATCTTGAACTAAATCAATGCAGTCGCCCTGTCCCTGGTTGCCGATAAGGAAGATGAGGGGCTGGAGAGCTGCAAATGTTACAACTTTGTTCAAAAAAGGCTGTAAGGATAAGCCCAGAAACTACAGGCCAATCAGTTTAACTTGGGTGGTGGGAAAACTTTTGAGAAACAAAAATCTGGGACGAAATGAATAATCACTTGGAGAAGTGCAGATAAATTAAGGAATGCCAGAACAGATCTGTTCAAGGCAGATCATGGCTAACAAATTTGATTGAGCTTTTTGATGAGGTAACAGGGGGTTTGATGAGGATAATGTGGCTAATGTATAAATGGATTTCCAAAAAGCATTTGATAAAGTGCCATATAATAGGCTTTCCAGCAAAGTTGAAGCTCATGAAATAAAAGGAAGTGGCAACATGATATGAAGTTAGATCAATGACAGGAAACAGAGTAATGGAGAACAGCCATTTTATGAACTGGAGGAAGGTTTATACTCAGGTTCCCCAGGGGTTGGTGAAGTACGACCATTGCTTTCCATAATCTATATTAATGGCCTCGACTTGGAAGTACAGGGCACTATTTAAAAATTTGCAAGTGAAACAAAAGTTGGAAGCACCGTGAACTGCAAGGAAGATAGTGATAGGCTTCAAGAGCCATAGATAGGCTGGTGGAATGGACAGAAATGGGGCAGATTAAATTTAACGCAGAAAAGTGTGAAGGGATGCATTTTGTAGGAAGAACAAGGGCAACCAATATAAAATAAAGTATGTAATTCTAAAGGAATGGCAGGAACAGAGAGACCTAGAGGTACATGAGCAGAAATCGCTGAAGGTAGCAGAACTGGTTCAAAAAGTGGTTAAAAAGGCATATGGGATCCTGTTTTTTACAAATATTTACAGGCATAGAACACAAAAGCTAGAAGTTATGATGAACTTTCATAAAACACTGGTTTTGCCTCAACTGGTGTCCAATTATTGGCACCACACTTCAGGAGATCAGAGTGACTGTCCTTGACAAAGTGGCATTTGACCGTGTGTGGCATCAAGCAGCCCTTGCAAATTTGAAGTCAATGGAATTAGGGGGAAAATCTCCACTGGTTGAGTCATACCTGGAACAAAGCAAGTTGTTGTGGTTGTTGGCCAATCATCTCAACTCCAGGACATCACTGAGGGAGTTCCTCAGGGAAGTGTCCTGGGCTCAACCGTCTTCCAGGTGATTTTCCATCATCATAAAGGTCAAAAGTGGGGATGTTCACTAATGGTTGTACAATGTTCAATACCATTCACAACACCTCAGACATTGAAGCAGCTCGTATCCACATGCAACATGACCTGAACAATATTTAGGCTTGGACTTATAAGTGGCAAGTAACATTCACACCTCTAAAGGCGATGACCATCTCCAACAAGAGAGGATCTAACCACTGACCTTTGATATTCAGTGGCATTACTATCACTGAATCCCCCAACATCAACATCCTGGGAGTTACCATTGACCAGAAACTTGAGTAGACCAGCTATATAAATACTGTGGCTATAAGAGCAGGTCAGAGGCTGGGAATTCTGCAGAGAGTAACTCAGCTTCTGACTCCCCAAAGCTTGTCCACAAGTCACGAGTGTGATAGAATACTTGCTACTTGCCTGGATGAGTGCAGCTCCAACAACATTCAAGAAGTATCCCGGACAAAGTGACCTGCTTGATGGGCATCCCACTCACCACCTAAAACATTCATTTGCCGCATCACCAATACACAGTGGCAGCAGTGTGTACCATATACAAGATGCAATGCAGCAACACGCTAAGGATCCTTCGACAGCACCTTCCAAACCTACAACGTCTACCACCTAGAAAGGCAAGGACAGATGCATGGAAACACCACCACCTGCAAGTTTCCCTCCAAGCCACACACCATCCTAGCTTGGAAATATATTGCTGTTCCTTCACGGTCATTTGGTTAAAATCTTGGAATTCCCTTCCTCTTAGCACAGCAGGTATACTGTTTTTTAATATTCGTTTATGCAATGTGGGCATCATTGACTAGGCCAGCATTTATTGCCCAGTTCTAACTGCCCTTGAGAAGGTGTGGTGTACTGCCTTCTTGAACCGCTGTAGTACATATGCTGTAGGAACATTCACAGTGCTGTTAGGAACCTACACCAGGTGGACTGCAACAATTCATGAAGGTGGTTCACCAACAACTTCTCAAAGACAAATAGGGATGAACAACAAATGCTGGCCTTGCCAGCAATGCTCGCATCCCTTGAAAGAATAAAAAAAAGGATTTGAAGCCTTTAGGGAGACCCTTTTGATCCAGAAAACATTGACAAGAACAGTTGCAGTGATGAGGGATTTCAGTTATCTGGATAGATTGATGAAACTGGGGCTAGTCTTCTAAAAAAAGAGGTTGAAAGGAGATTTGATGGAGGTGTTCCCATTGGCAGTTCTCCTCCAACGTGCTTTTTCTGTAGACAGTTCAGATCATCCAAAAGACAGGCCTGAAGTAAATAGAAAGCAATTTTAAAATTCTATTCTTTCATGAGATATGGGCATCACTGGCCAGGCCAGCATTTATTTTCCATCTATAATTGACCGTGAGAAGTTGCTGGTGAGCTGTCTTCTTGAACCGCTGCAGTCCATGCGGTGTAGGTACACCCACAGTGCTGTTAGGGAAGGAGTACCAGGATTTTGACCCAGCAACAGTGAAGGAATGGCGATTTAGTTCCAAGTAGGGATGGTGTGTGGCTTGGAGGGCCACTTGCAAGTGTTGCTGTTCCCATGCATTGGCTATCCTTGTCCTTCGAGGTGGTAGAAGTTGAAGGTTTAGAAGGTGGAAAGAACCTTGGTGAATTGCTGCAGTGCTTCTTTTAGATATTACACAACTGCTGCCACTGTGCGGTATTAATGGAGAGAATGAATGCTGAAGGTAGTGAATGAAGTGCCAATCAATTGGGCTGCTTTGTTTAGAATGGTGTAGAGCTTCTCGAGTGTTGTTGGAGCTGCACTCAACTAGACAAGTGCAGAGTATTCCATCACAATCCTGACTAGTGCCTTGTAGATAGTAGGCAAGCTTTGGGGAGTCAGGAGGTGAGTTACTCATCACAAAATTACCAGCCTCTAACTTGTTCTTGTAGTGATATTTACAAAGCTGATGCAATTCAGTTTCTGCTTAATGTTAATTCCCAGGGTGTTAATAGAGAGGATTCAGCAATGGTAATGCCGTCGAATGTCATGGGGAGATGGTTGGATTCTCTCTTGTTGGAGATGATCATAGTCTGGCACTTGTGTACTGTGAATGTAACTTGCCACTAATCAGTCCAAGTCTGACTGTTGTTCAGGTCTTGCTGCATATGGGCACAGACTGCTTCAGTATCTCAGGAATCATGAATGGTGCTGAACATTGCGCAATCATCAGCAAACATCCCCACTTCTGACCTTATGATGGAGGAAAGGTCATTGCTGAAGCAGGCAAAGACGATTGGGCCTAGGGCACGACCCTGAGGAACCCCTGGAGTGATGTCCTGGGACTGAGATGATTGACCTCCAACCAGTGCAGAGTTTCCCCCTTGATTCCCATTGACTTCCATTTTGCTGAGGTTTCTTGATGCCGAATTCAGTCAAATGCTGCCTTGCTGTCAACGGCAGTCACTACCACCTCACCTTTGGAGTTCAGCTCTTTTGGACCAAGGCTGTAATGAGGTCAGGAGCTGAGTGACCCTGGCGGAACCCAAACTAAGCATCAGTGAGTAGGTTATTTCTAAGTAAGTGCAGCTTGACAGCATTGTCAATGACGCCTTCCATCACTTTGCTGATGATCGAGAGAAGACTGATGCAGTGGTAATTGGCTGGAGTGGATTTGTCCTGCTTGTGTACAGGAAATACCTGGGAAATTTTCCATGTTGTCAGGTAGATGCCAGGATTGCAGCTGTGCTGGAACAGCTTGCCTAGGGGTGCAGCTAATTCTGGAGCACAAGTCTTCAGTACTATTGCTGGAATATTGTCAGGGCCATAGCCCTGAGTATCCAGTGCCTTCAGCCATTTCTTGATATCACATAGAGTGAATCAAATTGGCTGAAGACTGGCATCTGTGATGCTGGGCTTGTCAGGAGGCAGCCTGGATGGATCATCCATTTTTGCTGAAGATGGTTGCCAATGCTTCAGCCTTATCTTTTGTACTAATGCTGGGCTCCCCCAGCATTGAGGATGGGGATATTTGCAGAGCCTCCTCTTCCACTTAGTTATTTGATTGTCCACCACCATTCACAAATGGATGTGGCAGGGCTGCAGAGCTTAGCTCTGATCCGTTAGCTGTGAGATTGCTTAACACTGTCTATTGTATGCTGTTTCTGCAGTTTCGCATGCAACTAGTCCTGTGTTGTAGCTTCATCAGGTTGACACCTCATTTTTGGGAATGCATGGTGATTTTGGCATGCCCTCCTGCATTCTTCATTGAACCAGGGTTGATCCCTGGCTTGATGGTAATAGTAGAGTGGCGGATATGCTGGGCCATGAGGTTACAAATTATGGTTGTATATATTCTGCTGCTGCTGATGGCCCACAGTGCCTCATGGATGCCAAGTTTTGAGTTGCTAGATCTGCTCAAAATCTATCCCATTTAGCACAGTGGTAGTGCCACACAACACGATGGAGGGTATCCTCAATGTGAAGACAGGACTTTGTCTCCACAAAGACTGTGCAGTGTCACTCTTATCAATACTGTCATGGACAGATGCGTCTGCGACAGGTAGATCGATGAGGACGAGGTCAAGTAGGTTTTTCCCTCTTGCTGGCTCCCTCACCACCTGCTGCAGACCCAGTCTAGCAGCTATATCCTTCAGGACTTGGCCAACTTGGTCAGTAGTGCTGGTACTGAGCCACTCTTGGTGATGGACATTCAGGCCACCACCCCCACTCCGCCCAGCCCCTAGAGAACAATCTGTGCCCTTGCTGCCCTCAGTGTTTCTTTCAAGTGGTGCTCAACATGGAGGAGTACTGATTCATCAGCTGAGGGGTGGACGGCGTTGGTGGTGGGGTGGGGAACGGTAGGCGGTAACCAACTGGAGATTTCCTTGCCCATGTTTGACCTGATGCCATGAGACTTCATGGGGTTCAGAATCAATGTTGAGGACTCCCTGGAGTACTTCCTCCTGACTGTATACCATTGTGTCATCACCTCTGGTGGGTATGCCCTGTTGGTGGGATGATGATGGTGGTGTCTGGGACATTGTCTGCAAGGTATGATTCTGAGATTATGACTGTGTTAGGCTCTTGCTTGGCTAATCTGTGGGACAGCTCTCCCAATTTTGGCACAAGCTCCTAGAGGTTAGTAAGGAGAACCTCAACAAGGCTGGGTGTGCCATTGTCATTTCTGGCACCGAGGTTGATGCTGGGTGGTCAGTCCAGTTTCATTCCTTTGCATTTGATAAAATTGAGTACCTTGCTAGGCCATTTCAGAGGGCATTTAAGAGTCAACTGGGTCTGGAGTCACATGAAAGCCAGACCAGAAAAGGACACCAGATTTCTTTCCTTAATGAACCAGATGGGTTTTTACGACAATTGTCATTATAACTGAAACTAGGTTATAATTCCAGACTTATTAATTGAATTTAAATTCCACTAGTTGCCATGGTGGGACTTGAACATGTATCCCCATAGCATTAGCCTGGGCCTCTAGGGGACTAGTCCAATGACATTACCACTACACCACCATATCCCTCTAATATCAGGATGAATATAAAGATAAGTCTACTTATCTTTAAGATGGCCTACTGTACATATTTCTGGTAGGACCTATCAAGCATGACACAAACCTAATTCAGGAACTAATGTACCTTGTGCATAATGGCAATAACTGAGTACAAGAAATAAATTATTCCCTGAAAGTTTGAGTGCTGGTAGATAAAGCCATGAAAAGAAACAACAGCATTCTGGGAATTTAAATAAGGACATATAATAAGTAATGATAAATTTGTACAAAACATTGGTTAGGTTCCGGTTCAATACTGTGTGTAGCTTTGGGTACTCCATTATCGAAAGGACATAAAACCACGCAAATCATACAAAGTCAATCCACCAGCTGCGGGATGGGAAAATACAGTAAGGAAAGATGTGAAATACTGGTACTACTTTCACTGCAGCAAACTTAACTGAGGCTGTTAAATTATCAAATGTTTTGACAGAGTGAATAAGGAAAGATCATTTCCTCTAGTGATAAATCAGTGATAAGGGTGTCATCGATTTAAAATTATGACAAGATTGAGGAGAAAAGGTAGTTGGAATAGTCGGAAAAGCCAGGATTGCATTTTTTAAAAGAGAAAATTGGATAAATATTGAAGCATAGAAAGATACATGGTTATGGGGGGAGAACATGACAGTGGTATCAGCTTTGAATTTCTCTAGTAAAGAGCCATTTCAGTTGCAATGTGCTGAATGATTTCCTTCAGTATGGTAAACATCTGAGGTCCTTAGTTCAGGTACATGTGGAGGAGTCTATTAATGCAAGGCATGTGATAGTGATAGGTGTAATTTGAATGCTGCACGTACATTTGTTGACCCCTTACATTCCTCTTTTTCAATTTCAACTAAGCATTTGGTAGGTGAAATTCAAATGTCACCAGTAACTAAGACTAATGAGAAAAAAGATTTCAACAAGGAAAAGAAAAACAAAAATGGAAGAATACCAAACAAAAGGATGCATCTAAACACAGCAAGGGATAATTAAAAATGCAAAACAATATATATATACTTGGAGAGAGCTCTTCAAATGACTTAAACAGTCCATGCTGGGAAAGTCATATTCTGTGATTCCCCTACATCAACTTTTATCAGTAGTGCCAAAGACAAAAAAACTTTAACTTAACTTCAATATATATGCCAAAATGAGGTTATGCTGGCTGGTAATAAAGCATCAAATTACCCATCAGAAACTTAGCAGCCCATGAAGTTCTCACAAGGTTGGGGTTTTAATTTTCCACCCTGCACTCAGCTTGTGAGGTTCTGCACTGTTGGGGAACTTGGCAGTTACAATTGTAATCATGGTAAAATTACCAGCGTTCACTGCCGTTACTGTGTAAAACTGACAGCAACTTCTCCTGTCTGCACTCCACGAGCGGGATGAGGTTTTCTAAAGCTTTTACACATAGAATAAAAACTTTTTTTTGAAAGATAAAAATATGTCCCATCTCATGTGATGCAGTCACATGAGGGGGCATGTAAGTGTTTTTAATAATTTCTTTAAAAAGCACTTCAATCTCCGTGAGGCAGCTCTGTGCCTCAGGGAGATTGAAGTGCTCTTCTACGTGCATGTGTGAAAGAGTGCTGGACTCTCCCTCCTCCTGCATAGGTAGCGCTCAACGCTACCACTCACGATCCACACCGGGTGGGCCTCAATTGTCCCACCTGCATGAAATCGCGGTGCCGAGCCGATCGCAGCCGGTGGTCGGCTCCGAGCCTGCTCCCACCCGACGCGGGAAAAATTCAGGCCAATGAAATAAATGCACAATTCTGCAGTTGTTGAGAGCAAGAGATCTTTCTTGCACAATGTGGATTATAAAATATTCACCATGTTATAAAATAAACTGCTGCTCCTCAGGTTACAGATATGACCCTCAACCGTGTTGTTTTCAGGTTCAGCGATTAGAATAGACAGTCACTTCTGTAACTCTTGGGTTGATAGGTCTTTTCTTATTGGGTTAGTGGCAGTCAATATTTCTGTAATGTATGTTAAATTAACTGTGCATCTAAAATATATTCAAAGAGCATTCCTTGATGCAATGATTCATTATATTTCTTATCTATGAAAGCTGTGCAAAGTTAAAGTTGTTCTAAAATATTTTAGCTCACTACTTTGAGTCTTATTCAACTTCTGACAGGTCTTCAATAAGACTGTCAGGCTTAACTCACCATTTAAAATTAAAATGAAGGGTGTTAGAAACAATGTGTAACTTCTAAGTTTAATTTATATTTCTGTTTGTGTGTTAATAAAGGTGGAACATGGTTTCAGTTTTATTTAGTTTTTTGTGAGCTTCGTGCTGGGAAGTCTCGAGAGCCTCCTCGAAAAAAGGTCAGGTTTTCAGGATTTTTTATACATGCATTTTTAATGAGATTTTACAACCCTTGAAATGGCTTAAAAAGGGGTGAGTAGTTTAGTGATTTTGGAATAAAACTGTGCTGTTGCCTAGTGACGGGCGGGGTCAGTGACACACAGAGACAGAGAAAGACAGAACAGAAGGTCAGAGTGTGTATGTCAGAGAGTGGAGACAGGAGTTCCATGCTCTCTGATAAGAAATACTGCAAGGCACCGAATTTAGGGAACTCGTGTTTGCTCTGCAGTTGAAGTAACAGTGAGTTTCGAATGAGGTTTTGGGTGTCTCAAGGAGAGATAGCAGCTGGGGAAAAAGTATTTAATGAATGCTTAGAAATCCTCTGGAAGAAAACTGTTCACAACTGGGCCAGCCCAAGCAAGAAGCCTTGGTGTTAAGATAGTGGTAAATCTTCACTGGGATTTTGTGCCTGTAAGGGTATTGCTGGGATAATAGGTATGGTGTGTGTTTGAATCATTTTTTTGCGTTTGTACTGAGATCTTTCCAACCTTTTTAATCTGGTGTAATATAGTTTTTTTCCCCTTGTTTAATAAATGTCTTATCCTTTATGTTAAAAGTTCACCAGTAAACTCTTGAGAATTTGTTCAGTAACTTTCCACCATGGTTTCCAAGAGAAAAAATTAGGATCTATCAAGCCAGGTTTCACTCTGGGATCTGACTTGTCCAGTATTAACATCAGCAGGGATCATAATAAGGGATCAATCTTCATATAACTAAAAAAAATCTAATTAACAAAACCAATCACAATCCACCAGCAAACCAGCTAGTAACATGAAAGAGGTTTATAATGGCGCAGCAACATAGGAGAAGAAGTACCTGAATAACACGGTGCACATTAGAAACTGAAGTAGCTACAGGGAAGAGATGCAGACTCCCCAACAAGAATGGAAACTCATGTGAAACCAACCAGAACCACTTTGCAGTTCACTGCCACATGTTCCAATATAGCCAATCCATCGTCATCTATTGTGACGACCTTTGACCCAGAAGCAGTATAGTAAAGAAAATTTGTAATTCTTTTAAAATATCTGTGGAATTTATAATTTTTTTAAAGAATGTTTGAAAAATTATTTTTAAGAGTTTGATTCAATTGTAAAAGGATCAATTGTACCTTTCTTAATAATAAGAAATACTGGTCCATGTGACTGGGCGCGTCTTGATCTGAAAGCAGTACCAACAGGAAGGAAGTAGAGATACGGATGCCAATCAGCACACGGAAAACAGATACAAAGGGCAAGCAGTAAGAGACAGAACAGAAAGAGGAACACAAAGAATTCTTGTAAGATCAGTTTTTATGTTTTGTCAGAAACGGGGGCAGGAGCTCTTAGAGGTACTGTGTGAGCTGGCAAAAAAGGTCTAAAACCTGGAAAGTTGTGTGAATAGCTTGGAGGCACTTAGGAGCTATGTGTTTTCCCAGAAGTTGCCAAGCCATGAACTTGGGTGTTATTGATTTGTTGGTCGAAAAGGAATTCTGGAAAATTACACCATCAGGACTGTTGTGACCCAAGGGAGAGGGGGTTCACAGAAGTGTGCCTTGCTGATGATAATCATACCATTGAAACTTGAAGATGAAGGTTGTTGTCGGATAGGATTCCTGACCTACCCTGTGTGAATAAAGAACTGCATATTGCAGGACAATGTACGGGGAGTGATGTGAATGCTTGTGGTTGCGTAAGATGTATCTTTGTTATATCGACTATTTAAAGTGAAATTTACATTTCTATTTGTAAACTCATGTTTAATTTACTTTGTTTCTGATTCGTGTTAAAAAGTGAAAGCTACAAAAAGTAGATTCTTGTTGGTAATTTCTTTATTTGAGGGTTATTCAGTAAATTTGGTCATTTTGGTTTACAGTTCCCCAATGGGATTGTAATACAGAATGGCTTATTCTTATTTAAGAGGTAAATGCATGGCTCAAAGATTGGTGTGGGAGAAGTGGCTTCGAATTCATGGGACATTGGCACCAGTACAGGGGAAAGAAGGAGCTATTCCGTTCGGACGGGCTCCACTTGAATAATGCTGGGACCGTGTCCTGGCGAATCGCTCAACTAGGGTTGTAGATAGAGCTTTAAACTAAGTAATGGGGGGGAGGGGCCAGTTGCATGGAAATATAAAAAATCAAAGTTTAAGGAGAGGGTAAGAATACAGGTTAGTGACGAGGCTGATTGCTATCAAAAAGTGAAAGGAAGGGACAGTGTGTGTGAATGCCACATTGCACCAAAGAATCATATAAGAGTAGGAAAATTGACAATAGGGCAAACTTAAAGGCTTTGTATCTGAATGCACGTAGTGTTTGAAATAAAACTAATGAGTTAACAGCGCAAGTAGCGATAAATAGGTATGATTTGGTGGCGATTAATGAGACGTGGTTACAGGGAGAACAGGTTTGGAAGTTGAATATCCAAGGGTACCCAGTGTTTTGGAAAGATAGGCAGGAAAGAAGAGGTGGTGTAGCTCTGTTAGTAAAGGAAGAGATCAGTGCAATAGTGAGGAATGATATAGGCACTGGAGAGCAAGACGTAGAGTCAGTCTGGGTAGAAATAAGAAACAGCAGGGGAAAGAAGTCCCCGGTGGGAGTAATCTAGAGGTCCCCAAACAGTAGTTCAGCAGTAGGGCACAGTATAAACCAGGAAATACTGGGAGCATGTAAGAAAGGCACGGCAATAATCATGGATGATTTTAATATGCATATAGACTGGGCTAAGGGTAGCCTTGAGGGAGAGTTCATAGACTGTATTAGAGATTGTTTCTTGGAGCAATATGTTGTGGAATCAACCAGAGAGCAGGCAATTCTGGATTTGGTTTTGTGTAATGAGATGGATTAATTAATGATCTCACAGTAAAGGATCCTCTAGGGAAGAGTGATCATAGCATGATGGAATTTCAAGTTCAGTTTGAGTGCGAGAAACGTTGAGTCCCATGTTAGTGTTCTGGAGTTAAACAAAGGTAACTACATAGGTATGAGGGCAGATTTGGCCCCAGTGGACTGGGCGGGAAAACTACAAGGTAGGACAGTCGATGAACAGTGGCAGATATTTAAGGAGATATTCATTGCCTCCAAAGTAAAATATAACCCAATGAGGAGGAAAGTTGGTAAGAGGGGGAAAAAGCATCCATGGCTAAGCAAGGAAGTTAAAGATAACTTAAAGGCGAAAACTAAGGCATACCAAATTGCAAAGGTCAGTGGCAGGCTGGAAGATTAGGAAACTTTTAAAGATCAGCAAAGGGTTACTAAAAAATAATAAAAAGAGCAAAGGTAAATTATGAAAGAAAATTAGCACAAAATGTACAGACTGATAGCAAAAGCTTCTATAAGTATATAAAAGGAAAGAGTGTAGCTAAAATGAATGTTGGTCCCTTAGAGGATGAGACTGCGGAGTTAATAGTGGGAAATACAGAAATGGCAGAGATGCTTAATCAATATTTTGCCTCAGTTTTCACAGTGGAGGACACTAGTACCACCCCAATAGTAACAGGTAGTGCAGAGGATATAGAGAAGGAGGAACTTAGAACAATCACCACTAGAGAAAAAGTACTGAGCGAACTATTGGGATTAAAGGGTGACAAGTCCCCAGGACCTGATGGCCTACATCCCAGGGTCTTAAAGGAAGTGACAGCGGAGGTAGGCTATAATATTCCAAGATTCCCTGGATTCTGGAAAGGTTCCAGCGGATAGGAAAAATGCTAATATAATGCCGTTATTCAAAAAGTGTGTGTGTATGTGTGTATGTGTGTGTGTGTGTGTCTGTGTGTGTGGCCGGGGGTGGGGGGGGGGCGTTGAAGAGAGGCAGAAGGAGGAAACTATAGACCACTTAGTTCAACATCTGTTGTTGGGAAATTGTTAGAATCCGTTGTTAAGGAAGTGGTAATGGGACATTTGGAAAATCAAAATGCAATCCATCAGAGTCAGCATGGTTTTATGAAGAGTAAATAGTGTTTGACTAATCTGCTAGAGTTCTTTGAGGATGTGACAAGCAAAGTGGACAATGGGGATCCTGTAGATGTAGTATATCTGGACTTTCAGAAGGCCTTTGATAAGGCGACGCACAAAAAATTAATACACAAGGTTACATTGAGTTAGGGATAATGTATTACCTTGGATAGTGGATTGGCTAACCAACAGAAAGCAGAGAGTCAGGATAAATGGGTCTTTTTCTGGATGGCAAGCTGTAACTAGTGGGGTGCCACAGGGTTCAGTCCTTGGGCCCCAACTATTTACAATCTATATTAATGACTTGGATTCAAGGGTGGAAGGTCCTCCAGCTAAATTTGCAGATGAGACCAAAATAGGTAGGAAATAAGTTGCAAGGAAGAAATAAGAAATTTACAAATGGATATGGACAGGTTAGGTGAATGAGCCAAAATTTGGCAGTTGGAGTTTAACGTGGATAAGTGTGAGGTTATCCATTTTGGTCGGAAGAATAAAAAGGCGACTTATTATTTAAATAGAGAGAAACTTCAGAATGCCTCAGTGCAGAGTTATCTGGGTGTCCTCGTGCATGAATTGCTGAAAGCTAGTATTCAGGTACAGCAGGTAATAAGGAAGGAAATGGAATTTTGGCATTTATTGCCAAAGGAATAGAGTACAAAAATAGGGAAGTGTTGTTGCAACTGTACAAGGCATTGGTGAGACCGCACCTGGAGTACTGTGCAGAGTTTTGGTCCCCTTACTTGAGGAAGGATATAGTTGCACTAGAGGCGGTTCAGAGGAGGTTCACTAGATTGATTCCAGAGATGCGGGGCTTGTCTTATGAGGAGAGATTGAGCAGTTTAGGTCTATACTCGCTAGAGTTTAGAAGGATGAGAGGAGATCTAATTGGGATATATAAGATGCTAAAGGGGATAGACAAAGTAGACATGGAGCGGATGTTTCCCCTTATGGGGCATTCTAGGATGAGAGGCCATAGTTTTAGGCTAAGGGGTGGTAGATTTAAATCAGAGATGAGGAGGAATTACTTTTCTCAAAGGGTCGTGAATCTGTGGAATTCACTACCTCAGAGTACAGTGGATGCCAGGAGGAGATAGACAGATTTTTAATTAGTAACGGGTTGAAAGTTTATGCGGAGAGGGTGGCAAAATGGAGTTGAGGCCAAAATGAGATCAGCCATGATCGTAATGAATGGTGGGGCAGGCTCGAGGGGCTGAATTGCCTACTCCTACTCCTGGTTCTTATGTTCTCCTGCCCCTGCAATCTGTAGCACTATAGGGATCAATCTTTATCTTTGCTTTTACTCATTTATGTTATCCCTTATTAATATTAGCTGTAAGCATGGAGCTAACTTTCATATGGATGCTGATGAAACCCAGCTTTACCTCTTCACCACCACCCACCATTCCATAATAACTTCCATTTTTTCAAGCCTCATGTTACAGATCAGAGCAAAGCCACCTATTTGTCCACAAAACCTTCCATGACTCTTATCCCAAACTTCATTCCTCTTACCAGCTGTTAATTCAGGTTAACTAGGTGGTGAGCCATAGCAATGTCTTAGTTGCCTTGAGCTGAACTTCAAACCCCTCATCTAATTCATCATCAACCCTGATTATTTCCAACTATACACCATCCACTTCTGTCATAAACTTGGATCCCCCATTGTCACTAAAACTCATACTCACATTTGTATCCCCAGATTCCAATCTCCAATTTCTTCAGTGCTCTCCTTGCCATCGTTCATAAATTCTATCTTGGGTCAAAACTCCAGAGTCTCAATCGCGCTTCACACTAAATCCCACTCACCATTTACTCTCACTCTCAGACCTTCATTGGCTCCCAATCCCACCACGCTGAATTCAAAATTCCACCTCATTTCATAAGTTCTTTCATTGTTTCGCTCCAACAACTGCCTCATGTCCTATAATCTACCCTGTACTCTTAGGTCGAGCCTATATGTATTTCTACTTCCATACCAATGTGGTGGAATCTTGTGCCCTCCAAAACAGCACAGAAAGCCACTCTTTTGTATCAGTCCACTTACCAGCAGTTTAAACAGTAGACCCACTACCATCTTCTCAGGGCAACAAAGAATAAGCAATAAACGCCAGCCTTGTGAACCAAGCCCACATCTCGAGGGCAAAAAAGATCAATAGATGTGAGCTGGTAAAAATTAAAAATACATAAAGGTGCAGATTAATAAGATAAATACACATGTCCTGACACAAGCATATACAGATTTATAGGAGCAAAATTATCCAAAAGAAACCAAGATTGTATGTGCAGCATTATCAAAGCAATTAAATGCTGCAATCTGTAGCATGCACATGTCAAAACCCCAGCTCTGTGCAGGAAGTTCTTGTATGATCTTTCCACTTGCAAAAAATTAGCAATTAATTTGATATTTTATTCCTTCCTTAATTGATACAATTAACTTTTATCTTTTGTTACTTTATTCAGTGGATATAATCGTTGATGCAGTGAATTAATTTATTACATGTCTTTATGTCATTTGAGTTACTTAAATTTAAAAAAGAATCACAGAAATGAATAATTTCATAGTAATGTGTTTTCCAGTAACACACCCAGTTTGGAATGCATTTAGATTGTGTACTTTTACATTTTCTCTCACATAGTTCCAGAACATTACATTGGGCTACATCTACACGCATCTATAACAAAAAGAACTGCGTGAAGGGTATATATGGCAGCACAACATATCGGTATTCAGTGTATAAAAGGTGGAGACAGATTATTTTCTAATTAATTCAAGTGCACAGATCCTGGGATGGATAACAAGGATGCCAAAATATGGAACGTGTAGTAGGATGCTGAGGCATGTATGGTAGCCTTCCATCTCATGTGATGATGGTTTGCAGCGTGGCGGTCAGCTGTGTTTAGCATCACCTAATGTGGCTGAGGAGTCTCTCTCAAGCATGCAGTCTCTGCTACATTTGCTGTGGAGGAAGACGGTGGGTAAGAAGGTTCGCTGGCCTCCCTTTTCTTGGGGACCTCTGTAGATGACCTGAAGGCATATGATAGCAGCAAAGAGAAGAATATACCAAAGAGAGCCAGTGCCAGAACACAAGCCTGTTTGACCTCACTGCTGATCTCAAAGGGTTCCAATGTTGCCCCGTTTTAGCTGACCTTACCCATCATGTTGTCATGGAGAAAGGTGATCACATTGAGCAGCTTTGGCAATTTCCTCCAGCATCTTAAATAGACCACCTCTGCTCACATGGTCGAATGCCTTGGTGAGATTGATGAGGCAATGCATATTGGTCTCCTTTGTTCACTGCATTTCTCTTCCAGCTGCTGGACTGAGAAGATCATGTCAATTGTAGATCTTCCACTTCTGAATCCACACTGGAGTTGAGGGTAGATGGGTTCAACCAAGATCTGCAGTCTGACAAAGGCAATACAGGCAAATACTTTTCCCACGATGCTCAGCACAGAGATGCCTCGATAGTCATTGCAATCGCTGCAGTCACCCTTGTTCTTGTACAGAGTCACAATCCTTGCATCATGCATATCCTGGAGCACCGTCCCTTCCTCCAGCAGAGAGAGAAAGGTTTGTGCAAATGCTGCAGGCTAAATGAGTTTAGGTGGTATAGCATCAGCACCTGGAGCTCTGCCCCTGGTAAGTGAGTCAACAGCTTTGGTAAGTACCTCTGCTGAGAGTTCGATATCCAGCTCTGCCATGACAAACATGCTTTCTATGGTGCCTAGATCTTCCTCTGTGACAAGATAGCGTTCCACCCATCTCTCCTGCTGTTTATTACAGTTGGTGCCTTTGTTTTCAATTGAGCTGTTTTCATTACTGATGGACCTGTTGCCTTTTTGATCCCTTCCAAACCCACGGCCACTAACAACTAGAAGAACAAGAGCAACAGACCTATCGGAACACCACCACCTGGAATTTCTCCCCCAAGCCACTCACCATCCTGACTTGGAACTATAATCGCCATTCCTGCACTGTTGGGTCGAAATCCTGTAACCCCCACCCTAACAGCATTGTGGGTCCACCTATATCACATGGACTGCAGCAGTTCAAGAAGGCAGCTCACCACCACCTTCTCAAGGGCAATTAGGGATGAGCAATAAATGCTGGCCCAGCCAGCGATGCTCTTGACATTCCCTGTGTCAAAGAACATCTGGATGTTCTGGCAGAATTGTAACCAGTAGTCACTGGTGCACCGCCAAGCAGTCTGTAGACTTTACTTCGAGTGACTCCTAGAGCATTTAGAGTTTTTTCGCTCAGATTTCTCTTGTAATTAATGAGAATGGACTACTTGGCTTCAATAACAGGTTCCATCACAATGATGTTAGCCTTAAACCAGTCAGCATTTTCCCATTCCTGCTTCTCATATGTGGAGAGTGCAGTGTTGTAGATGGTGATTTCATGTTTCCATTTCGCTTCTGCACTCTGGGTGGGAATGCCAGATTATGTCTGTTCAATCTAGTCATGGAATTGTTGGTTTTTATTTGGGTAGGCAGTTTGGCTGATGCTGATACCAAGCCTGATTTTCTGATTAGAGTGAGAAAGCTTCAAGGGTTGCATCATCACCTTAGTGCACATCAGGGAGTGATCTATATCTGTATCATAACCAGTGCTGTTCAAAGAGTCATATCTGGTGATGATCAGATCCAGCTGGTGCCAATACCCTGATCTTCTTCAGCACATCTTGTGGCATGGTTTGTTCTAAAAGGTCATTAGTTGCACAAAGCTCAAGGTAGCAGCAACGTTCAAGTAGCCTCTGTTCATTCTCATTTCTCTTTCCCAGTCCATGATGTCCAAAGAAGGAGGGCTATGCCTCATGGCCTAAGCTCACACTTATGCTGAAATCTTGCAGATAAAAATGTTCTGACTTAGGGATTTTGCTGATAGTATCAAGCTCCTCATAGAACTGGTCTCTCGCCTCTATGGTGGAGCACAACATTGGAGCCTAGATACTCATGAGGTTAACTGGCCCTGTTTGAGTTGAGAGGCGGCTGGAGAAAACACATTCTGAACCATATTGTGGGAGGTTCTATAATTGAGAATAGAGAGTTCCTTACAGCAAAGCCTACGCCTTGCTAATGTATTTCCTCTGAACTCTTCCCTGTGAGATGAATTATAATATTTTTCTTTCAGTTATCTGCTCTTGGTGAGCCTGGTCTCTTGCAGGGATGCTATGTCAATGTTCAGCCTATCAAGTTCCACGTTGGTCACAGATATATCGCGCATGTTATCAACCAACTGCAAGTAATCTGTCAGTCCCAAGCCCATGCTTCTGATGTTCCAACTTGCCAACCAAAGAGTTGGCATCTTCTTTTTGTTCGTTTGCCCGGTCCGATGGATTCCATCTGCTTGTTGTACTTGTACTTTGTAAGCTCCAAGTTCCCATTGAAGCAGATGGGCCAGGGCGGGTCAGCACCTTACTAGTCGGGGAGGTACCCGACTTGAGGTAAGTAGTTGCTGACCAGTGGGACGCGATGGTCCATCGCAGCATTCAGGACAGCTCGTAACACTTGTTCTCTATGCCAGCTGAATTGGGCTTATAGCTCATAACTGCTATTTTCCATGTTGTGTTAATGCTCTACAGTGAAGCTTGAGTGTCATTTCCAGGGCAAGCCTAGGCAAAATTTATGGAGGCCCTGGGCTACCCACATGTAGGGTTCTCCTCTCAACCTCCCCAGCTGAGTCCAAAGGAACGAAAATCATTGCATTTGGCATCGGCTTTGTGGCAGGAGTTATAGGAAAGATCATGAACCCGCCTTTGGGCTCCACATCAAACTTTTTGGCACGGTTTACTTCCTTTGCTTTAGCTCTCCCCAAGGTATTCACGAGGCAGTGGAGCTATTCACCTGTGGCAGGGAGTTTGGTTCATGAGTGCCAGGACGTGCCCTCAAGCCAGTGGGCCTGCACACTATATGTCCAAAGGCTAAACCTCCTTTGACATTCTCTGAAGCTTTAGCATGGGGCAGTGAGGGTAGAATCTTACCTCATACAACATTGCTGTTCTTTGTCTTTATTTGATTCAGTGATTGTTTTTAACAGAGGCACACAGGCAAGTTATTCATTAGGTTTTACTTCAGAAAAAAAATAACAGTTGCACAATTCTGTGAATCAGTGCCTTTCTCACACATCTTTATTTAATGGCTGTCCAAACAGTAATGAAAGGCTTTCACTCCTTATGTTTTAAATTTTCAGTACAACGTAAGCACCAGCTCCCCACCAACTAGTTCATTTTGCTACCTAGACATGAACAGACATGGCACCGTAATCAGGCAGATTAATTTAAGTCATTAACCTTGCCCATTACTGTAGCGGCTAATAGATTCTCCAATCTAGCAGTTTACTGGGTATACTTTATTGTTCCTTTCTGTCATACTAACTAGTCTTTCTATCAAAGTCTGTGTACAGAAAACTCGAATGAAAGGATAATCTGAGCAATTTAAGGTGGAGTTCAGCATTGTTGTAAATAACTTAAATCCCATTTCACAGCTGGCAGATTATAAGTCTGCAGCTAGAAACTGTACAGGGAGATTTCTTGCTGCAGAAACATTAGCAATGTGGAAATGCATTCTTTAGGTGATGGGTAGTTGTTCCATTACTGATTTAATGGGCTGGAGTCCATCTATTTGTTAATTTTACATTGAATTTACAGCACAAAAACAGGGCATGCAACCTAACATGTCTATGTTGGTGATTTTGCTCCATAGTAGCTCCAATGTTACTTTATCTCACCCTATCAATATATCCTTATTCCTTTATCTCTCATGATCTTAAAAAGCTTCTTCTTAAATGGATCCCCTTAAATACAAACATATGAATTAGGAGTAGGAGTAGGCCATTTGGCTCCTCGAGCCTGCTCTGCCATTCAAAAATATCATGGCTCATTGGATTATGGCCCCTGTGGCCTCAACTCCACTTTCCTGATTACCCACTGACTCCCTTATTAGTCAAGAATTCATCTACTATATTATCGTGTTGTTGGATTGGAGTAGTTTCAATGATTTCTGAAGACTGCTAGCTATAAACGTTCTAACATTTATTTTAATATATTTACAGATTATGATGAACAATCTTACAAGCTTCTGATCATGCTTTCCTCTTTACTATCACTTTAGACTGACCCAGAGTCTCACCTCACATGTGTGTCACTTCCTTCTACAATATCACAGACTATTACAGTTAACCCTTTATGAGACTTGGGGCAGAATTGACCCAGATTTGCAAAGTGCAGACACGGGCATGAGAAAAGATGTTTTTCCCGTTGGCCGCAATGGGGGGTTTTCATGCCATCTGGCCCCATTCTTGGCATGTCCCGCCTCATTAATAAAGCATTCATGGGAAACATTCTGGATCGCTGATGGGTGCACTCAGATTTGCCCGCCACACCATGACCTCAGCAGTTTCTTGCTCTGAGCGCCATATTTAAAGCACACCAGCAGAAATTTTACTTCATGTCTACAGGCCAGGTCTGTTCCAGGTGACAGATGGCCTCAAAAGCAAAGAAAACAGCATCCCTCAAATTAAGTAATGCCTCTCTGGGGCGCCTGCTGCGATGTCCTCTATTCCGCTCTGGCCGCAGGAGGTCTACCAGACACACCAATCCAGCCTGGGAGGAGGAGGCAGCGGCGGTCAGTGCCACCGGAACACGAAGGAGATCAGGCATGCAGTGCAGGAAGGGGATAAATGTTCTCATCTACTCTGGCAAGCCACTTCATCATTTTCACCTCACACTCACAAACTCATCACACATCAACAGGGATCTCAAGCCTCAAGGGATAACACCACTAACTCTCATACACACCCTCACAGCTCCATCAGACTTATATCCTCTGGAGCTCACGTCCTCATCCCACCTATGGCTCAGCTCATCACACAAACATTCCACACAGTGCCATGTATCCTGCTCACATTCTCCCATCTGTATTCATGCAGGAGAAGCTGGCTCACAACAGTAGGGAGAGGTCCTAGGCTGGGGGTGGAGTGCCCCACATTAGGCTCCTCACTCACTTTGAGGGTTGTGTTATTGTGCTGACTGTTGAGGACATGGACCGTGCCTGCAGCGATGGTGAGGTCGGCTGCGAACACTCTTGTGAGGTTCCTGCACCACATCATCCCTCTCTTAACGCAACTGTGAGTGCTCTCTCTTCTGTTTTTGAGTCTGCTGCCATGCACTAATTTTCTCCACTTTGGTTCACAGGAGCTCTGCCAGGCAACCAACACCCTCAGCCAATCAGTCCCTCAGCTCCGTCCATGTCTTCACCTCCAGCCAAGAGGATACCTCCTCCATTGAAGAGCTGGAAATAAGCAGCCTGGAAGACCTGCCACAGCATTTACCCACACCCTTCGCCAGCACAGAGAGACACACCTAGGTGGGAGCTAAATTTAGAGCACGCTTGGGTTTACAATCTGGTGGTCACCACATGGACATGTGTCCACAGGAGGAGGCAGTTTCAGCCGAGATCCCTGACACTTGAGGGCTGTTGTGGAAGAGACATCTGTGAGGTCCGAGTCAGATGATGAGCCTCTGGTTTGGCCTTCCAACTCATTGTGGAGAGTCAGCAGAAGGTAGGGGAGCATCAGGCAGAGCTGCTGGATGCCCTCAACAGAATGGGATGCGAGTCAGAGGAGTGCGTCAGCCTGCTCTCTGATGAAGTGGTGCCCACATGGAGATCTTCATGGGAAGGATGGAGACCCTGGTCCAGCAAAACGAGGAGATGCGCGCAGACCTGCACTCCATTGTGGGAGCCATGGGTGAGTTCATACAATGGCAACGCGCGAGGGAAATGGGGTACCTCGACATCCCTCCAGGTGCTCCGTCCCCTCAGGGAGTCAGGTTAGAGCCCTCGGGAGGCCCAAAGGGAGGAGGAGCTGCAGCTGTCACCCCTGGGTCATCCACTCAGGAATCTCAGAGGCTGTCCGCTCCCTCCGAGTCCCCTATGCCTGTGACTCCCTCAACCTCATCCCCTGTCACCGAAGAAGGGAGCAGCTGGCACACAGAACAGCCAAAGCAAGACGGGGCCCTCATGAGTAACTCTCATGGAGCCAATCCATTCTACAAGGTTGGGATCTATAACTCAACAGCACTAGTTGAAAATCCTTTTTCTTTTTCAGTAATGACTTTATACAGTTCTGACACCTCTCTCAGCTTCTCCATTAGCCTGAGGAAACTGTGGTGAACTTCTGTGACAATTTCAAATAATTCTGTAACTCTTGAAACTCTGTTTGTGAATTGTTATCTGGTATCACAATATCAGGAATCCCATGGACTGCAAAAATGTCTTTCAAGGTTGTTATCACTGCTTCTGATGTGTGCCTATGTAACTGTTACATTTCAATCCATCTTGAGTAGTAATCTAATAATATTATGAACATTTTCCCTTTATGCTCAAAGAGGTCCATTCCTAGGCATTCCCATGGCCTTGTAGGATGATGATGGCATTAGTGGCTCTTCTGCTTCCTGTCTGTGAATTGTACATGTGATACATCCAGATATCATTTCTTCCAACGACTTTGACAGACCTGGCCACTAAACAGAATACTGAGCTCTGGTTTGCACTTGGTAATGACTAAATGACCTTGATGTAGACGTTATAAGATTTCAAGTCTCAGTGCTCTTGGGATTACTATTCTATCACCATATACCAGTAAATCATCGATCACTGTCAAATGTGCTCTCTGCTCAAAATATGGTCTCAGGGTAGGACCGTGTGGTATATATGTTGGCCATCATCTAATGTAAAATTCTCAGATCTGCTTACATTCCTCGTCTGAATTTTGAGTCTCTTTGATTTCATTCAATTTTTGTGTAGTTGCTGGTAATGCATGGACTGTCATTATTGCAAACTACTCGATTCTTCCATAAATTCAATATCACATTTTTCTGTCTGTTTCAATGTGTGATAACGCACCTGCTGGGCTCTGTTGTTTCCCTTGAACATATACCATGTGAGTATCAAACCTCATCAACTTATTTAAATCTTTGGACTCTTGACGGCAGCGGTGCAAACTTTTTCGAATTCAACACTGTGTCTAGAGGTTTGTGGTCTGTTTCTATCATAATGTGAAGGCCTAAGACGTAGTCAGCAAATTTCTCACATGCCCATGTGGCTGCTAATGTTTCCTTTTTAATTACTGCATATCTCTTCTCTGTATCGGTTAATAACAGCGTAATGGATTGGTCTGAATTTTCCATCTCTTTGTACCTGAAAAAGTAATGTGCCCAATGCTGTAGAGGATGCATCCATTGCTATTATTGTAGATAACTCCAGATTGTAATGTGCTAATATCTCTGATGACATCAACCTCTCCTTGATTTTGCTGAATAATTTCTGGTATGCTTCTTCCCAACATCATTCATTGTCTTGGTGTAACAACTGGCATAGTGGCTCAGTGAACTCAAGTTTTTTTTTTCCAGAAATTATGTCCCTTGATTCACCATTCCTATGAACCTGTGTAACTGTAATGTTCCTTGGAGCTGGAAATTCTTTTTTAATTCTGGTCTTCAGTGGATCAACCTTTATTCCTGATGCACTGATTATGTGACTAAGAAACCTGAAGGTTGTCTGTGAAAACTTGCACTTACTGTTGAGTGTCAAAGCTGCCTCCTGTAATCTTCTCACGTATCAATCATCCATGTGGCAAACAACCTCATGTCAGCCCTCTAAAAGATTTGACATAGTTCTTTGCAAGATCTCTGGTGCTGATGTGATTCCAAAGGGTAACCTGTTAAAACAGAAACTTCCAAATGGTGTTGTGAAAGTTGAGAGAAGTTTGGAGTCCTCTTCTTGTGGTATTTGTCAGAATCCACTGTTTGCAATTAAATGAAAGAATATTGAGCTCTTCCCTAATTTTGCTAAACTCTCAGTTACTGATACCATTGGAAGGACTTCTCTTTTCACAGCTTTAATGAGTTGTGTGAGATCAACACATACTTATGGAACTGTTTGGTTTCAGAACTGGTACCATTCCTCAGCACCAACTCATTGGCGCTGTTACAGGTGAAATGACTCCTTGTCTTACCATTGAGTCAATCTCTTTACCTTTGGAAGTAATTGACGTAGAACCTTTCTGGGCATATATAAGCATATTGGTTTCGCTTCTGGGTTTAGTGTTATACAATACGCTGTTTTTAGCTCTCCCAGTCCTGTTACTTTGGGAATTCTACTCTAAAAGTCTCCAAAGTTAGATCAAATTTCATACATGCTTTTGTGCTTAAAGGTGAACGAATCTGATCTTGAATTACCTACAGAACTTCAGTAATTACTTTCTCTCTGTGCCGTAAAGTAGCTATGAAATTCTCCCAGAACCTTCAGCTCTGTTCTTCCTGGATCATGTGGCTTTTTTTGAATAGTTGAAGAACTCTCTTGTTTAACGATGGTTCAGTGTGTGAAAGAACTGAAACTGCAACTCCGGTATTTAATTAAAAAGTGTGCCCTGTGACATGCTACCAGGAATTCTGCACTTTAAGTTTCCACTTACCTCTTAAATCTCTCCTATGGGAATCTCTATGTCTTGTGAACCTTCAACTTCATGGACTCTGTTTTCTTTTAAAACTTTTTCTTTTTGAATGTTCTGCCCATTTTTTCTACTGTGACATACTGCCTGAAAATGCCCCACCTTTTTGCACCAATGGCATTGTGTGTCTTTTGCAGGACAATTCCTGCACCATGTTAATCTGGGCTGTCGCCATTAATTGCTTTTCACATTGCATGCTTCTCCTTTTCCCTATTTTCCGTTTTTTATGTTTCAACAAGATTGCTTCTCATTCTTTAACTCCAATGGATACAGGCCCAACCTTTCCTTATAAGATAACCCACCCCTCCTCCAGGAACCAGTTGAATGAACAGTTCTCTGAACTGCTTCTAATGCAATTATATCCTTTTTAAATAAGGAGGCTAAAACTGTACTCAGTACTTTATGTGCCGTCTCGCTAATGCCCTGTACAACTGTAGCAAAATATCCCTACTTTTATATTTCATTCCCCTTGCAATAATTGGCAATATTCCATTCGCCTTTCTAATCACTTGCTGTACCTGCAAACGAACTTTGTGATTCATGTACCAGGACACCCAGACCTCTCTGTACCTCAGTTCTGCAACTTCTCTCCATTTAAATAATATACAGTGTTTCTATTCTTCCTGTCAAAGTGGACAAGTTTACATTTTCCCACATTTATATTGCATCTGCTAAATTTTTGCCCATTCACTTAACTCATCTATATTCCTTTGCAGAATTTTTATGTCCTCTTGACAACTTACTTTCCAACCTATCTTTGTATCACCAACAAATTTAGCAATCATACATTCAGTCCAGTAATCCAAGTCATTGACATAGATTGTAAATAGTTGAGGCTCCAGCACTGACTCCTGAGGCACTCCACTTGTTACATCTTGCCAACCTGAAAATGACTTATCAATGCCTACTCTCGGTTTCCTGTTAGCTAACCTATCCCCTATCCATGCTTATATGTTACCCCTACACCATGAGCTCTTATTTTGTGTAGTAATCTTTGATGTGGCAAATTTACCTCAACCCCGTCAATGGAGCAACCTGTTGCACATTCTGACAATTCTGAGTTAAGGAGTTTCTCCTAAATTCCTTATTGAAAAAAAAGACTTGCATTTGTATACTGCTTTTCAGGAACACCAGACATCTTAAAGCATTTTATAGCCAATGAAATGCTTTTGAGGTGTAGTCACTGCTGTAATGTAGGAAACATGGCAGACAACTTCCAAAAACAACAATGTGGTAAAGATCAAATAATCTGTTTTTGTGATGTTAATTGAGGGATAAATATTGGCCTGGACACTGGGATAACTCCCTCTCCTCTTCTTTGAAGTAGTGTCATAGAGTCTTTTACATCCATCTGAGCAGGCAGGCCTTGGTTTGACATCTCATCTGAAGTATGGCATCTCTAGTACTCCCTCCCTACTGCATGGATAGTCAGTCCTAATTTTAGTGCTCAAGCTATGGAACAGCACGTGAACCTAGAACCTTGTGACTTAGAGGTAAGTGTGCTACCAACTAAACCACAGCTGAGACTACTTGATTTATTAGTGACACATATTTATGGTCCTTAGTTTTGGACTCCTTTACAAGTAGAAACATCTCCTTTACATCTAACCTATTCAACTCTTTCATTATCTTAAAGGCCTCCATCAGGTTATCTTGTCGCCTGTTTTCTAGAAAAAGACCCATCCCGTTCAATCATTTATAATAGCTGTATCCTCTCAATTCTGTTATCATCCTGGTAAATGTTTTTTGCAACTTCTTCAGTGCTTCTATAATTTTCTTGTAATATGGATACCATAACTGTATACAGTATTCCAAATGTGGTTTCACCAAAGTTGATGGAAGTTTACCATAACTTCCCTACTTCTGAATAATTTTCAGCTATTTTGCACTTTATATAGCTTTGTTCACCTGTGCTGCCCCTTATATTTTGTGAATCTCTTCACCAGATCCTGTTGTGCTCTACCATATTTAAACTTTTATTTTCCAAGAAGGTGGTCTCCTTTTTCCTCCTACCATAATGCACCATCTCATATTATCTATATTACAATTAATGTCATTTAGACAAGCATTAATGTTAATGTTTTGTATTTTAATAGAGTCTTTCTCAGTACTAACTATGCCACTCAATTTTCTTCTTTATTTTGGAACCATACCATTTTTTGAACTTATTCAAGTTCAGTAATACTAATTACAAACCTCAGACCACAGTACTCTAGGACCCTAGGAAAACAAAGAACGTTACCATATTTGGGGCCTTCAGTCTTAGAATAACAGTGCACTTACAGATATAACTATTAGGACAACAAACTAAGTTTTCAATACCACAATCACAATTACACACTTCACCTGTACACTTTTGTTAATAACGACTGCAAATTGAAATGATATTCTACTTTACTACACAAGCAGGTGATATATCTGTCAGCAAAAATCCATAAATTTCCAACAAAGGCACACTGAAGATAAGTAACATTTAATTTTAGGAATGCTTCTCGAGTGAGCTCTTCACAAGAAAGTCTTTTTCTTCCCTTTGGGGAAAAGTATTTTCAATGGCTGATACTATAATCAAGTTATGTGATTCCAGTCAAGGATTTCTAGATAAGATGCTCACTAACAAAATCTACAGGATTCATGGAATCTCTTTCTAAGACTGAAGTGATAGGGGCTGAGGAAAAGAAATATGGGCAACAAGAGAATATTGTCAAACATTTACTGGAAAGTATCAAAACCTGACAGCAACATCTTAGAAGTGGATGATGAATGCTCGACAAAAATAAATCAAAATATAGTGTTTTCTTAATTAAGAGTCATGGTTCCCAATTTAAAAAATCAGAACATTTGCTTAGTGCACGAAAAGATTACTGAATATGAGTAGCCATGCAACATGCCTTTCCACAGATACCTATCCATATGCTTTGCTTCTTAGTTGGCAAACTTAAGTTCCTCCACAATGATCACTTTCCTTGTTGCCATTTCTTGCTGGTAATGGTTTTGCTCCTGAGATCACTGAGGTCCTGAGGTTGTATTTGAATAGACAAGGCTGCAGAGATGGCAGTTTTTCATTTCAACATCCTCATCTACCAAGCAATGGATTTCCATTGAAGGATTCATAACAACACTGTAGAAAATTAACAAGTTTAATTTTTAGGTTGGAGGAGGAAATAACTGCTTAATAATTAAAACTAACAAACTAAACGCGTACAGATTGTGACAATCATGTAAAGATGAAATAGAAAAATCAGGGGGAAAAACTGCCGTGTTCTGCTTAGATGATGTTCAGGGCAAATATGGTCAGCTTGTACCACAAGTCCGCAGATAGATAAAATGAGTGTTAATTGATTTTAATCAGCAGAAAGATTTTTAACATTAGGAAATTGCAAACAAGTATGAATGCTGTTTTTCACTGTGTTAGAAAGTGTTGTTAAATCAAACTGAAGAGACTGAAGTGCTTCGTTCACAGGAAGTAGGTAGTTTATATAAGAATTAATTTGTTTTATGGAGAGAAAATATTTTTTTTATAGCACAGAGGGTGTATTTTGTCCTATCAATACTACAACTCTTATTGCTGCATGGTATATGGGTTCAATTCTTTTGACTTTGAGTGCTGAAAATTTGAACTGATATTCTGCAGAATGCAATGCCTGTCCAAGCACCACAGTGTGGGTGTAATTAGCCTGTTATGGTGCACAGACATGTCTACCTATACCTCACTTTATACTGAGTGAATTCACTAGGGTATAAATGAGGAGCAAGTTGGCACTTATTGGTAGATCTGAGAAAGGGAATGTTACAGTCATGCTGAGATTTGGGTTTGACCCCTATTTCGCTGGAAATGTTGTTAAGAGGACACTATAGAATTGACAGCAGTACCACCAATTAGGGAAGAAAGAGTTGCATTTTTCATTATGTGACACCCAGCCCCTCAGATGAAAACCAAGTGAGTGAATTATTGGGGAAGGGAAGGACTGGGTTTATCTGTGATATCTCACACGATTGAATTGCTTGCCTCCAATCCCTGTCTGAGTTTATGCATAAAGAACTGCGATTTTGAGGAGGCACCAGATCTTACGACTTTGGATATTTTATTCACACAGTGACCACACTAAGTTAAGAGTTACTGTGAAGATGAAAGACATCAGTTTTCCTGGAGAAATTGTTGAATCAGAGTGGCCTATGGTAGGTGTAAATATTAAATTCATGGTAATTACTACTAATAGAGGGAATATAATTAGATAATCCATCTCAGATTCAGTTGTTGGATATATTTGTTCATTATTAGTGAATGCTGTAATTAAACAATAATTTCTTATTTTTTAATTTTCTAATTTTGAAATTCATTTTTCCTCAGCTGCTCTATGAATTAGTTACAACAAAAGGTGGTAAAAATATAGATTAAACACAGATTATCAAAGCTTGTTTTTATTAATAAATTAGAAGTAGAAACAGTAGAGGCATAAATACATTGTACTATCTGGAAAAAAAGTACCATGAACTATTTAACTCACATACAGGGACCTGTAATTTAATGTTGTTAATGCCTATTGACTTGTCAGTTTGATTCTTTGGTGTAATCCGTTAAAGTCAAACTAATACTCTCTCCCTGTCCTATTTACCAAACCTGTAGATTATCCTCAGGAAAGAACCACTTGAATAAATTACTCAAGAGGCTCAAAATCATACAAATTGGTGGGTAGTTAATCATATTGTTCTATAAAGTGCAGTACAGAAATTAAACAACAGTTGGTGTGACTAATGTGTCTGTGGAGAGGTAGTGTCCAACATATCACCAACATTTATCATCCTCCCTAGAGTGTGATTAATTGTAAAGAGGACTTGTGCATCTTTAAGAGGACAGAGGTAAAGACTGGGGTTGTATGTATGTTAGATAAAATTTTAATGTACAAAAATATGAGGTAATACTTTTTTTTGAGGAAGAATAGGGGTGTTCATATGCACAATTGGAACAGAGGAGCAGAAACATTCAGATAAGATTCACAGATCTTTAAAGTGGTGGGAAGACAAATTGAGCTGTTAAAAAAAAAATCCTGGGATTTCCTAAAATCAAGCACCTAAGCAAAGGAATGATGATTCAATTACAAAAATCATTGGTTAGACCAATGTTAGAATAGTTTTGGCACCCTTTTCAGAAAGAATGTCAAACCATAAAGAGGATGCAGAACAGATTAATTAACTATGTTGAAACCATGGATGAGAGACTGAGTATAGTGAAAGACTAAAGAAATTAAAACTTTTCACTCGGACAGGGAAAGTTAAAGAGGACCAAAATTCAAAATTAAGAGTTTTGATGAGGTAAATAGAGGAAAAATATTCCAGTTGTCAGGAACTTGATAACAAGAGCACAAAAATATCAGACTATCAACAAAAGGAGAAGCTAACACAACTAATATAGAGGATTGTTTGGACATAGATGCAATCCTAGGAACTGAAGTAGAAGCAGAATCTAGACCAGCTATTGAAAAAGGAATTAATAAACATTTGCTCCAGTCTGAGGGTTACAATCTGACGCACAACTAGATTACCCACCAGATCTGGCTGGACTATACCTCGGCCTAGATTTTCCATTTGGGTACGCAAAGTCGAGAGAATTCCCAGCTCTGCAAACCCGACTTCAATAATTGTCTAATTGAATGTTAGATTTTTGGTCTGCGGGGACAGGGTTCCCTGGGAGGTGGGCCAAGCAACCCCGGAATGAGCATGGGGGATGTGAGATGTGGAAGCAGGCTGAGTGGAAGGCCTGCCTCAGTGCACTGGCACTATATCGAAGTTTTAAAAAAATACAGAAAAACATAAACCAGCCCTTCAGCCCTCATCCCTAACACTCCCTCACCCCCCAGGTGAGGTGACAGTGACTGGCCTTGACATTAAGGCCACATTTGACTGGGTGTGGCATCAGGAAGCTCTAACAAAATTAAAGTCAGTGAGAATCAGGGGGAAAACTCTTCAGTGGTTGAAGTCATACCTAGCATTAAGGAAGATGGTGTAGTTGTTGGAGGTCAATTATCTCAGTTCAAGGACATTACTGCAGGAGTTCCTCAGGGTAGTGTCCTAGGCCCAACCATCTTCAGATCTTCATTAATCATCTTCTTTCCATCCTCAAGTCAGAAGTGGGGATGTTCGCTGATGATTGCACAATGTTCAGCACCATTCGCTACTCCTCAGATACTGAAGCAGTCCATGTCCAAATGTAGCAAGACCTGGACAATATCAAGGCTTGGGCTGACAAGTGGTAAGTGACATTTGCACCATACAAATGCCAGGCAATGACCAACACTAACAAGAGAGAATCTAACCATCAACCCTTGACAATCAACGGCATTAGCATCACTGAATTTCCCACTATCAACATCTTGGGGGGGTTACCATTGACCCAGAAACAACTAGACTAGCCATATAAATACTGTGGCTACAAGAGCAGGTCAAAGACTAGGAATCCTGTAGTGAGTAACTCACCTCCTGACTCCACAAAGCCTGTCCACCATCTACAAGGCACAGGTCAGGAGTGTGATGGAATATTCCACTTGCCTGAATGGGTGCAGCTCCAGCAACACTCAGGGAGCTTGACACCATCCAGGACAAAGCAGCCTGCTTGATTGGCACCCCATCCACAAACAATCACTCCCTCCATTACCAGTGCACAGTGACAGCAATGTCTACCATCTACAAGATGCACTGTAGGAACTTATCAAGATTCCTTAGGCAGTACCTTCCAAACTCATGACCACTACCATATAGAAGGACAAGGGCAGCAGGGAGATGGGAACATCACCAGCTGCAAGTTCCTCTCCAAGTCATTCAACATACTAACTTGGAGAAACATCACCATTCCTTCACTGTTGCTGGATCAAAATCCTGTAACTCCCTCCCTAACAGCTCAGTAGGTGTATCTATACCACATGGATTACAGTGATTAAAGAAGGAAGCACACCACCACCTTCTCAAGAGCAATTAGGGATGGACAATAAATGCTGGCATAGCCAGCAATGCCCACATACCATAAATGAATTAAAAAAACACTCCCCATCCATGCCACCCACCACCTCCCCCCACGGTCACCTCATAACTTCCATTTCAACATGTGCCCCTCTGCCTGTCCCAAGGACCCTCAGACAATCCATGCCAACCTATGCCCCTGACCCACCACCCTTTGCCCTTATAGCTACCATGCCAACTCAACCAGTATCCACCATGGGCAGACCTCAGGGCTCATGCTGTTTAATAGATGGTTGTGAAATCAGTCACACAGCACTAATCCAGTGATGGCAACCCTAAGGCTTATGTCAACAGAGTGAAGTAGCAAGCAATTTTTTTTAAACACTCCAGGCAGTTTATTTTAAAGATTTTAAATAGCAGGAGTTTTAAATGCCTTGACAGCTCCCTTTGACAGTTCATCCTAACACTTTTGACAGCTGTTTTTGACAGCCCCTCTTGATGCTTAACAGTTATTTTTGATAGTTCTAATAGAGTTTCACAGTTCCAATGAGGTTATGTACTTTTTACACACATTGATGTCTATTTTTAGAATCCCAAGGGTCATCTGACCTCCCCAAAAGATATCTTAGGACTATATCCAGAGGGGTAACCTACCTGTCCTGGCTATCCAGACAAAAGTTCAGACCTGCCCTGACCAAATCTAACTGCTGCTTCCTGCCAAGCAAAACCTGCCCCCATTCTCACCATCCATAAACTCATGTCTCTTTATAGTTTCTCTTCTATTTTCCCAAATGACTGATCCACAAGACCCACTTTCTTCTCCTTGTTCCCATTAAACAGCTAACCACTTAAATTCCCTTCCTGGTTTCTGCACTAGCTGACATTGTAATTAACTTTTCTGTCTACAAGTACCTCCTCCCTTTCAATGCTGCCATCACCATTTACTTCTCAAAAAGCTACTCTCAACTTATCTGTCTTTGCAGACTACTGCCATACAAAAGAACCTATTTCCTTCCAACTCCCTAAATAGGTTATTGCCGCATTTTTTTTTTACTGAGGATTACACAAGAATGAATGAAAAATGCCGTATCAATTATATTTAGGAGATTAAGTTGCTGTGCAATACAAACAGGAATTTTAAAATAATACTTCAGGTTTGACTCTTAGAATGAAATTATTGTTGGGATTCAGAATTATTTGGAAGATAAGAATGAATTTTTTTTTTAAACAAACTCCCATATATTGGCTACCATCCTGATTAGAGCTGCTATTTTGAAAACAGGAATTGAAACTTTGCTTTGTGGCTTAGCATTAAATCCTATAATACCCTTGCTCTTCTACTGAAAGTAATGAATGGTTTAAAGTGTATTTTTAAATGATCAAATATATGGTCATACTTTCAGACAAACACCCATGAATAAGGCCACTGTAGCCTTTTATTCTGCAGCATACCTTGACTAACACTGCCCCTTTAATCACTCTAGAAAGGCAAGGTATATTGCAAGAAGCCAGAATAGTATCATGTAATTAACAACTTACAATTTATATGGCACCTCTAACATAAGAAATCATCCCAAGGCACTTCACAGGAGCATTATAAAACAAAGTATGACACTGAGCACGTAAGGAGATATTCATTAGATGACCAAAACCTTGGTCAAAGAGGTAAGTTTTAAAGAGTGTCTTAAAGCAAGATAGAGAGATGGACAGATGTCGGAAGGGTATTCCAGGGTTTGGGCTCAGGTAACTAAAGGGGCTTCCACCAATAGTGGAGCGATTAAAATTGGGGATGCACATGAGGTCAGGATTAGAAGATTGCAGGTAATTCAGCAGGATGTGGGACTAGGGGAAATTACAGAGAAATGGAGAGGCCAAGCCATGGAGGCATTTGAAAACAAAGACCAGGATTTTAAAATCAAGGCATCATTTTCCTAGTAGCTCATATAGGTGAACAAGCACAGGGTTGATAGGGAATGGAATTTGGTGCCAATTAAGACATAGGCAGTTTTGGATGACTTCAAGCTGATGGAGGGTAGAATGCAGGAAAATCAAGAAAGATCACTGCTGCAAACAAGGCTGCCTAACAATACTTTAATATCAGGTGCCAATGCTTAGTTTCTCTGATGGTAACCAATATCCTTATCGCCGTTCCAACTCCTCCAAAACCAATAATACAAAAGCAAAGTACTGCAGATGCTGGAAATCTGAAATGAAAACAAAAAATGTTGGAAATACTCAGCAGGATTAGCAGCATCTGTGGAGAGAAAAACAGAATTAACGTTTCAGGTCTGTGACTTTTCACCTGAGGTGAAACTTGAATCCATGGCCTTCTAACTCAGGAGACGAGAGTGGCACTATCGTTCCAAGGATGGCATGTACTATGAAAGCTGGAGGATTTGATCAGAGTTTCAAATTGATTTCTTCCTCATGACAGTTGGCTACGTAAGCATGCATGCTGATACTGTGTCTAAGACACTGGACATAAGTGATAGAGCAGCGCTGGCCCCGAAGGAAGAGTATTTTGTTTTCGTTTTTTTTTTGTCAATGCTTCCTTGCCATTTTTCCTGCATGGAAGCAAAAAAGGACATGAAAAGAGAGAGAGAGAGAGAGAAGTACGCTAACTTTTTATGCTACAGTGTTTGCATTGCAAAGTAAACCAACAACCCATTTAATCAATTTTGGAGTCCATTAGCCTTATGGCTGCAACATTTGGCTCAGTAGCACTGCTGGTTCCAGCACTATAAAAGCTCCAAGGCCAAAAATTGGCAACCAGAATGCTTCAGATTACTTCTGGTGCAGCTCGCACAGTAGGCTCTCACTGACAAGGTGCTATAGCAGGCGTGCTGTGCATGCACAGGAAGCATGTAGAGTAGGCGGTTCGTGGCATCAACAGCCTCTAATGCTGACTTTCTGTACAATCTTCCATTTTGCACAGCGCAGGTCTAGTTAACCACAATCACTATCATTTTCCATGGTGTGATGCTGGACCTTGACATGGAAGTCAGGGCTGTTGGTTGACTTGTTAAGAGAAAGCCTACTTCTGTAATGGGGGCTATAACTGCAGTACCTCTTGGGCTGCAGTATTATTTGGAAAAGCAGCACAGGCAGCTGACAGAGGAAGCTGGAAACACAGGGAGGAGGAGGGGGAGGGGGGGTGAAGGAGGAGGGGGGGGCGGGGGCTCTCAAAAGAATTTTCTTTTGGGAGCACTTCTCCAACCTCCACTACAGCCAAAAACTGTTTGAGAAGTGCCTGTGTTTCAACCGAACTGTGCCACTTCCTATAACCCCACCTTGCAATTTCAGAGCAGGGTAAGGACAGCACTGCCAATGGCAGTCAAGGTCACCGTGGCCCTAAATTTCCAGACCAGTGGATCCCTTCAAGGAGCAGGTGACATTAGCAACATCTCACTGTATTTCATCTGCCAAAGTCACATCATATGCTTACGAAACTTATTAGTGTCACAACTCACTGGGGATAGTGCACTGCAAATCAAGCCCCACTGCTCCCCGGGCCACGACAAATTTGAAAAAGTTTGATCAACCCACCTAATTGTTTAATTGAGGTTAACAGAATACGAGCACCAGGTTTGTAAACTTAAGTAAATATCTGTTTATTCAAAAAGTTGTCTTTAACCAGTGACAAAAGAAAGAAATATGAACTGCTAATTTCTAACTCTAAAACCTAAACCCTACCCCTTCTTAAATCCCTCTATGCACACATACAAGACACATAATACACACAAAAACATGGATTTTATGGGTGGGGCAAAACAGTTCCAGAGTACAGGATTCAATGGGTTGATTTTGATCGATGTCTTCCAAACTCCTTTCAGTTTTTGTTGGTGACACAAGGTGGTCTTCTAGCACTTTCAGTCTTCAGTTCACTGATTGAGCACTTGCCTTTCAAGGTCTCTAACAGTGATTTTGCCCTTTGCCTCTTGTTAGAGGTTTTCAGAGAGAGAGCAGGTTATAGAGATGTGAAAAGAAAAAGCCAGCTAGCTATTATTGTAGAATTACTGGAATCTTACACACACAGGAGAAAGAGGTTTTAGGCCTTTTTCCTTTGAAGCTAGGAGCTATTCCACTGCACTGCTCTCACACAAACTCTGGTCATCTGGTCAGGAGCCAATTAAAACGTTGTTGCCAGACAGTCCCCTTGTTAGACCAGACTCCTCCTCGACACCATCCTGTCTTTCATGGTACACTGTTCCAGGACAGCAACATTGTATATATCCCTTGCACTGCTCCAGCAGACATGTCCTTCAAACCGCAGCTGTTTAGTTTTAATCCACAGTCCAACAGAAATAAAAAGATATGTATTTTACATTAGGAAGATGGAGACTTTACCTAAAAGGCAGCCTGAAATATTGACAATTACCTTCAAAAGAAGGAACAACAAAGTCAAGTGATTTCTTTTCTGGTTTCTATACAGGCAGGGACTATATACCTGGACATCTGTCTGGAAAGTCATTAAAATGTAAATAGCCTTCCCAGGTGTTGATTACTGCCCTCTTCATTTCAACTGAAGAGACTTCAAATTATTAAGATAAAAGCAAAAAACTGGATGCTGGAAATCCAAAACAAAAACAAAAATACCTGGAAAAACTCAGCAGGTCCGACAGCATCTGCGGAGACGGGCCTTCTCCATCTCCGGCACCGCGATCACCACGTGGTTAAGGCAGCCCAGCTTCCAGAGGACATCCCGGGGATGTTACAGCTCTGGGATCCGGGATGTCCTCTGGAAGCTGGGCTGCCTTAACCACATGGCAATCGCAGTGCCGGAGATGGAGAAGGCCCGTCTCCGTAGATGCTGTCGGACCTGCTGAGTTTTTCCAGACTTCAAATTACAATGGCTGTTAGACTTGCTGGCTCCATGAAGATGGGAAGACATTCAAGTCGGCTGTTCATTACTGGAATGTTGATGGGATATCATTCATTCCCCAACTGTGTCAATTACATCTGCCATTATCCCTTCTGTAAGCAATGAAATACATCAATACTGTTGTCACATGACCAAAATTGCTGGAGATAGCCAATATCTTCTTAATCAACAAGGGCAGCCCATTTACTCAGTGTGGCTAGAGGGAAGCCGTCTTTCGCTCAACAAAAGGGGGGCCCCTGCCTCAAAAGTTACCTTAGGCAGAGAATGGGGGTTTATTGGTTTTATTTCCAAGATTATAGTTCTTCACAACATGAGCTTGATTAACTTCAACTGGAAAGCCCAAGTTGCTGTAGTTCGGGGTGAACCGGTGTGATCTACTCATCACCAGAAACCTCCAATCTTTATTTTTCTTCAGTGCATCAAGAAAAATCCTTCAGGCCTGCAATGTTTCAACTGCCATCTTATATACTGATTAGAAGATATCTTTTTTTAAAAATTCTTTATGATAATTAAGTGCATGCTACATATTTAGAACTCATCTCTCCTCATAGGCGTGTGTATCCGACATGAATGAGAAGTGGGCGTTTGTTGCATTTACATTTTGGGTGCTGTGAAAAATAAATGTTCACTCTTTCTTTTGATTTTAATTTAAAAGAAAGCCTGTTTTGTGTCTGTTCTTTAACGTCTCAGCACTTGAAGGGTTAAAACACTCCTTCTCTAAAATACATCTGTTGCATGCAGCCCAAAAGGTGAGAAAAGGGCAAAATTATCCCATATCTCTCTCCTGGTCCATAACACATCCATTGCTGAATCAGGGATGTCACAAAGGCCCTGCACTGATGGAGAGAGGCCTTCATTGTCTTCTCACTGGCCAAGAGAAGGAGGAGGAGAGAACACGTGGATTTTATAGGGTAGCGGGGCTCCCAAAGGTGCAGGATGTAATCAACTGCATACACCTGGTCCTGCATGCCCCACAAGTTGAGAAAAGAGATGTTCTGCAATCTCAAGGAATACCATGCTATTAACATCCAGTTGGTATGCCACAATGCCAAGATCATCCTCTTGGTGAATGACTCATTCATATCATATCAGTCAGCCACAGCTGCCAACTTTGGCCCACAAGAACCAGAGGCTGGCTGCTAGGTGACAAGGGATACCAGCTCAGTACCTGGCTAATGACAGACCTCCACTACCTAACCATCTGAGGGCAGTATGTCTATGATGAGAGCCAAGCAGCAAAACATTAGCTTGCTAAAGCAACTGTTTCATTGCTTGGACCACTTACTCACTGAAGTCTTCGAGTTCATACTGATCTGCTATGTTCTCAATAATCCTGCTATCATAAGGGTGCATCCCTTCCTACCAGGCATTGAGGCCACCTTGGATGGAGGTGGAGAAGACAGGGTGAAGGCATCCAGAACCCATTCACTTTTGACAGTCTGTCTGTGAGCAGATACAGAGACTCCCATTCCATTGAGATGTCATCCCCACAATACAGTTGCTCCCCATTTCCCCATCTTTCAATCCATCTGTCAAAGATCACCACTGCACCCGCTTGGTCACAGTCATAGAATCATAGAAAGTTTACGGCACAGAGAGAGGCCACTTAGCCCATTGTGTCTGTGCCAACTAAAAACAAGCTACCCAGCCAAATCTTACTTTCTAGCATTTTGTCCATAACCCTGCAGGTTGCAGCACTTCAGGTGCATATCCAGATATCTTTTTAAATGAGCTGAGGGTTTCTGCCTCTACTACCCTATCAAGCACTGAGTTTCAGACCCCAACAACGCTCTGGGTGAAAAATAAATCCTTATCTTCTCTCTAGTCTTTCTACCAATCACTTTAAATCTATGCCCCCCTAGTCACTGACCTCTCTACCAAAGTAAATAAGCCTTTGCCAGCCACTCTATCCAAGCCGCTCACAATTTTGTACATCTCAATCAGTTCTCCCCTCAGCCTTCTCTGTTCCAAGGAGAACAACCCCAACCCGTCCAATCTTTCCTCATTGCTGCAGAGTAAGCTTTAAAGTAAAATTAACCTTTTGTCCTAAAATAATGAACAAATTTTGTACGCAAGGTGTTAAAACAATAGTATATCATGATGTCATTAAGAGTGGGATTGACACTTTAGAAATTTGACCTTTGTTTTCAAGTTACAGATTTTCCACAGTGACTAAATTTGTATAGTCTGAGCTACACAAACATCAGAGACTTTGTGAGAAGTTTCCCAGTCAGTGTCCTGCACAGTTTTTGTGGGTTAATTCGAAATGTGGAGTTATAGCTGTGCAACTCTTTTGCTTTCATTTGGAATCAGTGAAGGAAGTCTTGCCTAGAACGTGGCTCAGTGGGTAGCCCTTGCACCTATGAGTCAGATGGTTGTGGGTTCAACTGGCACTCCAAAAAGCAAATTCTAATCTGGCACTCCCAGAGCAGTACTAAAGGAATACTGTACTCTCAGAGGTATTGTCTTTTGAGTGAAACATTAAACTGAGCCCTGTTTGAACCTACAAACTTATGAATTAAGGACAGATTGTGGCCTCAACTCCACATTCTGCCTACCGCCAATAACCTCGACTCCCTTGTTGGTCAAGAATCTAATTTCCACTTAAAAATATTCATTGACCTTGCCTCCACTGCTCCCTGGGGAAGAGAGTTCCAAAGTTGCAAGACCCTCAAAAAAAATTCTTCTCATCTCTTTTTTAAACTGTGTCCCCTAGATCTAGTCTCCCACAAGGGGAAACATTTCAGCACCCACCCTGTCAAGTACCCTCAGGATCTTAATATGTTTCAATGAGATCACCTCTAAACTCCTGTCATGAAATAAGACCAACCAACACAAAAAATTCTGTAACAACTTTATTCAATTCGCTTCAATAATACACACAGAACTGAACTATTCACCCTGGTGACAGTACCTTCATGTCTGTGCTGTGGGATTCAAAAGTTGTGAGGCAACTCTCACCTTATTCACCTTGTTCTAGATTCTCTAACAAGAGGAAAGACCCTCTCCACATCTACCCTGTCTGGACCCCTCAGGATCTTTTATGTTTCAATCAAGTCACCTCTTACTCTTCTAAACTCCAGGAAATACAAGCCTTCCATCATAAGACAACCTGCCCATTCCTGGCAGTAAAGTCCTCCCTCGATCTACAGATCTCGCTTCAAGCCCTATCCACCCCTTCTCATGGTGAACTCAATTACCCTCTACCTCACAGAGGACAGACGGATGTTGAAAAGGAAAAGCAAAGTCCAATGCAGCAAGGAAGGCGACACAAACAAATATTTGGTACTTTTGGTGGATAAGGCACAACGTAATGTAGTGTAGACTATAGAAGAGGGTAAAAGAAGGGAAATACCCTGTACCAACCATCCACTGCAGCAGCAAAGCTACCCAGACCTCTTGGATCCTCCTTGTTTCTGGGATCACACAGGAGCAGCTGAGAGGGTGGGGGCAGCTGCACACACCCTTCCTCCACTGTATTCAAATCCCTTAGCATAGGTTTAGCTTTTTTAGCTGCCCTGTAGGTGTCCTTGCTATCCTTCTTCTCTTACACGATGATATCCCAGTGGCTGCAGCATGTTTGCTGCAAGGCTGCTGACGACATGGCAAGGCAAACCTGAGCAAATCAGAGCTTTATAGGCCTGGTTTCAGAGTTCACCAGCTCAGCATGGACAGCAGTGTGGGCTCAGAAGACACAGGAAGGGCACTGGCAAAGTGGGAGTGGTGGGAGCATGAATGCTGTCATCCTGAAAGAGGGTAGAAGGTTTGTGCCCCACGGATCCACTGCTACTCAGCAGGGTGCAGCTTCAGCAATCCTAACAATCTGCTGGTGGACATTTTGCTGGACTGTTGTAAGAGCCTGCATGCTTTGAGCATTGAGATCCATGATGGCGCAGTCTAAGCCTGTATTGCACCAAGCTGGGCTTGCACGTTAACAAGCAGAAATCTCATCATGGCCTCAGAATGAGCTTCCCCTGCAGCATTCAGATGTTGGGTGGCTTCTGCTTGCACTGCAGTGGAAACTGAGCCATCAGCCAACAGACACGCATCATAGCTTTGTGTCAAGTTGGAACCAGAATCCTCCATGCTCCGTGACAGTGACAACAGAATGTGTGGGAGGCCCCGCCAAGCATCTCAGTGTTGTCAGGACGATATAATAATTCTCATATTATTGGAATTTATTGTGGAATAGTGGGATATGTCTATGTGTCCGTGTGTGTGTGTGTGTGTGTGTGTGTGTGTGTGTGTGTGTGTGTGTGTGTATGAGAGATTTAATTGAATTAGAGGCAGCTAGTCTGGGTGCTTTGATGTAAGAGGAGTTAGGATTGAAATGTTATTTAGGTAAACATGGAGAAGTTTAGAAACAGACATCAAGAGAACACTTGCATTTTGAAATAAACCAGACAATATTGTTTTCAAAGGAGGGAGTGAAATGTGTCACCTAGCCAGGTGAAGTTTAGAAACAGTGTGTTTATTTTTCCCAAAGATTACCAGTAAAATTTAAGAGTTATGAGAGGGTTTTATTATCAGCGAGATAAAATCAAAGATAGTGAAACAATGGGTATTTGCATTCAAAGAGGAAGATGTGTATAAATGAAAGGAAACTGTAGGGGAAGACATTTTTAAGATCTTACAAGTGTGAAAAAGCTTTCAGCATCTATGCCTCAAGCTGCTGTCTCCAGGGATTGAAGTGAAGAGAACTCACTCTGAATTCGACTTGCTCAGGGTATGTTTCTTTGCCTAGGTCTTTTAAAATCTGTGTGTCTTACTGTTGCCTTAATGAAAGTGTAACTGGGTATTAGATTGTTCAGGGAATTTAGAAGTTATCATAGTAGCAATTTGTAGATCTATTCATGTATTTAAACATTTATTAATAAGATAAATTATTTTAATTTTGTTTTATAAAAACCTATAAGACTTGGTGGTCTTATTACTACTGAATTTTATAAACTGTAAAACAACTTGCTGCAGTTGTTTCAAGCTTCCCTTTAGGATTTGAACAACTCAGCATTTACCATTGATTGTATCATAACAGTGTGCATGCCCATCAGCATTCTCCTGTATGTCGCCCCATCAAAGTCCTCATCTGAGTCCTCTGTGGCAGGACTCAAGTGCAACTTGCCCACCAGCGAGTTGGCACAAAACTATCCTTTCCCCCTAGATATTAGTTCCCCTTGAGCTTTTTCTGGAAGCTCCAACAGATTCTATGCAGTGCAAAAACATGTTCTAACACAAGGGGCCAAGAGAAGAACTACTGGTTACAAGAAAGCTGCTCACTACTATATTCTCAAGGGCAATTAGGGATGGGCAATAAATGCTGGCCTAGCTAGATTTAAAATAGGAACTTGACATTAATCAAGCATTTGAAGTAAATATATGGGGCAAATTTTGCAATCTGGCCCTCTGGCTGGGAATACTGTGCTCAAAGCAAAAAATTGTTGGAGACAGTGCTACAACATTTGAGGCCCAAATCACAAATTTGTTGTGTTACCCATGATTATTCTAATTCTCTGTGTTGATCATATATTAGAAAGAGACACAAAATATTAACAGTATCTACTAACAAAAGGTGAAATCATTTGAGTTGACCACAAAAGATGATGTTACATATTTACAATTACTTTAGGAAAGATGGATATCAATTGCGACTTACACAACTGAGGTTAATCACTGAAGAATGATTAATGGAAACCTATTTTGGTACTTGATTATATACAAAAAGTTTTACTTAAGGTGTTCTCAGCATTCTCCTCACACTGCTGAATCTACAATCTAAAATCAATGCATTTTCAACATAGCGATGTTTTTATTCTCCTAAAACTCCAGTAAAGGAAAATGTAAATCTGAAATGAATTCATGTAAATCAATATTAGTCTTCTAATTTTAGGTTGAATATGAAGACGTGTCAGCATTTATTCTATGTTAATTTTGGCTCTTTTCAAGAACTATACCTAATAACTAAAAACAAAATAGAAAATCCTGGAAATACACTGCATATCTGTCTACACTGCATATCTGTCTACATCTAAATAGAGAAAAGGCAGATTAACATTTCTGGTGCTGACCCTTTCATCTGGTCTGTTCTTACACAGGGTTTGCAACCAAAACATTAACATGTCTTTTCTCTTTTTAGATGCAGTCAGAACTGGTCTACATTTCCATTTTAAAAAATTTTTACTTCAGGTTTCTAAAAGAGTCTTTTTAAAAAATCTGTATTACAAAGACATATTGATCACGAATATTTTAGTGATAGTTAAAACCTGTTGAAAAGGACAAAGGCATTCAATTAATTGTATGTTAATATTTAAGTCGCAGCCTGAATTCACCTAAAAAACAAGGTGAAGTGCATCCATTAAATAAAATCAATAAATCTCATTGACAATTGATTGTATGCACTTTAGTTCACCATTCTCAATTTTAATTCATTACAATTATACTGATAAAATTAAATGAAATAAACCAAAACAAATCTAAACATGCTAACCCTGATACCATTGTACAAATTGCAAGACTTATTAGCAGCACTACCACTTTATTATCATGTCAGCACCAGCTGTAGAATTGCCAGGGTCACGACTAAGATCTAGGATTGGGTATCAGTAGCAGTAGAGAAAAACAGAACCTCAGTTAGAGGAAGATTTTCCACCCAGCTGCTTCCTCAGAAAGTTAGAGTTTATGTAGAGTTATGAAGAGCTGAAGCAATCAAGATGGGATTGGAAATTCCTTTTGATTTAAAATGTAGATCTATTGTGATATAGCTACAAAAAAATTTACAATATTATTGATAGAGATCTAAAGGCATAATGATACATTCCATCAACTATGCAAATGATACATTATCAATCATAAAATGATGGATATATCATTAAGACAGGGAATCTGCCACTTACCCCTATGGCAGGCAAAATCGGATATTACCCCCTTAAAGTTGTTATGCTACCTTGTATGAAGAATAGCAAAATGTACCCCTGAGTTTTTATTACAGTATTTGATATATTGGTCAGGTATCTGGTGTAATAGATCTTCAAGCTTGGTATAGCTGCAGCTGGTTGAAAGTGCACTCATACTTGTTTGAGGAGAAAAATCTGTGTGAAGGAAGGAGGTAGAATTCAGTGATGTACTCCCAAGGTAACTCAGCTACATACGCTATTCTGAGAGTTTTCAAACAAGACCACTAAAATGTTAAACCATAACTAGCTTAAAGGTAGTCTTATCTATACAATTATTATTTGTAGAAATGACAGAGTTTTAATGACATTTCCATCCTTTCCTTGATGGAGGTTTTGTGTATTTGACTGTAAACACCTCAAGTAAGATTGTGGGCTCAAGAAAAGAACTAACCAGATGTGATAATAGTTGTTTTAGTAAATGAATCATCTATCAAATTTGACACTTTGTAGTGTGGTTAAATTGCAGCTTCTGAGACAGCATTGAGAGTAGGTTATTGATAAATTGGCTGAATGGTTCTTTAGTATAGGATTAAGGGTTTAGTCAAAGATGTAACAAGGACTATTAATACAGACAGGTTCTGGGTAACTTTTGAGGACAGAGGAATGAGCAGATAACCGTAATCCGTGTGAAATTACTTTATTCCTCGTATCTCGTCACTAGGCACTTAGGTGGCTCTCCCCTCCTTCTGTTGCTTCATCGTCTCCTCCAAGTTCCTCTCATTGAATCATTGCTACTAAGCCTCCTCCAAATGCAAGTCTCTCTGTAATGTGAGTTTTTGTAGGATTCAGCACACTGTCATGATACTACTTTGTGAGATACATCATAGGGCACCTCAGACCTAATGGGACACCTCAAACTCTGTTTTAGCTTCTTTATGGCGATTGCTCAATAATAATCCTGGTGGATACATTTGTTGCACAGGTGTAACGACCTACTTCACACAGCTGTGTGCAGCAGGTTTGAAGGAGTTAGTGGCAAGGAATTTAGCGATTATGGTAACTTTGACAGTCTCTGGAAAAGAATGAGCCCCTGGTCTGGCAAGCAGGTAGCAAGTCCCATTGTAGGGGCTGCAGAGGTCAGCAACAGCCTGCCTGGGGAAGCATAGACTTCTGAAGCCCTGCTCTTTAGATTGATCCAAAACAAAAAGAAAAACGACACATGTATGCTGGGTATGGTCTCCTACAGCCTCCCGTACCTGCTGTCTTCTGGTGGACCCTGCTGTTGGTTGCTGAGGCTGTTTCCTCCTCTTAAGTGTTCCTCCAACCAAATGAAATTGCAAAGTTAAATAAATAAAAGCTTACTGATTGTAATAAATCATTTAAAAAAATAAAATTGATCTGTAAGCTGAAAACTCTCCTGATGTTCCAAACAGCACAATGGCATAAGGATTCTATGATCCTATTAGTTGCAGGTGAGGTGAGTATTCATATATTGTGTCAGTGACTCTGAGATACCAATCACATCACATTTTACTGGTGGGTTGAGCACTGAATGGGGCTTTTGTGGTTTGTAGTTAAAATGGTGTTGGTGTCTGAATTGCATCATAGGACCAAATTTACATGTATTCATGAAGACCACACCTGCCTTTGGCGTCGGCCTCAGACAACTCCAAAAAGTGCACAGTTGAAATGGTGGCAGCAAGCCAAGAACACAACCATAAGTACCCTACAGAGTTCCCCTTGGGTAGGCAGAATTAAAATTGGGGCATGTGTGTGTGTGTGTGTGTGTGTGAGCTAGACTTATGACTTTTTTTGATGCGTAAACTGTTTTTCATCCTGGATTTAGGCAAATATTAAATGCTATTCTAATATACTAAAGCTAACTATTTGGTCCCTTTGATTTATAGCTAAATTAACAAACCCACTGTAATTTGCAAAGTTTCATGTTAATATTCTGTACATCTAATATATTGCTTTATATGGGAAGTTAACAACTTTCAAAACAAGTGTCTGGTCATCCCAGAGCAAAAATGGTCCACAGCAGCAATGAAATTTCCAACGTGACAGTTTTAAAACTAAGTAAGCTATTTTCCAGCATATGTCAGGTCTTCACCCAGGAGAATCAAGTAGGTACTCTTAATTAACAAACAGATTGCAAAGCATAGAGAGTTTTCCAGTCTAGCTTTTCAGGTTTCTAAACGTTTACAATTAAGTGTATTATTGATAATGAGATTAGCTTAAAATATTTTAAAATCAAGTGCAACTGTACGTGTTCATTAGGAGGCCATTCCATTTAAACTTCATTTTGTTTAAAAATTGATGTTTGTCATTAGTAGCTAAACAATTGCTAGCTTCTTTATGCTACTTGACCATTTCCAACTCACTCCTTCCTGGCCTTCCACATTCTACTGTCACCACTCACTGGGGATAGTGCGCTGCAATATCAAACCTTGCTGCTCCCCGAGCCACAACAAATGTGAAAAGTTTGGCCAAACCACCAGATTGTCTGAATTCTACCTAGCTATTTAATTTAGGTTCACAGAATATGAGCACCAGGTTTGTAAATTTAATAGGTAAATAACTGCTTATTGAACAAACTATCATTAACCAGTGGCAAAAGAAAGAAATATAAACTGCTAACTTCTAACTCTCCGCCCTTCTTAAATCCTTATACACACACTTACAAGACACATAAGGCACACAAATCATGGATTTTAAGGGTGGGGCAAAACATTTCAATAGCACCAATCCGGAGAACAGGATTTGATGGGTTGATTTGATCGATGTCTTCCAAATTCCTTTCAGTTCTTGTTGAAGACACAAGATGGTCTTCCAGCACTTTCATTAGTTAGTTCACTGGCTGAGAACCTGCTTTTCGAAGCTTCTAATAGTGGTTTTTCACCTTTTCCTTTTTACAGGGGTTTCCTCAGATAGAGAGAGGTCATAGAGATACAGGGAAAAGAGATTTTCGATGTATTCTCTTTGCAGGCCAGGAATTTTCTCCTTCACTGCTACCACACAAAACCCTGGTCACCTGGTCAGGAGCCAGTTAAAATGCTGTTGTCAGGCAGCTCCTTTGGTCCAGGACTCCTTTCCAGCACCACCCTGTCTTTCATGGCACACTCTGTTCCAGGACTGCCAAACTGTATACATCTCTCATCCTGTTCCAGGATGCGCACCAAGTCCTGTTCACACATCTCCCCTGAGCTCGCTGATCTACACTGGCTCCCAGTCAAGCAGCACCTTGATTTTAAAATGCTCATCCTTGTTTTCAAATCCCTCTATGGCCTTGTCCCTCCCTATACCTGTAACCTCCACTAGCCCTACAACCCTCCTTGATATCTGTGTTCCTCTATTTCTGGTCTGTTGAATTTCCCCGATTTTAAACGTTGATGGCCATTCCTTCAGCTTCCCATTCTACCTCTAACTCTCTGACTTTCTACTTCTCTGACTTACTTTAAATCACTCCTTAAAGCATACCTCTTTGAGTAAGCTTTTGATGACCTGCTCTAATATCGCCTAATATGGCTCAGGGTTTGCTTTTGTTTTATAACGCCCCTTTGAAGTGCCTTGGGTCTTCTTGTTAAAGGCACTATATAAAAGGAGTTGCTGTTATACTCTGTATCCACGACAGACTTTACTGTTAGTATAGTGATTATTACTCACGGTGAAGAGAGTGATTACAACAACAGTAATAGTAAAATATCGCATAGCAGATAGACCTGGAAAACACAAGTAGAAGTTCAGAATTATGAGGGGCAAACGAAGGTATGGTCAAAGAGATAGGTTTCAAGGAGGTTTTTACTTATAGATTGATACATTAAGAACATGTTCAAAATGGAGAGGCTGTAATGGAGGCTGGCTCTGTGATTGAGGATGAGGGAGAGGATGGAGGAACTGAACACAGAGTATCAGAAAAGTAGAAAAATAGGGCTGGAAGGATTTGCAACATTTTTTTAATTTAAAAAAATGAAGTCCAGGATTTTGAAATTAGCACTTTTGTAAAAGGGAACTGGTGAAGGTCTGTAAGACATGAGGAATAGGTGAGCAGGGTTCAGTATGTAATAAGATACAGATGGTGATGTATTGAATGAGTTGCAGCCTATATCAGATGGTACATGAGAGCCCAATGAAATAGGCTTTCTTTGGGATGTATAGGCTGTGGGATTCAAAGCTTAGTTCAGGTTGACTAGAACTCCAAGGTTGTGCGTTGTAGGTTTCAGCCTGATTGAGCAACTGGAGACAGGTGAAATCAGAGACTTAAGTGTACAAAAAGTGGAAACCAAAAACAGTATATTAGAGAGCGTGAAACGAAGCAAGAAAGATATGCTTACATTGCAATACCAGTTTTTATGGCACATATCGAAAATAATAAATCTTTTCAAAGCAACTAATATATATATTGATCATATTTAACTCACTGTTTCTTCTGATTGTGTGTCTAGGCTATGTTAAAGTACTGATGGCAAAGAACCTGCTGCTAATTCTTTGCCTCCTGTTACTATGTAAGCCATCTGCTTCTGCAGTAAACAAAATATATACTTTTCCTAACGCTTTAATTATTCTTTGGCAAATTTCCAGTCTCATTGCAAGTTTAATTTTAGTTAGATCTGCTAACAAATTAGGGTATTGATTGATTACATTTTACAATTATGAGAGATTAGCCTTTTGATCACTTTTTTTTGTAAGGAAATATCATGGTGGATGATATGGTCTAGGATTGTAGGCCTCCTGTTGGCACAATGGAAATTGAACTCAAAGGCTCAGCTGCCTTGGATGGTTTCTCTTTAATCTTACCTCTATTTGTTGGTAATTTATCTTTAAAGTTGAAGGTTTTAAGTTCCACATCCTTATTTTTTTTCCTCATTCTTATTTCCAGTGTCCATGATGGCCACAGTATTCTTAGTACTTTTGCCTAAGTTGTCAGAGTCTACTTTTCTTGGGATGGGACTTCTGCAAACTGTATAGAGTTTAATAACTGGTAATGGCATAAAACCATGGTCAAGCTTCTGTGATTCTGCATTAGAAACTTTAGGCACAAAGCGACAACATTTTCAGTCTTTTCTCAAAGTTTGTGTCCCAATAGATAGGGACAGCATGTGCGAATGGCTGGAAAAGAAACCAGCAATGAGAATGCAAGTGTTGTTATACTGCAGGTAAGTAATTTGAAAATATTACCTTTTGACAGTGATGTGGGGGTAATAGACCCCCAGACCCTCCCAAGATGCATTAGTTCACTATTATCTTTAGTCAGGAACCAGTTTGTTTTATGTTTGTGGTTATGTAGGCACAGAACTCATGATTACTATCATCTGAATCTCAGGTAAGTTTTTATCATTGTCGTTTAGGCCTTTGTTTACATTAGAAAGATTTAAAACCTGATTTTGTACCAGCTCTACTAAAGTTATACTTCAAGTGGTTAAAAACGAAGCAGTCTCCAATTGTTTGCTAGAAGTGATCTCACAATGATTTACTAGCTTTACATATGTGGAAAAGATGATGCTTGCACTACAGCATACACTTTACATGGATGCAAAGGTGAAACCACTTCAACACAAATTTAATTGCGTATACAATAGTTACATAGATGATCTTTTTGCATGAAGGGTCAGACATTCTTATTTACCAGTCACACCTCAGTTTAAAAAAAGCCCGGATAAACTATGTATTCAAGCAAGTTACTAATACAAAATAAATTACATTGATGCATCTTTGAATGATATCTAAAAGCTGAAACTTAGTTTAAAAGACAACTATTTAATTGCACATTAGACAGAACAATTTCTATATTATCATGGGCTTATAATTTTCTGACACTTTCCATTACTTGGCTCTGACTAATACAACTGCAATTTTCTCTCTTTTGGTCCATATCTGTAATGTATCGAAAACCTATTAACATTTAACAGATTATTTATTAACAGCTTTCATTTATATGTATAGTTTGCCATAATACTAATTAAAAATTATATTAAAAACACCAATAGCTTATATTTACACACTCAAAAAAGTCATTTTTATAATTAGTGACTAGAGGTCCACAGATTCGACCATTAAATCTTGTAGGTAAATATATGTCAGAATAGTCATTCACATAAAACATTCATCAGCACCCTATCCAAAGTGTAAATAAATCAGGTCATGGCAGCAAAAAGTTAACAGATTGCGGTCATTCTTCATGTACACCCTTCATTGCTTTTCCTATCTCAGTCTGTGATTCACACACTGAAGGATAAGGACAGCCTATTAATGAGGAAATTAAGTATCTAATTAAAAAATTATAAGAACGCTAAATGCAGACTGATTTCAAGACCTTTTCTACAACATACAGTAAATTATGGGAGGAAGTGCAAATGTAATTATATTAGAATGCTTTGCAACTAATAGGATCAAGTCATGATTGATCTACTGAAAAACATACACAAAGGGGATGACTTTAATTTTCAGCACCCATCCATTGTTACTAGCGAGGCCTGAGCCATTCTAAGGCCAGGATCCCAAGCCGATGCTCTGAAGTAGCCAATTTGAGAAGGCAGAAGATCAGCTGGCTCCTTTTATGAATTCTGGTTCCCTTAAGTTCGAATACATTGTCAACTATTCTACCATGACAACCACACCGGTCAAACAGATTGCAGGACACTCACTGACACAGTTCCCTCTCTTGCAAGAGAAGATAACATATAACCAGAGACGGCAGGAACTAACCAAGAGAAACAGGTATTACTGCATGTCCTGACCCACATCGGCGAGGCAGTGCCAACCATTATTGGGAGAGCTATTTCTGAGGCTGTGGCCAGTGGAGTGGTTGAAACTAATGAAGACAATGGTATCCTCATATCTAATCTACGTCCCCTCATTCCATTCTCTCTTCTGACTTACAAGCTGCAGATGGTATAAACATGCACCACTGACTTCCCTCCCCACAAACCGCACAATCCCCTTAAGCATCTGTGCGCTACAATCTTATCTGTGTCTTTTTCCTTTCAGATACTCAAAAGGTGCAATCTGGTGAGATAACAGAGGAACAGAAAGACAACAGTGAAGAAAAATACACCATCATTAAAATTCCCACTCGCAGCCACCAGCTCAGATACTGACATTGCATGCATCTTAAAGGATAGCATATTGAGTTGAGATTTGCACGAGGCAAGTCAAATATGCATGGGTCTATAATCTGTAGTCAGGACAGGGGACAAGGATAGTGCAAATGTCAGCTCGCCAGAGGGCGAAGTCTTGCACAAGTTCTGTTGCAGAGGACTCAGATGAGCACTTAGATGGGCCAGCATACAGAAGAATGCTGATGGGTATGCACAATGAAAAGCGTGACACATTGGAAAGCCTGCCAGAAGACCTGTGTTCAATGCCATAGAGGAATTGAACAATTTGGCAAAGGGTTTTGTGAAGCTTGGAGCCCATCCTTACCAGCATGGAAATAGTGGTCAAATCTATCAACACACTTGCCAACCCAGCCATGATTCAGGGTCCAATGGCCGATATCTCAGCTTCCATTGCAGCACAAGCAGCTTCCATCAGAAGTCTAAGGACTGCAGTAGACACTCAGACTGACATCATGCAAGACCAGCTTGCTGCCACGCAAGCTCAGACTGTGGATTACAGTATGCTTGCAAGATGCCACAGCAGTGAAGCAATCAGTCCTCCTACAAATTACTTGGACTGCTGAAGAGCCACCCTAGAGGAGTGACGGTGGCTCCATGGAGCACAAACCTGCTGTCCTCTCTCAGGAGGCAGCATTTGTCCTCACATTCCATCAGTGCCTTGCTGTTGCCCTTCACTCAGCCAGCCCAGACTGCTGCTGCCTATGCAGAGATGGTGCAATCCACAGTCGGACCTTCTATGCCCAAGGCTGCTCCAGGTTGTCCTCCAAGGCTATTTATAGAACTCTCCACAGGAAGTCTGGATCTTCACCAGCTATGCTGAAGCCATTGGGTTAGCAATGCATGGGGGCACTGGATCAGGCAAAGGAGCATGGAAGACAGGAACTAAGGGAACTCAGATGGCTCCATTATTTCAAGTCCAACCCTGACTTTGTTATCAAACCTCCAAATATGGTGATGCTGATGTTGTCTGGCATACTGTTCTCTACCTTGCAGAGGCTGAGCGCCGACTCTCAGACACTTCTTCATACCTATCCCCTGACCATGACCCCACCACCGAACATCAAGTCATTGACCCCAGGACTGTCACTGACCTCATCTCCTCTGGGGATCTTCCCTCCACAGCTTCCAACCTCAGTCTCCCAACCCCACACAACCCACTTCTACCTCCTTCCCAAAACCCACAAACAGGACTGTCCAGGTAGACCCATCAGCATGTTCCTGCCCCACAGAACTCATTTCTTCCTATCTTGATACCATTCTCTCTCCCCTTATCCAGTCACTTCCCACCTACCTCACAATTCCTCTGATGCACTGCATCATATCAACAATTTCCAGTTTCCTGGCCCTATCCACCTCTTCCTCACTATTGACGTCCAGTCCCTCTACATCTCCTGCCCCCACCAGGATGGTCTGAAGGATTTTAGCTTCTTCCTTGAGCAGAGGCCCAAACAATCCCCAACCACCACCATTCTCCTCCTCCATCTAACTGAACTTGTTTTCTCACTGAACAATTTCTCCTTTAACTTATCTTGCTTCCTCCAAATAAAAGGTGTGGCTATGGGTAACCACATGGGCCCCAGTTATGCAGTCTTTTTGTGGGGTATGTGAAACATTCCTTGTTCCAGTCCTACTCAGGCTCCTTCCCACAATTATTTTTTCCAGTACACTGATGACTATATCGGTGCCGCTTCATGCTCTCGTCTGGACCTGGAAAAACTTATCGATTTTGCTTCCAATCTCCACCACTCTCTCACCTTCACAGGGTCCATCTCCAACACCTCCCTTCCCTTCCATGACTTCTCTGTCTCCATTTCTGGTGATAGACTGTCCAATAATATTTATTACAAGCCCACCAACTTCCACAGCTACCTCGACTACAGCTCCTCACACCCTGCTTCCCGTAAGGATTCCATTCTCGCAGTTCTTTCACCTTCATCGCATCTGTTCCGCTGATGCTACCTTTCAAAGCGGCATTTCTGACGTGTCTTTCTTTTTCCTTAACCGAGGTTTCCCTGCACTGTAGTTGATAGGTCCCTCAGCCGTGTCCGACTCATCTCCCACGCCTCTGCCCTCACACCTTCCCCTCCCTCCCAGAACCCCATGACAGGGATCCCCTTGTCCTCACTTTCCACCCAAGCCTCCACATTCAAAGGATCATCCGTTGCCATTTCTGCCAACTCCAACATAATGTCACCACCAAACACATCTGCCCCTCATCCCCCCTGTCAGCAATCCGTAGGGACCATTCCCTCCGTGAAACACTGGTCCACTTCTCCACCCACCCACCCCCCCCCAATTCCTCATCCCCTTCCCACGGTACCTTCCCATGCAGTCTTAGAAAGTGCAACACCTGCCCCTTTACCTCCTCACAGTCCAAGGCCCCAAACACTCCTTTCAGGTTAGGCAGCATTTCACTTGCATTTCACTTGAATGGAGATTCAATTTGATCTACTGCATTTGCTGCTCCCAATGCAGTCTCCACTACACTGGGAGACTAAATGAAGACTGGGTGACCACTTTGTGGAACACCCTCGCTCAATCCGCAAGCATGATCCAGACCTCCCTGTCGCTTGCCATTTCAACTCACCATTTTGCTCTCATGCCCACGTGTCCAACCTTGGCCTGCTGCATTGTTCCAGTGAAGCCCAACACAAACTGGAGGAACAGCACCTCATCTTCTGATTAGGCACATTATAGCCATCTGGACATAACATTGAGTTCAACGACTTCAGATCATGAACTCTCTCCTCCATCTTGACCTCATTTTAATCCAATTTTTTCCCCCCAACTTCCCTTCCACCCCACCCACATTCTGTCACTTGTTCATATGTTTTGCTTTCACAGAACATGGACACTTGTTTGGCTATTAACACATTCTGTTATCTGATCTTTATGTCACTATCAACACCTTCTTTAGTCTTTAACAATACCATTAACACTCCATTTGTCTTGAGTGCATGGCATTTTTGTCAAATCTCTCCTAACTCCCACCTAATTCTGACCTCCTATTTTGCTACCCCCCCCCCAACAGTATAAAATCCATCACATTTCTACCTCTCTTCAGCTCTGAAGGAGTCATACAGACATGTAAAGTTAACTCTGTTTCTCTCTCCATAGATGCTACCAGACCCACTGAGCTTTCCAGCATTTTCTGCTTGCATTTTAGATGGTTGATTGGTTGACTTCGTATGCAACAGTGCACGATTTCATTTATAAATCTGGTTTGGATTTGTAATTGTGGCAGTTTTATTTTTGCATTGTCGCTAAGCAGACCCTGTGATGATCAGCAGATGGAAGGTTGGTGAATGAGGAAATTGAGGTTGCAATTATTGGTATCACACTTAGATAAGTTCTTCATGAATAGTCCAGTCAGAAAGGGACCATCAAGGTTGCCTGCTCCTCCTCCTCGTGCTCCTCAGCAGCTTGCTATACAGCTGACAGCAAGCACTGTCCCCTCATGATGGCAAGGATGTGCAGCAAGTAGCATTGATCCCAAAAACCAATGTGATTGCATAGACATTTACAGCACAGAAACAGGCAATTTGCCCATCTGGTCTGTGCTGTTGTTTATGCTCCACTGACATCCACTCTGCTAAGTAGTGCAGAGCTCCTCCAGAACTTTTTCCACACACCAATCATCTGATCTCATACATTATGAGACAGCATGGATTTCATTGTATGGATAGATTGCACACTGGGGTCATCAACCAAGCGGTCAATGGATAGCCCTTCTCACCCAGTAGCCACCCTTTGGTTTGCTGTGGTGGCTGAAATGCAGCTGGCACAACAGACTATTGCAGAATTAAGCGTCATGACTGCTACCAGGATACTGGGCATTGATTTGCATAAGCAGATCAGCTGGACATTGAGGGAGTAGAATTCCTTTTGGTTCCAATATATGGCAGAGTTGACATGTGGCACCTCCAAAGCAATCCACGTGTAGCCAATAGTATCCTGCACCTTGGGAAAACCTGCAATCCTAACAACGCTGCATGTTCACTTGACTTTTTGTCTCTAGAAGGAGAGAATTAAAGACATTTAGCACTTAATGAAGAGAGGGTCAGAGACATTCCTTACAAAACAGTGGATGCAAGCAGTGAGATGTCGCAAATATCTCCAGCTTCGAGCAGCAGCCAGCTGCATAAACATTCATCACTACGGTCACCTTCACAGCCACTGGCAATGCAGTCCCTGCCTTGCAGAAGTTGTAGGGCTGTAGCAGATGGCAGATTTCAGTGAAGGCGTCTTACTGAAGCAAAGATTCTCACATAGTGTTCCTCGCTAGATTCAGGGAGGAGAATATCTCCCTAGGCAGATAAGCTTTCATCAGGAGGCCATTTCTCCTGACCACCACCCATACCCCCCACCCCCCCGATTCCCCCTCCCTTTTCCAGGAGCTTGTCCTGTTCCATGTGCCCCTGCTCATTCTCCAAATCAGGCTTTTCCCCCAAGGGGCATGCTTACTATTGCACCCATGTCTGGAGGCAACTGGTTTGCTTAGGAGCCAAAAAGTCAGCACAAAGCCCTTCAGCACTTGCCACACCACTCCCTTTAGACTTTGAAACTGCTATAAAACATATCCAACATTTGCAGAATTGAAGCAACTAACCGGTAGAAAATCAGCAATGAACCTGTAAGCAGTTGATGATCCCTTCTTGCAACTGCGTGAGGTTAAAAGGGTGTTACTTGGAGTGTGAGCTCCAAAATGGCTTCAAATCAATCTTGCAAGCTGAGTGACATCATTTTCTACTTGCTCTGCATACTTCAGTACCTGTTCACTGCATGCATGCTAACACCCTCACAAATATGGCATCATGCTGACTTGCTCCAAATGCAGATGCCAGTTTGGTCCCCAAACAGCATCCATAGCACCCAAACAACAGGTGCTACAGATCCCAATTTCATACCGCAAAAGTGGTACTATTGTTGACATTTCTGCTGTACCATTTTGAACAATTAATCAATTTTCTGTCACCACCACAACCTGTCCTTTCATGTTGAGTTTCATCTTGAAATGCTGCTTTCGTTCCAGGTTCCCTGCTCCCTTGCTGAGCGTGTTACAGGCCAAGCTTTCTGGGCAATTTTTTCATGTGTCATCAATGGACTATTCAAATTAACGCAAGGAATTCCAATCAGAAAATTAACATGATGCATTCACTAACCTGCCAGTCTGCACTATAGCTCAGCTGAAGCCTTTTTTTTTGCTGTATTTGAATTAAATCCATCTATTAATAATGTTTTGAATGTAGAAAACTACTAAGGCTTATTGCTCAATAGCCAGTCCAAATGGATTGCTTGATTTTAATTAACTATAACTGATCCTTTACAATCAAAGGTAACTAACCAGCTGCAGGTGTACACTTGTTTTCCCTTAAAACTCTTTATCTAAAATTATCAGATAGATTAAATGAAAAGCACAAACCAGCTGTGAGCCATTAGAAAACACCCACGAGGCAAGGGAGATTAGAATGCACAGCACTCAAAAACCCTGTTCAAGCAGGAAGAGAAAATGAACAAGACTAAATACAGAGCCTGACTGAGTGACAAGCATCATAAATATCAGAGAGCTCAAGTAGTGATAAGCCACAATTACCCTGCTGCTTCCTTTAAATAGCTCGGGACTCATTTCAAATTGTTTAGAGCAGTAATGTCAGACATCTTTGTTACTACATTATAGCTACAAAAGTTACTCATTGCTGAAATTCTGTTTTGTGGATTAACCATGAATACAGTAGTACTAAAATGCTTTGGGGTTATACTGCTCCAACCGCAATGTATTATTACTCATGAGTGAGATGTATTGCACAACATATGATGCATTTAAGGGTAAGCTAGATATCAAGAGGGACCAAATAACAGGTTATGCCATAGGGTTAGATGAAGCAGGGTGAGAGGAGACTGGTGTTCAGCATAAACAGTGGTAAAGACCCACTGGGGTGAATGACCTGTTTCTCTGCTACACATTTTATCTAATTCTATATAAATCTCATGCTATTTTCTGGTTATTTACAGTTGATCCTAATTATATCAAACATCAATATTTTTCAATAAATGCACTTGCTTTTCCTGATGGTCTCTATTACTCTCATGTTTTCTCTATTATATACTAGTAACCAAACTTTCAACTCAATTATTTGGGGAGAAATTATGCTCATGCATTGTATATGGTTCCTATCCAGCAGCATTATAGTTAAGGAAGAGTTTAATTGGGGCTCTAACCATAATAATTTTGCCATTATAAATTAAATATATTCATCACCATTTGAGTTTCTGATAAGTTACAAAAGTAGAGACAAACACTATGATGTATTTTTCAACATAATTACATATTTCTAATGTGAAAATGTTACAGAAAATTACATTATTTATTTTTATAAGTTAAATGAGATTTGCTGTTCCTTTCAATAACGTTTTATTCCCTATAAAGCCAAAATCCAAGACTTTCTACTTCCATATCCAAGAGCTTCTGAAACCTCTCTTGTACTCCTGAAAAGGATACAAGCAAGCTTGTTGTTTGTAAGTGAAAATTCTCCCAGCTTTACCCCCAACTATTTTTGTAACCTATCTTGTCTCTCCTTTTATCATAACTATTATCACTGTTACTTTGAATTTTCTAGCTTATCTCTGCTAAAGCCTAAGTACAACATCCTACAGCCTCATCCTCACTGTATTGGAATCAAAACTTACCCGACTGGCTAATTCTAAGGCTTCAATATTAACCATACAAACTCCCATGCTGGGTGAGAGGGGATCAGTAGAGGCAGTTAAATAGTAAAGTATACAGAATATAACCTCAACATGCATACTACTTTTTAAACATTTGGCAGGTGTTTGGGGGTTGGGGGGTGGGGGTGGTGACTGAGACACAATTAAAATATTTACATTGGGGTCCCGATTTGAAATTTGCTGCTACTGCTAAGGTTACCCAGAGATCGGGAAGCCTGGCAATGAAAGGGAAGTAGGAGCTGTCAGGTCCCCAATGTAACTACTTTTGCAGCACTCCTTGTGGGCTTGGAGGAGCAGGAATGTTCCCCAAGAACACTCAAAGCAGCCTTCAGCCATTCTTCTGACCCATCCCTCCCTCCCACCGTAGCCTCCTACCATTGGCACTTCCACTTACCGGCCAGGCTGTCCACTTGTCCAATTGCAGGGCGGGGCATGGATATGCTGTGCTGAGTTTTATTCTGTGATGTAGAAGATCTGGTCATTTTTGCTACAAAATGTTAATGAGGTCCTGCCATCAAGTTCAACAGGATCTCCACATCCCAGTCTCGCAAGGTTCTTCAGCTCTTCAGCTATTTCTGGCCTCACCCACTCCCTCCCCGCCTCCTTGTAAATATCAAATCCAAACTTAATGTGCGCTGCAACTGGAAGGTCACAGACTGGATCATTGCAACCATCCAATTAGGTTGGGTGAAAATGTGGAGGATTTTGCCGGTATGAGGGAGGTGGTTAACCTTGCTGCATTTCAAAATGTGAATCAATCAACCATATAATATGAAATGAACTGGGTTCTGAGAAAACGTCCACCACCAGATGTAAAGCACAATGTGCACTAGTTCATATTTTCTGCTCTTTTCTTATGAGTAACTTCATTACTGTATCCTGTCCAGCTAGCTTGAAATCTACCAGCATGATCTACAAAAGCATGATTTCAGGGGAAAAGTTGCCTATAATAGATTTTATCAGTAAGTTAGTTATCTCTCTTCTATAAATTTATTCATAGTTTTGGGCTCTGCTTTGATATTTCTTATGACATCTAATCTGTGCATATATTATCTAATGCAGTGCAAATGCATAGCAACATTTGTTAGAAATTTAGGGAAAAAGATGAGATTTTCTTAACTTGCTGGGGTTTACAATTGCCATGGCCAATATTTAAATTGTTGGGTGAACCACAGCCTCATTTTATATTCCTATGGCTACCACCATTTTCAATGGCAGCACACACCAGATTCATGGATGTCGAGTGGGAAGACTATGTTAGAACATAAGAAATAGGAACAGGAGTAGATCATTCGGCCCCTCGAGCCTGCTCCGCCATTCAATATGATCATGTCTGATCTGTTTGTGTTTCGATTTCCACATTCCCATCTAACCCCAATAGTCTTTGATTCCCTTGCCTAACAAGAATGTATCTGCCTCTGCCTTGACCCCACCTCTACCACATTCTGAGGCAGAGAGTTCCAAAGTCGCACACCCCTCAGAGAAAAAATTTCTCCTAATCTCCATCCAAAAAGAGTGACCCCTAATTTTAAAATAGTGCCCCCTAGTTCTGGATTCATCCACAAGAGGAAGCATCCTTTCCACGTCTACCTTGTCAAGGTCGTTCAGGATCTTGTATGCTTCAATCAAATCACCCCGCACTCTTCCAAACACCAGTGGAAACAAGCCTAGTCTGTCCAACCTTTCTTCATTCATGTAATTTCCTTTTAATATAAATAAATGGTGCTGTTAACATAATCATGATCACATCTGGAATGCTATTCTTATCATATATTAAAAAAATCCTTCAAAATACCCAAGGGCAATGAACCTATGAACATAACTACCATGCCTCAGCGGTACAACAATCAAAAATGGTTACTGCTATGCACTGGAGCAGCAGGAACCTTCATTAAAACTTGATTATTGTATATTTAAATAACATTTTACAACAAATAACTGCTAAGCCTCTTGACTTTGCCAGAAATGTAGTTCTTACTGAGGATTGTTATGGTATATGCAGTGAATTATTTGTTAAAGCAGGGGAAGGGCAATATTAATATTGGAAACCTTTGAATATTGGTATGGAAAAGTACACATATCCTAGAAATGTATTGTGCTGTCACTGTGTTTGTGATCCTGTTACAGCTATTTAAGGTTTTAAATGCAAGAAAAGACTGTCATATTTGATTTTTCCTCCAATTTCCTCCTCTCCTGAAGGCAATGACTAAGATCCATTTCCATGAGCCAGTAACTCTCACGTGGCTGCTATTTATATGTCAGTCTTGCAGGGCCAGAAGGACATTGCAGCCAAGCAAGATCCTGTGCTCACTCAACATCAAAACATGTAAAAATCCAGCAGGGGTCACCACGTAGCATTGCTCCTCACTAATACGGTGATGTTATGACTAATTCTAATGCAGACCTAATGGACACTGGTGCCAAAAAGATATAATAATGCCTATAATGTTATTGGAAATTATTTTAAAATAGAGTTTAGTGGTGTCTGTGTCAACATGTATGTGTCTTAATTGCATTAAAGCCAGCTGGTCTAGAGGCTTTGATGTATATAAAAGAAGTAGGTTTGAAATGGTAATTAGATAAACATAGGGAAATAGGTGCTGAGGTGTAAAGGGGACAATTTGCTTTTTTAAATAGACCATTCAAAAGAGCGGGTGAAATATTACACCAAACCAGATGACGCTCAGAAACAACATGCTTATTTATTAAAAAAGCTTATTAGTAAAGTGGGTACTATGAAAGGGTTTTATTGTTAGAAGATTTAAATTTAAAAAAAACCTAGTGACAATGAGAATTTGCATTCAAAGAAGAAGATAAAGGAAAAGAAGGTTGTTGATGAAAGGAGGAGGGATTTTAAGATTTAAAGCCTCCAGCCTGTAAGCCTCAAGTCTCTCTGCAAGGACCCAGAGCTGAAAGGAACTCACTTTAAATGCAACTTTCCAGGGTATGCTTTGCCAGGGGTCTGTTTAAATCTGTGTGTTTTACTATTGCCTTATTGGGGTTCTAACAGAGTCAAATTAATTAGGGGATTTTTGTCATTATTATAGTAGTAATTTTATAGGTAAATGTATGTGCTTACAATCTTTGTATTAATAAATGTTTAATTTAGTTTTATAAAAAACCTCGAGACTCGGTGGTCTTATTTTTACCGAATTCAAAGCCTGCAACTCAAAACATACAAATTGCAAAAATGGGTTATGACTGTCATTTCAAGTTTCCCTCTGGGATTTGAACAACCCAGCCTTCACCATCTGCTGTGTCATAATACTGGTCAACTTGGATATTGGATCTGAAACCTTCCTGGGAAGTACTGCTTGAATATGGAGGTTATGCTGTGTTGGAGTTTTATTCTGGAATGTAGAAGGTCTTGCCATTTTTGCTTAATTCAAGATGCAGCAATCTTTTTGGAGCATGGATGCCGCAAGGGCAGGGGGTTACGCAATGATGTAAATGTAATCACTACAAGTTCACATTTTGCCACGTTACATAGAAGTTTAGCTAATTGTATGTGTAGCATAAATCTATTGCTCATTAAATGCCTAAATGCCTTTAGTCACAATACAAAGTATTATTTATTTGTTGGTAACCCCTTTCTGTTTTTATTAGTAAATATATGCCAAACATTGGTTTAATGCCTGTAACCCCGGAGTCTTTTGGTTCAATAAAAACTTGTTCGACCTTATTATAAGCCCAAGTCAAACCTATTTTTTGAAAACTACTCCAACTCTAAAGTGTTCAGTGAAATCCAGCAGAAAGATGATTTTTAAAAATTCAGAACACCTTTATTGTAGAGTAGCATTGTAGAGAGAAGATAAGTGAGGTGAAAAAGCTGAAAGAGTTAAAAAATTAAAATAACACTGGAAAAGGAGAGAGAATGGGAAAAAGATCTGAAATGACAAGTAGAATTAAAAGTTTTTTAAAAAATTGATTCCCGTAGCTTCAATGTTACAGGGGTAATGCTACTCCAGACTTTTGAGCAGCCTCATTACTGTAGCATTTGCGTTTGCTTCTCAAAGAGTCACAGTACATGAACAGTACCATTCATGACTCCTCAGATACTAAAACAGTCCATGTCCATATGCAGCAAGACCTGGACAACATTCAAGCTTAGGCTGATAAGTGGCAAAAAAGATTCACACCACACAAGTGCCAGGCAATGGCCATCTCCAAAAAGAGAGAATCCAACCATCTCCCCTTGACATTCAATGGCTGAATCCCTGACTATCAGCATCCTGAGGGTTATTGTTGACCAGGAACTGAATTGGACCAGCCATATAAATATGGCCATATAAATACTGTCGCTACAAGAGCAGGTCAGATGTTGGGAATTCTGCAGCTAGTAGCTCACATCCTCCTGACTCCCCAAAGCCTGGATCCACCATCTACAAGACACAAGTCAGGAGTGTGATGGAATACTCACTAACTGCCTGGATGAATGCAGCTCCAACAACATTCAAGAAGCTGGACACCATGCAGGACAAAGCAGCCTGTTTGATTGGCATCCCATCCACTAGCTTAAACATTCACTTCCTCCGCCAGCGACACACAATAGCAGCAGTGTGTACCATCAACAAGATGCACTGCAGCAACTTGCCAAGGTTGCTTCGACAGCACCTTCCAAACCCATGACCTCAACCACCTACAAGGACAAGGGCAGCAGATGCATGGGAATACCACCAGCTGCAAGTTCCCCTCCAAGCCACACATCATCCTGACTTACATTATCGCCAATCCTTCACTGTTGCTGGGTCAAAATACTGGAACTCCCTAACAGCACTGTGGGTGTTCCACAACAAATGCGCAGTTCAAGAAGGCAGCTCACCACCACCTTCTCACGGGCAATTAGGGATGGGCAATAAACGCTGGTTTAGCGAGTGACACCTGCATCCCACGAATGAATAAATAAAACTCAAGGCAGTCTGTTATGAATTTGAATCTACTGTAGCTGCTTTCTTGGACTCAACGGTTGCTCCCATTAGTACCTGAGCATCTTACTTTAAAGACAGTTAACTGAACTGCCCTATATCCACCTGTACAATAAATAGTGGGACTCAGGTAAGCTACAACAGCATCCCCTTCTGATCTACTTTGTTTGGGCATATATTTCCACAATTACTCTGAAATGAGGCTTGATATGAATCATTAAGCTGCAAATGCATATACACAGTTATGATCAGATTCACTGGACAGAATTTTCCATTCAGGAAACTAAGTCTTGTGATGGGTGGGAAAGGTGGCGCAGATCCTGCCGGCCAGGATGGCAGGTTTCTGTGCCAGGTCATCTGCTTTCCACCTCACTATGTACACATAAACGTGAAGGACATCATATCTCGTGGCAGGGCAAGCTGGGATTCGTCCACCTCGCTGTTACCTTATCGGCTCATTTTTCTGGGCACCATATTTAAATGGCATCCATGCACAAATTCACTCTCTGCAGCCCACCACTTGTTGTAGCGAGTGATGGTCCCAGGAAGAGACAAACGCTGTGCACGCCCAAGTTCAGCAGCAAGGCACTGGTGGCACTCCTCCCGGCAGACTGGCAGAAGATCCTTTGCCCCCCTGTGATGTGAGCAAGAGGTCCACCAACCTCACAACCAAGGCTTGGGAGCAGGTCATCAGGGCAGTCAGTGTCAGTGCTCCTCAGAAGGGGGCTGCTCTCCAGAGTAGGAAAAGGATGGATGATCACATCCGCTCCACTGGGGTAAGTCAACCTTCTCCTCAATCTCAACTCTCGATCTCACAAGGCCATCTGGCATTTGCGGGATCACAGTCAATAGGAATCTCACACACTACCAGCACAAGGGACATCATCAAAGATTCTCTCTCATACACTTTTACATCTTCATCTCGTCACATCCTGCACAAGTCACACATTCAGACTTTAGGTTCACTCAGAAAGCAGAGAAGGCAGGCAAGTTTATCATCTGCTTCAGCATCTGTCCAGCTCACAGCCTGTCCATCTGTCTTTATGCAGGAAAAGACCATCCACAAAAACAAGGAAAGATCCCAGACAGGAGGGTGAATGCCAGAACTCGGGACACTCATGCCCTTTGAGGAGCAGGCAGAGCTGGCTGGTGAGGAGAGGGACCATTCCTACACCAAGCGCGAGACCGGCGTCTCCCAACAAGCCAGTGAGGCCCCATCCAGTCACCTTCACCCATCCTCTGAAACTGTGAGTGCTGTTTAATATAGGTGACTATCCAGCCAATCACCTCTTCTCTCTATTACAACCAACAGCAAGAAAAGGACACACTGCCAGCCAGCCCATCAACCCCAGCCCCCAGACCACCTCAGATGAGGATCCTGAGGACCCTCTACATGTTGAGTCGTTACTGCACTCACCTGCAACCACCACCCTCCCCCACCTGCACAGAGACACAGGTCCCTTGGTGGGACCTAGTTTTAAAGCTGTCTCAGGGTCACCATCTAATGAGTACAGCACAGGTTTGGGTCCACAGCAGGCGGAGGCAGTGACTGCCAAGGTCACCGACATGGAGGACTGCTGGAAGCAAGTCTTCTGCTATGACCGAGTCTGATGATGATCCTATGGAATCAGCCCTCAGAGAGATGTTGGAGCTCCGACAGACAACAGCCCAGCAGGCAGGGTTGTCACAGGCCCTCAATAGATTAGAACAGAGGATAGAGCAGTCCTTCCATATTCTGTATGATGTCGTAGCGCTGACATGTCAGCGCATCAAGGTCACCTCTGGAAGGGTGGCGACTGCCAGGGAGACCATGGTCCAGCAGAATGCTCAGGTTCTGCTGGATAAGCACGAGGACCTGCACATCATCACTACAGCCATGTGTGGGATCCATCAGTGGCTATGCAAGAGGGGCTGGGGCACCTCGATCTCCCTCTAAGAGCCCCTTCTCCTCAAGGAGCCAGGGAAGGGTCCTCGGGCACCCACAGGGAGGACCGTCAGCCAGATACACCAGGGCAATCCTCCGAGGACTCTCCTGGGCTGTCCAGCTGCTACAAGTCCTCTCTGCCTGCGACCCCAGCAACTCCAGCTGCTCAGGCCATGGAGGATGCACCTGCCTCATAGCAGGAGGCCCAAAACAGGCCAGGGCTCTCCAGGCTTTGGGCCTCCAGAGGACATCTGCCAAGATCATCACAGTCAACAGGGTATAGCAATCTGCAGGCTGCCTCCACCTCTGCTATGGATGTTGGGGAAGGACCCAGATATAGTGGTAGGATAAAAAAAATTAAGAGATATTGAGAGCACAAAAGTGGTGTGGGTGTTCACTCATTGTGTATGTTTTGCACATTTGTAAATATACCTTGCTCATTTGAAATTCTCATTTAGTGAATGGTTCTTCTATCTGATGCAATGCTCCGAAGTGATAGAAGTGTAACAGTTGCCTCCCACTCCTCACTTGTCTCCCATCACGTCCCCCAGGTTTATTTCACACAATCTCAGTACAATGAGTTGCCTTTATATCCACAGCAGCAAAGTAAGCAAAGCCCCTTGCTCTATCAACATGATGGTTGGGCAGTGCATATCTTAGACTTACATCAGAGGATCAAATCATGTGGCTTCATGAGTATAAGTTTTGCAGTTTTGCTTATTCCCCTGATGCTGCTGCACTGAAAACTGGTCAATGTGGATCTTATAGGTAGTAATGTTGAGCCGCATTGGAATCAATCTAACTTGGTGCATTTTTCAATGGCCCCCCACGTAATGTCTGCCAGGTTTGAGTGTGAGTTACATTTCAGGTAATAATCTTGGATCTTAGGTCCTCATGGCAGCCTTTAGCATGATGTCGTGACTGGGTATACAGCTAGCCATGACCCCTGTAGTAGTTTCCACTCTCCACCTGCACGATACAGAGCTACAGGCCTAGTTAGCACTTGGTGATTCCTGAAATGTCTGCTAGACGGCAACGACTATGCGAGATCAGAGGTGTGTATCTGGGCCACAGATGCCAGACTGTTAAATGGGAGGATACTGCCCTGAACCTAAAGGTCTGGCTAGCGTGGTTTGACATAATCCCTGAGACAGCTCTCCCATGGGCAATCAACATGGTTATTTCATCATCACAATGACATCAATGCGCCAGGTTTCCTTGTGCTTATCTGAAACTGCTGAAATGAAAATGTGGAGCCCTCAGATGGGATGGGATGGGATCAGAGCGAAGTTCCAATACATCTGATATAAGCTCTTTACTACCAACGAAGTTACTAAGTAATACATAAAAACAGTGTCGACATTTGCTGGGCCACAGATGCCAAAGCATTGCTGGACGGGGATTTGGGTAGCTCCATACAAAGGCTGGGTCATGAGTGCTTGTCAATGATCAGACGATGGTGCTGCTGAAGCTCTCTCTGTGCAGACAAAGATGACCTGACTCGCAGGTTCGCATCCATGACTGCGAGTGACAGATCACTGCGTAATTCTTGAGGAAATCCCTGTACTCCACCTTGAACCATCTTCTGTTGATGTCCTGATGCCCCGTGTCAACCTGAACTCTCTCCATCTTGATACCCTATGCACAGTGACCTGAGACACCCATCCATGAGACCATCGAGTGCCCCCCCCCCCCCCCCATAGTTACCAGTTCCCCATCTACAGGCTGCAGATGCCTCCCCTGATTGTGACTGTGCCATCTGCAGCCCAATACCAAGCCACCAATGCCCAGGACAGAGGGACTGACATCATGCTATGCATGACTGACACAGGGTGGACAGGCCTACCCCCTCACTAGACTGGGAAAAGGACATGCATGCCAGGCACAGCCTTGTAGTATAGTACACACAGCCCCAGAACTGCCTCTGACTTCTGGCCTCGACTATACATTGCGCACAGCCTTAGGATTGCCTCAGTTATGCCCCATCTTCCTTTCCCCCCCAGTCATGTGTCTCTGTCCACCTCTTTCCTCCTGTGCTCCAGTCAACCGACCCCCCAACCCCCAGTCATGTGTCCCTGTCCCCCTTCCCTTGCCTCTGTGTTGCCTCACCAATACTGCCCACCCCCCAAGTCCAGTGTGTGCCTTATAAACACTACCCCCGCCCCCCCCCCCACCCTCTTGTTTTCTCACAGGTCTTGCCTGAGCAGCCTTGGCATAGAGTCGGAGCAGTCACAAACGCAGTGCATTGAAAAGTAGTTGAGCATTGCGGGCACAAATCTCGAAGTTGCAAGTGAAGTACAGTTCGCCAGGTGCATGTCCGTTATATCCAGTCATGATTCATGGCGGTTTAATTAGCCGCCAGCATGGCCATTTGATTTGGAATGAGGGCATCATTCCAGTGAGCTGGGTTTTTAATGAGCATTCATGAGATGGAAAGGAATGCAAATGTGGTTCCCAACATGTCAGAGTGGGCAACCTGACCCACCATGAAACCTAGGAGCAGAAAATGTGAACTTTTTTCACGCTGGCGGGAAACTGACCTTTGGCTGCACTCCACATTTTCTGGTCCTGGCTGCCATGATGTCCGCTGCTGGCGGGGCCGGAAAACCCCACCCTTTGACTTAATCAGTGTGACTTTAATTTACATAATGACACCAAATTAAAAATTTGCCATGTTTCCCTACATTAGTGAATGTTGTTCCTTAGCTTATGTTTATCTTCTTGCATTTCGCTTAAAATAAGGCCCTCACAACTCTGTTTACCATGCCTCACTGCTCTCACAGGCTACACATCCAAAAGCTTTTCTGTCCCTCTCTTATCTCTTTTTCCATAGGCAGACAAAGATCAAAGGGTTTCCCGATACCATATGCATGAGTGCTTCTCAATGCCTAGTTATGCTAATTAATTCCTGTTTCAGCTCTGCAGGAAACATCTTCTGTTTAGCATTTCAACTACCTTTGGTCCAGGTGCCCTTTTTAAATTTATGAAAGTGCACAATGTGGTATAAATTTGTCTCAGCAGTGGACTTCAATGGAAAAACAAATTAGGTAGTGTAAAAAGGGGCTGCCAATTTATTATTGCCCATGACAAATTTATATCCAATCGTTTTTAATATCCAACATTAAAAGTAGCTCTTTTCCCCAAATCCTTTATGTCAGGGAAAAAAAGCCTGAAACTAGAATCAGCTCAAGGACACAGCCTAACTCGAGCCTCCTAACAGTCTTCTACCAAGAAGGAAATTCAACCTCTGTCACGAGATTTCAACTCAGGCTTTTGGTTTGAAATGAAAACACAGAATCAATGCTGCAAGGGTCATTGTTGAATTCAGCAGATCCATTATGCAAGTGTCACATACTATGCAAACCAAACTGTCAGAACAATGTTATGAGCCAAAATAAAAGTCTTGAAGCACATAAATCTGGTTCTTATACTTAAAGACAAACAAATTCAAAGAAATCAGATATAACTGTACATGTCTGGTGTTCATTATAAGTGACAACTCTGCTGCTTCTAACTTTCCTTTACCATGAAATCCAGTGCATTGAGCTCACATTTACGATTTTTATTCTAATCAATGATTATAAATGATGCAAAAATCTGATTTCCAGGTAATTGTAATCAGCATGAACACATGATATGGGTGACCTATTTCACAAATTTCTCAACTAGTAGGTATAAATAAATACATGGAAGATTGCTCACAACGAGAGCAGTAGACCTTTAAATGAACCTCTTCTCCATGTAATAAATATTCACTTAAAAATTGGGAAGTTTGACTCCCTTCTTCTCCAACGTAATACTTTCACATTTCATTGCATTTCATTGCTTTTTCAGCATATATGGTCATGAAATCTTAAAAAGTTCAAGTCAAAAGATGACAAGGTAGAAGACAGCTTAGCTCATTGTTTCCAGAATGAGGGCTACTGCTACTTCTCTACATAGATTATTGATTCAATGTTCCACTAGAGGTTAATGAAAAAACCAAAATAATCGTATATTAAACTAAAAGTCATGGAACTAGATTTTCATCTACCAGATTCACCACCACAGGTGTGCCACCATTGCAATCCCAGCCACCAGTGTGACTTTGCTTTAAACCTGTCTGATTTTCTCAATCAATTCTATTCTAGTACCAATGGGAATCCAGTGCCACTAGCAGTCTTTATGGAGAGCTTGGTGTTGATGTAAGAGAGGAAGCATGATGGTGTTGCAGCATTAAATTGGCTGCGGCAGTTTAGTGTCATGGCAGCTATTTTGTGCCTTCTTCAACTGTAAAAGAGAAAAGTAAGTGTCTTAAAGGAGGAAAGTGAGGTAGAGAGGTGGAGAGGTGTAGGGAGGGTTAACCAGAGTTTGGAGCCTAGATAACTGAAGGCAGGACCACTGATGCTGGAGCCATTAAAATTGGAGATGCACAAGAGGCCAGAATTAGAGGAGTGCAGATATCACAGAGGATTGTTGGGCTGAAGGAAATTCCAGAGTTGGGGGGTAAGGCCTTGGATGAATTTGAAAACATGAGTGAGAATTTTAAAATCAAGACATCACTTCACTGGGAGCCAAAGTAGAGCAGCAAGCACAGGGGAATAGAACTGCTGTGAGTTAAGACACAGGCAGCAGAGTTTTGGATGACTTCAAGTTGCTGGAAGTTATAATATGGGTTAATGGAAGTTGGAATATGGGAGGCATGCCAGGAGTGCATTGGAATATTTGAGTATGAGTCTAGAGTAACAAAGGCATGAAATGAGGGTTTCAGCAGTAAATGAGATGAGACAGGGGTAAGGTCAGGTGACACTATGCAGGTGGAAATAGGCAGTAACAGTGCGAATAAGGTCCAAGCTCATCTCGAGATCAAATATGACACCAAGTTTGCTGACAGACTGGCTTAATATCAGTCATCTGCTTAATGGTCAACCCCTTATTCTGAAACTGTGATCCCTAGTTCTATATTCTCCAGTCAGGAGAAACATTCTCTCAGAATCTACCCTGTTGAGCTTTCTAAGAATTTTATATGGTTCAGTGAGGTCACCTCTCATTCTTCTAAGCTCTAGAAAATATAGGCTTAATCGACTAGGGCAGTGATTAAAAAAAAATGCAGATTTCTCTCCATTAAAATGTTTCTAATCACTAATGGAATGCAGGCAGAATGATGTGGGGCAAGATGAGGGGGGTTATCTGTGAGAAAGTGTAACAGAATCATTTCTAAGCGCAAGCCTTGGTAATTGTGGAAAGAGCTACATGTCAGTAAATGAATGGGCTGATGTATTTGCTCAATGGGAACCACAAAGCAAAGCCAAATTGATAGCTGGCACCAATTTTGTTTAGTCAAAGGTGTTCCTTCTGAGTTTAGGCCATTTCTTCCTGAATCAACTCATCAGCTGCCTGCTTACCGCACTGCCCTTCTTCACTCTCCTTTTCTTGCTCTTCATAATAGGTACAGAGGAATCACTAATGGAAATACCAGTGCTGTGTTTCGTAGCTGAATGCCCACAGCATCAAATCAATATTGAAGGTTATAGTAAAGTGGAGATGGAAATAGCCCCATAAGGCAAAAACAAAATATTCTTCATTGCCCCTAGATTTGGGCATTCCAGTGCGCTCCTGATGGCCTCCCATGTTCTACTCGCCGTAAACCTGAACCCATCTAAAACTCACATCAAGTCTTGTTCAACCATTAGCCCGGTGCTCACTGACCCACACTGGTTCCTGTTTAAGCAACTCCTTGATTTTGAAATTCTCACACGTTTTCAAATTTCTATGGTTTTGTCCCTCCCTTTCTCTGTCACCTCTTTAGCCTGTAACCTTCTGAGATATCTGTGGTCTGACAATTCTAGCCATATAAACATCCTCCATTTTATTTGCTCCATCACTGGTGGCCATGCCTTCAGCTGCCAGTACCTTAAGCTCTGGAATTCCACCCCTAAACTTCTCTGCCTCTCTCACTTCCATTAAGACCTCAGTGTCAAACTTTCTTTGATTATGCTTCTGTGTAGCACCTTGGGATATTTTATTATATTAAAACTGCCATATAAGTAGGAGTTGTTGCTGTTACACCAAGATCTCACCAAGTACACTAACCAGTAAGATGGTCTATAACAGTACCAATGCCACTTAGCAAACAAGAAAGCACCTTTCATTGAGGTGCTGATTTTTTAAGGCAGGCTAGAGGCAGTAGGGAATGGAAATTCGATGTTGGCATCAGTGTATCATTTACATCTTATAAGCAGGCAGTATGGCAGGTGATGTAGGCTGCCACATCTAAAGATGATGAAAAAAGTCGAGTCAGAAGTGCCCCATGGATGATCCATCTTGGCCTCTTCCCAAGGTCCCAGTCACAGATGCCAGTCTTCAGCCAATTCAGTTCACCCCACATGATATCTAGAAATGATTGATACATCAAAGGCCCCTGACAACATCCCATCAGTAGTGCTGAAGACTTGTACTCCAGAACTAGGTGAACCCCTAGTGATGCTATTCGATTATAGCTACAACACTGGCATCTACCATATAATATGGAAACTTGCCCATGTATATTTTGTGCACAAAATGCAGCTCAAATCTAATCTGGCCAATTACTGTCCCATCAGTCTACTCACAATCATCAGCAAAATGATGGATAGTGTTGCTGACAGTCATCATCTGGCACTTACTCCGTTAAAACCTGCAAAATTGATGTCAATGGGAATCAGAGGGAAAACTCACACTGGTTGGAGACACACCTAGTAAAAAGGAACTTGTCTCTTCATCCAAGTTAAAAGGTGTGGCTATGGGTACCCACATGGGCCCCAGTTTTGCCTGTCTTTTTGTGGGGCACGTGGAACATTCCTTGTTCCAGTCCTCCTCAGGCCACCTCCTACAACTCTTTTTCCCAGTACATTGATGACTACATCGGTGCCACTTCATGCTATCATCTGAACGTGAAAATTTCATCAATTTTGCTTCCAATTTCCACCCCTTCCTCACCTTTACATGGCCCATCTCCAATACTTCCCTTCCCTGACTTCTCTGTCTCCATTTCTGGTAATAGACCATCTACCAATATTCATTACAAGCCAACTGACTCCCACAGCTACCTCGACTACGCCTCCTCACACCCTGCATCCTGTAAGGACTCCATCACATTCTCCCAGTTTCTCCACCTCCATTGCATCTGTTCTAATGATGCTACCTTCCAAAACTGCACTTCTGATATGTCTTCTTTTCCCTGAGCTGAGGTTTCCCCTCACTGTGGTTGACAGGGCCCTCAACCGTGTCTGACCTGTCTCCTGAACTTCTACCCTCACCACTTCCCCTCCCTCTCGAGAACCATGATAGGGTCCTCATTTTTCACCCCACCAGCCTCTGCATTCAAAGGATCATCATCTGCCATTCCTGCTAACTCCAGCATGATGCCAGCGCTAAACACATCTTCCACTCACTCCCCGTAGGCATTCTGTAGGAACCATTCCCTCTGCGACACCCTGGTCCAATCTTTTACCACCCCCAACACCTCATCCCCTTCTCGCGGTATCTTCCCATGCAATCGCAGAAGGTGTAACACCTGTCCTTCCTGCTCACCATCCAAGGCCCCAAACACTCCGTCCAGGTGAAGCAGTGATTCAATTGCAGTTCTTTCAATTTAGTCTGCTGCATTCACTACTCATAATGCGCCTCCGCTACATTGGAGAGACTAAACATAGACTGGATGAGGGCTTTGTAGAACATCTTCACTCAGTCCGCAAGCATGACACAGACCTTTCTATCATTTGCCATTTCAATCCACCACCTTGTTCTCATGCTCACATTTCTGTTCTTGGCCTGCTACAGTGTTCCAGTGAAGCTCAATGCAAACTGGAGGAACAGCACCTCATCTTCTGATTAGGCACTTTACAACCTTCCGAACTTAACATCAAGTTCAACAACTTCAAACCGTGAACTCTGTCCTCCCTTTTGATATTTTTTTCCTCAACAGAGCCAGTCTGCAACTTATTCTTCTGTTCTGCTTTCCGAGAACGCTGACACTTGTTCTGCTATTAACAGATTCTGCTATCTGACCTTAATACCACTATTAGCACCTGCCTTAGTCTTTAATATTATCATTATCACTCCTTTTGTTGTGCCAATGACATCTTTGTCAAATCTCTCCTGAGCCTATTCCTGACCTATTTTGCTCCACCTGCTTCACCCCTCTCTTTAATATGTAAAACCCATCACATTTCTACCTCTCTTCAGCTCTGAAGAAATCATACAGACTTGAAAAGTGAATTCTTATTTCTTTCTCCACAGATGCTGCTGCTAGACCTACTGAGTTTTTCCAGCATTTTCCATTTTTGTTTTATATTAGTGCCAGCTAATAACAATCTCCAACAAGAGAGAATCTAACCATCTCCCCTTAACATTCAATGGCGTGACCATCAGTGAATCTCCCACCATCAACATCCTGGGGGTTACCATAGACCTGAGACTTACTTGTTCCAGCCATATAAATACTGTGGCTGCAAGACTAGACTAGAGACTGAGAATTCTGCAGTGAGTGACTCATCTCCTGACTCCCTTAAGCCTGTCCACCATCTACAAGGCACAAGTCAGGAGTGTGATGAAATACTCTCCACTTGCCTGGATGAGTGTAGCTCTAACAACATTCAAGAAGCTTGACACTATCCAGGACAAAGCAGCTCGCTTGATCAGCACCCCCTCCACTATCTAAAACACTCCCTCCACCATACCGCTTCTACTGTGCAAGTTGCACTGCAGCAACTTGTCAAGTCTCTTTTGACAACACCTTCCAAACCCACAAGCTCTTCCACCTGGAAGGACAAGGTACATGGGAACACCAGCACTACTTACAAGCTTCCCGCCAAGCCACACACCAGCCTGACTTTAACCCATATCGCCATTCCTTTATCTTCATTGGGTCACAATACAGGACCCTCTCCCTAACTGCACTCTAGGTGTACCTACAGAGATAGACTGCAATGGTTAAAGAAGGTGGCTCACCACCAGCTTCTTAAAGGCAAGTAGGGTTGAGAAACAAATGTTAGCCTTGCCAGTGACACTCACTTCCCATGAAAGAATAAAAGTAAATGCAACAGGTTTTTTGACTCTCCCAGGAATTGGTGGTAGGGCTCTTTGCTCCATCATCTGCTTCAAGACTGGTGGCAAACAGGATGAAAATCTAGACCAAAGTCTCTCTCAAATCTGTGCAAAATTATTGAAGTTGAAGATTATAAAAAATATTTACACAGGTGCTACATAGATGTCCTCAAGGTGTCTTTTGGGATGTTTCATTACATTAAAAGGTGCTAGAAAAGTGTCAGTTGTTGTTGTGGCCCAGACTGTCACTGTATCATTTCACCAAATGAACTCACCTCTTTCCAAAAGTATTTTACCCAAACAGCTGACAACAGCACAGCACGTATCACATGGCTATTTGTTGCTTGAAAGCAATTGTTACCCTTGGGAATTCTGTCCTGGTCCTGGTTGCCACACACTAACACAATGGGATTCATGGCCCTCTTCAAATTTATCAGGTAAACAGAAAAAATCTGTACCATGGAAGAGGTGGAGTTCTACTAATACCTCCTGAGGAGCTGGAGCCACCCTACTATGATGCTGATTAGGACTGGAGATTTCCATATTAGGCCTTGTAATTTATTAACTGTCCCAGAAGTTTTCATTTCATATAGAGTGGACTTCAGCTTCTGCTCAATACAGCAATAATTGCAATTATAAGTATTCCCATTATTTCAGATGTTGAGTTATTAGCTTGAACAGACTGCTTCCCTATTACAGTATAGCATTTAAAGATAAAATGTTAAGTAGATTGCTGGTTAGAAATACATGGGCAGCACTCTCTGTTGCCTTGATCCCTGTGAGTGATTCTATTCTGATGCAGATAGGGCATGATTTTAATGTTCCATTTATGAAGTGCCACTTTATTCATTCTAAAACACAACTTTTTTAAGGCTAGGAACCAGGAAGAAACAATCTAACAATGACCCAAGTTTGGATCAATGGCCCTTATTTTCAGTTACAGTCACGTTGATGTTAGAGTAAACATGCAACAGCACAATCAACCAAACATCCTAATAGCTCCTGCTGTGATATTGCTGGAATTATAGGTCTTATACATTTTGCAAGGGCAGTACAAAATCTGTGAGGCTCCACAAAGTCAGGGGAGATCTTTTTATTTATATTCAATTATGGGATGTGGGTGTTGCTGACTAGGCTAGCATTTATTGCCCATCTCCAATTGCCCTTGAGAAGGTTGTGTAGGCTGCCTTCTTGAACTGCTGCAGTCACTGTGATTTAGGTGCGCCCACAGTGCTGTCAGGGAGTGAGTTCCAGGATTCTGACTCAGCGACCGTGAAGGAATGGTGATATATTTCCAAGTCAATTTGGCGAGTGGTATGGAGGGGAACTTCCAGGTGGTGGTACTCCCATCTACCTGCTGCCGTTGTCCTTCTAGGTGGTAGAAGTCATGGGTTTGGAAGCTGCTGCCGAAGGAGCCTTGGTGAGTTTCTGCAGTGCATCTTGTAGATGGTAGACACACTGCTGCCACTGTGCATCAGTGGTGGAGGGAGTGAATGTTCGATGGGGTGCCTTTCAAGCAGGCTGCTTTGTCCTGGATGGTGTCAAGCTTATTGAGTGTTGTTGGTGCTGCACTCATCCAGACAAGTGGAGAGTATTCCATCACACTCCTGACTTGTGCCTTGTAGATGGTGGACAGGCTCTGGGGAGTCAGGAGGTGAGTCACTCGTCACACTATTCCTAGCCTTTGACCTGCTCTTGTAGCCAGTGTTTATTATGGCTAGTCCAGTTCAGTTTCTGGTCAATGGTAACCCCACAATCTTGATAGTGGCGGATTTAATAACGGTAATGCCAATCAACGTCAAGGGGCAATGGTGGTCATTGCCTGGCACTTGTGTAGCACAAATGTTATTTGCCACTTGTCAGCCCAAGTCTGAATATGGACATGGGCTATTTCAGTATCTGAGGAATCGCAAATGGTGCTAACATTGTGCAATCATCAGGGAACATCCGCACTTCTGACCTTATGATAGAAGGAAGGTCATTGATGAAGCAGCTGAAGATGGTTGGGCCTAGGACAAGACCCTGAGGAACTCCTGCAGTGATATCCTGAAACTGAGAAAACTGACATCCAATAACCACAACAATCTTCCTTTGTGCTAGGTTGGACTCCAACCAGGGGAGAATTTTTTCCATGATTCCCATTGACTCCTGTTTTGCTAGGGCTCCTTGATGCCACACTCAGTCAAATGCTGCCTAGGTGTCAAGGGCAGTCACTCTCACCTCACCTCTGGAGTTCAGCTCTTTTGTTCATTTTTGAACCAAGGCGGTAATGAGGTCAGAAGCTGAGTGACCCTGGCAGAACACAAACTGAATGTTGGTAAGCAGGCTATTGCTAAGCAAGTGCCACTTGATAGCACTGTTGATAACCTCTTCCATCACTTTACTGATGATTGAGAGTAGACTGATGAGCCAGTAATTGGCCAGGTTGGATTTGTCATGCTTTTTGTATACAGGACATATCTGGGCAATTTTCCACATTGCTGAGTAGACGCCAGTGTTGTAGCTATTCTGGAACAGATTGGCTAGGGGCATGGCAAGTCCTGGAGCACAAATCCTCAGTACTTTTGTCAGAATATTGTCAGACCCCATAGCCTTTGCAGTATCGAGTGTGTTCAGCCATTTTTTGATATCACATGGAGTGAATCAAAATGGCTGAAGAGCTCAGGAGGAGGCCTAGATGGACCACCCACTTGGCACTTCTGGTTGAAGATTGTTGCGAATGCTTCAGCCTTAACTTTTGCACTGATGTGTTGGGCCCCTTCATCACTGAGGATGGGGATATTTGTGGAACCTCCTCCTGTGAGTTCTTTAATTATCCACCACCATTCACAACTGGATGTGGCAGGATTGCAGAGCTTAGAACTGATCCACTGGTTATGGACTTGCTTAGTTCTGTCTATCACTTGCTGCTTATGATGTTTGGCATGCAAGTAGTCCTATGATGTAGCTTCACCAGGTTGACATCTTATTTTTAAATACACCTGGTGCTGCTCCTGGCATGCCCTCCTGCACTCTCCATTGAACCAGGGCTGATCCCTTGGCTTGATGGTAATGGTAGAGTGGGGTATATGCCAGGCTGAGGTTACAGATGGTGGTTGAGTACAATTTTGCTGCTGCTGATGGCCCACAGTGCCTCATGGATCCCCAGTCGAGTTGCTAGATCTGTTCGAAATCTATCCCATTTGGCACGGTGGTAGTACCACACGATACGATGGAAGGTATCCTCAATGCAGACAGGACTTTGTCTCCACAAGTACTGTGTGGTGGTCACTCCTACCAATACTGTCATGGACAAATGCATCAGCGGAAGGCAGGTTGGTGAGGATGAGGTCAGGTACGTTTTTCCCTCTTGTTGGTTCCCTCACCACCTGCTGCAGACCCAGTCTTGCAGCTCTGTCCTTTACGAATCGGCGAGGTCATTCCGTGATGGTGCTACTGAGCCAATCTTGGTGATGGACATTGAAGTCCCCCACCCAGAGTACATTCTGTGCCTTTGCCACCCTCAGTGCCTCCTTCAAGTAATGTTCAACATGGAGGAGCACTGATTCATCAGCTGGGGGAGGGCAGTACATTGTAATCAGCAGGAGGTTTCCTTGCCCATATTTGACCTGATGCCATGAACTTCATTGGGATCGGATTCGATGTTGAGGACTGTCAGAGCAATTCCCTCCTGACTGTATACCACCGTGCTGCCACCTCTTCTGGGTCCGTCCTGCTAGTGGGACAGGACATATCCATGTATGGTGATGGTGGCTTCTGGGACATGATCCATAAGGTATGATTCCACAAGTATAACTATGTCAAGCTGTTGCTTGACTGGTCTGTGGGACAGCTCTCCCAATTTTGGCACAAGCACCAAACGTTTGTAAGGAGGACTTTGTAGGGTCAACAGGGCTGGGTTTGCCATTGTTGTTTCCGGTGCCTAGGTGGTCAAACCAGTTTAATTCCTTTGCGGTTTGATACAACCGAATGGCTTGCTAGGCCTTTGTTAATATGGCGTCCGTGATGCACTTGTGTATGGAGGCTTGTGAAATCCCACAGAGCTCACCTGTGGAGTCCTGAAAGGAAGAGCTAGCATAAATATTGAGTGCCATGATCACTTTCATGGCCACTGGCAGTAGATGTCCTCCATGTCCCTATGGTGCCAAATTCTGCAGCAGGTGGCAGCTGTGGCCAATCAGTTCCCTGGACGGACGCACTCTTCAGTGACACTGGTTCTCGGTCATCTGCAGGAACGACAAGTAGTGTTTGTAGACCCTGGGTGTAGCTAGGTGCTGACCCATGACAGCTCACTGTGATTCTTCAGCGGCGTGCACAGGAGCCCCAACCACCCCTTCTTCCTGAGGGTGCTGCTGCCCCCTCTGTCCAGCCAGGCACCTCCTCCTCCTCCGCTCCCTGTAAGCTAAGAGGCATACAGCTAAGTCACCAGGCTTCATGCTCTTGATGTACTCTTCCTGCAGGATAAAAGAGAGAGACACGTGCGTTAGCATGGGTGTACTAAGGAACTCTCTTGGTTAAGTCTGAAGGCCCCTTAATGCATGCCGGAGAGTGCAGGCCACCACTTGAATAGCTATAATTTAATGTGCTGCATGGCTGCCTGAAACCCCAGCCACCTCTGCCCCATTCCACCTGATCGATTGGTGGCAGCTTCACCCACTGGACTGCATGCTGTGCTCTCAGCTCAGGCACAGGCATTTTCTTAAACTGCACTGCAAGGCAGCGCTGTTAGCTTGATCCATGGGGGAGACTGGTCCAAACCTCAGTGAAGACCTTGCAAGCGGTTGTGAACACCTGCACCAGTGACTTGTTCATGGCTGGCTTTTGTAAGGAGATTGTATAATTTGCCCAGTCATCCAATTGTTCTGCAGTCGACTAATACGTTCATTAATTTGCAGTCTGTGCCTGAGGAGTGAAAAGTTCAGGAGCATTTGGTCGCACTTTCATGCCTCTGCGTTGCTCGAGTGGGCAGCAAAGCTAGAGGCGAATTCCAAGCATGTCAATGTAGCTGCGCCTGAACTGTCTCAGCTGCAGAAAAATGCTCACTTTATACAAGGTCTCCCTAATGCGTGGCCACTTCTCCCCACACCCACCCACATGTGCTTGTGCACTATCATCAGATCATGCTATCTTGTGCCCCTCCCCCACCCCAACCACAGTGCAGCCCTTGCCCTGGCACTGCATTGTCAGACAGCCGGGAAAACGTGACCTGTGCCTTCGACTGAATGTGCGGTGCCTCCTCATTGAAGTCAAATGGGCGACTCTCACAAGCACTGCGTAACATTAGTGTGCACTCAGCTTGGAGTTCCCCTCAAAGTTCAGCCCGCCAGGTACACGCCTTTTAAATGTTGTTGTAAAACACGTCAGCATGCAATTGCGCTGACATGCCAGGGTGATCCAGTATTTGGGGATGATTCCAGTGAGCAGGGCATATAGACATATTAAAATGATGTTCCCGATGTGCGGCAAAAGGAAACACGGCTCGCCATTGAAGGGTGGAGCGGACGATTGCAAACTGGTTTTACAATGTCATGAAGCTGATTTTTGGCCTTCTTGCCATATCATTCGCTCACGCCTGCTATAACACCCGACACCAACGGGGAAAGAAAATTCCAGCCTTAGTCTTTTTCATTTCATACTTCTTAGGTAGATCGCTTTATAAACAGTCTATCCCCAAACTAAAGAAAAAAAAAATACCTACCAAATAATCACCGAATGTTAATATAAACCAACCCACATTACCTGTTAACTTTAAAGACAAAGTGGTGTAAATCCAGCACTAATAAAATTTTAACATTGCTCTTGAATTTAATTGACTATTCCTCAGGTGTAATCCATCAAAATCTATCCGAAATTCTTTGAGAAGATATTTATCAACTCTCGCTAGAGAATATATTACAATGATGAATTTAATTTATTTTGTTCAATGGAACAGCATGTTTGCCTTAAATTTAATTATGAAAAATCAGAGTGCCACATCTGCATGTAGTACATGCAGTTCAGTGATTATCCTCTGTGCAGGGACTCAAAGTACCTTAATTCACAATTTCCAGCTCTTAAACAATGGGATATTTTATCGCCAACTCATATAATTCATATGGGTATTTTTAAAACAAAGTTTGTTTTCTGTATTATTTTACATGTAATAAAAATGCATTAAAACACATTGTAGGTATGAATAAGTCTGTACTGCGTACCATATTATCTAGACCATAACATTTAAAGATTAGATCAGATTGGCTCATTTATTTAATTTACAGATAGTTTCATTGACTTAAATAGGGTTTTCCTGTGAAACTCCCATTGTGAAGACTGATTCAATTAACAATTTGATTTGCATTGAGGTTTGCTTTTTTGTTGATTTCAGTAACAGAATTGTATTTTCCTTCTATCGGATGGTGTATCGGATTCTCACTGTATAAATTTGCATTCAAAGTTGATTCCGTTTTTTTGGTCAGAATGTATGATGTTCAATAACTGGCTCTCCAAATAGATCTTAATGCACTATTTATTACACATGTTGCCACTTGAAAACAAGTAGGAAGATGGAGTCAATTGACTATAAACAGGAGAATGTGAACTGAAAAGCCTAAGAGAAGATGCGTGGGACCATGACCTTAAAGGTAAACAGATATTGGCAACTGAAGAGCAATTTTTCATTAAAAGAATTTCATCCCAATATTTGAAATCAGGCATCAGCTAAAAATAGCATTCATTCTCTAGGATACTCTCTTGGAATCATATAAATTTATGGTGCAGAAGGAGCCATTCATCCCACTGTGTCCATGCCAGCAAAAAAGAGCTATCCAGCCTAATGCTACCTTCCAACTCTTGGTCCATAACACTATAGGTTATGACATTGAAGTACATGTCTAAGAGCTTTCTACATGCAATGAGGGTTTGTATACCTAGCACCCAGGCAACGAGTTTCAGGCCCCCACTTTCTCTGGGTGAAAAAACTTCCCAGCTATCCTTTAATCTTCCACCAAGTACTTTAAATCTATGTCCCTTGGTTATTGCTCCTTCTGACAAGGGATTTAGGTCTTTCCTATTCACTCCAAGCCCCTCATAATTTTATACACCTCAATTATTTATACTGAACCTTTATAAAGCTCTGGTTAGGCTCAACTAGAGTACTGCACCCAGTTCTGGTCATCACACTTTCGGAAGGATGTGAGGGTCCTTGAGAGGGTGCAGAAAAGATTTGCCAGAATGGTTCCAGTGATGAAATTTTAGTTACAAGGTTAAGTTGGAAAAGCTGAGGTTGTTCTACTTGGATCAAAGGAAATTGAGGGGTGATTTGATAGAAATGTGAAAGATTATGACAAGTTTTGATAAGGTAGACAAGAAAAAACCGTTCCCATTAATTAGCTGATAGAGGACACATTTAAGGTTTGGGCAAGAGATGCAGGGAAAAATGAGGAAGAACTTTTTTACGCAGTGAGTGGTAATAACCTGGAACTCACTGCCCATGAGGGTGGTGGAGGCAGAAACAATCAATGATTTCAAAACGAAATTGGACGGGCACTTAAAGGAAATAAACCTGCAGGGCTATAGGGTTCGAGCGGGGGAGGGAGACTACGCACGTAGATCCAGTACCGCAAGAGAATCAATGACCTCCTGCGCTCGGGAAGGGCAAGTATCATGTTGGCAGAGGTCACTTAATGCAGCCGTCAGCCTTTCCCCCCCAAGGCGCACCCCCAACTACTCTTGAATTCTTCATGGCATGTTTCCTTCGCTAGGTGGGCCAGCGGATATTGCCCATGCCTTGTTCGCCCTGAGGCGGTACTGCTCAGATGGGTTCTGCAACTGCAGTAAGTGTAACATTGACACCCAGAGTATAGATTCAAGGACAAACTCAAGAATCTGCACCGAAGCATAGTGAAGGAACTGCGAAGCATGACAAAGTCAGGGTGCTAACATGCTGGGAGTGGAGCTTTCAGGTGGCAGGGCACCAATCCATCTGCAGACCTTTGCGCTCCATGTGCTGGTGCCTCCTTGGGACGCGATGGGAATCCAGGTACAGGCTGGACTAATCAATGCTCTTCTTTCCTTCTCAGGAGAAGGCTGTACACAATTCTGCCAAACTAATGCAAACTGGCAGAGGCCAGGCCCAGTTGGCTATCATGACTCAACTCGAGCAGGAGGCCAAGGATCTGGAGAGGCGCCATGCGCCCAGGCCCATCGATGGCGGTGAGGCAGTGGTTGCACGGGGAGGCATGTTTGCCAAGCACTGAGGTCACCATCTGTGTCCCAGCAGCCAGGGCACTGCTGAATGATCAGTGATTGATGTCTGCAATATGAGTTGACCATTGATTATGGAAGAATGAGCACATAGTGATCTGGGGGCCAGGCATGCAAATTAACATAGTCTTCAATTTAACTAATCAAATGTCCTTGTTCTTCCTTTCAGCATCACCAGAGTAGCGCTGGGAGGAGGAGGCAGAGGGACTACTTTTTACACCCAAGGGCCCTGAATATTTTGACATCACATTATCTCTGCCAGGCAGGCACCAGTGCAGATACCAGCACCTCAGTGGGAATTAGATCATTGGCTAGCGTACTGGGGCACAGCAGTGAGGGCACTTAACACTCACTTAAAGTGTGGGCGGAGACAGAGTGCCCATGGTGCCAGCAACCGGAGCACTGCAGGCACATGCTCAGTCGGTGGCTGATGATGTGCCTCTGGAATCATCCATGAGGCAGCAAATGCTGGAAGTGCAGCAGGGGTATGCGGGAGGATCTGGCGGAGATACACAAGGCGATGCGTGGCATGGTGCCCATGCTGGAAGAGTCCACGCAGAGTATCACTGATGCATTGAGCCTCATGGTTGAGCGCCGTGCTTCCAGGAGAGAGTGGTGACTCTCGTGAAGAGGCTCCTCCAGGAGGACAATCAGGACCTCCTGGAAATGCACTCGGACCTGCAAACCCTCACAGTGGCATTGACCTCAGCTGGTCAGTGCCAGTGTGGAAGATGGTTTGGGCACCAAGTATTCCAGGTCAGTGTCCATCCATCTATGGTGAGCAGGAAGGTCCAAAGCAACCTCACGTCAATGCAGCAGGCTCCCTCTCAGGGCGCTCTAGATGAGGGCAGAAGTTCTTCTGCCCCTCTGCCCAGTGACCATGGCATCCGATGAGGCTGCGGCAATTGGGGAGATACCAGCTGTGGAACTGGCCACTCCCTCCCAGAGGGGCCAAAGGCTCCACGGGCCAAAGGACGGCCGCCAAGGTCATTGAGGCCAACAGCACAGCACAGTGAGCAGGCTGTCTCAGATGCCAGTGCCAGCAAGGGGGAAGCACCTAGACATAGCGCCCATAAGCATAAATTTAAGGCATCTTAGGCACACCACGGGTTTCTCACTGTTGCTTTTATGTTGCCCCATTATTCATTAATGACCACTTGGTGTGATATGCAACACATCTGTAATTTTTTTTTCTGAACTTCAGTTTGTTATATCATTAAATTTTGATGTGTAAGCATGGCTCAGGGTGATTCCTTTCTTCTGCAGGTGGACGGTTACCCATGATTTTATGAACGAGTTGTGTGACACTGAGCTTTATTGACAAGGCCCTTAGTTAATGTTCCTATCTAGGCAGATTTTGCACTCAGGTATCAAGCACGGAACCTGCAGCCCTGGCTTGTGTTGGAGGTCCATCTGTGGTGTGCTAGCTGAAGGTTCGTTGGATTAAAGCCTCCTGGGTGTCCCTAACTCCCTGGAGTATGCCTGGGTCAGTGTCCACCCCCTCAGCATTTCCCTGTGTGTGCTCATCCTCGGACTCACTGCTGGACTCATCATGTGCAGCCGTAGCCATTGTCTCTACATCTTCTTCATCCACAGCATTGCCCCTTTCCAGCACAAGATTGTGGAGCACACAGCATGCAACCACCATCGGCGACACACAACCTGGGGAGTATTGGAGTGCACCCCCTGAACGGTCCAGGCATCGGAAACACATCTTGAGAAAACCAATGATTCTCTCTATCACGGCCCTTGTGGTGGCATGGCTCCTATTGTACCACTGCTCGGCCTCTGTTCTTGGATGGCAGAGAGGTGTCACGAGCCACTTTTTGAGGAGATAACCCTTGTTGCCTAGCAGCCATCCATCCAATCGTGCTGGAGCACTGAAGAGCCTTGGCACTTAGGAACTTAGGAATGTCTGAGGATGTAAGCATCATGGGAGCTGCCTGTGTACCTTGCACAGGCTTGCAGAATCTGCAATGTGATCACTATCTGCACGTTCAAGGAATGGAATCTCTTCCTGTTAATGAAGGCCGATGGCCACATGTGTGCAGTCGATTGCACCCTGGATGCGGGGAAAGCCTCTGGCTCGCTCTGTCTGGCTGGCCTCGACCCAGCGGTAGTGGATGAAAGTCAATGCACACCTGAACAGAGTGTTTGTGACCTGCTTGACACAAGCGCGGACAACTGACTGGGAGACTCTTCAAAGATCACCCACCGACCCCTGGAAAGAGCCGGAGGCATAGAAGTTGAGGGCAGCCATGACCTTTAGCGCCACTGGCATGGGGTGCCCACCCACAGAGTTGGCGCAGATCTCAGGACCTACCATCTGATAGATGGAGGTGACTGTCTCCCTCGAGACATGGAGCATCCTTCAGCACTGTACCTCAGACATACTGAGGTAGCTGCTTCGCTGCCTGTAAACCCTGGCAGCAGGATAGTGGCATCTTCTGCAGTCCCTTCCATCTTGGACTTCCTGTTGGCCCTGCGCCCCTTGTGCCTGTCCTCTCAAAGGTGGCTCCCCTGGTAGCTGAATGTGGACCCCTTTCCTCCTCATAGGAGGTGCCTCTAGTGGATAGCACAACTCCCATTCCCAGGTTTCCTGAAACCTGCAGGCCCCAGAAATGATCTTTACTGTGGAGCCCTGACCTGAAGGCTGTTACTCCTGTCCAAGCAGCTGTAAGAGTTTTGAAGTATTCCTGCTCACACAGGCAAGAATCAGTAACTTTCACAATTAAATATCTGACAAATACCACTCACAACCCCCACTCACCCCTCTTATCCTGCCTGTGGACAAGATTTATATAAACGTGTCCTACCCGCCTGCCCATTGCGCCCGTGCAACGTCCTGAAGGTCGCACAGGCCCCGAAAAATAGCAGACAATTGCTGCCTGATGGGCTTTAACTGGGTGATTAATTAATGGTGGGTGTGCATCGGAGAACATCGTGCGCCCACCCACCTAAATATCGTGATGGCGCATGGTCACATCGGGATGCTCGCCCGACATCACCGCGCGTCATTTTACACGTTGGCATGCAGGGCCCGCCTCCGCACACCAACGAGAAAATTCTGGCCTACGACTCTGAGTAAATCTCCCCTCGGCCTCCCCTGTTCCAGGAAACAACCAACAACTATAGCCTATCGAGTCTTTCCTCATAGCCAAAATTTTCCAATCCTGGCAACATCCTCATAAATCTCTTTACCCACTCTAGTGCGATCAAACCCTTCCTGTAGTGTGATTATAAGATCTGTATGTAGCTGTCTAGTTGTGGCCTAACAAGTATTTTATAAAGTTGTAAAAAGTCTCCCTGTTCCATATTCTATGCCTCAGTTCATAAAGTATTGCATATGTCTTCTTGAACACCATGTCCACCTGTCCTGTTGCCTTCTAGGATCTGTGGACATGCGTTCCAAGGCCCCTCTGCACTTTTCAGTATCCTACCATTTATTGTGCAATATCCTGTTAAATGCAGTACCTCACAATTTATCCCCATGAACTATTTCAATGATAAACACCCCATTAAGAAATAGAAAACAAAAGCTGATCAATAAATATAGAGTTTCTGCTTCAGGTGCAATCAGCAACCTGGGCATCAACAGCGCTTGGAATTACAGCTGAAACATCTGCTCAAACTAATTTGCATAATCACAAGGGTAAAATGTAAATACAGGACAAATCATTCAGCCTAACCGAACATAATTGTTTATTTATTTTCCTTGTATTAAAAAATTAGTTGATATGTTTAACCTGGTACAGTTTTGTTAAAACAGCTTAAAATGGATTTTCCACAAAAATAAGCATTTTTAATCAGTGTCTGGTCCTCCACCTACCCAAGAGCAACTGGATTTTAAATTGCTGACAATGACAGTTAAAAAAAAAGCCATGCTGAACCATTTATTGGTTCCATTGATATATAGTAGTCAGTTGCTTTGTGGATTTAAAAGTTTTCAACATTAAAACAATTAAATGTACCTACCTGTGCTTTGCACTGAAACAAAATGTTTTGTTTGACGAGCCTTGTTTAACACTCGCAAATGGACACAAGCAGTGGAAGCTTGCCATGCTAATTATTTTGGTTTGGGGATGTGGCCAATGTGGTGGGCAGGACCAGCTTCCAGCACCATGCTTTTTAAACTAGCATTAGCAATCTCAGAAACTCAACCCAACTTGCATCTAAAATTCCTTCATCTTTTATGCTGATTTGGCCAATTTCAGGCAAATAGTGGGAACAGCAGGCATGGTGTTCTGCGATGTTAGTGGTTGTCAATAGTAGGGGCAAACTGCTGCTGGTAGTAAGGATTGGGTATCCCTTAGTTTAGAATATGCAATTCTAATCTGAAGTTTCTTAAAGGATAAGTATTACAGAACTTCCCAATTATTTTGATTACCTTCCTTCAGTATAATAAATTAACAAAAATCTATTAGAAAGTGAAGGACAAGAAATAATTAGTAACCTTTAAATCTAATCCATTCTCATCAAAAGTCGCAATACTTTGTATTCTGCATGTCAACAAAATAACATTCTTTGCTTTGAATGTCGTATAATAATGGATTATTTAAAGCAATGACTTAAAACAAAACACAAAGCAACAAACACAATCTAGTAACAGTATTTTTCAACACTCAGGATTCTGTTGATGATTTATTGGTTTTTACATTCCTGTTTTAATGCATACAACCCATTCAGATATAATGAAAAAAGAAAAAAATTCAATCCCATTAAATCACATATTAATTTTGCACTATTGCTTTAATGTATCATTGACGAAATTGCATATGTTGGCAATGTTGCTATCAACCATTAGTGTTCTATTAAAATGCATTCAGAAATGTAAACTGTCACATTAAATGAACATTCCCATTAATATGTTTCCTCAGGGTGCCGTGACTGGTTTGTGTGCAGTGCACCACAACAGTTACGCTAACATGATGACATCTGACATTTTATTTTTTAAAGGTTACTTGCCCCACTCCCTGAAAATGAAAGTAGAAGAAAATTCCTGTTCATTCATAAAGACATGCTAGTTTGACACCATGCCAACAGAAATCTGCTGTCCCTGCATGCTATCAGCCTGAACACATGGCCACATGTTAGCTCAGCACACCATCTGTTAATGCATTTCACCCAGGAAGCTTTTGAATTTGACTAGAAATGACAAATTCATGGTGCACACCCATAAGATGCGATGTTATAGAAGAATGAACTTAAGGACAACAGTATCTGTAATTTTATGAAATTAAGAAATGCTGAGGCTTGCTAATGACAGTGGGCTAGAACGCATATCTTTTTAGCTCAGTTAGCTGTGCAAGATACCAAGTCCAGGACAATGGAAAGTAAGTGTCCTTCCTTTGGTGGCTATAAGTATCTTGAACTGAGGTCACCTGAACTCAGTTCTTAGTAATTGTGGATCTGCAACATAAACATACCATAATTTAGCAGTAATACTAATTAGAAGTTCACTTGACATCTTTCCTCCCTTCTTCAATTCAGTGGTATTGGGTTCACATGGCTCCATACGCTTAAGTATCTGATTGCTACATATCTAGTAATGGTTTCTCCTTCTGTTCCCACTCTTATATCCAGCATACCCCAAGGATTTATCCTTGAATCCCTCCTATACCACATCTACACAGGGCCACTTGGACATGTTGCACAAGTTGCACATACATGTACACTTGATGACACCTAGCTCTACCTGTGCCAATCTCTCAAATGCCTCTGTATTGACAGACTGATTGTCCAATACGTAGTCTCGGATGAGCAGTAATTTCCTCCAGTTATACATTGGGAGCACTGAAGACATGATGGCCTCCATCGCAAACTGCAAAGGATTGTCATTGGTTTCATCACCAACCACACCCCCTCTCCCCACAACCATCCCCACCTCCAATGACACTGTTTCAGGTTGAATGAGGTTATTCACAATCTGGGCATACTATTTGATCCTGAGTTGAGCTTCCCTTCCATTACAAAAAGACCACCTGCTTTCAACTATATCATTGGCCACCTCCAGCCTCCACTAAAACCCTCATCAATATCTTTGGCATTTCCATACTCTAATACTTCAATGCTTTCCTTGCTGTCCTTTTATTCTTCACCATATATAAACTTTAACCCATTCAAAACACTCCTGCCCGTACCTTGATCCACGCTACATCCTATTCATCCATCACTCCTGTTCTTGTTGAACTACACTAGCTCCCGGTGTCCTAACACTTCAGGTTTAAAGTTCCTACGGCCCAGATTTCACTGGAATCATAAAGTTGAGGCTATCAGTATTTGCCATTATTACAGGATAAGTCGGACAGCAACTTCTGGCATCCCTACCTGTGCAGTTAAGTGAGGAAATTCAGAGGTTGCTGTCAGAAATGCCATGCTCCTACTTAGGGTGCAGTGTTGTAGCCATCCTGGATAGATTCAGCATTGAAATCACTGTAACGGCATGGACCTGGCGTAACTTTCCACTAGTCCCACATTACAGATAGATGGAAAGTTAAGGCAAGTGCATTCAGGAATACATGAGTTTTGAGCAACTTAATAAGTGATAATTATTGCTGAACAATATCTGCGGGTCTGAAAAATTACAAGTATTGAAGAGCACCACATAAATATCTGTTGTTTTTGGCATGGCTGTAGGCATGAAAAGGAAGGAGTCCCTTCAGCCTATGTGAGTGCTGTAGCACCAAGCTTTGAGATAGATTTGAAGCAAAAAGGGGAAACAATGACAAGATAAGCTGTTTTAGTGATGTTAGTTGAAAAGAGAAAAAGAAGAATTTACATTTCTAGAGCACCATTCATGAACTTAGGACATCCCAAAGTGCTTTACAACCAATTAAATACATTTGAAGTGTAGTCACTTTTGTAATATAGGAAATGGAGCAGCCAATGTGTATACAGCAAGCATGCACAAACAGCAATACAATAATGACCAGATATAGATAAAACTATGAAATAAATGAGCGCAACCTAAAATGTGATAACTTGTCAGGTTAAAGGAATAAACATAGCTTGAATTAATTCAGTCCTGCAGCAAATATAACTAAAAATATGATTTTGTGCACACACAGGGTTGCCTCACAAAGGTTGACACGCACTGTAGCTGTAGTTATATATATTCTAATACCGCCCTTTGTGGGCGAGAGTTACTTTATTGCAAAGTACATGATCTACATTAGTCATAGCCATTTCCCTTAATAGTCAATTTTGAAGCCATCTTGCTATTAAGGAACCAAACCACAAATTCAGGCATTTGTGGTGTCAATGATGGTGACCCATGCAATGGTTAAAATAGGGTAACTGTCAGACAATGCCAGTTTGGGAAATTAATTGAATTTTATCCAATAGACTGCTATTTTGAAATCCCTAAGTTTATGAAATATATTGGTGATGTCTTTCTCATGCTACACTCTACAACAATTCTCAGCAAATGTTTTAGGAAGTTTTTTATTAAACCAAAGTGGGAACAAAGAGAATCCTCAGCAATTTCCCAATCTCTCTCAAGCTGACAAGAGTAACATATTAATGCAGAAAATGCTTTTGTAATTCAAAGGACAGCAGTTGCAAATCTAGAAAAACATTTTGACTAATAAAACACCATTTATTTGGATCATACTCCAAATACAGATGTACCTAATTTGACTAAATATTCTTACACAACAGAAATTTACAGCAAAAAGATTAGTAATGATAAACCATTTGACAGGTGCCCCGATTTAGAACTGCAATTCTATATATCATCTCTTATCCTGTTTTACGTTGTTATGGGCTTATTGAAATCACAAATTCCAGCTGGCCACCATTTTAGCCAGAGGCCTCATGAATACATGCAACTCAGTTCTATAATACAATTAAGACCCCAAGCTTGTTTTAGTAAGAAATTACCAGTGAAAATAGCAGGATTGGTCTTTCAGCACCACTAAAGCAGGACTCAAAGAAACCCACACCCGCAAGTAACTGGATCATACAATCTGTATACTGTTGTGCTGATTGGATTGTCAGGAGAATTTTCAACTTACGGGTTGTTTCTTTCTTTCTGGCATTTCTGGCCTTTATCACATACCATCAGCAAGCTTTATCTACTATTACCACCAGATTCATTTGGATGGAATAAGAAGTGATGCAGGGAGTAGTATCAGCAGCAAAGTAGGCGACTAGCACGAGCAACAACAGGGCTATTAGAAGACAGCAGCTGAGGGGGCTGGGGCTGCTCATAGGAGTCCATACCCAGCACCAAGCCACTTTCTTGTCTTTATCTGAAGAGAAGCTTATTCTGAGTCTACACTTCACTGGGCAAGTTCCTGCAGGCTCCGACTTCCTGCTGGATCAGGTGCCTGTGCTTAGTAAGTAACTCATGCTGGCAGTAGATGGATTAACTCCAAACATGCTCCACCATTAAATTAGATCATTGCTTATCTGTACCTCAATACCATTTAACCACCATAGCTCCATATCTCGCAAAACCTTCACCTAACAAAAATCTATCAAGTTGTCTTCAACTCCTAGCCTTTTAGGGAAAAGCAAAATACTGTGGATGCTGGAAATCTGAAACAAAAACAAAAATAGCTGGAATAACTCAGTAGGTCTGACGGAGAGGAAGACAGTTAAAGTTTCGAGTCCATATGACTCTTCAACAGAACTAAAGAAAAATAGAAATGAGGTGAAATAGAAACTGTTTGAGGGGGGTGGGACAGGTAGAGCTGGATAGAGGGCCAGTGATAGGTGGAGCCTTTTAGGGAATAAGTTTTCAGATTTCTACTACTCTTATCTGAAAAACTGCTTCCTGACTTCCCTCCGAAATGGACTAGTACTAATCTTAAGATTACATCCCCCTTGATCTTGATTCCCTGCCAGCGGAAATGCTTCTCTGCACGTTCCCTATCAAATATTTCTCACTCCTTAAATACCTTAATCAGAACCACCCATAACTTTCTGTACTCTAAGGAGTAAAAATCAAATTTATGCAACACTATTTAACCCTCTAATCCCTGATATTTTGATACTCTGGTGAATATGCTGTACCTCCTTTCAAGGCCAATGTATCCTCCCTGATTGCAATGCTCAAAACAGAACACAGTACGCCAGATAGGGTCTGACCAAGGTTATCTATAACTAAAACTTAACTTTCCTTCATATTCTTATTGAAATAAAAAAATGGAATTTAGAACTATGTGTACTTGTCTACTAGTGTTAAATGATTATTTGTATACTTGGGCTCAAAAATCTCTCTGCTCCTTGACTGTTCCTAATTTCTCACCATTTAGGAAATACTCAAATTTAACTTTCAGCTTAAATGCAATAACCTCACACTTGCCCAAATTGAACTTCACCTGTTAAAATTTTGTCCACTCACTCCATTTTTATTCCCTTTGCAGCCTCTTGCTCCCATCTGCACAACTTATTGTACCTTCTAACTCATCTACAAACTGGGATCTACAATTCTCTATTCCTTCATCCAAGTCATAAATATGATGAAAATTGAGGCCCAGAACAGATCCCTGGGAAACATCACTTAATACATCTTGTACATATCCTCTATGTCACTCAATTTCCTACCTCCCAGCCAATTTCTAACCCAAGTCAGAAGGCTACCTCCAATTCTATGTGCTCTCATTTTGCCAATAATCTTCCATATGCCACTTTACTGAATGCCTGCTGGAAATCTATATAGATAACATCCCCCATCTATCTTACTAGGACTGCCTCAAAAAGCACAACTAGATTAGTCAGACGTGACGTACCTTTAACATCACTGCAGGAGCTCCTCATGGTAGCGTCCTAGGCCCAACCATCTTTAAACTGCTTCATCATTGATCTTCCCTCCAACATAAAGTCAGAAGTGGGTACATTAGCTGATGATTGCACAGTGTTCAGTACCACTCACTATTCCTCAGATACTGAAGCAGTCCATGTTCACATACAGCAAGGCCTGGACAATATTCATGCTTGGGCTAATACATGGCAAGGGATATTCACTTCACACAAACGCCAAGCAATGGCCATCTCCAAGAGAGAATCTAACCATCTCCCCATGATATTCAACCACAATAATCACTGAATTTGCCACATCCCCCCACTCATCAGCATCCTGGGAGTTATCATTGACCAAAAACCGAACAGGACCAGCCATATAAATACTGTAACTACAAGAACAGGTCAGAGGCTCTGGATTCTGCATCGCGTAACAAGGCACATATCAGCAGTGGAATGGAATACTCTCCACTTTCCTGGATGAGTGCCGTTCTAACAACAATCAAGTATCTTGACACTATCCAAGACAAAGCAGCCTGCATGATCAGCACCCCATCAATAACCTTAAACATTAATTCCCTACAGCACCAATGCACAGTGGCAACAGTGTGTACTGTCTAAAAGATGTTGACTGCAGCAACTTGTCAAGGCTCCTTTGACAGCACCTTCTAAACCTGTGACTTTTACTACCTTGAAGGACTAGGTAGTACAAGGGGTAAGATCACCACCTGCAAGTTCTCTCTTATACACGTGACTTGGAACCAAACTAATGTTCCCTTCATTGTGGTCAAAATCCTGCAACTTCCTCACTAACAGCACTTAGGTGCACCTATACCACAAGGACTGCAGCGGTTCAAGAAAGTGGCTCACCATCACCTTCTCAAGGGCAGTTAAGGATAGGCAATAAATTCAGGCCTTGCCACATCCCTTGCTTACGTCCCAGAACAAATTCAAAAGTCATGTTGGCCTTTTATGATCAGCTCAATTTTGTTCAAGTGACAAATTCTTGTAGCTTTCCCTAATGATGTTGGATTCGGCCCTCAGTCATGCACTCAAATGACCCAACACCTAGCTGGAGTTAAAATCAGGGCTACAGTTGCCAGCTTCAAGGTTTTGTTACTCTGGGAATATGAGTGTTTAAGGCTCTGACTGTTACTTTTAAGGCAGGCAGCAACCAGCAAGAAAAATTAATTGATGGGAGCTGGTTCATGTCTGGTAGGAAACAGACTCAAGGAAATAAATGGTCTACTCCTGTTCCAATATTCCAAAGAAATCAGAATCTGGGAATGCAAGACAACAAGTTTTGGATCATTATGTCAAAAATTTACGAAGTGATTATTTTAATACATGCTCAAAAAATCTTGCAGGGTTGGAGCAGAATCATTCTGGGTTCTTTTAAACCACATTCAGACTGCTTCCTCATAATCAACTTGCATAAAAACACTAGGCTTTGAAATTATAGAATAATATGCAATGGACACTTAACGAGTTTATCTGAAATGACTTTGTACTCTATTGTAGCAGAGCATTAACCCATTTATTTTAAGCATTTGTACATGATTGCCGACAATGTAATTTTAGGGCCCTAGTCTCCATCCAGCCATAATATGAAAGTGAGCATCAGAGAGTTAAGGGCAGCATCACATTTACACCTCCAAACTTCAATGTCTCAATATCTATTCGACACACCCAGAAATTTGAGCTCCTGGTTTGGAATGATTGACCTGTGAATCTAAGTTGCGATCCTTTGGCCTGCATCCGTCTTTCGGATGAGATGTTAAACTAAGACCCCATGGTTCTAGTAAAAGAGCAGGGGTGTTCTCCCCAGGTTCAGGCCAATATTTACTCCTCCATCAACATCACTATAGAGAGTGTCCAGGGATTGTGGGGCCTTGCTGTGCATAAATTGGCTGCCACATTTTCTATTTTACAACAATTGGCGATGAAAATGCTTATGGACATCCCAGGATCCTGAAAGGTGCTAGATAAATAGTTTCTTTCTTTCTCATATCACCCGCTCTCTGAATTCTGTAACTGGTTTCAATGTTCTCCCAGAAAATGTATTATGGGGGAAAAAAGCGATAGTTGTGTTTTCCCTTTAAGCACTCATCAAAATTTGCCACTAAATTACATCAATGGAAACACTTGCGTCAAGAGAACAAAATGCCTAAAAAAAAATTAACATGCAATCCAGAAGCAACTGCATCACCTGGGTATAAATCCCTGGGCAAAATTACTTCTTGAAACTGGAACTGACTTGTAACTGATAATTTTGAAAGCAGTTGACAGGACATTTCAAATAAAAACAGGAAGTGCTGAAGATTTAGAGCAAGTTGGTCAGCAGAAAAAAGACAGGTTATGATTTTTCAAGTGCGTGCCCTCCATTAGAACTGATAAGGTTATATAGGAACACATTAATCTGCGGTTCCTTCTGATAAATACTGACAGATCTGTTTTATATTCCCAGCAATTTTTATTTTACTGAAAATTTCCAGGATTCGCAGTTTTTTTTTATTTCATAGGAAATTTCTTTCAATTCACAGACAATAAACATGGAATTTTTTGACAAAAGTTTCCAGGCTTGGAGCAATTTTCAACTATCAAAAATGTTGTTCGATCCTAGTCCCAAAACAGTGTACTTGTAGAGTCAGTCTAAACAGAGCAGCTGCCACTCAGAGTATTTTGACAGGGGTTTGTATTGATATTTGGACGACTATTATCCTGACAAAAACATATTGCATGTATACATGGAATAGCAATGGTTTTATGTTTTTGTTTCAAAACTTATTCATGATGTAAAAACCAAACTCACACAAGAAAATTTCACTGTGTGCTGTGTCCTCTATCATGTTGATGAGGACACAAGATAACCTACATGTCCATTTAAATGACCCAACTTATAACATCAATTTTGACCTTTTTCCCCAAGACTTAGTTTCTGTCTGTTCAAGTGAAAAAAGTAATTGCTTGTATTACTTTAGGTAAAAATTACTCCTGTGATGAACTGGGGGTGGGGGGTTGTGTGTTGGGGAACTCACTTGAAAGATAAAATAAATTTTACCTGCTTAATTGCTGCTGTCATCAAATGCTTATAGTTGTGAATATTTTTAATTCTCATTACAATAATACGTGGGGCCTTAAGTGGCCTGAGTCAACAAATCTCAGCCAATAACTATCACCTTCCACTGTGGACATGGCACAACACACGCATCCCTTACTTATATTATCCTTCCTCCTCAAATTCCAAACTCAGGCAGATTCTTACCATGATCTGAAACTTTATCATTCACAAAGTGAAAAACAAGTTGCCAATTCACCATCATTCCTTTGCATTTCCCAACACAATTTTAATTTAAAAATTTCAATGAAATATAATGACATTTTCACTGCACTTAAAAAAATGTACTGACATAGACACCAATTGCTGAGATATTCTTCCATCCACACAAATTTAAATTTTTATTTCAACAAGTGGAATGAGTTATGTGACTAATATTTTGTTTTGGCTGCCAGATAAAAGAAACAGTAATGTGACAGCTCATTCAACAGCAAACACAATGGACCCCAGAAATGTTGACATTTTTAATGACATTGATGGTTGGAACTTCCTTGTGACATTGCTCTAACAATGACAGCTTGCAGATAACATTGCTCAGACATTGAAATATTTTTATTTCCTCATTTTTATTTTGTAACCAGATGAGATCTCATGATCATGGTCTCTAAAAACTTCTGCCACTGGCTACAAATTTGTTCTACAAATTGAAACAACAAATCACTAAATAACTGAACCCAATAGTGACAGCAATCTGCTTTCCTACAGTGCATTAAGTCAATAGGGTGGGCCATAATAGGAAACAAAAAAAAATGCCTTTACCTGACAGGCGTTGTACAGTAGTTGATGCTCAAACTTTTTGATCCCCAGAATTTGCTGGAACATTTCATACAGCTGCTCCTTGCTGAGGATCAGCTCCGATGCTGCACTAGCTGTCATTCTGGCTTGCTGCTTGCGTGGATCCTCTTCACCACGATATATAGCATCAAACTTTGCCATCCAGGAACTCAGGACTGTCTCCTTGCTGAGGCCATCAATTTCTGGCAAACTTCGAACTCGCTTTTCAATATGCTTCTTAAACACCTCTCGAGAATCGTTGGCAGAGCATCCACCACTTTGCACCATTCTGGACACACGATCACTTTTCAAAAACACCTGGGATATATGAAGTAATTTAAACAAGTCATTACGATTACTTTTTTTTAGATATTACTAAAAAAAAAATTTTACAAAAACAATGCTTCAAATTAAATTCTCAAATATTTCACGACAAAATAAGGATTGATCTATGAATAGCAGATAAAGAAGTTGAAAAAACAGTGCTTTTGTCCAATTCTGGGTACCACATTTTAGGAAGGATGTAAGGGTTTTGGAGAGGATATAAAAGTTTTACTAGAATGGTTCCAAGGATGAGGGATTACAAGTACATGGATGGACTGGAGAAGGTGGGGTTGTTCTCTGAGCATGGAAGGCTAGAAGGAGATTTGATAGAGGTGTTTAGAATCATGAGGGGTTTAGATAGGGTAAATAAAGTGAAATTGTTTCTCATAACTGAAGGATTAATAATCAGAGGACACAGATTTAAGGCGATTGGCAACAGAACCAGAGATGGCCTGAGGAAAAGCTTGTATGCAATGAGTAGCCAGGGCTTGGAATGCTCTATCCCTATTATTATGCAATGATCTTCTCTCACTGCTAGCTTTGGATGCAGGTTTGCTGCAGAGGCAATGAAACACTTTGAAATATAGTCATTGCTATGATGTAGGGAAAGATGGAGGCTCATTTGTTCACGCATGCAGCGCTGAGATAAATACCCAGACAATTTGTTCTCCTTTCCTTCTTCAACTAACCTGTGCCATACACACTCTATGGAGACCCGGTCTTATCGTTCTCCACTTGTTACAACCCCGACTTCTGCAGCTCTATGTTCCAGCTCCCTTATACTCTGAAAAGCTCCAGATCTTGTTCCCTAGCTCTCAGCCTGATTTCTGCCACTCCTCAGCTCTACATCCTATCCCTCAACCATAGGTCATTCCCAACCTTCACCCAATGCTGGACTTTCACTGTCCTAGCACAGGATTTCATCACTGCCAACTCTCAATGCTGCACTTTCCTGCAACCATTGGAGTGAGCAGGCAGGACAGGGCTGGGAGCTGCAAGCAAAGTGAGGACTTTAATATGAATATAGATTAAAGGTCCATTACAAATATCGCTGGAAAAAAAAGAGACATGTTGAAGATTTTTGTCTTGCACTCAACAGGGCACTTCGCAAGAATACCAATATAAGGAGAAAACAGCAACTTATACTGTATGAGAAGAGAGTGCTGATTGGTTGGCAAGTGGACTCTTATTGGGAGAGGCGTTGCCATGGAGAATGCACTAGTGGTGGTGACTGACAATTAACTGCCGAGTATTGTTTGACATTTAAACCAGGCAGCTTGACCCTGATTGGTCAAGGTACTGCCCTGAGGAACAAGTCAGTTTGTTTTCCCCTTATATTAGCATTCTTGCGAAGTATCCTGATGAGCGCAAAACGAAAAGCTTCAGCATGTCTCTTTTTTCAGCAATACGCCAGTTCTGTACCACCAAAAGACTATTTCATTACAAACATCACAGAAAAATATTTTCATGAGGTCTATTTTATAAAATGCTGGAGCTTTGAGGAATCAGTCACATTAAAAAACAAAGCAACTGTCATTTTTCTAATGATACTTGCATTGGAACTTGACTTCATGCAAGTAGGGACGCTGCACATGTGCCATTTCTCAGCTTCATACATTGGTACCATATTTTAGAACCAAAATGGCTCCAGCATCTTCCTCTTTCCAGGAACCAATCAAGTTTCAGCTCTCTAGTTTACTCCCACTCACTGAGTTCCCAACTCGTCCCTCTCATAGAAACATAGAAAATAGGAGTAGGCCATTCGGCCCTTCGAGCCTGCTCCGCCATTCATTATGATCATGGCTGATCATCCAACTCAATAGCCTGTTCCTGCTTTCTCCCCATATCCTTTGATCCCTTTCACCCCAAGAGTTATATCTAACTCCTTCTTGAAAACATATAATGTTTTGGCCTCAACTACTTCCTGTGGTAGTGAATTCCACAGGTTCACCACTCTCTGGCTGAAGAAATTTCTCCTCATCTCAGTTCTAAATGGTCTCTCCTGTATCCTCAGACTGTGACCCTGGTTCTGGACTCCCCCACCATCAGGAACATCCTTCCTGCATCTACCCTGTCTAGTCCTGTTTGAATTATATAGGTTTCCATGAGATTCCCCTCCTCATTCTTCTGAACTCTAGCGAATATAATCCTAACCGGCTCAATCTCTCTTCATATGTTAGTCCCGCCGTCCCAGGAATTAGTCAGGTAAACCTTTGCCGCACTCCCTCTATAGCAAGAACATCCTTCCTCAGAAAAGGAGACCAAAACTGCACACAATATTCCAGGTGTGGTCTCACCAAGGCCCTGCATAATTGTAGCAAGACATTCCTGCTCCTGTACCCGAATCCTCTCGCTATGAAGGCCAACATACCATTTGCCTTCTTTACCGCCTGCTGCACCTGTATGCTTACCTTCAGCGACTGGTGTACGAGGACACCCAGCTGTCATTGCACATTCCCCTCTCTCAATTTGTAGCCTTTCAGATAATAATCTGCCTTCCTGTTTTTGCTACCAAAGTGGATAACCTCACATTTATCCACATTATACTGCATCTGCCATGCATTTGCCCACTCACTCAGCTCTCAGACCCAAGCAGACCACTCTCCCCTTTTACACCCTCTTGACCCTGCTTCGGTAAGGCCTGCCTCCTCAATTGCTTATCCTGGCTCCAGCCTTTCTGTTCATTCCCTCCTAAGGAAAAATAAGGGGTTAAAGCAAAATCTCTGGAGGTTGGAACTACAGGTTTGTACCTGAGGCTGAAGTACATCAGCAAGCTCAACAAAACAAGCACTGTGGCCCACAGAGCCAGGTCAAGACAAGATCACTTCTACAATATTATAGGGCTGAATCCTTAGATTCCAGAGCTCTGCGAGAGAAAAGTGTATGATGAGAAACACAGGAGAGATATATAGAGAGGAAAGAGATAAATAAAAAAAGTTTGAGGAACAAAAAGGTAATTTAGCAAAGACTCAAAGACAGAGTACAAGAACAAGAGACAGACAAACAGAGATATAGAAATATCAATTAAAGAAATTATGTAAGAGGCATTCAGAGAGAAAAGGAGAGAATGACAACAAGAGTTAAAAGTGCAATTAGAAATTTCTGACAATGAAGATACTAATAATAGGTTTCTACCTTGATATAGTTAAATTGCACATTTAAAGTAGGTGGATAATCAGAGCTCAGTAATTGTAATGTAACAGAATTGTTAATGGCACCCTTAACCAGTAATTCCTCACTTAACTTCATAGTCACGTTGCTGAAAAGTGCAACTTCAAGCGGAACAATGGTAAGCAAATCAGATTGTCCCCTAAGAACTAATGTATAAACTGGAGTTGGGTTCTTCTGGACATTCATTGTCAGAGAAGACAACATTTTAAGTTGAAATACTGTATATACACAATGCATTCCTCAATCAAATAAATAACTTTTTAAAGTAAAATTAATTCCTAACTATAAAAGAAATGTATGTTTGGCCTATCCACAGATATTGAACAAATTAACAGTGAGATTAGAATCATTAAACATATAGTTGGTGAACAGAATGCAGGCGCAGGATGTTAGGATAGATTGAATGGGAAATGGAGCCTTGAGAATGTTATTGCAGAGTGAATGTTCCAGACAAAATGAGAGAAAGTAACTGACAAAGGGATGGAAGATACAGGGAGAACAGAGAGAGAGAGAGCGCGTGAAACAGCAATGTGAATAATTTGTGAGGATAAACTAAAGAGTCTGGAACAATTAGTGGCAGAAATGGACCTGAAGTTGTCATTAGGTCGTTGGCCGTTTTGGTGAGTTTTATTGTTTGACTCGCTGCCTGTGCATTTATCCCTGCCAGGTCCATCAGCCTGCTTTGGAGAACATTCCTTTTCCTTAATTAAAGACTGAGTAAATATACATAACAGAAACACTTATTCACTGATGGCAATTCATTATTTAAATACTTTGCTTTAAAATCTATGTGACTGCTGAATTCAATAAAGAGGCAGGCTGATTTCATTGGTACATTTAAATTCTCCTTATTGTGGCCTTCTGGCATGTGATGCAATAGTGAACATCACAACATTAAAAAGGACATACAGTAAACTTTGCTGTCCAACACTCTACCAACCAGAATTCTCTAACTGGGCTCTCTGAAGTTCCCCTAATACGAATCATCACTTTACTAACCAGAAACAATTCTGAAATTATCCGTAACCCATCTGTATACTGTATTATTTTATACTTTATGTTTTAATGTACTGAAGATTAGAAGTAAAAATAATACTGTTCTTTACTTCCTGAGTACTTGTATTTTAGTTCCTGAAACAAGCATTGTGCTATATTCCATTAGTAAATGGAACTCTTTGTTAAATGGCATTTTTGATTAATCGATATCACCCATTCCCCACACATGCTGGATAATGAAGATTTTACTATATGTTCCCTATTGTATCAGTGATGTTTTAATAAAACAACAATAAGTGAGCGATATCTCTCAAGGGTGTTCAAATCTGGAGGATAAAATTTATACTTCCTAGATAAATGTCCAAATTATGGCATTAAGCAATGTCTAATTATTGCTTTTTAAAATCAGTGAGCAATAACTGAGCTGAAAGAAACATAGGCCCAGATCTTCCAGTCAGTGTTGGTGAGGGTGTATCCAACACTGACTGAGACTTAAACTGCCCACTTACCATTTTATACTGGAGCCTTCACATCTTCTGATGCCAGCTCCAGCAGGGATGCAGGGATGAACACAGTTGGGAGGCAAACTGTCAGACATAATTTCAGCATAGCCTTAAGGTCTGTCTTTGGTTCATTGATTTACAATGTTTTAAAATGGAGACGGCAACCCCACACTACACTGACAGTGCTAACTGCCCCACCCCCTGACAATGTTCACTCCCTCTCTCATCCCTGACAGTGTTCGTCTCCCCACCCTCAACTCCCTGATAAGGTTCCCCCCCTCCCTCATCCCCAATAATATTTACCCTCCTTCCCTCAGCCCCGACACAGTGTTCACTCCCCTCTCATCCTCGACAGTGTTCACCCCCTCCCTCAACTCCCGAAAATGTTCACCCCCTTCTCACAACCTCAGTGCTTAATCTCCCTTTCTCATCCCTGGCAATGTTTATGCACCCCTCGCTCAACCTCAGATAATGTTCATCCCCCCACCAACAATATTCACCAGCTCTCTCAACCCGAAAGTGTTCACCCCATCACTCCACAAAAATCCTCAACCACCCTGACAATGCTGCCTCTTCCAACATCAGCTGGACAGGAGCCAGGGATTCCGGGAGGTGAGCTGGGAGAGGGGGTGTGGGAGGGGGTGAGCACTGTCCAGGTCTGGAGTATGTGAGCAATGTAAGGGGTGCGGGGGAGGTAAACATTGTTCAGGGGTGCAGGGGTTGTACGTTGCCAGGAAGGAGGGTAAACACTGCTAGAACAGCCGGGGGGGGGGGGGGGGGGGGGGGGTCAACATTGTCAGGAGGGATGTGCAAAGCACACATGGATGGCTGGGTCAGCTGACCACACACTGCATTCAGTTTCCTGGCTCTTTGTGACATTATTGCCCCTCTTCCTTGTCTCCACAGTACCAAATGCATTGATGGACAGGTAGTGGGGATCCCTCTTACTATACCGCCACATGTAAGATGACCTAATCCACAGTGATTTTGCAGGCGATCTGGGCAACACTTTCTCAAACGAGTACCCAGTTAAGCACTTGTTCACTGGCCCTTTGAAAGTTCAGCATGCTGAGGCTGAAGCAGTGTTTAAAGCACAATCGTTCCTTCATCTTTCCATTTACAGTCCAAGTATCCTGTGACCTCAGGGGGATGGGGGGAGCAGCCACATTGTTGGGAGGTAGGTGAGCATTGCTGGGGCAAGTGGTGTGGACTGAACAGTGTTGGGAGTGGGGGTTAAAATTGCCAGGATGGGTGCTGGAGTGCTTTGACACTCCAGCTAATTTACTTAGAGTTTCACTGGTTTTATTCCTGCTATGAAAAGCTCTAAGTAAATCTGCGTGAAAAGCAGGGTAAGTATAGCGCAAACAGCCCAAGTCTCCATGGTTCTGGCCATCTGATCCCACTGCAGTTGGAATCATGGGCAATCCAGGCAGGGTAGGTTTTCCACGTAAGCATCGCGAATGTGCGCACATCAAGACTTCCTCAGGGTTCTGATGTGCATCAGCAATGTAAGTTGAGTCAGAGGACTCTTCTCATATCGTAGGATTTGAGCAATTAACTTACATTCAAAATATTACAAGAAAAATTATCTTACCTCAAAATAGCTTTGCACAGCATTGATAAAGGCCTCATCTGCCACTATCTGTGTTTCTCCATTCAGGAAAGTCTGGAAGCGATCTTTAACTGTCTGCAGTTGCTGCTTATTTATCTGGAAAAGACAAACAAGAAGAATAAATAACTAGGCATAAACATCAAAATCTTAAATACCAATCAGGTTGAAGGGGCAGGAAAGTGCTACAGCAATACTGCTATACAAAAAGTTTTGCTTTAAATCTATTTTTGGTGGCATTCTCTCTAAGCAAATCATACTGATAATCCACTGGGCCTTTTCATTCAAACCTGCAATGCTTTAGGCCTCTGGAATCATCATTAGGTCTTCTCCACAGGCTAATATATTCTGTCAATAACTGCAATTTTGACAGCATACTTATTCTTCTGCAGTTTTTTTCAATTCAGGGCATAATGTGGATGAAATTGCATTTGAAAAGGACAGAGAGCCCCAAACTGATCACCACCACCAAAAATTGATTAACTAACTTCCTCACTGGGCCATCCTTTTCCTCAGGTGGATCAGGTATACAATTCCTTTTATATAACTAAGGATTCAAAGTCATCAGTGACATTAATGCTAAGATGCAATATAAATGCAAGTTGTTATTTCTGATATCATTCTTAACTAAAGCATTAGAGCAGAGCTCAAATCCCAGTCTTGCCTTGTGTTTTCTTGTACTTTTCCCCTGAGGTAGGGTGTTTGCCTGTCTCAGCTAAATAATTGGAACTAAACATTTTGATTTTTTTAAAACTGGAGTGTTAATATCCCCATAGTTCATCACTGTAAATATAGCGTAATGTTTTCAGTTTCTCCTTCATGCTTGAGTAATGCAGCACTGCAATAACAATCACTCCCAAAGCAATTGGAAATATTTCAACAGTGACATCATATAAAGAAATCCTACTTCACCCTGTCTGAATTTCCTCTTGCCATGCAGGTTCATACTAGAGAGAACTGGTTGAAAACTTGATGGTACCAAATCTATTAAACAGACCTCAATATACAGGCCCTTCTGTTTCTCCCTCATTTTCTGCAGGAAACATGTGTCTCCTGCTCAATCTCTCACTGATTGCACAGTCAAGCAATCACAGGTGTGGCATTCTTTTGTACTGAGTTATTTGTAATGCTGCTGGTTACTTTAGACTGCTGCACTTTCTTGTCGGCAGATAAACAACCTAACACATTAATCAAAAAATTATAGACCCTGCAGTATCAACCACTGAGGAACCCACTATTTCAAAATAACGACACAAGTGTCTTTCCACTCTGAAAATTAACCTTTTGAAGTTGATAAATCATATCAGAATGTACTTTCCCTGTCTTCACCATCGATTTGCAGATTGACCCAAATTTGACCTGTGACCTATTGTGATGACATTATCCAGCTGTGCCTCTCGAGGGGGAGATGGAAAGTATTTAAAATGGCTTTAACAACTACTGGGATTTTAGAAACATAATCATTTCAAAAACTGTGCTTCAAAGTGTTTTTTCAACATGTATATTTGAAGGTTTTAAATATCTGAATTGCATCAGTTCACATTGCTCCAAAGGAATGCAGCTAAATTCATGCAACCTGTCCTCATAATTTAACACCTTACGTCATTATGGTTACATTTTGGTGAATCTGTGTATACAGCTACCAAGAGCAATTTATCTATTCTCAGATTCAGTGTCCAAAATTGAGCACAGTATTCCAAATGTGGAGTGTGTAAGCCTCTGCATAACTGAAGGATGATTTCCTCACTTTTACATTCCAATCCCCTCGAGATAAAAGCCGATATTCCATTAACATTTTTGTTTACCTAGTGTGCTGTGCATGGACTTTTAAATGATCTTTGTACAAGACACTTACATTTCCTCTGGAACTTCCAGTCTACACTGTTAAAATATTTAGATGTCTTTTTCACATTCGAAGTGGATGGCCTTACACTTCCCTACTTTTGCATTCCAGCTACCATAGATCTGCCCATTCAATTAGTCTGTGTATGACTTCCTCCTCCCATCCACACAACTCAGTGCACCTCCTAACTTAGTGTCGTCTGCAAACTTGGATGTATAACTCTCTATTCCTTCTACCACACATATATAATGAAAAGCTGAGTACAGGTCCCTGGGCACAGATCCCACTTGTCACATCCCACCAGAGAACTAACTCTTTAATCACTACACCATGGGCTGAATTTTCCCCTGGGCTTGGGAAAATCTGACCTGTGCACACCCGTGGTTCAGAAACCGCACACTGGGCCCATGTGCGACTTCACATGCCATTTTTGTCTTTTCATACCAGGGTTAGGTTCACAGTGCATTTGCGAGCTGGATTGGAGAACTTTAGGAGTGTGGGTGTGGAGGCAGGCCGGTTAGAAGGCCTGCCTTGGTTCTCCAACACAGTTTCCCAGCTTCCAACGCCATTTAAAGCCCCCCTAAAACTTACACCTCACCTCTCTCACCCCCATCCACCCTCACGCCAGATAATGTTCCCCCTCAGATCACCCATGCCACCACTATGTCCCCATGAATCCTCCACTACCACTCACCCAGCAAGCACTACCTTCCAATTCCATGCAATATCAATGGAAAATACATTCCTTGGGGGAAAAAATAAACTTCTCATAAAAGCCTCCATATCATTGATTCTGAGAAAAAAAATTGCATTCTGCCATGTGAAAAAAAACCCTTGCAATATTTGTAATCCTATTAATTTGTGTCAACAATCCAAATACACAAAAGGTGCAATCTGTTATTACAGCTGTTTGAAACTGCCATTCATTCATGGATGAATGGAACACCTACTCTGCTGAAACCCATTAGCACTTGTAATTCAGTCAAGCATCGATAATGGCCACAGCTGTCCAAACAATTAATGATTCTCCGGGAAGGAAAGAAGATCAGGGGCTCATTTTAATTTCAAAGCAGAGCGCCTGTCATTCAATGAAAGGGAGCAGGTGGTTAGATTTGTTTTAAGTGTAGATTTTTTTCAACTGACAAAACCAATTTCTTTTAATCAGCCAGAGGCATTTAAATCACAGTAGAAGCGATGACAACACAGGCAATAAATGCTGCCTTAGCCAGCGACGCCCACATCCCACGAAAGAATAAAAAACACACAGGCTGATAGGATATTTTATATCAAGGGAATGCACGATAACTGGTAGGTTTCTGAAAAGTGTAGAGGAATGGAAGGACCTTGAATTGTATGTCTGCAGATCTCTGAAGGTAGCAGGACAGTTAGATAACATGATTGAGAAGGCATATGGGATGCTTTCCTTTATTAGCTGAGAGAATGTAAGAGCAAGGTAGGCTGTGGCAAGGGTACTGCACACAGTTTTAGTCACAGCATTACAGGAAGGATCCGATCGTACTAGAGAGGCTATGGAGCAGGATGATGTCAGGAAAGGAGAAATTTAACTAAGGGGAAAGATTGGCTAATTGGTGTTGGGTGAACTAATAGAGACCTTTAAAATTTCAGAACAGTTTTGATATGTGGGTATAGAGAGAATATTTCCTTTTGTGGGGAAGAGCATAACTAGAGACCATCAATATAAGAGTCACCAAGAAATCCAATAGGGAATTCAGAAGAAACTTCTTTAACTAAAGGGTGGTAAGAATGTGGAAATTGCTACCACAGGGAGAGGTTGAAGCAAAAATTATAGATGCATTTAAGGAGAAGCTAGACAAGCATATGAGGGAAATGGGAATAGAGCATTATTATGGTAGATTTTGATGAGAAAAGATAGGAGGAGACTTGAGTGGAGCATAAACAACGGAATGGATTGATTGGACTGAATGGCCTGCTTCTGTCCTGTAAAAACAATGTAACTGATGTAATATCAGACTTGGAATTGTCTGATGTTGATACCTTGTGGTAAAAATTGAAAAATGATCTATCCCCAGAGTTAATATCCATTTTCTGCTGAAAAGGACATAAAAGCCAAAAACATCTACTTACCAAGATACTTTCCCACTTGGCAGTCTTGACTAAGCTCTACCAGGGTTGCTTAGTAAATTAGCCACTAACCACAGGTGGCTAATTGGGTATCCAAGTTTGGAATTTTTTTCAATTATTGGAAAATATTCTTTATTAGTAGTTCACTAGTTAGTGCGCCAATCCACCAAATTTGGGCGTGTGAACTCTACACATTCACATATGAAGGAGGAGGACAAAATACCAGAGATACAAGGGGACCTAAAATAAGATGAGTGGGGGACTTAATGGATTTAATGTAAGTTTTAAAAAATAGTAATAGAGAAAACAATGAGACTGAAGAGAGACAAATCTCCAGGAACTGATAGTTTCCACAAATAGATATGAAAAGAAATAGGTGAGTTTGGAAGGATGAGAGGAGATCTAATTAAGGTATATAAGATGCCAAAGGGGATAAACAAAATAGACGTGGAGCAGATGTTTCCCCATGTGGGGCATTCTAGAATGGAAGGCCATAGTTTTAGGCTAAGGGGTGGTAGATTTAAATCAGAGATGAGGAGGAATTACTTTTCTCAAAGGGTCATGAATCTGTGGAATTCACTCCCTCAGAGTGCAGTGGATGCTGGGACGCTGAATAAATTTAAGGAGGAGATAGATTTTTAACTAGTAATGGGTTGAAAGGTTATGGGGAGAGGGCGGGAAATTGGAGTTGAGGCCGAAATGAGATCAGCCATGATCGTATTGAATGGTGGGGCAGGCTCGAGGGGCTGAATTGCCTACTCCTAGTTCTTGTGTTCTTATGTAATGTAGGAACTAGCAGGTGCATTAGTCATAAGTTTTCAAAGCTCCCTAGACTCAGGAACTATGCCTGTGGGTTAATAAGTAATGGAGTGCGCTTTGCATTTTAAGAGGGAGGCTGGAAAATTATGGACCTGATTGTTTAGTGTCAATTATGAGAAGATTACTAGAATCGATCATCAGAAACAGAATGACTGATCACTTGGACAAATATCAGTTGATCAAAGACAGTAGCATCAATTTATGAAGGGTAGGTCATGTTGGACTAATCCAGTTGAGTCTTTTGAGGAGATCACTAGCATGGTGGATTGTGAAATGGTTATGGATGTTGTCTAGATGGACTTCCAGAAACGTTTTTGATAAGGCTTCACAATGGAGTTGGTATTCCCCAGCATTTATGGCAGGTATATTAGTATTAACAAAATTAGCTCAATAAAAGCAGTGGATGGTAAAACCAAAAGGTTTTGAATAAAAGCAGTATCATTAACCAGTTTGGTTTCTAGCTACCTTGTTCACATAGGAATCATCAACATCCTAAAGAGGAGAGGGACACAGTACTTTTAAAGACAAAAATCTTGCAGCCTGAGTTATGGCTGGCATATTTGTGTGATCCCGTCTATTTCACTAGACTTCTGATAGAAACAGCAGCATTGCAGTATTGATGCACTCAACTCTTCAGATGAATTCTTAACAGTGCAAACTTAGACATTTGAGAAACACTTCAATTGGCCTGAAATCATTGAAGCTTTTAAAATGATTAAGTAGTGGATTAAATAATTAAGGCAATTGCATTTTAATGAGGTGTGAAAAGCTTTTTGAATTGCCCAAAATAGGCATTGCACTTAAGCAGTGCCTTTGTAATTGACTTAAATGGAAGTAGAAAATGGAAAGCACCATTTTCTCTAAGTTATAATAAACGTAAGTATGGGGACTATATTTGCAGAGGTGAGAACCCAAGGTGTTGCAAGTGTGGCATTAGTTGATAATTGGTTGGTATATGAGAGACATGGGGTTGAATTTTCACCTGGGTGTGAAGGCACTTTTTTGGGTGCGCGAATGGCCACACTTAGGTTTTTTTGTAGGAAATTCAATTTTCCTCCTCATTCCTGACCCTGTGGCATTTTTCTCTGGCTTTTTTTGTGACAGGTATGCCTAGTGTGCAAAACACACATCTACCCCTGCTGAGGTCAGGTTCCCCATTTTAAATAGAGGAAAAAAATTAGATTTCCTCCTGCACACAACTGGGTGGGAAAAGAAAATATATAAATTATTGGAAAAGGGGGGATCGGAAAGGGGGTGGGGATGGAGGGGAGAGTTCATGATCTAAAGTTGTTGAACTCAATATTCAGTCCAATATTCAATAAGAGCAGGGTGGTCTCATGCCCACATGTCTGTCCATCCTTGGCCTGCTGCAATGTTCCAGTGAAGCTCAACACAAACTGGAGGAACAGCACTTCATCTTCCAACTAGGCACTTTACAGCCTTCCGGACTGAATATCGAGTTCAAAAACTTTAGATCATGAACTGTCTTCTCCATCCCCACCCCCTTTCCGACCCCCCTTTTTCCAATAATTTATATAATTTTTAATTTTCCCACCTATTTCCATTATTTTTAAATATATTTCCATCCATTGTTGTATCTCTACCTTTTAGCCTATTTCAATCCTCCCCCACCCCACCCCACTAGGGCTATCTGTCCCTTGCTCGTCCTGCTTTCTACCCTTAATGTCACCATTAGCACATTTCTTAGCTAATATCACCACCGTCAACACCTCTTTGTCCTTTTGTCTATGACATCTTTTGGCTATCTCCACCTATCACTGGCCCTCTATCCAGCTCCACCTGTCCCAACCACTCCTTAAACCAGCTTATATTTCACCTCTTTTCTATTTTTCTTTAGTTCTGATGAAGGGTCATTCGGACTCGAAACGTTAACTGAATCCCTCTCCGCAGATGCTGTCAGACCTGCCGAGTTTTTCCAGGTATTTTTGTTTTTGGCCTACTCCTAAGTTCTATGATCCTATGTTCCTAATTTGGCCACCACGGAGGTTAGACTGACTGGCCTGTAATACCTCCATTTATCTCTTCCTCCATTTTTTAAACAATGGTACAACATTAGCAGTTCTCCTGCAATGCACCTGTAGAGATAGATAGTGGATTGGAAAATGGCCAGAGCCTTCACTATTTTCTCCTTTGCTTCTTGTAACAGCCCTGGAGGTTGATGACTCCTATGTGAACAAGGTAGCTAGAAACCAACTGGTTAATGATACTGCTTTTATTCAAAACCTTTTGGTTTTACCATCCACTGCTTTTATTGAGCTAATTTTGTTAATACTAATATACCTGCCATAAATGCTGGGGAATACCAACTCCATTGTGAAGCCTTATCAAAAACGTTTCTGGAAGTCCATCTAGACAACATCCATACCATTTCACAATCCACCATGCTAGTGATCTCCTCAAAGGACTCAACTGGATTAGTCCAACATGACCTACCCTTCATCTGGGCCTGGTGATTTATCTACCTTCAAAGTTTCTAAATCACTTAATATTTCTTCTTTCACTATGCTCCTCACACCCCCAATATTTCCCACTTCTCCTCCTTAACTATAATGTCTCCATCTCCCCTCTTTTGTGAAACCAGGTACAAAATATTCATTAGCATCCCTCATACAAGTTACCTTTTGACTCGCTACCAGGCCCTATTCTTTCCTTAGTAATCATTTGCTCTTTGTGTATTTCGGAAACATCTTTGGATTTTCGTTGATTTTACTTGTCAATATTTTTTCATGCCCTCTCTTTGCTTTCCTAATTCCTCTTTAATTTCACCCCTGCACTTTACATACTCAAGGCTTTCTGCAGTATTGAGCTTTCAGTATCTGACATAAACTTTCCCTTTTTCCCTTATCCTATTGTGTGTGCTCCTTGGCATCCAGGTTGGGGGGTCTAGATTTGGGGGTCTAGATTTGGGAGTCCCACCCTTTCTGAACCTTCACTAGCTCCTCTTTGTATGCCTCCCACTGTTCTGACACTGATTTACCTTCAAATAGCTGTTTCCAGTCAGCGTTTGCTAAATCACATCTGAGCTTAGTAAAATTGGCCTTTCTCTAATTGAGAACTTTTACTCCTGGCCTATTTATCTTCTTTTTCATAGATGTGCTAAATCTAATTGAATTATGGTCATTAAAACTTTTAATTTTTAATACTCTTCTCTATCTTGTCCAAAAATCCTGTAAGCTGGGATGTTGAGCTGCCATTCCTTCCCTTCTTTAGGTCATGTTTCAGTAATAGCTATGATATCATAAATCCAAGTATCGATCAATGTCCTCAGCTCATCTGGCTTATTTACCAGAATTCTTGCATTGAAGTATATGCTTCTGCCAAATACCCGCCAAACTGCTTTGTTGTCCATTTCTAGTTTTTGTTTCCTCTGCTTTCTACATTCGCTTACTAATTTTCTGCCTTCCATTTCCAGCTTTGCTACTGTCCCTTCTACATCAATGCTCACTGTTATGTTTGTGAGACTGCTCACTATTCTGTCAGCCAACCTAGAGGGTGCAGTCCCCTGGAATGTAACCCTAGAGGAGCTGCCACACATGCTGGCTGTGCGCAGCCAACCAGAATAAAAACTTTCACACACACAACTCGTGAGATTAGTTTCTTCACATTTTGGGGTACAAAAACTAGCATCTGGCAATAGAGGATGGCAAGTAATTTAAATCTACCAGTCCCAGTGGTAGACTATCATGGGGCTCTGCCAATTCCGTGGGACAGATGGATATCAGGCTTCAAAAACCTAATTGCTTACTACGGCTATGGGTTTAGCAGTGACCCCACAAGAAGGCAATACTTGTGCATTGCCTCAAAGCAGAGGGCTAACATATATTCACACAGCTAATACATGACATATAGCACTAAAACTCAAGAAATACTTTGGCCTGGAGAAAAGTGGGATGATTTAACTATACACATTGGCTAAAGGTGCCAGAAAGTGGTGAACCACCAAACAATATATACAGTATTGTGCCAGTTGACATGCAAATTTGGCACACTAACTAATGAACTAATCTGTGCCTAACTAATTAAAAAAATTTCAATCCCATGAATTAGTGAATGCCAACTCATGGAGGGTGACGGTTTTGACTTTGGAAAAGGTCACAACCTTCGGCGCCCAAATTGATTCCACCATGTTGGATTTGAAGATGTTACACATAACTGCACCCTCAAGCTCACGGTCGCAGGCACCGCTTTCCCAAACAGCTCAAATGCAAATGTTACAAAGAGACCTCAGCAGTCTCATCAACACGTGCCCCATCATGGACAGATACTCTCAAAAATACATCAAAATTGTGGAGCTGCCCATGGATTCACAACACCACTTCTAGCACCAGGGGAAAGATCCAACTCATGCTCAAAGATGAATCGCTTCACAAAGGCATGCAGTCAAAGACGACAACTTCACCAATCTGTTCCATGGAGAAACCTATTCCCGAGAGCAAAATACGCTGTGTATACTATCGCAGACAGTAAAGTACACAGTCCTATGCACTGGGGCCATTTTAAAGTTTGCACAATTGAGATCGTGGGCATTTCAGGGTCATTCCTCACTGGTGTGGATGTGAATGTATCCACATTGAGCAATAAATTCCACCGTTGTTATTTTTTCATAACCTTCTTTCACTCCTGCAACAGACACTTTTCAAGATAAAGAGCAAAATTCTGCAGAAGCTGGAATTCTGAAACAAAAACAAAAAATGCTGGAAAAACTCAGCAGATCTAGCAGCATCAGTGGAGAGAGAAACAGAGTTAACATTTCAAATCCGTACGACCCTTCTTCAGACCTTCAGACACTTTTCAAGCTTATGACTCGATTATTCCCGTTTTGGGAAATATCACAGTATTACAAAAATGTCAACCTAGACAAGTTCATATTATGGGTGGTAAATCTGTTTGATAAGCTTAGCTTCAAATTTGCAGACACCACTGGAGGACGCATTAACATGATTGATGACATGGACTACGCACAACATTATCCTTCCTTCTTCATCAGATTTGGGGTGATTGGCATGTCATGTTTCTCATGTTAATACATCAATTCTGCCAGTTTTTCAAAATTTGAATGGTTGCCATCTTGCAATCCATGCCCAAGTGTCATAGGAGCCGAAATGTGAAATGACTTGAAGCAGAAGCTATCATTGAGTGAATCGGTTTATTCCCATGGTGTCAAACCTAGGCATTATGCAATGCAAGAATGAACCAAGATTAAGACTGTGTTAAGTCTGTCAACAAAGCAGTCGTTCTGAACAAGTACCCGCTCTCTACAATCCAAGAACTATTGGCATCATTTCATAAGTCCAGTCTTCATGAAGCTCATGTAATGTAGTTGTCTTCAGATATCACTAGCGGAGTGAAGCTGACATCCTACAGCTTTTATTACTCATAAAAGGTGCATTTCAGTACTGCAGAACGTCCTACGGACTGAATTTAGCACCTAGTGTGCCCCAGAAGATCGCTTCTTCAGTCTTATCAGATGGTGAAGGGACGCTCAACCTTCCAGGCAATGTCATCGTCCATGGCAGGGATAAAGCAGAACACAATCAGTGGTTATCAGCAGTGCTTACACGACTCAAATGACACAATTTGGCACTCAATAAGGCCAAATGCACATTTGCATATTCTGACAGATTCAAAGTGACAGTGGCTGGTGTAAAGCCTACACAAGGCTACGTCAGAGTCTTTCATGCATTTCCGACCCCATCTAACATGAACATTGTTCCATTGTACAACCAACTTCTAACAAAATTTGTGCCCTAGTATGCGGAAATTGAGGAGCCTCTTCAAAAGCTACTGCACAAAGATAAACTCTGGAAATGGACAGCAAACAGCGCTTGGTATGTTAAAAGTGAAGACAGCATCTCCGCCAGTCCTTGCGCATTTAAACCCACCTGCAGAAATATATGTTACAACAATCGTGTCAAGAAACACAATAGGGGCTGTACTCTCAAAGTACATTGAAGGAATCGCATGACTGACCACGTCTGTGTCACACCCATTGTTGGAAACAGAATGCAAATACTCCACTGGAGAGTGGGGAGCACGAACCTGTATCTACACTTGTGAACATTGGCACATGTATCCCTATACTAGAAAGTTCACTCTCTGCACTGATCACCAAGTGCTGACTACATTGTTAGTTACATCATCGAACTCTACACAGCTACAGATGGTCTGATCATCTTCATCAGTACAACTTCAAGATTGAGTATCTCACAGGTTCAAGCAACTGAGTAGCTGACATGCTTAGCCGCACTACTATCACAGACAGTGTTAGTGAAGCTACTGGCGACATTGACAACTATGTAATGGTGGGTGATTTCGTAAAGGACTGAGAATCTTGTGATGGGAGAGGATTTGAAGGCACAATCGGTGGCAGACAACATATTGCAGAAAGTAAGCCAGCGCTTAAAAACAGACAGGCCTTGCAAAATAAAGGAAGAACTGGTCCCATACTACAGGTTATGCATTGAACTCATTGTTAGATGACAATTGTATTGCACATGGAATTCGAGCGGTTATCCTGAAAGCGCAACAACATGTATTACATCTTACACATAAAGGACACATGGATGTTGTTCAGATGAAACAACGATCCTGTGAAACAGTCTGGTGACCCTTACGACTAACCCCAAGGCCAACAAATCCATGGCAACAAAGTTGATATTTTCAGAGAAGTAAAAGCAGTCCCTAGCAATCAACATCTTTTGCTTGTTGTTCGTGATCTGTACAACAAGTGACCGTAAAGTGCCACAACAAATTCAATAACCACCACTTGTGGTCATTTACGTTTTAGACTGGTTATTTACAAAATGGGATTTGCCGGAGACTATTGCTATGGACAGCGGATCACAGTTTGTTTCCAGTGAGTACACAGAGTTCCTAGCAAGCTACAGAAATGACCACCATCTGGCATTGCAATACAACCCACGATTGAATGGTGGCGTTGAATGTTTCAACACAGTGATCAAGGACAGTCTGAGAACTAGTATATCAGGGAGGAAAAGGTTTGAACAATCCATTCATATCCAACTCCACACATAGGTGATCCACACCACACTCTCTGATCAGTAAGACACCAGCTGAATTTATGATTGGTCATAATATTTGCACAAGTCTGCCTATTCTTTAGCGGTCACTGCTATCCAACATGAACGTCAGAGCAAAAGCAGAAGAAATGGAGATGCAACAGGGCAAAGCTCCGACAAGCAAATGCTTGCAAGGAAACCACAATTTGCAGTCAAATTGGGCTCACATCACATGACTGAATCGTAACCACAAGCTCAAGTTATCTCTAAACAACCTAAGCAGATCAAACAGACCCCTGGTACCAATGCTTATCTCTTGGATGATAACATGAATTGGAATGTGACACTTGGTCGCAAGCAGATCTAGAGAACTTGACAATTGCAAATATGAGGATACATTTTCTTTTCTAATTAGCGATCACAATGTTGAGCATCTACCTCATCAAGATGATTGCACTGAACCACAACCACGACTTTGTCAATCTTGGCACTGTCATAAGAGACCTCCATATTGTACTTAGGAAAGAAATGGACTAATTTTGAATATCTGGATTCTAGGAAATAACTAGGTTTATTCAAAATAGGCTCCTTAGTCTTCTAGGGAAAAATATGTTGCATTTGTGAAGCTGCTCACTATATTCTCAGCCAACCTAGAGGGCACAGTCCTCTAGAATGTCAACAGAGAGCAGCTGCTGCACATGCTCAGAAAGCACGCAGGCTGCCTTTGAATAAATGCTCCTACACTAACAGAAATCATGAGTCTCGTTTCTTCATGTTTTGGGGTAAAAAACATAACACTCAGGTTCCCAACCCACCCCCCTGCCAAGCTGGTTTGAATCCTCTCTAGTGAACCACCCCACGACAATATTGATCTTGACCCTGTTCAACACATTCGACTGCATACTTCCCCCAAAACCCATTCCAATGCCCCAGGAATCAAAAGCCATCCCCGCCTGTACCACTTCTCCAACCATGCATTCTGTCGCACCATCCTTCTTTTTCTGTACTTACTAGCGTGTGACACCAGGAGTAATCTAGAAATTAGGTCTTGCTTCTTTCCTAGCTCTAAATCTGCCTGCAGAACCTCATCCCCCTTTCTATCCATGTTGTTTATACCAATTTGGATAACAATCCCTGGCTGTTGACCCTCTCCCTTTTGAATGCTCTGCAGCCACTCAATCATATCCTTGACCTTTGCAACATGGAGGCAACATACCAACCTGGAATTATGTCTGCATACATGGAAATTCATGTATGTCCCCCTAATTATTAATTAGTTTTATGCGCTCCTTGGGGACTGGGTTGAGTATTCCCAAATTCATTTCACACAGGACCTGTCCAAGTGACAGGGAAAGCAGATTTTTATCCCACCAGCCTCAGGTGGATTGAAACCTGGAGTCCTAGGATGAAAAAACATAGATATTGCCTATTGTGCCATTGAATTCCCAAAACAAGAATAGTTTTGTTTCCACTACCTCAGCACCAAAGAAAGAAATAATTTAGTTTTTTTATGGTGAGTGTAGCCCAACATATGAATAGATACCTAACTTATTGGAACTAATAAAGAGGTAATATCAATATTGGCATCCAGGAGAACCAATTACTACTTGTACTATAAATTTGGTCTCATGACAGTCCACAATGTGTCACTGCTGCTGAGAACTGTACTTCAGTTATCAAGTGTCAAATAATGAGAAAAATGTAATAGCACTGTGCAAACTATCTTTTAACCTTCTTTTCCTCCCAGAATAAAATGCTGTAAGAAAGCTGATGAGAAATCTGATTAAACAGAACAAAGGCACACTGCAGTTTAATTTTAGTACACAACTTGAATGAAGCTTAAAAGTATCTCAGTACACTGTTAATCATGATATATTTTAGCATTACATGAACTCTGTCTTCTTCCATGAATATATTTTCTGTGTAGTAAAATAACTATATTGCGAATGTTTAAGCCATTTTCCTATACATTTACCATAATTATCATGGTTTACCATTGCCATATCACGAGAAAACAAAAACAACATGGGGGCAGGGAAAATTGCTCTGGTCACTACATGCAATAACATGGTAAACACCATTATTTTGAATGCACTTAGCAAACATGATGACTATCGGACATTTTAAACATCTTAACATATGGTGAATATCATAAAACTTGGATGCGGATCACATGTAATCTCTGACCTGATCCCCTTCCTTCCCCAGTCATGCAAGTCTTCATGAAGGTGCAACATTTGCACCACATTTCATGCTCCACCATCTAATCTAAATGTTGCCAATTAACAAATAATTATTTCTGTAACTAAATACTCAAATACCAGATAACCATATGCATACATTATAAAGCAGCCGCTGAGGAAGTTACTGCCAAGCCTTCTGACAGTTTTATGACAAAAATATTAATTTCCAAAACATTCACAAATTTGACCATTAACCAATTTATTCAATAGATTCTGAGCTCACACGCATGGTTGTAACCGTTAATGGATAATGGTTGCAAGTTTAACAAATAGCTTCAGTCATTTAGCAGCATGTAATGCTTCTAACCCGTGGCTCTGTTCGAGACCTGTTAGCAGATTAGAGGTTCTTTCACATACATCAATAAATACCTCAGTGTAAAAAATTATGTAAACAGTTTCTCTTCATGTGAAATGTAAATTTAAGCTTAGTCAGAGTATTGTTCAAAACATCCCCTTAAGAGGTCTGACTTTTGTTGATACACTTGGATAATTTATAAATTGCTCCTAGAACTTTTATAACAGAATTCTGAAGAAAGGTCCTTGATTTGAAATGCTGTAACCACATCAAAGACAACCAATCCTTTAATAGCCTTTTTAAACTATCAAAATTTGAACTCATCTACCTGCTGAGTTAAGTGGTTTTTGAGCTTTTGAAAGTCAGCCAAAGACTCAATGGACACAGCAGTAGTACAGCCCCTTTCACATGTCAACAATGAAGGCTATCAAAACTGCAGGAACAGATGGCTAATAGTTTTTGCTAAACTACACCAGATGGCCTGTCAATCAATATACTTCTGCAGCAGTTGTCCTTTCTTTTTACCCCAAATGAAAGCTACAGACTGTTTTTTCTCATTTTTAAACAGGTGAGTATTTAGATAGCTTCAGATAATGACACCTAAACAGACTTTATCTGTCTTTAAGAGTAATTACTTCTCCTCCATAAATTTGTGATTCACACTTTGTTAAAACCCTTGGAACAGTAAAAATAGGGTCCATTTGACGTAGCACCAATTTCAAATGGCCCTGCTGAGTTAGAGCTTCCCGCCTGTGTGATTCATACCCCCACCCCTACCTCTTACCCTGCTGACAAAAATGGAATCTGCCAGAAATAGGGGCAAGACTTATCCATCTGTTAACTTTTTCTTTCCATAAAACAAAAGAACATATGGAAGTGAACAAACAATCTGAATAGCCACAAAATGATACATTTTACTGAGGGTATTACAATGTATTATTTTTGTGGGTGCAATAGTAACTGTTCAAAGCAGGTAACTGATATGTTCAAATTATTTTTCCATACACAGCAAAAAAGACATGACAGTGTCTTAAGCATTTTCCTACTGATCTGGCATGCAGTGGGGAAAATTCTAGAGTCCATTATAAAAGATTTAGTAGCTGAGCACTTGGAAAACAGTGGCAGAATCGGACAGAATCAGCATGGATTTACGAAAGGGAAATTATGCTTAACAAATCTATTGGAATTCTTTGAGGATGTAACTAGTAGAGTTGATGAGGGCAAGCCAGTGGATGTGGTTTATTTAGACTTTCAGAAGGCTTTCGACAAAGTCCTACATAAGAGATTAGCGTGTAAAATTAAAGCGCATTGGATTTGGGGTAGTATATTGAAATGGATAGAAAACTGGTTGGCAGACCGGAAACAAAGAATAGGAATAAACAGGTCTTTTTCCAAATGGCAGGCAGTGACTAGTGGGGTACCATAGGGATCGGTGCTGGGATCCCAGCTATTCACAATATATTAATGATTTAGATGAGGGAACTAAATGTAATATCTCCAAATTTGCAGATGACACAAAGCTAGGTGGGAGGGTGAGCTGTGAGGAGGATGTAGAGATGCTTCAGTGTGATTTGGACAAGCTGAATGAGTGGGCAAATGCTAGGCAGATGCAGTATAAAGCAGATAAATGAGAGATTATCCACTTTACTAGCAAAAACAGGAAGGCAGATTATTATCTGAATGGCTATAAATTGAGAGAGGGGAATGTGCAATGTGACCTGGGTGTCCTCGTACACCAGTCGCTGAAGGTAAGCATGCAGGTGCAGCAGGCAGTAAAGAAGGCACATGGTGTGTTGGCCTTCATAGCGAGAGGATTTGAGTACAGGAGCAGGGGTGTCTTGCTACTATTATGCAGGGCCTTGGTGATACTATACCTGGAATATTGTGTGTAGTTTTGGACTCCTTATCGGAGGATGTTCTTGCTATAGAGGGAGTGCAGCAAAGGTTTACCAGAATTATTCCTTGGATAGCGGGACTGATATATGAGGACAGATTGAGTCGGTTAGGATTATATTCGCTGGAGTTCAGAAAAATGAGGGAGGGATCTCAGAGACCTATAAAATTCTAACAGGACTGGACAGGGTAGATGCAGGAAGGATGTTCCCAATGGTGGGGGAGTCCAGAACCAGGGATCACAGTCTGAGGATACGGGATAGACCATTTAGGACTGAGATGAGGAGAAATTTCTTCACCCGGAGAGTGGTGAGCCTGTGGAATTCATTACCACAGAAAGTAGTTGAGTCCAAAAAATTGTATGTTTTCAAGGAGTTAGATATAGCTTTTGGGGCAAAAGGGATCAAAGGATATGGGGAGAAAGTGGCAGCAGGCTACTGAATTGGATGATCAGCCTTGTTCATAATGAATGGCGGAGCAGGCTCCAAGGGCCGAATGGCCTACCCCTGCTCCTATTTTCTATGTTTCTACGATCCTTCTGGTTTGTTTTTATCCAAGGAGGGGAATAAAGATACTTAAAAACACAATGGGCTACAAGAGACAGAAGCTGTGGAGTGTGATAAAATGTCAACACATCAAGGAGTTGAACTAATGTCACAAATATGATCTCTCCATCCTGAAATGTGTTAAGTTTTTGAAACATACGCCAGCTTATGCTACACTATGCACAACATATGCAGAAAAAGTTCATGGGGGAGTACTGTAATAATATTTTAACCAAAAAAAATTGGTATTCTTGCATCTGTCCTGATGATTGCAAAACGAAAAGCTTAGACAGCATGTTTCTTTTTTCAATATCTATGCATATTATGACAAGCACTAGGCCCCACTGAACAAATCACAAATATTGAATATATCGGTAAATCCAATAACGCTGTGCTCCCAACAGGGAGTTGCAAAGAGACTGGCACCACAAATACTTTGTAAGGTGGGTTAGAAGTGAATTACCTGCCACAAGTGTGCACAAGCTAGAGCAAGGGATTGAATCCTAAAAGGTGCCAGTTTACTAAAGAGCGAGATCATAAATCCACTGCTGCTGCTGACTCTGATGCTAACTTTGAGGGCTCAGTTTACTGAAAAAAGCTGATGGGAATCCACCAGTAATTACTAAGTGAACCAGGCAGCCTGTCAGCGAGTTCAAAGCATGAAGAAATGCAGCTCAAAGTTGTATTGGAGTTTTGAACAGAGTATGGCTATCATTTTCTACAACATGGGGCCAGTGGTGCACTTTATGAACATGGCAGTGGCACCCACCATGAGGGAGCCTGCTCTGAAAGCTTCTATAACAGCTTACTCTGTTAACTGTATATTTATTGGGTGTTTAACTTTACTCAGGTTGTGGGTATTACCTGGGGACTCACCTGTGCTCAGGTGGTTGAATAGGAGGTGCATAATATGTAATGTGTATCTCTGCAAATGAAGGCTTGAAAGTGTACAAAGACTCAGCTCCAGTTCTATCCTTCACTCCCTGGCTATCCGAGTTGTAACGCACAATACTGCTATGGAAGCTCAGATGGCTGCTATGTTGGCTTTGGAGGCCAGTGTTGGCAGGGTCTTCCAGAGCATCACATCCCTCCTGTACTCTGTTCTTGCATAGAGCGGAGTTGCAGCACTAGGAGAGTATCCATAGCTTCATGGGAGAGGCACCTGATGTCCTCTCTCAGGATGGTCTACACCACTCACTCTGCCAGGCCTCTTAGTATTGCTATAGAGCTAGCTGTGACAAACTGCCCTGGTCCTTGCAGAAATACTGCAGTCTACAACCAAGCTTTCAAGGTCAAAGCTGGTCAGGGTCACCAAATAAAGGCCTTGATGTGTCCAAAATGGAAGCTTTGCAACTTTCCATCTCCCAAGCTGCAGTCACTGGGGAAATACTAAAATAGTTCACTGAAATACTAGAATAGAAATGAGCACAGAAGGCAAGTACTAAGGGGTTGCAGAGTTTGATTCTTAATCATTATCATTAAATATTTGGCACAGATTAAATGACGTTCTTGAACTTTAAAAAGATCTAGAATTTGTGTTGGTGTTAATATTTGTAATAAAACGAGAGAAAGCCCCAAAAGGCTGGACTGAAAGGAGGCAATTGGTAATAAGGACAGTGGTGATAAGGATTGTGGAACTTTTGATGGATTGGAGGTGGGAGAGCTGGTTCAGGTGAAGCACTCTTAGATGAGATTCCATTGAAGAGCTCTGGCAGCTAGGAACACTGGTGGTTCATGTTGCTCTTTTTCCTTCTCCTGCCTTTCTATTTTTGTCTCTAGAGCAGATTGGTGTCCCTTCTTTTCCTGACATCAATTCCAATCCCCATGTCTGCTTTATAGGGTTGTTGTCTTTGAGATGGGTAATACATTCCATGATGAAATCAATCCTCTCAAGTTCTTCTTGTTATGTGTGTGTTGCAGCTAAAATCATATTATTTAATTCTCAGCATAGCTAATCTCTTGAGGTCTTGCTTAAGCAGAAACCACGTTTTGGATATAGACAGAAGCATTAGAGTGGTCAGATCTGATTAATCTGTGCTTTTGTTGGGTTTTCCCCTTCTTTTAAATCCAAATTATGTCCTGATCTTTCACTGCTGAAGCTGCTAAGCCAATTCTCCTCAGTATGTCTGCCTTTCTATACCCATCTAATGACAGTTTGCGACACCAGATCTGGAGCAAGGTAAGGATACACCTGTGTCACAATGTCAAACTGAGTCTTAATGACATCATCAGACTCCGATGTTTGCATATCTATGAAGCCCTCCCCTGCCTAGGACAAGGATCCACATAGGCTACCCAAAATGTGCCTGTTAACATGCTGTAGGGAACGTGGAGAAAATGAATACCACACTGCAGCGATTTAAAGCCCACTCCATGCACCCCATTACCATCAGGAGGGACAGAGGAGGGTTAGATTAATTTCTTCATTCATGTGTTCTTTTCCTCAACAGAGGTCCTTGGCTCATTGTCTGATGATTCTTGATCCCGAGCTTATTATCTTGGCAGTTTTTGTCAGTGGTGGTTTGCCATTGCCTTCCACTCGACTAGAACAGGAATCGAACCTGTGCTGTTGGCGTTATTCTGAACCACATGCTAGCCATCTAGCCAACTGAGCTAATCCAGGGGAAGTGGGGGATTAAGGTCAGCCTTTATATGGCAAAATGTAATTGAGTAGGATAAATTTTTAAGATACTAGCTGATCTCCTGTGATGTTGCATGAATCAAAACCAAGAACACTTTTTGTGTCAGAGTTGGAGGGTGGGCGAAAGAACAGAGGGGTGAATCTTGATTTTGTGCAATAGTGGAAAATGGGAGCGAGTAATTCACCCATTTTACATCCCTTCTGATTTTTATTTCCTTAGAAATCAACCAGTGAGGGATTGCTAATGCCTTAGTGGATGGGAACTTCTAGTAGACCATTTATAATTTATAGAGGCAGAATTTGTTTAAAAGGAAATCTTTTTTGGCAATCTTCTTCTCAGTTTTGACATTAATTGATGAATTCAGAGTGCCGCCTTTTTGCAGACTGCATGCAGCCACAATCAATGGCAAGCGTTTTCCAGCTCATTTTTAACTGATATTTTAATTATTTTTCTGGGTTCAGCATCTTGCTTTCGTTTTTACAAAAAGGTGCTTGGTATATTTAACAAAGAACTTTTAAAAAGTTTCTATTTTTGTATGGTTCCAATGTTGGGATCCTTATTTTTGCTTTGGATCACCCTGGTAACATAAATTTATATCGAGTTATTATATTCAAAGCACTTACACTTTCAATACCACCATAATGTTGAGAACACCCACCGTCGTTAACTTATGACATAAAACAATGAAAATGGCTTTTAAAAATTAACAACATAATTCCTAAATAACATTTTTATTTATACAGTGACTGATCTCCCATATCATGCGTAGCCTGGGTTCTAGAGATGGTTGTTATGTTTAAACTGATGTCATCCTGAGGTGGGAATGGCTTATAGCAGGGGCAGCTATGCAGCAAGAAGCAAGAAGCAGCATAGGTGGGGCAACTCAGGATAATCGCAGAGTTGAGCTGAGAACAAGTGTGGAGCATACAACTACACGATGGATCTAGGAAACAGGGAGATAAAGAGTGGACCACAGCAGCGGAACCAAGCAACAAGGCATAGCAAAGGGTTCAGATAGTATGCAAAGCAGGGGATCAAGAAAGGGAATACAATGCAAATTAAAATCACCAATCTGAAAGAGGTGGTGTTTAAATGATCAATAATGCCAGTGGTGCAGTATGCTATGATATCAGCTGCAGTGATCATTTTAATTTCTCTCCTGGAGCTAATTTCCAACCAAAACTGTATGCTGGAGTAAAGATTTTCCTATCTGTCAAATCATAAAATCAGGATATGCTTAAAGTATATACTCAAAGCACAGAAGGGAGAAAACTCTAACTTGTGCGTGAATAGTACTTTATGCAGGCTTTTCTTTGGAATAGGGATTTTAGATGCGTAGTTGTTATTGCACCAGTTTGTGAACAGTCTTTAATAAACCTACATACATACATACATACATACACACTGTCTCCTGTAGTTAACTTATGTTTATGGGATCATAGTTTTGGAACCAATGGTTAACTTTTTCTGCTAATTGTGGAATGAGAGGGAGTAGCTAGGAGGCTGTTTGGGTTGGGAAATACTGAAATTAATCTATATGCAGGCAGAAAATTGGACGTCAGACTTCCAATAATATAATGAGTGATTAGTCTATATAAAAGGTGGGTCTAAAACACAGAATGTTAGAACATTTCTTAAAGTAGACCTGTACCTGCTCAGATCGCTGCAAGTTTAATCATCGCGGAACCTTGTATTATTAACAGATTGTATCTCAACGTTTTATTTGCTACATTATACATGTAAACCTTGTATTTTAACTTTGTGTCTTGAATTATAGCTTCCTTTATAATACTATTAAGTAACATTAATTTACATATAGGCCCAGATTTTGTTGTGATAATGATGGCATAATTGTCAGTGTTTGCCATCATTATTACTCCACTGAAACTGACAGCAACTTAGCTCAATTGTTCAGAGAATAATGCAGAAATCCAGAAGTTGTTGTCAGTGCATCCATGCTCTTCCACATGATGCATTGTAGGGATTCCCACAGATTGCAATCTCCATTGCATTAATGAATTGACAAAAATCTTCACTTCTACGTTGCTAGTCTTGCTGTAAAAAGCCTCAAAACATTAAAGCTTGCTGAATGAGACGTACTGACTTCTTTATTACTGTTAAACACCCTCACCAGAAAAACTAATTTTCTATTTATAGAATGACAAATTTTTTCGAAGTTTAAAAAAAAAACAATTTTAAAAACTTTTTCTTCTTAAAAAGTCTGTTTATATTTTTAAGTTTCTTAATATAGTTCCACATTTATTTTGCTTTGAAGGATTTTAAGTGTTTTTAACTTCCTGGTTTGCTGTCTGTGAGAATACTGCAATATGATTATCACCAAGCAGCATAAATAGCCATCACTCCTGCTGCATGGCAAGGCATCCCCTTGACCTTGCGTAAGATTTAAACTTCCATCTTGAAAGGGGGATTTTTTTTTTAAAATGTATTCTTTCATGGGATGTGGGTGTTGCTGGAAGGGTCAGCATTTGTTGCTCATCCCTGATAGCCCTTGAACTGAGTAGTTTGCTGGGCCATTTCAGAGGGTGATTAAGAGTTAGAGTTGGTGTCACATGTAGGCCAGACCAGGTAAGGATGGCAGATTTCCTTTCCTAAAGGACATTAGTGAACCAGGTGGACTTTTATGACAATCCAATCATTTCATGGCCACCATTACTGGCATTAGCCTTTTTTTAATTCCAGATTTCTATTAACTGAATTTAAGTTCCAGCAGCTGCCATGTTTGGATTTGAACCCATGTCCCCAGAGCATTAGCCTAGGCTCCAGAATTACTAGTTCAGTGACATTACCTCTAAACCACCATCTCCCCATACCCCAGAGATGACTAGATTTTTTTTCAAAGCTTCCTTAAAAGTAAGTGGCGAATGCCATTGCTTCATAACTGACTGCAAAATCCAGGCCACAACTTTGGAACAAGTCTGAGTAATAAGGTCTGAATCTAATAAATATAAACTATTCCCAACTGGTTTGAGGTAACAATATCCAGTCAAATCTAAACTTTTGAGACTGACCTACCCTGTGGGGTAAGCATGTTGATGAAGCTATTAATGATACAAATAATTCTGCAGTACATTTTGATAGCTATTGTGAAATAAAGTTTCATTTTTAGGTTTAAAGTTTTATTGTGGATTGGGAAAAAGATTTGCAGACAAACTTTATTTTCCAAAAATAATTTTCAGTGATTTCATTGCTTCATCAACAAGCCATGAAGGTGAAGGCAATAATTATATCTTTAAAAAGAGTTTACATATCAACATCTACCATTGAAAGTTTCTATGAAAAAGGTAGCTTAAAATAATGATGCCGGACATACAAACATGGAGCAACAAGAGGCCATTTGGCCCCTCGAGCCTGCCCTGCCATTTAATAAGATCATGGCTGATCTGATAGTAACCTCAAAGCTGCATCCAGTCTACCCCCAATAGCCCTCTTGCTTCCCAAGGGCAGAATTGTCTGTGCCCGCTGGCATCAGGCATGTTCGGTGGCATGAGCGGACAGTATGGTGAGAAGGCCAAAAAAAAAATTGGTTTCACTACGTGGTGAAACCAGTTTGCAATCATCCGCTCTGCTTGTTGATGGCGGGCCACGTTTCCCACCATCGGATGTCAGGAACCACATTGTAATACATCTGCACATTATTATAAGTCCAGCCCTAGCTCTTACCCACCACCCCCCCTCCACTGCCCTGCCAGATCATCCATCCACAATCACACTGACGTGTTTCACAACAGCATATAAAAGACGTGCACCTGGCAGGCTGCACTTTGAGGGGAACTCAGAGGTGAATGCACAGTAACGTTGCAGAGCGCTAGCCTGGGATGCCAGTTGCACTTCAAGGTTGAGGCGACTTGGGTGGGGGGAGTGGCAGGGGGTTAGGGTTAGGGCTGCCCTGTGGTGGAAGGTAGCACACAAGCAAGTGCAGGATGGGAGTGGCGCGAGGGAAGCAGCCATGCATTAGGGAACCCTTGCATAAAAAGTGACCATTCCTCTGCAACTGAAACAGTTCGGGCATAATCACATTGATATGGTTGAAGTCGGGTCTCTAACTTCTCTGCCCACTCAAGCAACGCAGAGGCAAGAAAGTGTTACCAAGTGCTCCAAAGCTTTTCATCCCTTGGGCGCAGATAGACTGCAAACTAATCAGTGTTTTAGTGGATCGCAGATCAGTTGGATGATTGTACAACGTGCCCAATCTCCTTGCTAAAGCTGGCCATGGAGCAGTCACTGGCAGAGGCGCTCACAGCCCCTTGCAATGTCAGCATCCTGGTTTGGATCAGTCTCCCCCACAGTTCAAGCTAACAGTGCAGCCTTGCAGCCTGGGTTAGGAGAATGCCTGCGCCTGAGCTGAGGGCACAGCATACAGTCCAATGGGCAAAGCTGCCACCAATTGGTCAGGTGGAGTGGGGCGGTGGATAGGGTTTTGGGTAGCCATGTCATGCACTAATCTCTGGCCATCCAAGTAGTGGCCAGCACTCTCCTGGATGCATTAAGGCACTTTCAGACTTAACTAAGACAGGTTCTTAGAACACCCATGCTAACCCACATGTCTCTCTCTTTTATCCTGCAGGACTACATCATCAAGATCATAGAGCCTAGCTGTATGCCTGATGGCTTAGAGAGAGAGAAGGCGATGGAGAAGAGAGCGACTGAGGCATCTGGCTGCGCAAAGGGAGCAGCAGCATCCTCTGGAAGAAGGGGTGGCTGGAACTCCCGCACATGCCGCCCAAGAGCCACAGCGAGTCGTCGCTGGTCGGCACCTAGCGAGACCCAGGAGCTATAGAGGCCGCCTTTCGTTCCTGCCGATGATCGAGAACCAGTGTCTAGGAAACTGGTCAGACACATCTGCCAGCTGCTGCAGAATTTGGCGCCAAGGGGACATGAAGGGCATCCACTGCCAGTGGCCGCAGAGCTCAATTTCTATGCCAGTGGCCCCTTTCAGGGCTCCACAGGTGACCTCTGTGGGATACCACAAGCCTCCATCCACTATTGCAACCATGAGGTCATGGATGCCATCTTCCCAAAGGCACACAACTTTATGCATTTCAACTGGGACTAGGACAGACAGGATGCAAGAGCGATGGCATTTACCCCTGATCTCGGGTTTCCCACAAGTGCAGTGTGCAATTGACTGCACTCACATGGCGCTCAGATTTCCCTCGCAACACGCAGTCAACCGCAAGGAATTCCATTCGCTGAATGTGCAGCTGGTGTGCGACCATGACAAATGCATCTTGCAGAAGGTTTCAAGGGAGTGTGCACATTTCCTACATTCTCAGTCGGTCACAGATCCCTGACATCTTCCAGGGTCCACAGAAGCAGCAGTGATGGCTCCTCACCCATGTGGCGGCCTCAGGCTGCAGCAGAGCAAAGGTATAATGAGGCTCATGATGCAACTCGCAACTTGGTGGAGCAGACCATCGGGATGCTGAAAATGAGGTTCCAGTACTTGGACTGGTCTGGTGGAGCCTTGCAATATAATCCACAGAGGGTGCAGAGGGTGTCATGCATCGTCATCACCTGCTGCACCCTTTACAACCTGGCACTTCGAGGGGGGTGGAGCTGGCTGAGGAGGAGATAGAGGAGCTGGAGGCCTCATCTGATGAGAAGGTTGCACGAGGGTGAGGAGGTCATTTAAGGTGGTGATGATGGGGATGAGGCCCTTGCACTGGCCAGACGAGGCAGGAGTGCTCGGGAGGCCCTCGTAGCTGCTAGATTTGTAGAGGAAGATGACGACATGCAGTGAGGAGACACCATAGGACCTCACCTTGCACCTGTGAATGTTTGACTCCAGTCTGGCTTATAGCAATGCACATACCCTCTGTGATAATGCTCCTGTCATGAAGATGCAGTAGAAGCCCTAATAGTCACTCGATTACAGGAGGATGAAGACGACATGCAGTGAGGACACTCCATGGATCTTCACATAGCCTGAGAATATCTGACTCCCGTCTGGTCGAGGGCAGCTCTCTGTGCTCTCTGACCAGGGTCATATCATGGAGACACAGCCATGAAACTTTAAATGCACCTGACCTTTTGTCCGCCTTCAGCACCTGTCCCCTTCAGGAGCATGTCACTGGTCACAGGTGCTGAAGAGATGGGGGCCAGACCAACCTTAAAAAAGGTGCTGAGAGCACACAGAGAGAGTGATGGAACTCTGTGATGCCTGCCCACAACATTCTGGGAGCAATGTCAAGCACCACCAAAGTCCAGTGAGTGCGAGGCCAGACCATTACTTTGGTCTGAAGGCTGCACAAAGCACAGGCAAGGTCCAGGACTGAGACACCTGCCTTTATCTCATGCAGGAAGGTTTCATATCTGAGTGACATGAACACTGCTCATTAAAACAAGGAGCCATTGGCAGGGAAACATTCTTGGGAGTTTATAGACAATAGTGAACATTATGTACAAGTGATTAACACCCATGCCCTGACTGTGCAACTACATATTCTTAACCACCCGGTGCGGAAGGGGGTCGGGAAGGAGGAGGACCTCCTCGTGAACCTGCTCCTGGGCCTGGCCAAGTTGGCCATTAACAGGTCCAGGCAGCGGGCGATCGACAGGGGAGTCCCGTCCGATTGTTTATCCCTCTTCCGCGGCTACGTTCGCGGCCGGGTGTCTTTAGAGAGGGAGCATGCGGTGTCTGCTGGCACTCTTGAGGCCTTCCGCGGGGACTGGGGTGCTTTATTGACCCCTTTTGTCACATTTTGGTTTAAAGTTGTAAGTTTCCTTTAAACTTTGTTCTTGGTTTTACAGCTGACCTGAATTAGGGGCTGTGCCTGATTTATCCCAATTTTGTTAATTTAGTTTAATTGTTTTGACTCTATAAGAATTACATCTTCTTAGTCTTCCTAACTCTGCCGCTACGTCTTGGTGCTCCCCGGACATCCACAGTGGAGGTGGAGGCAGCCTGCTGACTGCTATGCATGTCTGTGATGACCTTGGCAAACGTCCTCTGGAAGCCGAGACCTGGAGGGCCCCGACCTACCTTCGGGGTCCTGCTGTGTGGCAGTGGCATCCCTCTCAGCCTGTGGAGCTGGAATTGATGAGGTCACAGGAAGAGGACATTCGGACACTCCTGGAATTATCTGGATGAATGTCCCCAGGGGGTACACCTGCTGATCCTCCTCCATATGGGTGTCCAAGGGCGCCTGGCTGACTAAGAAGGGGTAGCTGGAGTGAGATTGAGCTGCCCTCACCCCTATCACGTACACTGTTAAGAGGCCAACTATGGCATCAGTGATGGATTTGAGCCCACGCAGCAGTGCAGGAGCGACATTGTGGACCAAGGTCTCAATGGCGGCCGCCATCCTACCAGTGTTGACCTCCCTTGGTGCATTGGCATGCCGGTGCTATCACCTCAGACTGAAGGCAGACAGACTCCTCCGTTGTGCCTTGTAATCTGAGGAGTGCAGCGGACATCCCTTCCTGATATTCCCAAGCTTGCCTTTGCAGCTCCAGCAACTGTGACAAGATCGAGCCCAGAGGCTTGTCATTTGACTTGGGCTCAGCAAATTTCTGGCCTGCAGCAGTCCTCTGAGCACCGAATACCTGGGAGGCCCCTGCAGCAGCCTACTGCTGGCACCATATCCCAAGTCGATTAGTGAGGTTGCTGCCCATCCTGCAGCGAGAGCAGGGGGTAGAGGGCATCATGGCTGGCCTCCACTGTGTCCAAAAGGTGCTCAAGGGTTGCATCATTGAACCTGGGGGCTGCAGGGCCATGTCTTCTGTGCAGCAGTCCTGAGCTGGAAGCATTGATGTGCGCACAGCAGGACTTTAAATATGGCACCCGGTGTGAAGCGGCGAGGTGATGGCATGATGGGCAAATGAGAGCTCATCCGCCACAGAAATGGCGTATTTCCCAGGAATGCATAGTTAATGCGGTGGGTTTGGGACGATACGGCATGGAAAAGCCACCATTGCGGTTGGTGGGTAACCTGCCCACTACTGCGCTTGGTGCAAACTGAGATGATTCCAACCCAAGAGTCTATCCACCTCTGCCTTAAAAATATTCAAAGACTCTGCTTCCGCCGCCTTTTCAGGAAGAGAGAGTTCTAAAGACTCATGATGCAAAAAATTTCACCGCATCTCCGTTTTAAATGGGCGACCTCTTATTTTTAAACAGTGACCTCTAGTTCTAGATTCTTTCCGCATCCACCCTGTCAAGACCCCTCAGGATCTTTTATGTTTCAATCAAGTCACCTCTTACTCTTCTAAACTCCAGCAGATACAAGTCTAGCTTGTCCAATCTTTCCTCATAAGACAATCCACCCATTACAGGGATTAGTCTTCTCTGAATTGCTTCCAACGCATTTATATCCTTCCTTAAATAAGGTGACCAATACTGTACACAGTACCCTTGATGTGTTCTCACGAGTGGCCTGTATACCTGAAGCATTACCTCCCTATTTTTGTATTCAATTGCCCTCGCTATTAGCTTTCCAGTTACTCACTGTATCTGAATACTAGCCTTTTGGAATTCATGCACTAAGACATCCAGGTTCCTCTGCATCTTGGAGCTCTGTAATCTCTCACCATTTAGATAATATGCTTCTCTTTTAGTCTTCCTGCAAAAATGGACAATTTCATATTTTCCCACAGTATACTCCATTTCCCAGATCTTTGCCCACTCACTTAACCTAGCTACATCCTTCTGTAGCCTCCTTATGTGCTCTTCACAACTTACTTTCCTACCTAACTGTATGTCATCAGCAAATTTGGCAACCATGCCATCAATCCCTTCATCCAAGTCATTTATATAAATTGTAAACAGTTGAGGTCCCAGCAGTGATCCTTGTTGCACACCATTTATTACATCTTGCCAACCTGAAAAAGATCCATTTATGTCTACTCTCTGCTTCCTGTTAGCCAGCCAATGCTCTAACATTGTCAATAGGTTATTCCCTATATCATGAGCTTTTATTTCCCACAATAACCTTTGATGCAGCACTTTATCAAAATGCTGCCTAGAAACCTAAGTACAGTATATCCACCAGTTTCCCTTCATCCACAACACATTACTTCCTCAAAGAACTCCAATAAGTTGGTTAAACATGATTTCCCTTTCAAAAAGCCATGTTGACTCTTCCTGATTACCTTGAACTTATCCAAGTGCCCTGCTGTAATAATAGCTTCTAACATTTTCCTTTGTAGATGCTAAGCTGATTGGTCTGTAATTTCCCAATTCTGTCACCCTCCCTTTTTGAATAATGGAGCTACATTTGCTATTTTCCAATCTAATGGGACCTTCCATGAATCTAGGGAGTTTTGGAAAATTAAAGCCAATGCATCAACTATCTCACTAGCCACTTCTTTTAAGACCCTAGGATGAAGACCATCAGGACCTGGGCATTTGTCAGACTGCAGCTCCAACAATTTACTCAGTACCACTTCTCTGGTGATCGTAATTTTCCTGAGTTCCTCCCTCCCTTCCATTTCTTTACTTGCAGCTGCTTCTGGGATGTTACTTGTATGCTCTATAGTGAAGACTGATGCAAGATACCTGTGCAATTCAGCAATTCTCCAGATTCATTTTCTATAGGACCAATGTTCACTTTGTTAACTCATTTCTTTTTAAAATATTTATAAAAACTCTTACTATCTGTCTTTATATTTCTGGCTAACTTTCTCTTGTACTCTAATTTTTCCCTCCTTATTTATCTTTTGTTGTTCCTTATATTCTGTCCAATGTTCTCACCTTCCACTTATCTTTGCACAGTTATATATTTAAGTTTGATGCTATCTTTAACCTTTCTAGTTAGCCATGGATGGTGTGTCCGTCCCTCGTTTGAATGTATCGATTCTGTGTATTCTGAAATATCCCCTTAAATGTTTGCCAATGCATCTCTATTGAACTATCCCTTAACCTAATTTTCCAATTCACTTTAGCCAGTTCTGCTTTCATGCCCTCATAATTGCCCTTATTGAAGTTTAAAAACATACTCTTGGACCCACTCCCTTGTCCCTCAAACTAAATGTAAAATTCAATCATATTATGGTCGCTACTACCTAGGGGTGCCTTCACTACGAGATCATTCATTAATCCTATCTCATTGCACAATACCGAGTCTAGTATAGCCTGCTGCCTGGTTGGCTCCAGAACATGCTGTTCTACGAAGCTATCCCCATTCTATGGACTCCTGATCTAGGCTACCTTTGCCCATATGACTTTTTCCATCTATATGTAGATTAAAATCTCCCATGATTATCATCATGCCTTTCTGACAAGCTCCCATTATTTCTTCCTTTATGCTCCATCCCATCATGTGGTTACTAGTAGGGGGCCTGTACACGACTCCCCCAAGTGACTTCTTGCCTTCACCATTTCTCATCTCTAACCAAACTATTTCCACATCCTGGTTTTTTGAACTTGAGTCACCCCACTATATTGTGCTAATACCACAGCTAATTTCACACAGCGAGTAGTTAGGGTTTGGAATGCACTGCCTGGAAGTGTGGTGAAGGCAGGTTCATTTGAGACATGCAAGAGGACATTAGATGATTATTTAAATAGAACACAACGTGCAGTGTTACGGGTAAAAGGCATGAGATTGGCACTAAGTTAAAATGCTCAGAGAGCCAGTGTAGACATGATGGGCCGAATGGCCTCCTTCTATACCATAACAATTCTGTGACTGAGATATCATCATTAACTAACAGAGCCACCCCTCCAACTTTTCCTCACTCCCTGTCCTTCCTAAATGTCCTATACCCTTTAATGTTCAGGTTCCAATTCATGTCCTCCTGCAGCCATATCCCTGCAATGGCTACCAAATTGTACTTATTTAGTCCTGTGTGCGCTCTCAGTTCCTCTGTTTTGTTTCAAATGCTTCGTGCATTCAGATACAAAGCCTTTAGTTTTATCATTTTATTATCTTTAGTCTCATCTGTTGATTTACTGTTAGATTTGTACTCACTTCCTGTTTTTCATTTCCCATAATAATACTTTTCTCTTTTGCTCTGTCTCTACTCTTTGATTTACCACACCTTCCCAAATTTGTACCCTTGCCTCCACTACTTAATTTAAACCCTTCTCTATTTCCCTAGTTATGTGGCTTGCAAGAAAACCGGTCCAAGCACGGTTCAGATGTAGACCGTCCTAATGGTACAGATCCCACTTTCCCATTTGGTACCAGTATTAGTGCCAGCGCCCGATGAACTAGAACCCCCTTCTCCCACATCAGGCTTTGAGCCACACATTTATCCCCCTAATCTGATTTGTTTTGTGCCAATTTGCACGTGGCTCAGGTAATAATCCAGAGATTATGACCTTTGAGGTTCTGCTTCTTAATTTGGTGTCAAGCTCCTCATACTGACTGTGCAGAACCTCCTCTTTGTCCTGCCAATGTCATTAGTATCAACATGGACCACGACTATTGGGACCTCCCACTCCACTGCAAGTTCCTCTCCAGCCCCGAGCAATGTCCCAAACCATGGCACCAGGCAGGCAACACAGCCATCTGGACTCTCACTCTTTGCTCCAGAGAGCAGTGTCAATCCCTCTGACTACACTATCTCCTGCGACCACTACATTCCTTTTTTCTCACCCCACTTGAATGGTTTCCTGTACAATGGTGCCATGGCCAGTTAGCTCATCCACCCTGCAGGCCCCACCCTCATCCAAACAAGGTGAAAAAAATCTCAAACTTGTTGGGCTGAGGCTCCTGCACTCCTGCCCTCTGGGTCCCCTTACCTGCCTCACTTTCAGTCACACCCTCCTGCCCCTGACCAAATCAGAAGACTCTATCCTAAGGGGTGTGACCACCTCCTGTAATAAAAGTGTTCCCTATCCTTGATATGCCACAGTGTCTGCAGCTCAGCCTCCAGCTCAATAATTCGGAGTGAAGTTCCTGCAGCTGCAAACACTTACTGCAGACATGTTTGCCCTAGATCACACCAGTATCTAGAAGCTTGCACATCCTCCCCTGCCATCTCCAATGTGTGTTAATAATTTCTAATTAATTATAATTAATAAACTTACACCTCCCAAATAGATTGCCAGTAACCTTATAATACTGATAAAACTAATGATGCCAGTTTCTGGTTTACCTGCTCCTTCTGATGCACCATAGTGAAAATCAAATACTGGAGACTGAAAAAGAGAAGAAAAAAAGCACTTCCTCCACCTTTCCCCAAACTCCCCACACAGCACACTTCACTTCTTGCAGTAACCTTTATCTAAAGCACCCCCTTCCCCCTATGCACTGAATTTCACTTTGAATGAAATTCCTAAATATACTCACCAGGTCTCTGTCTCACTCAGGTGAAGTCTCCTTTCACAAACCATGCACTTCTTACAGACTGTGCGTTTTAAAAATCCCTTATATAGATAAGTCACTCTCTAGTTTAGCTTCCTGCTACAGTAATCAACATCTATTCGGGCAAGGGCTTTCAGGTGATGGACAGTTAACTGAGTTGCCTGTTTAACCAGGCTATTTAACCTACTTAAAGGCTGCTAGTTCTAGGTCAGAATCTGACACTTTCTTTAAAATTGAACTTGAAAAAGATTTACCAGTTGAGTTCCCACTTTTGACCCAAATATATTCACTTGGTCTCTGTCTCACTCAGGCAGAAGTCTCCCCTCACTGACTGTGCGCCTCTTACACTTTCATCCAAATAAGGCTTGTGATCCACATATACAAATTTATTTATATACATGTGTATGTGTGCATGCGCATGTGAGAGAAAGATAGAAAACAAACTTCCACACTGTGAACTGCATTGGCAATAGAAAAATGAGTTCCACATGTGGTCTAGAGATGAATTTACCAGGCAATTAAACTTGGACAGACTTTGGAATCTTGATTGATATTAAATTCACATTGAAGTAGTAAATTGGGGTGTACAGAAATTAGAGTGCAGCCTTTAAAAAGCTTGTTCTTGTTGAAGTTTACAGCAGCAGCTTGGGGGAGCAACAGAATCACAAGGAGTTATGCTTCATTCCGAGCCGACTGTCAGCTAGATTGACTTTCTTTGACTGTGTGATTTTAGGACAACCTGGAGGAGGGAGGCAAAGAAGACATCATGGAAGAGAAAGGTACCACAACTTCATTATGTCCAAACTGCAAATCATGCAAGATGAAATAGAATACAGGAGAGATTGAGTTTTGGGTGTCTATGGCAGACACTTGTGCAATGTAGAGAGAGGTGGAATTAGTGCCAAGGACAGTAGATCAGTAGCAGAAAACGTTCAATGGCTTGACCAGAACACCAGCTCACTTTTCGCCCTCCAAAAATAATGGTAGTGCAATAAGCTGTGGAGGTGCAGCCCAGAATGGCTCACTTACAGAAGCGAGCTATCATGAGAGGAAGACAATCTTCATTCCATGATTCTTTATAGAACATGACCAACCAACAATCTCTTGCAGCTAGCAGCAGCAAAAAATATATGAAAGAAAGAAAGAAGCACAATGTGGGAAAGAATAGGTTGGCTTGTATTCGCTTTAGGCTTTGTTATATTAAAGCAGAATTTGAACATATGTTTGTTATTCATAAGGAACAAAGAAGACAGATTTGTTCTCATGTCTAAAGTGAATACATTGAAGGATTAGTCCTTTAGTTTGAATTTGGAGAATGAAGATGGCAAAGCTCTGGTGTAAAAGGCAGAGTGAGCGAAAATAGAAAACTTTTCAGTGATGTGCTTTATTTGGATTCCACTAGGAGCAGTTACTCTGAACTTTTATGATATACTCTCCTCTATGTGCTTCTGCCTCCAAAGAACCCAGGCAGCATTCCCTGCAAGTCTAAGTTCAGGACATTTCGTTTGGCAAAAGTTGTGCAGGCCTCTAAAGGCTACAACCTGGCATGATGCACAAGCTGGAGTACTGTAGAGAGCCTCTCACCCTACTGTGGCAATAAAGGTCCACTTCTAACACACATGAATCACTGAGAATTATTGTGGAAGTAAATGCCTTGTAGTAGTGTTTCACTGCTGTTATTCTGGCTAATCTTAGTTGAGTCATTATCCATGCAAAGAGGCAGCAGGCTTAGTTATCCACAAGCGATCCAATGACATGATTTTAAAGGATGATTACACTGTGATAACTTTCAGCACATTTCGCACTAATGTGTAGGATCCTTTGCCTGTTGTCACACACAACCTGTACATTCAGTGGGTGGAAGCCCTTCTGATTGAGGGAACTTTATGTAGGAGTCATCTGCTGCACCCTAACAGCAGGAAAGTCAACACCTCCCTGAAACTTGCTGACCTTGTCTCGCTGCTGCCCTGCTAGAATGTCAAAGGTAATGTGTTCCCAAGCTCTCCTATGAGGTCCCTCAGTCATCTGACCAAGCCTGCCTGAAATGTTCCTGTACCATGAAAGTGAAGGGTAAAGCCAGTTATAGCCAGAAATTCAGGTCCTCATGCAGCATGTGGCAGAAATCCCCTCCTTCCTATTTGATGGTGCATGCTTCTTATACACATCCCCTCACTAAGAATCTCATATGCCCTGCATTGTCTGTATATTGTTTTGGAGATGGAGTACATTACTTGACTGTGCAGTTTCTATTCCTCCATTACCCCTATGTTGTAATCATACAAATACATGCCCATAGGATATAGTACACCCGCTCCCAAGAAGGATGGGTGATTGAGGTGTCAAAATCTCCCAGTGGTTTTACGCTCAAAAGCAGATACTGTATCAAAACAAAAACACTGCATAATGTCCCAGCTGCATTATTGAAACTCTTCACATTCTTCAGGCTCAAACTCCTCAATACCATCTATCTCATCTGACTCTGGCAAAGCTATAGCTTAATAACTCTTATTCTAACTTAAGTGTATTGTGAATATAAAAGCTGGAAACCTGGAACTGCAGTGTTACTAGCCTTCATTACAAACTCACCCAGGATTCAACCATGGACTGCACCAATTTAGGGGAATCAATTCTGGGGGGTAAATGACTTCCAACTTATTTTACTATGAGAATAAAGTAGCTTGTTCGTTTATACATTGATGTTGTGTTGGAGAAGTGCATGCAACTTGTATAATGCTTCCAATATATTAAAAGAGGGAGTTAAAAATCTCTGTCTCGCTCAGCAAGAGTGGACATTGGGCAGTTAAAATGGAAGTTATGAATTTACCACCCAATTTTTGCACTGGTTAGCCAAACAGCCCAGCTGGACGAGTAGGAGCCTTATTAAACTATGCAAATCATCATCCTGTGATATACATAGAATCCTAATGTAATTTGATGGCCTACTGCGCTCTGCGCAAAAATGTGCAAGAACAACATGGGCCACTTCCACCCTGGGCTCCACCACAGTTACTACCATAATTGCAGCAGGCTGCCCATTCATAATTTGCAGCTTTTCAGTAGCACTTTTAATGAGACCTGGTCCTTGAAACATACCAGATCTCCCACCTGAAGAAACTTAGGCAGCTGGCCCACCTGCTCTGCTGGGCAGCTGACTGGGACAGTTAAAATCCACCATCATGTCCTCTCACTTATTGTGTGCAATGCCATGGATGATCTGGCAGTGCATTAGAAAAATAATGGAGATATGGGCATGAATTCAAAGCTGTAATTTCATCTGTGGGTTTACAACATCAACTGAGTCCTTCAATGACACTGTTGTTTTGTAATCACTTCTGGCTATCCATTATTCCCCATTTAATATCCTTTTCAATCATCAAATACTTCACAAGAACAAGTGACAGGTATAAAGAATTAGTTTTAACTCTTCCATGTAGGAATATATATAGAAAAACAGAAGCAAGCCAATAAAATGTCTTTTGACTGAGGAGTGTACAAGCTTTAAGCATGTGACAGACATTTTAATTGTATAATGAATTCTGACAAATTGATTGTAATTTCCAAATTAGATTTGAAACACAATTTGGCTCGACTCTCTCATCATATGTCAAGTCTTTTGGTCTTTCACATTTGCACACACATCACTTTCTTTTGCTTACGCAGTGCCATTAAGTAATGACAATCTTCTAATAGCTAAGCAACACAATATTATGGCACTAGGGTAACCTTCCAAGAGTATAATTTTAAGATGACTAATAGGTAGGAAAGTGAATGATATAGGAAGCCCTAATGACATTCATCATATATATATATATATATATATATATTATGGTATGTATTCTAAGTCACATATAAAGAATCAAATTAAGACAGTAGAAACTCTAAATAAATCAATTAGAAATGGTAGAATAGGGGCATTACCTCTGGCTCCAGTATGGTGCCATACCCCCTTTGTAATCCATTCTGTATTATGCACCATGACAGGTGCCTTATGTACCACGGTCTTTGTAGATTCCTTTCCAGGCTTCCTCTAACTCAATTTTTGGGGATAGGTGGTCTACCAATGTTGCTAACAATCCACCCACTTCAATTATAATCCCACCCCACTTCCCAATAGGGCTCTTCCATTTTAATCAGTTACTTCATCGTATCTATTCTGACAATGTCACATCCCACACCACAGCTTCTGAAATGTCTTCCTTTCTCCTCAGCTGAAGGTTCCCCTCCACCATGACTGACAGGGCCTTTGACTGTGTCTGTCCTATTTCCAATGTCTATGCCCTGACTGCTTTCCCTCCCTCCCATAACTTTGATAAGATCCTCCCTTTTCATCCAACAGATCCTCCTCTGCCATTTCCACCATTGACAGGAAATTCTACCACCATTCTCCTCTTCCCATCTGGGGGATTGTTTCCTCCATGACATCCTGATCCACTCTTCCATAACCACTAATAACCACTACACTTCCTTCAGCACCTGCTCATGCAAGTACAAGGAATTCAACACCTGCCTTTCATTTCCTTCCTTCCCAGTCTGGTGCCCCAAACACTCTTTTGCATGAAACAGTGATTTACTTGTACATCTTCCAAATTAACTGTATACATTACTCACAACGTGGTTGTCTTCACTGTTGAGACCAAATGCAGACTGAGTAATCTATTTGCTGGACTCCTTTGTTCAGTCCACAAGTATGACCCTGAGCTTTCGGTTGCTTGTGTCTTTAATTCTCCACCCAACTCCCACACTGTCCTTGGCCTCCTACATAGCTCTACCAAAGCCCAATGCAAGCACAAGGAACAGCACCACATTTCTCTGTTAAACATTTTACAGCCTTCTGGACTCAACATTGAGTTCATCAACTTTAGATCTTAACTACTACACCCATTTTCTCTCATGCAGGTGCTGGTAATGGAGATTGGCTGCACCAGAGCTACTGAGAGCAGAGGTGATTTTGGCTGGAGCTATAAGTATACAGCCAGCGAGGTGGTTCATGCCCCTAGGGTCCAGCTATCTTTCTTCTGCCGTATTCCTGAGCTATGGTAATCTTTGGGTGGAATCGTTCCAGATTTGCACTAAGTGTGATAGCAGGCGGGTAAAACGATGTTTTACCCACCAGCCGCAATGGCGGCATCTCATGCCGTATCACCCCAAGCCCGCTGCTATAATCATGCATTCCCAGGAAACATGCTGTTTCTATGGCAGGCGGTCTGACTGCTGCTTCATCACGCCAGGCACCACATTTAAAGTACAGCCACACAAACACCTCTCAATGCTTCCAGCCCAAGGCTGCTGTAAATAAGCCATGGCCCCAAAAGTCAAGGAGACTGCAGGCCCCTGCTTTAGTGAAGTGTCCCTTGAGCGCCTTTTGGACACCGTGAAGGCCTGCCGTGATGTCCTCTATCCCTGCTCTGGCTGCGGGAGGGGCAGCAACATTACCACTCTGGCTTGGTGGGCGATGACAGTGGTGATCAGTGCCAATGCTGCACAGAAGAGGTTGGCCAAACAATGCAGATGGAGGATAAATGATCTCATCCATACTGTCAAGGGTAAGGCAACCATCTCATCAGTCTGAACTCACACTCAAGGCCATCAGTCACTGGCATCTCACTCACCGCTAGCTCAAAGGACAACATGCACGCACGGACACACCCCCATCTGGCCTCATCTGCTCTGGAGACTGCCTCCTCAGCCCTCATCATTTTGAGGCCACGCACAGATTTCCACACAAACCCTGGGATACACCCCTTTCTCAGTACAGCCCTCACCTTGCAGCCTCTTCCCTTGCCTGAGGCCACTTCACCCCCTTCCCCAAGCAAGCCCTAGCCCTGCAGCCATTGAAAAGCCACCCTCGCTTTATGGTTGGCCTGGTAGGTAGAGACCTGCCAATGAGCCCCCCTAAAAGTGCAATGGTGCTGTCTGCAAAGCCTGGCACTGATGACTGCAAGTGCTGCCGAAAGCAAGATAGGCAAGCAAACCTCAAAATCCCAAGCGAAGAGCAGCTTGCCAAGTGCACGCCATTAATGTGCAGTTGTGAAACATGTCGACATACAATCACGTCGACAGGGGTGGACGATCCTGCATTGGTTGTGGGGTGGGGATGAGTCTGGTGGGCTAGCCTTATAACGATAAGCAGATGTATTGCAATGGAGGTTCCTGACATCAATGGCAGGAAATGCAGCCTGCCATCGATGGGCTGAGCGGATGATCGCGACATCGCACATGACATCGTGAAACTGATTTTTGGCTCTCTCGCCACATTGTCCGCTCACGCCACTGAGCGCACCCAACGCCAGCAGGGCACGGATGATTCCACCCTTTTACTCTTTGCCAGATTTCCCATATTTCCCTCTCCCACTGCTATTCTGTGGTAAAGACCAAAGCTTGTGTTTCCTCAGAAAATGGGAAAAATGGCTGCATTTTGTTGAAATTAGTGAACTTCTACAAAATCATGGGAATGCACATAAGTTAAATGCTATTCATGGTAATGCAAAATATCAGTCAATCACAACACCTATGCAGCACTGATCCCTCAGACCTTCTCAAGTAGATAACAATCCACTCAACTGGTAGAAATGTCAAACATTTGTTGATCCAGCTATGGAATGTGTAATTGCCATTTAAAAAAAAGCATCTCAATGACTAGTGAGAAAATTTTGTTTCATTGATCAGGTGCCGCAAGTTGTGTTTGTATATAATCTTCGTGGTTTTAAGGTTCTACCTTTTAAATCATTAACTTAAAGATAGTGTTCAGATTTCTGTAGCTTCTCCTGGCAATTAATTCCTTGTGGAAGCCATATATCTCTACTATCCCTTCAGAAAAGCAGAAAAGACTAAGAAAATACAAGCAGATCTCCACTTGGCATTGTTGCAGTCAAAATGGGGAAACCCACCAAGCAAAATAGGTCATTGACTAACACTTCACCAAAACAGGAAATCAAACAGGCCAACTCTGGGGCATCTGGAGTTGGACAAATCAGCAGCCACACCAGTGAGGAGTATCCCTGGACCTGTAGCAACCATTTTGTCACATTGGCAAATATCATGGTTGGTAGACTGGCTCACAATAAATGCATTGTGGTACATCCATAGCTACCTCAGATGATTTTTCTGTATTTGGCCACTGGCTGCATATCGATGAAGAGGAAACCTTTCTTATTCACAAATGCTGCTGGCTGGTGGTGCAGTGCCCTGATGACAATTATAACCTACACACGAGGGAAGCTAACCACAACAATTTTTTTTATATATACACCTTCAAGAGTTCCACCAGTTTTGCTGAAACATTATAGACTGGCAGGGATTTGCCTCATTTTAACCCGAAATTGACAAGAGTTTGGATAATGTCAGTGGAATGTGACTTTTACGTTTAAATTGGACCCACACTCACCTAGCGTCAAATTAAGGAAAAATAAATCATCTGTTAAAAGTGTGACTGGCATGAATGTTTTGGATGCAATGTAGCTAATATCACACACAATTTTAATCCCTTCCCTCCACCCCCAACACGTACCATTCCCACCAAGTGGACGGGGATGTAATCAGGGCTTTTTAAAAAATATTTTATGACAAAGCAGTTTTTCCTGATCTTCAAATAATACAATGGCTTGATCCAGTGATTCAACCAGCTAGATGATTACCATTCATTTGTGTAATTATGGCTTCCACATGTACAAGATAGAGATAACTTGAGCATTGAGACATCTAACCTTCTAAAACAGATAGTGTACTAAAAGCACAGACTGCTTCTTCCACAGGGAATTTGATGAGATACTCAGCTGACAAGAACATAGTCGTGGTTATTTCAGATGTTCACATTAGTACCAAACAAAATGAATTCAAACTGAATCATTTCAAATTATATCTTAGAGAATGAAACATTTTTGAATGTCATAGGCTTTATCGATGACCATTAGCTTACACTGTTATTACTTTTCAGTCCAAATTACTTTTAACAAAATTTTTTTAATAATGAAGCATTAATTTCTCCCTCATGCATGAGGGGCAAATAGAAAACATTTATGTTGGGGAATGGGTGAGCCAAGTTAATGAACTGGGAATGAAATTGGTCTTCAGCAATTATGCAAACAGAGAAATGAGAATTCAGGCAGGGTGTAAAACAGGCTGCTGATTTGCTATTGCCTGTTTTGCATTATGCCCTAGACCAATTTCAACTCCAAATTTTTAGTCATCTATCCAATGGTTCCTTCTTTGGCTAGGTTTTTCTTTGGTTGCACCTCTATGAAACATACTGAATCTTTTTCTGCATAAATGTGAATTATTGATACGTACATGCTCATGCTCCAGCTTTACTTACATTTTGTACTGTATACGGAGAGCCCATCCCACTGTAGCTGGTGTTTTTAAACTTTTGAGATTTACCACAATTCAGGCAGCTTGCCCTTTATTGGAAGTTTCACGAAAGAGATTCCACCAGGATGGCAAGAAAATGGAAATATTACAACCTGAAAACAGCACCCAGAATATCAGTATGATTGAAGGGCACGTGACTTTGCATCTGAATGTACTGTAGCCAGTATGGAACTACTTTTTGCTGGGTGTCTATAATAGGAAAGTATTCCATAATCCAGTGCTAACTTTTTATGGGCGGGAATGAAAGAATGTAGAATAAAACTAGATCCTTGCTCGAATTTGCTTGGGTTGCATTTCTAAACTGCTATTTCCCTCTATAACAGACTTCACATCAATCAAAATAATCTGAGCTCTATGTGCTTCTCTTTTTGGACACGGCCATTATTCAAATTCAATGGTGGTGTTGGCACAGCGATACCGATACTACAAATGTTTTCAAAATATCAGCTACAGACCAGAAAGGAAAAATCAGTAAAATTTGGAAATGAAGGGTACCAGTAAAACTTTCCTTTTGGAGTCGGTTGGCTCTCTATATACAATACAAAGTGTAAGTAAAGTTGGAGCATGAGCATGTACATATCAATAATTTGCATTTATGTAGAAAAGGATGCACCCTCAGTGCTTCCTCCTGGGGTCTGGAGTCGATGTCGAGGATTTCAAGGGCAACTCCCTCCCAATTGTATACCACTGTGCCGCCACCTCTGCTGGGTCTGTCCTGTTGGTGGGACAGGACATGCCCAAGGATAGCAATGGTGGTGTCTGGTGTCTGACATTATCTATAAGGTATGATTCCATGAGTATGACTATGTCAGTCTGTTGCTTGACCAGTCTGTGGAACAGCTCCCCTAATTTTGGCACAAGCCCCCAGATGTTCGTAAGGAGGACTTTGCAGAGACAACAGGGCTGAGTTTGCCATTGTTGTTTCCAGTGCCTAGGTCGAGGCTGGGTGGTCCATCTGGTTCCATTCCTATTTGCTGAATTTTTAGCAGATTGATACAGAGTGGCTTGTTAGGTCATTTCAGAGGGCATTTAACAGTCAATCACATTGCAGTGCGTCTGGAGCCATATGTAGGCCAGATAAGGACAGCTGATTTCCTTGCCTAAAGTGAACTAGATAGGTTTTTACAACAATCAACATTGGATTAGACAATTAGACTTTTAATTCCAGATTTCTATTGAGTTCAAATTCCATCATCTGGAAACCTAACCATGAAAAACTAGTGCTTGAGCAACAATCAGAATTTCAGATTTACATAGAAACAAAATCAAAAATACTCAGTCACACAGTATCTGCGAAGAGAGAGAAAATATTGTTATAGCCCATCAGAACAAAAGTTTTTCTTTCTTCACCTGTTCTGAATGACTTGCTAAGTGGTTCAGTATTTTCTGCTTTTGTTTCAGAGTTCCAGGATCTGCAATGTTTTATTTTGTTTGGATTTTAAAAAAATCATTCTTGGAATGTGGCATCGCTGGCAATTTGTTACAAAAGCAAAATACTTTAGATGCTGGAAAACTGAAAAAAAAAACAGCAAATGCCAGAAATACTCAGATCTGGCAGCATCCATGGAGAGAGAGAAACAGGGTTAACATTTCACGGCAATGACATTCATTCCAAAGTTGCCCTGAGGTAGTGGTGGGCTGTCTGCTCGAACTATATCATGCCCAGTATATTATGAACTTTCAGTAGAATACTTCTAAAAACTGGACACAAGCAAGCTATTAAAATGACTGCTACAAATCTTGTGACCGTTGACATTTGAGCTACAGAGATAGCAAGTCACGGTCGAATATCTAATTAAATATGAACATCCACAGCCATCTGGGGAATTCATACATCCTTTTGTTTAAGGATAGGCCAACACAAAAGGCTCTGGAGTTACAAGACTGCCTCTCGTCATGTGTCAAACTGGACAAAAAAAAAGATCGAAACGCAGTGGGTGGCAGATGGAAGTGAATGGCCCCTATTATGTCCCATTGTACCATGATGACTGCTTCAAAACCTCAGATGTTAACCCACAACACAGGATGGGAACAGAAATACCACTCTTGTTTGGATATGGGCTTGAACTTGTAAAAGCCACTTGAGGGCAGCCATGTTTTTGTCAGCTTTTAAAAATCAGCTAAGAGCTGCCTGCAATCAGTCATCACTTGTCAATTCGTCAGAAAGCCAGATCATGAACTAGCTACCTTTTCAGCTAACAACAATATCTTGAAAGCAGGAGATCCCAACAGAGGGAGTGACTCCTTGCCCCCAACCTGTATCAGTTTCAAGTTCACCTCAGAACCAACCTCCTAGCTATTTGACAAGAAACCTCACAACCTGAACGCTTCACTTTACAAGACCCTTGCTTCAACTTGAAGTCATTAAAACCATCCAGGCAACTACAGCCTTGCCAAACAGGAGACTGGAGACCGTAAACCAGAGACTGAAATACCTGTAATCTGTGAAGGTGCACAATCTTTATCTGTGTCATGCGTGCATGAGAGAGTGTGTGAGAGAGAGAGAAAAAAGGAGAGAGAACGAGAGAGGTGAAAAAAAGAGAGAAAATGAACAAATGTGTCTGATGCAGTGTTTAATTTGGGGCTGTGAGAATAAATAATCACCTTTATTTTTAATCTCTCAAAAGATTGCTGCTGAATTTACTTGAAATAAACACTCCAAGGAGTGAGAAAACACACACCTCTTTCTACACCAAATATACTGATCACAGGCAGTAAAGAGAGCACATACTTTCTGTCCAGGACAACAGCTAGATAGTGCTTTGTCTCAACTGAGTGGCTTGCTTGATTAATTCAGAGGGCAGTTAAGCTTCAACCATGTAGGTATCAGACTGGAGTCACATTTCAACCGGATTGGGTTAAGGACTGCAGATCTTTGAGCCTAAGTGACAGCAGTGAATTAATTGGGTTTTTACGATAAATCAATATCTTCATAATGCTGATACCAGCAAAAACTACTTAGATCATCCAAAAGGCACTTCCAACTATACACCATTTGACAAGCTGTGCCATGTATTGTAAAATCACTATTATTATTAAAATACAGAGACTTTGTAATTGTTATTTGCAAACAAAAAAGTGAAAGGGTAGAATCGTCCTGTCCCGTTGGCAGCAGGCTCATGGCAGGCGCGAGTGGACAATATGGCGAGAAGGCAGTTTCATGGCATCGTGAAACCAGTTTGCGATTGTCCGCTTTGCCCGTCAGTGACAGACTGTGTTTCTCTCTTCCTGGGGTGGTGGTGCTGGTGGTGGTGTGGGGGGGGGGGGGGCAGCAATCTGGCTTTTGGGGCCATGTCTTGACTGGAGAAGTCCTGGGCTGCAAGCGTGCACACAGCTGCATTTTAAATATGGCGCCCGGCGTGAGGAAACGATGAAGTCATGGCGTGGCAGGCCAATCGGAGGCCACCTGCCAGCGATCAGGCATGTTTCCTGTGACTGTGTAGTTTATATGCTGTGGGAAGGAGACAGTACGATGTGAAAATCCACTTTGCAGCTGGTGGGTAAAATGTCTTTGTTCATGTCCGCTACCCCACTTAGTGCTAATCTGGGATGATTCCGCCCAAAGGTTTACTAATTCACTAATATCCCATCATTCATTTGAGCTCCCTTGTCTGAAAAGTGATTTTTTTTTAAAAACAGCATCTCACTTTGAGTGTCATTTGCCAGACCTTTAAACAATTATTTGCAAATCAAAGACACAGGTCCTGCAAAATCTTTGATAATATTTGCTTCGGATCCGTAAGAGTCAAAAGGCCTTCAAAATAATAACTTAGACAATCATTTAGAAATTCCAGCTCTGCACAAATTATCATTCCTTACATAGATTTTACCACATCAATTGAACAATGAATTGAGTACAAACAAACTTTTGCAAACTCAAGTTGTTCGGCCAATATTGGTTTCATTGTCCCTTTAATTTTGAAAATTTATGTCTGATGAGTCAGCCCAAGATGATCAATGGCATGAAATAAAAAGAGAAATTACTGGAATGACTCAGCAGATCTGGAAGTATCAGTGGAGAAAGTCATAGGGTCAACATTTAATGTCAATGGCCTTTCATCAGAACTGAGAAAAAGGTAGAAATGTAGAAGGGTTTTAAGCAAGAGAAAAGGAGAAAGGGAGGAAGGGTTGGAAAGGAATACAAGTGAAGGCAGAAGACTTAAATGACAAAAAGAGTTGGCAATGCAAGGCCAAAAAGGGTGGTAATTGGACAAGTAAAGAAACACAAGATGTTTCTTGAGAAGGCGTGAATGACAGAATGATCATCAGCTATCTTGTGAAAGCAAAGAAAGAGAAAATCAAGACAGTAAAACAAAAACCTGCAAAGGAAAAGGAAACATAATGGGTGCAGTGGTTATGGTCTGAAATTATTGAACTCAATGTTGAATTCAGAAGGTTGCAGAGAGCCAAATCGAAAGATGAGGTGTTATTCCTCAAGCTTGTGTTGAGCTTCATTAAACATCATTGGAATATCGAGGACAGAGAAGGGCAGAGGACAGAGTTAGAGAGGGTACCAAAAACAACGTCTTCAACCTTCCTAATATTTAATTGGAGGAAATTTCTATTCATCCGGTACTGGATGTCAGATCAGGAATCCGATAATTTAACAACAATGAAGAAGTTGAGAGAGGTGGTGGTGAAGTAGAATTGGATGTCCTAAGTGTACTTGTGAAAACGGACACTGTGCTTTCAGATGATGTCATTGAGGGGCAGCCTGGGGGAACACCATAGATAATGGTGCAGGAGCAGGAAGAAAGGCTATTGTAAGAGATACGCTGGCTACGATTGGATAAAATTAAAATTAGATCAAATTGAAGGGAGTAAATTGCTGTTTCACCTTGAAGGAGTGTTTGAGGACGTACAGTGAAGAATGGTGTTAAAGAACAGCTGTTGCACCAGCTTGCCATGCAATTGCAGGAGTCATGGGTAAGGGAGAGGGTGTTGAGGTGATTATGGAGTGTATCGGGAAGAGAATGGTCCCCTTGGAATGCTAAAAGGGAGGGGAAGATGTGTTTGATGGTGATAACATGGAGTGGCGGAAATGGCGGTGGGTGTGGGGATGCAAGGTAAGGACAAGGAGAACCCTACTCCAGTTCTGGGAGGGAGGTGAAAGAGTGAGAGCAGAATAAGTGAGGGAAATGGGACAGCAACGGTTGTACAATCTGTCAACCATGGTGGAGTGAATCCTCGGTTAAAGAAAAACAAAATATCTGAAGTGCTGGTATGGAAAGTTGCATTGTCAGAACAGATGAGATGGAGAAACTGGGAATATGAAATAGGTTCTGAGCAGGAAGTAGGGCGTGAAGAAGTGTAGTCAAGATAGCTGAGGGAATCAGCGGGCTTATAGTGAATATTTGTTGATACCCTATCCCTAGAAATGAAGAGAGAAAAGCCAAGGAAGGGAAGGAAGAGCTGGAAATGAACCATGGGAAGTTGAGAGAAGAGTAGAACTTGAAAGCAAAGTCTTTGAAATTTTATAGGTCAAGACGGGAGCAGGAAATGGCATCAATACAGCCATCGATGTACCAGAAAAAGGCGAGGGCATGTACCCGAGTAGAAATGACATAAAGAATGTTCCATATATCCCATAAAAGGCATTGCTGGGACTCACATAGATACTCATAGCAACACCTTTTATTTGAAGGAAATGAGCGGAGTTGAAAGGCAAGTTGTTCAATATGCGAACAAATTCAGTTAGGTGGCGGAAGGTATTGGTGGATGGGCCTGGAAGAGTCTTCCCTCAAGGATAAAAAGTGGAGAGCTGGCAGACCATCAAGGTGGGGGATGGAAATGTAGAGATACTGAACATTCATAGTGAAAAGAAGATGGTTAGGGACAAGAAACTAGAAATTATTAAAAGTGGAGAATGTTGGGAGAGTCCCAGTGTAGATGGGAAGAAAAATAAAGAGCTAGGATGAAATCAGTTCAGTGGGGCTGAACAGGCTGAAATGATGGGTCTACTAGGGCAGCCCTGTTTGGGAAGGCGATACAAGCGGGCGGTTCATGGTTGGAGTCTATGAGGAAAGATTTCCAGAGAACAGGAGGTCAGTGACAGTCCTGGAGATGATGGCTTAATGTTCACGAGTGGGGTCATGGTCCAATGGGAAGTAGGGGAAGGTAGAGGTCAAACAGCAAGACCACCACTCTTGCCAGTTATTTTGATAGCAATTTTAGGGTTGGACTTACAGGAATGGAGTGCAGCAAGTACAGAGGGAGACAGGTAGAGTGAGTGAGGGGAGCAGAGAAATTGAGACATCCAATGTTATGCCAGCAGTTCTCATGAAAAGAGCTAGGGAAGGCAAGAGGCCAGAGAGAGAGAGAGGTCCAGGTGGAGGGAGAATACTGGAAATGGGTTAAAGGGCCCACCAAGTGGGGAGAGGACTTTTGGCCAAAGAAGTAGGTGAGAGGTGAAGACGATGGAAGAAGAGTTCGGCAACATGCCGAACTCAAGATTCATTGAGCTCTGGGCATAAGGGGATTAAGCCAAGACCATTTCCTGTTCTCACCCTGAAATGGAAAATTTGATGAACTTTACTTCCAAATTCCATCCTCCAGTGTCCTTCCCAAGACCCATACTTAGCTTGTCTTTGAAGGAGCCTGACCATGGAGGCGCCCTCTTCCTTGTCTTGCAGCCTCAACAGTGGAGGAGGACCACCATCATACTCAATTGGATGACATCCCAGTGACAGCCTGTTAATTGGCTGCCACTGGTAAAACAGAGCCCCAGGTCCTGCCACCCACCAGTGCTTTTAGTCTTGGTGGCGGGACCACTTACATTCTGACAAAATTTAGCTCATTTACTCCATTTCTCTCTCCACAGTTGCTGCCTGACCCCCCACATATTTCCAATATTGTCTTTTTTTATTTTGGGTTTCCAGCATCTGCAGTATTTCACTTTTCTATTAGCACTCAACAATGTGAATTAGTTTACAATAATAATTATATTCATACTACAAAAACTTATTTTTGAATGTTTCTGAATTGGATGATAGTGTACAACACTTAGATATTGTTATAAACATACAGTGCATTGAATAAAGAAAGGCACATTTTGTACCATCCTTTTAGATTTCATTCCACACCACAATATAAGCCAAAGCAATACAAATGCTGAATGGATGACATGACAGGATGGTTTTAACTCCAAGTGAGAACCTGCGGGAGTCAGTTAGTTTGCTGCCTGTGCAAGACAGAATGTGGTCAAAGCGATTTTAACCGTCCATTTGCCTCCAACATTCCAGCAAGTGTGGGAATGAGGGTTATGGGGGCATCCTGCAATAGGGTGGAGTCTGGGGCAGAGAAGCGCTTAACATTCCTTGCCAGGTCCAGAGTTGCAATCCTGCATCTCATGGATCCACAAAGGGAAAAAGTGAAAAATACCATAAATGGCCTCTCCTGCTTCTGAACTCTATCGACAAACCATCATCACTCAGGCTGGAGTAAATGACATTGTTGAATCCCCAGTCTGCATATTTAAATAAGGACTCCAGTAGCTTTGCGCAGTGGGTTAGCCATCCACCTAGAAATCCAAGTAAAAATTGGCAACAATAGGATCCAGGTAGGACATAGTCACCCAATGGATTTTAAACGCTCGCCCACCCAGATATCGTCAGCCAGGGAGGGTTAAAATCCACTGCTGACTCCTCCCACCCTCCAACTTGTCTGAACACTTCACTATTTCGCCTCCTTCTGACTTAAACAGCTATGTGGTTGAATTGTATTCTTCCATATTTAAAGTTTCTAATATGTCTGTAATGCAGTTAAATATTATTTGAATACAGACTGGTTTGATGAGACATCATTCACCAGTGGTAAAGGGTCCAAACACAACAGTATGAAGTCATTCTATTTGCTAACCTTTGACTATATTTATACACTTCAATACAGAGGCTTAAATCACCTCAAAGATTTAATTTGGGGAGGGAAAATCAATTACCATTTAATTTTCAAACTGGATTACTTTCTAGCTGTCCATTTATCAGCAATGGAGGGTAGTGTCAAGACCACAGGCCCATTTTTCTGAAATTGGTGAATTTTGTATCCAGCCAGAATTGAGAAAAATAAGCTGCCTTTTTAATGTAAAACCAAAAAATTAAAAGTATCTCTGCCAGATGCTACACAAGACATGAGCACTGCATAAAAATAATCCAAGATTAAAAGGTTTGTAAAGATAGCTTTTCACTACAAACAAACAACTGCATATTTCAACAAGGTCAATACTGGACTGTAGGTCAAGGTTGTATTAAACATTCGAGCATCAATTTTGGATTATGAGCTTAATTTTCAATTAGTTGGCTAATGGTTCCCAACACATGTTCATCATATTCAAATAACCAATTGTCAATGGATAGGTGGCATTCCAATGGATAGTATAAATATGAGTTCCACAATGGCCAAATTAGACAGCCTGTCAACATTAAGAAAAATCAACAATATACGTTAGATGTCACTAGGATTTTTGCTCATCTCTAGTGCACCCCTGAAAAGTTTTCTAATCAGGTTGCAATTAGGTTGTAAGCATTCCAGATGAGATTTCAGATGTAGCACTGCGGTATTACCACTAGAAAATGGGATCAAAGAAGATTAATTTATCAAAGTAGCCCCATACATATTCCTGTGGAGAGAAGTTTGTTAACCTGCTATTAAGCTCAAGTGGATGTGCCTCATACAACCAAAGGGTTCAACCATCCAAGTTGTTATGATCTGGTTAGGGATCAGTAATCTTTTGTTTAACGTAGACAAAGCCTGAAATCTCAGTTTACCCATTGGGAGAATAAAGCCACAAAATTCCATTGTTTTAAACAAACAAAATAAACTTTACTATACAAATTAGAAAAGTAAAACAATCTACAATATCTATCTATCTTATATCTAACATTCAGAATTAACATGAGGTAAATGTGAATTAACATGTAAATTGCAGTGGAACACACCCACATTGCACATCAAATGGCAGATGTGACCAAGGGAGACCCCAAGGATTTCTCAGCAACCCACCCACCAGATGTCAGTGACCACAGAGTCAGAATATCTCGTTAAAACTCTGTCTCCCTCATGATGGATTTCAACTCTTCACTTTGGGAGATCTAGCCTTTGAATTCCCTCAAAAACCATTCCGATTCAGAATACCTCAATGACTGCTCACCCCCTGATGATTCAATCTCTCCGCCTGACTCTGGAATTCACAAAGCTGCACTCCCGCCTCTAATTACCATTAGAATTCCAACTCTTTTGCAAACTTCTAGCTTCGATAAGCTGGCACTGCCCAAATTTCTCTGAACTGCAGTCTCCCAGCTGCACCAAGTTATAAATGGCACCCAGGGCTTCTGAACACCAACTGCCTGGCACGGTACCAATGACCTTCCGCCACTCTCTCAGCTCCCCAGGACTTTGCTGAGCCCTCAATGCCTGGAGCCTGCTCACAGCTCCCAGAACTTCTCTACGAGATGCAAACATGAGGTCCAAACTGCAATCAACATCTTTCCTAGCAAACACACAGGTAAATTGAAACTGCAGAACTTTAAGTTCCACCCATTTCCATGACAATGTAGCTTTTCAGGATCCATTGAAAGCTTTTAAACTAATTTAGCTGTAACTTGTATAACAAAACATCTCTCTGGACCGCACTTCTTTGCAAGCAGCGTAGACATCACATCTCCAGCTAAGTAAGCCCACCTGCTGTTTTATGGCTCCAAATCTTCTATTATAACTATTTAATAAAGATGAGTAATCGTCTGAACTGCCATTTTCCTTTAAGTGCTCTGGCAATCTCTAAAGCCCAGTCATTTTAGTTACCCTACTTTCACACAATAAGCTTCCCAGAACCAAACATTATCTAAGTAAAACACTCTTACAAGGTTTGACAAGGTACAAGCAGGAAGGATGTTTCCCTGTCTGGGGAGAGGCATGGTTGGAAGGAGGCGTGTCTAGAACCAGGGGACGGAGTCTCAGAGTAAGAGGTAGGCCATTTAGGACTAAGATGAGAGGAATTTCTCCCTTCAGAAGGTGGTAAATCATTGGAATTTTCCACGTTAGAGGGCTCTGGAGGCTCAGTCTTTGAATATGTTCAAAGCAGAGATTGACGTATTTCTTGATAGTAAAAATATCAAGAGGTATGGGGAAATAGGGGAAAAAGGTGTTGATCACCATGATCTAATTGAATGTCAGAGCAAGCTCAAGGCACTGAATGGCCTACTCCTGCTTTTATGTTATGAACTAGATTATTCATAACAAAGTATTTAAGAGCTTGCTTTTTTTTAAAAAATAAAATAAAACATCAAATTAACTGAACTGTTATGACCGATAACGAAAAAATCTGAACATCCTGTTAATGGCTGAAAGGATGCCATGAGAAGATTTCATGATTTAAGACATTTGCTGCAACAAAGGACTAACAACTATTAACTAAACACTATCTTCATAAGCAACTTATACTTTAAAAAGCACAGAATGGAATATCCCTCCTTCCTATTTTTAGCACAACTGAAAGAACGCACTTCACATGTTACACTGTCCTATATGTTACACTGTTCTTTAAATAGACATTCAAGTTTCCCAGAATCAGTCCAAAATGATTCTTAGCTCCAGAGGCTTACTTCTGCTCTTCTCCTTTCTCAGCCTAGTAACTTTTAATCTCAGAACTGTCCTTCACAGTGAATGTATTACTGGGAGTGTCTCCCTCCAGCTAAAGCTAGGTGAATCCTCCAGTTTCATTTCAACTCCTCACAAATTTGGACTTTTCAATCGGAGCACAAGCTTCTACCTGCATTTCAGCATGGTGAACTATAGACACAACTGGGCTCTAGCTTTAGCTCTCTCTCTCTCTCGCTTGGACTCTGTCTATAATGTCCAGTGATATTTTAGGAAAGCCTGTAACCCAATATCACAATGACCTCCTCTGCACCCTTCCCATCTCAAAATGCATCATCACGGCAACATGAATCATATGGGTCTTGTATCCACGTAGAGATGCTAATTAGCTATCCTCGAGAGTGCAACTTTTTTCACCTTGGAACTAAATGGACAGTTTGAAGCACAATTGTTTACAACCCCAAATTATGAACACGTTTCTGAGACTTTCACAGTCTATCCCACTGCTAGTACACAGGTTGCTGCATAAACACCAAGCACCTTCATCCCAGCAAAACAGTCTGGGTTCCCTTTAATTTCTAATAATTAAACCATCTACGCTTGCTGTCAGGTACACTTCAAATGACCCCCTTCATTTTACCTTAAGTTAAAGACACAATCCCAAAACATAATCTTATAAAGCTCAATTGTAGCACAGTATATACTGTTAATTCAATGCACTATGAATAGACACAACTCATGCTGACGCACTTAAAATGAACAGGAACTGTTACAAATCATCATGCATTATGCTGCTCCATTAGATCTCTGTGAAGACTGTCAAAAGGTAACTAATACTGTATTGAAACAGATCCAGTTACTGTAATTACTGGTGCTGAGGTAATTAAATGCACTGCCTGCAGTTGTTTCTATTTTTAGAAATAGGATCAAAACATACTAATAGGAAGTTCATTCTGTACTGTACAAATTAAACTACAGTACTCAGAATAGGTTATTATTGAATTGTCCTAACATTGCATATCAGCAAGAAATAGAAGCATTTAGAGGTTAATGTATGCACTAAAGGAGGACAGAGGCTGAAAATTACAAAATACTGGCAAACTGCCTCATCCATTAGCAGCTTTCACCACACATTAATTTGGTAATGCCTTTGTAGAGGTCTTCCACCAGCTCATTACTCAGCACTGGTAGAACAAGTCTATTCATCTAAGAGTATACAGTCAACCAACCAACAAATTGTTGTTGTACTGGCACAGTTCAAACAAAGCAGCAATACTGCATGGATTCAGAAAGAAATAAAATTGTAAAAATAAACAAACATTCAAGTCAACATGATCCGTATGCCTATTTTATAATTATATAAAGTTAGCACACATATTACTCAACACCATGGCTTCAAGACAAATTGCTATCTTTCTGTTGCCAAACATCACTAATTTTATTTTCAAAACAGATTTGTTTTAGAATCATACAATTTACCACTTTTTTATGGCCAAGTTTTCTCGTTAAAGAACAAAAAGACGACATGATCATAGAAAATCAATTACACAAAAGCACACCTATGGTAGTATATCACAAAATTAACAATATCACATTTAAACGGTGAAACATTGTGAAAGCCAATGTATAGTCTATAAATTATGCAAATATTTTCTATATTTTAATATATTAAACAATGTAATGCACCAATCGTGGAGATAAAACATCAGAACTGGTCACAAACTTAACACTATTATCCATTATAAGATATCATTAATTTTGCCTACCTAATGAAAGGGGTGTTCCAACTGAAATGAAACAGATGGATCAAGCTCAGGAGTTTGATAAAATATAGATCATTTATTTATCCACATATAAATGGCACTATGAAAATTACTAAGCTGGTCGCTAAATGTTTTTCTTTTTCAAGAGCAGCTTCTTTAAGTTAAAGCAAATGGGGCTAAATTTTACAACTGTCATCAACGACGTAGTAGTATTCATGACTGCAGCAATCCCAGTGTCTAATTTCCAGATGTTTCTCATCTTCTCATTGATACATGTTTTATTTCCTATGCATTGACTATGGGTGGCAAGATTCTCCCACTGTGCCAACTATAAAGCAGTGAGCATGTTAATTCTGCAGTATGATAAAGCTGTTACTTTATCATGGTTATATTCACCAGCTAATGATTCCATAACAACCTAAAACACCAGCTAGGAACACAAATTCCATTGCCTCCACCGCGGCAACAAAAGGAAGAAGGAAACCTATACCCTCCTGAATTACAACATTGTATTCACTACAGGATTAACAGACTAATCAAAGATCTAACCTAACAATTCAGCTTTCCTCCATTAAGACCATTTCGGTCTGAATGAATGTTCACCGAAACGGAGTCAGGATAGTGTTGGTATAATTGTGGGCACATCCTGAACAGATCCAAATTTAATAGGAGAGCTAAATACATCAAAGATAATGAGATGCTTGCCTCAGATACAGAATTCATTTCCGTAGTGTCACCTCCCCCAGCTATAGGAAAGTACATCCCACTCCTGGGGAAGTGTGCCATTTCCAGCACAGCCTGGTCAGCACTCCATCTTAAGAAGGGCATTCACACATATGTTCCGTGCATGCAGCAGAACTGAGTAGGCGCTATCCTGATCTTATACAGTCGTACTGACTGATGTGACATCCATTGTCCAAATGTGCATATCATTCACCAAAGATCAAGTAATCCACTGCAAAAGAGAGGTCCAGCACTAATGATATTTCAGGGGCCAGGCACCCAACTTGCAATAAGATAAAGAACTTCTGCTACTGCAAAGTGTGAAAGTATTCTGAAGTATTTCTGGATGTGTTGTGTGTTCCTGAATTTGGCAGAGAGTGTTGCTGCATATTCAAAAGGGAGGACAAAGGATTTGGTGACCTGTACACAGAGGTTGAAAAAGGTATGGACGGAGCAATGGCAGTACCTCTGGGTCTGCAGTTTGACGCAAAGATGGAGAAAATGCTGCACAGAAGGCAAGCTCTGCATGATGCCCTCTGCCAGCTTGGAGGCAGATTCTTCCATCCTTGGCAATGACAGGGTGCTGCCTGGAAATGTCACATGAAGAGTATTCACTGACCTCAACCATCCGTGTGAAGTTATTAGTCTTCTTGTGGCACTGCTGCCAGGTCCTCGGATCCAAATTCTGGGAGCTGTCTTCCCTAGCCATCTTCATACCCCATTCAGCATTCTGTAGGCATTAGCAGGCAGCCCAGAGGCTGGCTCAGCGAGGCGGTGATTGCAACAATGGGGATGGGGAGTGGGGAAAGTGGTGCAGCATGGACTGATATTCTTGCAAAAACATCCCACTCCTCCTGAGGAGGCCTCCTGGCCTCAAAAATAATTTACGAATGTCTTTCGGTTTCTTCCTTTTCATCACCAAATCCAACTGGGTATATTATGAATGGTGCATGCTTCATCCAGTTACTCCTAGTAACACATATAATGAGGCTATCTAGGTTGTTACAAGGCCAATCACTCTGTACAGCCCTCACCACTGCACCCCACGGACTTAAAGGTGCGGTCTTGAATGGATAAGATGCCTGTTTTAGTCATTAAATACTGGATCTGGCTGGGCCACATAAAGCACAGTCAGGTTCAGCTCTCACCTGCTAAAACTGCTCACTATACCAGGATCAGCCTGGAAGGAAAAGATAACCCCTAGATTATTTTCTCCAGCGTGAACCAAACACTTAATATCCTCTCTGTCTCCTCCACTTCACTTTCAAAAATAGGTGCAAGCTGTTTATGGACTTCTTTGTCAATAAGATTGAGATGCAAACAAAGAGTCAACATGGTTTTGTAAAAGGGAAATCATATTTGACAAATTTGCTAGAGTTCTTTGAGGATATAATAAGCAGAGTTGATAAAGGGGAACTGGTAGATGTAGTATATTTGGATTTCCAGAAGGCATTCGATAAGGTGCCACATAAAAGGCTATTGCACAAGATAGGTGCTCACAGTATTGGGGGTAACATATCAGCATGGATTGAGGATTGGTTAACACACAGAAGACAGAGTCAGGGTTAATGGGTCTTTTTCAGGTTGGAAAGATGTAACTAATGGAGTGCCACAAGTATCAGTCCTAGGGCCTTAATTACTTATTATCTTTATTAATGACTTGGAGGAGGGGGCAGAGTGTAATGTATCCAAATTTGCTGATGATGCAATAATAAGTGGGAGGGTATGTTGTGATGAGGACATAAGGAATCTACAAGGGGATAGGTGGAGTGAGTGGACAAAAACTTGGCAGAGGAGTTTAATGTAGGAAAGTGTGAGGTCATGTATTTTTGGTAGGAAGAATCAAAAGGCAGATTATTATTTAAATGGAGAGAGACTCCAAAATAGTGCAGCACAGAGAAATCTGGGTGTTCTTGTGCATGAAATACAAAATGTTAGCATACAGGTGCAGCAAGTAATTATGAAGGCAAATGGAAATTTTGGCCTGTATTGCTAGGGGGTTGGAGTTTAAAAATAGGGAAGTCTTGTTACAACTGTGTAGGGCGTTGGTAAGCCCACACCTGGAGTACTGCGTACAGTTTTAGACCCCGTATTTAAGAAAGGACATGCTGGCGTTGGAGGCAGTTCAAAAGAAATTTGCTAGGCTGATTCCTGGGATGAAGGGGTTGACTTATCAAGAAAGACTGAACAGGTTAGGCTTTTATTCATGAGGGGTGATCTTATTGAAATGTACAAGATTCTGAGGGGGCTTGACAGGGTAGATGTTGAGAAGATGTTTCCATTAGTGGGGGAATCTCAAACTAGGGGACATAGTTACGGAATAAGGGGACATTCATTTAAAACTGAGATGCGAAGGAATTTCTTCTCCCAGGGGTTAGTGAATGTCTGGAATTCTCTACCCCAGAGAATTCTGGGATTACTAGGTCACTGGAAGTATTTGAAGAGGAGGTAGATAGATTTTTGAAATATCAGGGAGTGGAGGGCTATGAGGAGCTGACACAACGAGGGGTTGAGGCCTGGGGAAGATCAGCCATGATCTTATTGAATGGCAGGGCAGGCTTGAGGGGCCAAATGGCCCCTCATGGATTAGGAAGGTTCGGTTGAAGGAGACTTGTAAATGGTACACACTGCTGCTATTGTGCATCAGTGGTGGACAGTGTGAATGCTGAAGGTGGTGGAAATCAAGTGGGCTGTTTTGTCCTGGATATTGACAAGCTCCTTGAGTGTTGTTGGAGCTGTCATCCAGATAAGCGGAGGGTATTCCATCACACTCCTGATTTGTGCCTTCTTGAAGATGGACTGGCTTTGGAGAGTTAGGAGGTGAGTTACTCAATGCAGATTCCTAGCCTCTGAACTGCTCTTGTAGCCACAGTATTTATATGGTCAGTCCAGTTCAGTTTCTGGTCAATGATAACCCCCAGAATGTTGATAGTGAAGGATTCAGCATAGCAGTGCCACTGAATGTCAAGGGGAGTGGTTAGATTCTCTCTTGTTGGAGATGGGAATTGTCTGATACTTGTGCAGCACAAATGTTACTTGCCACTTTTCAACCCAAAGTCTGAATGTCGTCCAGGTCTTGTTGCACATGGACACAGAGTGCTTCGGCATCTGACGAGTCGCGAATGGTGCTAACATTATGCAATCATTAGTGAACATCCTCACTTCTGACCTTATGATGGAAGGAAGATCACTAATGAAGCAGCTGAAGATGGTTGGGCCTAGGCCATGACCCTGACAAACTCTTGCAGTGATGTCCTGGGACTGAGATGATTTTCCTCCAACAACCACAACCATCATCTTTTGTGCTAAAAACAAAAAAACTGCGGATGCTGGAAATCCAAAACAAAAACAGAATTACCTGGAAAAACTCAGCAGGTCTGGCAACATCGGCGGAGAAGAAAAGAGTTGACGTTTCGAGTCCTCATGACCCTTCGACAGAACTTGAAGTCAAGTTCTGTCGAAGGGTCATGAGGACTCGAAACGTCAACTCTTTTCTTCTCCACCGATGCTGCCAGACCTGCTGAGTTTTTCCAAGTAATTTCATCTTTTGTGCTAATATGGCTCCAACCAGTGGAGAGTTCTCCCCCAATTCTCATTGACTTCTATGGCTCCTGATGCCAGGTTCATTCAAATGCTGCCTTGGTGTCAAGGGCAGTCACTTCACCTCATCTCTGGAGTTCAAAACAGTATCAAAACAGCTATTACCAAACTCACTATTTAGCTGTGACAATGGTAAATAATCTCTCTTCATCCTTCTCAATCTGTGGCAGACTTTGACAAGGTTGACTATACCACCCTCCTCCAACATCTCTGCACTGTAATTCAATAGGATTGCTCTCAACTGTTTCCATTCTTATCTAACAATAGCCAGAGTATCACTTGCAATGGTTTCGCATTCCGCTCCTGCGCCATTACCTCTGGTATCTCCCAGGGATCCATTCATGCCCCTTCCCATGTTTAATTGAAACCACACAGATCTATTCAACAAAATGTGCATATCATTCACCAAGGATCAAGTAATCCACTGCAAAAAAGAGGTTCAACACTAATGATATTTCTGAGGTCCAGCTAAGCTCCATAAAATTAACATCCAAAACCCTGCTGCCCGTTAATTATATATTAATGGTGTTTAATTGTAAATGCTGCCCGTCAGCAACATTATCCAAAAGCAGCATTAACTTTCACATGTACACTGATGGTGCCCAGCTCTATCTCATCACCATCACACTATCCACTCTTCCACTGCTAAATTATCAGGCTGCTTAAATCAACACCCAGTACTGGATGAGCAGAAATTTCCTCCAATTAAATATGTGCAAAACTGAAACCACTGTCATTGGCCCCCGTTCCAAAATCCATTCTCTAGCTACTGATTTCATTCCTCTCACTGAAGACTAAGATTAAACCAGCTGTTTGCAACCTTGGTGTCATATTTGACCGGAGCTAGGCTTCTATCTGCACCTTCACTAAGTGCACCCATTTCCATCTCTGCAACTTCACCTGACTTCATCCCTTGTCTATCTGCTGCTGAAATGCTCAATCATGCCTTTGTGACCTCTAGACCTGACTATTCCAACACCTGGCTGGCCTCCCAACATGCTACACTCCATAAACTTAAGAACATCCAAAGCTCTGCTGCCCCTGTTAATAATATATTAATTGCGTTTAATTGTATGCAAATGGGGTGCATTAACTGGACATTCATAAATAGACACAGACTAAATTGGGTTAGGAGGTGTAATGTGTAACTGTAAATAAATATAAAGATTGGTTTCAGTTCTATCCTTCATCACTTGCTTTCTGAAATAAAGACCACCCATGAATCCTTACTGCAACAAATCCTATCATTTATCATGCCTGTGCTCACTGACCTACATTGGCTCCCTAGTCAATCAAAATTTTGATTGTGGTTTTCAAGCCCTTCCAAGGCCTCACCCTCCCCTATCGCTAATTTTCTCCAGTCCCACAACCCTCATATCTGCGCTCATTTAAATTTGGCCTCTTGAGTATCTTCAACTTTAGTTGTTCGACCACTGATGGCCATACATTCAACTACCTAAGCCCTAAGCTCCAGATGTCCCTTCCGAATCCTCTGTCACACAGCCTTCCTTCCTTTAAGACTCTCCTTAAAAACCGATCTTTTTGACCAAGCTTTTGGTCATCTAACCTAATAATGCATTATGTGGCTCAGTGTCAAATCTTGCTTTATAAAAGGTACCTGTGAAGCACCTTGGGACATTTTCTTATATATACACATAGCACCTTTTAATGTAAGTTGTTGCTGCTGCTATTTACCTTGTTGAAATATAGCCTTAAATTCCACAAATAGCAATCCCATCATTTAAGCCAGCTAGTGTCTACAATTGGTATTTGACAATCAATAGGAGGGCACAATACCTGCATTGGGCCACTTGGTAAGAAATGTCATTTAGAGCAGTTTCATTGGTCATTGTCTAGGTACACAAAGAAACTACTCCAGCAGGGAATCAATGCTGTTAGGAGGGGAGGGGAAAACATAACAATGAAAAAAAAGTAATTTATGACTGAAATATTACAAATTGAAAAGAAGAATCGTCTTATTTATGTAACAAATATCAGTGACAAGTTAGGATGTAATTATGCAAAACTATTGGTGGAAGGCTGATCAATAAACTAAACAGCTAAAAAGTTCTCTCTTTTGGATGCTGGCTGTTCAGGTAGTTATATCAACTGAGAACTGTTGCTTAGATAATCATAGTTTTGAAAGGCATTTAACAAGCCAGCAGTATGGTTCTGTATGTGCCTGGTCAATAAATTGCTTTTGATTTCCTGTGGCTTAAAGCTTAACATTTCAAAATGTGAATACAAATATGCCCAAGGCACTAATTCTAATCAATGTTCAACAACCTCAAATAGGTATAGCTCAGTTAAACTGATTGACGATAAATATGTTGAAGTTAGTAAATGATTCAGTTCCCAGAAGATTTCAATGTACTTCACCTTCAGCTACATAGGCAATTGTCGTTAGTACAGTTATGAATTTGCTAAAGGGAATTAGATAATCTCTTGAAAAGGAGAAATTTTCAGGGCTATGGTGGAGAGCAGGGAAGTAGGACTAATTGGATAGCTTTTCAAAGAGACACAGACATAATGGGCTGACTATCATCTTTCTGTGCTGTATGATTCTACAAGGTCTGCGTTTACTTTGCACCATTTATCTTGTTAACACAGCTTTGCACTGAATGAGAATGGCTTTCTTTTTGCCAAAGAAGGGTGCGCGTGCCTTGTTAATCTTTATTAGGGCTGGCAGACGGCATCTTGTGAACTTTGTGTGGCTCTTCTGTGACTCAAGTTTGACTCAATGTTTTATGAGCTACCCTGGCTATGCACTCATTTCTGATGTTTAAAAGTACAGAATAAGAAAATCTGCAATTTGTCATAACAATATTCTTTCTCTATGTTGAAAAGCAGAAGATTATGGAGGGATATGTTCCAGATTTTAAAATTAATAAGACTCAGGGATATAGAGGATCAGTTAAGCTGAATTGAAATAAAACAAGAACAAGGGGATAGGATTACAAGTTGAAATGTGGTAGATTCTGGCAGGACAACAGCAACGTGCACGAATTAGAGCCTTTAACATAGTAAAACATTCCAAAACACTTCACAGAAGCAACATCAAACAAAATTTGATAAGATGTTATTAGGGCAAGTGTCCAAAGTCCTGATCAAAGTTTAAGCTTTTAAGGAACATCTTAAAAGCAAGGAGAGAGGTAGAGAAACTTAGGGAGGAACTTCCAAAGTTTGGGACCTAGGCAATTAAAGGCACAGCCACCAATGCTCAAGCAATTAAAATCAGCATTACACAAGAGGCAGGAATTGAAGGAGTGCAGAAACCTCAGTGGGTTATAGAACTGGAAGAACTTACGGAGATAGGGAGGGCCAAGGCCACAGAGGGATTTGAAAACCAGGTTAAAAATTTTAAAGTTGAGGTGCTGTTGGACCAGGAGTCAATGTAGGTAATGGCTGAACAGGATTTGATGCAATCAACATATGGACAGCAGGATTTTGGGTAACTCAAGTTTACAGAGACAAACATTAGAAAAGGTGATTACTATAGTTTACCAATGGAAGGTTGTAGGAGCCAGTCGTTCAGTTCTCTTCACGGAAAAATTGAATTAGTAGCTTGAAGAGAAACATAATGTTCCAGATTTTACAGCCAGGGCGCTGGTCATTCATTCCACTCACACATGTCTAGATTTTCTGTGGGCTATTATGCTGGAACTTGCATTAGAGGGCAGCAATCTAAACAGGGAATCTGAGACCTATGTGAACAACTAACAGGATGTCTCCTTTACCCATCAGATTGAAGAAACCTTACTGAGTCATACAGAGTCTAAACCAAAGTGTAAGTTAGAATATTAAATTCAATGTTAAACTGTGTACAGAAAGCGAAAGAGAGAAGAATGACCAAGGTAAAAGAAATGCAAAATATGTTTAAGATTTTATATTTATTAAAAAAAAATTAAAAGCAGAAGTAATGAGAATCCACACTTGTAAAAGTTATTTTTCTGTGCCCAAGAGATGTTTGTTAGTAATTAAGACTTAACAAGCCATTAAAAATTAATTTACACTAATGAATAAGTTTTAACATTTCCTGGTATGTTTAGTGTGTATCTATCATGTAAGTTCTGCAAATTCAAGTACTCCATGTATTTGAATGCCGAATCTCTGGGCGAGATATTGGTATAGAAGAGCTTCTGAGAGAAGTATGGCCACTCGCATGATAAATTCCCAGTTTCTGTGTTTAACTGGGCATGTGAGAATTCAGGAAGTTGCTGTCCGATTTACTCCATATAATTGAGTGCTTATGGCCTCATTGTTAATTCGACCGCAAAATTCAGGCCATTATTGAATGTGACGTAGGACAGAAGGAAAAGAGATTACATGGATCCACAATGTCTTCCAGCCTTGAGATTTTCTACAGTTCTAGACCAGGGAACATATATGATTTGAACTAACTGTAATATATTTACTGCTTAATGCTGGGGATGTCGTACCATATTCAGATACGTCACAACATCCCAATGAAATTAGGGTCCTAAATTCAAGGTTGCATTTCTAAAAACATTTTTTTTTAAATTAAAGCTGAAGATGTGTCAATATTGGTAAAGAGAAAAGACAGATTATGATTTTTCAGGTGTTTATTGTGTGGGTATATACCTAAAATTATAACTTATAAACAACAAAATTAAGTGAGACAAGGAGAGAGAGAGAAAGAATGAAAGAGAAGGAACAGAGGGAATAAAATAGAGGGGCAGGGAAAGAAGCATGATTGAGGGAACGAGAGAGCGCAAAAATAAAAAAGAGTAAATTACGGATGGGGAGGGAATGTGAAAGACATTAAGAGAAGGGATATGAGAGATAAATAACATAGGAAATAAGAGAATGGAGAACATGCAATCCAGATTTCACATAGATTGATGAAAACAAGGCGTGTCAAAAGAAACTCTGATGGTTTTGTGTTTCAAAATTTATTTTGTATATTTGTAGCTACATTAGGAATATTCATGAGATTCCTAGCCCATTATGTTTAAGATTTGTGGATTTTAATCAGCATACAATTTCTCTCTCTTGCTTTTACCAACTTGACCATTTCTAATTTATTACAATTTAAAACAAAACACAAACAGCTAATAACTATTTAGAGCAATCCCCACTTTAGCCCAAACTTCACTAACTGCCTACCCCTCCTTTTAAAACATCTGATTTATTTTCTAGTGTTAAATGGGAAGTCCTAATTTTCTAAATAAGTTCTCAATTTGGCTGCACCTAATTTAAATATTCTTTCTTTGAAAGGAAATCCTAATTTATATTCTATAATTTATTATTCTAGCTTTGTGCGGAAAAAGAATTGGAGTCAGATCGCCAGTGTCACTTGACACGGCCAGCACTATATAACTGTGCTAGATTTTATTTTTGTTACAATTTTGTCTGATATTAAGCTGTATAAAAATTGTGGAAGTTCTTTCAAATCTTTTTATGCACTATTCCTTCTCAACTATACAAAACAAATATATACCCTATACTATCCAGCAGATATCTTAACTAACATTGAGGTTTAATTGATGTAAATGCAGACATGGCCTAGGACTTCAAATCCTGATTGCAGTTATCAGGAAACACATCTGCTACTTTTGCAAACAACGAAGCAAGGAGTTTCATTTTTAGTAGTCACCTGAATTCTGCACATTGAGTCAAATCACGCTTCTTCATATATTAATGTGCAACATATACACGCACCATGTATTTGTGTATGGACAATAAAATGAATTCACTAACAGACAAAATAGCTGTCATATTCAAAAATAGAAACAAAAGACATGTCTTGCTTGCTTCTCTGCAGAACAGTCATCAGTTTTTGGCATGCTGTAAAAGAATCATCCTTTGCAGTTTCAGACTAATCTACTCAAGAGAAACACCAACAAACACATGCCTTCAATGCAAACCCCATTTCTAACATAATGCTTCAAAAGACAAACAACTTTTTAAAAGTGGCAACAGAGTTACATTGGTGCTGCAGCTCTCAATTAACATAGCTATTTGTGTATCTGGGGAGCCCAATAAATCCTGCATGAAACTGTAAATTAAACATCAGTTTATTTTATCATCAAGTGCAAACACCTTGTAATTATGAATTATGCAAGTCTGAATTAGCTGTCTGATAACAAAAGGAAACAGCTGTAAGTAATCCACAAGAACACACTTTCAGGCTACTCTCTCTGCTAGCTACACTACAGAATTAAGGAAAATACTGTTATTTAATAAATGCAGTCCTGTAAAGCAGTGACGATGTCAAAAAAAGATAAAGCTGTCTATCACATGGAGTATGATAGCACATCGCTCACAATGGACTAATAATTCAGAAACAAGGGTTACTGATCTGGAGACATGAATTCAAATCCCACTATGGCAGCTGCAGTTTAACTAATTAAATAAATCTGCAATGAGATGCAGTATCAATAATGGTGTCCATGAAACTGCCAGAATTTTGTAAAAAAGACCAAAAATGCTGGAAAAACTCAGTCATATGGACTTGAAACATTAACTCTGCTACTCTCTCTCTCTCTCCACAGATGCTGCCAGACCTGCTGAGCTTTTCCAGCATTTTCTGTTTTTATTTCAGATTTCCAGCATCTGCAGTATTTTGATTTTGTAAAGATAGGTGTGGCCTATGTGTGAATCCAGAACTGCAGCAATGTGGTTAACTGCCCTCTGAAATGGCCTGGCAAGCCACTCAGTTGTATCCAAGAGGGGGCTCACCACCACCTTCTCAAGGGCAATAAGGGATGGGCAATAAATGTTGGCCTTGCCAGCAACTCCCACATCACATGAATGAATATAAAATAAACATGATCTCTGTATCAGTATTCAAAGCACACTGTAGAATTACACGGGTTTATAGCCAAAGCTAAAAGTGTGTTTTAATTCTTTGTTTCAAACATTAATGAAAAAAATCTATATTAGAAGGAACTTGGAAGGCACATTAATGTGATACATTAAATATTGTATTGTTCACAGGTAAAAAAAGTAAAACATCAAACTGCTGAACATGAAGTTTCCAAGACCTGGTTCCATGTTCTAAATTCTATGGCCTGGATTTAGTGGTGGCAATGGCAATGAAATGGTCAGCATTCACCATATTTACTCCACTGAAAATGATGGGAGCCATACATGCGCAAAATAATGTGAAAATCCATAAGTTGCTGTCAGTGATTCTACGCTCCTCCAGAGAATGCATATTGAAGTTCCCACAGAAAACAATCCCAAAACAATCAAATTGATGAACATTTCACTATTATACATGTGGTCTCACTGTAAAAATCCTTGAAACTGTTACATGGTGTTGAATGAGTTGTAGCTGAGTTTTTGCAGCATCTAATGTCAAAATTACTGTTACACACACACATTGCACCCGAAAAGCCATTATATTTATTGAACTTCAATTTTTTCCATTATAAAAAAATTCCACCTATTTATAAATGTTTTTAAAATGTGTTTATAACATTTTAGCTTATATCTTAACCAGTCAATCATTTATTTTGCTATGTGAAAATTTAAATTAAAAGTGAAGGGATGCAGTGTATTTAACTTCCTAATTTTCTGCCTGTGAGAATACCTCAATGTTATCGGCTACTTACTAACATCACTGCTGCTGGAGACCAAGAGATCCCCTTGGTTTGACACCAGATTTAAACTGCTGTCGAGAAAGTGGAAGTCTATGCCACACAGTGCGCTAGATCTTTGTGGGCAATGTTCCCCGTAAGCTGTGCAGCCATGTAGCAAGCCGAAAGCTCCATGCAGGCTACGCACAAGTCAGCCTCTAAGGTACCATATGCGCACTGCCACATGAAAAAAATTTAAGGGGGGCATTCACATAAATAAATCACCCACGCATTCCAAAAAAAAATTAAATGAAACGTTGATTGTGGATTGCTTTCTTTGGAGCCAGCAGCAAGTGCAGTTACTTCACTGCTGTAAGCAAAATCCAGTCCTCACTCAATGCTACACCAAATACACACATAGTAAAGTTCAAACAGAAGTCATGGGATCCTTGCCTTATGAGAAAGTGTACCATTTTGAATATTTTAACAAGGATAACACTAAAAGCTGCAGTATTGACATATGGCAGAACCTATAAGGAAGAATCCTTCAAAAGCAACTCCACCTGAATTAATTATGGAGACAAATGAAATGCCACTTCTTTTATACCAAAACCCCAAATTTGAGTGTATTACACAAATTCAATACATTTATTTTGATGTCAGTTGTTTCTTGGCTGATCATTAATATTTCTACACCGCAGAACAGTCAAATAACCAGAAATATCATGCTCCCCATGGTGTTTATAATCTGTATATCAGTGGCACACCTATTCAATATGCATGATTAATTAAATACTATTATGACGACAGGACAGTTCGACATCAATCAAACCATTCATGATATGGTACTTAGTCACGATGAATCACTTTTACTGAACAGATAGACAGTACTACATCTAAATATGCTAAAGGTCTTCTATATTGTGAAGGAATCTGTTATTTCAAAGCTTGTATTTTCTGAGACAGACCCTAACTGAAAATGGAAATTGAAAAGTGAAACCGAGAAAGGAACTGAGCCTTCCAGTTCTTAATGAAACGAAGACTGAAACCAAGATTGGAAACCAAAACTCCTGGGAGACCTAAACTGGTTGAAATCACATGAAAGGGCACAAAGCCATCACAATTCAGACGATGATCCCAGTGGTGCATTACAGGCAGGCTGAAGACAATGGAGGCTAGATCTAGAAACTGAGAGTAGGCAAATATACAGTTGTTGCAGCTATTTCTGTTACCTAAAGATAAGATTGGTGGATCTACACCATTCAGACCATCGTAAACAGAGTTGAGGTTCTGCAAACGTGTGCCATTCTTGGTGAAGACCATGCCTGTGGAACTTGGGTTGGCTGTGCATTGCTGTCAGCTGGGGACCAGGTTAAATCCTAGAAGAGGAGCTTCTATGTGAGAAAGCCAGAACTTTAAAAGGACTTTTTGTGACTGGGATTGATGACATATGTTGAAGGGACTGTCAAGCCAATTCATAAGATCTGTCTTAGTTGAATCTGCCATTTAGTGTCATTTATAATCGACCACAATTTGCCTATTAATTCATGTTTAACTTATGTTAATTCTGCGTTTTAGAGTTTAGGCGGTTACCCAAGATAAGTATTTAGTGTTTGTCATTTGTTTGACTCATATTAAAAGTTTTGTTTTAAACAGTGGATTCTTGTGGCTTCATTCCTTCAGTAAATAACTGGGATTTCAGACATTTGTAAAAAAAAGTTACTGGTCTCAAACAAAATCAAAAATATACACACCAATAAAGCAAGCTGACTATATATATGGCAATTGCTAACCTGGCTTTTATTTCTAGTATGTTATGAATGGAACAGCAATATCAAAATAGTAGCATTGTTAAGCACTGGGGAACAAGTCAAAATGAGAAAAAGAATATTTAATAAAAAGCCTAATTCTGTTTGCCTCAATTCCAAGAACTTTTTTAATAATTTCAGAAATTCTTGAATTTCTGGGTTGCATCATCTTTTTATTTCATGCTTTTCAACCTTGGTGATACTCTGCATTATTGGGCTGAGCTCTTCATCTATGTTTAAAAACGATAGGAAATCTTCTAAAAGAATAAATTTAATTTTAACTCTATCTTTCAATCACTACAAGTTGGGTAAAATGTAACGTCCAAGTATGTTTTCTAATACTGTTTTATGCAAATTATTTATGGATGACAAAATGTAGTGCTGAGATATTTGACTGCTCTAGTCGACCATAGAAAGTAACTGAACTGTGGGCAGCTGGCACAGTTCTACTGAGACATGTCAAGTAGCAACACTCTTAAGGCTCAAAAGCAGGAGTGTGCGATATGCAGCTTCTGACACCATTTACCAGAAACATGGATTTTTCTTGTTTTCCTTTCCCAGAGCTAAACTAATGCTTTTCTGTGAGCACTGTGTCCACAGTAGCCAAAAATAGTGTTGGTATAACCTCCTATGGCTTTTCTGAAGTTCAAAGTAGTCTGCCTGTTAATAAATTTTTTGTCCACTTTATATTCAATGTAAAATAAAGAAAACTTCACAAACAAATGTATTTTAATCTATTTCATGATTCATGCTAAATTTGTTGAAATCTTAATTTCAAATGATTCACAGCAATTGATTACATATTTTTTCCTGATTCATTTCTGGATGTCACAAGTTAATATTAGTGTGTGAATATGATTGCACATCAAGGACATAAGGTGCACTGAAATCTGCAGTTAGCACAAAACTGATCAGAATTGAATCAACGCTCTCACCCTACCTCTTCTAGATCAGAACATCATGTCTTTATAAAAAGGAAACAAATGCAAGATTTCAGATTAATTATGGATCATCTTTCATTCAAAGTTTTACATCATTATCTCAATACTTTAGATTACATCTTTATAAACATGCACAGGTTTCATTTGTTCATAAAACTAATTATGCTTATTTTAAACTGCATAAATTCATATGATAAATTAAGTTTATAAAAGTTTAGAACGATGCCCTTCCATTTCTGTAATCTTGCCTAGCCTCGAGATATTTGTGCTCATCTAACTCTTGCCTCTTGAGTATTCCTAATTTTAAATCACTCTACTACTGGTGGCTGTGCCTTTAGCTGCCTAGGCCCCAAGTTTTGGAATTTCCCCTACACCTCAGCACCTCTCTACCTCACTGTCCTCCTTTAAGGCACTCATTAATACCTATCTCTTTGACTAAGTTTATCAGCTTACCTAATGTCTCCTTTGTTACAAAGTTTAAGTTTATTATGTTTTGAGACTGTTTTTTAAACATAAAATGGAGTATTAAAGTGCTCATGTGATCTGCTCCAAATCCTGCTTAACAACAAGCCTGGGTGGCTAGGTTGTTTTGAGGACAGCAAGGCCAAGATTGATTTACTGGGAAGAATGTTCACAACTGTGGACAAAGGCAGGGGCATCTGTGATTATTCTGGGTAAACTGTTCATCTCCAAGTCTCATTGGGAGGTATGAGGAATGTCAGGTTTTATAGACAGTTATACTTTAAATTGTCCATTTAATTTCAAGATAGGACGGAGTTCGGGATCTAAAGGATAGCTAATTAGCATTTCTACCTGGATACGAGGCCTATGTGATTCATGTTGCCACGGAGATACTTTGTGAGCAGACGAGTGCATAGCAAGCCATTGTATTATCAGCTAACAGTGTTTTTTTCCCTTAAGATATCCCTGAACCTTACAGATGGGTCGATCTGCAGAAATCTAAGTGGGAGGGAGAGAGAAAGTAGGCAATTTTATGAGTAAAAGTATGTTTTTTGCTAAAAAGTGAACAGAGAAAACTATATTCTACCAAAAGTACGTGATAAATAGTTCAACTTTTATACAATTCTATTGTATATCATTCTGGACTCCTAAATTTGGCAGTTTTTATTGCTGGTGCATTGGAAGTTTCTCTTAGCATTTAATGGAGGAAATATCTTGCAGATGAACGTGGAATCTCAGAAGAGCTAAGGATTGTACTGAATATCCATTTTTTTTTCTACTTTGCATTCTCAGAAGAGCTGTGATAGGTAAAAGGAACAAAAATAATTGAAAGCAAATTCCTGCAGCTAAACGTTGGTAAGACCAAAGTAAACCTCGTACAAAGTCTATACTCTCAACATCAACTGCAATGTCATCCTCCTCCTGGTCACAGTCTCTCGTTGAACCAGACAGTAACCTCAGCTTCCTATTCAACTCCAAGCTGAGCTTCCAACCCTTTTATTACAAAGACCAATAAGACACACTCACAGCAGTTTGTATGTTGTGGAAACCCTTATCCACTTCTTTGTCACTATTCTAATGCTCTCATGGTTTGCCTTCCATCCTCCAACCTCTGTAAACTTCAGTTTATCCAAAATTCTGTTGACTATAATTTATCCCACACCAAGTCTCTAACAAAAATGCAATGGTTCCCAATCCATTGATCTCTCAAATTTAAAATTCTCATTCTGATGTTTAAATTCCTTCACAGCTTTTCCCATCTCTTTAAGCTGCTCTAATTCACCACTCCAAACCCTCTTCCTCTGATTCTAGCCTCTTTTACACCTCCATAAACTCTACCCCATCATTGATGCCTATGTCTTCAACTCTCTAGGATCCCACTCTGGAATCTTCGCCCTAAACCTCACCATGTTCTCTATTTCTTTCATAAAATCCCCTTAAAAACCACTTCCTTAATCATACTTTAGATCACCCCTCCCAATATTTCCTTCAATGGTTCAGCACTTTGTTTTTATGCTTCTGTGAAGCACCTCAGGACATTTTTTTCCAATGCATTGAAGGTGTTATATAATGCAAGCAGTTTCTACTACTGTTGAGCTAAAACTTTGTTAAATGCATTTAAATGGAAGGTGAAAAATGCAAAGCAATGAATTATCATTGGAATAATGTGCGCATGTCCTTAAGTTTACGTATTACAATCAAACCTCAACAAGTCCTTTAATTTCCAAGAAAGCACTGTAACATGTGTAATTGTTACAATTAAATGTGTTTCAGGTCACTTGATTAGAAGTAAGTTTTTGTCCTGTCTTCAGCAAATGTTGTATGGAAGTGACCAGTGATTCAGGTATGATGTTGGGCAACCTGATCTGTTTCAATTGCAGGATTCAGTTTCTGAATGGATACTGAGGAGAAAAGATCCAGAGAATTTTAAGCAGGACGAGAAAATAAAAGGAGAATGAGATGCGAAGGAAGAACATGAATAAAGACAACAAGAAACAGAATAAATATAATGTGGATGCAACACATACCAAGATGTGTTGTATTTAAATATAGTACAGTTAAGTCAAAGAATAATTTGAGTATATATACTGTGCATATTTTTATAAGACAACCGACAGTTATTGCCAAGAAATAATTTAGCCAATGAGTTCAGGCATCATTGTTAAATTTCACTGAAAATTAAGCAGATTATGACACTCAAATGAACTCCAAAATGAGTTGAAAACAAAAACAGAATTACCTGGAAAAACTCAGCAGGTCTGGCAGCATCGGCGGAGAAGAAAAGAGTTGATGTTTCGAGTCCTCATGACCCTTCAACAGAACAGATCTTTTCTGTTGAAGGGTCATGAGGACTTGAAACGTCAACTCTTCTCTTCTCCGCCGATGCTGCCAGACCTGCTGAGTTTTTCCAGGTAATTCTGTTTTTGTTATGAATTTCCAGCATCCGCAGTTTTTTGTTTTTATCCAAAATGAGTTGGCTGCTTCAATGTCACTTGCTGGGGTTTCTTATTTTCTAGAACATCTAGTCTAGACTTTTCTCTCAATGAGGTATAATGAATGTTAATTTTCTGGCATAACCCATCTACTATAATAAACAAATGCATATTCAGAGGTATTTTTACAATGTTTAGACCAACTTTCATGGAATCCTGTTAAAAAAATTAAAATATATTTACCCCAGTAAAGGAGAGGACTTTTAAAAAAAAATTCATTCAGGGACGTGGGCATTGTTGGCAAGGCCAGCATTTATTTCCTATCCCTACACAACTGAGTGGTTTGCTAGCCATTTCAGGGGGCATATGAGACCCAACAAAATAGCTGAGAGTCTGGACTCACATTTGGTCCAGATTGGGTAAGGACAGCAGATTTCTTCTTCAAAGGACATTATGATGTAAACCATTTTAAAAAAATAAATGACAATCTAGTAATTTCATGGTCACCATTACTGGTACTCAATGTTCCCTCTAAACTGTTCTTGTGAGCAGCCAGTCAATTTTTTCAACGTGGTCCTTTATTTTTTTGCATGTGGTATTTAACAAAGGAAGGTAGCTTTTTATTCCAGACTTTATTTAAAAAACTGAAATTAAATTCTCCGGCTCTCATTTCTTTATACATTTACGGGATGTGGGTGTCACTGGCTGGGCCAGCATTTTTTGCCCATCCCCAATTGCTCGAGAAGGTGGTGGTGAGCTGCCTTCTTGAACTGTTGCAGTCCCTGTGGTGTAGGTACACCCTGTGCATGGAGGGATTTGATCTCATCTCCAGGTCATTAATCCAGGTCTCTAGATTATTTGGATTTCGAGCATCCGCAGTTTTTTGTTTTTATCTCTAGATTATTTGTCCAGTAATATAACCACTATGTTACGGTACCCATACCAGCTCTGCCAAAGGGAAGAGAATCTTATTTTTAAACTTGCTGATACTAGAAAGCTGAGATTAAGCTCCAGTTGGCCCTCTCTCCAGTATCACTTTAAAACTGGAACAATGGAACAAGGATGAGCAATTGCATGGACCTGCCTTGAATTATCTTATTCCACCTCCTTGGTAGTAAATGTTACTGCCAGTATTAGTACCTAGAGAAGATATTGTCTGTATACATACTGTCCAATGCATGATCAAAGCTGTGATATATTAACTTTCACTCATTTTAGGCCCTAATCACCATTATTGTAGATGATAATTGTCAGATGCATAAAAGATAGTCACAGTGCATATTAAGACATTTGTGATGTTGTCATTATAGTCCATCAATAAGTAACCAGCAATTGATAAAAAAAAAAGCAGAAGTAAATTCTACATCCAAGAAATCTTATAAAATGAAACCTTATTGCTGGGTGCTCCAACAGCTTAATTCACCAAGGGCATAAATTATGTTTCTGCACTATTAGTAATTCTACGGGTCATGTAGAATTAAACCTGAATTTCTGCATCTTGCATCATTCAATTCAAACTGCTTCGTACTTATACAACAAACGTATTTAATTGTTGATTAACAACCTCCAAAGAACAATAGTTTTCACCACTCATTACCAATCATTAATAAATTTAAAATTTGTAGATCAAGACAAAAAATTCTGACACCGTTTGGGGTGAAAAGTGAATAAAGGGGCGAGGGGTGGTGTAGTGTTATGCTAAATTATTTTCTTCCTCGAATTTCTCTCCAAGCAAAAGGTGACATTCCCAGCAACAATGCTTTATCACTGCATTGCTATCAGCTGCTATTGTTGGGTGTTTCTAGTTCTCCTTTCACCCCCTCCCAAATTCAATTCAAGCTTCCTCTGCTGTTTTGAAATCAGATACAGACTTACAGTATGGATAAGGGAGAAGTCATTTTATTTATTAAATTGAAAATGGGATGGAGCTGTTATTTAACTACAATGGCACTGGAGGAATTGAGTAACAGTAGATAAACATATCGGGTGCAAATGAGAAAGAAGAAAATATATTTGTGAACACCAGAATACAAGCTGAAATGAACACAGATGTTTGATGGATAGAAGTTCTATAATATTGACCTTTATCTTTTACGATAGGTGTGGATTTTCCCTTTATTGGAAGGAATTGGGGTGGTATTATATTAGGTTATCCACTTATAAGTTATGTATATAAATGATTTCTCTGTTCTTCCTAGCAGTGTTATAACTCTTTGGCAACACACTGCAATTTGTGAAGCCTAATAAGTGATGGTTATATTTCGGACATAATTGCTAGAGTGTAAGACATACATTTAATCTCTCCACCAAAACAGACCAAGATTCCTTTGATCTTTAAATTATGTTCCATTGTAACTTAGTTTGATGTTTTGACAAAATAGTTAAAGGCTTGTTTTGCAGATCTACAACAATCTAATTTACAAGAGATTTACACAAATGTCAAGTGTATCAATATTACTTTTTTACCCAAACAATAAATTGGCACATTATTTATTCAGAGCTTGGGATTTACAGTGACTTTACCAATTTATTGTTCAAGCCTTTTAGATTAGTGAAGTTTTACACTAAATTACCTTCCTGCAAAATAATTCATCATATGGTACAAGATGTGGCTTACCCAAGTAACATCTAAAATAACTGCTTACAATTTCTTTGCGTATTAAGTGTGGAACACTGAAATTCACCCAGCAAGAGTAAAGCTTTTTCAGTTCTGCACTTTTCGAGATAAGGGTCTAAGCCAAATTGCAAAGAACAGGCATAATATTTCCTAAAGCAAATCAGACAAGTCCAGATGACAACTGTGCCAGTAGGGACATTAAATACTGTATGCAGTACAAGTAGGTCGTTATCCCAGGGTAGGATGAAATGATCTGTAGTAACAACTACGGTATGCAGTCTATAATTACACGGTGACAAGCTAGTGCAGGTCCATAAACTATGAAGTGTTCTAATTGTATTAACATATTCTTTAATCTATATATTGCGGCTGAAAGTAATATATTTGAGTTCGATACAGCTATTACCAGTGTTGAATTTGAAATGTTGCGTTGTAAGTAATGACCATTGTGAGCGCCACTTGGCGGTGACAGTGATCAATACATGAGAATGATGACGCCCCATGTTCCACATCAGAGTGCAGGTATGATTATTTGTCTATTGCGATAGAGTTCCTAAAAATGAGCAGATAGAGCCACGGTCGATTTGCGACGTGGGTTATTTAATGGCATTGTTTTACTCGACATGCCAGTATGTGCTGCTGGGCAATGATAAAATGTGCGCATCTCTGAGAACAAAGGGCAATTCACAGATCTTGTCATAACGATGCGTTTGAAATCAAGTTTTTGCATTAGCTGGGCAGAGTTTAGCTTGATTACAATTTCTGAAACCGAGCCATAAAGCCAAAAGCAACCACAAAGTTGGCTTAGCTTCCCCGCCATCATTAAGAAGTCACCTTGAACTGCTAATTATTGGTTCTATTTAAAGGGCGCAAGTGCAATAAAGTGCTTCTCTGCAGACTGGCTCCTCTGGGCGCCCTGTAACTGGATGAGGACTGTTACCGCAGTGAGAAGCAAAATAAGCACTCAGATCGATCAGTTTCCAGCATCTCCGACGACAGATCTAAGGCATCAGCAATGTCAAAAACTGCTTGCATTTTTAACACGAGGTTAAAAGCTGTTGCAGAAGATCGGTGCCCCTTGTGACTAGAAAGGTTGCTAATGCTTTGAGACAGGGATTTTTCATCCTCCTAGGCTGACTTACCTTTTGCTGCCTCCTCGCCATGTCTGTGGGCTGTTTGGCATTGAATGGGTAGGCGATGCATCTCATCACAAAAACGTACAACTGAAGCTTTCTCTTTCTCTCTTCCTCTTCCTTCTGCAGCCTCTCGAGCTCCTCTTTCTCTTTCTCACTCACCACCGATGGGCTGGGGCTGGACGGTCGAATGCTGCTGCTCCGGCTGCTGGGTTGCAAACCCCCGCTGCTCTCGCTGGTCCTGCTCGGGGACAACCGGCTGCCCGGGGCCGGAGCCTGCACCTCCTTGCTCTCCTCCTCTACTATCTCCTCCGATTCCTCCTCACTAGACGATGGGTCCAACATCGTGGTGCGTTACCTGCACACTCTCTCACTCACACACTCAAACACAGAATAGAGCAGAGGAACAGCAACTGCAGACACCGTGTGCGAGTAAATACAGGCAAGAGAGGAAGCGAGCTCTCCTGTGCTTTGCACGGATTGTCAGCAGGCAGGAAGCCGATTGCTTACGTTTTTGTGATTTAACTCTCCTCTCACCGACAGAAGGTATTAGGGATGTGCAAAGCTCAGGATCGAGGCTTTATTCATCCACAATCCCTTTCTGCCTGCCGGATTCTGTCAATAAAATGTGATCGATAGCCACCACTTCCTGCTACAGGTCTGCAACGCAGCTAAAAGCGAAAAAAAATAATTAGGTCAGTCACAGAAGAGAACATGTATTAACTGCAAAGATGATTCGCTTAAAGATCTGATTCGACTCACAATATGTAACAACATTTCACATGCACTGTACCCGAGGAGGGATATATCTCATGTCAAAGTATTGAACTGGAACAGTAAAATAAATAGTTTCATTGGAAATTGGTGTAATTGAAATTCAATCCCCACTTTATTTAAACTGTTAATTTATAAATATGATACAGTTCACAAAGAAAAAGGAAATAAACAAAAATAATTTCCTGACTGTTGGGATAATTCATTTTGTTTAAAAAGGATCTGTAATTTTGTAAACAGAGGGTGAAAGTAGATTGTGTGAATTCAGTCATTCTCGGAAACAAAATACCCACATCAAGAAGTTAAGTTTGGAGCATTCCGTAACCATATGACACAATATAACACTATATAGTACACAAATACACAGCACTTGTTAGGATTCATATGAATATGTGCACACAGGCGGATTTTCTACTGGAATCTTCATTCCAATCACGGGGCATCGCTTCCCGAACATCCTTTCATATGATTTAAATTCCGCAGGTTTTCTACGTGCTTAGAGACACAATTGTTAAATGTTTCACATAAAACAACCCAACATTTGAGTGGATTACTTTCACTCTAAAAGTAGTTCTCACCGGAATTCTACCCTCTACTCCCCCTGCTGCAAAGTAATAATAAGACAGGCAGTGCAAATAATTTTACAGACCCATTCATAAAATGTAAAAGCAATTTTCGTAGCGCATTAAGATATTAAGAAATTTGTGTTTCAACATAGTATTCTTAGTTTTGAATACTTTGGACTTGCTTTTCTGCATAATTTTCAGGTTATATCCTGGCAGGAGGATGGAGCAGGGAGTTATGCCAGATCACTATTGGTGTTTGCCCTTGCCCAATTTTCCACCAGCATCCTGGCCCATGATGGAAGTGCTCACTCTAAAATGTTCAGCTATCATTAAATGAGGCGAAGATATCATCAGGAAGTTATGACCCGGATTTGCAGTCAGCGATGAAGTGACGATGCTCACTGCTGATCTCCAAGACAGCTGCCCGCAAAGATCTAGCAAGCTCTGTGGTATGGATTGCACCTTTCATTTTGTCACCAGCTATATAAGATGGCTGGCATCCAGCCAGCCACCACCATGTCTGGTGCCCAACAAGATGTCTCAGCTCCTGACCTCATTACAGCCTTGGTTCAAAAATGGACAAAAGTGCTGAACCCCTGAGGTGACTGACTGCCCTTGACATCAAGGCAGCATTTGACCGAGTGTGGCATCAAGGAGCTCTCGCAAAACTGGAGTCAATGGGAATCAGTGGGAAAATGCTCTGCTGTTTGGAGTCATACTAGCACAAAGGAAGATGATTGTGGTTGTTGTAGGTCAATCATCTCAGCTTCAGAACATCACTGCAAGAGCTCCTCAGGGTAGTGCCCTCAGCCCAACCATCTTCAGCTGCTTCATCAATGACCTTCCTTCCACCATAAGGTCAGAAGTGGGAAGGTTCACCGATGATTGCACAATGCTCAACACCATTCGCAACTCCTGAGATACTGAAGCAGTCCATGTCCAAATGCAGCAAGACCTGCAAAATATCCAGGCTTGTGCTGACAAGTGGCAATTAACATTTGTGCCACACAAGTGCCAGACAATGACATCTCCAACAAGAGAGAATCTAACCATCACCCTTTGACATTCAATGGCATTGCCATCGCTGAAACCCCACCATCAACATCCTGGGGTTACCATTGACCAGAGACTGAACTGGACTAGAAACATAAATACTGTGGCTGGTCAGAGACTAGGAATCCTGTGGCGAGTAACTCATCTCCTGACTCCCCAAAGCCTGTCCACCATTTACAAGGCACATGTCAAGAGTGTGATGGAATACTCTCCACTTGCCTGGATGACTGCAGCTCCAACAACACTCAAGAAGCTTGACAAAGCAGCCCGTTTGATTGGCACCCCATCCGCCACCTTAAACCTTCATTCCCATCACCACTGATGAACAGTAGCAGCAGTGCGTACCATCTACAAAATGCACTGTAGAAACCCACCAAGACTCCTTAGGCAGGCACTTGGGTTCCAAACCCACGACCCCTACCATCTAGAAGGACAAGGGCAGCAGATAGATGAGAACACCACCACCTGGAAGTTCCCCTCCAAGTCACTTACCATCCTGACTTGGAAATATATCGCCATTCCTTCACTGTCGCTGGGTCAAAATCCTGAAATTCCCTCCCTAATAGCACTGTGTGTGTGTACCCACACCACAGGGACTGCAGCAGTTCAAGAAGGCAGCTCACCACCACCTTCTTAAGGGCAATAAATGCTGGCCCAGCCAGCGATGCCTACATCCTGTAAATGAATTTTTAAAAATCTAAATCCAGAAGATTCTGTCAGTTATACTGAGTAAGAACAACAACAACTTATATTAAAAAGCACCTCTACGGTCATAAAATGTCCCAAAGCAGTTCACAAGAGTGTTATAAAGCAAACTTTTATGCTGAGCTAGATAAAGACACATAGATAGATGTCTACAAGCATGGTCAAAGAAGTAGATTTTCAGGAGTGTTTTTGTTATTCTTTCATGAGATATGGGTGTTGCTGAATAGGCCAACATTTATTGACCATCCCTAACTGCCCTCGAGAAGGTGATAGTGAGCTGCCTTCTTGAACCGCGACAGTCCATGTGGTATAGATACACCCACAGGGCTGTTAACCAAGGAAAGAAAGGTAGAGAGGTGCAAGAAAGAATTAAGTTAAGAGATTAGGGCCTAGGAAGCTAATGGCACAGTCATCAATGGTGCAGCAATTAAAATCAAGGATGGAATCGTCCCAGATTTGCACTAAGTGCAGGAGCGGGCAGGGAAAATGATGTCTTACCTGCCGGCCGCAATAGCGGCTTCTTACGCTGTATCATCCCATTAATTATGCATTCCTGGGAAACACGCCATTTTGATGGCGGGCAGGCTCTCATTCGCCTGCCATGCCATCATTTCACCTCTTCATCATGCTGTGCACCATATTTAAAGTGCGGCCGCATGCACACCTCTCAGTGCTTCCAGCCCAGGACTGCTGCACGGAAGATGTGGCCCCGAATGGCAAAAAGATTGTGGCCCCAAGGTTTAATGACGCGAACCTCGAGCGCCTTTTGGATGCCATAGAGGCTCGCCGTGATGTCCTCAACCCCGCTTTTACCGTAGGAGGGGAAGCAACATCACCAATCCGGCTTGGGAGACGGTGGTCAGTGCCAATGCCCTGCAAAAGAGGACAGCCACCCAATGCCACAAAAGGATGAATGACCTCCTCTGTTCCTCCAGGATAAATCACTCTTCTCATCACTCTCAGTTCACACTCACAGACCCATCACATATCCACAGGGCCCTCACTCACTGCCAGTTCAAGGGGCATCACCATTCACTCTCTCACACACTGTCCTCATCCTGTCCATGGGACCACTGAACTTATCATCTGGCCTGGCAGACGTCCTGCTCACACTTTCTCCATCTCTATTCGTGCAGGACAAGCTGGCGTACAACAATAGGAAGAGGTCGCAGTCCGTTGGCGGAATACCTGAAATCAAGCTCCTCAAGGAATTTGAAAACAGAGCCATCCAGCTGGCTGGTGAGGATCTGGACCGGTCCTGTGTTAACAGTGAGGTCAGCGGTGCTCGACCAACTGAGGATCCAGCAGTGGAACATCAATTAGACAACTATGCTGTGAGTGATGTGTCCTGTTTCATAGGCCACTGCCATGTACTGATTATCTCCCCTTGCTTTCGCAGGCAAACCTGGGAAACAGCCAACAGAGTCCACAACACAGGGCCTCTAAGCATGCCCTGAAGAAACTTCTGACACAGTGCTCACCCACATTCTCCACCAGCATAGAGGCTTGCACCTCAGTGGGACCTAGCTTTACAGCAGCCTTGGGATCACAATCTGGTGAGCACAACGCACTATCTGATCCACAGCAGGAGGCAGCAGGGATTTCCCAGGTCCCCAGCACTTGGAGGACTGCTGGAGGCCAGAAAGTTGCTGAGTCTGAGTCAGGTGACAAACCTCCGGACTTGGTCATGTCTCAGTTGCTGGAGCTGCAAAGGCAAGCTCGGGAACATCAGGAAGGGATGTCCACTGCCCTCCTCAGATTGTAAGGCACAATGGAGGAGTCCATACGCCTTCAGGCTGAGGTGATAGCGCTGGCAATGCAACGCACCGAGGTCAACACTGGTAGCATGGTGGTCACCATGGAGACCTTGGTCCAGGACGTCACCCCTGCACTGCTGCTCAGGCTGAACTCCATCACTGATGCCATAGTTGGCCTCCAACAGTGTGTACACGAGAGGGTTGTGGGAGAGCGCAATCTCACTCCAGCTACCCCCTCTCCTCAAGGAGTCAGCCAGGGGATCTCCGGCACCCATAAGGAGGAGGATCAGCAGGTGCATTCTCCAGAGCCATCCACCCAGGTGACTCTGGGAGTGTCCAGCCCATCTGAATCCCCTATTCCTGTGACATCAGCAGCTCCAGCTCCACAGCTCAAGGAGGGTGCCACTGCCACATTGCAGGACCGCAAAAGCAGGCCGGGGCCCTCCAGGTCCCAGCCCTCCAGAGGACACCCATCAAGGTCATCACAGACAGGGTGCAGCAGTTAGCAGGCTCCTCCTCTGCTGTGGATGTCCGGAGAGCACCAAGACATAGAGACAGGGTTAAGAAGGTTAAGAAGATGTAGTTACACAGCCTGGGCACGGGTGTTAATCACTTGTACATAATGTTCACTATTGTAAATAAACTTTCAACAATGTTTCCTTGCCTATAGCTCCTTGTTCTGAATCGCATTGTTCTTGTCACTCAGGAAACCTTACTGCACAAGATAAAAGGCAGGTGTCTCAGTCCAGGGCCTCTTCCCTGTGCTTTGTTCAGCCTTCAGACCAAAGTTATGGTCTGGCCTAACACTCCTTGGACGCTTGAACCTTGATGGTGTTTGCCATTGCTGCCAGAATATCATGGGTAGACATCAGAGTACCGTCATTCTCTCTGAGTGCTCTCATCAACTTTAAGGTGGGGCTGGCCCACACCTCTTCAGTGACGCTGTGCTCCTGAAGGGATCAGGTGCTAAAGACAGACAAAGGATTAGGTGTATTTAAAGTTTCACGGCCGAGTCAGACATTCTCAGTGGCTATGTAAAGATCTATTGAGTGTCCGCATCTGCATGTCATCATCACCTTCCTGCAATCAAGTGACTATTAGGGCCTCCACTGCATCTCCATGACAGGAGCTTTATCAGGGTATGTGAGTTGCCATAAGCCAGGCTGGAGTCAAATGTTCATAGATGCAATGTGCGGATCTTATGGTGTCTCCTTACTGCACGTCATCATCATCCTCCACAAATCTGGCAGCTATGAGGGCCTCCCGAGCGCGCCTGCCTTGTCTAGCCAGTGCGAGGGCCTCATCCCCCATTATCGTCACCTTCGAGGACCTCCTCACCCTCATTACCATCAACATTCTCCTCATTGGAGGAGACCTCCGGCTCCTCCATCTTCTCCTCAGGCAGCTCCTCTCCCCGTTACAACCTGGTGCTGCAAAGGGCGCAGCAGACAACGACGATGCATGACACTCTCTGTGGACTGTATTGCAGGGCTCCACCAGACTGGTCGAGGTACTGGAATCTCATTTTCAGCATCCCGATGGTTTGCTCCACCAAGTTGCCGGTTGCACCATGAGCCTCATTATACTTTCGCTCTGCCGTAGCCTGAGGCCACCGCACAGGTGTCATCAGCCGCATCCTCTATGGGCAGCCTATCTCCCTGAGGAGCCTTCCCTGCAGCCTCTGTGGACCCTGGAAACCATCAGGCATCTGTGACCGACTGAGAATGTAGGAGTCTTGGACACTCCCTGGAAACCGTGCGCAGACCTGCAGGATGCGTTTATGGTGGTCACACACCAGCTGCACATGCAGTGAATGGAAGCTCTTGTGGTTGACAAAGTTGACTGCTTGTTGCGGTGGAGATCTGAGCACCACGTGAATGCAGTTGATCGTACCCTGCACATGTGGGAAACCCGAGATATGGGCAAATCGAATTGCTCTTGCATCCTGGTTCTCCTGGTCCTGGGTGAAATGCACAAAGCTGTATGCCCTCGTGAAGATGGCATCAGTGATCTCGTGGATACATTTGTGGGTGGCAGCTTGTGAGATCCCACAGAGGTCACCTGTAGAGCCCTGAAAGAAGCCACTGGTGTAAAAATTGAGTGCTGCTATTACTTCCTCGGCCACTGGCAGTGGATGCCCTCCATGTCCCTGCGGCGCCAAATCCTGCAGTAGCTGGCAGATGTGACTAACCAGTTCCCTAGATATGCACAATCTTTGGTGACACTGGTTCTTGGTCATCTGCAGGAATGAAAGCTAGCATCTTTAGACCATGGGTCTAGCTAGGCATCAACCAGCAATGGCTCACTGTGGCTCTTCGGTGACATGTGCGGAAGACCCAGCCGTCTCTTCTTCCTGAGGGTGCTCCTCCCTCCACACAGGCAGGGTCCTCCGTTGCTCTCTTGTCTGTCATCTTCATTCTCTGTATGCCAAGAGGCATGCAGCTAGTTCACCAGGCTCCATGCTCCTGATGTACTCTTCCTGCTGGTTGATAGAGAGAGACGCATGCGTTAGCATGGATGTTCGAAGAACCTCTTTTGGTTAAGTCTGAATTCCCCTTAATGCATCCCAGAGAGTGCTGGCCACCACTTAGATGGCCAAGTTTATTGTGCTGCATGGCTACTTGAAACCCTACTCACCTCCACCCCATTCCATCTGACCGATTGGCAGCAACTTTGCCCATTGGACTGCATGCTGTGCTCTCGAGTCAGGAGCAGGCATTCTCCTAACCCGCAATGCAAGGCTGCACGGTTAGCTTGAACCATGGTGGAGGATGGTCCAAACCAGGATTATGACATTGCAAGGGGCCATGAGCTCCTCCACGAGTGACTGATCCGTGGCCAGATTTAGCAAGAAGATTGTACAACGTGCCCAGTCATTCAACTGTTCTGCAGTCCACTAAAATGCTCATTAAAATGCAGTCTGTGCCCGAGTGTGAAAAGCTCTGGAGCACTTGGTGGCACTTTGATGCCTCTGCATTGCTTGAGTGGGCAAATAAGTTACAGACCCAACTCCACATATGTCAATGTGGCTGCGTCTGAACTGTCTCAGCTGTGGAAGGATGATCACTTTGCACAAGATTTCCCTAACGCGTGTCTGTTTCCCTCCCCCCCCACCCCACACCTGCTTGTGCACTACCTTCAACCACAGAGCAGCCTTGCCCACCCCACTCCAATGCACCACAACCATAGGCCTTCCCCCCCCCCCCCCCCCACCCCACTCCAACGTGTCTCAACCTTGAGGTCCAACAGGTGACCTGGGTGAGTGCTGCGCAACATTACTGTGCATTCACCTCCAAGTTCCCTTCAAAGTTCAGCATGCCAAGCGCATGCCTTATGTATGCTGTTGGGAAACACATCAATGTGATTGGGCGTGGGTGGACGATCCAGTGGATGGGTAGGGGTTGATTCCAGCAGGCTGGCCTTATAATGATATGCAGATGTATTACAATGTAGATCCTGACATCCAATGGCGGGAAACATGGCCTGCTATTGAAGGGCTGAGTGGACAATTGCAAACTGGTTTCACGACGTCTTGAAACTGATTTCTGACCTTCTTGCCATATTGTCCGCTCACACCGCTGAGCACACCCGACGTCAATGGGCATGGAAAATTCCATCCCAAGAGTTCGAAATTAGAGGAGCACAGATATCTTTGAAGGTTCTGGGGCCAGAGGAAATTACAAAGATGAAGAGGGCCAAGGCCGTGGAAGAATGTGAAAACAATTGGATGGGAATTGTAAAATCAAGATGTAGCATGATCGGGAGCCATTGTAGGTCAGCGAGCACAGGGATGATAGGTGACCAGGATTTTGTGCGAGTAAGGACATGGGCAGCTGAGTTTCGGATGACTTCAAGTTCCTGCAAGGTAGATTGTGGCAAGCAGACCAGATTTAGCATTGAAATAGTCAAGTCTAGAGATAACAAAGGCATAAATGAGGGTTTTAATAGCAGATGAGCTGAGGTAAGGGCAGATTCAGGTAATGTTACGGAGATGGAAATAGGGCAGTCTTAGGGATGATGCAAATATGTGGTTGACGGTTGACTTATCATCTACCTTCACGCCTTCTGCTGTGGGGGCTTCACCCTCATTCTAAAAAGGCAGCAATGAGTTCTCATTGGCAATTCCCATTATCATTGCCTTTTGGAAGCAGTTGAAGTGGAGGAATGGAGAAAGGCAGTGCCAGAAACACACAGCATATGCCCGCTGATGCCCTCACATCCCATTGTACAGACTGACGCACTCCTACCTTCAGTTGATTCAATTCCTTAACTGTATGTGATAAAAGAAGCCATCAATAAGTTAGGCAACATGCTATAACTTAACTTAGAGCCAACCTTCATCACAGCCTCCTACAAAAGTGTTTCATTTCCTTGGTGTTCAAAAGTTCTTCCTCACCATCTTCCTTCCTTCAAATAGCATTTACAATAAGATTACAAAGGGAGTACCCACTGTGCCTAAAAGGAAGTGTAAGGAATGAATAGATCTCTCTCTCTCTAATAAATAGAGAGATACATAAGCGATGGCCATGTCTGACTTCCGTGATCACTCATGTATGAGGACAATGAACAAAGAAGAGCAATAATGCATATTTTCAAATGCAGGAAGGGAGCAGAAAAGCCATAGTGTCTTCAGGTAAACCTATTTATGTACTAATCGCACTTAGATGGGACATGTTTATGTAGTAATATCAGGTTAGATAGATGCAATTAACCCTATAAAGATACAGCACACTGGATCCCCTTAGGGACTTTTACCTAGTCTTGCCAAGGCTAGCGTAAGCAGTCAAGATGTCATGCTTACAAGACCCGATGAGTCGATTGTGAGTATTATTAGGTATCAATCTCATGGGCTCTGCATGCAATAGATTATATTAATGTTTTGACCAGACATTTTGGGTTTCTTTGGTCCTCAAAATTGAATTAACAATAAAGATATATGGCGGAAAAGCGCAATAACAAAGGTGCTGGCAACTGAAAACTACAACCATAAAGCTAGCCTAATAATTCACTGCGCTCAAGTGATTCAAAAATATTAAAGTAACTGACAACATCTCCTAAAACTGTTTTATCATCAAACTGCAACCTTTTAACCTCAAGGCACAGCCTAGCAACTCAATGCACAATTTATAGTTGTTCTTCCAAAACTGTAATATGCTCAATGTTACTGTAAAGAAGTGATACAGTAGATGTTATTGTGTCTTTTTTGCATAATTTCCATTTGTTTTCTATACTTTCACCTGTTTCAGAGAGGAAATTCTTGCACCTGTCAGTCTGATTGCCAACAATGCACACTTTAAAAAGGACACTATGATTTTTCACCCTGTTTTCTTGTTCAAATGCTATGATCTGATGTACTTCATCATTGTAAACAGCTAAGATGGGGGCACCATGTCTAATTCAATTACTTCAATATTGATCTGTATCAAAGATTATATTCAAAGGGATCCCAAGTGGAAGGTTTAGCTGTATGACTAGCAGTAATTTTTGTGTGGTCTAAAGCAACATGTTGAAACCTAAGACATATTATGCTCTAGCCGTTGGATCCAAGCACTAAAAGATGCAGATATCAATTGGGCTGATATGAAACAGATCATAATCAGTTCTGCAGAGAAACATAGCATGACTAACTTTCCATTATGTTCCTCAATGCCCTCGTTAATTGAAAAATTGACCCCATTCTATCCAAGCACTTGTTTGCAGGTCTAGTTTTATAGAAAAGATGGTCTGATAGCATGGTCAGCCAGGCAATCAAAAGAACAGGGAAACCTGTTAACATATCAAGAACCACTTTGAAAGATTCTGTCATCAACAAATTATGGCTGTAATGTCAAAAGTTAATTCTAAACATCACAATTCTCAGAAAAGCTCCATGTAATGGTGAAAAACTTTTATTTTTGTAATTATGTTCCACCTTACATTGTCACATTAGCCCAAGCAAAGCAGGGAGACATATATATAGAGATGAAAAATTATGCGTATTTCATTATCAGAAACATACTCCATGATACAACACATAACATTGTTTTAAAAAATCCTAGTTTGATATGATGTTTCAGTAGAATCAGTTTCCACAATAATTTAGGATTTCCTCAATACTTGAATGTAATTGACTATCAGGATATGGCTGGGACTGTAAAAACTGAAAATAAGTTTGTGGCTGTCCGAAGTATTATCAAAGTACTTCATAACCTATTTTGTCATATTCTCAAGAAAGCAATAATTGAGCCCAGGAGCATTTTAATTAATGGAGATCATGAGCAAGTCCCTGATTCTAGATAGCTAATTATTCACAAATAAGACAGTTCTTTAGTAGTGCCTTAGAACTTATGCCACTTCTATATACATAATAACAGTGCACTGCTGGAACAAATGCCAGCCTTGCAAATGATAGCCAGGTGTAGAGAACGAATTTAAAAACCTGAGACTATCTATGATAAATATTTCCCAGCTTTTGTTAGCATTAGTTATCACCCATCTCCAACCTCAGCATTTCCCACAGACTCTTTTGTCTGTCGGCTTATGATGTCCTCTACTGCAGACTCATAGTTTTGAGAGATAGCACTCTTTGTCCACAGCTGTGTGTTTCATTTAATCAATGTGGACTAGCTTCTCCTTTGATGGGAGGGAACTGAATGTTAAAAGCATGTGAATGATGTGGGCCTTTATCCGACATGAGCATTCAAGAAATATTGAAGACAGGTGCGTTGACCCTTTTAAGTGAATTGCACTTAAAGATCGGCAGAGAGGTTTGTAATCAACTATGTGAGTTGACAAAGTGGCTGTTGGTTAAGGATGGTACTTGAGTCTTTTGAGAATATTCTCTTTACAGTAATGGCCCAGATCATCTGGTCTCCAGATTGCCAGAGACCGGACATACCTCCCCAAGATGCACAATGGGACCCCTCAGAAGTCCCAGTACGCTGATTCCATGGGAATTGCCTGTGAAATTTGAATTTCCAATCAGCAATTCCCCTGCTCCCCAGGACCCTCCAAGAAATCTCCAACTCTGAGTTACAGTCGGAGACTTTGGACGGTTTTGACTTAACTGGATAGTTACCCAGGAAACATTAAATAGAAAAATCCTAATATAACTCTTGGCTACCTATACAACTGACACCTCCATACCCTTACCTCGCACATCATACCCCCTTTCCCACTTACCTCACCCACCCTACCCTCTTACCTCACCTACCATTACCTACCTACACATTCACCCATACACTAACTCACAAAGCTGTTTAAGTGTCCCAGCTTTTCAGTGTGTTAGTTAACACATTTCAGAATGTGGCAGCCAGTGCCATAAAAAGGGGCATGGCTTGTCTTTCCCCAACAATCCAGCAGTATGAGGAATAAGTTGGAAATGCATTCTGCGTTTCCGAAGAAGCCAGGACCAGAAGTTCCGATCAGAAATGCGGAGCTTCAGTGTGGCACAGAAAAGTAGGAGTGGAATGGCAATCTGACAGTGATTGCTGCTCTTTGGAAGATTCGAGCCAGAGTTTACCTAAAAGAGAAAGAGTATGCTAAGTAAGAAGGCAATATGAATGGTAGATGTGTATTGATACTAGTATCTGTGCCTACTTTAGCTAAAATTGCACTTCATCCAACACAATGTGGCAGTTCTTGAACAAGTGGGAATAGCACTGATTGTCTTTGTCACCTCCCTCAAGAAAGCCCCTGCCACAACCTTATGCAGCTTCCAGTTCAACATTCTTATCATTCTGGCCTTCCAACTGTGGACACTCAAGAATCTACAGCTGCTTCAGATATTCTTGCAGAAAAGTGGTGCTCCTGTTGAATTAGTTGCAGTTTTATGAAGGGGGAGGTAAGGAACAGGATAATTTTAACATTGCTCTTGCACCATGCCCTCCAAACCCCCGCTACCTCATCTCTCTCCTTCCAACATTCCTCTCCTTCCTTCCATCTTATAGCCCTTCTCTCTCCCCACTTCTCCTCCTCCTCCTAATTCTTCTTCCTCTGTGCCTCCACTTCCCTTCCCTCTTCTCCTCTACCATCTGCATCCCCTCCTATCCCTTCCTCCTCCTCTTGTTCTCTGCTTCTGTGGTACAGGGAAAAATCAGGCACCGTGCAAGGAAAGATGAGTAAATATATTTAACTCTTCTTTAGAACCCGTTCAAATTAATTTGTTAACTGCAGAATATTTAGAAACCCATTGATATGAGTTTTGGATGCTGGGCAAGCTACTCACTGAGCTGAGCTGGGTGGGGAAAATGATGCTCTATGGAATCAGTGCTCACTGGGATGGGGGATTCATGATGCTCGGTGAGAATTTGGGATGGGCGGGATTGAAAATTATCACCAGAAGGGGAGGAGTGTCAACATTGAATCGGGGAAGTATAGAAGTATTGAAAATTATGCTCCAAAGGGGAAGGGGCTTTAGGTGTTGAGCATAATGTTCAGTGGGAGGAGATTTTGGAGCCAAATATCAGCAAGTGGGTGTTGGGACAAAGTGCTAGAATTTGTGGGTTTCCTGGAAGAAGGTTAATATGCTCCTCTACAGTGAAATGCGACAATGGTAAAGAACCAAACATTTGAGCACAAGCTTATGAATGGGGTTTAAAGATGTTTATAGTTACCTTACAGTGTCTAGTCCTCATGTTCTAGATAAGAGAATACGTAGATTTATTTTTGCAGTATTTCACTGCATTGTGCCTCCTCCTAACATGGTGGTGTCAGAGATTTTCCTCAAAGAACTCTGATCCAGCCACTATGGCCATAGCACAAGGGCAAGATTTGTTACAAGCAATTGGTTCCACTGGTTGAGGACAAGAAAGTCTATGCTAGGGGAACTGAGACTGGTGTTGACAGTTGGATTAATTTACAAGCAAAGGCTTTTCGAACTTTTTGCTGAATTCTCTGTTGTGATCATTTCTGTTGTTCAAGATGTGAAGAACTGTTGACAACAAGACAACAACAATTAGGGGTGGAGGAAAAATTCTGATTTAAATAAAATCCAAATTGAAAAGTTTAAGTAAAAAAATGGTACTGCAGAAAATAATACGAGTTAAGATAGACAAATATCTAGGCCTTGACCCAGAGTAGTGAAAGATGTATTAGGGAAATTGCAGGTGCATTTGTCACAATTTTACAAAGTTTTCTAGACTCAGGAATTGTGCCTTTGGATTGGATAATTGCAAATGTCACTCCATTATTTAAGAAAGGAAGGAGGGAGAAACCAGCTAACTACAGAGCTATCAATTATCTATCATCAGAGACAGAATGACTGATCACTTGGACAAATATCAGCTGCTCAAAGAGTAGCATCAGTTTGTGAGGGCTAAGTCATATCGGATTAATTTAGTTACGTTTTTTTGAAGAGGCCACTAATATGATGGATAGGGGATTGTTTATAGATGTTGGCCATACGAACCTTCAGAAGGCATTTAATAAGATTCCAATCAAAATATTATTGACAAAAATGAGAGCCTATGGAATTAGAGTTAATCTTGGTCATTGGCTAGTTGGGAGGTAGGAGATAGTGAGTAGAAATAAAGGGTTAATTCTCTGATTGGCAAGGTGATGTTTCTCCAGGAATCTGTAATGGGCCCCAACTTTTCACTATATATATTAATGAAGAAATCAAGTTGTACATCCAAACTTGCAAATGGCACTAAGATAAGACACACAGAAAGTTGCATGGATAGGAGCGGGAAGTTACAAAGGGACAGACAGACTAAGTGAATAGGAGAATATATGACAGATGGAGTTCAATGTGAGGAAGAGTGAGGTCATCAACTTTGGATCTGAAAAAGAGGAATCTGAATATTTTCTTTACATTGAGAGGCTAGGAGCTGTGGAAGAACAATAGGATTTAGTGTACAGGTATGAAAAAAGTGAACAAAAAGACTATACAAAAATACAAAAACAATGGGCAGGAATTGACCAGTTGGTCCACCAAACCTACCCCACTCATGATGTCTTAGAACATCATGACTAGACACTTCCCATCCACCCACAGTAATCTCCTGGGAGAGGTAAATAAACAAAGGAAAACTCAGGGCCATTGAGGGACAAAATACTCTGAGAAATTCCTCTCCTTCCATATGATAACTCGGTCTTTTTCTAGATGACAAGCTTTAACTAGTGGGGTGACACAGGGTTCAGTCCTTGGGCCCCAACTATTTACAATCTAGATTAATGACTTGGATTCAAGGATAGAAGGTACTATAGCTAAATTTGCAGATGACACCAAAATAGGTGAGAAAGTAAGTTGCAAGAAGAAATAAGAAATTTACAAACGAATATGGACAGATTAGGTCAATGGGCCAAAATCTGGCAGATGGAGTTTAACATGGATAAGTGTGAGGTTATCCATTTTGGTCGGAAGAATATAAAGGCGACTTATTATCTAAATGGAGTAAAACTTCAGGATGCTTCAGTGCAGAGGGATCTGGGTGTCCTCATGCATGAATTGCTGAAAGCTAGTATGCAGGTATAGCAGGTAATAAGGAAGGCAAATGGAATTTTGGCATTTATTGCTAAAGGAAGAGTATAAAAATAGGGAAGTGTTGTCGCAACTGTACAAGGCATTGGTGAGACCGCACCTGGAGTACTGTGCACAGTTTTGGTCTCCTTACTTGAGGAAGGATGTAGTTGCATTGAAGGCGGTTCAGAGGAGGTTCACTTGATTGATTCCAGAGATGTGGGGCTTGTCTTATGAGGTGATATTAGGCAGTTTAGGCCTATACTCCCTAGAGTTTAGAAGGATGAGAGGAGAGCTAATTGAGGTATATAAGATGTATAAGGTAGAGAAAATGTTTACCCTGGCTGGGGAATCTAGAACACAATGTCACAGCTTCAGAATAAGGGTCAGACATTTAGGACCGAGATGAAGTAAAATTTCTTCACTCAAAAGGCTGTGAATCTTTGGAATTATCTACCCCAAAGAGCTGTGGATATTCAATTGTCGAGGCTTTTCAAGATTGAGATCAATAGATTTAAGGGAATGATAGGATAGGGGGATAGTGTGGGAAGGTGGAGTTGATGTAGAAGATTGGCCAAATAGCCTATTTCAGCTCCTATTTCTTATGTTCTTATGCCTTTATCTAAGGGTACCAAGAGATTTGGGACAAAGACAGGTAAATAAAGCTGAGCATCAGATTAGCCATGATAGAACTGGATAGTGGCAGAGGCATAAGGCCTATTCCATTGGCCCATTCCAGTTCCCATCAAAGTTTTAATTAAAAAGGGGAGCAAACAGACTACAGGCTGACAGACTGCATAAATTTCAGAAACTAACTGAGAAATAAACAAGATAAACTTGAAATATAAATATACCAGAGGGAGAAGCAGTCCATGTCCAATGAAACAAGCCCTGGACAATATCCAGGCTTGGACTGACAAGTGGCAAGTAACATTTGCACCACAAGTGCCAGGCAATGACCATCCCCAACAAGAGAGAATCGGACCATCGCCCCTTGACATCCAACAGCATTACCATCGCTGAATCCCCCACTATCAACATCCTGAGGTTACCATTGACCAAACACTGAACTGGACCAGCCATATAAATTTCGGGCTCAGCATGATACTGAACTCTTCTTCCGCCATCTTCGTCTCCGGGCTCACTTCTTTGGGCAGGAGTCCTCTCCCAGTTCAACGGATCCTTTTACCCATCTCCAATATTCTCCCTCCACCTGGACCCCTCCCTCTGGATTCTTACCTTCTCTCGATCTTTTCATTGAGAACTGTCGGCGCGACATTAGTCGTCTCAATTTCTCTGCTCCTCTCACCCATTCTAACCTGTCTCTCTCTGAACTTACTGCACTCCATTCTCTCAGGTCCAACCCTGACATTGTCATCAAACCCGCTGACAAGGGTGGTGCTGTTGTTGTCTGGCGCACTGACCTCTACCTCGCGGAGGCTGAGCGTCAACTCGCAGACACTTCCTCCTACCTCTCCCTGGACCATGACCCCACCACTGAACATCAAGCCATTGTTTCCAGGACTGTCACTGACCTCATCTCCTCTGGGGATCTCCCTCCCACAGCTTCCAACCTGATAGTCGCCCAACCTCGGACGGCCCGCTTCTATCTCCTACCCAAAATCCACAAACAGAACTGCCCCGGTAGACCGATCGTCTCAGCTTGCTCCTGCCCCACAGAACTCATTTCTCGTTATCTTGACTCCCTTCTCTCTCCCCTTGTCCAGTCCCTTCCCACCTACATCCGTGATTCCTCTGACACCTTACGTCACATCAACAATTTCCAGTTTCCTGGCCCCAACCGCTTCCTCTTCACCATGGACGTCCAATCCCTCTACACCTCCATCCCCTACCAGGATGGTCTGAGGGCCCTTAGCTTCTTCCTCGAACAGAGGCCCGAACAATCCCCATCCACCACTACTCTCCTCCGTCTGGCTGAACTTGTTCTCACGCTGAACAATTTCTCTTTCAACTCCTCTCACTTCCTCCAAATAAAAGGTGTGGCTATGAGTACCCGCATGGGCCCCAGCTATGCCTGTCTCTTTATGGGGTATGTGGAACATTCCTTGTTGCAGTCCTACTCCGGCCCCCTTCCACAACTCTTTCTCCAGTACATCGATGATTACTTCGGTGCCGCTTCATGCTCTCGTCAGGACTTGGAAAAATTTATTAATTTTGCTTCCAATCTCCGCCCCTCCATCATTTTCACGTGGTCCATCTCTGACACTTCCCTTCCCTTCCTTGACCTCTCTGTCTCAATCTCTGGTGATAGAATGTCCACCAATATCCATTACAAACCCACCGACTCCCACAGCTCTCTCGACTACAGCTCCTCACACCCCGCTTCCTGTAAGGACTCCATCCCATTCTCTCAGTTCCTTCGCCTCCGTCGCATCTGTTCCGATGATGCTACATTCAAAAACAGTTCCTCTGACATGTCCTCCTTCTTCCTTAACCGAGGTTTTCCACCCACGGTCGTTGACAGGGCCCTCAACCGTGTCCGGCCCATCTCCCGCGCATCCACCCTCACGCCTTCTCCTCCCTCCCAGAAACATGATAAGGTCCCCCTTGTCCTCACTTATCACCCCACCAGTCTCCGCATTCAAAGGATCATCCTCCGCCATTTCCGCCAACTCCAGCATGATGCCACCACCAAACACATCTTCTCTTCACCCCCCTTATCGGCATTCCGTAGGGATCGCTCCCTCCGGGACACCCTGGTCCACTCCTCCATCACCCCCTACTCCTCAACCCCCTCCTATGGCACCACCCCATGCCCACGCAAAAGATGCAACACCTGCCCCTTCACTTCCTCTCTCCTCACTGTCCAAGGACCCAAACACTCCTTTCAAGTGAAGCAGCATTTCACTTGCATTTCCCCCAACTTAGTCTACTGCATTCGTTGCTCCCAATGTGGTCTCCTCTACATTGGAGAGACCAAACGTAAACTGGGCGACCGCTTTGCAGAACACCTGCGGTCTGTCCGCAAGAATGACCCAAACCTCCCTGTCGCTTGCCATTTTAACACTCCACCCTGCTCTCTTGCCCACATGTCTGTCCTTGGCTTGCTGCATTGTTCCAGTGAAGCCCAACGCAAACTGGAGGAACAACACCTCATCTTCCGACTAGGCACTTTACAGCCATCCGGACTGAATATTGAATTCAACAACTTTAGGTCGTGAGCTCCCTCCCCCATCCCCACCCCCTTTCTGTTTCCCCCTTCCTTTTTTATTTACAATAAATTATAAAGATTTTCCTTTTCCCACCTATTTCCATTATTTAAAAAAAAAACCCCACTAGAGCTATACCTTGAGTGCCCTACCATCCATTCTTAATTAGCACATTCGTTTAGATAATATCAACAACTTTAACTTTAACACCTATGTGTTCTATTGTACTATTGTCGTTGACATCTTTTGATGATCTGCTTCTATCACTGCTTGTTTGTCCCTATAACCACACCCACCCCCCTCCACCTCTCTCTCTCTCTCTATCTCTCCGCCCCCCACACACACACCTTAAACCAACTTATATTTCAACTCTTTCTTGGACTCGAACTCAAGTTCTGTCGAAGGGTCATGAGGACTCGAAACGTCAACTCTTTTCTTCTCCGCCGATGCTGCCAGACCTGCTGAGTTTTTCCAGGTAATTCTGTTTTTGTTTTGGATTTCCAGCATCCGCAGTTTTTTTGTTTTTATCGCAGTTTTTTTGTTTTTATATTTTTAAATACTGTGGTTACAAGAGCAGGTTAGAGGCTAGGAATCCTACAGCAAGTAAGTCACTTCCTGACTCCCCAAAGCCTGTCCACCATCTCCAAGGCACAAGTTAGGAGTGTGATGGGATACTCTCCACTTGCCTGGATGAGTGCAGCTCCAACAAGAGTCAAGAAGCTTGACATCATCCAGCTCAAAGCAGCCTGCTTGATTGGCACCACATCCACAAACATTTACTCCCTCCACCACTGATAAACAGTGGCAGCAGTGTGTACCATCTACAAGATACACTGCAGAAACTTGCCAAGGTTCCTTAGGCAGCACCTTCCAAACTCACAACCACTGCCATCTAGAAGAGCCAGGGCAGCAGGTACACAGGAACACCACTACCTGGTAGTTCCCTTCCACGCCACTCACCATCCTGACTTGGAAATATATTGCCGTTCTTTCACTGTCACTTGGTCAAAATCTTGGAACTCCTTCCCAAACAGCACTGTGGGTGTACCTACATCACAGGGACTTCAGCAATCCAAGAAGGCAGCTCACCACCATGTTCTCAAGGGCAGTTAGGGATAGGCAATCCCAAATCCTGTAAATGAATAAATAAAAAGAAACAAAATGATGGACAAAGACTTAAAGTTTTCTTAGAGACTCTGTGAAGCTGTTCACAAATGGCACAAATAAACCCAGTGGTTAGACTGTGTGAGAAGTTTTCTTAGATGTTTCCATTATAAATGTCAATGTAAAATTTCTACTAGAAACAGTTGACATAAAAGTGTGACAAAATATGTTGCAACAAACATTGTAAATTATTTCACTTTTAATGCTAGCTAATCCATGGTCTTCCTTCTAATTCTGTACGAGGTCAATCAATATCTTATGTAACTTTCAAGTGAATATTTTATGTGCAAAGACCAATTAAGAGGAATAATTTCCTACAGTGAAAGTGATTTCATTTATTTGATGTAATCAATTATGTGTGCCAGTAATAATACTCCTTTCTGTCCTGAATACCACTGACTCATGGTCCAAATGGCAATATGTCTGCAATCTATAATTCATGCACTTGGGTGAATCGTACTATGATTTCACAGTCTAACGGCCTCTCCAGTTGTCTCCTGCTGTTCGAGGTGAACTTGAAGTATGTGCTAGCACTTTGGAAAGTGGCATCTATCACCTTCTTGAAGCAGAAGGGAACGGCTGACTGACTGACGTGTGCCATGTCACCTGCTGCAGCTTGGGACGAACTGGAGGTGAAAATGTTGCAAGTTGTCATCGCCTTCCATTTCAGAATATCAGAATAGTATCCAGACATCGCTGTGCAGCATCATCATCCAGAAGCAGTCGTCAGAGGCATAGCTGCCTCGCATTGTGAATTCCAAGTTTGGAATTTGCAGGAACAGCCTAGTAGCAGAATTGGAACTTTCTAAAGCATTATTCCTTGGTGAGATTCCAATAATGTCCAGTGATTCAAAAACTGTCATATCATGGTCCCTTTAAATAATGCTGCAAATGGCCAGTCAGCTTCATGTGCAGGTCAAATTCTCAGTGGCTTCGACTTTTTTTCCAAGATAAAATTGAAGATTGGTTTCTACTTGTAAGATGGGACCCCAATTTAAATGCAGAGGAACTACTGATAACATGACTGACCTGTATCATTGGCAATATCACAGTGACTACTGGCACCACAGCAGGCTATGCTCCCTTACTTTCACCATACTTTCCTCTCCAATGGGAAGATGAAAAACTGCCCCATATTTGATACCTGCTTTAAATTTTGTGAAATCAATAGTAGCCATCACTGAGACATGGTTGAGGGAGAGGCAGGATTGGCAGGTCAACATTCCGGGTATGGAACCTTCAGGTGAGACAGGGGAGGGGGTAAAAGAGGAGGAGGCATTGCATTATTAGTTAAGGAGTCTGTTATTGCAGTAAGGAGGGATGATATCTTGAAGGTGGCATTGAATGAAGCTTTGTGGATAGAGCTTAGGAATAAAAAAGGGGCAGCCACATTGTTAGGTGTTTATTATAGACCCCCAGATAGTCAGCGGAAAATTAAGGAGCAAATATGCACACAATTTGTGGAGGTGTGCAAAAACAATAACTATAGGGTAATTCTATTAGGTGATTTCAACTTTCCCAACATTAATTGGGATAGACATAGTGTTAAGGGCTTGGATGGAGTGGATTTCTTGAAATATGTACAGGAGAACTTTTTAGGTCAATATGTAGAGGGTCCAACAAGGGATGGCACAGTACTGGACCTAATTCTGGGGAATGAAGCTGGACAGGTGGCTATGGTGGTGGTGGGTGAGCATTTCAGTAATAGCGACCACAACATGGTACATTTTAAGTTTGTTATGGACAAAGAAATCGACAAGTTGAAAAAAAATGTTTTGGATTGGGGGAGAGTGGATTTTAGTAAAATAAGGCAGGATCTGGCCAAGGTAGACTGGGAACAGCTACTTGTGGGGAAATCTACAGAGGAGCAGTAGGGGGCATTCATAAAGGAAATGGGGAGGATACAGGCTCAACATGCTCCCTCTAGGGTGATAGGAAGGAGTAACAAGCCCAGAGAACCATGGATGACCAGAGATATTCAGGTTACAATGAGAAGGAAAAGAGAGGCTTTTAGCAGGTACAAGGGAAGCAAATCAGCGGAGGCATTAGTGGAGTATAGAAAGTGCAGGGTGGAGCTTAAGAAAGCAATTAGGAGAGCAAAGAGGGGAGATGAAAAAGCTCTGGTTAGTAAACGTAGGGAAAATCCCAGGATATTCCATAAGTATATCAATGGAAAAAGGATAACCTGGGAAAGAGTAGGGCCCATAAGGGATCAAGGGGGCAATCTACGGGTGGAGCCAGAGGACATCACTAGATTGTTGAATGAATACTTCACGTCCATCTTCACCCAAGAGAATGAGGACGAAGGTATTAAACTTGGGGAGTTGAGACTGCAACGTTCTTAAGCAAATTGATATAGGGAGTGACAAGGTATTGGAGGTGTTGGCAGGCTTAAGAGTGGACAAATCTCCAGGTCCAGATGATTTGTGTCCCAGACTTGCTGAGAGAGGCAAGGGAGGAGATCGCAGGGGCTCTGACTCAAATTTTTAATTCCTCACTGGCCACGGGGCAGGTGCTAGAGGACTAGAGAACAGCTAATGTGGTTCCGCTATTTAAGAAGGGTTGTAGAGATAAGCCAATGAACTACAGGTTAGTGAGTCTCACGTCAGTGGTAGGGAAACTATTGGAGAAAATACTGAAGGAGAGAATCTATCTCCACTTGGAGAGGCAAGGTTTGATCAGGGATAGTCAGCATGGCTTTGTCAGAGGGAGGTCATGCCTAACAAATTTGATTGAATTTTTTGAGGAGGTGACCAGGTGTGTAGATGAGAGTAGTGCAGTTGACGTAGTTCATATGGATTTGAGCAAAGACTTTGACAAGGTCCCACATGGGAGACTTATAAAGAAGGCAAATGCACATGGGATACAGGGTAATTTGATAAAGTGGATTCAAAATTGGCTTAGTTGTAGGAGACAGAGGGTGAAGACAGAAGGATGCTTTAATGACTGGAAGCCAGTGTCCAGTGGCATACCACAGGGATCTGTGCTCGGTCCCCTATTATTTGTCATTTATATAAACGACATAGTTAACAATGTGGGGGGGTCGGATTAGTAAGTTTGCAGATGACACAAAGATTGGACGGATGGTTAACGGTGAAATTGAGTGTCTTGGGCTACAGGAAGATACAGACGGGGTGGTCAAATGAGCAGATAAGTAGCTAATGGAATTTAACCCTGAAAAGCATAAGGTGATACACTTTGGAAGGAATAATTTGACAAGGAAGTATTCAATGAATGGCATGACACTAGGAAGTTCTGAGAAACAAAGGGACCTTGGCATGTGTGTCCATAGATCTCTGAAGGCGGACAGGCATGTTAGTGGGATAGTGAAAAAGGCATATGGGACACTTGCCTTTATCAATCGAGGCATAGATTACAAAAGTAGGGAGGTCATGCTGGAGTTGTATAGAACCTTGGTGAGGCCACAGCTGGAGTACTGTGTGCGGTTCTGGTCGCCACATTATAGGAAGGATGTGATTGTACTGGAGGGGGTGCAGAGGAGATTCACCAGGATGTTGCCTGGGATGAAACTTTTAAGCTATGAAGAGAGGTTGGATAGACTTGTGTTGTTTTCATTGGAGCAGAGAAGACTGAAGGGTGACCTGATCAAGGTCATGATTATAAGGGGCATGGACACGGTGGATAGGGAGCAGCTGTTCCCCTTTGTTGAAGGGTCAGTCACAAGGGGACATAAGTTCAAGGTGAGGGGCAGGAGGTTTAGGGGGGATCTGAGGAAAAACTTTTTTACCCAGAGGGTGGTGACGGTCTGGAATGCACTGCCTGGGAGGGTGGTGGAGATACTTGGCATGTCACAACATTTAAAACTATGGACCAAGTGCTGGTAAATGGGATTAGGTAGGTAGGTCAGTTGTTTCTCACGTGTCGGTGCAGACTCAATGGGCCAAAGGGCCTCTTCTGTGTGATTTTGTGAATTGTTTTCCCCTCTCTAATAAATGAAAATATAGACTGATATCAATAGTTGGCAATTTTTTGAGTTATTCCTTAGTGGTTTAGTCCTTTGGGCTATATTTTGCTTTTTCTCATAAAAAGGGTCAATGACATCCCCTTTTCTGTCAATTCAAAAGGTAATCCAGATGCAGGTGGAGTGTAATTTTGCTGCAATCTTTTTGAGAAATGGCAGTACTGAGAGTTATTCCTGCCCTGTGGACTTAACTTCAACAAATTTCTGTGTCTAAATGAGTTTGTGCTAAACTGCTGATGTCCGCTGATGTTACAGTGGTGGAGTGAGAACAGCCCTGACAAAGTTTGCCCAAACCTCCTCCAGACATATTTATTGCCACCTTCTGCAATTAGGCATGAATTTGTGATGGTTGTCCTTTGGAAAGTCTTAAAAAAATTAATCAGAAATCTTGTTTTTCATTAACTTATTTTTGGATAGGAACAAGGCTCAGAATAATGATATTATTGTAGATGAAAAGCATATATTTTTCTATTACAATTTTACTCTTGCTTACTAGCTTAGCTGAAACTAAGATTTCTGCATCTCATGAAATCCAAGAACTCAGATTTCTGCATCGGCCAATAATGGGTTCCAGCTCATGATAAAGGAATTAAGCAGACAATCTGCTGATAATTTAGTACAATGCTAAGGGAGTGCTGTATTGTCAGAGGTGTCATCTTTAGGATGAAATGTCAAGCTGAGGCACCATCTGCCTGCTCAGGCGAATCAAAATTATCTCAAAGCACTATTCCAAGAACACTCTCAGTTCTCCCAGTGTCCTGTCCAATACTTATATCGTAATGAATACTCTAAATAAGTTAATTGGTTAATTGTCTCATTTATTGATCTTAGAACCTGGCTAAGCAGAGATTGGCTGCTGCTTGCCTGCATAACAGTGACTGCATTTCAAAAGTAATGAATTAGTTGAGAAATGCTTTGTAAATCAAAGTGGTAATTGTTTTATTTCAGCAGCGCTTAAAAGTGCACCAATTCCTTTGGCTTGCATGCATTTGTGGAACTAAATTCCAGGTACCACAAATGGTCACTGAAGAGTTCCAGCACTTTATATTTTGTTAGTACTTATCTGAGATGTTTAACAAATATAACCACCTCCTACTAATTTGGTCAATGAACAGAAATCAGTTGGTATATCTAAGATATTCTGGTATCAGGGTGTGGTTATTGTTTGTCACAACATTATTTCTGCTCCTATTCAATTTTGAGAATTATATGAAGTGTGGCTTTGAAGCATTTGCCATTACCTAAGTGCATGGCAGATACATGCAGCTGTGTGTAACTCAGTAGCATATCATACACTTTCTGGTAACACTTGAAATGGTGCAACTTTTGTGACGTACTTTTTGTTCATTGCCCATCACTGTTTCTGCAGCTTTCTGTCAACATCATACATTCCTATCTGTTATACAAGAATACAGTGACAATTGCTCATCAGGAAGTTGCCTTTATTCAGAGGTATTCTTACTTTATATGTGATTTCTGTTATTGGCCCAGATTTCATGGTCAGCTGCAAAGCAACAGTGCTTGTCATTAACTTGAAGAAAGCTGCCCACAAAGATCTAGTGATCTCTTTGTTATGGATATCCCCTTTCCTGATGTCAGTTTGAATTTGACACTAAGTCAAGGGAATCTCCAGCCATCTAACAGCAATGGTGCCACCAAGCATGGTAAGCCTCCAATCACAGCAAAATCTTCTCACTGTCAGCAAACCACAAAGTAAAAGTACTAATACCCTTCACTTTTAATTACATTCTACTTAAAAAATGTGGATGTTTTATCATAACAGAGAAATTTGACATTCCACAAATATAAAATTATCAAATTTCAAGGCCAGAGAAGTTCTTCAGGAATAATTATGAACTTAGTACATCAATAAGAACTCAATTACACCTTGTTAAACAAGGTAAAAAGGCAAGTTCTCATCAGATCAGTGTTTTCTAATTAATTGCAGACTGGGCAATCTTAACAGTGCATTTCTGGAGATGTGTAGAATCACTGATGGCAGCTTCTGGATTTCTGAGTTTAAATGTACATGTGCAGATCCCAGAAGTTGCTCAGTTTCAGAGGAGTAATGGTGGCGAATACTGACAGTTTCGCTGTCATTACTGCCTCAAATGCTGTGACATTATTTTTCATTATTTGATAGCATATCATTATTGCCTGTAACTCACTTCTGACGCTGATGCACCCATTTGTGTCAAAATGTTCTGGAGGATAATAGAATTAACAACTGTTATTCATGAACATATGTTTCACTCACTGAAACTTTGGCCCTGATATTTATACAGGGGGTGGGAATACATGCCTGTGGCCAGGAAACCTGGAAATACTGTGAAAGTGGAGGTTCTGCGCAATTAAGATCAGGGCCTGCTTAGACTTTTTTTTTTCCATTTTCTGCCCGGCAGCCAGTCAGATTAAAGGCTGTTTAGCTGCCAGGTGGGAAATCCTGTGTTAGAAGGCCACAATCGGGATCATCTCCCATTGAAGAAGATCTGTGGTTGGTGATGGGGTGGGGGGAGGGGCACAGCAGTAAGGAGGGAGGGAGAGAGCATGCAGGGGAGAATTCACAGCTTAGAGATCATGGGTTGGGTTGGTTGATTGTGAGTTGAAAGACAGGTTGGCAGAACATTTGCATGTAGGTCTGAGGGGAAGCACATGTGTTCCTCCTGGTTCACAAGCAATTATCTATTAGATCTGACAGTTCCTGCCTACCTTCAACTGCTGGGTTTTCCAAACCCTGAGCAACTCTGCCCAGTCATAAAATTCAAATAGTTGTCAAAATCTGAGGAACTGAGCTTCATTTAAATATTAAAATATTTGACCCGTTTCTCCACAGTGGGTAACTCAGATTTTCCCAAACCTGCCATGGTTAAACTGAAAGTAGATTAATTTAAAGTGAGTAGGGGTCTGCTTTCATATTTTTACCAATTCCATCCAGGGAATCGGGGTTGGGGGATTAAGTGCACACACTGAAAGTATATGGCTTGGTGTCTCTAGAACCATTAACCTCTGTTGGGGTTCTTCCCATCATCCACTGTAAATTCACAGGATCCATAGAAAACCCAGAGCAAAAATATAAACACTGAGCTGCCAAGTTTAAAGTGGATGATTAGGGGAGAACATGTGGACATTCAATCACTAAGAATCAAAGATCAGTTAAAGGTTCTGATACTAGGCATGAATGTACTCTTTGGTCATCAAGTTTGGGGTTTAATATGCAATATTTAGCATCAACCAATTTTGTTTTCATAGTTTTCACCCTTAGTAAAATGAAATGAGAAGAAATATACATGGCAATGATTCTGTTTTGAAAGTTTTTCTTTAATTTTTTTGATAAGTGGTTTTTAATATAGATGAAGACTGTGGCTTACTGGACTGAGCTAAAATGGACTGTGTGAGATTTAATTTGATCACTGCCTATTAAGACTGAGACCACATTCACAAACGTTAAATGTTTTATTAATAAAATAAGCTGTCTCCAGAATGTAACCCACTTGCATTACTAGAAGTCTAAACCATTAAACAATTTGTAATGACTAACCACAGATGGGAGTCAGTTTCACATAATCCATTGAGGTTCCTACAAATTTCTTGCATTGCATATGGACTCCTGGTAGATAAGGAGAAAATGTTGAGTGTGATTGTTGAACCTTCATTGGAAGTGTCCATTCAATGAGTCGCTGTTATCAATAGTGTGTATCAGGTTCTTGGAGATAACTCAAGGGAATTTGGTGACAAACAAAAGGAGCTTATTTAATTCCATTTCACTCATTGTTGAAGATACATTGTACCCAGTAGTCCACCCTAGCAATGATGTTCAGGTTCATATGTGAACTCAGAAGGAGATGGATTCTCAATTCTTTCCCAGGTCCTTTAAACTAGAAGTTTAATCAGCTGCTTTCCTTTAGCCCTGGATTCTAACAGCTCGGTGCAACTTGCATTAAAAATTGGAAATTTTCGGGGTCCTGTTTTAGCTTTCAATAGCGTGCAGAGTACATCCACGATGAAGTTTGTGCGAAAAAACAATGCTGAATATAACAAGCAGAAAGCCCTACTGGAAATATTGTTGCATATGTTAAGTAGCAACTGGGCAAGATCATGGCCACCCAATTTGCTGGCCTGCGTTATCTGATTCCTGCCAACAGTAGTAATACTTCCTATTGAGAAATTCACACTTACATCTTCAAAAAAACATGGATGCACTAGAGAAGAGGATACTAAGAGGAAGTAAGAAACAATAAAAGTGTTTCACCATATGCTTCTCCATCCCACCCACATCCTTCGCCACACACTATAACTGATCTAGAAGAACCATAGTTACCTTGAAAGAAGTGCTTTATTTACCAGCAGTAACATCTGTCAGTTTAGTGCACATAAAGTTAATCAGTTAAAGTTCATTGATTTGTTTTTAAGTTCCCTTAACCTTAATAACATAAAGTTGTTTCTGGCATTTCTCAAATATACACCCGCCAAGCTAAAAATCCTGCCCATTATCTTTTCGTCATTCACCTTAGAATATGGAAAAGCTTGATTTGCTCCCAACAACAATGCAGTTAGCATTTTAGAGTCTAGATTTACCATTTTAACATAGGAGTGGAAAAATGATGTGAGTGTAAAAAGATTGTGATGGTTTGGCATTCCGAGTCACCATCCCCAGAAGACTATAGGCAACAGCATACCTATATTGGCAGGCAGGATTAATGTTTTCTATAGTATACACAAGTCCTAGAACAGTATTGAGAAGAATATGACAGACCTGAAGAGAGCTACAAGATAAGATGATCCAAAGATAACATTTAATAAGTAAATGGCTTAATCAAGCGAAGGAAAAATAGCAGTGAAGCCCAACAAGAGAGGATAGAGACAGGCTTATGTTTGTTACATCGATAGGGCATTTTGCTGTGTTCAAAATACAGCCTAAAATCCAGATGATTCTAGCCTGAAAAGGATAATGAAGAGAACCAAATCCTGCCATTGCATTAATGATTCTCCTATGACTCAGGAAAGCCAATTGAAAGACAAATCTCTCAATTTCCTCCAGGTTAAGGCCACAGCCATTCTGAAGGAAGTTGGGGCTTTTCTCCTTATAGAAGAAAAAGTTGACAGGAGGTTTGATAGAGGTATTCAAAATCATAAGGGGTCTGGAGAACTGAGAGTGAGAAACTTCCCATTGGTGCAAGGGTTGAGAACCATTGGACATTGAGTTAAGGTGAATGGCAAAATAGTGAAATGGATTAGGAAAAACATTTTTAAGATCTTGATGCATTGCCTGAGAGTGTGTTGGAGGTAGATTAAATAGTGGCTTAAGAGAACAAATTGCATGGCTATGGGGAAAAGGCAGGGAAGTAGGACGAGTTGAATTGCTCTTGAAGAAAGCTGGCACACACATGAAGGATCAAATGGCCTCTTTCTGTGCTGTAACCATTCTATGGTTCTATGTTTCTATTCAATGTATATGTTCCTTCCTCAGGAATTTTGGATTTGGTCAGTTGGAGGCCATGATAATAGTTGTATATGGTACACTGTACAGAATAAATTCCACCAGCCAAGCGGATTCTTCCCCTACATAATGTCTTATTGTCTTGTTAAACACTGTAAAATAAGTCTGCTAGTTAAGCTTGTTGTCAGCAATCAGAGCAAGTTACTTGGGCACAACGGAACCAGTCCCATCTGGTTTTCCAAAAGCTTGGTGAAATCGGTAGATTTTAAGGAGGAAGGAGAAGTAGAGTGGCAAACAGGTTTATAGAAGGAATTCCACAGCCTGGGGCCTTGGCAGCTGAAGGCACAGCCACCAATGATGGAGCAATTAAAATTGAGAATTCTTAACAATCCAGAATTAGAGGAGTACATATCTTGGAGAATTGTGGGGCTGAAGGAAATTACAGAGAAAGGAAAGGGTGAGGCTTTGGAGGGAATTGAGAACAAAGATTAGAATTTTAAAATCAAGGTGTTGCTTAACTGGGAGCCACGTAGATCAGTGACCACAGGGGGAACGAAAGTTGGTGTAAGTTAAGACAAGGACAGCAGAGTTTTGGATGACCTCAAATTTACATAGGGTAGAATGTAGAAGGTCAGGCAGCAATATATTGGAATAGATTAGTCTTGAGGTAACAAAGATATGAATGAGAGTTTTAGTTGATGAGCTGAGCAAGTAACAGAGTTACATATGAACATACGAAATAGGAGCAGAAGTAGGCCATTCAGCCCCTCGAGCCTGCTCTTCATTCAATAAGATCATGGATATGTTTGTTTTGAGTTCCACATTCCCATCTACCCCCGATAACCTTTGATTCCCTTGACTATCTGCCTTAAAAATGTTCAATTACCCTGCCTCCACTGCCTTCTGAGGCAGAAAGTTTCAAATTCGCACAACACTCTCAGAGAAAAAAAAATTCTCTTCATCTCTGTCATAAAAGGGTGACCACTAATTTTAAAACAGTGCCCCCTAGTTCTGGATTCACCCACAAGAGGAAATGTCCTTTCCACAACCACCATTCAGGATCTTGTATACTTCAATCAAGTCACCCCTCACTCTTCTAAGCTCCAGCGGAAACAAGCCCAGTCTGTCCAACCTTTCCTCATAAGACAATCCACTCATTCCAGGTATCAATCTAGTAAATCTCATCTGACCCATCTCTAATGCATTTATGTCCTTTCTTAAATAAGGAGACCAAAACTGCACACAGTATTCAAGATGTGGTCTCACAAATGCCCTGTATAATTGAAGCATAACATCCTTACTTTTATATTCAATTCCTCTCATAACAAAGGATAGCATCCCATTTGCCTTCTTAATTACTTGCTGTATCTGCATACTAACTTTTTGTAACTCATACTAGAATACCTAGATCCCTCTGCACCTTGGAATTCTGCAGTCATTCTCCATTTAAGTAATACTCTTGCTTTTTTATTCTTCCTGCCAAAGTGAACAACTTCACATTCTCTCACATTATACCCATGTGCCAGATTTTTTCTCACCCACTCAACCTATCTATATCCGTTTGCAACCTCCTATGTCCTCCTCACAACACTTTCCTACTTACCTTTGTGTCATCTGCAAATTTAGCTACAGTGCCTTTGTTCCCGATTCCAATTCATTGATATAAATTGTAAAAAGTTGAAGCCCCAGCACCGACCCCTGCAGGACTCTGTTCATCACATCCTGCCAATCAGACAAAGACCCATTTATGCATACTCTATTTTCTACCAGCAGCCAATCTTCAATCCATGCTAGTATGTTACCCCCTACACCATGAACTTTTATATTCCGCAATAACTTACACCTTTTCAAATGCCTTCTGGAATTCCAAGTATAGTACGTCTATAGGCTTCCCTTTATCCACAGCGCATGTTACTCCTTCAAAGAACTCCAATAAATTGGTTAAACATGATTTCCCTTTCTTAAAACCATGCTGATTCCCCCAATTACCTTGAGTTTTCTAAGTGCCCAGCTATAACCTCCTTAATGATTGACTCTAACACCTTCCCCATGACAGGTGTCAAGCTAACAGGCCTGTAGTTTCCTGCTTTCTGCCTCCCTCCCTTCTTGAATAGTGGTTATATTTGCTACTTTCCAGTCCATAAGTCCATAAGACATAGGAGCAGAAATTAGGCCATTCAGCCCATCGAGTCTGCTCCACCATTCAAACATGGCTGATAAGTTTCTCAACTCCATTCTCCTGCCTTCTCCCCGTAACCTTTGATCCCCTTACCAATCAAGAACCTATCTATCTCGGTCTTAAATACACTCAATGACCTGCTCCACAGCCTTCTGTGGCAATGAATTCCATAGATTCACCACCCTCTGGCTAAAGAAGTTTCTCCTCATCTCTGTTCTAAAAAGTCTTCCCTTTACTCTGAGGCTGTGCCCTTGGGTCCTAGTCTCTCCTACTAATGGAAACCTCTTCCCCACGTCCACTCTATCCAGGCCTTTCAGTATTCTGTAAGTTTCAATCAGATCCACCCTCATCCTTCTAAACTCCATCGAGTATAGACACAGAGTCCTCAAACGTTCCTCATATATTAAGCCTTTCATTCCTGGGATTGTTCTCATGAACCTCCTCTGGACCCTCTCCAGGGCCAGAACATTCTTCCTGAGATATGGGGCCCAAAATTGCTCACAATATTCTAAATGAGGTCTGACCAGAGCCTTATAAAGCCTCAGCAGCACATCCCTGCTTTTATATTCTAGTCCTCTCAAAATAAATGCCAACATTGCATTTGCCTTCCTAACTACCGACTCAACCTGCAAGTTAAGTCCCTTTGCACTCCAGATTTCTGAATTCTCTCCCCATTTAGAAAATAGTCTATGCCTCTATTCTTCCTACCAAAGTGCATGACCTCACACTTCCCCAGTCTGATGGAATCTTTCCAGAATCTAATGAATTTTGGAAAATTAACACCAACTCATCTACTAACTCATTAGCTATCACTTTTAAGAAACTAGGATGAAGTCCATCAAGACCTGGACTCGTGTTAGCTCGCAGCTCCGTCAGTTTGTTCAATACTGCTTTCTTAATGATTGCAATTTCACCAAGTTCCTCTCTCCCTTCCTCATCCTGATTTACAGCTATTACTGGAATATTTTTTGTATCATCTATAGTGAAGACTGAAGCAAAATATTTGTTCATTTCATCCACCATTTCCTTATTATCTACTGTTAACTCTCCATTGTCACTCTCTAGAGGACCAACACTCACTTTATTTACTCTTTTCCTTTTAAAATGCTTGTAGAAACTCGTGCTATCCGTTTTTATATTTCTATCTAGCTTCCTCTCATAATCTAATTTATTTCTCCTGATTAACCTTTTAATCATTCTCTGCCATTCTTTAAATTCTGACCAATCATCTGACCTGTCACTCATCTTTGTGCAGTTATATGCTTTTTCCTTAAGTTTGATGCTTTCCTTAACTTCATTAGTTAACCAGAGATGGTGGGTCCTCCCCTTAGAATTTTCTTCATAGTAAGAATATACTTATTCTGAGTATTCTGAAATATTCCCTTAAATGTCTGCCACTGCTGCTCTATTGATCTATCCTCTAGCCTAGTATCCCAGTTCACTTCAGCTAGCTCAGCTTTCATGCCCAACTAGTTGCCAGTATTTAAGTTTAAGATACTAGTCTTAGACTGATTCTTTTCCCTTTCAAACTGGATATAAAATTCAATCATATTGTGGTAGCTGTTACCTAGGGGTGCCTTTACTCTGAAGTCATTAATTGATCCTGTCACATTACGCAATACCAAATCTAAAATAACCTGCTCTCTGGTTGGTTCCAGAATGTGCTGCTCTAAGAAATTATCTTGAAAGCATTCTATGAACTCCTCATGCAGGCTACTGCTGCCAATCTAATTATTTCAATTTATATGTAGATTAAAATCACCCATGATTGTTACCGTTCCTTTGTCACCTGCACCCAATTTCTTCTTGAATACTCTGTCCTACATTGTGTTACTGTTAGGGGGCCTGTACACCACTCCCACTAGTAACTTCTTTCCCCTACTATTCCTCATATCCACCCAAACTGATTCTACATCCGGAACTCCTGAACCAAGGTAATCTCTAACTATTGCGCCAATACCATCCTTGATTAACAGTGCTACCCCTCCACCTTTATCCAGGTTCCTATTCTCCTTGAGGTCATACACCCCTCAATTTTCAGGACTCAATCCTTGTCATCCTGCAGCCATGTCTCCGTAATGGCTATCAGATCATATTTATTTACTTCAATGTGTGCTATCAATTCACTTACTTTATTGTGAATGCCACGTGCATTCAGATCGTTTAGTTTTGTCTTTTTGTTCCTTGTAACATCTAGTCTTGACTGTTGATGTGTTGATAGGTTTTTTTCTCTCTGTCCCTTGCTGCCATTCTCTGACCCTCATTTACTATTTTGCTCTCCTGCCTTGACTCTACTCCTTGATTTGCTACATCTACCCAAGCTTGATCCCTCAACCCTTGCCTTGTTTAGTTTGCAGCCCACTCTACTTCCCTGGATAAGCAGCTCACTAGAACACTGGTCCCAGCATGGTTCAGGTGTAGGCCGTCCCAGAGGTACAGCCCCGTCTTCCCTAGTACTGATGCCAGTGCCCCATGAACCAGAACCTACTTCTCCCACATCAGTCTTTGAGCCACACAATCATTTCCCTAATCTTATTTGCCCTATGCCAATTTGCACGCGGCTCAGGTAATAATCCAGATATTATCACCTTTAGGTTCTGCTTCTTAATGTGGTGCCTAGCTCTTCATACTGACTATGCAGAACCTCTTTCCTTGTCCTGCCTGTGTCGGTGGTATCTACATGTACCATGACAACTGGATCCTCCCCTTTCCTCTGTAAGTTCCTCTCCAGCCCTGAACAAATGTCTCAAACCCTGGGCAGGCAACGCAGCCTTCTGGACTCTCATTCTTAGCTTCAGGGAACAGTGTCAATCCCCCTCACTATATTGTCCCCTACTGCGACTACATTCCTGTTTGCTCCTCCTGCTTGAACAGCTTCCTGTACCATGGTGCCATGATGAGCCTGCTCATCCAGCTTGCAGACCTTGCTTTCGTCCACAGATTGGGAGCACTTCAAATCTATTTGACTATTACAAGGTCTGAGGCTCCCCCACTACTGTCTGCTCAGTTCCTTTACCCGCCTCACTCATGGTAATATTCTCCTGTCCCTCACCGCTAACTAAAACAGATGACTCTATTCTAAGAGGTGTGACCATCTTCTGGAATAAAATGTTCAGATATTTCTCCCCTCCCTTATGTTTTGTGCAGTGTTTGCAGTTCAGCTTCCAGATCAATAATCCTGATCTGGAAATCCTATAGCTGCTTACACTTTCTGCAGACATGTTTGTCCTGGATTGCCTTGGCGTCCAAAAGTTCCTACACTGCAAAGCTGCAACATAACACCTGTCCTGCCATTGTTACTTAAGATATTCAGTTAATTTAATTACTTTCTTAATTAAAGTAATTACTATGTATGCTACAATTTACTTTGCTTATTAAATGCTAGGAGCACTGACAACTAAAAGTCACATTTCTTAACTACACATCTGTGTTTTAGGTGTTTAATTATTTTGTTTTATTTTAATTTTAAAGTTTTAGTTTTTTTTAAGGGATCTACCTTAACTCCTGTGTCCAAAGCTATTAACACACTGTCCCTAACACAAAGCACTAAGAACAGACCTTAACTATTGACCAGTTACTTGCCAAACAGCTAATCTGTTCCCTGTAGTAGAGCAAGAACCAATCCTACTGGGTGAAAAGGTTAGAAAAAGCAAAGGGGTGCTTCCCTCACCGAGCTCCCTCAACTCACCAAACATCCAGCACTTCGTTGAGGTTGCATTCCAGTTGAACAATAGTGCAGTGATAGAAATAGACAATGTTAGTGATGGTGTGGACGTGTAGTTGGAAGCTCAGCTCAAGGTCAAATATGAAACCACATTTGTGGGCAGTCTGGTTCAGCCTCAGACTGGAGGGGCGATGGAGTTGCTGGCTAAGGAGCAGAGTTTGTAGAAAATAACTCCTTTCTTCCCAATATTCAATTGGAAGAAATTTTTGCTCACCCAATACTGGATGTTGGACAAGCTTTCCAACCATTTAGAGACAGTGGAGGAATTGAAAGGTTGTGATGAGGCACAGCTGTGTGTTCTCCGCATACATGTGAAAACTGACGCAGTGTTTTGCAGTGATGTCTCTGAAAGGCATCATGCGGATGAGAAATGTGAGGAGCCAAGGATAGATTCTTGGGGGTCACCAGAGGTAACAATGCTGGAGCAGGAAGCAAAGTCATTTCAGGTAAGTCTCTGGTTATTATTGGACTGAGGCTAGAATTTTCCATCCCAGTTGGATGTCGGACGTCATGGCGTGCACGAGCGGACAATATGGTGGGAAGGCCAAAAATCACTTTCATGACGTCGTGAAACCAATTTGCGATCATCAGCTCTGCCTGTTAAAGATGGGCTGTGTTTCTTGCTGCCAGACGTTGTGAATGTCGTTTTAATATATCTGCATTTCATTATAAGCCCTGCTTGCCAGAATCATCCGAACACACTGGATCATCTGGGCATGTCAGTGTGATTGCACGCCAACATGTTTCACAGCTGTACATAAGCGGCGTGCACCTGGTGAGCTGCACTTTGCTCGGGACTTCGAGGTTGTTTGTCCACATTTCTTTGGGCAGCACTCACGGTCATTAGCACCAGGCTTCACAGGTAGCACCACATCACTTTTCAGGGGGCTCATGGACAGTTATCTACCTAAGAAACTAGCCATGGTGGCTTTTCAACAGCTGCAGGGCTAGGGCTTGCTTGGGGAAGGGGAGAAGTGGCCTCAAGCAAGGGCAGAGGCTGCAGGTCAAGGGCTGTACTGGGGAAAGTGGGGGCACATGTTAATCTGTGCAAGTGACTTCAAGATGATGAAGCCTGAGGAGGCAGTCTCCAGAGGAGATGAGGCCAGATGGAGATGTGAGGGTGTGAGAAAGTGAGTGGTGACGTCACTTGAGCTGGCAGTGAGGGAGATGCCAGCGAATGTGTGATGGCCTTGAGTGTGTGAATTTAGGGTGATAAGATGGTTGTCTTACCCTGGCAGCACGGATGAAATTGTTCATCTGTTTTCTGCACTGGATGGCCGACCTCTTGTGTGCAGCATTGTCACTGACCACCAATGCCACCAGCTCTCAAGTTGGAGTCGAGACTGATGGCCCTCCTGCGGCCAGAGCAGTGGTAGAGGACACCGCAGAGGGCCTCCATGGTGTCCAGAAGCCGTCCCAGGGATATGTCACTGAACTCTTCTAGGATTTTGGGACCATGTCTTCACCAGTGCCCTCCTGGCTGCAAGCTTTGAGAAGTGTGCACGCAGCTGCAGTTTAAATATGGTGCCCTGCGTGAGGAAGTGGCGAGATAACAGCATGGCAGGCAAATCAAAGACCGTCCACCAGCGAGATGGAATGTTTCCTGTTGCTGCATAATTAATGAGGTGGGAATGAGCTGATACAGCACAAATAGCCATCAATACGGCCGGCAAGTTAAATGTCCTTTTTTCTGCCCACCTCTGCTCTTAGTGCAAATCTGCGATGATTCTGCCCTTAGACTTGGAAAATTTCCTGTGGTCTAGAGATACATGAGGCAGAAGAAGCACATACTTATGTCTGTTTTGTGTAGCTTCGTTTTCCTGGAACAGGTTGTTGAATTGAGAGGATAGAGGTTGAGGAGTTCCACTCCACACCAAGGTGACCAGGAGTCTCTCCCGCTCTTACTGCCTGCCATCAGTGTGTTGAAAGGTTAACAATTAACCTTTTTGGCCACATTATGAATGCACCTTTTGTGGCCATCAAGTCCTGGAGTAGGACTCAAAGCCGAAGCTTCTGGCTCAGAGGTAGGGACGCTACCCACTGTGCCACAAGACCTCCCCTGGCTACGATTAGATAGATAAGAATGGAACCAGTTGAGTGCAGTCCCACCCAACTGGGTGATTTTCATCACTAATGGGCTTGTAGATAATTCTCCTTGTTTTGAAGGCTATTTGGATGACGGAATTTATTTCTTCCATTGTACCCTATTTAACAATTACCTGCATTCATTCTTTGAATGCAAATATTCTCTACGTACTGCAGGAATCTATCTTAATCTTATTGATCAAGCAGTTTATGCTCAATATGCAAAATGTGATGTCACAAGCCTCATTGTTAACATACGACCGACTGGTTTGTCCTTTGTAAAAGGCCATGTGTCTGTGCTGTCCATTCACTTTGACTTATGGCTACATTATCTAACTGGATGATGCACCTTGAATTCTAGATAGAAACCTTCATCAAAGCCTGCAGAGATGAAAGGAGGGAGTGCGTTGAATGGCGAATGCTCTGAGAAATTAAGATCATAAGAAGGTAACTAATATGTTGTCTCTCTTCATTCTACAATCTCCACACACAGGAGCAGCAGCATATTGAAGCAGCAACATGTAGGAGGTCAGACATTTGTGACATTGTACTTCAACCCTGACTGAGCAGGCAGATATACCAAACAATCAAGTTTTGGGAAGCAACCAGATTTTATGGCCTGAATTTTGTGGTGAGAAGAATGGACACATTATCACAGTCATTGTTATGCCTTATGTTGGACAACAACTTCCAGAGTCCGCACATGCGCAATGAAATGCAGATATCAGGAAATTGTTGGCTGATTTGCCTTGCTCCTCCACAAGCTTCACTACACTGGTATCTCACCGTGACCTTTGACTTTAAAATACGTGAAAGGTGTGTCTTACCGACTAGGCACCCACTAAACATACAAGGAAAAGTTAGAGCTCATTCATTCAAGTGTAATTGAATTTTAAATTTTGTGATAAGCAATGTTCCCTGTAATTCTTTTTCTCAAGTGTGGGGGCAATTTCTTTAAATGTGCGGCCCTGTTAATTTAAAGGAGCTGATTTGTGAGCGGCCTGCAAGGGGAGTTTCAGATTGCTACATGGCCTGTCAGCCATGCAACTTAGAGGGAACATTGATGATGTTTTAATTACTGTCAAACCACCTCCCTGGCAGTGAAAATTGATGTGTATAAGCTTGGAGTCTCATTTGTTCAGATTTTAATTATTGTTAGAGATTTTAAAAAGTAAACATTTTTCCTGTCTCTTTTTTTCCTCTTAATCCCATGTTTCTTTCTCTCTCATTACTTTGCTTTCTGTATATGATTTTGCATTGAATTAAATATTCTATTTATACTTCTTGGCTTCGGCTCTGCATGACTGTGAGGATTTTTCAATCTGATTGATTAAACTGAAATGCTGTTGACTGTCCTGTTCACACAGGTCCCAGATCCCTTGTAGAAGGCGCTGCACTGAAATGGTTCTCTAATTATTGTGAAATACTACATAAAAGTCAAAAAATGTCTGTGGGCAGCTGTAAGCAAAATGAACAGTGAGTGCCATCTCTCTGTCAGTAATCGCAAAATCCGGACCATTGAGGTTGGGAGAAGTGTTCCATGTGGCAGCACAGGAAATACCACAGGAAATAACTGTTTATAAAGATTTGCAAAACTGTTCCTTTATTTGGCATGGAACACTGACACGTGCCTATGTAATGAAGTTGATGCTGTAATCTTGATTTGGAGCCTGGGATAAAATGACAGAATGATGATCTCCTGCCCTAAATTAGATTGACAGATTACCTGGGGTAAGGAGTTAGACAAATTGTTTTCCAACTAACCTCTCCATGCAATTAAAAAAAATGATGACTACCCTTTATTCTAATAGAAAAAAAATGACACATTTAAAAGGGAGGAGTATGGTCCAATTCGGCACTGAAGGAACACTTGGCTTGAAGCTTTGAATGATAAATGAGAAATTTTAATTTCTTTTCATGCTGAGGAGTTATGTAGTAGTTGGTGTATGCTGCCTAGTGTGCAGTAGATTAGCAAGAGGAGCACAAGAGCAGAGGGAGACACTACGGGGGGGTGGTTGCCTTAAAATGTTATATGATTGCAACAAAAGCTAAATGTAGTTTAATAGGTTTACAATGGCAGTTGTAATCTTAAGGATGGTGGGAGCAGCATGCTTGCAAAAATTGCCTAGTTATTCACTCAGCTAAAAGTTACTAAACTTGAGGTACAGCAGAATATACTCTATCACATACAGAGGGATATCTGGAATGTGTTATGATCCCTAGCTGAGGTTATCACTGGGCAAACCTGATCCCAGGGTGGAACCCAGCTGGATAGATCCTAACTTTTATTTGTTTGTTTACATATGTGGAGAGGGGCTACTGAACAGAGTCACCGGAATCAGCTAATGAACTTTTAACAAGAGCATAAAACATTTATGAAACAAGAAAAGATGAACTGTATTACAATACTCCTTCACCCACAACTATACCTTCACAGATACATACAGGTTTGTAAGGATAACACAAATTACAAAAGCTATCTTATGCTCTAATGTTCATAGTAAGTACAGTCCATGTAAACCAATTGGCAACCTGTGATCAAACACACCAGACTCTGAAACCAAGTGACAGTTGCCACCTCAACCAGATGCTATGGATCTCTCCTCCAACTCTCCCCAAATGTTTGTCACACCATGAGCCAACCAGATTCCCTGAACTCTGTCTTTCACATGAGGGTTTCCAATCTCCACTCTCCAAGAACTCACCTTGGAATCCTCTCCCAAACTGATATTTTCTCTCAGATACCTTCTGCAAGGGTTCACCTCCAGGGTTTCGAACTCTTCTTCCGATGTTCCTCTCCGATGCATTCAAGCTTTCTTCCACGTACTCTCTCTCACTGACTCAGCCGCCAACAGCACACCACTGCTTCACATGCCCATAGCAAGGAGTTACAGACCTTTAGTTGCCTCTTTGGACCGTCTAACTTCTCACAAGCCTTTATTATTTTGGCTCTGCTTCCTGCAGCTTGGAGATTTAAGCTTGAAGCCTTTCTCTGCCCTTCACTCTTAATTTCACTTAACAGGATCTTTTTGCCGTCCTTCCTTTGACTAGAAGGTCTTCTTGGGACTTTCTCCTGTTCCACTCCCCTGGATTCAAGGACTTTTGTTTAGCTTGAGACTTGCTGTCTGTCCCCTTTTCTCCAGTCACTCTCTGGCAGCTACTTTCAACCAACTTTAGCTTGGGACTGGCTATCTGCCCCTTCTAGGCTGCTTCTGTCTGGCAGCTGTCTGCAAAATTGAACTTAAAAACTGTTTCTAGTTTCTTTTGTATATGTCGGTGGGAGGGACCTGCCTCTCTGGACTCCTGTTGCTGGGCAACAGCTCAGTTTTATACTCTTGTGTTCGCTTAACTTCTATTACAGTCGTAAACGCTCATTTGAAATGCAGGCACTTTTTAAAGTGAAACTAAAACTCAACTTGGCTCTCTCTTAAAACACAAATACAGAAATACAAATCAAACTTAAACTTTAAAGCTAAAACGTATTCCTGACAGCCACAGATACCAATATAACTTACTTAAACTATCTCTATTTCTTAAAAAAGGCATATTCAGGGAGAGGTCATCCCATTAGCAGATAGATGGTAACGATTGGAATCAGGTGATCATATAACAAGGTGAGAAGCAGGAAGAAGAGTTGGTATCCTGAGTACATTGCCTTGGTAAATAAATTTTCAATAGTGAAAACAAAAGCAAACAACTGCAAATGCTATAAATCTGAATTAAAACAGAAAAGGCTGGAAAAACTCAATAAACCAGACATCACCTGTGGAGAGTGAAATAGAGTTAACATTTCAGGTCAATGAACCTCTGTCAGAATTTTGAATTCAATCGTGTTTACTTATAGTGAATACTTGTTCCAGAAATATCAACTTAGGGAAGTCAGTCATGGCAAGTAGAAAAAGTGGCTGCCCATGAGGAGTGACTTGAGGAGAGAATGGTGGATGATTTTATAGTGAAAAAAGCAGAAAGTCACTTCTATAGCCATAATTGTAAATTCTGAATGATGCATTACCTTCCAGCTGTCTGAATAATATAAGATAATCAAATACAAGTCCAATGTACAAAACTGGCACCCCCTGGTTGGTGGAACAGGCAGCTTGTGTGTTTGATTTATTCCCTCTCCCATCTCATTGTAGCATTGTTAACACAAAAATGATTGTTAAACATTAAAAGGATGTAACATCATTCTAATCGGTAAAAACTCAGTTGTCTAATCCTGGAGATTTGGAGAAATGTGCTGATGCACTGTCAAGTAGTTTGTTGGTCAGACTCTGATATAGAAGGAAAGAACTTTGTTTTGTGAAAAGACAATTAGCTCTGGCTCGTTGTTTTCTCATGACATGAAAATCACACAATCAGATATTTGCTTCTCACCACAGAAGCATTCAATATACCCCTCAAAAGAAGCTCGCTAAAAATGCAGACGTTGGTATACCAAGGCACCGATACTAGGAAAGAGAACCTAGTTCTTCTAGAGAGAGAACCTAATTCTGGCTGAATTTATGTTCCATAGTCAAGGACCCGAGGCCCATTGTATCATTCTTATAGCAATGCCTTCTGAGATCAGTTGATTTAGCATAGGTTAGGAATTGAACATCGGCTTATTATTGACTGCCTTTACATAGAAACTAGGAGCAGGAGTAGGCCATTCGGTCCTTCAAGCCTGCTCCGCCATTCAATATGATTATGGTTGATCCTCTATCTCAACGCCATATTCCTGCGTTCTCTCCACACCCCTTGTTGCCCCTAATGACATGTCCAATGACCAAAACATAGGTGGAGAACAGTGATAAGACCTGCCAAAACATCATGTGAAATGATAAATGTATTCCCTGGAGGGGGTAAGGGGCTCACTGTGCTGAACAACAAGCAAACCATCTCATGCAATGGTAGTGATCCGGTGGTAGCGTTTGACATCACAAATGTTAGTAAGCATCTTTGAAGGGCAAGTGCCTTGCAATAGTTGGGCATGCTTGCGATGAGGAAAGGACGTGCAGACTGGATAACTAGGCATGCTGACCTGCTGGTGATAGGGAGTCTTATGGAGCCCAACATAATATCATCAATGAATATCTGGTGAACAGTGGAATCTGATGTCTGGTGTATGAAGGAACAGACTTGGCACATGGGGTCCTCATAGTCAGGTGCATTGTGGCTTGCAAAATCTGATGGGATATTACCAGATCCAGCTAGGTGTCTGACGGAGGTGTGGTACCAACTGACTATGGAAAGGAAGATAGTGACGCAAGGACTGGCAGAAAATTCTCCCCTGCACAGTTTCTCAAAGGCCTGCACTCAAGATTTGCTGTCTGTGAAGAAACAAGGATGATTCTTGGAACGCACAATATGGGCTGAAGTACTTGATTGAAGCTGTGATGGACAGAGCTTCAATTTCACAAGGCAACTAGGCAATTTGACAACCACGCAGTTTGGCACTGAAAAAAACCCGACAAGTTTGAGTTTGTTGCCACAGGTCATATACTGGGTGGATGCAATGCCAAGCTTTTGTGACAAGCCAGAGTTGATCATCTGGATGGGGAAGGGTAAAGGTTTTAGTGGATGAAAGAGCAGATTGTGCCAAATGAAAGTTTGTGCAGAAATCATCCGTCCACTTGATCCTTTCATTGGACTGATGATCGGCAGCAGCAACATCCAAGGGGGCTGTGTAAGAGGCACGCTGAGGAAGGACTTTTGAAAGCATCTTGTAGGCATCGATAGAAGATCTCATGCCAGAAGCCTTCTCTGGTGGACACCAGGTAGAGAAGGTGATCACATGGTGTGGGCTAGCTTGCAAGGTGCCCTGGGACCAAATCTATCCCAGAATAGTTACAGTCCTAGGGTAGATAATAGTTTTAGGGGCAGATAGGCACAGGTCACATCGTGACAGATCATGCAGTGCATGTCGTGAGTTCTTCAGGACTGTTACCACCGCAGTAGTGGATATCTGCAGGTTTGGCGACTATGCCCTCCACTAAACGATCACCTAGGACAAGGCATGTCAATTCCTCATGGGCAGTTTCAGATCCAGCCATGCCTGCAGCAGATCAAGTGTATACACAAACAACTTTGTAGGGTGTGACAACTCCACAGTACTTCATGGAAGATTGTGCTAATGGAATCTGGTAAAAGGTGTTGGTTAGGTCTGTTGCAATGATGTGTACTGGGCAATCTTGGGTAAGGTTGAGTCAACATCTGGCATGAGTGAAGGCTGTGACTTACTATAGCCTCCAATATTGGCAAATGCTGTGACAAGTCAAAAGTCCTCATCTGACTTCATGAGAAATGATGAGTAAGGTGCTTCACAGTGATTCCCCATATCTTCAAGCCAAGCAAAGACTCCAAGGCCATCAAATTTTCATTGCAGCTCAGCACGTTTGTCCTTGGCATACTGGGGAAGGCAACCCTTCTGTTATGGAGGATGTACAGGTCCCATGTTGATACTAGCTTTGAAGAGTCCAGCCTTGCCAATGTAACCTGAGAATGCTGGAGGTCATCATATTCCTGAAGGAGCATGTGGAATTGAGAATATGTGTGCTGAGGCAGAATGTGATCCAGATCCACAGGAACAGATTCTGAAAACAGTTGATGGTGCTTATATTTGCGTTGCTTGGTAAGTGGCTGTGTCATGTCATCCTGAAAAGGCTGGGAATCTTGGTTGCTGGGGGTGAAGACAGGTTTTATCCAAGCAAAATTTTCACAACAAGACAGGACTTGCAGTTCAACAGAGAGATTCACAATGGAAATCTTGTCAGCAAAGCCAGTCAAAATATGTGGTGGAGGCCAAGTGTTAAGTGGCTTGTTGCACTTTGGTCCTGAAGGGAGAGAGGATGGTTCAATTACAAAGGTCTGCAAAGGCCTGAGGCCTGCAAGATCATCAGGTGGTGTCATCTCAATGAAACCCCCTCACCAGATTGTTGACGACCTTCAGGGAGTGCCAAGGACATGGGCTCATTTCACTCTGCATGGGCTAGAGGAAGGATGAGATAGATCCATAAACTTAGGCAGCAGAGTCACCTACTAGAACGAGGGGTTTGACCAGTCGAATTGACACACTATTGGTTTCCATGAACAGAGTACCTGCAAATACCTCAACATCAAAGTTCTCCATGACCAGGCCTTCAAAGGTAAGGTTGTGATGGTCTCTGGACAGAGAGAAAAGTGTTTCACCAACAACATGTAAGGGCAATGAATCATCAGCCCAGTGAGCAGATTGGGATAAACTCCTGACTGGGACACCAAGTTTCATAGCTGTGGAAGTATGGATCATGTTGCCAGTGGCTCCATTGTGCATAGTCACCCAAATAGCATGATGCTCAAAGAATGTGTCAAGTAGGGTGACTGACGGATCTGTACACAGGGTGCAGTTGATGCCAATGAGACCTCAGGAGGTTCCTTATCCCCTTCTCTTCTAAACAAGTGCCAATGATGCTACCATTTTCATTATCATCCAAAGCAGCAGCTATCTTATGAACTTTAGCCATGTATTGGCGGTCTTGATCTATCAGAAAATTACTAAGAACATTTTCTAAGAAAATGCTTATCTGATCAGCCTGCTTGGATACGGAATAGGAAAGACACCTGTTGTGTGCGTGAAGGAGGGGAGTTATAGTCTGGTGTTGTTAGGCGAAGATGAAATGGTCCAGCGCTCCCAGAAGAAGGAAGCAGCAGTGCAGGGAGCCTTGGCATCAGCAGATGCATGAATGTCATCTAACAGTGAATCGAATCCAAGGCTTGGGAGATCTCTGGCTTGATGGATGCCAGGATGCAAGACCTGAGCTTAGTGCCATACCTCTGCTTCACACAACGTGATAGGCTAGGGTGAACAAGTAGAACCAATGTAGAACAACTATGTTCTCTAGTGAGGATGACATCTCAATCAATTTTTATGGCAGTGGCTTCTTCCAGAGCTCCACAGGCGACTTGTTCGAGATCTCGCAAGCCTCCACCCACAAGGGACACCATCTTCGTGAAGACACAAAACTTTATGCATTTCAACTAGGATCAGGCAAGCCAGGAAGCAAAAGTGCTGGGATTTGCAGCGATCTCTGGTTTTCCACAGGTGCAGGGTGCCATCGACTGTACTCATGTGGCACTTAGATCTCTGTGGCAACAAGCAGTTAAATACATCAACGGAAGGGCTTCCACACGCTGAATGCTCTGCCAGTGTGTGACCACAACGAACACATCCTGCAGGTCTGAGTATGATTCTCAGGAGCGTCCATGACTCCTACATCCTCAGCAGGTCTCAGATCCCTGGTATCTTCCAGAGTCAACAGAGGCTGCAGGGTTGGCTCCTCGGAGACAAGGGCTACCCAGAGGATGTGGCTGATGACTCCCATGCTGCGGCCTTAGTCTACAGTAGAGAGATGCCTGTCACAACCTGGACTTTAGTGGAGCAAACAATTGGTATATTGAAAATGAGGTTCCAGTGCCTGAACAGGTCTGGTGGAGCCCTGCAATACAGTCCCCAGATTATATCGTGCATCATAGTAGCTTGCTATGCGCTACAAAATCTGGTGCTGCAACAGGGGGAGGGCCTGTCTGAGGAGGAGATGGAAGAGCTGCACATCTCCTCTGATGAGGAGGACGTCGAAATGTGTGAGGGTGACGAGGTCCTCAAAGGCAAGGATGCCAGTGATGAGGCCATCGCACTGGCCAGACGAGGCAGGTGCATTTGTGATACCCTAAAAGTTGCAAAATTCGTGGAGAATAATGACGAATTGCAGTGAAGACAGTCCTGACATCCTCACCTTGCATCTGTGAACGTTTGACTCCTGCGCGGCTGATGGCAGCACACATACCCTCAGTGCTCAGGCTCATGTCATGGAGACGCAGTGGGGGCCCTATTGATCGCAAGATTCCAGGTGACTAATGATGACATGCAGTGAGGACGCTCCATAGATCTTCACATAGCCTCTGTGAATGTCTGAATCCTGTGTGTCTGACGGCAGTTCGCTTGCATTCTATGATCAGAGTCATATCTTGGAGAAGCAGCCGTGAAACTTTAAAAGCACCTGATCTTTGTCAGCCTTCAGCATCTGACCCCTTCAGGAGCACACCGTCACCAGACACAGATGCTGAAGAGATGTGGGGCCAGCCCCACTTCAAAAGATGCTGAGAGCACACAGAGAGAAAGACGGAACTCTGCGACATCTGCCCATGACATTCTGGCAGCAATGACAAGCATTATCGAGGGGCAGGCATTACTGATGTGTCCAATGAGTTTGAAGCCAGACCGTCACTTTGCTTTGAAGGCTACACACTGCACAGGGAAGACACCCTGGACTGAGATACTTGCCTTTATCTTTTGCAGGATCGAAGGTTTCACATCTGAATGACACGAATACCACTCATCATAACAAGGTGCCATAGGCAAGGAGACATTCTTGGGAGTTTATTTAAAATAGTGAACATTATGTACAAGTGATTAACACATGTGCCCATGTGGTTCAACTACATTTTCCACCCGGTGCGGAAGGGGGTCGGGAAGGAGGAGGACCTCCTCGTGAACCTGCTCCTGGGCCTGGCCAAGTTGGCCATGAACAGGTCCAGACAGCGGGCGATCGAAGGGGGAGTCCCGCCTGATTGTTTATCCCTCTTCCGCGGCTACATTCACTGCCAGGTATCCTTGGAGAGGGAGCATGCGGTGTCTGCCGGCACACTCGAGGCCTTCCGTGCCCGGTGGGCACCGCGGGGACTGGGGTGCTTTATCGACCCCTTTAATCACATTTTAATTTAAAGTTTGTAAGTTTCCTTTAAACTTTGTTCTTAGTTCTACAGCTGACCTGAATTAGGGGCTGTGCCTGATTTATCCCAATTTTGTTAATTTGGTTTGATTGTTTTAACTCGAAAGAGTTACATTTTCCACCTGGTGCAGAAGGGGGTCGGGAAGGAGGGGGACCTCCTCGTGAACCTGCTCCTGGGCCTGGCCAAATTGGCCATTAACAGGTCCAGGCAGTGGGCGATCGACGGGGGAATCCTGCCCGATTGTTTGTCCCTCTTCCGCGGCTACGTTCGCGGCCGGGTGTCTTTGGAGAGGGAGCACGCGGTGTCTGCCGGCACTCTTGAGGCCTTCGGTGCTCGGTGGGCACCATGGGGACTGGGGTGCTTTATTGACCCCCTTAATCACATTTTGGTTTAAAGTTTGTAAGTTTCCTTTAAACTTTGTCTTTAGTTTACAGCTGACCTGAATTAGGGGCTGTGCTTGATTTGTCCCTCATTTTGTTAATTTAGTTTAATTGTTTTAACTCTAAAAGAGTTACATTTTCTTAACCCTGCCACTACATCTTGGTGATCCCCTGACATCCATAGTGCAGATGGAGGCAGCCTGCTGACTGCTATACTCTGTCTGTAGTGACCTTGGCCGGTGTTCTCTGGACGGCCGATACCTGGAAGACCCTGGCCTGCTTTGGGTATTTTGCTGAGGGCCAGGTGCACCCACCTCGGCCAGTGGATCTGGAGATGATGGAGTCACAGGGAAGAGGGGATTTGGATCGACTGGACTTTTCCAGAGTCACCAGGGTGGATGGCCTGGGGTGTCGAGCTGCCGGTACTCCTCCCAATGGATGCCCGAAGACCCCTGGCTGACTCCTCAAGGAGAAGGAAAAGCTGGAGTGAAATCGAGCTGCCCTGCACCCTTCTCATGTTGACACTGTAGGAAGCTAATTACAGCGTCAGCGATGTCAGCCCGTGCAGCAGTGCAGGACCGACGTCCTGGACCAAGGTCTCCATGGCAGCCATAATTCTGTCAGTGTTGACCTCGGTGCGTCAGCATGCCAGTGCTATCACCTCAGACCGAAGGCCGACTGACTCCTCCCATTCTCCCTTGCTATCTGAGTACTCCAGACATCCCTTCCTGATGTTCCTGTGATTGTCTTTGCAGCTCCACCAACCGATTGAGGACCGAGTCCAGAGGCTCATCATCAGACTCAACTTCAGCAGATTCCAAGTGCCGGTGACCTTGGCTGTCCCTGTCTCCACCTGCTGTGGAACAGATTGTGTGCTGTGCTCACTATATTTTGATCCCGGGGCGTAGCCTGGTCTACAGTCGTCCTGGACCCCTTTGCCACTGGATTAAGGCCTTGCTCCGTCAAGCCCCTGTGGTAGAAGGTGTGCAACAGCCAACCCATGTTAAAAGAACTCACACACAGGCATCTTCCACCCACCCTTAAAATGAAGTTCAGGACCTGGAACGTAAGGACCCTCATGGACAACCCCAACAGTGGCTGACCAGAAGGGTGTACTGCTAGCATTGTCTGGGAGCTCAGACGTTTCAACATTGACATTGCCACCCCAAGTGAGACCCAGTGGGCAGGGGAAGGCCAGCTCAAGGAACAAGGTGGTGGTTACACCTTCTTCTGGGAAGGTAAACCAGTAGAACATCGCTGTCTCCATGGGGTTGCTTCAGCCACGTCCTCTCCCACAGGCTCCAACGTATGGCTTTCGAATGGAGTGAGGATCTTGATGTCCAGCTCTCTACTCCCGGCCTGGAGCCTCTCCCATTGATTGTGCACAATCTTGTCTTACATAAAGACAGACAGAGGTGGTTCGGAGAATCCACTGTAACCTTGCGATAAATCACACAAAAATGAACCATAGTGTAGTTAGCAACATTTCTTATTTTGTATTAAATATCATGTGTAGACTGAGTTAATTTAAAATGGCATTTTAATTCATGTAAAAGTGGAAACATTCGTGCACAGTTACATAAGAGTTTAGTATTTGCATTACACATCATGTGAAAAACCAGCTGGCTAAATGGAACTCCAAACTAATTGGGCGACTGATTAGGTGACTTATTACCCAAGTTTGTCTCCTATTTAATTTGAGGACACTCATAGCCACACTGTTGTTGTAATATGCCTTAAACTGATGGCATGTTGCTGTCCCTTATAATGACATGAACTCTAGTTGATGAATATAGAAGTTTAATCTCATACTGAACCAGTCTTCCAATGTCCATATCTTTTAGGGATCCGTTAGATCTTCTGCTGTTAATCCTGTAGTATTCAGCCCATGTAGGCCTTTGTTCTCAATTGCTAGGCAAATTTTTGTGGCTTGCTTTTCTTGTTCATTTACACTTGAATCAAGAAACCATAACTCTGTACTCTGTTTAAACATTTTAAGTTTGTATAAGTAGGTCATTTTCATTCCTCTTTAAACTGGGGAATTTAGTGGACGTTTTGACAATATGCCTTTGACCTTCCTTCTCCAATAGTATCTGGAACGAGTGTCGCTGTAGCCGCTTTTGCATGCTTTTCCGAAGCTCTGCCCATTATAATCGCAACCTTCTCTGGCCCAATTTTTATGACTTTTTTGTTGGGTTTTTTTGTTTGACTCTCCCTCACTCTGGTCACTCGCCTTTCTCGACTGAACTAACCCGGTGCTGGCCCTCTTGATGTCTTGGCCTACTCACCAAGGGGAATTAGTCTGCTTACCAGCTTTTTATTTGAACACTGTCCTGGCACTGTGTCTTCAAAGCTTTGCTGCACAGGCAGCACGCTACACTGTCCACACGCTATGACACTTCGCCTCCATTGTGGTCTGACCAAAACATGTAACATAATTTAAAACCATTCACCATGTCGTACCTGTAAGCCGTTTGGAAGGAACCACTGCTACACACCATGTCATGTGTTTTTATAATGATAAAAAAGACACCAATTGCTCATAAGGGATTGTGCAAACCTGTTGCAGGTTCATTTATTAATTCTAGACACGTGAACATATATACATGGATAGAAAGCTTGCAGACATCAGAGCTGCAGAGTGTCTGTGTTCTGCTCCAAGCCGAAATGAAACTGAGGCTGAATCACATGACATGCTTCCCTTAAAGTGATGGCATGTTGGCTATCCCTTAAAGGAACATTACAACAACAGCAGTGATATAAAAATCATGTCTGCCTTGTCCTTTCCATTGTTTTAATTGGAGACTTTTGCTGTGGCTTCCAGGGCTTTGCATCATACAACCAGTCAGTATTGGCCCCCATTTCTAGGTTCAGGAACAGCAATCCAAATAATAAATTGAAAATGGCAGGCTGAGGCTCTGGCATTTCCCTTCAGCTTGGTCTGAATTTTCTCCGCTTAGGATTGCTTCTGGAACAGCAGAAAATGCAGCCAGCAAATTCCATGATATGAAACGGATGCTATTCCTAAATTAAAGGAAAATCTCCCTAACCTAGTAGTTGTATTTAAGAAGCAACTTATTTCACTTAAGATATTTTCTACCAGAAAGAGGCACCCATAACCCAATCATTCTGCACTAGATTCAAAGCCAAGGTCTAAGGCTTGTAAAAATGTGCTCGTTCCTTTGCAACTGATACCTATAAACAAAACTAATTTATTGAAATAATTACTTGTAAGGAACAAATGTAGTTGATCTCCAGACAAAACTCTCCAGCTCCATCTGTAACGAATCTAATTGATTTGTTAACAGGAAAATTGGAATGAAAATGGCTCTTTGCCAATTTCTCCAATGCACAGCCCCACAATCTGAGATGGCACATCAAGAGCAGAGATTGGCAAAAATTTACCCTCATGGAAGTGTCACAAGTAAACTTTTTCTAATTGATTGACAACAGGCTCACCATCTCAAGAACTCCAAATGTGGCAAATCTACTATATTCTGAGAAGTTGACTAAAAAGCATAGGACAAAAATAATTACCCACATTTAAATAACAGAGTGATACCTAACAATAGTTCTGCATGAACGGTACAAAAGTGTCAGTACCTTCCGCATGTCACAGATGTAAAATTTGGTATTGGTGCACTCCTTATCGCCATGCTTTGCCCCAGTAACTCCTTTGAACTACATCCCCAGTAAGTCTTGTGAACTACCCCCGGTAACTCTTGTGAAATACCCCCCTGGTAACTCCAGTGAAATAACCCACCGGTAGCTCCAATGAAATACCCCCCGAGTAACACCAGTGAATTACGCCCCCCCCCCCAAGTAACTCCAGTGAACTATCCCCAAGTAACTCCAGTGAACTACCCCCCCTAGTAACTCCACTGAAATGCCCCCCCAGTAACTCCACTGAAATGCCCCCCCAGTAACTCCACTGAAATGCCCCCCCAGTAACTCCACTGAAATGCCCCCCAGTAACTCCACTGAAACGCCCCCCAGTAACTCCACTGAAATGCCCCCCAGTAACTCCACTGAACTGCTCCCCAGTGAACTGCACCCCCCAGTAACCCCAGTGAACTACCCCCCCCAGTAACCCCAGTGAACTGCCCCCCAGTAACTCCAGTGAACCGCCCCCCAGTAACTCGCCCCCAGTAACTCCAGTGAACTGCCCCCCCAGTAACTCCAGTGAACTATCCCCCAGTAACTCCAGTGAACTATCCCCCAGTAACTCCAGTGAACTATCCCCCAGTAAATCCAGTGAACTAGCCCCCCAGTAAATCCTGTGAACTATCCCCCAGTAACTCCAGTGAACTATCCCCCAGTAACTCCAGTGAACTGCCCCCACAGTAACTCCAGTGAACTATCCCCCAGTAACTCGTGAACTATCCCCCAGTAACTCCAGTGAACTGCCCCCACAATAACTCCAGTGAACTATCCCCCAGTAACTCCAGTGAACTATCCCCCAGTAACTCCAGTGAACTGCCCCCACAGTAACTCCAGTGAACTATCCCCCAGTAACTCCAGTGAACTATCCCCCAGTAACTCCAGTGAACTATCCCCCAGTAACTTCAGTGAACTATCCCCCAGTAACTCCAGTGAACTATCCCCCAGTAACTCCAGTGAACTATCCCCCAGTAAATCCTGTGAACTATCCCCCAGTAAATCCTGTGAACTACCCGCAGCACCTCCTATAAATTACCTCAGCCCCAGTATGCACCAAAAAAACCCCGTGTGATCTATAAAATTACATTACCCCTGATTATTTCACAAGCATCTCGCCTTCCTCTTCAGAGAGATTTTTTCCTCGAGCACATTTTCTGATCTGATACAGTTCGGGGTAAATGGAGTTTTTCACACCAATTTCTTCTTCACCTTCATTAGGCCCCGCGCATCACGAAAGCGCGTTCAAACTGAGCGCGTCCCTGGAATCCCGGATTAGCCAATCAAAACAGTCTGACTGAATGGCCAATCAGGGCACTGAAAAACAAACCAATCAGGGTAAAGAAAAACTGTCCAATACCAAATCAGCTGGCAAAGTAAAATTCGCATCCCGCACAGCAGTTTCAACACAAGTACCGGCACTCGGGGATCGCTCCGGGTCTCCCCTCCCCGGGGAGCCGGCACTCGGGGATCACTCCGGGTTTCCCCTCCCCCGGGGAGCCGGCACTCCAGGATCACTCCGGGTCTCCCCTCCCCCGGGGAGCTGGCACTCCGGGTCGCCCAGCCGAGGAGCTGGCACTCTGGGATCATTATTCCAGGTCTCTTCTCCGTCCCCCACCCCCACCCCCCTCCCGGGAAGCCGGCACTCCGGGATCACTCCGGGTCTCCCACAAGGGAGCCGGCACTCTGGGATCATTATTCCGGGTCTCTTCCCCCTCCCCACCAGCCCCCCCCCCCCACCCCCCGGGGAGCCGGCACTCCGGGATCACTCCTCCCAGCTGGGGAGCCGGCATTCCGGGATCACTCCGTGTCTCTTCCCCCTCCCCACCGCACTCCACCCCCACCCCTGGGGAGCAGGCACTCCGGGATTACGCTCATTTCTGTCACGGCTCCGCCCTGGGCTGTGACGCTACATCAGGGTTGACGTTGGACTTGGACAGGCTCTGTTCCAGCCTGAGCTGACACTTACCCAGTCTGCCAGAGAGAGCCAGAGTTCAGTGCTGCGGGGGCGAGGGCGATGGCTGAAGCCCCCACCGTTGCTGCTCCCTTCGCCTTCAACATCTTGTTGGCCACTGATTCCTACAAGGTACAGTGAAAGGCCGGTGTCACCGCTAGTTCCCGGGGACCAGGCACTGGGTACGGAGCCGGGCGTCAGCTGCTGATTGTCCGTCTGTTTATTACCTCTGTCCTGGGGTCAGGGATTAAGGCGAAGTGGGGGTTGATCAGGCTGCAGCCATGCAATGAGCAATAGTGATACTTCATACATCCATCACAGGCAGTGACTGCAACTGGAATAGAACAGCTGGGGAATTGCTTACATTTTCTATGCAGAAGCTCTACTATTTATGGCTGCTAACTCTTAAGTGTAAGCACACAAAATGTGCTGGATCTAAACATGTGTTGGTTATTTTAATCTTGACTGACACTTTTAAACAAATGTTTCTTGACTAGGATACAGTATTGATTTAAAATCCATATGGTTATATAACGCTTTTCAAACGACCAGGCATCTGAGTACTGTACATCCAATGAAGACTGGGAGTAGTTCAGAGAAGTTACAGGTGGTAATCTATGGCAGTTCCTGGGGGAACACCGCTAGCCCTGTTTCTCCCCAGGTGAGCTGGAATGACAGGATGAAAAATGGCTATGGTATATCTGTGCCTTGAAGCATTTGTTGCTGAAACACAAAGACCAGTGGGCTGGTGAATAGGAGAGTGCTGCTGCCTTATCTCGAGCATTGCTCAAAATGATGGTTCAGAGTATGATCAGTACCAGTTTGTCAATTTGGAATCTATATAGCCATTTTTGTGGTTCAGCAGGTGTTTGAAACTGCCTAGGATGAATGAAAAATTATGAGTGCAATCGTGCAAAAATGTTTGCATGTCATTAGTACTGATAAAGTCCAATTTAACATTTGTTGCTCATATACACAATATATACAGGTTTTTTAAAAAAACAACTCTACTTCATTATACCTCTCTGTCTCAATTTCTGGTGATAGACTGTCCACCAATATCCATTACAAGCCTACCAACTCCCACAGCTACCTCAACTACAGCTCTTCACACCCCGTTTCCTGTAAGGACTCCATCACATTCTCTCAATTCCTTCGCCTCCGTCGCATCTATTCTGATGATGCCACTTTCAAAAACAGTTCCTCTGACATATCTTCCTTCTTCCTTAACCAAAGTTTTCCACCCAAGGTGGTTGACAGGGACCTCAACCGTGTCCGGCCCATCTCACGCGCATCCACCCTCGCACCTTCCTCTCCCTCCCAGAACAATGATAGGGTCCCTCTTGTCCTCACTTATCACCCCACCAGCCTCCGCATTCAAAGGATCATCCTCCACCATTTCCACCAACTCCAGCATGATGCCACCACCAAACACATCTTCCCTTCATCCCCCCCACCCCTGTCGGCGGCATTCCACAGGGATCGTTCCCTCCGGGACACCCTGGTCCACTCCTCCATCACCCTCTACACCTCAACCCCCTCCCACAGCACCTTCCCATGCAATTGTAGAAGGTGCAACACCTGCCCCTTTACTTCCCCCCTCCTCACCGTCCAAGGGCCCAAACACTTCTTTCAAGTGAAGCAGCATTTCACTTGCACTTCCCTCAATTTAATCTACTGCATTTGTTGCTCCCAATGCAGTTTCCTCTACATTGGAGGGACCAAACGCAGACTGGGTGACTGCTTTGCGGAACACCGTCGGCCTGTCCGCAAGCATAGCCCAGACCTCCCTGTCGCTTGCCATTTCAACACACCACCCTGCTCTCATGCCCACATGTCCATCCTTGGCCTACTGCAGTGTTCCAGTGAAGCTCAACGCAAACTGGAGGAACAGCACCTCATCTTCTGACTAGGCACTTTACAGCCTTCCGGACTGAATATTGAGTTCAACAACTTTAGATCATGAACTCTCTCCTCCATTCGCACCCCCTTTCCGATCCCCCTTTTTTTCAATAATTTATATATAGTTTTCTTTTCCCACCTATTTCCATTATTTTTAAATGTATTTCCATGCATTGTTTTATCTTTTAGCCTATTTCGATCCCTTCCCTCCACCCCATCCCCACTAGGGCTATCTGTACCTTGCTCGTCCTGTTTTCTACCCTTAATGTCCCCACATTTCTTAGCTAATATTACCACCATCAACACCTCTTCGTCCTTTTGTCTATGACATCTTTTGGCTATCTCCACCTATCACTGGCCCTCTATCCAGCTCTACCTGTCCCACCCCTCCCCTTAAACGAGCTTATATTTCACCTCTCTTCTATTTTTCCTTAGTTCTGTTGAGGAGTCATATGGACTCGAAACATTAATTGTATTCCTCTCTGCGGATGCTGTCAGACCAGCTGAGTTTTTCCAGGTATTTTTATTTTTGTTTTTGTTTTGGATTTCCAGCATCCGCGGTTTTTTGCTTTTAACTCTACTTCATTGGCTGGAAGTACTCCGATGCCTGGCAGTTTGAAAAGCATTATATAATTGCAAGTTTTTCTTTTTCTTTACAGAAATATTTCCTTTTCACTCAAATTACTCTTATTGGTTTAAAGAAAATTACATTTGTTTTTGAAAGTTGCATTTGAGAACTTGTTTTGCTTTCCTCTTAAACTATGAATACCCTCTTCATAGGAACAGAAAAAGGCCATTTAGCCCATAGAGCCTCCATTACCATTCAATGCGATCAAGGCTGATCGAACACTTCAATGCCTTTTACCCACACTATCCCCATAACCCTTTATGTTATTGTTCATCAAAAATCTATCAATCTCTATCTTAAACGTACTCAATGACTGAGTTTCCACGGCCCTCTGGGGTGGAGAATTCCAAAGATTCAGCACCCTGTGAGTAGAGAAATTTCCCCTCATCTCAGCCAAATTTAACTAACTTGCATTGAAATTCTGAAGCCGAATCATTTATGTAAATTCGAAGCAATAACGCCATGCCGTGGGGTCCCTCAGTTAAAGTTAAAAGAATACTGCACAATTCAACGGTTTTTGTGGCAAATTCCTCAAATATTTATCTTAAAATCTCATTGTCTGGAGAGCAGTTGTTTAACTGTCAGCAGTGTAAAATTACTTCTAACTTATTCCTGAAGGGGTAGGATCATTTCGTTACCTTTTAACAGGAGAAACAAGTTGCACAGTATAAGTTGTAGTTGTATTTGCATGTGCGATAAGTGTGGTCTTGCCAATCCATGCTCCAAGAACAAAAAAAAACTGCAGTTTTGGTGCAGCGGTACTGTGAATCTAAAGTCGAGACCCAACCTGACTGTTGGAAAGTGGAATAAAGAGGAAGATAGCCTCCCTCTGCATTTCTCTGGAGTCAAGCTGGGCCTTAACTTCAAAGTTAAGTATCACTTTTTAGTGTTGTGAAGCAGTCATTTTGTCATATTACTTCACTTGCAGTGTAAAGGTAACCTTAGATTAAAGATTATGCTTCCTTTTCAGGGCAATTTTCACTATTGATTGTACAAAAAAAAACAGGTGGTTATTACAAAGCTATGCTACGCTTGACTAGCTTGGATCTCTTTTATCTCTTAAAATTGTGAGGGCAAAGATTTTACCCATTAGCAATCAATGGTCTATCCTGGTAATATTATTGCTTGAAAATATTTACAACCTCTGACATTTTAGTTTCATGCCCTCTATTATTGCCATTTTGGCAGCTGTATTTTGTAGCACAACATTATTTTATCATTCTGGAAGTACCTTAATTTTTTTTAAAGTATTGTAGTATTTTTAATTCATTCTCAGGATATGGGTATTGCTGACAATGCTGACATTTATTGCCCATCCCTGGTCACTCCTGAGAAAGTGCTGGTGGGCCTTTTTCTCCTTAAACCGCTCCATATGAAAGCACTCTCACACTGCTGTAAGATAGGGGGATCCATGATTTTGACCAACTATATTTGAAGGAATGACAATATTTGTCCAAGTTGTGATCATGCCTGACTTGGAGGGGATTTACTGTCCAGAATTGCTTTTACTGTTAAAAATGATGTTGTCTACATTATTTTTGTGCAACCTGGATCAGCATCTTTGCTCCTCTTGGCCACACAAAAATAATTTAAAAAATAAGCTTTGTGTATTTTCTGCCTTTTCCTGATCGCCTGGCGAAATTTCATTCAAGGTCAGCGAGTTGTAGTTCAGATATGCTCAACTGCAGCCTCTAGACTTGAAGCAAAGGGACCATAGGGGATAGGAACAGAATGGGAGAGAGTATAGGTGTTAAAATACCTAATAAGCAACAACGGTGGAAATTATGGGGTGTTTGAACAAATCAATGGCTACAGAAATCTCACAGTACATAAAGGATGAAGGGTTGGTCAGTTGGGAAATTGAAAATTTAGCCATAGGTGACTTGGCCATCATAGGACCCAAATTTACATATTAGCGAACTGTATTGCTTGAAACTAGTGGGCTTTCTTGCTGCCAGTGGAAGCTTTCAGAATGTCAGCGACTGGAATTGTTCGATCATGCAGCAAATAGAATCATGATCTTGATTTTTACAGTTGTCAGATTATACTCATGCCATGTTTTCATATTAATATTAATATAGGGTCTGCCTATTAAATGGTTCTTTGTAGCCAGTGCTAGATAACAATAGGGGGATCATAGTTTGATTTTTGATCAGAACTGATATAGTTGATCTTTCGTAATTGTCTGTCTAACCGTGTAGTACGGCTGTTCTACACAAATACTTTTTTTTACTTTCTCTTGCTTCACTCACACCTCTGCTCTCTCTTGCTTTTTCTTCTGCTCTCTTTTTCTCTCTGCTCCTTTTTTCACTGGCTTTCTCTTCTCTCCATCCTTGCACTATGACACCTTGATCTTTTAAAAAACTTGTGGGAGATGATCGTGCTGCCTTTCTAATGTTTACTTTTGAGGTGGGAAGATTTTAATTTGAAACTTAAAACTATTAATTAACTCTTTGACACTAAAGGTCTTCTTTTGTTTTCTCAGGTTACTCATTTCAAACAGTATCCACCAGACACCTGTAAAATCTACTCTTATTTTGAATGCCGTAAAGGAAAAGATGATGAGTTCAAAGAAGTTGTGTTCTTTGGATTACAGTATATCCTGAAGAAATATTTATCAGGTAAAATATTTGTTGACCAGGGATTTAAAGAAAAAAATCAAGACTGAAAACAACTGAGTAGACCAATCACAATTTAGTACAACCTCTGATCTTATTTGTATTTTTATATGCTAGCTGGGAGGCAGGATGCAGTAGGACACACCCTTAACTAGGCCGAATTCAATGAAAATCATCCTAGAAATTTAGCTATGCTGCAGATTCCTTTTAAAAGGCCTCATACTATACCAGCAATTCAAACTTCCTGTCTGCCACAAGGCTTTTGTTAAAAGGTTAAGGCAAAATACCACAGATGCTGGAAATTTGAAATAAAAGCAGGAAATGTAATATCTGTGGGGAGAGAGACAGTTAACATTTCAGGTCTGTGAGATTTGATGAAAAGTCACAGACCTGAAACATTGGGCAGGATTTAACGTTCCTAATGCTGATCCTGACTACCTGTTGGAGAACCGATGGGGAACATGCATTGCTTCTGTGGGGGAGACCCAACTGTCTGGTGTTGGTCGTACCCCAGGATTTTGGATACCGGCGGTGGAAATTTCACCTCTCAGACTGCCAGCCAATTACAGGCTGGCAGCTCTCCATTGCCAGCAGCGCCACTGGGAGTTGAAGGCAAGGGCAGGGGCATCGCTTTCTTTGGGGGTTTCAGGCAAGGGCAGAGGTGGCTTTCTCCAGCTGCCCACCCTTCGTGATGCTTTAACCCTCAATCGGGCACGAAGTCTCTTTGAAAAAGACCTGGCCCCTTCCCTGAAGAAAGCACCAGGGAATGTCTTTGCCTGGCAGCCTTTGGGAGGCACAGGAAAGCCATGCCACTGGCATTTAATCTCTGAGCCACCAATAAATCCTGGTGGGTTCAGAAATAATTGGTGTCAATTGACTCAGTGATGAGCCTAATTAACATCACGCCACCAATAGGCAATTTTCCCCACATTGACCTGTTTCCACTAACAACTTAATTGCGGGAATTTTTGCCACTGCCAGGAGATGATTAAATGGACCCGACCGCTATGTTTCCTATCACAACAGGCTTGATTAAATTCTACCCATTAACTTTCTTTTTCCTCCACAGATGCTGCCTGAGCTGCTGAGTATCTTCAGCATTTTGTTTTTGTTTTGTAAAGTGCTGTCTGCTGACATTGTAAAAAATATTTCCTGAATTGTAATTTTTTTTCTGAATCTTATTCCTTTCACTTATTTGTTGTACTCTTGTTCAGCCTGCTCCCCCACTATCGTTTTCAGTGGGTCTAGGATGTGGGTCTCTTTTCTTTTTTCAGGAATTATAATCTCGAGAGAGATCATTAACCTTTAAAAAGAAATTCCCAGTTATTAACTGAAAGAATTACACTACAAGGTTTCACATTTGACAAGTCAAACAGAGCAAGTATTTCTAACTTGAGACTATATTTTGTAAACACTTGCTCTTTAAGTCCGAAAATCTCAACAGGACACAGCCTGTTCTACTTTCATTTCTATCCAGGCGTGCCCCTATTCTTCACAGGATCTTGAGGGTTCCTCTTCTCATGGAATTAAACCAAAGCGTCCCACAGCTCTCAGGAATTGACTTTGATTCTCCTCAGTGTTGCTGCTATTCTCCAAGGTATGAGATTTCTTGAGGTCCTTACACCAGCATCCAGCTAAGCGACCTTTCAACTCTCCTTGAGCACCTCATGATTGTGAACACACCACCTCAAGCATGGGCCTCACTTCCCCTTTGCTTAGTGACTCCAATTGAAATACCCCTGATTTCTGATAGCCCTTTTGATTCTAGTCTACCACTTCTGGCAAATTCTTTCTCTCTGTTTCTGAAAGCTGCTCTCTGGCTTCAATTGCCTGTTTCCAAGCTGTTCTAGCTACAGACATAAACTTTCTGTTTCAAAACTGCTTTTGAGCTGACTTAACATTTTCTATGGGAAAACACACAGATAAACCCAAAACGTACCTCCATGCAACCTACTCCCATGGCAGTGTGATATACCTCAGATGTTCCAGGTAGAAATTCAAACCCATTACCTCCAACTTCAAATCTGTCCTTCAATCTGAAAAGTATATGGATACTTTAAGATCTTCCTTTATTTACCCGTTGCTTTTAAACCTTACTTTGATCCTGAGACACACATGAATAATTATGGAGACAACCGTAGACATCTCTATGAAGAAACTCAGAGAGGGGTGACCCATTGTTTAATGTTTTCACACTTCCACCCTTGACCTCTTTAAGTAAACATGGACCATCCTTTGAATGGCAATTATCTTGGGTCTGTTTACCAGCTTCTTGCCAAACCAGGTGCTTCCATTATGTTACATTTAAAACTTCAATCCCCAAACTAAAAGTTATACTTTGAAAACATATTAATCATGAAATTAGACACTTTTGCAACCCAGGTCAGTTATGGCAGCAGAATAACTCCTGAATATCCTCCCCAGATATTTGCTAGATTTTACCAGTGATCTTGTGGAATAGAAATAGAAATTATGTATGAGTTTCATTTGTACCTATTCTTGCATCATTTCCAGTGAGTTAAGAAATGACCAAGCCTTTGCATAATCTGAGTTTCATCTACAAAGTACAGTTGCAGCTTGTCGCTGCCACAATAACCAATCTACTTTCTACTGGCATTCAATAATCTAATATCATGATCGCCTGCAATCCTATGACCATTACAGCCTCATTTCCATTTTCAATTGCTACAAATAGTTCCAGGGACTTGGGAGGGTAAAGTGAATGTATTGCCGTCCCTGGGTCCCCTCTTGCATATATGGAATGACCATGTTAAGCAGCAATATGACTGAAGTAGATTGCAGTTTACACTGTTGACCATATTTTAGCATTTAATTTTCTTTTGCCTAAATGTTGAAGTTTTTATTTTGTCTTTTAACAATTGGCTGGTGCAAGAGGAGCACAATTTTGATTTGTGCCCCATATGGCTAGGGGAGTACAATCAGTACCTAACTGTTTCAATTTGCGCTGATGAATGGATTCATTCTGGTATTCATTGAATTACCACTTTGTACTGAGGGTAACTGTCTCTTGGAAGACCTTCCACCATAAGGGTCTTGCCCTGATATATTACCATTTTATCTTGTTGATAAATCTACAGGTTCAGTTGTGACAGAGGAAAAAATTCAACAAGCCAAACAAATCTATGAGCTTCATTTCAAGCAGTCTGTTTTTCACGAGGAAGGATGGCGATACATTATAACGGTAGAAAACTATCCCTTTAGAAAAATTATTAGTGTGTGCAAACAATTTCATTTAGATGAACCCTGAGTATATGAAATTCATGATGCAGAATTTTTTTTACCAAAATCATTATGTATTAGTTTCACAGTTAAACTGTAATTACAGGTATGTCACTTTTTAATAATGTGATTTCATGCTTGAATACCAATCAATAGATGTGCACCTTGAGTTTGGGTTGCCATTGTTAAATAGGGGATTATTGTTTTGGGGTTTAAATGATCTCTCAGCAGTAACAGCTGTGCTTGTATTATTCCGTATAATCCAGACCTTGTACTGAACCTTTTCCACTCTGTCAAAGATGCATCCTAGGAGTTAACAATGACCCTACTTGATGTAATTTTGGGACTTGATTTTAAAACATATTACCCATGCACTGGAGCACATTGATGTTCTGTAGGAGCTTAATGGCCTACTCATATGCCTAAGTCGGGTGGAAACTTTCAGTGGTTGAAAAAAATGTTTTTTGAAGTGTACAAAAATATGTGAAATTTTTTTCATTATTTTTATTGTTTGTACAATTGATTTAGATTGACTTCTTGTCTTTCTTCAATCTTGCTTTTTCTATATCTGAAATTATAGCCTACAGTTTGCTCCCACAGTGCATTTGTGCACCACCTATTAAGGCGGTTTTCACGTCCCATTGAGTGAAATAGAACGTCGTACTACTAGAAAATATAATGAAATGCACTACACTATGAAATAAAAGCAAAATACTGCGGATGCTGGAAATCTGAAATAAAAACAGAAAATCCTATAAAAACTCAGCAGGTCTGGCAGCATCTTTGAAGAGAGAAACAGAGTTTCTAGTCCTTATGATGTTTCTTCAGAGTAGTACAATATGATCCTTCTTAAACTGAAACATGTTATCTGAATATGCCTTGAAATCTTCTTTTATTTCAGAAACACAATGGATATTTACCTGTTCGTATTAAAGCCATTCCCGAAGGAAGCATCATTCCTCGTGGGAATGTCCTTTTTACAGTAGAGAATACGGATCCCAAATGCTTTTGGTTGACAAACTACATTGAGGTTTGTTTTCACTGTTTATCATTAAACCTTGATGCCTGATCCTGTGAGAATTCTAGGGAGCAGGTCATTGGCATTTGTTATCAGGTGTCTGCACCTGGATTGGTACAGTTGTTTTGCACCTTCACCCCCCCCCCCACCCTAACCCCACATTGGGGTGGCATTTGGGAAAATATGGTATTGGACAAGCCCTCGGAGGCAGAGGCAACAGGTCAAGTTAGAAATTTTAGTGAAGACTGGAAATCAGTTTCAAAAGTGGAAGAATCTGTGTTTCTTCAGTGTTCCAGGTCATAAAATTTACCTGAATTATTTTTGTAGACCTAATTTCAGCCTCTTGTAGGCACACTGTATATTGGGACCATGAGAGGTAAGGCAAGTAGGAACTCCAGTGGCTAATGCTATCCCACCTGCATTTTTGACGTTGGGCTGTAAGGGAGTGGACACAACTAATACTTGCTCCATTTTCCACCATCATTCTCTCTGCACTATCCATTGGAAGCTTCACGAATGTTTAACATCACTGGCCCTAAAACAAGTAGTGGAGTTCTGACTTTGAAAATCTGTGAGTTAAAATGAGCTAAATAGACTCCATTAAGGCTCAAGCTTTCTCCAGTAATAATTTAACAAAAATAAATCTATATGCTTTCTCTCAACAGACCATGCTGGTTCAGGTCTGGTATCCTATCACTGTTGCTACCATATCCAGGGAATTCAAGAAGATTCTAGCTCTATTCTTACACAAAACATCAGGAAGTCTGGATGGTCTGGAGTTCAAATTTCATGACTTTGGTTACAGGGGAGTCTCTTCACAAGAGGTACTATTTTACATTTCATTTCAACGTTGGGTATAATTGTCTTTGGTATTTTATCATGTAATTTTGATTTGGGATGACCCAATAAACCATTCCGATGTGCATGATGGCAATAATGTCTGGGCAGTAAATATAGCAAACATGAACTTGGAGGTGTTTCAATCAAATGGGGCAGTTTTTGGTAGATTTTATTTGGATAATTTGTTCAAATTAGTTGGTTTCACTGTTTCCATCGGCTGAATTTTATGCCCCTTCCCTTCACCACCCCAGGCATATTTTTGTCAGTTGGGGGGAAATAAAATACAAAGGGTGCTTAGCGCACCACCTTCCTGCCCACCCCCAACCTGTCTCCCATATACGCTAGGTGGGCGGGTGCTGAAATCAGCAACCCGCCTGCCGTATTTAACTAAGTAATTAAAGGTCATTTGAGCTTGTTGCTATTTGACTGGGACATTACATAGCGCCAACTGTATTATCGTGTAGGCTATCAGGCAGGAGTGGGCAGTACATGGCCAGGTTGAAAAAGGGCAGGAAGGAATAGGTGACACATCATTCTGGGGGGTGCTCTGTGTGCATCAGGGTCACCCCTCTTCATTCCTCTCCGCCTGCCCTCCAAGACAGTTCTTCCTTCCCCCGACTGTCCTGAACTCATGGATCCCTCCTGCCCTAAAAGCCTGGGATTTGTCTGTCTCTGGCAGCCATTACCCAATCAGATTGGCTGGCACTTCTTGTGGGCGGGGTATGGTCTTCCTCCCACTGAAGGATGGAATTTCCACTCTCGTCCAGTTTAGCCCACTGGTTGTGGGTCTGGCTTTTTTTGGTGCTTCAGCTGCTGACCAACTTTTCTTTGCCCTGTAAAATCCAGCCCTATGTTTTTGTATGCAAGGGAATTTGTGCTGCTACCCAATTGTGTCAGACCATAATTGCTTCAATAACTTATTTTGGAGAGGACAGACAGTTGGGAATCTGAAAACGGAGTGAGTGGGGAGGCAGTCAGAAATCTGAAAAAGGCACAAGTGGGGAGGCAGTCAGAAATCTGAAAAAGGCACAAGTAGGGAGGCAGTCAGAAATCTGAAAAAGGCGCAAGTGGGGAGGCAGTCAGAAATCTGAAAAAGGCGCAAGTGAGGAGGCATTCAGGAATCTGAAAACGATGCGAATGGAGAAAAAAATATCTAAAAGTAATGTCACAAGAGGCCCGTAAGTTGGTTGGTAAGTATAGGCCTTTCCGGACTTGGCACAGAGGAGATGATTGGTAAGTAACAGGTGAGTTATTATATTATACCATACTATAGTTAACATTTTATACAAAGTTTATGGTATGTCAATGCCGCTCGGCCATGTGGAATGTGCATCTTGTGGGATGTGGGAAGTCATGCAGGCACAAAGACACATCGGCAGGAAGTGTCACCAGATGCAGAAACTTGAGCTTGAGTGGCAGGTAGAATCACTCAGACATATCCACAATGTTGGGGATTACCTAGATAGCATGTTTATAGAGGTAGTCACACTGCAGCTAATAAGAACACAGGCAGAGAGGGAAAAGGTAATGACTGGCATATCTAAGATAGTGAAGGAATCCCCTGATATTCTCTCGCTCTCTAATCATTTTTCCATTTTGGATATTGGTGGGGCAGATAGTTCCTTGGAGGACTGAAGCAAGAGCCAAGTTCCTGGCATCACAGGTGGCTCAGCTGTATGGTAGGGGTGGAGGAAGAGTGGAAGTGTTAGGGGATTCCATAATTCGGGGAACAGACAGGTGGTATTGTGGCCGTAGACGTGACTCCAGAATTGTATGTTGCATCCTGGTGCCAGGATCAAGGATGTCACAGAGTGGCTGCAGCACATTCTTTTGGGGGAAAGTGGTCCACATTGGGACCAATGATGTAGGTAGGAAAAGGGATAAGGTCCTGAAAACAAATTTTGTAGAGTTAGGAAGGGAAGTAAAAAGCAGGACCTCAAGCAGTAATCTCAGGGTTACTCCCAGTGCCACATGCTAGTGAGCATAAGAAGAGGAAGACTGAACAGTTCAACACATGGCTGGAGAAATGGAGTACGAAGGAAGGCCTGAGATTTGGGAGGCATTGGGACCGGTTCAGGGGCAGATGGGACCTATACAAGGAGGACGGTGGGACCTATACAAGGAGGACAGGTTGCACCTTAAAATGACTGGGACTGATGTCCTCGCAGGTAGGTTTGCTAGTACTGTTGGGGAGGGTTTAAACTAGATTGGCAGGGCAATGGGAACCTGAGGGTAAATTCAAATTGGAGAGGAGAGAAACTGGCAGTGAGAAATAGAGAAGTATTAACTGATAAGGAGGATATATCAGAGTAGTATCAAGGTAAATAAGATACTTGGAGACTTTGATATAGTTAGAGTAGACAATAGTAAGTCCTTAGATGGGGTCAGAGTAAGGGGGTAAGTAAAAACAGCCTAAATCAGGGTTAATGTGCATGTATGTGAATGTATGGAGTACGGTTAATAAGACTGGTGAACCGCAGGCACAAGTTGACAAATGGAATTCTGATATTATTGCTATAACAGAGAGACCTGGCTCAAAGAAGGGCAGGACTGGGTGTTAAATATTCATGAGTACAAGGTGTTTAGGAGATACAGGAAAGGAAGAAAAGTTGGGTGGGGGGGTGGGTGCGTAGCAGTTTTGATTAAAGATGCCATTACAATACTGGAGAGAGACAATGTTCCAGAGGGGTCACAGAAGGAATCTCTGGCTATAGGTAAGGAATGAAAAAGGAACAATAACATTGATCAGTGTAGTACATAGACCAACAGCTAGTGGAAGGGATGTAGAGAAACAAATTTGCAAAGAAGTTACAGAGAGGTGCAAGAATCATAGAGCAATTATAATGGGGGAACTTCAATTATACAAATATGGACTGGGATAGGAATAGTTGAAAGGTACAAGAGGGGCGAGAGCTCCTAGAAAGCATTCAAGATAATTTTCTGCTGCAGAATGTTTCCAATCCAATGAGAGGGAAGGCACAGTTGGACCTGGTTCTGGGGAATGAGTTGGCCCAAGTGGATCAAATATCAGTGGGAGAGCACTTAGGGGACATGACCATTTTATTATAAGATTTAGGTTGGCCATGGAGAAGGAAAAGGAGCAATCCGGAGCAGGAATAATTAATTAGGGGAAAGCCAACTTGAATGAGTATAGAAACACAGAAAATAGGAGCAGGAGTGGGTCATTCGGCCTTTCCAGGCTGCTCCACCATTCATTATGATCATGGCTTATCCTATATCTCAACGCCGTACTCCCGTGCTCTCCCCATACCTCTTGATGCCTTTAGAGTCCAGAAATCTATCCATTTCCTTCTTCTGACTTGGCCTCCACAGCAATCCGTGGTAGAGAATTCCATAGCTATAGGGATGAGAATGCATCCGAGTCGAGTGAGTTGGAATCTAATGCTGGCAGAAAAGACTGAGCAATGGGCCACTTTCAGGCAATGTCAAGGTATATTCCCTTGAAGGGGAAAGGTAGGACAGATAAATCGAGAGCATCCTGGATGACAAGAGAGGTAGAGGTGAAAATGAAAAAGAAGAAGTGTGTATACAACAGATGTCAGGTAGAAAATACAATGGAGAATCAAGCTGAATATGGAGAATCAGGACCAGAGGGGAAGTGGAAAAACCAATAAGAAAAGCAAGGAGAGAGCATAAAAAGCTAATATAAGAGGAAATCCCAAAGTCCTCAAAGTATATAAATAAAAAAGGGTGGTAAAAGAAAGTAGGGCCAATTAGGAATAAAAAAGGAGATTTGCACATGGTGGCAGGAAAAATAGCAGATGTATTAAACAAGCATTTTGTATCTTTCTTTACAAAGGAAGAGGATGTTATCCATGCCGAGGTGAGAGATGAGGTAACTGGTACACGAGAAGAACTTACAATTGAAAAGGAGGTGGTGTTAGAAAAGCTATCTTTACTTAAAATTGATAAAGCACCAGGACCAGATGAAATGCATCCAAGTGTACTGAGGGAAGTGAGTGGAAATTGTGGAGGCACTAGTGATAATCTTCCAATTTTCTTTAGACAGAGGGATGTTGCCAGATGATTGTAGAATTGTGAATGTCACAACCTTGTTCAAAAAGGAGTGCAAAGATAAAGCCAGCAACTTCAGTGCTAGGGAAACATATAGAAACTATGGTTTGGGACTAAATCAATGCTTAGACAAGTGCAGGATAATTAAGGAAAGCCATTCATTCAGGGAAAATCATGTTTAACTAACTTGCTGGAATTTTTTGAGGAGGTAACAGAGAAGGTTGATAAGGGCAATGCTATTGATGTGGTGTATATGGATTTTCAAAAGGCATTTGATACAGTGCCACATAACACTTGTGCGCAAAATTCTAGCTCATGGAATAAAATGGAAAGTAGGCACTTGGATAAGAAATTGGCTGAGTGACAGGAAACAGAGAGTAGAGATAAATGGCTGTTTTTCAGATTGGAGGAAGGTTTGTAGTAGAGTTCCTCAGGGGTCAGTGTTGGGACCCTTGCATTTCTGATATATATTAATGACCTAGACTAAGGTATTCAGGGCATGATTTCAAAATTTGCAGACGATATGAAGATTGGAAATGTTGTAAACTGTGAGGATAGTAGTGAACTTCAAAAGGACACGGTGGATTGGGCAGACAAGTGGCTGATGAGGTTCAATGCACAAGTGTGAGGTGATTCATTTTGGCAGGAAGAACATGGAGGGACAGTATAAAATAAAGGGAAAAAACTCTAAGGGAGGTGCAGGAATAGTGGGACCTCAGTGTTTATGTACATAAGTCATCGAATATTGCAGGACATGTTGAGAGCAGTTAATAAAGCATATAGTATCTTAGGCCATATTAATAGGGCCATTGAGTACAAGGGTAAGGAGGTGATGTTGAATTTGTATAAGACACTAATTAAGCCTTATCTGGAGTACTGCGTCCAGTTTTGGGCACTGTACTTGAGGAAGGGTGTGAAGGCATTGGAGAGAATACAGAGGGTGATTAGAGTCTGGAACAAACTTCCTGAGAGGGTGGTGGAGGCAGGTTCAATCAAGGTATTCAAAAAGGAATTGGATTACTATCTGAAAAGAGAGAATGTACAAAGTTATAGGGATAAGGCAGGGGAGTGGGACTAGGTGGGATGCTCTTTCAGGGAGCCAGTGCAGACTCAATGGGCCAAATGGCCTCCTTCTGCACTGTAAAGATTCTGTGATTCTGTATTGACCTGAGTCAAAGGATTTGCTTCTACAATGCAGGAATTTAGTTTATAAGATAGAAAGTTCCAGTGAAAATGACAGTGTTGTGCTTACTAATGAAGGTTGATTTTCTTTGATTTGCCTCCAGTATCTTGGAGAAACTAGATCCACAGAATATTTAAAAAAAAATGGGATTATTGGAGCAAATCAACCTGATTATTCTTTAGTCAATTTAAAATAGAGGGACAACTGGATGAAGTCCTTTACAGAAATGCACCATTATGGACAGAAGGGGTATTAATTTAAACAACACTAATTTCTCTTCTAACCACCCATCCGTAAACTGAAAGATGTTTTGATTTGTTTCCCTCTTTTTATGTAGTGGCATATTTCCTAACCCCTCGGTTTTGGTGCAATACATTTTTCTATTAATAACCCTGCAGCAAACTTGAGACTGGATGAACTCAAGAGGTTAGTCTATTTACACACAATGAAGGAGGAGGGTCACAATGTCACCTCCACACTCAGACAGTAAAGAGAGGGAGAGAGAAAAGAAGAATTTACAGTACAGAGACCACAGAGAAAATAAATATTGGTCCACGTGGGTTCCACAGTCCAGAATCATAGCACAGTGAAGTATTCCTTCATGAAGGTCAGTGGGCTGAAAAAGCGATGTCATAGAATTCACTTCTATGTAGTGTTGACTTCACACGGTGAGATAGGCACGTAGAAATGAATCAGTCTTGTAGGTGATGGTACAGAAGTTCCAACAGAAGCAGTGTAGATGGGGCCAGGTGTTCAACCTGGGCAGAGCTCCTTTTCTGTGAGTCTGCCAGTCAGATGGTAAATAGCTGGCTAAGCTTTGCAGTTCAGCAAGGCAATATTACTGGTTCCACAAGCCAGAGGCCCATGTCACATGACTTTCAACTCAGTACCATCTTTGACAAAGGATGTGTATCCATTGTCTGGATTCCAAAGAGTCTTAGCCATAAGGAAGTGAAAGAAAGGTTGAGGAGCCTTTGTCTTAGCAGACGGTCCATCTCCTTTTGGCCAGCCTGCATTATTAAATGCAGATGGCCTTTGTTTAGATCTCTTTGAAGCTGGGCTGTGCTGTCCCCAGATGATGGTTCGTAGCTCCTCTGACATAATGAAACATGAGATTTACAAAACTGCAAAGTGGCTTCTTCTCTTCAGGAGTCAAAGACACAGTTTCAGCTATTTTAAGGGTCTTTGTTCAGTTTTTAAAAGTTTAGAAAAATCCATGGTGATATCTAAAATTATACAGTGTGAGGTCTTAGTCCCTTACATATCTAATTATTTTGGTTGTGGCTGTGCCTGGATGCAGAATCAGAAACACTCCCTCATCTACTTGGGCTAAATATGGCTTCTATTTCCTTTGCTTCCTATAAATTCTAACATTTTTCAGAATGGCTTGCTTCTAAAGATAATGGTATCAGTTGTCTTTTAAGTGTTTCAATTGTATTTCTTCCATTGTATCTTCTCTCTGCCACAAAGAGTCCTAATACATGGAGGAAATTAATTCCTTTTTGATGAAGTAGCTGTCAGCTTGTTTACCTTTTTTAGGTGTATTAATTTTGTAAGTTAATTGTCCATTTAAGTGTTGTAATAAAGTGCATCCCGGTGAAAACGATGGAGACTTATTTTCAGAAGTTAATGAACAGTTGTCTAAGCCTGATGGATTGAATGACCTATCCGGGTGAGAATGTCAGATCCTACACTGGCAATTAAATGCCTGCTTTACAAGGTTGGATGCCTATTTCTTTGGATCATGCACCCAGTCATAAGCTGACACATTAAAACAACTGAAGCTTGAAGCTTTGCATCTCATGACCCTGAAAGTACCTTTAGTCATAAATATCAATGTTTATCAATAAATAAAGCAGCACTCTATCTTAATCTTTGAGTGTGTTGATTTTTGTATTTGAGGGAGTGAACTTCCTGCAGAAGGTTAATGCACATCCTTATGAATGGACTGTTCATACAGACCCCAATAAAGTTAATCTCCAGTATATGTGTCTATCCATTTTTTTAAAAATTGTTCATGGGATGTGGGTATCTCTGGCTAGGCCAGCATTTATTGTCTAATCCCTAATTGCCTTGGTCAGAGGGCATTTAAAAGTCAACCACATTGCTGTGATTCTATAGTCACATGTAGGTCAGAACAGGTAAGGATGGCAGATTTCCTTCCCTAAAGGATATTAGTGAACCAGATGGGTTTTTACAACAATTGACAATGGTTTCATGGTCACCATTAGATTTTTCATTCCAGATTTTTGTGAAATAAAACTCCACATCTGCCGTGGCAGACCCAGAGCATTACCTTGGATCACTAGTCCACTGACAATACCACTAAGCCACCACCTCCCTGAATAATGAACGTTATTCGGATCAAGATGTTAGAGAAAATGCTCATATATGATTTTAGATCACAATGGAACTATGTTATTGGTCAATAAGATCATTATATACTGGCTGACAAAAACTCCATGCATGGATCTGAAAAAGCTTAAAATAATACCGAGACCTGGTTTTCACAGACAGGATGTTTCATATCCCTGGATACAAAGTGTTCAGGAAAGCGAGAAAGGAGAGAGGGGGTGGCATTATTGATTATGGGGAATATTACAGTGCTGGAGAGAATACACGTTCTAGAGGGGTCAAGATCTGCATGTATTTGGTTCAAACTAAGAAACAATAGAGGTATCATTACACTGCTATGCTCTATAAGCTACCAACCAATGAGAAAGATATAGAGGAACAAATTTGTGAGGAAATCACAGAAGTGCAAAAGCTATAGAGTAGTTATAATGGGAGAATTAAATTATCCTAATCTGTTTCCTACATTACTATATTGACTACACTTCAGAAAAGAACTTAATTGGCGTAAAGCACTTTGAGACATCCGGTATTCTTGAAAAGTGCTATATAAATGCAAGTCTTTCTTTTTCTGATGTAGTGTGGGATAGTAGTAGTGTAAAGGACAGAAGGGGAAGAGTTTCTGAAATGTGTTCAGGAAGATTTTCTAGATCCATATGTTTCCAGTCCAATGAAGAATGAGGTATTGCTTGATCTGGTTCTGGGGAATGAAATGTTCAAGTTCAATGAAATGTACATATCAACAGGGAAAAATTTAGGGATGGTGTTCATGGTATAATAAGATTTGGGTTGTCTATGAAAAAGGACAAGAGCAATCCAAAGTAAAAGTAATAAATTTGGGGTCCAATTCCAGTAAGGTAAGACCAATCTGGCCCTGGTAAATCAGAATCCAAGATTGGCAGGGAAAACTGTCCAGCCTGCCCTATGTTCACTAGTTGGCCAATTCGGGAAAAGTTACTGCCGGATGACTGTTTCCCACAAAATGTGGGGCTGTGGCTTCCATTTGACCCTGACCTTGGGGTTCCAATCCAAAAACCTGTCCATATGAGGACAAAAGCAAGAAAATTAGGTGAACCTTTTATAAAACACTGGTTTGTCCTCAACTGGAGTATTGTGTCCAATTCTGGGCAGCACACTTTCTAAAGCTTTCACAATTATTCTAGAGGAATGCTGGAAAGATTTGTGAGAATGTTTTGAGGGATAGGTGACTTCAGTTATGTGAATAAACTGGAGAAGCTGAGGCCGGTCTCCTCAGAAGAGAAGTGTTGGATCCAGTGCCCTTGGCTATTGGGGCTAAATGCTTATTTCAGGGTGACTGAGTTGGTACAGGGACAGAGAACATCAGGGGATGTTGTTAGAATAAACACATGCAGTTTATTTACAAACTAAACTCAGCAGCAATACTTGTATACTCACAACATAAAACTCTGTCTTTACTCCTCAGTGACTAACTCAAGACTGTCCCACATAACAGGTAGCTCGTGCTACTCTGTTATTGGATATTAAGATCATGTGACCTTACATTACAATACTTGTCTTAAAGGTATATTACATATCAGATCACTACAAGAAGGTTAAGAGGAGATTTCATAGAAGTATTCAAAACCATGAGGGATCTGGGCAGAATAGATAGGGAGAAATTGTTTTCATTGGCAGAAGGGTTGAGAATCAGAGCACCAATTTAAGGTGAATGGCAAAAGAACCAAAGGTGACATGAGGATAAGTTTTTTTTTACGCATCAAGTTGTTAGGATCTGAAATGGACTGCCTGAGAGTTTGGTGGAGGCAGATTCAATTGAGGCTTTCAAAAGGGAATTGAATAATTATCTGAATAGAAACAAAAACTGCAGGGCTACGGGGAAAGGACAGGGTAGTGGGAATCCATTGAATGATAGCTGACACTCGGGTAAGTTACAGGTACTGAGTTTCAGGAGGGAATTCCATTGGGAAACCGGATAAGCCTTGAACAGGGGAACCATAAATTTTTCTTGTGAAAAGTTTTAAAAATAACGTTATCTATTTGGGCCTTTTCTGGCCCTGCATTCTCTTTGCAGTTTTACTGCCATGCAATGTTAGTGTAACAGCTTCCCAGCGCAGGCTGTCAGTTAAATTTGCAGTGTGGGCCCAATGACTTCCTCAAATGCCAATCACCACATTTAAAGAAGAACCCTGCTGGTTTTAGGCAGGTGTCCTTACCACCTACTTCATTTGCACAGGTAGTTTCCACTATAAGAATAAAATATATGGCTATAAAAATGGAACCTGAGTTACATCTGTGAACTCTGGTCGAATTTTTCTGCCACCTCGCAACATCACTTCATTTATGACTAACTTGTTCTTGACATCCTATTTGGATTGCCATGGAAGATTATCTAACAATAGCATGATAATTTTTGCTCACAGATATTTACTTTGTGTTTCAAACTAACCTTCACATAGACTCATTTGACAGCACTTTCAACCTTGCCATCTCTGTATGGTTAGAGAAGTTGGTCATCATTTGCTGGTTGCAGTTTGTGACTCTCACTGACTGAAGGTCAATTGACGGGTATGTTCTTCAGGTATCCTTCACCAGCTAAGGATTTTTCTTTCACCATGGGACTAATCTGGCTACTGCATGTGTTATGCTGTTTTCAGCCTGTCGTGGTTCACATGTGACCTTGTGTTTCTCCTACAACATAATGATCTCTATTTTCAATAAATCAGATACATTAGCTTTTTTTTTGCAACAGATCCAGCGTTTGCTATTTTATTTGGACTATTCCTGAGTTCTGCCTGAAATTTTTGATTTGTTATGACTTTCACCTCTCACTTGAGATTATGGTGCTGTTGTTCCATCCCTTAGAAGTCAAGTACAGAATTCACTGCAGGCAAACAAACTTATTTCTAAGCAACCTAATGTTGGACTAATATGACTTATAGCAGTTAGTGGGTCAACAGCTGTCAGATGAAGTTAAACTCTATTCCACCTTGTAGCTAATGAAAATTGCTTAGAACCTGTCTGCAAGACAGTCGGGTAAAGCAATCCAGGCCTTCATTTAAACAAGTTATAGATTTGTTTTCTGAAGGTGTGTCAGTTTGTCACATTTGTACTTCAGAAACTACTGCGACACTATCATAATGTGTAGGAAATAAATGGAATAAACTGTAACTTTTCCCCCTTTTTCTCTTTGTCATCTTACTGTATAAGCTGGCAAGAACATCATAATGATTTACTGACACTTGATTTTCTAGTGGAAATTGGGTGCCTCTATACCAGTATTTGTGGTTTAAAAGTTGGCACCGGTGGATACCCAGCTTGTCATAAACACTGCCTAATGTCCTTTCCATTTGGTTATTCAAGTATTAGCTTCTTCCTGCAAGCATTTCTTTTCAATGACATGACAATCAGAGGAGTATAAAAATAACTGGCTAGACATTTGTGTGCTTTTGGGCAGATTTTGAGCACTTAGCCCTCTCATGCTAGTTCCACCCGAGGTGGGCAGCAGGCAAATTTGATGCCCTCACTTCATCTGCATAATTGTAGCATGTAATCAAGAGGGTCCTGCATTGCTTCCTCCTCCTTCATGTTGGTGGATATATCTGCACTCAGCAGGGGAGCCAAGCAGCATTGTGCAGATACCATGTGATGCAGCCAGCCTGCTCTTCTTAAAGGCTGGCTGTTCATCTTAAAGAGAAGCAGCATTGAATAACATTAGAATTTAAATGATGGAAAATTAAACACAGGGCAAAGAGAGGATTTCACGATGACTGATGTGGTGCTGGAGACATATGTGGAGGAGCTGGGCAGGAGGAGAGACAACATGGCTCTGTGGGATGCCAGGAGGATCTCAAGGCCCATCAAAGAGGAGTGGGTGCAGATGGCTGGGAAGGCATTTAGAACCGAAGACCTGACAGCAACACCGCAAGAATCTAATGACCTCACGCGGGTGTTCAAGCTCAGTGAAAGTATCTTCACATGACATCTTATATCCTCCAAACCATTAGCCTCTCGTATTGCTCAATGCACCCTCATCACTCGCCCATCAACAATCGCTAGCACACAGGACTCATTTCCAAATATTTCACCAATGCTGTCAACTTCATCTCTCACTGACTCCATATAGCTCCAGCTATTCAGCTATGGCAGACAAATTACCCAAACACAACACTACACAATCACTGACAATCTGCTCTTTCTTTTGCAGGGTAAGGCAACAGGCAGTAGAAACTATCAGAATGGAATTGGTGGAGGAGATAGCTATCAGCATCATGGGGATGGCAGTGAACCCGTGTCATCCGGTGTCACTGAGAATGTGTAGGATGACAGTATGTTCCTACCTTATGCCCCTGCTCAACTTCCAGTTCACTGTCATCCTGCTATCCAGCAAGATGAGCAAGCTTCAGGTTATATGATCACGACCTCGTGCTCCTCACCTTACCCTAACCTTCTCCTTCTCAGTTCCTGCTTTTGACATGTAAGAATTGCTGGCTATTCAGCAAAGCACGAATGAAGGGCTCCTTTCACTTAACCTGACACTCTCAGCCACTAGCTCAGATACTGTTACTGTGCTGCTTGAAGGCTAGTATAGAGCTGGGGTCAGCACATGGTACGACATGTGGGCATAAATAGGCTGCAGCCAGGCTGGGGATCAAGGAGAGTTCACTTACTGGAGGACACGGTCGCAGAAGAATTCTGCTACACAGAAGAAGAAAGATTTTTGTTTATTTAGTGTCGTTGGGCTGACTGATATCAAGATTGAGCTGCTTCACAATCTTCCTGTGCAAATAGGACTTTTTGAAGAGGCTCTGCCCTGCGGTCCACACTGGGAACAACTGGCAACATTGCATGCCCGAGCAAGGTAGTGTTAGGCCTCTGTTATGCCACCCCCAGTGATACTACAGAAATTGCATTCGCATTCATTGTCTTCCTACATATTCACTCCAGCATTTGGTACTCTTCAATTTAGTTCAACTAATGCCAATATTGTCAACAGAATTACAATGGCTGTTTTAGTAACAGCTTCAGTGACAAAGGTATCCATTAATCGGTCTTCATGACAATATGCTATCTCAGTACAACTCTCTTCAACACCCAAGTCCATCCAACATAGGAATGCTGATTCCATATTTGGGAACCTATTCTCACACCTTGACCTGGATGTTCTCCATGACAGAGAACCTCTGATGTGGAGAAAACGGCAGATGAGTCTGGAAATCGCAAGTCTCACCCACAAACATGGCATTTCCCATTTTTGTGCGGGCGAGGTGTGATTCGGGCATGCATGTTTCACTGAGACAGCTGACCATTTAAATCATCAGCTGCCTTGGTAGGCTAGAAATGTGGAACCAAAGTGTAAGAGCAGGTCTGAACTTTGTGCACTACTTTGGATAGCCAGGGTACCCCTTTGGTGAGGTGCAGGTACCCCTGTGGAATTAGCTTGAAACTTGTCTTCATTGCCCCAGAATTGGCACAAACTCAATACCAACTATTTCGCTGTAAACCAAGGGAATAGGAGGGTGAGGCTGGTGTCTCACAGGGCAATTATGTTTGCTATCACTGACTTGTGCACCCAGGTGCCCAGAAAAACTTCGTGCTGGAGAAGGGCGCATATCTTTTTGTGGGAAGGAAGATAGAAGATGGGCATGGCACCCATCTTCACCCAATAGATGCTGTAGAAGCCAGTCAACGTTAACAGCCAGAGGGCAGAGGAAAAGGCTGCTGCATGTGCACCAGGAAGGAGAGGCAGGTCAAGCAGGTATTACCCTGTGGGAAGGATGTACAGACCTAGGACATCATACCTCAATATGACAGAGAACCAATGCCAAAGGTGACTACGGTTAAGCCGTGAGGTGGTGCAGGCATATGTTGCATGGTCCAGGAACAACTCGAGCTACACTCCATCAACACCCATGTCTACCAGTGTCTGTAAAGGTAATATTAGCTCTCAATTTTTTTGCCTCGTGCTCCTTCCAGGGATCATAACAAGAACTGTGCGGTATATCCCAACAGCACATAGCTGCATTAAGGCTGTAACTAATGCCCTGTTTGCTTGTCTGGGGGAATCACATTAATTTCTCTGTTGCTTTGCTAACTCGGATGCAGAGAGCCATGGCCTTTGCCCAATTAACAGGCTTCCCTCAGGCGCAGGGTATTATTGATTGCACCCATGTTGCTATAAAGGCCCCAGCTCAGCGTGCGGACACTTGCATCAATGAAAGTCCTTACGCTCACTTCATGTCCGGGCCTTGTGACCACAACAAGGTCTTCCTTCAAGTGTGTGCAAGGTTCCCTGCCACAACTCCTTCATACTAAGTGGTTCCCAATACCCTCAGCTATTTCAGCAAACCATGCAGGTGTGTGGTTGATTTCTAGGGGACAAGGGCTATCCCTTAAGAACCTGGCTAGTGACTCCCTTAGGAGCCCGCAAACAGAGAGGGCAACTATAACAGCAGCCATGTCATCACAAGGAGTACAATTGAGCAGACCATTGGCATTTTAAAAGTGCTCTTCAAGTGCCTCGATTGCTCAGGTGGAGCTCTGCAATATGCCACAGCATGGGTATTGAGAATAGTAATGGTGTGCTGCATGCTGCACAACATTGCGCAGTGTAGGGGCTTCCAAATCAATGACAATGAGGTTGTGAGCAGAGCTCCAACCTCTGAGGAGGAGGAAGTTGAGGAGGAGGTGTGGAAGCCCCTGTCCATTTTGATGATTCCAAACTGGATGAGGAGGCTGCCAGTGGACGAGCAGCTATGTGGCATGGACATGGAGCCAGGGCTGACCTGCAGGAGGAATCATTGCCAAGCAAGTGCTTGTGCAAAATAGATTATCATATAGTCCTCAGATCTCACAATTGCTATTATCCAGTTCCTGGTGAGCAACTTCCACCTAAAGAATCTTGTACATTGATACCACAATTATTCAAGGATTACCAATCCCCGACAATGGAGAGAATCAGCATCAATGAGTTTGACTCAGTCACGTTCAACCCTCACCATCATAACCATGGGCCTCATTGTATTGCAAACATACATTGTAATAAGTCCTTCACAACCTGGCTCCGTCACATGAGTGCCTGTGCCTGTAAATGAGATGCCAAAGCCACCACCTTGTTCCTAATCAAACCATGTCTACAATGCTGAGAGTGGCACGACTTAATACTTACAATCCTATCAGCATATATAAGGTTTAATGTTCCAGCAAGCATGCAGATAAGGCAAATCACGCATGATGAGCCCCTAACTGTGCAGCATCAGCTCTTTGAAAGAACTTGTGCACCACCCATTCTGGCCAATGTTCCAGTTTCTGAAGCAGGCACCACATGCAACATTCCTGGCTTCCATATATCTATGGAAGGCAAATGCAGCCAAAGTTGTTAGGACAGTGAACAAGCAATATTACCTGGAGCATACATGGTCTCTCGAGCTAATTGCTTACACCTAGATCAATGTGTAACACTGCCATGTGGATGAATCCTTGGAACAGGCACTCATGCTTGAGATGCACCTGCTGCCCAGCATCTCTTCTTGGAGCCTGATCATTGAGCCTCCCTTAAAGTCAAGCTTGGATGGATAATAAAAGATACATGGAACATCTTGTATGTGCTTGAGCCTTTTACCTTTGGATTCTTGTGATACAGCAGAGAAGGAAGAAACCCTTAAATAGATCACAAATCAGTTGCGACCTTGCTCCTGTTGATGTCATGTCAAGATGCACCTCAGTATGCTGCCCTTATTATTGGTAAGAACCCTCTTCATAATTTTACCATTCTTTTAGAGCTCTGTAGTGTACAAACACACACCAAGTCATGTACATGTGTAAGTTAATATATTCAAGAAGTGCTCAAATGTGATATATGCGATGTGAAAAGTGCAACCATGGCGATCCCATTAATGCTCCAGGTGAGACGGTACCTTGCACTCAGGCACACTTCTACGAAGTTTCCCCCTTATTGCCTTGGAGGAAGTGGAGGCAGGCTGCTCACTTCTCAGTCTATGAGGAGCGTGGTTGTTTACCTTGTCGTGCAGGCACCTGTTGGGGTCCTCTTTTCAGACTGCAGCTTCAGCAGCTTTGGATGGGCATCTGTGGTCACTGGCATCTGTGGAGCAGATGAGGGCTCTGATGGAGAGGGTGGTTAGGTGGAAGAAAATGAGAAACTTGTGGTATCTTCACCCTCAATGACCTTCAGGTGGGGTTGATGGGGCTGGCTGCTGGTGGAGAGCAGTTGTCCATTCCAGCAGCCACTGTGCCAATATTTTGACTGCCCTGTTAATGGTATGCAGCTCCTCATGGATGTCAGCAATCATACTCCTGGCCAGACTGATCTCAGGCTGCTGAGGGAGGCATGCACCCTTTCCTAGCTGAGACATTGCCCTTGCATCCATTCTGAGTTTTGCTGCATGTGTCTCTCCATGAGAGTGGCCAATCTTTCATGGTCAGAGCTCATGTGGTTAAGCCCCCAGGACAATGTGGATCTCGTGATGGTGATGGACTCCTCAATTCACAGTCCAAGAGCTCCCACTGCCATGGGAAACTCTGCTGGATGTCCAGGCAACTGCATCTGACTGGACAAATACTGTGCCCCAAAAGGCAATTCCTGAGACTCCATATTCCTGTCCATCATTGTGACTTTTCTCTCTCTGATGCGGACTGTGCGCACCTGACACCTCCTCCTGCACTCTGTTGCTCTGCCCTTCACCCTGTGCCATCAACTGCACGCGAAGTGTGGGCTAGTGAGATGTGACACCACGTCCTTGGACATCTCTTCGTCTTCCTGATGTATGAGGGATGAGGTGGCCCAGAGGGAGGTGAGCGAGCAGATCTGGGACCTGTGCGAGACAGAAAAATGAGATATTTAGGTATGGCCCTTCACGTTGTGAAAGCATGCTTTGCACCCTTATGACTCAACCCCATTGTTGCACTCCCACTCATGCCAAGGTCCCTTTGTGCTCAGTGAAGTGACAGCATGATCTCCTCCATTACCACCATGCACCAAGGTACTTTTAATGTTACCTTTATTACCTGATAATGGTGATTCACCGTCACCAGCAGATAGCTGCTCAGGAATCTTGACAATCTCCATGGCCATGTGTTCAACTGAGCGAATTGTTCTCAGACAGGCTGATCCATTCCCAATCTGGGCCATCTCCTTGGTGTTCTTCACCCTTTTAAACCTGAACAACAATATGAATTTGTGTTAGCCAGATATATTGTGCAAGCAGAAATATGTGTCTGTGCATCTCGGTGCTCATTCATGTGTTCTTTGTGCACCTACATGAGCTGCTTGCATATACAAGCCTCATTGCTGAAGCAGAGGTTTGTGCCAGTTCTCCCATCTTAGCTACAGCATGCAGATGTGACCATTTCCTTGGTCTTCTGTGTGGATGAGCCAAGCTACTCACTTTGCCAGAACGCAGCAGGTCTCTGAACTTCTACTGCATTGAATCCAGGAATGTGCGGGCTCTCCTGCTACAGTCACTGCAGCTGCAATTTCTATCCAGTGACATCTCCTCCGAGAAACAGGAAGTTATATGGGCGACCAACCTTTCAGGAGCTCCCACAGCCAGACCAAAAATCTGACTTGTGGGTAGACATTTTTTAAAGTCAGGTTGTGAAGCTGGGAATTCTCCTGAATCTGCGCACCCAACTTGCGGATGAAATTCCAGGCCCTTCTGTTCCACTCCTGGACAGGATACAATAGCAAGTGATCAATGAGACAATCGATCCCTTACTGTAACCCCCAAGTTCTCTCTTCCTTTTTCTAGTTTTCACAATTTTGTTGATTTCATTTAAATTTTATTCTTTTTGAGCTTCAGGTTAGCAGCCTTGCATAACCTTCCCCCTCCTGGTTTGAGTTCAAGTTTCGTGTACACAATCCACTCCTTGATCATTCTTCCCCAAAACATGAGGAAATTCTTGGCTCTCTGTCTTTCCTTCCTTCTAAATTTTAGGCTTTAAAAGCCCAAATTCACAACTTCCCAGTTTCCCTTGTTTGTTTCGTCTCAACCTAAGTGGAGTCCTGGACTATAGGCCTTGCACCCAGGCCTGTGCTCTGAACTTTTGGATGAAGCAACACAGTCAGAAAGATCAGTCTATTAATTGCAGACTCATACTGTTTTAGCTCTACTCATGATCCAATGTCAGTGTAGCTGTTATTGGAATTAGTTATGTGTGAATATGGTGTTAATCAACTTGGAATTATTTCAGTTTAATTTAGGATTAATGAAACTGACAATAATTTGATATTAAAATGGGAAACTGTTACCTACCCTGGTGTATAACTCTGGCTGTGTCCTTCAGCCAATTTAGCACCTGTGGGTATAGCAAATGAAACTGGCAAAGTCATTTAGCATGTCATTAAAGAAAAGGTCACTGCTGCTACAGCTCAGTTCTGTTTATATCACTATCCATTGATCAGATAAAGAGCTTCATGTCACTCAGCATGATCCAGTTACATTAGTTAGTCTGTGCTGCATGGACAAGGTGGGGGATGGGGGGATGCCAGGCAGAAGAGGGCTGGGGTGGGGGGAGGGGGGAGCAGGGTGAAGAAAAGGAAAATTGTGCATCTGTAATGTTCACTGAAGTCAAATGATTAACACCATTTAAAAGTTTGGCCCAAAGTATGTAAAGCATGACCTTGTCTTATTCTTTCATGTCAGCTACAAAAGTTCTATTAAGGAGCAAACTGTAACACAGGGTTGGCTTGGGTCAGGTAGGTTCAAATTAGCAAAGTAATGAACATTAGCAAAGTGATAGTGTTACTGGACTAGTAATCCAAAGGCTTGGGCTAATGCCAGGTAATTTAAATTCAATTAATAAATCTGGGGCAGGAGGGTGGAGCAGTGGTTAGCGCTGCTGCCTCACAACTCCAGATTCCTGGGTTCGATCCTGACCTCAGGTACCTGTGGAGTTTGCATATTCTCCCCGTGTCTGTATGGGTTTTCTCCGGGTGCTCTGGTTTCTGCTCACCGTCCAAAGCCATACTGGCTAGGTGAATTGGCTACGGTAAATTGTCCCCCACTGTGTGTGTTTGTGTGTGTGCATGTGATGGATTAGTGTCCCATCCTGGGTGTACCCTGCTTAGCGCCCATTGCCTGTTGGAATAGGCTCCGACTCCCCACACCCTAAATAGGATGAAGTGGTTCTGGAAAAGTGAGTGAATCTGGGGCAGGATTTGTCGAATAGTGAAGTTTCCTGTCTTGCAACCTGAAGAGTCAGCACAAAACACATCCCCACCGATCACAGCAGCTTCCCAGCAGTAATTGGCTGGAGAAGGGGATTCTGCCTCTCACTTCTGCAAGACCTACCTTGGAGAGTTGCAGCCAATCTGATTAGCCGGCAGCTCTGTAGTCCCAGCAGCAATGTCTAGGGCTGGGTCTACAAGCAGTCCCCAGATTCTAAGTCCAGGACCAGGTAAGTATGGGGCGGTCTTATGGCAGGGCTATGGGGAGAAAGGGGTTGGGGTCTTGATGAAAACACTGGTGAGGCAGGGAGCAACTTGGGGGGAGTGGGGGATGGTCCAGGTGCCCTTGAGAGAGGCAGCACCCCCTTCCTACCTGAAGCCAGAGCAGGGTGAGCTTCCACCCAGCCTTTGAACTTGAGGCCAGGCAGTAAGGGGCTAATAATTAGCTACTTAAGGGCCTCAATTGGGGTGAGGGTAGGTAGGCCGCCCTAGGCCTCGTCTGTGCCACATAAAATTGCGGACAGTTCAGTATTGGGAGAACAGTGGGAAGGTCTCCTGGGCAATTTTATGGGAATTTTACAGGCCTCCCAAGCCTGCTTACCTGCTGCCTGGGACCATAAAATTCTGCCCCAGAATACAAAGCTCGACTCAAATACAAAGCAATGATCATGAAATTACCAGATTGTCATAAAAGCCAGCCTAATTAGTAGTTCACTAATGTCCTTCAAGGGAGGAAATCAGCTATCTTCACCCAATCTGACCTACATCTGACTTCAGGCCCTCAGCAATGTGATTGATTAGTAACTATGTTCTGAAATTGTCAAGGAAACCACTCTGTTTTGTCAGTGATAGAAATGTTGAATAAGAGTGAAACTAGGCAGACCACATGGCATCAATTTAGGCACTGGAAATGACAAAGGCACATCCTGTCTAGTCAACACTGCAAAGTCCTTGTCACTAATAGCCTAACATAGTCATACTCACCGAATCATACATTACAGCCAATGTCCCAATCACCATCTCTGTGCATGTCCTGACCCACCAGCAGGACAGGCCCATGAAAAGTGGAGGCACAATATTATACAGACAGGAGGGTTTGGCCCAGGGAGTCCTCAACATTGACACTGGACCCCATGAAGTCTCATGACAGTAGGCCAAACATGATCAAGGAAACCTTTTATTCTTTCATGAAATGTGAGTGTTGCTGGCAGGGTCAGCATTTGTTGCCCATCCTTAATTATCCTTGAAAAGGTGGTGGTGAGCTGCCTTCTTGAGCCATTGCCATCCATGTGATATAGCTAGTCTGTTGGCATTGACCTCAAGGGCTACCTGCTGCCACTGTGTCTGTCTGGTAGCTTTGTGGCTGCCTGAGGGAAGAGGACCTCTCTCCTCTGGTCCACCTTCAGCAAGCCCTCTAGTGCTGCACCAGAGATTGCTGGAGCACATTCTTTTGTTTGTTGCACCATTTTCACTTCTCTGTCTGCTCAAACTCTTCTTTAACCTGTTCAGCGCCTGCTGCAGCCAGAATGCAGCTTGCCTTGCAGAGATGCAGGCTTGCTTTAAGTAACCTATATTTAAGTATTGCTGAGGTGACAGAGAGGGTGGAAGGGAGTAGTGTGATTGATGCGGTGGACATGGGGCAGAATTTTCTGCTTAACGTGTGTGTGTGTGTGTGTGTGTGTGTGTGTGTGTGTGTGTGTGGGGGGTGTGTGTGTGTGTGTGGGGGAGGGGGTGGGGTGCGAGCCCTGCACGTCAGCTTGTAAAATGACGCGTGGTGACATCGGGCGAGTGTCCCGACGCCACTGCCGCCATCACGATATTTCACCTGGTGGGCGGGCGATGAAGTTCAACGCGCACCCGCCATTAATTAATGGGCTAGTTAAGGCCCTTAAATCGGCAATCGACGGTGATTTTCAGGCACTTGTGCGATCTTTGGGTCGGCGCAATGGGCAGGCGGGTTAGAGACTTCTTAATAAAACTCATCCACAGGCGGAATAAGAGGGCTCAGTGGGGTTATCAATCTAGTCTGTGAGTACTTATTGCAGAAAGTGCCTGTGTGATCTGTAGCAGTTCAGAACGAATTCCAGCAGCTTTCTATGTACCCTGAACCTTCAGTTCAGCACTCTGTAGTCAGTAATCATTAAAAGGCCTACGGCTTTCCAGAGGCCTCCCTTCAGCCTGGATATGGGTTCTGATATGTCCACAGGAGGCAGCTCCTCTGAGGAGGAAGGGAGGGTTAGTATAAGGAGGAGGCCAGGAGTGCACAATCAGCCTCCAGGGAAACCACCTTTGGGAGTACAGGCGCAGGCACAAGGGGTGCAGGGCCAAGAGATAGTCCAAGGTGGAAGGGGCCGCCGAAGGCGTCACTATCCTGCTGCCAGGGTATACAGGCAGCGAAGCAGCTCCCTCAGTGTGACTGAGGTGCAGTGCCGAAGGATGCTCCGACTGACAAGGGAGACAGTCAACTACATCTGTCAGATGATTAGCCCTGAGATTTCTCCTAACTGTGTGGGCGGACATCCCATGCCAAAGGCTCTGAAGGTCACAGTTGCCCTCAACTTCTATGTCTCTGGCTCCTTCCAGGGCTCAGTGGATGATCTTTGCGGTGTCTCCCAATCAGCTGTCCACACTTGTGTCAAGCAGGTTACAGACGTGCTATTCAGGCGGGCATTGACCTTCATCCACTTCCACTAGGACCAGGCAAGCCAGCTTCACGGCCATTGCTGGCTTTCCCCACGTCCAGGGTGCTATTGACTGCACACATGTGGCCATCAAGGCACCAGCAGGTGAGCCCGGTGCCTTCGTCAACAGGAAGGGCTTCCACTCCATGAACATGCAGATAGTGTGTGATCACAGGATGCAGATTCTACAAGTCTGTGCAAGGTACCCAGGCAGCTCCCATGACACTTACATCCTCAGAGACTCCCAGGTGCCAGGGCTCTTCAGTGCTCCGGCTCGGCTTGATGGATGGCTGCTGGGTGATGAGGGCTACCCCTGCAAAGGTGGCTCATGACACCTCTCTGCCATCCAAGAACAGAAGCTGAGCATCGGTACAATAGGAGCCATGGCACCACAAGGACTGTGGTGGAGAGAGCCATCGGTCTTCTCACGATGCGCTTCCGGTGCCTGGACTGCTCAGGGGGCGCACTCCAGTACCCCCCAGATCATGTGTCGGTGATAGTGGTTGCATGCTGCGCTCTCCACAATCTTGCATGGGAAAGGGGGGATGCAGTGGATGATAAAGACATTGATGCAGTGGATGCGGCTGCACACGATGAGTCCAGCACTGATTCTGAGGATGAGGAAGCACAGAGGAATGATGAGGGCTAAACGTTGAACTGGGACTACACCAAGGAGGCAGGGATACCAGGGACACTTTAATCCAGTGAACCTTCAGCCAGCTCCACAAAAATGGATCAGGAGGACCAGCCTTGACTGGCACTTCCATAGTCGGCACTTAAGTGCTACATCTGCCACTTCATCAGCTGCAACTAAGGGATTTGGACATAAACCTCAATGTTCACTCAAACACTCAGGATATTTATGTAAAACATACAAATGCAGAACAAAGGAGCCACCCTCAGCCATTGTAACACATCTGGTTTTAATTTTCACCATCATAAGGTCACACAGAATCAAACCAAAATGTTTTACAAGCATAAACAAATAAAAATTCCCTAATCCAGAGCCAACACAAAAGCACCAGTGAGAAACCTGTGGTGTGCCTAAGGTGCCTTATGCTTACGTTTACGGGTGCTATGTCTTGGTGCCGCCCCATTGCTTGGAGTGGCATCTGAGACAGCCTGCTGACTCTGCTGTCCTGTTGGCCTTGATGACCTTGGAGGTCGTCCTCTGGTCCATGGAGCCTGTGCTGGCCCTGCCTGGGAAGGAGCTGCCAGGTCCACAGCTGGCATCTCCCCAGTTGTCGCAGCCTTACCTGATGAAGCAGTCACTGGGAGAGGGGCGAAGCAGCTGTTGCCCTCATCCTTAGCACCGAGCCTGCAGATACGCCAGGCAGCTGCTCCGCCGACATAAGGTCGCCCCAGACGCTCCTGCTCACCGTCAATGGATGGCAACGAGCTGGGAAGCTTGAAGCCCACACCATCTCCCACATTGGCAATGACATGCTGTGCCACTGGCACTGTGAGGCCTTGCAGGTCCGAGCTGCTTGTTCTCCTAGAAGCCCCTCTCCACGAGAGTTGCCACTTTCTCCATGGAGGAAGCATGACGCTCTGCCATGAGGCTCACTGCATCGGTGATGCTCTGCTTGGACTCCACCACCACAGACACCAAGTGAAGCATAGTCTCATGCAACACTCCCAGATGTTCCCGCACACCTGGGCGCATTTCCTGCAGCTGCTGCGTCATGGATGACTCCAGAGGCACATCATCACGCCCCAATTCAGCATGTGCCTGGTCCCCTGCAGTCCTCTGATTGCTGGCGCCATCGATACTCTGTCTCTACCAGCTCCTCCAGCAGTTGTGAAGTGCCCTCACCACTGTGCCCCGGGACACTAGCCGATGTTGCAATGCCCACAGATGCGCTAATATCTGCGCTGGTGCCTGCCTCGCAGAAATGGTGTGACACGGGTGACAGCTGAGGGCCCTCAGGTGTGAGAGGGGGCATCTGCAGTTCCTCCTGGCGGCCATGCTCTGATGATGCTGAAATTAACAAGGACAGTGGATCAGTTAGCGTGCACACAGTGACACACTTCATCCCTTTCCCCCGGTTCATTATGCGCTCAACCTTCCAGAACCTATGGAGATGAATATTGGTGGGGTGGCAAATAGTCAGGAGGAGACCTTAACATTATAGGCGGAAACAGACAGGCTGGTCAGATGGCCTAAGGAATGCCAAATGGAATGTTATGTGGATAAGTGTGAGGTGATGCACTTGGGCAGGAGAAAAAAGGTATGGGAATACACGAGGAATGGTGGGACTGTGGAAAGTCAGGAGGATCAAAGGGACTTTGCTGGGCATGTCGACAGGCCCATTAAGTAGCGGAACAGGTACATAAGGTGTTTAAAAAAGTAAATGTCAGACTTGCCTTTATTAGCTGAGGAATAGAATATAGGAACAGGGAGGTCATGTTGCAAGTGCAGAAAACGCTGCCTAGGCCACAGCTATAGTTCTGCGTGCAGTTGTGATATGCGTTTCACGGGAGAGATGTGATTGGAGTGGAGAGAGTGCAGAGGTTGTTGACCAGGATGCACGCTGGGCTGGAGAGTTTGAGTTATGAGGACACATAGCATAGACTGGGGATATTTCCCCTGGAGCAGAGGAGATTGAGGGGTGACAATATTGAGCTTTGTAACATAATGAGGGGCATAGATAGGTTTGACAGAAAGGAACTTTTCCCCTTGGCAGAGGGATGAGTAACCTGGTGGCATTGATTTAAGGTAAGGGGCATGAGGCTGACAGGTGAGGTGATGAGCAACTTTTGCACACATTAATGTGGGACGCACTGCCTGAAAGGGTAGTGGACATAGAAACCCACCTAACATGTAATAACTATTTGGATGTGCAGTTTACAAGGCCATGGGGATATGGCTGGAAATGGGATAAGAACACTTTGGAAGGTACTTGAAACGCGCATCTTCGAAGGGACGACGGACCTTTGTCAATGACCCACACCTCTGACTCTATCAGTCTGTGAATGAGCAATGTTGCAACAATAACGATTCATCATCAGTGCTATGGATGGTGGGAAGACAGAGCAGATGTCAGTGTTGACCTCAAATACCTGGCCGCTCCACCCCAGCCTCACTGACACCAATGGACCTGGGTGTATGGCGCCTCTTAAGCTCCAGGGCCTCCTGCTCGATGCGGCTTAAAATCATCAGCTGGGCCTGGCCACCTCCAGTCCGCAAACGCTCACGTGCATTGTGAGCACTTTTCTCCTGAAAAACAGAGAAGACCATTCATTGTAGCTAATCACACATGGACTCTGCACGCGCATGCCGCACCCCAACCACAGTGGCCCATATCAGACCTCCAGTGCATCCTCTCCATGCTACTGCTGATCAGCCACACAAAGATAGTACACCTGCTCCCAACACCCCCAAACGGCCACCTTGGACACATTCTGCGTCCATCACTTTAGGAAACATACGGCCTTTGTTCCCATAGCAAGGAGGCGCAACTCCGTGTAGCGTCGAGGGCAGCTGATGGCTCTTGGCCATGAGACCTTGAGGCTTCCCTTCTACAATCTCATCACCTTGAATAGGACATGTGTTGGAGTTCTGAGTATGCACCTAGCTGCATCACCTGCAGGTTGCCCCCAGACTACTCTTGTGCGACTAAGAGCAATACATGATGCGGGGGAGAACTCATCATCTTATGAACCGCTCAGGCTGATGTAAGCATGGGCACAATCTGCATGCCCACCCAGTGTACGAGAAATGGCCAACATGATTCAATGCAGTCACGACAGTAAGACTTGTGGGGGGTGGGGGGGCGTGGGGGGGGGGGTGCCCTCAAAGGCTAAGGCTACCTACTGGGTTAAATGCCCAATGCCAACATGGTACTCATCCTTCCAGAGTGCAACAAATCATTGAAGCGCTTACGGCATTGGATCCAGGTGCGCCCCACCACGTCGCGGGAGCTCACCACCTCCACCACCTCCTCCCATGCACGTTTAGTCATGTGGGATGGGGCCTCCTCCTCCCATCCTGGGGGACCAACACGTCCCGCTGTGCTGCCACCTCCTCGAGGAGAGCAGCAAGGCAATCATCAGGAAAGCAAGGGGCACATTGGCGCCCCCCCCCCCCCCCCCCCCCCCCCCCCCCCCTGCTGGCCTACCCTGCAGCCTGCCCTGCTCCTGTGGCAGACCCTGCAGCCTGCCATGCTCCTCTGCTGTTCCCTCCAGACTGCCTTGGTCAGCAGACCCCCTGCAGTTGGATCTCGAGGTGGCCATTGTGAGCAGCCTACAGGAGGCTGCCAGGCCTTCTTTTAAATAGACTGCCGGTCGCTATTGGACCCAGTATTCTGTGCATGCCCGCTGTCGCCCGCACACTCCCGCTACCCATGGGAGTCGGAAAAGCATTGGGTGAGCCTTAATTGCCCTGCCCACACAAAAAATAGTGGCGCGGCCCCGATTGCGAGCGCTGGTCGGTCCGCGTCTGCTCCTGCTCTGCCCACCCACCAAACGGAAAATTTTGGCCATGGCCTTCCAAAAGACATTTGATGAGTGCCAAATAACAGGCTTGTCGGCAAAGTTAAAATCAATGGAATAAAAGGATGAATACAAAGTTGACTAAGTGACAGGAAACAGAGACTAGTGGCAATTTTTTTTTCCTCAACTAGAGGAAGATATAAAGTGGTGTTCCCCAGGGGTCAATATTAGGACCACTGGTTTACTTTATTTGTATTAATGAACCAGACTTGAGCGTGCAGGGTACAATTCCAAAATTTGCAGATGATACAAAACTTGTAAGTATTATTAATTGTGAAGAGGATAGTGATAGGCTTCAAGAGGACATAGATTGGTGGAATGGGCAGAGATGTGGTATATGTATTTTACTGCAGAGAATTGTGAAGTGACTCATTTTGGTAGAAACAACAAGGAGAGGCATTAAAGATGAAAGGTACAATTCTAAACGTGCAGGAATAGTGGAACCTGGGGGTATATGGGGGCAGGGCTAGTTCAAGGGTATTTGCTGCCCTAGGTGAACATTTCAGTCTGGTGCATACCCCCCCATCTTCCCCGCCCCACAATTAACTTTTGAAAATGAATACAGTAAAATTGAACTACTCTCACGGAACTGCTAAAACTTGTCAAAATGTTGGGTAGTGGTTATTGATGGCTGCCCTCACTCCGACCTCATCTTCCCATAAGCCTCTCTGCTTCTCAGCTTCTTTGGCCTCGGCGCCAGTTAAATTTGTGCACTCCACTCCCGCATGTCTAGCGAGACCTCAATCCGCATCATGAGATCATCACCCAGGTGCTCTCCTTTCTGAATGGTTTGAATTGAAAATGTGAAAACTCAGGGAACCAGCAATTCAACCGGTGGCACCACCCATTCCACTCCGCGTGCATGCCCAACATTAATTAACTATTCTGCATTAGTTTAGTATGAATAAATATTCATATTCTGTGTTTATAAATAAATTACAGGTTTATTTTACAAGAAAAACTGTATTATGATATCGATTGTACGTAACACTCCCATTGTTCTACACTTTTCACAGGATATATCACAGAATCTTTACAGTGCAGAAGAAAGCCATTCAGCCTATTGAGTCTGCACTGGCTTGCTGAAGAACAGTCCCAGTCCCCTGCCTTATCCCCGTAACCTTGCAAATTCATTCTTTTCAGATAGCAATTCAATTCCCTTTTGAATACTTTGATTGAACCTGTCTCCACCACCCGTTCAGGAAGTTTGTTCCAGACTCCAACCACCCTCTGGGCACAATGCATTAATGTATAATATTGGCTCAGATGACATGATACTGCACTATGTGTTTTCATGGAAGTTGTTCAAGATTTAGAATTTACCTTTCCACGCTTTCAGTTTAGCAAATGTAGAAACCGGTTCCTTCAGGTCAATATTTTGAGCAATTGCATGTTCTGTTGACAAGGTGGATAGCGCAGCAAGCCTTTTTTGCATCATTGAGGACTAAGGTATATTTTGATCAACTTTGACTTGGAAAAGCTTTGCTCACCACTGGCCACAGAAACAGGGAATGCCAAGAGGATGCAGAGAGCAATAAAAGTGCTAGGGACACCATCTCTCAGCTTATTTTTGCATACAAAGTTTAATACATCATGTAGTGATGCACACTTTGGAACTCGTCTTGCAATGGCTCGCAATTCATTGCACAAATCTGAAGCACCTTTGGAGTCCCCAGGTTTTAAAGCCTACTCTAGCTTCAAGCAATGTTCCACAATCTGCTTTGATGTGCTGCTCTGTAAACTGAACATCATGGAGGAAGCCAAATGCAGCACTAATTTGATGCATCTGTACAAATCTTTATTCAACCAATTGTATTCCTGTGTCAAGAAGTGCAAAATAAAAGTTCACTTTGAATTTTTCCTTGGGGCTCTGAATAGGCTTCTCATCTGCTTCATATGTGAACTGCTTCCGCTTTCTCTGAATGTAGACTAGATCTGATTCAATGTGTGCCAGTATCTCCAAATTCTCAGCAAGTTCACATGCAATATGGGTGTTTTCTCAAACCCTTCATCTTTCCTGCAGGGTACAATTCTAAAAGTGCAGGAGTGGAGACACCTAGGGTATATGTACACAAATCATTGAAGGTGGTAGGACAGGTTTAGAAAGTAGTGAAAAAGGCATATGGGATCCTGAGCTTTCTAGATAGACACATAGAGTTCAAAAACACAAATGTTACGGTGAACCTTTCTTTATGAGAATGTTTCTAGAGATGAGAGACTTCAGTTACAGTAAATTGGAGAAGATGTTTTTTTTTCTTCTTAAAGGGAGGGTTCAGAGGAGATTTGATGGAGGTTTTCAAAATTGTGAGGGGTCTAGATAGAGTTGGTAGAGAGAAATTGTTCCCATTGGTCATACAATTGAGAACCAGAGGGCACCGATTTAAGGTGATTGGCAAAAGAAGCAATGGCGACATGAGGAAAAACATATTTATGCAGTGAGTGGTTAGGATTTGGAATGCATTGCCTGAGTGGAGGCAGATTTATTCACGGCTTTCAAAAGGGAATTAGATAAACAACTAAAGGGAGAAAAATTGCTGGGCTATGGGGAAAGGGCGGGAACTTGGGGCAACATTTTCCCCGTCGGGGGAAAAGTGCAGGAGCGGGCGGGTGGCCTTCTGATCGGCCCGCCCAGCGTTAAGTCCACCAGGAAGCATTGTGTGCTCCCTGTGCGAGAGGGGGGAGATTTCCTCAGCCAGGAGTGCGCTGTTTCACGCTTGTGCATGAAAGAGCACACAGATCTCCCTGAGGCCAAGTACTGCCTCGGAGTTCAGCTCCAATTGAAAATTTTAAATAAAGGTGATAAAAAAATTTCCCTGCCATGTCCCCTGATGTGACAGTGTCACATGAGTTGGGACATGTCCATACCTTTTATTGAAATATTTCATTAAATATTTAAATACCCTCATGAAACCTCATTCTGCCCTTGGATGAGGTTTCATGTTTTTTCCAAAGCCTGCCTGGGCTCCTGGCCTGCCCGCCAACCTTAAGGTTGGACGGGCAGATCCAATAATCATCTTAATCAGTTTTTTAATGGCCTTAATAAGCCATTGATAGTTCGGCAGGTGGCTGTGTGCCAGCTGATCTGAGAATCTAAATGACGCAGGGTGATGTTGGGACTCACGCCCGTCATATCCCCGTGTCATTTTACACATCGGCAAGCGGGCCCTGCCCCCACTCGCTGACCGGAAGATGCTGCCCCAGGAATAGCTGATTTGCTCTTGCACAGAGCCAGGATGGAAACAAATGCCTGAATGGCCTCGTTCTGTGCTGTAACCACTTAGTGATTCCATTCTGTGATACCACGTAAACAGGTTGAATGTGAGGTTCTCAATCTCCTTATAATATTTAAATAACTAACCCACCGCCAGAGTTTGGGTTTTTAGAAGTTGAAATTTAACCCTATGATTCTAGTTGATACTGAAAACAATGTGAATGGTAAAGGTTTAGAAAAGCTGTGCAAGTGTCCCTGACTCTTTGAGCAGGTCCTGATTGGTTTTTGTTATTAGTTTTAATTTGTTGTTTCACTTTTCCTTCCAGTCTGCAGCTCTCGGGGGTGCGGCCCATCTGGTAAATTTCCAAAGCACGAACACAGTGGCAGGGCTCTTGATGGCTCAACAGTTTTACAGCTGCCAAATGGCTGGATTTTCAATCCCAGCAGCAGAACACAGGTAATGAGCATTAAAGGGCAGATTGTTCAGCGGGTCCTGAAATGGGGATTATTTATGCACTTTGCAATATGAGCTGATGAATCTGCTGTAAGCATATGTGGATAGAAAAATGTTTTAACCAAGTGCTTGCAACTAATTAATTCCCTTAACATACATTAGGCACTAACCTGCTTGTGTACACATTGTTGTGAGGTCCAAACTTAATTTAGCGGCTGGGAACTGCAAATCCCAACAGGGGTTTCTGTGCCTGCACGGACTTCAGGAGCAGGCGATGCATGCATATTCCAGCAGTTAAAGGGCTCAGCCACCCTGACAGCAGTGTGCCTGCCTGAAGGAAAGAAAAAGAAACAGCGTGAAAGCTAGATAAAGTGACCGGGAGCAGAACGCCATAATCCAGAGGAGTCCCAGGCAGGGGACAGGGAGAGGTTCTAATTAAGAAGATAAAGGAGCAGAGTAAGAGGGTCCAAGCAGAAAAAGGGCTGTGGTTGGCACACTTAAAATAATAGGGGCTCAGAAGAAGACCTGATAATGTAAGAAGGCAACAGAAGGTTGGTGATTCTGTGCTGCAGGCCATAAGGGTGAAGCTACCCATTTAGAGCAGTAGTATTCTGCTCAGCACAGCTGAAGAGCTTTTTTTATTCATTTGTGGGATGTGGACATCTCCAACTAGGCCAGCATTTATTACCCTAATTTCCTTTGAGAAGGTGGTGGTGAGTTTACTTCTTGAACCGCTGCAGTCCATGTATTGTAGGAACACCCACAGTACTGTCAGAGAGAGAGTTCCAGGATTTTGATCCAGCGACAATGGAGGAATGGCGATATAGTTCCAAGTCAGGATGGCGAGTGGCTTGGAAGGGGAACTTGCAGGTGGTGGCATTCCCATGCATCTGCTGCCTTTGTCCTTCAAGTTGGTAGAGGTCGTGGGTTTGGAAGGTGCTGTCAAAGGAGCCTAGGTGAGCTGCTCTAGTGCATCTGGTAGATGATACACACTGTTGCCACTGTGCATCAGTGGTGGAGGGAGTGAATGTTTAAGATGATGCTTGGGACGCCAAATAAGCAGGCTGCTTTGTCCTGGATGATGTCTAGCTTCTTGAGTATGCTTGGTACTGCACTCATCCATGCAAATGGAGAGTATTCCATCACACTCCTGACTTGTGCCTTGTCGATGGTGGATAGGCTTCAAGGAGTCAGGAGGTGAGTTACTCTTTGCAGAATTTCCAACTTTTGACCTGCTCTTGTAGCCACACTATTTATATGGTTGGTCCAGTTCAGTTTCTGGTCAAAGTTGATAGTGGGGGATTCAGTGATGGTAATGCCATTGTACGTCAAGAGGCGATGTTTAAATTTTCTCTTGTTGGAGATTGTCATCGCCTGGCACTTGTGTGGTGCAAATGTTATTTGTCACTTATCAGTCCAAGCCTGAATATTGTTCAGATCTTGCTATGTATGGACAGGGACTGCTTCAGTATCTGGGGAGTCGCAAATGGTGCTGAACATTGTGCAGTCATCACTTCTGATGTTATGATGGAGGGAATGTCATTGATGAAACAGCTGAAGAGTGTTGGGCCTAGGACACTACCCTGAGGAACTCCTGCAGCGATGTCCCGGGACTAAGCTGAAGTTGTGCCTGTGAGTTGGTGCTGGAGTGCAGACTCGGGAATCCAGGGGAATGAAGTCTTGAGAGACAAGATTGAAACCCTGCAAGGTGAGCTGTCATTGAGGCCGTCCGAGTTGGAGCAACCTTTAGAGAGAATTCCAAGGTGAGACCTTTGATATTGAAAACTGGAATCCCTCATGAGAGAGACAGAGTTTCAAAGGGATTGGTTTACTTGCAATGTTTATTGATGTCAGGGTGGGTTCTTGAATCTGTTTTGGCCACATCTGCCATTTATTGTGCAGTGTGGTGTCTTCAACTACAGTTTGCCTGTTAATTCACATGTATCTCATATTAACCCTGAATGATAGAATATAAGATAGAAAATGTAACTGTTTTTCTTTCTGAACTTGTAAAGATTATTTTTACTTGTTCTAAACTCGTCGAATCGTGTGGCCTCATTCTCTTAGCAAGTGTCTTGGACCTTAAATTTTGTCTACTTCAACAAAAAGCTACTGGTTCCTAAACGGATCGTACCAAACATTTGGTGTTCTGGTGCAGGATCTTAACAACGTTATCTGATAGTTATGACTTCTGTTATTGCAAACTATTTTTGAATTGTTTCACTGTAGGTAAAGTATGATTGTGTGCTTTGAATTAATTCCATGTGTTCATTGCAAGGTGCAGATGTAACTGATAATCTTTTTAATGCAATTTTATTATACCTTGCATATCACTGCAATTAATACATTGACAATGAGCTCAACTGCATGACATCTGACGTGTCTGTTTAGATCTTTAATTTATCTGTATCCTGTGTTTGTTTGTATCATCTTACCACTGTCCTAGTGACTTTTCCTAAAAGGCCAGATTCCAATAACAAAGCATTTCAAATAATATTATGGGGCCTTTAACTCTTTTGAGTACAAACACGTTTCCATCTGTTCCTATTCAGATGAAGTTACATTGTTTCATAGTTTGGCATTGTAAGATTTGAACTCTTGATCTTAGGGTTACAAACCCAGTACCATAACCACTTGGCTATTTAGGCCAAGTGTATGGGGCCTTTAATGTGCACCAAATCACCAGAACGGGCAATTGGTTACAATCTTATTAACCAGTTAGTGCCACCAACAATCAGTACTCCCAGAGCAGCATTGTTAAATTATTTGAACAATTGAACTATGTTCCTTTCAGGCACTGAACTTGGCACCCGTCTGGTTTAAGGAAAGGGCCATGAACTTAATAAATAAACCAATAACTTTTCTTAAAATGTATATTTTGTAACATTATTATCAGAATTTACATCTGGTGATTAATAATTATTTCTTGTAAATTGCCATAAATAATCACCATTTGTAACTGGCTGTACTACTAAATGTAACACTGCTGTGCAAAATCACATTAGTTTTTTGAAGTGAAAGTTGTTTCATAAATTATCATTGCAGGAATTTGCTGATAATTCGATTGCTGTAAACTGTCATCAATCTTGTAATTTTGAGTGTGGCTCAGTTGGTAGCACTGTTGCTTTTGAGTCAAAAGATTGTAGGTTCAAGTCCATCACAGATTTAATCATATAATTTAACAATGCTGCTCTGGGAGTACTGATTGTTGGTGGAACTAACTGGTTAATAAGGTTGTAACCAATTGCCCGTTCTGGTGATTTGGTGCACATTAAAGGCCCCATAATATTATTTGAAATGCTTTCCTCTTGCCCCGATGAGTATGTTTCCCTGAAACAGTACTGGCAAAAAATACACTTCCTGCTAATTCATTTAATGAACCCTCTTTGTGGGTTAAAAACAAAAAAACTGCGGATGCTGGAAATCCAAAACAAAAACAGAATTACCTGGAAAAACTCAGCAGGTCTGGCAGCATCGGCGGAGAAGAAAAGAGTTGACGTTTCGAGTCCTCATGACCTTTCGACAGAACTTGAGTTCGAGTCCAAGAAAGAGCTGAAATATAAGCTGGTTTAAGGTGTGTGTGTGGGGAGCGGAGAGATAGAGAGACAGAGAGGTGGAGGGGGGTGGTGTGGTTGTAGGGACAAACAAGCAGTGATAGAAGCAGATCATCAAAAGATGTCAACGACAATAGTACAATAGAACACATAGGTGTTAAAGTTAAAGTTGGTGATATTATCTAAACGAATGTGCTAATTAAGAATGGATGGTAGGGCACTCAAGGTATAGCTCTAGTGGGGTTTTTTTTATAATGGAAATAGGTGGGAAAAGGAAAATCTTTATAATTTATTGGAAAAAAAAGGAAGGGGGAAACAGAAAGGGGGTGGGGATGGGGGAGGGAGCTCACGACCTAAAGTTGTTGAATTCAATATTCAGTCTGGAAGGCTGTAAAGTCCCTAGTCGGAAGATGAGGTGTTGTTCCTCCAGTTTGCATTGGGCTTCACTGGAACAATGCAGCAAGCCAAGGACAGACATGTGGGCAAGAGAGCAGGGTGGAGTGTTAAAATGGCAAGCGACAGGGAGGTTTGGGTCATTCTTGTGGACAGACCACAGGTGTTCTGCAAAGCGGTCGCCCAGTTTACGTTTGGTCTCTCCAATGTAGAGGAGACCACATTGGGAGCAACGAATGCAGTAGACTAAGTTGGGGGAAACGCAAGTGAAATGCTGCTTCACTTGAAAGGAGTGTTTGGGTCCTTGGACGGTGAGGAGAGAGGAAGTGAAGGGGCAGGTGTTGCATCTTTTGCGTGGGCATGGGGTTGTGCCATAGGAGGGGGTTGAGGAGTAGGGGGTGATGGAGGAGTGGACCAGGGTGTCCCGGAGGGAGCGATCCCTACGGAATGCCGATAAGGGAGGTGAAGGGAAGATGTGTTTGGTGGTGGCATCATGCTGGAGTTGGCGGAAATGGCGGAGGATGATCCTTTGAATGCGGAGGCTGGTGGGGTGATAAGTGAGGACAAGGGGGACCCTATCATGTTTCTGGGAGGGAGGAGAAGGCGTGAGGGCGGATGCGCGGGAGATGGGCCGGACACGGTTGAGGGCCCTGTCAACGACCGTGGGTGGAAAACCTCGGTTAAGGAAGAAGGAGGACATGTCAGAGGAACTGTTTTTGAATGTAGCATCATCGGAACAGATGCGACGGAGGCGAAGGAACTGAGAGAATGGGATGGAGTCCTTACAGGAAGCGGGGTGTGAGGAGCTGTAGTCGAGATAGCTGTGGGAGTCAGTGGGTTTGTAATGGATATTGGTGGACAGTCTATCACCAGAGATTGAGACAGAGAGGTCAAGGAAGGGAAGGGAAGTGTCAGAGATGGACCACGTGAAAATGATGGAGGGGTGGAGTTTGGAAGCAAAATTAATAAATTTTTCCAAGTCCTGATGAGAGCATGAAGCGGCACCGAAGTAATCATCGATGTACCGGAGAAAGAGTTGTGGAAGGGGGCCGGAGTAGGACTGCAACAAGGAATGTTCCACATACCCCATAAAGAGACAGGCATAGCTGGGGCCCATGCGGGTACCCATAGCCACACCTTTTATTTGGAGGAAGTGAGAGGAGTCGAAGGAGAAATTGTTCAGCGTGAGAACAAGTTCAGCCAGACGGAGGAGAGTAGTGGTGGATGGGGATTGTTCGGGCCTCTGTTCGAGGAAGAAGCTAAGGGCCCTCAGACCATCCTGGTAGGGGATGGAGGTGTAGAGGGATTGGACGTCCATTGTGAAGAAGAAGCGGTAGGGGCCAGGGAACTGGAAATTGTTGATGTGACGTAAGGTGTCAGAGGAATCACGGATGTAGGTGGGAAGGGACTGGGCAAGGGGAGAGAGAAGGGAGTCAAGATAACGAGAAATGAGTTCTGTGGGGCAGGAGCAAGCTGAGACGATCGGTCTACCGGGGCAGTTCTGTTTGTGGATTTTGGGTAGGAGATAGAAGCGGGCCGTCCGAGGTTGGGCGACTATCAGGTTGGAAGCTGTGGGAGGGAGATCCCCAGAGGAGATGAGGTCAGTGACAGTCCTGGAAACAATGGCTTGATGTTCAGTGGTGGGGTCATGGTCCAGGGAGAGGTAGGAGGAAGTGTCTGCGAGTTGACGCTCAGCCTCCGCGAGGTAGAGGTCAGTGCGCCAGACAACAACAGCACCACCCTTGTCAGCGGGTTTGATGACAATGTCAGGGTTGGACCTGAGAGAATGGAGTGCAGTAAGTTCAGAGAGAGACAGGTTAGAATGGGTGAGAGGAGCAGAGAAATTGAGATGACTAATGTCGCGCCGACAGTTCTCAATGAAAAGATCGAGAGAAGGTAAGAATCCAGAGGGAGGGGTCCAGGTGGAGGGAGAATATTGGAGATGGGTAAAAGGATCCGTTGAACTGGGAGAGGACTCCTGCCCAAAGAAGTGAGCCCGGAGACGAAGACGGCGGAAGAAGAGTTCAGTATCATGCCGAGCCCGAAATTCATTGAGGTGAGGGCGTAAGGGTATGAAACTAAGTCCTTTGCTGAGCACTGAACGTTCAGCATCGGAGAGGGGAAGGTCAAGGGGTATAATGAATACACGGCTGGGGTTGGGATTGGAAGAAAGGGTGGGGATGGAGGGACAGGCAGGGGTGGAGGGTCCTAGATGGGTGTTGGTGTCGATGAGTTTCACTGTTGTACACAAAGGAGACTTGTATTTTGAGGTCCGGACCTCATAAAAATGCTGGCAGTGAGCTGCAGCAGCCATAGAATTGCCCCAAATCAGCCCGCTGTTGAGACATTGGCTGGTTTCCACACTGTGTCAGGTAGCAGGTCAGGCTTCCAAGTGGCGAGCTGTTCCCTCAGAGCAGCAGTTCTGCGACAGAAGATTTTTTATGGGCCCAGTAGAAGTACTTTCTTCCTCCTAGCACTGTAAGAATTAAAATTTGTACGGACAGGATGGGGTCTAATTTAAACAGCACTAATTTCTCCTCACACCACCAGTCCGTAAACAGAAAGGTGTTTTTGATTTGTTTCCCCTTTATAAGTGGTGGCGTATTTCTTAACCCCTTGGTTTTGGTGTGAACCAATTTTTTATTTATAACTCTACAGCAAACTCGAGATAGGTGAATTCAAAGGGTTAGTTTATTTGCACACACCCAAAACACGGAAAGGAGAGTCACAATGTCAACCCCTCGCATTCGTACAGTAAAAAGAGGGATAGAGAGAAGGTTCTGTCATACAGATACCACAGAGAAAATAAATATTTTCATGTGGGTTCCAGAGTCCAGAATCAAAGTCCAATGAGGTATTCCTTCATGGAGGTCGGTGGGTTGAAAGCCAATGCTGTATAATTCACTTGTTCACATGCTGACTTCACACGATGAAATAAACACGTAGCGATGAATCAGTCTTGTCGGTGGTGGTACAGAATTTCCAGCAGAAGCAGTGTCGATGGGGCCAGGTATTCCACCTAGGCAGAGCTCCTTTTCTGTGAGGCTGCGAGTCAGATGATAAAGAACAGAATGAGCTATTCAGCTCAGCAAGGCTATATTAACTTGTTCAACAAGCCAGACCCTATGTTACATGACCCCCACCTCTCTACCCGGTTTCCAACAAAGGATGTGTATCCATCGTTTGGGAAGTGGCGGGGTTTCAAACATTGCTAAAGGTCTTCATCATTACGAATTGAAAGAAAAGATGTGGGGTCTTTTGTCTTAGCAGACCATCAGTCTCCATCTGCCAGCCTGGGTTATTAAATGCAGAAGCCCTTTGTATAGCTCCCTTTGAAGTGGGATTGTGCAGTCCACAGTTGGTCACTGGTGGCACCTCAGAGATAATAAGGTGTGAAAAGAGGTGTAAAACTGCTAAGTGGTTTCTTTTGTTTGGGGTCACAGACAGACAGACAGACAAAGATTCAGCCATTTTAAGGGCCTTTGTTCAGTTTTTAAAGAAAATTATGAAATAGCAATGATGATGTCTATATATATTTTATAAAAGTTTAGAGTGTGAGGTCTTAGTCCCTCACAAATTAAAAATTTCTTTGGCAGTTTTATGAACTCTCTCCAGTAAATCTCTTTCCGTGCCTCTGGTTATGGCACATAGCCCTGGTACAATTAGTGTCCTGCAAAAGCCACCCATTTGTACCTGAAAATTTAAAAACACCAAGGTGGAACTCTGAAATTTTCAGCTAGTTTTTAGTTGAAGTCAGTTTTTAGTTGAAGTCAGTGGCCTTTGAGCATCTCAAATACGTTCAAAGAAGGAACAGCTGCACTCTGCTAGCTTTGCTGAGACCATGAGGAATGCACTTCACAGGCGAGTTTGGAAAACACCCTAGACATTAGGCAGTATAGGTGGAAATTGAATGGAGGACAATTATTATTTTGGGAATTAAATTCGCACATTTTATTTGTCATTTTGTTCTGCAGTATAGTTTATAACGGATCGAGTCTACATTATCAGCCTGTCATTGACTTAGAAGTTGTCTTAATTGGCACAACTTTACAGTCCCCTCTGGTGAACGTGCAGGCGGGGTGGGGGGGGGTGCCCATAAAATTTCCCAGATGGTCTTCTCACTGGTCTCCTGCACGTCCCGACCTGTATGCAATTTTATGGTGGAATGGGCAAGGCCTAGGCTGGCTTGCCAACCCTTGCTCCAGTTGAGACCCTTAAATGGGCAATTAATTAGCACTTATGGGCTGTTTCCAATTTTCAGGCTGGTGGGAAGAGATTAGGAGCTGGGGGAAGCCTGGCTAGTCACACTGTTCTGGTGTTGAGCAGGAAGGGTGCTGGGTGCATCCCCTCAGCAGCCTCCTTTCAACATCAGGCATTATGTCGCGCACCCCCCCCCACCCCCCACCCCGCCCCCAAAGGTCTGGGCCCACTTGCGCTTCCTCCCTGCCTGACCTCTCCATCAAGTCATCCAACCCCATCTCCCCACCTCCCCAGGCCTAATCTCCCCACCCTATCTTGAGACCACCTGCACTTACCTGGTCCTGGACTCCAGGACTTTGAATCTGGGGACTGCTTGTAGTCCCAGTCCTAGCCACTGCGTCTACTGGTGCTGCTGATTGGCTGGCAGCTCTTTGAAACAGGACTTCCTCTCAAGTGAGGGTGGAAATCCCATATCCAAACAATTAATGCCAAATGGCTACAGGGCAGCCAGTAGGGATGTGCTCCCCACTGACTCTCCGGGTGGTGGGGCGGAAACTTCACCATCCAAAACATCCTGTCCAATGTTAATTTTCTGGTCAATTGTAACCCCCAGGATGTTGATGGTAATGCAGTTGAAAGTCAAAGAGAGGGAGTTAGATTCTCTCTTGTTGGACATTGTCATTACCTGGTGCTGTGTGACATGAACGTTTCCTGCCACTTATCAGCCCAAACCTGAATATTGACCAGGTGTTGCTGCATGCAGACACAGATGCTTCATTGTTGGAGAAGTTACAAAAGAACATTTCTAAGCTTTTCGCCTTGCACTTATCAGGACATTTCGCAAAAATACCAATTTCAGCAATACTGAACATTGTGCAATCATAAAAAATTCCTCCACTCCTGACCTTGTTGATCAAGCAGCTGAATATGGTTGGGCCTTGTACACTGCCTTGAGGAACTCCTGTAGTAATATTCTAGGGCTGAGATGATTGGCCTCCAACAACCACAACCCTCTTCCTTTGTGCTAATTATGACACCAGCCAGTGGAGAGTTTTCCCCTTGACCCATTGGCTTCAATTTTGCTAGGGGTCCTTAATGCCACACTGAATCAAATGCTGCAATGATGTCAAGGGCAATCACACTCACCTTACCTCCGGAATTTAGCTCTTTTGCCCATGTTGGAACCAAGGCTATGATGTGGTCTAGAGCCGAGTGGTCCTGGCAGAGCCCAAACTGAACATCAGTGAGCAGTGCTTGATAGCACACTCAATGACACCTTCCATCGCTATGCTGACGATTGAGAGTAGACTGATAGGGCAGTAATTGGCCATATCGGATTTGTCCTACTTCTTTGTGTGCAGGATACATCTGGGTAATTTTCCATATTGTTGGAATGCCAGTGTTGGAGCTGCACTGGAACAGCTTGGCTAGGGGCGCAACTAGTTTGAGAGCATAAATCTTCAGTTCTATTGCTGGGATGTTGTCAGGGCCCATAGCCTTTGCAGTATCAAGTGTGCTCAGCTGTTTCTTGGTTTGAAGTGGATCACATCAAATTGTCTGTACACTGGCATTTGTGATGTTTGGGATCTCAGGAGGAGACTAAGATGGATCATCCACTCGGGACTTCTGGTCGAAGGCAGTTGCAAAAGCTTCAGCCTTGACTTTTGCCCTGATGTATCGGGCTTTGCCATCATTCAGAATGGAATGTTCACGGAACCTTCTCCTCCAATTATTTGTGTAATTGTCCACCACCATTCACGACAGGATACGGTAGGACTACAGAGCCTTGATCTGATCTGACGATTGTGGGATCACCTAGTTCTGTCTGTCATGTGCTGCTTCCACTGTTTAGCTTGCATGTAGAAGTCCTATGTTTCAGCTTCATCAGGTCAGCACCTCATTTTTAGATACGCCTCGTGCTGCTCCTGGCATGCCCTCTTACACTTTTCAATGACCCACGGTTGATTCCTTGGTTTAATGATAATAGTAGAGTGAGTGATATGCCAGGTCAATTCTGTTGTTTCTGATGGCTCTGAGTGCCTTATGATGCACAAATTTTGAGCTGCTATATATGTTCTGAGTCTATTCCATTTAGCACAGGGATAGTACCACACAACACGATGGAGGGTATCCTCACTGTGAAACCAGGACTTCATCTCCACAAGGTTTGGAGTCACTTTTACCAATACTGTCATGGACAGATGCATCAGTGACTTGTAGATTGGTGAGGACAAGATCAAGTAGGTTTTTCCCTCTATTTTTGGTTTTCTCACCAACTGCCACAGGCTCAGCCTAGCAGCTATGTCCTTCTGGACTCAGTCAGCTCAGTCCGTAATGGTGTTACTGAGCCACTCTGGATATTGAAGTCCCCTACCCAGTATACATTACATTCTCCATCCTTGCTACCCTCTTCCAAGTGGTGTGCAATTTGAGGAGCACTGATTCATCAGCTGAAGGAGTTGTGGTAGGTGGTAATTAGCAGGAGGTTTCCTTCCTCGTGTTTGGCCTGATGCCATGTGACTTCCTGGAGTCCGGGATTGATGTTATCAGGGCTACTGCCTCCTCACTGTATATTACTGTATATTGCCACAGACATATTGGATGCAATCTTCCAAAGTTTCTTGGATTTTGAAAGGCCCCAGTGGATCTGAAAATGGCAAATATTATGCCCCTATTCAAAAAAGCAGGGAGACAGAAAGTAGGAAACTATAGACCATTTAGCCTAACATCAATCATTAGGAAAATGCTGGAATCTATTATTAAGGCAGCAGGACATTTTTAAAAATCATTATACAATCAAGCAAAGTCAACATAGTTTTACAGAAGGGAAATCGCATATGACACATTTATGAGGGTTCTTTGAGGATATAATGAGCAGAGTGGATAAAGGGGAACCAGTGTATTTAAGACCAAGATAGATAGGTTCTTGATTGGTAAAGGGATCAAAGGTTACGGGGAGAAGGTGGGAGAATGGGGTTGAGAAACTTCTCAGCCATGATTGAATGGCGGAGCAGACTCAATGGGCCAATTGGCCTAATTTCTGCTCCTATGTCTTATGATCTTATGGTCTTATGATGCAGTGTATTAGGATTTCCAAAAGGTATTCAATTAGACGTTATATGAAAGGTTACTGCACAAGATAGGAGCTCATTGTTGGGATTAGTATGTTAGCATGGTTAGAAGATTGGCTAACTAACACCAAACACAGATTTGGGATAAATAGATCATTTTCAAGATGGCAAGCTATTACTACTGGGGTGACATAGGGATCTTTGCCGGGCATCAACTATTTACCATATATATTAGTGACTTGGATGAAGGGACCGACTGTATTGTAGCCAAACAAGCTATACAAAGATAGGTAGGAAAGCAAGTTGTGAGGAAGACACCAAGCATCTGCAAAAGGATATAATTAGGTTAACTAAGTGGGCAAAAATTTGGCAGGTGGAGTATAATGTGAAAAAATTGGAGAGGAGAAAAGCAAATTATTATTTAAATGGAGAGAGACTACAGATTTAAAAAAAATCATTCATGGGATGTTGGCATCAATGGCTGGGCCAGCATTTATTGCCAATGCCTGATTTCCCCTGAGAAGGTGGTGATAAGCTACCTTCTTGAACCACTGCAGTCCATCGGGTGTAGATACACCCACAGTCCTGTTAGGAAGGAAGTTCCAGAATGACCCACCTTGGCCTCCTCTGGAAGTCCCCAGCATCACAGGTGCCAGTCTCCAGCCAATTCAATTCACTCCACATGATATCAAGAAACAGCTGAAGACACTGGGTACTGCAAAGGCTATGGGTCCTGACAATGTTTTGGCAATAGTATTGAAGTCTTGTGCTCCAGAGCTTGCTACACCCCTAGCCAAGCTGTTCCAGTACAGCTACAACACTGGCATCTACCCAGCAATGTGGAAAATTGCCCAGGTATGTCCTGTACACAAAAAGCAGGACAAATTCAATCCGGCCAATTACTGCCCCATCAGTCATGGTCACCAGTAAAGTAAAGAAGGAGTCATCAACAGTGCTATAAAGCGGCACTTGCTTAGCAAAGCCTGCTCACTGATGCCCAGTTTGGGTTCTGCCAGGGCCACTCAGCTACTGACCTCATTACAATCTTGGTTCAAACATGGACAAAGGAGCTGAACTCCCGAGGTGAGGTGAGAATGACTGCCCTTGACATCAAGGCCGCATTTAACCAAGTGTGACATCAAGGAGCCCTAACAAAACTGGAGTCTATGGGAACCAGGGGGAAAACTCTCCACTGGTTGGAGTCACACCTAGCACAAAGAAAGATGGTTGTGGTTGTTGGAGGTCAGTCATCTCAGCTCCAGGATATTACTGCAGGAGTTCCTCAGGGTGGTGTCCTCACCCCAACCATCTTCAGCTGCTTCATCAGTGACATTCCTTCCATCATAAGGTCAGAAGTGGGGATGTTCGCTGATGATTGCACAATGTTCAGCACCATTCTCAACGCCTCAGATGCTGAAGCAGCCCGTGTCCAAATGCAGCAAGACCTGGACAATATCCAGGCTTAGGCTGACAAGTGGCAAGTAACATTCGCACCACATAAGTGCCAGGCAATGACCATCTCCAACAACAGAGAATCTAACCATCACCCCTTGACATTCAATGGCATAACCATTACTGAATCCCCCACTATCAACATCCTGGGCGTTACCATTGACCAGAAACTGAACTGGACTAGCCATATAAATACTGATAATACAACAGCAGGTCAGAGGCTAGGAATCCTGTGATGAGTAACTCACCTCCTGAGTCCCCAGAGCCTGTCCATCATCTGCAAGGCACAAGTCAGGAGTGTGATGGAATATTCCCCACTTGCCTGGTTGAGTGCAGCTTCCACAACACTGAAGAAGCTGGACACCGTCCAGGACAAAGTAGTCCGCTTGATTGGCGCCACATCTATAAACATTTACTCCCTCCACCACCGATGCACAGTAGCAGCAGTGTGTAACATCTACTGCAGGAATTCACCAAGGCTTCTTAGACACCACCTTCCAAACCCACAACCACTACTGGAAGGACAAAGGCAGCAGATAGATGGGATCACCACCACCTGGAAGTTCCCCTTCAAGTCACTCACCATTCTGACTTGGAAATATATTGCCATTCCTTCACTGTCGCTGCGTCAAAATCCTGGAACTCCCTTCCTAACAGCATTGTGGGTGTACCTACAGTACATGGACTGCAGGGTTCAAGAAGGCAGCTCACCACCAAATTCTCAAGGGCATCTAGGGATGGGCAATAAATACTGGCCCAGCAGCAAAGCCCATATCCCATGAATGAATATATAAAAAAGATTTTGACCCAATGATAGTGAAGGAATGGCGATATATTCAGTAGTACACAGGGATTGGAGTATCTTCATACATGAAATACAAAATGTTCGCATACGGGTAGAACGAGTAATTAGGATGCTAAATGGAATGTTGGCCTTTATTGAAAGGATGATGGAATATCAATGTAGGGAAGTTTTGTTACCACTGTTTAGAGCTTTAATAAGACCACACCTAGAATGCTGCTCTAGTTTTGGTCAGCTTATTTAAGGAAGGATGTACATACATTGGAGGTAGTTCAGAGAAGATTCACTAGGTTGATTCCTGGGATGAAAAGGTTGTCTTGAGGAAAGTTTGAGCAGGTTGGGCCTATACTTATTGGAGTTTAGAAGAATGAGAGGTGATCTTATTGAAACATATAACATTCTGAGGGGGCTTGACAGGGTAGATGCTGAGGGGATGATTCCCCTTGGGCAGGGATTGAGAACTAGGGAATATATTTTCAGAATAAGGGATCTCCCATTTAAAACAAAGATCAGGAGGAATTTCTTCTTCCAGAGAGTCATGAATCTTCGGAATTCTCTAGCCCAAAGAGCTGTGGAGGCTAAGTCGGTGAATATATTCAAGGTTGAGATAGACAGATTCTTGATCTATAGGTGGGCCAAGGGTCATGGGGAACAGGTATGAGTTGAAGTCAACATCAGATCAACCAGCCTGTGGGCAGTCTTCCTTAACTGCTGTCTTGCGATGGGCACAGCTGCTATTGGTGCTGGTTGTTGAGGTGGCAGCTGCTCATCTTGTCCAACCTCTTCCAACATCCAAAACAATCTGGCAATAATAGCATTGATGTTAAGCAGATGGAGCTTACTGAGGGCAAATAAGGCAAAAGCAAAAATCAGAAGGAAGCATTCTGGAAGCTAATAATCCTGGTAATAAAAAGTGCACAATGATACGCGCATGCTCTGATCAATAAATGCCCCTTGAAATATGACTTCAATAGCTCTGAAAGACCAATTCCGTTATATTTCACTGGTGAGTTGCACATTTGGCATAATTTTCTGTTAAAACTGCGTTGGAGGGGCCTAATTTACATGTATTCATGGGGCTCCTGCCTGCCTTTGTGGAGGGGCATAAAGAATATTTTGCTTGCTTTGATTTTGTATTTTTGAATCCAGTGACAACTTTATATGGCCGTAAACTTCCCTTGTTATCATGAAGTGGTATTATATTGGCACAAGTTACCTTTTCAGTTGATCAGGATAATCACTGTTCCTAACAGTAAAGACACATCTGTTCACAGTTGGACCTTGTTTATTTACATGTTTTAAACAATTTATGTTTGTTCTTTTAAGACACTTACATCCAATTTTTTACTTTCACAGTACTATCATCTCTTGGGGAAGGAGTCGAGAAAAGGATGCATTTGAATATATGCTCAGACAATTTCCATCCTCTCCTATTTCAATAGTCTGTGACAGTTATGACATTTTCAACGCCTGTAGGCAAATCTGGGGAGATGATCTCAGAGATTGTGTTGAGCAAAGGAACGAGGATTCAATGGTGATTATACGACCTGATTCAGGGGATCCTGTAGAGACCATTATGAAGGTACTTTAGAGACTAGTATTAAGGAATTTATGCCATTATAACGACTGTGATTTTTCGACCAGACTTATATTTCTGCATTTGGAATATTGTTCCCGTACAAATGCTGGAAGTAACAGCCCAGATTCTAATATAGGTAAGCATGTGTATTAAATGTGCTGCTACTGGTACAAGCTCAACGTTTCAAGTCAGTAAACTCCTGTTGTAGGTAGATATAACCTGTCTACAACTACAGTTATGTCCAGTTCAGTCAGTGAATGTACGTCAGAGTGAACACATTGTTGCATATTGGCAAAATGAAATCACCTCTTTATAGCATTAATTAGATGGCATTATTTAGTACATGTCACTTATGTTACTCAGGGAAATGCAGAACTGGAGGTAAAACTTATGTTAAAGACAAGCATGAAGAGATTTACTATTTGGTACATTTAGAAGTTGTTTTGAATAGTTTAGATTATCACATCTAACTACATGTATATTTTATCATTTTACTATATTTTTCTCCAGAAGATTTGAATTTATTGAATTTATTAAATTGATCCTGTACTTCAGAGATCTTTGCGACCATGACAGACATTCATGGACCACCCCAAAGTCTACTGCCATGGTCTGGTTGTCTAGGCAGGTCAGAGATATTAGCCAGGACTTTCCATGCCTGCTGGCGTCGGGCACGTTCTGTGGTGTGAGCAGACAATATGATGTGATCGGTTTCATGACGGCGTGAAACCAGTTTGCGTTCATCTGCTCAGTCCGCTAATGGTGAGCCGCGTTCTCGGCCATCGAACGTCAGGAACCTCATTGTAATACATCAGCATATCATTATAAGGCCAGCCCGCCGGAATCATCCCCGTCGCCCGCTGGACCGTCTGCCCAGGTCGGCGGGCAAACACACCAGTGTAACATATCTTGACAAATGTGACGTGCAGAAGTCGGGACTCAGCACCTTGCTCACATAGCAAACATCCGAGGAGCAGAAGATGCTGCAGCCCAACAGCAACAGCACACTGGAGGAACGTCCATTGCATGCTGGATGGATTCTCATGGACATGGCTCAGCTGCGAAGCAGCGCAGGGAAGTTGGAAAGTCACCTTTGATGCTCACAACGGATGATGGTTGGGGAGATGGGAGAGGAAGAGGTGGCCGTGGGATGAGGTTGGGAACAGGAGAATGAAGGTGTCCGGGGCGGGGGGGTGGGGGGGGCGGGTGGGGGTCGAGGTTCGGAATGGGGAAATGAAGGGGGATGAGGTTGAGAGAGAGAACGGGGGAGGAGGGGGTAATTGGGAAGAAGACGGCAAATGGGGAGGCAGGTGTAAGGGGGAGTGTGGAGAGAGGGGCGGGAGTCTGGGGGGGAGGAAGGAATGTGAAGAGGGCAGGGAGTCTGGGGGTGGGGGAGGAAGGATTTTGGAGAGGGGAGGGAGTAAGGCTGGAGGAAAGAGTGTGGATAGGGGAGGGAGCCTGGGGGTAGGGAGTGTGGAGAGGGGAGGGAGTAAGGCTGGAGGAAGAAGTGAGACTGGAGGAAGAGGTAAGGCTGGAGAAAGGAGTCAGGATTGGGGAAGGCCCAAGGGTGGCAGAAAAAGTAAGAGTGGAGGGAGAAGTCAGGATGGGGGAGGGGAAAGCGGGGGGGGGGGGGGGGTGGTGGGGAAGGACTTCCGGGGGTGGGTAGGAGGACTAAGGAGGGGAGAAATGGTTCTGTGGGGAAGGAGTTCTCGGGGATGCAGAGGCACAAAATGGGGAAGGGCTCTGGAGGGGGAGCGTTGTGCAGGTGAACGTGCAAGAGAGGGGTCTGATAAGTCCATGTCTGCCTCCTGGGGAGCGAACTGAATGTGGTATGAAGGAAAGTGAGAATGACCAAGGGCAGAGTGAGCCGGTAGGGTGGGAGAGTGGGGCTTCAGTAGCATTTGAAAGTGATGGCGAGAGTGGTTGGTGGGCACTCGGAGGCAGACACGGACCCTGGGGGGGTGGGGAAGGAGGAGATTGCAGAGATTAATGTGGATGGTGGTGGGATTTGCGAGAAGGAAGGGAATGTGCACATTCACTTGGACATCCCTGAAGGAAAAGGGTTGTGACTGGTAGGCCACAAGGGAGGTGGGAGGTGATGCCGGGGGGGGTTGACTGTGATTAGGGAAAGGAAATGGGTGACTGGGGGAAGGGAAAAGATGGGGGAGTTTATGAAAAAGCGAATCCAGACCATGCTGGCCAAAGTGAAAGTAAAACAACAGTCGTGCTGAGTGAGATCAGATGCCATATGGGGGTGTGATCAGTGAGTGGGCAGAGATGCAGGTCAGCTCAGATGGACAAATGAAATTGAACCCCAGCAGGCAGCATTGGAAATGCTCAGGACATTGCGGTGAGTGTGATACGTGAAGGATCCGTGTGTGTGTGTGTGTGTGTGTGTGTGTGTGTGTGTGTGTGTGTGTGTGTGGGAGAGTGCTTGCACAAGGCTCCAAAAGGCCCTGCCCCACGCACACACTTCTCTCTCCAGAATCACTCGTCGGCCAGTTGCTCCCTTGGGTGACAGAGGATGAGGTTGAGGGGCTCACAAGCAAAGGGGACTCGGAGGTAGAGGACAGCCTCTGAGATTCCTGAGTGGATGGACCAGGTGTGCCCAGCTGCCGCTCCTTCTCCCTTCAGGTGCCTGGGGGCCCTGGCCTGACTGATTGAGGGGAAGGAGCACCTGGAGGGACGACAAGGTGCCCCATTTCCCCCTCGCGTTGCTAGGAACTCACCCATGACTGCTGCGATGGAGTGCAGGCCTGCACACATCTCTGTGTTCTGCTGGACCAAGGTCTCCATGGTGCCTGCCATCCTCCTCATGGAGATCTCCATACATGCCTATGTGGGCACCACTTCATCAGAGAGCAGGCGGACACACTCCTCCAACTCACTGCCACTCTGTTGAGGGTTTTCAACAGCTCTGTGTAATGTTCCCCTGGCTTCTGCTGACTCTGCAGGATGAATTGGAAGGCCAAATCCAGAGGGTCATCATCTGACTTGGACATCATTGGTGCCTCCTCCCCAGCAGTCCTTCGAGTGCCAGGGAGCTCGGCTGAACCAGCCTCCTACACGCAGTGACCACCAGATTGTGAACCTGAGCCTGCTCCAGATCTAGGTCCCACCGAGCTGTGTGTCTTTGCGCTGGTAGAGGGTGTGGGTAAGCGCTGCTTCCATGCTGCTTATTTCCAGCTCTTCAATGGAGGGGGTGTCCTCTTGATTGGAGGTGAGGACCTGGATGGAGCTGAGGGACTGGCTGGCTGTAGGTGTCGGTCTCTTGGCGCAGCTTCCTGTGAACCGAAGTAGAGATAATGGGGCATGGCAGCAGAGTCAAAAGCAGGAGAGAGAACATTCACAGTTGAGTTGAGGGAGGGAGGGAGGATGTGGTGCAGGATCCTCACATGGGTGTTCGCCACTGACCTCACCATCGCCACAGGAACGGATCACACCTTCTCCAATCAGCATGATAGCACGCTCCTCAAAGTGAATGAAGGGCCTAATGTGGGCCACTCCACCCCCGGTCTGAGAACTCGCCCTCCTGTTGTGAGCCAGCTTCTCCTGCACGAAAACAGTTGGAGAGATTGTGAGCAGGACACATGGCACTGTGTGGAATGTTTTTGTGGTGAGCAGAACCATGGACAGGATGAGTGCGCAAGCTGGAGAGAGTATGAGGCTGATGGAGATGTGAGGGTGTGTGTGAGACTTAGTGTTGTTGTCTCTTGAGATGTGAGATCCCTGTGGATGTGTGATGTGTTTGTGAGTGTGTGAATTGAGAGTGATGAGAAGAGTGAGTTACTCTGGCGGTACGGATGAGACCATTCATCCTGTAGCGGCACTGAGTGGCTGTCCTCTTTTGCAGGCATTGGTGCTGGCCACCCCCTGTCATGCCGTATTGGTGATTCCACTGGCAGTCCTGCGGCTAGAGCAGGGGTAGAGGACTTCACGACGGGCCTCCACGTCCAGAATGCATTCCAGTGATGCGTCATTAAACCTGAGGGCTGCAGTCTTTTTTCCTTTTGCGGACAGCTTCCCCGTAGTAATTGTGGGCTGGAAGCACTGAGATACGTGCACATGGCTAGACTTTAAATATGGTGCCTGGAGCAATGAAGCAGCGGGGTGATGGCGTGACAAGCGAACGAGAGCCTGCCCATCATGGAAACAGTGTGTTTCCCGGGAATGCATAACTAATGTGGCGGGTTTGGGACGATACGGCGTGAAAATCCGCCATTGCGGCCAGCGGGCCCGCTACCAAACTTAGTGCAAATCTGGGACAATTACACCCATTGTATAGAGAGAGAGAAAACTAGCTTAGGTGAGACACAGTTGCTGCAGCTCCTGGAATATTAGTCAAAATTTGGCAGAGTGTGTGGAGATGTCCACATGCTAGATTCTGTAATGCTGACTGAGGGAATTATGTCGCAGGGGGCTGGGAATGGGGAGAAATGGTCTTGTAGTTAAAAATTGACTATCTGTATAATTTTAAGGTGCATTTAACCAACATAATGATATTTGCATAATAAAAGATTATAATTGCTGGTCATATGGGACGTTGTGACCTTATGTGCTTCAGTTACTGGCCAAACAAATAAAATTTGTTGCAAGTATTCCTTTTCTTTCTTGCTGTGTTGGTGATTTTTTTTAAAGCGGGTGTCTTTCAGTTCATGGCTGCATATATTACATTGCATTGTTGTATGCTGTGCTTTTGTTTTTGAACGAATAGATCTGACAAAACCCTTTAGTGGTGTGCATAGGAACATAGTAAAAGCTTTGCTGCTGCTGGGTGAGCAAATGATTTGCAGCTCCTGATCAAAAAGCTTGTGAATCACAGTTGCATTTATTCAGATAATCACACTATAGTGTCAGTTGAATGCTTCTTTGATATTTTCACTGCCTGAAATACAGGATTTGGGATGTAACTTTCCATGATCCTCTGCAAGGCAAGAGAGATTTTAAAGACTTTGTTTGACTTCTTAAAGAAGAGCAAGATGTTGCAGCGGAATTATCCTACTCATCCCCAAGCAATATTCTTCTTGTTTGTGATTGTCCAGGTGTGATTAGTGCTGGGGAATGGAACATTTTCCATTTTGGACATCAAGCAATAAAATTCCCTCTGCTCTACTCCAACAATATATCTCAGACTCGATCTCAGAAAAGCACCTTTACTACACTAATATAACTTTTATTCCATACCTCAACTCCTTTAGATGATCAATATACACCCAATTGGCAGTATTTTCATGATCTAGCCTCATACTGTCTAGGAATTGGGTTTAGACTACTCAGCCTTTTTTTGGGTATGATAGTGTCGTGGTTATATTACTGGACTGGTAACCCAGAAGACGGGTCTAATAATCTACAGAATATGAGTTCAAACCTCACCAGGGTAATTTGAAAACTTAAATACATTTTCAAAAAATATTTGGAATTAAAAATTCAGTTTCAATGACAGTGAAACCCTTAGATTGTGGTAAAAATCCAACCAGTTCACTAATGTGCTTGAGGAAAGCAAACCTGTTGTTCTTCCTTGATCTGGCCTCTACGTGACTCCAGTCCCACGCCAAAGTAGCTAACCCGCCGGTGACTTTAGGAGTAGGCACTAAATGTCAGCTTTGCCGTCAGCTTTTCCCACAATGTTCACATCTCAACAATGTTTTTTTAAATAAAAATTTGGGGTGTCCAGAGCTGGTACAATGATAAGGCTTCGTCTCCTTTCTTCTTTGGGCTGAATTTGAACCCAAGCATATAAGCATCACTCAATCACCACATGACATGCTCCTTTTATGCAGGAATTGATCTTTTGATTGGGAAATCCTGTAGGTAATCTGGACAGGGATAGGTCACCTTATTCTTGGATGGTCCATGCAGGTAAGCATGATGAATAGCTTAATACAGACCATTATCAGAATACTTTTGTGTAACCATGTAAACAATGCAAAGCTTTTTACATAGCCAGCTACTGCTATTGTCATGCCTAAATTATTAACTTAATTAACATTTATGAGCGTTGATGATCTAGCAGAGGTGATGCACAGGTTTTATGTCGATCTTTAAAATTAAAAAGGCCACAGTTTGATGTCTTAAGATATTATTCAGCAAAGAATAAGCAATGAATATGTTTTCTCATAACCTGCAGGTCATAAGAATTCTAGAAGAAGTCTTTGGAAGTACCTTGAACCTTCAGGGCTATAAGCTACTACCATCTTTCATCCGAGTCTTTCAAGGAGATGCAATAAATCTTCTTTCCATGGAAAAAGTACATGGATTTTTCTATTCAGTATTTTATTAGATTCATAATTGAACTTCATCCATAAAAGTTTACTGTAAAAGTTTACTAAAATCAGGAATTTAATTTTGTCTTCCAGATCCTAACAGCTCTTAAAAATGAACACTGGAGTACAGAAAATATTATTTTTGGATGTGGTGGTGCTCTTCTGCAAAAGCTCAACAGAGATACACTGAATTGCTCTTTCAAATGTAGTTATGTTGAACTAAGTGGAAAAGGGGTAAAAATGCTTACTGGCTTGAGTTACAAATAATAAGAAAATCTCAAATAAGGAATACAGTTGGTGGCATACCAAGACTTTAAGAATGTGAATGGGTATTACAAGAAAATATCAGCCAACTGCCTTCTGATTATACAGAGAGTGGAAAAAAAAGTTATGCCTTATTTTTACACCCCCACAAATTGTGCTACCTCATTGAATATACATCTGTCACCTTAATAACTATCATACATTTCACCAAGTTTTGATTACTTTTGATGCGTGGATATGTTTTCCAGTTCACCAGTATATTTAAAATATATTGGGGTTTTTAACATAATTTTACAAGATTATGCAGTGCAGACTGGAAATTAGGCATGCACTGCATGTGATTGTCCGATCATTCAATTTTATGGTCAGAAAGTCATGGACAACGTGTGGATGTATTTTAATTGTGCATTTCCAATGGGCAAGGCTCCCTTCCAGCAGGTCTTGTTCCCATTTCAGCAATCTTTCATAAATGGCATTGAAACCATGGTGGGCTCTGGTGTTCCACTTTGCCCTTTAATTACACAATCATCACAAAGTGGATGTTTTAAAATGATGTTGAAGGACTGAAAAAGCATGTTTGATTTATGGTTTGAAGATGATTCAAAAATTGCACCTTTTGGTTTACATTTATATTTGCATATACTTGTCATAAAGACAAAAGCAAAAAACTGCGGGTGCTGGAAATCTAGAACAAAAACAAAAATGCCTGGAAAAACTCAGCAGGTCTGACAGCATCTGCGGAGAGGAGAACAGTTGACGTTTCGAGTCCGTACGACCCTTCATCAGAACTAAGAAAATAGAGAAATGGAGTGAAAGATAAGCTGGTAGAGGGGGGTGGGACAGGTAGAGCTTGATAGGGGGCCAGTGATAGGTGGAGGCAAAAAAGAGATTGCCAAAGATGTCATAGACAAAAGGACAAAGGGGTGTTGATGGTGGTGATATTATCTAAGGAATGTGCTAATGGGGACATTAAGGGTAGCAAGCAGGACAAGCTAGTGGCAGATGGCCCTAGTGGGGGTGGGATGGGGGGAAGGGGGAAGGGATCGAAATACGCTAAAAGGTGGAGATATATAATTTATAATTTTTTTTACAAATATATTTTTCTTTTCCCACCTATTTTGAAATTTATTTCGATCTATTGTTTTATCTCCACCTTTTAGCCTATTTCAATCCCTTCCCCCCTCCCCCCTACCCCACCCCACTAGGACCATCTGCCACCAGCTTGTCCTGCTTGCTACCCTTAATGTCCCCATTAGCACATTCCTTAGATAATATCACCACCGTCAACACCCCTTTGTCCTTTTGTCTATGACATCTTTGGCAATCTCTTCTTTGCCTCCACCTATCACTGGCCCCCTATCAAGCTCTACCTGTCCACCCCCTTCTACCAGCTTATATTTCACCCATTTCTCTATTTCCTTAGTTCTGATGAAGGGTCATACGGACTCGAAACGTCAACTGTATTCCTGTCTGCAGATGTTGTCAGACCTGCTGATCTTTTCCAAGTATTTTTGTTTTTGTCATAAAGACATTTTGATTGCCTTGAATAACTTCAAAGCTTTCTATATGAATAGACTTAGAATTATAGACTTATAGAGATTCACAGGACAGAGAGAGACTATTTGACACACCGTGTGTGTGCTCCAGCCAACAAGTATCCATCCAGCCTAATCCAACTTTTCAGCTCTTGGTCCGTAGCCTTGTAGGTTACTTCAAGTGCATGTTCAAGTATTTTTTTAATGTTATGAGGGATTCTGCCTCCACCATCCTATTCAGATAGTGAGTTCCGTTTCACCACCATCTTCTGGGTGAAAAGCATTCCCTTTGAATCCCCTCTAAACCTCCTACCTCTAACCCTAAATCTATGCCCTCTCTCAACCAGGATGAATAAGGCCTATCCATTCTATCTAGACCCCTCATAATTTTATATACTTCAAATAGATTACCCCTATGCCTCCTCTATTCCAAAAAAAACAAATCTACCTTATCCAGTCTTTCCTCGGAACTAGAATTCTCCACATCCTGGGAACATGAATCTCTGCTGTACCCTCTCTAGTGCAGTCACATTTTTCTGAGAATATGGTGGCCAGAACTGCATGTCATACTCTGGCTGTGGCCTAACCAGTACAGTTCCAGCTTTTTTATCCTATATCTTGGCTAATAAGGGCAGGTACCTCCTATGGTTCTTGAATACCTTCTCTACCTATCCCACACCTTCCGGGATCTCTCAACATGCACTCCAAGGTCCCGCGATTCCTCTAAGTTTTTCAGTATCCTACCATTTATTGTGTAAAATCACAATGCTGCTTACATTTCGAGTTAGTAGTTGACATGCACATGTTTTCATTAGAGAATACTGTTGTTTGGTTTGGCATATTTGTAGATTATTTAAAATGGGAATTGCACTTCCCCTTTTAACATCGGTCTTTCATGAGTCAAAGTAACTCTTTTGAGCACAAACACGTTTCCATCTGTTTCAGATGAAGTTACATTGTTTCATAGTTTACCATTGTAAGATTTGAACTCTTGATACTCTTTTGAGTAAACCTGTTTCCATCTGTTTCAGATGAAGTTACATTGTTTCATAGTTTGCCATTGTGAGATTTGAACTCTTGATCTGGGGGTTACAAACCCAGTACCATAACCACTTGGCTATTTAGGCCAAGCATGAGTCAAAGTACTGGGGCAGGAAAGTCTATCTAATCAGCAGGGAAAAAACACTAGCTTCCTTAGAATGTTTGCTGAGTGCTGTTTTAGGCTCATGATCAAAATTGAAACAAGTGAAATTCACAAGGGGTACGTCCAGAGTGCAACTGCCATTGAGTACCAGTTCACCAGGAGCTGGGCAGAAGCACCAGCAGCCCAATTTTCCTTTCCCCACTCCCCCAAATTCTGTCAGTGATAGATGTCATAGGTCAGAAGATCACCATTAATTCCTATGTCTGCACATGTAATTAATCAATTAGCAAGTGTTATTTTTATGAGCCATATTTGCTGTTTGTGAACAATTCTGTTTTTAAAGAACAATGAAGGGTGGCGATTTTATATGTTTTGCTTATTCACTAATCGTGTGTGCTTTACAAAAGTGACAATCAGCAACACCTGCCCTTGGTTCAGCATTTAACGACTTGTGTGTGTTATCATTAGCTGGATGTCTATAAACAGCCAGTAACCGATCCTATCAAAGGTTCAAAGAGGGGCCAGCTAACTCTGAGGAGAAATCCAGAAGGAATCATTGAAACAATACAAGAAGGGAAGGGGAATCCGGAGGAGGTATGGGCAACTAACGACTTTCATTCTTGTATCCTTTCTTTTGAAAAGGCGACCAAACTCGAGGGGAAGAGGAGGGATAAGCAAAGTAAAAGAAAGAGAAAGGTTTATGTGCCTATAACCGAGATTAACAGCTGCAACTCTTTGACGGTGAAATTTGGCAGCATTTTCTAGATGAATCTGATTATCCGCAGGGATAGCTCAAATCTGATCAATCATTCATGAAAACAAAAAGAGTCAGCTTTCAGGGTCAAGTACAGCACAATATATACAAAGTTCAGCTTTATATAGGAGTGACTTTCAAACTTTACTGTTTGAGGTGCTCTGTACAACTTTGGACACACCCTTGGGAGACTTCTGTCCTAAGTTTTAAAAGGTAATGCAAAGCCACCAAAAGAAAACCAATGTCTTTTGTTGTAGAAGGCAGTATAATGAAACAACACACTGGTAAGCTAGTAAAAAGCTATAGTATACAGAATTCTCATGACACAGTATTCAAGATAAGCAGTGCGCCTGACACCAGGCTAACTGAACTCTGATGACCTCAGTCTCTTGTAGGAGAAATACGTTCATCCCTTTAATCTGTTTTGCTTTCTCAGCATACTCAGTTGTAAATGTCAACTGAACAGCTTGTTGTACCATTAGGGTTGCTTGGCGATTGAAGTGTCCACTTCCTGAATTTGGCACATTTGATACTTGCTTGAAAAGGTTCACTCTTAAGCATTTCTGTAATGCAGATGCGTTATTTATGTTTGAATAACATCTAAACTACACATTGGGAGCTGAAAACTCTTTTAACGACAAAGTAATGGAATGATTCCAAGATTATAATACAAGTTGAAATTGTTAGAATTTCCCTAGAGTTAGGGCATAAGTTTTAAATTGTAGAGAAAATGTTAATGTAGCCTTGTAAATAACTAACACAATTATTTTACTTGTCTTTAGGATCTCCTGGTTACTGTTTTTGAGAATGGAAATATTCTCCAAGAATACACGCTTGCAGAGGTCCGATCAAACGCGAAGCTGCAGGATGCTGACTTGCTAAGCATCAAGCCAAATGCAGAGTCGTTACATGAAGTTTGTTAAAATAATGTTCATAGCATTAGAGCAAAAATATAGCTGTGCAGTGATCTGGATGCATTGGTTAAAGTACTGTTGGCTGCTGGAAAAACACGAAGGTTGAAATCATCAGGCTACAGCTCGCCATTAACATCAGCCCATCAGAAAAAAGAAACCAGGTTCTGAGATTTCATCAGTAAAAATATTCTGGAAGAACATAAAAATGGAACATGTTTTTAATGCCATTTCAAAAATACAGCTTTGTAATGTTTAAATGTTCCTGGCATTGAGTTGATTTCTATGCGTGTGCCTTCTGGAAATTAATGTCCCAATATCATGAGTTTCTAAGAAATTAGTCACTTAGGGAGAAAAATTCATCACAGTCCATTTTTGAGTGCGGGGATAGCAATGCACAATCACATGGCTCCCTGTCACATTGAGGCAGGCAGCACATAAACTTTGTGTTTCTCCTCGTCTAAATGATTTCAGCAGGCAGTCCAGCGTGGAACATGCTGTTGACAGACTGCATGCTTAAAGGGGGCTCCAGCACATGCGTGAATAGCAGTCAGTCAGCCTGTACCTCTTAAAGGGAAGTTGCACTCATTGGACAGCGGCTGCTGCAGACTGTCTGTGGAAGACTTGGATAGAAGCAAAAGCACAGAAAATTGAATCAGCAGAGAGGGGTCCCAGATTTTCTGATGTGGCACTGGAGGTATTAATGTAAGAAGTGGAAAGAAGGAGAGATGGCCTGTTTCTGCTGGGGCCCAGGAGGCCCTCAAGGCACACCCCTGAGAAAGGAATTGATGCAAGTTGGCCAGGGAGGTCAATTCCAGGACTGTGGCCCGAGAACCTGATTGCAGTGCCAGAAGAAGTACAATGACCTCACACAGATAGTCAAGGTCAGTGAATGCATTTTCAGATGACGTCTTCTGCCCACTGCTCCACCAACATCTCAAGCTGCTCAATACAACACACCCCCATCATTCACCTATCAGCAGTCTGTAGCGATCAGAAATTGGATACTCGATCTCATCCTCATACACCTGCCAATGCTGTCAACCTCAAACCCATCTCTCACTGCTGCTATATAGCTCCCAGCTATTCAACTATGATAGGCACATCACCCAAACTGGGTGTAACACACTCAATGATAATCTTTCTTCTCTCTTGCAAGACCAGCTGGCCATAGCTGCAGGTACTGGCGCACAACCAATGGGGGACAGGCATCACTTGAGCCCTCTGGAAAAGATGATGCTCTGCATCATGGGGACTCAGGCCATTGCACCTGATCACCATGAACATTCAGGATGATGGTCTGTCCTTGCCTTATCGCTTTTCTCAGCCCACTTTCATATTGCTGTCTGATATGATATGTGAGCAGGAGGTGGTGAAGCCATGGACCTCTTGCTTTCCTCCCTATTTTCATTCCTCACTTCATCCCTTTTGCATTTATGTTTTCAGGTAACCAAGAACTATCAACTGACCAGCAGTGCAGCTTCTTGATGAAGGATCACAGCTGACATCTGAGGACGAAGCAATGTCACTTGATCTGACAGTCTCCTCTATGCCACCCTGTTGAAGTCTTCATCTGAGTCCTCTGCAGCTCAAATAGAGAGTAGTATAGAGATATGATCAGCATGTGGTGAGTCACCAGACATGTGTGAGCTTCAGGGCAAAGGGATAGTTATGTGCCAGCTCCCCAGTGAGTGAGGTCACAGATGAGCTCTGCTGCAGAGGACTCAGATGAAGACTTCAATTGGGTGGCATAGAGGAGAACATTGGGCATGCAGGACAAGATGCTTGCTGCATTGGCTGGTCTTCCAGACAGCTTCTTCAGACTGTCAAGGATCATGGAGCTGTATGTCTCCAACTCGGCACAGGACTTCACACAGAGGTCGGAGTCAATTCTTTCCAACATGGAAGTGATGACCGACTCCAAGACAGCACTTGCTAACCCACCTGTGATGCAGCATCTGGTCAACCAATGTCTCAGTTTCCACTGCAGCATAGGCAGAAGACACCCAAAACCTGAGTGCTGCCGGTTATCTCAGCCTGAGGTAATGAGATCCATGCTGGTTTCCATAAGTCATAGATTGCCTTCATCATGGCTATGGATCTCGGTGCTCAAAGGTTCAAACAGCAGTTCAGCAATCTGTATTGTAGCAAATTACTACAATTGCTGTGGATACATCAGTTGTAGGGGTGGATGGGAAGAGATGGTGTGTGATGAGAAAGGGTAGAGAGCAGCAGTGACTCCATCCTCACTCGGGATGTCAGCAGTCCTGCACCCCCACTGTCACTCCGCCATTGCCCTTTCTGTTGCCTTTTAGCCAGTCAGGGAAGACTTCTGGCACACATTCAGCCCTGAGACCTGGCCAACAAGGCCCAGAGTTGCTCAAAATCACCTGCATGGCCATCTGTAATCTCCTCCTGTGAAGGCCATCAACCATGCTGCAGACTCTAGTGTAGGACTGCCTTGAAGTAAAGGCAAAACATACACTAAAGAAATGCACAATGGTGAATAGTTCAGTTTTGTGCGTACTGTTGGAAGGGTTGTTGGATAAAGTTGTTATTACAATGTTTATTTTGTTGGTGGCTTCTATTTCAGGATTCTGGCCAAGAGGACGTGTGATGGTCAGTAGTAGATGTATTGAAAGGTGGAGCAACTGTGATGTTAGGATGATGTCTTAGGGTAACTGGGGTATCAGTATCTGGGCAATCAGTTTAGAGCAATAGGGTCCTAAATGCCACCTGCATGCCTCCACTTCCTCATCCTCTTGCCCCTCCTCCTCCTCCCAAGGTACCTTCCAAAGGTCTAGTGGCAAGCGTTGCATCCTCATGAGAGCAAGATTGTGGAAGATGCAGCAGACCACTGTGATCTTGGTGTCACGCTATGGTGAATACTTAACGGTGCCTCCTGAATGGTGTAGGCAGCAGAACTGTTGCTTCAGGACACTCATAGTTTGCTCCACAATGTTCCTGCAAGGTTCTCATTATAGATCTGGTTTCTTTGCTTGGTTAGGTGGTAGAGGGGAATCATTAGTAGGTTCTGGGGTGAATATCCCTTTGTCACCCAACAGCCATCCCCTGGTTCCTTATGATAGCTTAAATATGTGACTGACTGCCGCAGGATGATGGTGTTGTGCCTGCCGCCAGAATAGCAGACATTCACCAAGAGGATCTACTGGTCATGGGTGCACACCAACTGGACTTTGCCCCTATGAAACATTGACGTGGGGCTCTCAGAGCCACTTGCGTACAGACGATTGCACCCTGTATCACCGTCAGCCTGTCAAATCCACAGGCTCTTTTCTCCTGCTTCTCTCTGATCAGTGAGTAGATGTTAAAGCTGTCTCTCCTACAAGGCCTCTGTCACCTCCGTAATGCAGCGAAGGACAGCAAATTGTGAGAGGTTGTGATGCCAGCTGCTCCTGCCTGGAAGGATCCACTGGTGTAAAAAATTAGGGCATGGTGCCCTAAATTTCTTGGCTGCCATTGGCAACGCTATCTCAACCTGCTGTGCAGCTGCAGGTCAGGTTGTTGGAGATGGCACAGTTCAGCCACCGCTTCCTTGTTGAAATACACGCACCTCATACACTGCTCTTGGCTGAGGTTGAGGTAGGAGAAGCTTTTTTTATTCGTTCATGGGATGTGGGTATCTCTGGCTAGGCCAGCATTTATTGGTGGGGCAGCCTTCTATTGAGAGCTCTCTCCTAATCTCTCTACGCACTGCTTCCTCTCTCTGCTGCCTGTGCCCCATTTCTATACAATGCTGCAGGCCAAGCGGAACTGTAACTAGAATCTCCATTACTTAAGTTGTCTTCCCTTCTTGACAGACCAAGCAACTCCTCTGACCTCCATATCACAGGATCCAGCACCGGTCCCTTGAAAATCCAATAAGTTAGCAAACTCCTTCAATAATGCATCACAATTCTTCCACAATGGGTGGAATTTTACAACCCTGTTGCGGAACTCTGAGGCGCAGAAGATGCTGTAGCCCAACAGCAACTGGATCCTGGAGGAACAAATGCATCACATACTGAGTGGATTCTCATGGACGTGACTCCACCGCGAAGCAGCTCACGGAAGGTGGGAGGTCTCCGCTGATGTTTCAGATCTGCTTTAGAACATCATGTTCTTGGCCATGGGCTGCCACGGATGATCAGTGAGGGATGGAAGGAGAAGGTCCGGATGTGAGTGGGAGAGGAAGGTGTACTGGGGGGGTGGGAGAGGAAGGTCTAGGTTTGACTGGGGTGTGACGGGGGTGGTTGCTGAGGTTGGCAGGGATGGGCAAAGGTGTCCAGGGGAGAGGGGTGAGGTTGTGGCGTGGGGGTGGGGGTGGGGGGTGGGGGCAGGGCGGGGGGGGGGGGGTGGGGGTAGATCTCAGTGGGGGTGAGGTTGGGGGGGATGGGGTGAAGTTGGGGATGTAAGGATGGCGGGAGGAACAAGGTTATCGGGAGGGGTGATTTTGGGCTGGGGGAGGAGGGTGTGATGGGGGAGAATGCGGCAAGTGCGGAGGTAAGTACAAGAGGGGAATACGGCGTAAGGGAAGGAGTTCGGTGGAGGGGGGAAGGTACCTGGGGGAAGAAGGGAGTTCGGAGAGGGGTAGGTGTTCGGGGGGAGGAGAGAGTGTGAAGGTGTCCAGGTGGAGGAGGGAGTAAGGGTGAAGGAAGAAATAAGGGGCAGGGCATGTCCAGGTGAATGTGCAAGGGAGGGGTTTGTGGAGTCAATGACTGCCTTGTGTGAAGCAAAGTGAGGGTGAGCATGGTAGGAGGGAGTGGTGAGTATGAGAGGGCAGAGTGAACTGGAAGGGTGGGAAGGTGAGGGCACATTGGTAGCGGCAGAAGGGATGGCAAGGGGGTTGGTGGGGACTTGGAGGCAGATACAGACCCTAGGTATGGGAAGGAGGAGGTAGGGGAGGTTAATGTGGATGGGGTTGTGATTCTCAGGAAGGCAGGGAATGTGCACATTCACCTGAACATCCTGGAAAGACAAGGTTTCGGTTGGTAGCTAACATTGGAGAGGTGGAAGGTGATGCCAGGGGGGTCAACAGTAATGGGAGAAAGAAAATGGTTGATTAGGGGAAGGGCAAGGACAGGGGAGTTGAGCAAAAATTTGACTACAATCATGGTTTTCAAATCAAAAGTGAGCAAAGTCTCGTGTTGGACTGCATGAGAGTGTCATCAGTGGGTGGGTGGAGATGCAGGTCAACTCAGATCACAGTATCACTGTGCAGAAGGTGACCATTCAGCCCATCCAGTCTGCAATGGCTGTCTGAAAGAGCATTCCACCTAGTCCCACTCCCTTGCCTTAATCCCCGTAACCTTGCACATTCTCTCTTTTCAAATAGCAATCCAATTCCCATTCGAATATCTCGATCGAACCTGCCTCCTCCACCCTCTTAGGAAGTTTGTTCCAGATTCCAACCACCCCCGGGTGAAAATGTTTTTCCTCGCATCACATTTACTCCTTTTGTCAATTATTTTGAATCTGTGCCCTCGAGTTCTTGATGTTCTCTTGAATGGGAACAATTTCTCACTATTTACCCTGTCCATACCTCTCATGATCTTGAATACTCTGTCAAGTCTCCTCTCAGCCTTCTTTTCTCCAAGAAACAGAGTCCCAACTTCTCCAATTTACCCTCATAGCTACAGTTCTTTATCCTGAGAATCAGATGGACAACTGAAAGAGGACCCCAGTAGGCAGCATTGAAAATGCTCAGGGCAGTGAGATGAGTGTGATGGATGAAGGCTTTGCGTGCACGGGAGAATGCTTGCACAAGACTCCGAAAGGCCCAGCCACACACACACTTCTCCCTCCAGAATCACTCTTGGTCTGGCTATGTGCATCTCAGCTGCTTGTGTTTGAGGCACAGTATTCAGTGAAAATGAATGTATTTTCAGATTATAAAGTGATAAAATGTATTCATCCATGCAACCACGTGATCAGAATTTCTTAACTTTTCTAGGCCTACCATTTGTTCTAGGTGCTGCCCTGACACCCGCAACAGGGCTGAAGACAGCTTCTGCAATGGTTGGCCCTGTTGCCTTTGATGACTTTGGCGTGCATTCCCTGGAGAGCCGAGGCCTTGAGGGTCCTGGCTTGCTTTGGCTGTCATCCTGTGGTCCAGCTGTGCCCTCCGCTGTGACAGAGGATGATGTTGAGGGGAATCACAGACAAAGGGGACTTGGAGGGAGCAGGTGACCTCTGAGATTCCTGAGTGGATGACCCAGGAGTGCCTAGCTGCTGCTGCTCCTCCCTTCGGGTGCCCAAGGGCCCCGGCCTGACTCCTTGAGGGGAAGGAGCACCTGAAGTGATGTCAAAGAGACCCTGCAGGAACTCACCCATGGCAACGATGATGAAATGCAGGTCTGCGCACATCTCTGCATTCTGCTGGGCCAGTATTTCTATGGCATCCACCATCCTTCCCATGGAGACCTCCTTATGTGCACATGTGGGCACCACTTCATCAGAGAGCAGGTGGACACACTCCTCCAACTTGTGTTGAGGGCTGCAAACAGCTCTGCGTGATGTTCCCCCTCTTTCTGCTGACTCTCCACGATTAGTTGGAAGGCTGAATCCAGAGTCTCGTCTTCTGACTCAGCTCTCACAGATGCTTCTTCCCCAGCAGCCCTCCGAGTGCCAGGGAACTTGGCTGAATCTGCCTCCTCCTGCTGCAGACACATGTCCGCGTGGTGACCACCAAATTGTGAACCCGAGCCTGCTCTAGATCTAGGTCCCACCGGGGTTTGTGTGTCTGTGTTGGTGGAGGGTGTGGGTAAGCGCTGCGATGTGTCTCTCAGGCTGCTTATTTCCAGCCCTTCAATGGAGGAGATGTCCTCTTGGCTGGAGGTGAGGACTAGATGGAGCTGAGGGACAGGTTGGCTGAGGCCATCGGTTGCTTGGTAGAGCTCCTGTGAACCAACGTAGAGATAATTAGTGCAGCGAAGCAGCATCAAAAGCAGGAGAGGGAGCACTCACAGTTGCATTGAGAGATGGATGATGTGGTGCAGGATCCTCACATGGGTGTTCACTGCCGACCTCACCGTCACTGGAGGCATGGTCCATGTCCTCACCAGTCAGCACAAAGGCATTCTTCAAAGTGAATGAGGGGCCTAATATAGCCCACTCCACTTCTGGTCTGAGACCCCTCCCTGCTGCTCTGAGCCAGCTTCTCCTGCATGAAAACAGATCGAGAGAGTGTGTGAGCAAAATGCATGGAATGTTTGTGTGGTGAATGGAGCCATGGACTGGATGAGGACACGAGCTCCAGAGGATATGATCCTGATGGAGAAGTGAAGGTGTGTATGAGTTAGTGATGTTGTCACTTGAGATGTGAGAGCCCTGTGGATGTGTGATGGGTTGCGAATGTATGAGCTGAGAGTGATGAGGTGATTGACTTACCCTGCAGAACAGATGAGAGCATTCATCCTCATCCTGCATTTGGATGGCTGACCCCCTCTGTGCTCCAGTAGTGCTGACTGCCACTGCCAATGCCTCCCAGACCAGAGCGGGAGCAGAGGATATTGCAGTGGCTTTCCACTGCTTCCACTAGGTGCCCCAGAGAGGCGTCATTAAATTTGGGGGCTGCTGTCTTCTTGCTTTCGGGGCCATCGGTTGCCTGCAGTAGCCCTGGTCTGTTGACATGAAGAAGGCTTTAAGTATGGCGCCTGGAGCGAGAAAAATCTGAGGCCACAGCACGGTGGGCAAATCTGAGCCCGCCTGCCAGCAATCTGGAGTATTTCCCATGAATGCATTATTAACAGTGCTGGGAACGGGACGATGCGGTGCAAAAACCCGCCATTGCTGCTGACAAATAAAATGCCCTTTTTCCTGCCCACTACTGCACTTTGTGCGAATCTGGGACGATTCCGCCCTATATATCAAAAAGTACATCATTTGCTGTGAGGTGCTTGGGACATCCTGAGGCTGTAAAATATAAATACAACTTCTTTTTTTGAACAAGACAACTCAACCCTATTTAAAAGAATATTAATTATATTTCCCCCCAACGCCATCTCCTCCCTTCCCCAGAAGTGTTCTAATCTAAGTGCTGTGGGTGTTTACGATGAGATCTAGCTTGCATCCTGTCATTGGGAACACCGTTATTGCTCCATTAATCCAGTGCATTGTGTAGTGTCACTCAAAATAGTGACACTGTCTCCATGTTAGTTGGTTTTACTACACAACGTTGCATAGAAGTTCAGCTCAAACAGAAAATGTTGAACATTTTTTCCTCTTTCAAAGATAAAGCGTTATCAATGTATACTTATTTATTAATGCATTAAGTTTTATTTTACTCTTGGATCAAAGAATTCAGATTGTCAAATATTTTTCCCTTTTCTGAAAGCCAACATTTTGACTGAATTTTTCTGAAATTGGGTTATCAAAAATTCTTAATTAATTCACATCTTGATTGTTTTTGATTAGCTCTGCTTGTGCAAAGGAAAATCTTCTTAGAAAACACAATAGATATTGTCACTATTTTGAGTGTACCAGATTGTCTCAGTTGGTAGCACTCTTATCTCTAGAGGTCAGAAATGTAAAATCCGGAACGAGGAATAATCTTGAGTCCTCGTTTTGGCAGGCAACACCTCTAGAGATCCACCTGAGAATCTGGGAGCCCTGGCAGTTACTGACCCCTTCCCGGCCAAAGATGCTGTTGCTTCAGACTTTGCTGCTGTTCTTCTTCCTATTTCTCTGGCAGTGGTACACCCCATTCAAAGCCTGCCGCACTAATGAATTTCCCTGGTTCCCACTGATGGTAGACTTTTCAGAAGCAGAACTACAGAACCAAACTCACCCTGCTAATTAAATGTGTACCCCAAGAGTTGTGCATTTCCCCCCACCCCATCATTACCCTTTTTTAAAAAAAAAGAAACGACTTTTGATTAGTCGCAACAAGATGTAACAACTATATGTGACACATGCCAGCTGAAACAGAAATATTTTCGGAGAATGTTAGCCCATCTTGCCCACTCAAAATGGGGTGGATACATAGTTAAAATGGCTGTGCCATGACTTAACTACTGGCTCTGCTTTAAGTGAAGCCCACTGTTAAATCTTAACCGTTGCAGTCTCTTAACAACGGCTATGCTCCCACCCAACAAATTGTTCAATCCTCAAAAGCATGCTGTACCAACTGGGGCTCAGCGGGATTAAATGAAATAAGCAATAGCATTGCTTTAAAAGAGTTTATTAGTTAAACATAAACGTAATGATTATTTTAATAGATATAATCCCACACTAAGTAAGTTACACAGAATTTATAGCACTAAAAAAAGCAATTTGGCCTAACTGGCCTATCTAGGGAGGAATAGTCGTGCAGATGTGTTAAAACTTTATTCCAAATTATTCTAAATTTTCATTTTAACACGCACTTTGTTTATGTTGAAATTTGAAGATCTCCCTGTAGGATGCAGCAAAGCTCTTCTGGGTCTTTTCGGCTGATCTACAGACTCTTTATGCTTTACTGCAGTGATATATTCAAGGGAGATCTTCTGAGCTTGAACACCCTGGAGCGAGCTATCTATGTTTGGTCTAACCTCCTACAGTGCTGCTGTATGAGCTTGACTTTTCTATTGTTCCTCCTCCAAAGTATGTGCCATAAAGATGGAATCTCAGTTAGCAGCCATACTGTAACCTTCTCTTTCATTTTAGGAAAATTCACCAAACAGGAAACAGTTTCTAGTGAGACTTCTAAATAAAGCTAAGCACCTCAGAAATAAAGAGCAAATCTTTTTGACAGAAAGACCTATCCAACAGCATACTGAAACATAGCAATCCATTTTTAACATTCCAGCATCAGCCTTCATCAGTGGATGTTCTAAGCTCTCTGTTTTATAGTCAGCTGAGTGGTTCTTGGCGCAATAAATATGGAATATAGAACCAATTATGTCATTTTCGCCTAAACCTATCATTTGCATGACTGCACTCTTGCTAGAGTGAGCACATCTAGCCTCCCTCATCTCATTACTGACCAAATTTGGAGTAGAACCTAAATGGGGATAAAATAGGTAGATCCTCTTTCCTCCCAAAATACTGCCAGCTACTTCCCAGAAAGTTTTCCCTAGTAATATATCAGAATTTCAGGACTCATGTTTTTCAGTCAATCAGGTGCAAGGGAACTAAATCTGGTTGTATTGTAGATAATCTGTTGGTAAATCAGGTTGATCTATAATGTGTTTTGAACTATCAGAGACCCATTACTACTGGGCAAGTTATCTATAGATGCAGCAGAGTTAACATTAGAAACTGACATATAAATAATGGGAAAGAGATGAATAAACTTGAATAACATTTATTTCCAGATTTATCTTGCTCACCAAAAAAGGAATGTGAATATTCAGGTCACATTTAAGAATATTTTGGCCACAATTCAATGGAAAGCTTTTGGGAATGAGTTATAGTTAAGTGGCATCACTTAAGTTATAGAAGTATTAAAAAGTCAAACCCCAGCTACTAAGACTGGGAAGAACAAATGGCTCCAACTCCTGGCTCCCGTGCCAGGTAAGAAGAGATGGGGTGGGGGTAGTGGTTAATCCTAAATAAAGGTAAACACAGCACCAACCCCAATGCATGCATATCTGCTGCCAATTTTAAGGTGGAGGGACAGCTTGGTCTGTCCAAGAGAAGGCAATTCATGAACATATTTAAACCAGGGTCCTCAGTGCAATTATGAGCCTGATTTAAATTTAACAGTTGCCAGCTGAGCTTCCCAACGCTTGGAAAGTCAGGCAGCATTATGATAGTGAGAGCTACCGACTCCAGAAGCTAAGTGCATTTGATAACCTGTACCAGAAGGAGCTGGAGTGCTCTTCACCCGTCCCTCATGGAAGCCTTCACCCTTGCTTCTGCCAATTACGGTGCCTCTCTCGCCCCTCAGATCAACCTCCCCAAACCAATGTGATTAAGAGACTGGCTATTAGCCAAAGGCTTTGTGCATTTAGTACATAACCTTCAAAGGGTTTTGACAATGTACGAGAACATTTTTTTTTCCATTTTGGTTTCATGTCAGCACCAAAAGTGCTTGTTAGAAATAGCAGACTTCCTCAAACTACAGCATGTTCATATACACTTTATTAAATGAGTGTTCTTTCAGGGTATCTCTGAAACAGATTTTTTTCATCAAGTGATAGAAGATCAAGCAGAAATCGATGCAAGATCAACCTGGCTGATGTTGGACTCCAAAAGCAATTTGTTAAAGATATCAGGAAAATTCCACCATAATATTTTTGCACTAAGAAATTACTAGTCAGTTTTTAACTTGAATTGCTATGTCAGATATGGAAAGAGCAGTACCATAATTATGTTTTTACAGCACTTCCCCTATTTTTAGACTCCATTTAATTCCCAATATGTAGTCAGAGGAGGCAAATGCTCCTCTTGTCCCCACAAGGATGTCATGATCAAAATAGTCCAAAGAAGATTGCGCCAAAACTAAAGCTGACTCATGTATGTCGTAGTTAAAGGGAAACCTTGGCAAGAAATAGGAGCAGTAGTAAGACTTATAACCCATCATGCCTGCTCTATCATTCAATAAAAACATGGCTGAACTTTTACATCAATTCTACTTTCCCAACCCAACCTCATATCCCTCATCTCCCTTAGTGATCACAAATCTATTGATCTCAATTTGAAGATATTTATTGGCTTAGCACTCACAGCCTTCTAGGGTAGAGAATTCCAAAGATTTCCAATTCACTGTGTGAAGAAATTTTTCCTCATCTCAGTCCTAAGTAACCAACCCCATATCCTGAAAGTATACCTCCTGGTTCTAGACTTTCTAGCCAAGGGAAACAGGCACCCCGTATCTAGCCTGCCAACCCCTCTAAGAATGTTATGCATTTCAATGAGATCACCTCTCATTCTTCCAAATTTCTGAGAATATAGGCCCATTCTACTTGTTCTCTCCTCACAGGACAGCCCCCTCATTCCAAGAATCAATTTAGTGAACCTTAGTTGCACCCTTCCTAAGGCAAGTATACCTTCTTTAGGTGAGGAGACCAAAACTGTACACACAACTCTAGCTGTGGCCTCACCAAAGTGCTAGACAATTGTAGCCAGACTTCTTTCCTCTTGCAACTCCCTTGCAATAAAAGCTAATATACCATTTGACTTCCTAATTGCTCTCAGTACCTGCATGCTAACTTGCTGAGATTCATGTACAAAGACCTCCAAAACCCTCTGAATACAATTAGTTAAGGCCCTCAAATGAAATAAGTTCATACAGGTTAGATTTTTGACCTTTCCTCAAGTGGTTTTACAACTGCAGTACATTGATCCATCAGAGGTAGAACAGAGAAAACAGTTTTACAGAGATTTTCCATGCTGGACAACAAAATAAATGTACTCATGTGAAGACTTTGAAAACAGGCCCTGGTAGAAGCAACTCTGGATCATAGGAATTACTGAAAAAAGGAAGAAAAAAATGTTCTTCCTAATACAGATTTTACTGGATTGTTTACCTGCACACAGATCCCGATACTTCTTAATATTGCCAAGGATTCCAAAGATTCCTTCATTTTCAAAAGAAGACAAAAACACTTTGGGAAAATGACATGCTATTTCGCAAAGGTGAGAAATTATAGATGAACCGAGAATTCATTGATGAGATTAGCAAATCATTTGCAGAGTGTTTACACAGACAATATACTGCTACAGGATTTTAATTTAAATGTGACCCTTTATATGAAGGCCCATTGAAAGTAGTCTGAGAAATTCTTAGCTGGGCAGTATCACAAAGTAATTTTATCAAATAGTGGACCATCTTCTAGTCCCATAAAGAATCAAAAGGGAAAATAGAATATGTTACTATTTATATATGGCATACTGGGATGGAGGGGTTGCACCAGTTCCTATTTTAGCAAGCCGCATTTGACCTGTGCCTTATATTTGATTTGGTGTGACAATTTTTTGAGGTTAAATCTAACATTCTCATTTGGTCATTATTATATCTAATGTATGGTAAATTTAATTGTTTCAATAATGATAGTTTCAGATGTTTGCAATAGGGTGGAACACTTAATTATTTCCTCCTGTATAAAACTGTTTTGGTATGCCTTTCCTTGTCCTTAACAAGAGAAGGGAGTTTTAAAGATTTTCATTCATTTACGTTTTATTCTGTTTATATTCTTTTTGAAAGGCTTCTTGATTTGGAGAGAGAAGGAATAGTGTCTCCCCCATCTCCATCCAAGCTTCATTTGTTACAATACTCAAGACAATTTTATCCTTCACATAATAGGTAGGGAATAATAGCTGAAGGACAGATCCACTTCACGTTCAGATCTTATTGCTCCAGACAACCAATTAAGACTTTAGGATAAGATTGCTTAATGACACTTGCCAAATTCTCATTTTTCAAAGTCAAAGGGATTGATAGCCCAGTGAAATAAAGTAAGATTTTTGGTTGTTGCATGTTTAAATAATAACCCTTTAAGAAACCCACCTTACTTTAAATAAGTTCAGTAACATAGGAGGAGATTTATGTACTCAAACCCAACATGCAGCATGCAAAACAACATGAATCAGATTTCGCAAGCTTCCATTGCATCTGTAACCTTGCTTACATGGAGAACAGAATTATGGAGATGTATCCAATTTATGCATTGCACTTTGGAACCTCATAAATGTCAATGTTCCAGATTCTAATTCAGAAACCTTTCTTTCTGAATCTTGCCTGAATTCCAAGTAATTGAAAATTTAAATTATCTCCTAAATGATATACTCTACCAAAAGTGTGTTATGGCCCATTAGATTCATGCTTTGCATAAACAAGTTTAACAAACTACCAGTAAAATGATTTAAGTTTCAAAATATGCGATGGTTAATTATTTCTGCTTTTAATGTCCTTGAAATGACTCAGTATATAGTGGAAAGGACAATATCCTAGAAACTGGTGAAGATATTTATAATACAAAGGCTGAGCTTATTAATATTTATTGTTTCTCCTTATTGTCAAAGCTAAGATTTGCCTTTAAAGATCTGAGAAATAGTGTTATATGCATTTTTGTTTTGTTAGCCGTCAGATTTCTTTTAGACTATTTATACCATGTTACTCAGAAACCTTAATGCTGTGTCTTGAGTATAGGCTCGAATTATTTCTCATATGGAGATACAGACTCGGGCACAGAAGAAAAAAAGTGAACAGGCAGTTTAAAAGTTTTAACCTACAACAAAGATTAGTGCAAATATGGAATACTGCTAGGGGAGTATTGATGATGTTTGAAAATTCAAGGAGAAACTGAATAAACAGCAAAAATTTATGTGGAATAGAAGATTTTGTAGTATTTGTAGCAATGGACTTACCCTGTCCTCTGTGTTTTTATGTACATTTTTAGCTACACTGAAAATATTTGCTTGCTATCTACTATAACAATGGCCATATCTGGAGAAAAGATAGCTGAGAACTCTTGAAGTCAATATCACTTCACAATTCTTTCACTCTGAGCACTATCACACTAATATGATTCTAACTAACGTTTATTCAAAATATATGACTGATTCATTCAAAGAGCACGTGATTTTAGGATTTAGCCCTTACTGTACTACTAACAAAGCTCCTCATGTTCACTATGGGTAGCCATTATAAGTTCTCTAAGGAAATTGGGCTTACACTTTGGTGAGTTGATGCTCTTTTTTAAATCAAGTAGCAGGTACAGAGTTTTTATTCATTAATTAAAATAAACTCATACTATATTTAAGAAGGTGGATGCATTTGACCTGTGGAAGGATTTAAAGCTTTGATTTTTCTCTTTTAAGACCTGTCCATCATTTCAGTGGACAAGATAAACAAGAAGAGTCCTTGGTCCCTGGGGAAGGTATGCTTATGGTTGTAATATTAATCATGTATATCATCTTGAAAGGAGGGTTTCTCAAACAAGTAAAATGCAATTGAAAATTCTGATCTGTCAAGTAAACTTAGAGACTTCAATTTTTTGCAGTAAAAATGCGTAGTCATTTCAAAGTTTCTGAGGAACTGCTAGAGGTAGGTTAACTCATTTGTAAACAATCTTCAAAACTATGTATTTGATCACAGACTATGTGAAATCATAATTGTAATAATGCAAAGTGCTAATGTGAAAACAACCTGGCTATGTGGTTTAGCAAACAACCAGTTCAATCACATGATGCTTAATCAACTTTTCTGCATTCCTTCAAGGAGTAGCTATTGACAGTTCCTTTGGCATTGAGGTTCTATGTACTACATTTACTAAGGCATGCAAAATTAGAACATGAGGAAGAGCAATTATTCACATCGTTATCTAATTGATCATTAGAAATTGTAATAAAATATAGATAGCTAAGTTTTCTATTGTGTAGATGTCATTGCCAGACATTTATAGAATTATGAAGGAAAGTTATTCAAAATATATGATCTCGGGCCGAGATTAAATAGTGTATTGTGATAGTGTCCAATGTTATTGTGTGTGGGGTTGGTGTGAGCCGTTGGGTGGAGGTGAGAAGCACGGATGTGCGGAGGCAGGGGCAGTGTGCAGCTGGAGTTCGGCCAGAGAGAGCAGCAGCACCACCTGCACCGGTCCCTGTCCCAGGCTTAACAGCGTGTTTAGGGGATCAAGCAATCAGACTCTGATGGTGGGACATGGCAGGCTAGGAGCGATGACTTGTGGTGCGGTGCAAAAACTGGCCCACATGATCAGGTTCGGGAGAGATTGTGGTGCAGTTGGAGAAAGGTGAGTACGAAGGCTGGATCTAGGAGCAGAGATGAGGAAAAATAAGGTTACTGTCACTACTTCAGTTATCTTTAAAGGAACTGATTGACCAGAACTAGCCATACAGTTCACAGGGTTGTTACTGAAGGTTCAGATAAAGGTGATTCTAGTGGATCCACAACATCAAAGCTGTCATGAACAGAGATGAGGAGGATCTGCAGAAGTTTTGGTGATGGCAATGCCCATGCAACTCGGGTTGGTTGGGAGTTGCTGTGGAATCAGAATCAGTGGCTGAATTCTTGAGGAAAAGCGCTGGAATTCTATTGGAGGAAGTTCAGAGATTTGAAAGACTTTGTGGCTGAAATTGGTGCTATAAATTGTAAGTGGACTACGCAGTGAGTCCATGAGATCCATCTTTATTGTATCTACTATTTAAGGTGCAGTTTATAATCTATGTAGACAGTGAATTACATTTAATTTATATTGATTTTGTTTTGATTGTTAAAGTAAAAGTTATAAAAAGTAAAATCCTGTCTGTTGGTTTTCTTGTTGGGCTCATTCAGTAAATTTGGTTCTTTTTAATTGGTCTCCATGGGACCAATAACAGTATATCCTGCTCACTTCTTTTCTCAACTAATACTGCACAGTAATTTCAGCTGCCTACTTTCTATATTTTTGTTCCTTGGTTACATTAAACAATGGGCAAAAATTTTAACTCGGCGGGCAGGCACACATCCCACCCGCTCAAGTGTAAGATGCCGCCTGTTGATGGCAGGCGAGTGTCCCGACATCAATGCGCAATTGTGCAATATTTCTTCGGGCATGCGCTGGAGTCAGCAGCGTGCCTGCCGACAATTAGAAGGCCTGTTAAAGCCATTAAAAAGATAATTGAACAAAATATTCCGCTGCCTGCCCAACCTTGCAGGCAGGCGAAAAGGCCAAGTGGCCTTTGCACCTTTTAGGAAACCTCGTCCATGGTTGGGATGAGGCTTCCTAAAGCAAATAAAAGTGAAATAAAGAACTTAAAATTTAATTAAATTTTAATTTAATTACTAACATGTCCCTACTCATGTGACAGAGTCACATAGGGGACATGTTTTATTACATTTTTCATTTATTAATTTTTTTAACACTCTTCATCTCCCTGAGGCAGCTCTGTGCCTCAGGGAGATTCTCAAGCATGCAATTGCGTGCATGCGTGAAATTCGCACTCGCCCCGCATGCTCTCTCCCCCCCATTCTCTCCTCCCCGACCCGCACAGACAGCGCTGAGCACTGCCGCTCACGTTTCATGCTGGGTGGGCCTTAATTGGCCCACTCAGCGTGAAATTGCAGTCTGTCCCCGATCGTGGGCGGCTGTCGGTTTCCCGACTGCCCCCACTGAGCCTGCCCGACATGGACAAAATTCTGCCCTTTGTTTATATCTGCATGAACTAGAAGGAATGACTTAGAATATTATATACCATGTTGCCATTATTTTGTTGCCATTCATTTTTTTTGTTTTTGGTGGTTTTGGAATCTTTCTGTGAAATGCACCTTCATTCCCGCCCCCCCACCCCCGAAGATGACAGGCTGGGAACTTCTCCCATGTGTCACCTCAAACCACTTGTATTTGGTAAACCCAAAATCCAGCTGGCCTAAAACACTGGTGTTTGCTTATTCAATTTTCCATGATCAGATGACAATTATAAGCTTGAAACTTGCAATTGTTCTTGAACATTCATTATTCTTCAAGGCCTTAAAATTAAGCTGTGGTGAACAGCATACGGGCACTTAGCAAGTTTAATCAAAATGACTAGCTAATATGTTAATAAAAACTAACTATTTACTTTAAGAAGGTTAACACTTCAACTGAAAAGAATCCACCCATAACAGTAAAGATTTTTAACTGGCTTCTGCTTTAGTGCAACAAAAGTGAAATTTTAGAGAAATTCACTTCTCCAAATTTTTATTTCAAACTGAGTACAAAAATAAATAAAACTCTACAATTTTTTCCCCACAGTATATTTTCCCCAGTAATGTGCTAAAATGAAAAATAAAATTCAGTCCATGACAGCTAAAAAATATTTGGAAAAGTATACAATGGCTGACATTTGGTCAACAGCCTGTCGTTCCTGACATCATAACCGGAACTGAGCACCACTTCCACTTTCTCTTTTTTTGCCTTTTCCCAGATGATTATAATGAAAATTCTAAGCGCCAGTGGTATGCATGTAAAACATGTGCGATTTAGTGGCATGAGGAGGCTTTTCATTGGTGAAACCCGCCAACTGTTGACAATGTTGCATCTATTGGGTGGCCTATTAGAGAGGCTCCTATTCAAACAGGGAAGCTGTGCATCACTGCCAGTATGATCCAGTGCTTGTGAGTGCCATATTCTTTGAAAAGATGATGACAGATGAGCAGACCCACCCTGCAGTTCACCGATGTGTCACTGTGTGTTCTCTGGCCTTCCCGCCAGACCGAGGAGGTCTGCAGAGGAGGTGAGCAATCATCGGGTCATGCACCAAACCTGGGTCCAGTGCAGGAAATGGGTCAACAACCTGCTCTGATCCACAAGGGTAAGTGCCAGCATTGCAAATTCAAAAGGAATCTCTTGTGTGACCATCAATAATCTATATGTGCGATTGGGCAGCTCTGCTAGAAGAGTGAGTGTGTGATAAACCTTAGTGCGCATGGAAATTGAGGCGAAAGCATTTGGAAGTTTGCTTTTTGTGTGCGCTTGGAAACAAAATATGAATGACAGGTCAGTGTTTATGATGGGGATGCAGGCAGACAAAGGTTAAGTGTCACTTGACATGTCGCTAACTCTCCACTTTGAGAGTCTGCTTGTCCTGTATGACAATTTCTGGGAGAGGAGACACAGGAGGAGGAGTTCCAGACTTGAGGTTCCTCACAGACGGCGACGAGGAGACAATGGAGATCGCTGGTGAGAAGGGAGCGAGATCGGTGGCAGGCGGTGAGGCTGAACCGGCCAGGAGTAAAGAGGAGGAGGCAACCATCCTACTGCTGGCATATGGACACATAGATTGGACGTGATAAATGTGAAACACTCAAACTGTGATGTAATTCTTTCTGTTCTCCACTATAGATCATCAACATCCAAGGACCAGACCACAACCAAGACAAGAGCCAGAAGACCCCGCCTCAAGGGACAAAGTTGCCAGTGCCCCAGAGGATGCAGCGTTATGCCGCGTCCCTAGCCAAGCTGTTCCAGTACATCTACAATACTAGCATCTACCCGGCTATGTGGAAAATTGTCCAGGTGTGCCCTGTACACAAAACGCAGGACAAATCCAACCCAGCCAATTAGCTCTCCATCAGTCTACTCTCGAACATCAGTAAAGTAATGGAAGGGGTCATCAACAGTGCTATCAAGCGGCACTTGCTTAGAAATAACCTGCTCACTGACGCCCGGTTTGGGTTACAGCCTTGGTTCAAACATGGACAAAAGAGCTGAACTCTCAAGGTGAGGTGAGAGTGACTGCCCTTGACACCAAGGCAGCATTTGATTGAGTGTGGCATCAAGGAGCTCAAGCAAAACTGGAGTCAATGGGGATCAGGGGGAAAGCTCTCTGCTGGTTGGAGTCATACCCAGCACAAAGGAAGATGGTTTTGATTGTTGGAGGTCAGTCATCTCAGCTCCAGGACATCATTGCAGGAGCTCCTCATAGTGTCCTGGGCCCAACCATCTTCAGATGCTACATCAATGACCTTCCATCAGAAGTGGGGATGTTCACTGATGATTGCACAAAGTTCAGCACCATCCGTGACTCCTCAGATACTGAAGCAGTCCATGTCCAAAATGCTTCAAGACCTGGACAATATCCAGGCTTGTGCTGACAAGTGGCAAGTAACATTCACACAGCATAAGTGTCAGGCAATGACCATCTCCAACAAGTGAGAAACCAACCATCACCCTTTGATGTTCAATGGCATTACCATCACTGAATCCCCCACTATCAACATCCTGGGGGTTACCATTGACCAAAAACTGAACTGGACTGGCCAAATAAATACTGTGGCTACATTTGCAGGTCAGAGGCTAGGAATCGTGCGACGAGTAACTCACCTCCTGATTCCCCAGAGCCTGTCCACCATCTACAAGGCACAAGTCAGGAGTGTGATGGAATACTCCCCATTTGCCTGGATGAATGCAGCTCCCATAACATTCAAGAAGCTGGACACTGTCCAGGACAAAGCAATCTGCTTGATTGGCACCACACCCACAAACATTCACTCCCTCTATCGACGCACAGTAGCAGTAGTGTGTACCATCTACAAGATGCACTGCAGGAATTCACCAAGACTCCTTAGACAGCATCTTCCAAACCCATGACCATTACCATCTAGAAGGACAAGGGCAGCAGATAGATGGGAAAACCACCACCTGGAGGTTCCCCTCCAACTCACCCACCAGCCTGACTTGGAAATACATTGCTGTTCCTTTACTGTTGCTGGGTCTCCCTTCCTAACAGCACTGTGGGTGTACCTACACCACACAGACTGCAGCAGTTCAAGAAGGCAGCTCACCACCACCTTCTCATGGCAATGAGGATGGGCAATAAATGCTGGCCCAGCCAGTGAAGCCCACATCCTGTGAATGCATTTTAAAAAAATGTGCCTCATCATTCACTTCCGCCAACACAGTTACACCCACACGGTCCACGGAGAGGCCACATGTGGAGTTGGGAGCATAATCTGGTGAGCACACCACAGACATGTCCCAGCAGGTGAGAGAGGATGTGACAGCTGGGTCCCCAGATGAGTGGAGAATTGCTGGTGATTAGGGCCCTGCTGAGCCTCACGCTGATGAGAGGCCTCTGGTTGCAGCCATAAGAAGCCTGCTGGACATGCAGCAGTGGCTAGGCAAATGGTAGCAATGCCAGGGATTATGTGCAGCTTTGTGCGGGGTATGGAAGAATTCATGCTAGCTATGAGTTCTGCCATGTCCCAGGCATATGAAGCATGGCTTCGTCCATGAGAGGATAGTGACTGCGGTGGAGACGCAGGTCAAGCATTCGATCCGTATAAACTGTATTCCATCACTCTAGCCATGGGCTCAGTGCAACTCTGGCTGGGCGAGAGGGGGATGAAGCACCACCAGGAGCCCCCTCCCCTCAGAATGACAGGGAGGTGCTATCACAGGCACTGTTGGAGGAGGAGCACAGGCCAGCTGCCCTGAAGCCTTCAGCTTAGAAGAGCTAAAGGGTTAATAACACCTTATCTGTATCCCTTCCACCATTGATCGCAAAAGCTCCAACCAGCAAGGCCAAGGAGAATGCCCCTGCACCTGTGCAGGAGACCCCCAGTAGGTGGGAGCCTTTAAGGCCTCATGACACCAGAGGACGCCCGCTATGGTCACCCAAGACAACAAGCATGACACTGAGCAGACTGTCTCCACCTCAGCTGCTGATGCCGGGGTAGCACCTGGACATAGTGATAGAAAAAGAAAATTGAAAGAAGCATGAGCACTAAAGTGGCACAGGTGATTTTTCCATGTTGGTCTCAGTTGTTAAAATATACACAATATAATTTATTTTCTGTGATCATTCATATTTATTGAGACTTTTTGGGACTTGTCCCATGTTTCTCACAATGAGATTGCGAGACAGGAGATAGGGATGCAGACATTATTCCTGAATGAGATATGTTGAGTTTTTATGCAGTCTTTATTAAATGTTCTGTGAATTGTTATTTTTGCGATGATCATCCTGAGGGACATGGCTTTAAATGCAGTCACAGCTGCAACCCCATTTATGCACTCTAGAGGATATTGGTCCACTTAACTCTCAGCGGCTATAAATAAGACAGGTGCTGATACATTCAAAGCACTTGACCAATTGTGCTGGATCAGAATAATTGGGCAAGCAGGATTTAACATCAATGTCCATGTGCCTCCAAGATGTCCTTGATACCAGCATTCACTAGTGAGTTTGTGAGATGAAACTCCACTCCCTATTCTATTCTAGATAGTAGAGAATGCAAATTTAGAGTTAACTCAGCAAGGGAGGACGGCAGGGTTAGGTCTACACCCAGGAAGGCAATAGAGGTCACATGATGGAGCAATAGTCATGCAGATGTGTCATTGTTGTGTGAACCTTGTGTAGATCAGGTTGTACCAGGCATCTCTTGCACGTCTCTCCATGGCCATGGCATCCATGAAAGGTTCATTTGGATTTATAGTCTCCTCCTTATTCTCCAACATTCACTTCATCTGATAAAGGCTGATTTTCCTCATGCTCTTCCCCTTGCAATGCCTGCCTATGTTGCAGCCCCAAGTTGTGCACTGCCCAGCAGACCACTATTATTAGCGACACCCTCTGGGTATTGCAGAGCCCCTCCAGTCTAATCAAGTCAGTGAAGTGCATTTTAAGAAGCCCAATGTTATGCTCGATGATGGCTGTTGGATGCATAAGCTTGATTGTAGCACTCCTCTGCCTCACTCTGAAGTTGCCTCACTGGTGTCATCAGCCACGTATGCAGTGGCTAATCTTTCTAATCTTCCTCGTTTCTCTCCTAATTCACATCTCATCGTCATCTTATCCATGAGACCCACCACTTGTTCCCTCAATGCTATTCCCACCAAACTGCTGACCACCAGACTTCTCTTCTGGGCCCCCTTTATTAGCTGATATTTCAATAGTTCCCTCTCATTCAAATCTGCCATCCTCATCCCCCATCTGAAAAAAATCCATGCTTGACCTGTCTGTCCTTGCAAACTACCATACCAAATCCAGTCTCCCTTTCCTCTCCAAGTCCTTCCACATGTTAAAAGCAATATACTGTGGATGCTGGAAATCTGAAATAAAAACAGAAAATGCTGAAGAGCCACATGGACTTGAAATGTTAACTCTGTTTCTCTCTCCACAGATGCTGCCAGACCTGCTGAGTTTTTCCAGCATTTTCTGTTTTTATGCTTGAAGATGTTGTTGCCTCTCATATCTGTGCCCATCTTTCTCACAGCTCAATGTTTGAACTGCACCAATTAAGTTTCCACCCCTGCCACATTTCTGAAACTGCCCGTATGAAAACCACAATTTACATCCAATAGAAAGAAAGAAATAAAAACAAAAAAATGAAAAAAACTGCGGATGTTGGAAATCCAAAACAAAAACAGAATTACCTGGAAAAACTCAGCAGGTCTGGCAGCGTCGGTGGAGAAAGGCTTGCATTTATCAAGCACCTGTCTCAATCTCAGAAGATATCAAAGCACTTTACAGCCAATGATGTACCTAAACATATGCTCACCTAACTCTCACCAAGCCTCTTTAACTCATTGCCCTGCACTTCCTGAGCTACATTGGATCCCGGTCTGGCAATGACCAGATTTTAAAATTTTCAGCCTGGTTTTCAAATTGCTCATGGCCTCATCCCTCCATCTCTTTATAATGTCATCCAGCCCTACAAGCCTTCAGATTTTTGCACTCCAATTCTGGCCTCCTGTGCATCACCATGTGTCTTTGCTCAACCATTGTTAATAGCAGCCTGGGCCTTAAGATCAGGAAGTCCCTTAAGATCTGGAAGTCCTTCCCTAAAACTCTACATATCTCCCTCTCATTTAAGATGTTCCTTAAAATCACCATCTCTAACTAATCATATTGGTCAGCTATCCTAATGTCTTCAATTAGTCGGCATCAAATTTTGTTTGATCACTGACCCTGAAAGCGCCTTGGGTTGTTTACCAACATGAAAGGTGCTATATCACGCAGACTGTTGTTCACACAAGGTGTTGGTGTTGTTCTATGGAATGCAGTTACCTGTTGCTCCTACATGTGTATTATAAAGGGTTGATGCTAAATATGTAAATAGACAGTCTATATCATCAGTGATGTAAGATCACATGCCATCAGTATGCTGAGAGATCATTCTATGTAGAGCCTCGTGCTAAGCCTTGTACTGTACAAAGTTAGTAGAATGTTTAACAAAAGCTAAAGTTTACCCAACAGCCTTGTCTCCAGCAGTATCTATAAATCCTGACTAAAGTCAATCTCATATAAGATCCACAACAACGATAACAGAGCATAGAATGTAGTTACTTGCTGCTCCTGTATCGACTGTAGTTAGGGTGGCCATCCACCTAGTTTGACCAGACAGTGAGGTTTTCAGCTGGCTCATCCACTGTCTGATATTCGGCACCTTTATCTCCAGTATTTTTTATTTTGAAATTCACACTGCAGAGAGAAGGAAGGTCTGTGTGAAGATCTTCTAACTTCCATATTGTCTTCCATAGGCAGACTATTTGCTTCCTGACGAAATACAATTGTACTCTGCAAGTAGCTTTTCTTCCAATGCTGTAAACTCTAAAACAGCAGTAAATTGTCATATCAACAATTTCCAGTTCCCTGGCCCTAACCACCTCTTCCTCACCATGAACGTCCAATCCCTCCACACCTCCACCCCCCACCAGGATGATACGAGGGCTCTCCGCTTCTTCCTTGAACAGAGGCCCAAACAATCCCCATCCACCAGCACACTCCTCCATCTGGTTGAACTTGCTCTCTCACTGAACAATTTCTCCTTTAACTTGTCTCACTTCCTCCAGATAAAAGCTGTGGCTATGGGTACCCGCATGGGCCCCAGTTATGCCTGTCTCTTTATGGGCTATGTAGAACACTCCTTGTTCCAGTCCTGATCAGGCCCCCTCCCACAACTCATTTTTTGGTACATCAATGACTGTTTTGGTGCAGCTTCATACTCTCGTCTGGACCTGGAAAAATTTATCAATTTTGCTTCCAATTTCCACCTCTCCATCACCTTCACATGGCCCATCTCTGAGATCCCTACCCTTCCTTGATATCTCTCTCTCAATTTCTGGTGATAGACTGTCCACCAAATTCATTACAAGCCCACCGACTCCCACAGCTACCTCGACTACAGCTTCTCACACCCTGCTTCCTGTAAGGACACCATCCCATTCTCTCAGTTCCTTCGCCTCTTCCGCATCTGTTCTGATGATGCCACTTTCCAAAACGGCACTTCTGACATATCTTCCTTCTTCTTTAATCGAGGCTTCCCTTCCATTGTGGTTGATAGGGCCCTCAACCGTGTCCAACTCATCTACCTCTGCCCTCATGCCTTCCTCTCCTTACCAGAACCATGATAGGGACCCCCTTGTCCTCACTCTTCACCCCACCAACCTTTGCATTCAAAGGATCATCCTCTGCCATTTCCGCCAACTCCAGCATGATGCCGCCACCAAACATATCTTCCCCTCACGCCCACTGTCGGCATTCCATCGGGCCCATTCCCTCCAGGACACACTGGTCCACTCCTCCATCACCCCCAATACCTCATCCCTTTCCCACGGCACGTTCCCATGCAATCGCAGAAGGTGCAACACCTGCCCCTTTACCTCCTCCCTCCTCACTGTCCAAGGGCCCAAACACTCCTTTCAGGTGAAGCAGTGCTTCACTTGCACCTCCTTCAATTTGGTCTACTGCATTCACTGCTCCCAATGCGGTCTCCTCTACATTAGAGAGACCAAATGCAGACTTGGTGACCACTTTGTGGAACACTTTTGGACTGTCCGCAAACATGACCCAGACCTTCCTGTCACTTGACATTTCAACACACCATCCTGCTCTCATGCCCACATGTCTGTCCTTGGCCTGCTGCAGTGTTCCTGTGAAGCCTGACGCAAACTGGAGGAACAGCACCTCATCTTCCGATTAGGCACTTTACAGCCTTCTGGACTTAATATTGAGTTCAACAACTTCAGACCATGAACTCTCTCCTCTATCCTTACCCCTTTTTTACCCCCTTTTTTCAATATTCATTTTTAATTTTTATTTTTTATCCACTTTTATTTATTTTCATTTTTATTCATTTATTCATTGTTTTATCCCCACCTTTTATCCTATTTTCGATCTTTTTTCCTCACCACCGTCCCCTCCCCTCACCCCACCCCCACAAGGACTACCTGTCACTTGTTCATGTTGTTCTTTCCAGAGTGCTTACCCTTGCCCTATTGCATTCTGCTTTCTTACCTTAATGCCACCATCAGCACCTCCTTTAGCCAGTACCACTACCATTAACACCCCTTTATCCTTTTGTTCATGACATCTTTGTCAATCTCTTCTTTGCCCCCACCTACCGCTGGCCTTCTATCCAGCTTCACCTGCTCCACCCCACTTAAACAGTATAAATTTCATTGCATTTTTACTTCTCTTTAGTTCTGAAGATGAGTCACATGGACTCAAAACGTTAACTGTTCGTCTCTCCACAAATACTGTCAGACCTGCTGCTTTTTCCCAGCATTTTCTGTTTTTGTTTCATATTTCCAGCATTTGCAATATTTTGCTTTTATTTAAGTAAATTGTTCTTAGTTCTGCAAAGAGTTCAAAATAAATTTGATTCAGCGGCTAAGAAATTTGAAGGAGTCCATGTTTGTGAAGTTTTTAAAGAAAAATTGAGTGTCTGGACAAAGTGTACCTGGGGGATGACAGAACCTTCATTCATGCAGTGTTGATCCTAATGCTGAGCACTTATCACAGTTCTTTATACATTTGCACCTTCTGTGAATGATGCGTTTTCAGGTAAGGTGTAGAAAACTCCTCATTTATGTGTATTCGTGATCAACAAAACAGCCGGGAACTTTCTTTCAACAGCCTTTGATGAATCCAGCACATCACTCCCGTGACAAATAGGACTGTACAAGATATAGTTTATGCTCTTCATGTTTAATGCATTTTGTACTGTAAACTTACAACAATTAATGACAAACCTTTGACTAAGAAAGTACAGTGACCTTCAAAAAATGTGTGCTGAATTTTCAAGCTAAGGGCAGTTTTTCATAAAGACTTAGCATTCTCCATGCAAATACATATTTAATGTATTCTAGGGCTATATAAATAAAGAGGCAGAAATTGGTGTATGAGAGAAAACTAGCAAGAAATATAAAAACACATGGTAAAAGCTTCTCTGTTCTCTCTTCAGGTACTATGCCCTAAAAGGGTATAGGTGACCATGGACATCCATGTTAATCTTGCTCTTGAGGTGTGCTTCATCTTCATTGATGATATATTCATACAGTTTGCGAGGGTCTTTAAAAAGATTGTTCTTTGTCTACCTTGATCTCTTTTACCATCGCTCTTTCCCAATCTGCATCAGACTTTCTAAATCATGCTTTCTTATTACCTGCCCAGAAATTCCAATTGCCTTTTACTGATCTTGGTCAACAGAGTTCTTTTACGAGCACCTCTTCATTAGTAGTGTGACTTGTCCAAGATATCTTCACTATTCGCCTCAAAAATCACAATTCTTTGAACTCAATTCTTTCTTTTAATCCTTTCACAGGAAATGGGCATTGCTGGCTAGGCCAGCACTTTTATTGCCCATCTCTAATTGTCCTTGAGAAGGTGATGGTGAGCTGCCTTCTTGAACCACTGCAGTCTTCTCTACTTTACTTCACTGATTTTCCAACACTCACTTCCTTATGTCTAAGTTGGTGTGACGTAATATTCTTAGCATTGTTTTCATGGCTAATTTTGAGTTGATCATATCTTTTTAATTTTTTGAAATGCATCTTTGGTCATTCCAATCCTTCATCTTATATGTTGGTCATGCTTTCCATCAATGTTAACATACTTCCTAGGTAACAAGATTTGTCTACCTGTTTCACCTTTTCATTCTTCACTGTGATCTTGCATTCCAGTATGATTTTCTTTTTCGAACCTACTAGACATTTTGTTTTCTTACAATTTATGCTCAGTCCTTTCTTCTCATGTTCACTCGCTACACTATCCAAAATCTTCAAAATCAAAATCTTCTACAGGTGTATAAAAAGAAAAAGAGTAGCCAAAATGAGCGCAGGTCCCATGGAGGGTGAAACTGGGACATTAATGATGGGAAATGAGGAAACAGCAGAGACTTTGAACAAGTATTTTGTATCAGCCTTCACCATAGAAGACACAAAAAAAATCCCAAGAATAGTAGAGAAACAAGGGGCAAAAGGGCGGGAGGAACTTAAAGCAATCATAATCATTACAGAAAAAGTAATGGGAAAACTTATGGAACTTAAGGCTGACAAGTCCCTTTGATCTGATGGTCTGTATGCTAGGGTCTTAAAAGAAGTGGTTGCAGAGATAATGCATTGGTTGTAATCTTCCAAAATTCCCTAGATTCTGGAAGGTCCCAGCAGATTGGAAAGCCGCAAATGTAACACCTCTGTTCAAGAGCGGAGAGAGACCAAAAGCAGGAAACAATAGGCCAGTTAGTCTAACATCTATCATTGGGAAAATGCTAGAATCCGTTATTGAAAAGGTAGTAGCAGGACATTTAGAAAATCATAATACTATCAGGCAGAGTCAACATAGTTTTGTGAAAGGGAAATCAGGTTTGGAAAATTTATTAGAGTTTTTCAAGAAAGCAACAAACAGGGTGGATAAAGGGGAATAATTATATGTGCATTTGTATTTTTAAAAGGCATTTGATAAGGTGTTTGGGAGGTATTTAACTTCCATATCCACTTACTCAATATTAATTTGTTCTTTTGAGACTTTAACCATTCGGACAATAGGAGACAATTTAGTGATGTAACTCCGGAAACATTTATTAAGCAACAAAAGTTACACTTAACAAACCAGGCAACGATTTTACTGGCTCAATGCGCCTCTTGCTTTCCAATTCAGCCCAGGGCACGGGGTGATGTGGGTCTTCTCTCTCTCTCTCTCTTTGTAGAGTCCTCTGGTCTTCTGCTGTCAGTTGACAAGTCTTCAGGTTCAAATTCAGCGCACCTTGGTCACTGAAAGCTGCTGCTTATTAACCCTTTCCAAGCCACAATCCACAGCATGATCAGTGATGATGCTATTGCAATTTTCTAATTGGCTTAAGAGGCACATGATCAATCTGTGATTGGTCCTCAAGGGTGGTCATTAACTGATGTTACTTCCCACTATCCCTTGGTTGGTTCCTTAAAAATGCCACTTACTTATAGGACCACCCTCCTCATTATAGTTTGTTTCTGCTACTGTTATGACTTCTTGCTAAGATAAAAGGATGTTTTGTATCTTCCTTGCCCATTTGGTTAGTAAAGGGGAAGTATGCTGTCATGCCCTCATGAATAATACCTTGAGATCATTGTTTCAGATTTTGCTTAATTGGTGCCAGTTCCTAATTAAATCAAACCCCAATCATTGACTGTTTTTAGGGGACATTTGCTAGGTGATGTTCTTCTCTTTGTGGCTGTTTTGTAATTAATTCATCAGTGTGTCTAAAGTCTTGTGGTGCACTTCTCTGTCAAGCGAAGCTAAACAGAGTCGCATGATACTGAGATACAAAAGTCCTCCACTGGTTACAGTTTAAATAGAATAATATATTAGGCTAATCTAATAATATACTTCAATTATGTGTAATCTAAACTAAAACTAATAATGAAAAATCAATTTCCCTACATATTCCCCACCTTCTGTAGTTGGGAAAATGCTAGAATCCGTTATTGAAAAGGTAGTAGCAGGACATTTAGAAAATCATAATACTATCAGGCAGAGTCAACATAGTTTTGTGAAAGGGAAACCAGGTTTGGCAAATTTATTAGAGTTCAGTGAGAATGTAAAAAGCAGGGTGGATAAAGGCGAACCATTATATGTGTATTTGTATTTCTAAAAGGCATTTGATAAGGTGCCACATAAAACATTCTTGCACACAGTAAGACTTTATGGTGTTGGGGGTGATATATTAACATGGATAGAGGACTGGTTAACTACCAGAAACAGAGAACTGGGATAAATAGGTCCTTTTTAGGATGGCAAACTAACAAATAGGGATCAGCATTGGGGCCTCAACTATTTATGATCTATATTGATGATTTGGATGAAGAGACCAACTGTATTGTAGCCAAATTTGCTAATGGCACAAAGAAAGGTAAGAAAGTAAATTATGAGGAGGATACAAAGAGCATGCAAAGGGATAAAGATAGGTTACATGAATCAGGCAAAAATTTGGCAGATGGAGTATTAAATAGATAAATGTGAGGTCCATTTTGGCAGAAAGAATAGAAAAGCAGAATATTACTTAAATGGAGAGGGAGACTACAGAATGCTGCAGTAATCTGGGTGTCCTCTTACATGAATCACAAAAAGTCAGCATGCAAGTACAACAAATAATTAGGAAGGCAAAAGAATGTTGGCCTTTATTACAAGGGAATTGGAGTATAAAAGTAGGGAGGCCTTACTACAACTATACAGTTGTATACAGTTGAGACTGCACCCAGAGTACTGTGTACAGCTTTGGTCACCTTACTTAAGGAGGGACATACTTGCATTAGAAGCAGTTCAGAGAAGATTCGCTAGGCTAATTCCTAGGATGAGGGATTTATCTAATGAGGAAAGATTGTGCAGGTTGGCCCTGTGGACACTGGAGTTTAGAAGAATCAGAGGTGATCTCATTGAAACATAACATCCTGAGGGGGCTTGACAGGGTAGATACTGAGAAGATGTTTCCTATTGTGGGGGAATCTAGAACTAGGGTGCACAGTTTAAAAATAAAGTAATATCTAACTTAAGGTGGAGATGATGAATTTCTTCTCTCAGATTGAATTAGATGGATTTTTGATTGACAAGTGAGTCAAGTGTCTTGGGGGATAGGCAGGAAAGTGCAGTTAAAGCCACAATCAGATCACCCATGACCTTTTTGCATGGCAGAGCAGGCTCGAGGGGCCAAATGGCCTACTCCTGCTTCTATTTATGTTCTTATGTTCTTCAAATTCCCAGGTTGTGATTTGTTTACTTGATGTTGGGAATTGACCTTCGATTGTTAATCATTTTTGCATGTATGCATTGGGGTCGGCAGGGGACTGTCCAGTATTCTTGAGCTCCACCAATGGGCACCCTAATGTCATTACTTGCTGCTTCTGCATTTAATTTAGCGGATGCTGGAATTCTGAAACAAAAACAGAAAATGCTGGAAAAACTCAGCAGGCCTAGCAGCAACTGTGGAGAGAGAAACAGTTAACGTTTTGAGTCCATATGACCCTTCATTAACTCTGTTTCTATCCCCACAGATGCTGCTAGACCTGCTGAGTTTTTCCAGCATTTTCTATTAATGTCACTAACTGTTGCTCCTGTGTGGATTTACAGTAAGTTCCCACTTAGAGTTGTAGATGCATTCCTCAAAATCGCACCTTCAAGCAAAACAACTTTAAGCGAATCACGTCTTCCAATTAAAACGAACGTAAAAGCTGTGACAAGGTTCTGTGGACCTTATCAGGAAAAAGTAAAACATTATACCATGTAAGTCAAAATACTTTACATTGCTAAATTCCTGTATTGCTAAATGAAATAACTTGTAAAATAAAATAAATCTAAAAATATGTAAGAAATATGGTAACTTTCTACTTACCTCCTGTTTGCTGCTGATGCTGCTCGCCGCCAACCCTGCTTCCCGAAACTCCCGCCTGCCACACATCCTGATCTCTGGCCATTGTGTATCCTTCATCTCACCAACCCTCCGACTTGCAGCCTCTCCAGCTCCCTAACCCACCCTCTTGCTGCTGACTCCCCGACTTGTGGCCTCTCCAGCTCCCTGACTCGCCCTCTCACTGATCCTTTCTCTTGCCGGACCTGCTGCTCGCTGCTTCTCTCTCCTGAACAGTGCCTGTGAGTGCAGGCTCAGCTGATGAGCAGTGAGAGGCAGGAGGAGCAGCTTCGACTTATGGTGAGGCAAGTTCTCAAGTGGATTTGTGGTCAGCGTCACCCCTTTTTGATCAGAAACCTCCTGACAACAGATCCCTGATCCCAACAATGAGACAATTTAGTCATCAATGGATTGAATATGTTTGCGAGGCCGGGCTGGGAGACGACTCCTTTTCGCCACAGTAAAGCCAGCAGGGCAGCAAGCCTCAGTTAAAAGCAAAATGCTGCGGATGCTGGAAATCTGCAACAAAAACAGAAAATGCTGGAAAAACTCAGCAGGTCTGACAGCATCTGTGGAGAGAAAGACAGAGTTAACATTTTGAATCCGTGTGACTCTTCTTCAGAGCTCAGTTAAGCCTCAGTTAATCCACCCCTGCCCACACTATGCACATGGGAGCCACTCCCAGTGTCTTTAAAACCCAGGTGGGGGTGGAAAGGGAGAGCTGAGAGTAAGAATGGAGCTGAGCTGAGAAGGCTGTTAGCAGTGGCATTGCTCTCCCTCCCTGAGAATAACCTGCTGGTGCTGCAAGTACTGACCCACCTGTAGCTACAGTGAAGGATGGCGGCAGCAACGATACCCTGACATCCCCTCAGGAACCTGTAGCCCAGCATCTCACAGCCACAAATACTCAGCAGCCAACCAACTCCAAGCTCCAACTCTGGAGCAGTGAATTAGTTTACAGAAGCAATTTGCTAACCTGGAAGGAAGTTGTGTGTCAATGCCACTCGTTCTTTATTTCTGTGTTTCTCTCAGTTATAATGCGACAGACCCTTTGTACTTCATTCCCCTTCAGCAGGTTCCCAAACTCAATGCAACAGGTAGTTTCTTCCAGTTGAAGTGCTCTTCCTGCCCCGTGCCAATCATCTCCAGAGCTCTCACTCAAAGTGAAGGAGAGGCTGAAAGGGGTGCTGCAGCGAGGGGATTGGTCAGGGAGGGAGAAGCCACACCAAAATAGCGCCAATAACGGCCCTACGTCAGACCGGCATGAAACAATGTTAAAACAAAACTTATGACACTAAATGAGAATTAACTGATGCTGGAAACAATGTTAAATGGGGACTTAATGTATGTACTCATTGTTCCACAATGGAATACAGGTTAGTTAACCCTTGGAGGATGAGACTGGGGAGTTAATAGTGGGGAACGCAGAAATGGCAGAGACACTTAATCAATATTTTGCCTCAGTTTTCACAGTGGAGAACACTAGCACCATAGTTGGTGGAGAGGGTATAGAGAAAGAGGAACTTAGAACAATCACCATCACTAGAGAAAAAACACTGAGCAAACTATTGGGATCAAAGGGTGACAAGTCCCTAGGACCTGATGGCCTATATCCCAGGGTCTTAAAGGAAGTGGCAGTGGAGGTAGTGGATGCATTGGCTATAATATTCCAAAATTGCCTGGATTCTGGAAAGGTTCCAGTGGATTGGAAAAATGCTAATATAATGCCCTATAGACAACTTAGTTTAACGTCTGTCATTGGGAAATTGTTGGAATCCATTATTAAGGAAGTAGTAATGGGTCATTTGGAAAGTCAAAATACAACCCATCAGAATCAGCATGGTTTTATGAAGAATAAATCGTGTTTGACTAATTTGCTAGAATTCTTTGAAGATGTGACAAGCAAAGTTGATAATGGGGATCCTGTAGATGTAGTATATTTGGACTTCCAGAAGGCCTTTGATAAGGTGCTGCACAAAAGATTAATACACAAGATAAGATCACACGGAGTTAGGGGTATTTTATTAGCTTGGATAGAGGATTGGCTAACCAACAGAAAGCAGAGAATCAGGATAAATGGGTCTTTTTCTGGCTAGCAAGCTGTAACTAGTAGGGTGCACAGGATTCGGTACTTGGGCTCCAACTATTTACAATTTGCAGATGACACCAAAATAGGTGGGAAAGTAAGTTGCAATGAAGAAATAAGAAATTTACAAATGGAAACAGATAAGTTAGGTGAATGGGCCAAAATTTGGCAGATGGAGTTTAATATGGATAAGTGTGAAGTTATCCATTTTGGTTGGAAGAATAAAAAGGCGATTTATTATTTAAATAGAGAGAAACTTCAGAATACTTCAGTGCAGAGGGATCTGGGCTTCCTTGTACATGAATCGCTGAAAGCTAGAATGCAGGTACAGCAGGTAATAAGGAAGGCAAATGGAATTTTGGCATTTATTGCTAAAGGAATAGAGTATAAAAATAGGAAAGTGTTGCAACTGTACAAGGCATTGGTGGGACTGCATCTGGGGTACTGTGCACAGTTTTGGCCCCATTGAGGAAGGATGTAGTTGCATTGGAGGTGGTTCAGAGGAGGTTCACTGGATTGATTTCAGAGATGCGGGGCTTGTCTTATGAGGAGAGATTGAGCAGTTTAGGTCTGTACTTGCTAGAGTTTAGAAGGATGAGAGGAGATCTAATTGAGGTATATAAGATGCTAAAAGGGATAGACAAAGTAGGCGTGGAGTGGATTGTTTCTCCTTGTGGGGCATTCTAGAATGAGAAGCCATAGTTTTAGGCTAAGGGGTGGTAGATTTAAATCAAAGATGAGGAGGAATTACGTTTCTCAAAGGGTCGTGAATCTGTGGAATTCAGTACCTCATAGTGCAGTGGATGTCGGGACGCTGAATAAATTTAAGGAGGAGATAGATTTTTAATTAGTAAGGGGTTGAAAGATTATGGGGAGAGGGGGGGGAATTGGAGTTGAGGCCAAAATGAGATCAGCCATGATCGAATTGAATGGCGGGGTAGGCTCGAGGGGCTGACTTGCCTACTCCTGCTTCTTGTTTTTATGTTCTTATGTTATGATTAAAAATGAAAATAGGTGCTAAATGGGTTCTTTGCTAATAAGACATGCCTGTTTGAAAGTCCAGATGCAGCAGACAGTTTTGATCCTAACTGTTGGTTACCATAATTCGAACCTGCCAGGAGATGCTAAACCAGAAACCTGGAGATTTAGCACTCAAGTGCTGATGAGACCTAATTTTCGTGGAGCACTGTATATCGGCATCTCAAACCTATTTCCACATTCCACTGATGGCGTGGAATGCTTCGACTGACACACAATGGCCCATTGCAGGATGCCTCAGGGGTCAAGGGAAAGGGCAGAAAAGCTCTCAGATGTGGCATTGGATGTCCTTGTGGATGGAGGAGGGATGTTTGTACCAGTGGGAGGGAGGGACATAATCTTACCTGACTCACCTGTCTGTCCCTCTCTCCTGCAGCAATTGGTGGTGTCCAGCTTGGCCTCATGTCCTCGTCCTATTTCTAGTTCAGACATGTAGGACCCGTCACATGATGGCCAAGATCAAGCACTCAGTTTCTCTTGTGGACTGTTTTTAGATGTATAACAAGGAGTAGCACAGCACTTATTCCTTTTCGGTGAAGTACTCGGAGAATTTCTAGAATGAATATTGCTGAAGTATTGGTGAAGTATTGACAGAGTGTCCACACAGCCTGCCAATATGTTTCAAAGACCTTCACAGTTCCAGCAGCAATGTATAGTGAAAGGTGAATAGCTCTTGCAGTAACTTTTGAAATCAACATCAATTCTGTGCTTACTCCCAAACAACTGATCACTATTAGAAGAGCGCATTAGTTGAAGCATTAGCCACCAAAACGAGATGATGGTGTAGTGGTATTGTTGCTGGATTAGTAATCCAGAAACTACAGTAATGCTCTGGGGACCTGGGTTTGAGTCTGGCTACGGCAGATGGTGGAATTTGAATTCAATAAAAATCTGAAATGAAAAGTCTAAGGATGACCATGAAACCATTGTTGATTGTTGTAAAAATCCATCTGGTTCCCTTTAGGGAAGGAAATCTGCCTTCCTACCCAGTCTGACCCACATGTGACTCCAGACCCACAGCAATGTGGTTGACTCTTAAATGCCCTCTGAAATGGCATAGCAAGCTGTATCAAACAGCTACAAAGTCTGGACAGACCACCCGGCATTGACCTAGGCACTAGAAATGGCAACAGTAAACTCAGCCCTGTCAACCCGCAAAGCCTTCCTTACTAACATCTGGTGCTAGTGCCAAAATTGGGAGAGCTGCCTCACGGACTAGTCAAGCATCAGCTTGACATAGTCATCTTCACAGAGTCACACCCTACAGTTAATGTCCTAGACACTACCGTCACTGGCTTTGTCCTGTCCCATCAGCAGAGTTGGCAGCACAGTGGTATACAATTGGGAAAGAGTTGTCCTGGGAGTCCTCAACATTGACTCCAGACCCCATGAAGTCTCATGGCATCAGGTCAAACATGGGCAAGAAAACCTGCTGATAATTACCACGTACCACCCTCCCTCAGCTGATGAATGAGTGCTCCTCCATGTTGAACGTCACTTGGTGGATGAGGTGGCAAAGGCACAGAATGCACTCTGGCTGGGGGACTTCAATGTCCATCACCAAGAGTGGCTCGGTAGCACCACCATTGACCAAGTTGGCTGAATCCTAAATGACATAGCCGCTAAACTGGGTCTGCAGCAGGTGGTGAGGGAACCAACAAGAGGGAAAAACATACTTGACCTCGTCCTCACCAACCTACCTGCCACAAATGCATCTGTCGGTATCGGTAGAAATGACCACCACACAGTCATTGTGGAGATGATGTCCCGCTTTCACAATGAGGATACCCTCCATCGTGTTGTGTGGCACTACCACCATGCTAAATGGGATAGATTTCGAACAGATCCTGCAACTCAAAACTGGGCATCCATGAGGTGCTGTGGGCCATCAGCAGCAGCAGCAGCAGAATTGTACTCGAACACAATCTGCATCCTCATGGCCCGGCATATCCTCCACTCTACCATTACCATCAATCCAGGGGATCAATCCTGGTTCAATGGAGAGTGCAGGAGAGCATGCCAGGAGCAGCAACAGGCATACCTAAAAAAAATAAGGTATCAACCTGATGAAGCTATAAAACAGGACTACTCATGTGCCAAACAGCATAAACAGGAAATGATAGGCAGAGCTAAGCGACCCTGCAACCAACGGATCAGATCTAAGCTCTGCAGTCCTGCCACATCCAGTCGTGAATGGTGGTGGACAATTAAACAACTCACTGGAGGAGGAGGCTCCACAAATATCCCCATCCTGAATGATGGAGGAGCCCAGCACATTAGTGTAAAAGGTAAGACTGAAGCATTTGCAACAATCTTCAGCCAGAAGTGCCAGTGGATGGATCCATCTCGGCCTCCTCCGGTGGTCCCCAGCATCACAGATGCCAGTCTTCAGCCAATTCGATTCACTCCACATGATATCAAGAAACATAAGAAATAAGAGCAGGAGTAGGCCATTCAGCCCCTCAAGTCTGCCCTGCCATTCAACAAGATCACGGCTGATCTGCCCCAGGCCTCAATTCCTCTTTCATGCCAGCTCCTCATAGCCCTCAACTTCCTGATATTTCAAAAATCTACCTACCTCCTCTTTAAAAACTTTCAGTGATCCAGTCTCCCTTTCAGCGATCCAGTCTCCACAACTCTACAACAACAACAACAAACAGTTGAAGGCATTGGATACTGAAAAGGCTTTTGGCCCTGACAATATTCCGACAATAGTACTGAAGACCTGTGCTTCAGAACTTGCTGCACCCCTAGCCAAGCTGTTCCAGTACAGCTACAACACTGGCATTTACCTGGCTATGTGGAAAATTGCCCAGATACAAAAAGTAGGACAACTCCAACCCGGCCAATTACTGCCCCATCAGTCTACTCGATCATCAGTAAATTAATGGAAGGGGTCATCAAGCGGCACTTGCTTAGCAATAACCTGCTCACTGATGCCCAATTTGGGTTCCGCCAGGGCCATTCAGCTCATAACTTCATTACAGCCTTGATTCAAACATGGATAAAAGAGCTGAACTCCCGACGTGAAGTGAGAGTGACTGCCCTTGACATCAAGGCCACATTTAACAGAGTGTGGCATCAAGGAGCCCTAGCACAATTGGAATCAATGGGAATCAGGGGGAATACTACCCACTGGTTGGGGTCATACCTAGCACAAAGGAAGATGGTTGTTTGGAGGTCTGTCACCTCAGCTCCAGGACATCACTGTAGGAGTTCCTCAGGGTAGTGTCCTTGGCCCAACCATCTTCAGTTGCTTCATCAATGACCTTTCTTCCACCATAAGGTCAGAAGTGGGGAAGTTCGCTGATGATTGCACGAAGTTCAGCACCATCCGCGACTCCTCAGATACTGAAGCAGTCCATGTCCAAATGCAGCAAGACCTGGATAATATCCAGGCTTGGGCTGACAAGCGGCAAGTAACATTCGCTCTACACAAGGCCCAGGCAATGACCATCTCCAACAAGAGAGAATCTAATCATTGCCCCTTGACGTTCCATGGCATTACCATCACTGAATCCCCCACTATCAACATCCAGGGTGTTGCCATTGACCAGAAACTGAACTGGACTAGCCATATAAATACTGATAATACAAGTGCAGGTCAGAGGCTAGGAATCCTGCGATGAATAACTCACCACCTGACTCCCCAGAGCCTGACCACCATCCACAAGGCACAAGTCAGGAGTGTGATGGGATACTCCCCACTTGCCTGGATGAGTGCAGCTCCCACAACACTCAAGAAGCTTGATATCGTCCAGGAGAAAGCAGCCCACTTGATTGGCACCACATCCACAAACGTTCACTCCCTCCACCACCGACACACAGTAGCAGCAGTGTGTACCATCTACAAGATGCATTGCAGGAATTCAGCAAGGCTACTTAGACAACATCTTTGAAATCCACAACCACTACCATGTAGACAAGGGCAGCAGATAGATGAGAACACCACCACCTGGAAGTTCCCCTCCAAGTCACTCACCATCCTGACTTGGAAATATATCACTCTTCCTTCACTGTCGCTGGGTTAAAATTCTGGAACTTCCTTCCTTACAGCACTGTGGGTGTACCTACATCATGTGGACTGCAGCGGCCCAAGAAGGCAGCTCACCACCATCTTCTCAAGGGCAACTAGGGATGGGCAATAAATGCTGGCCCAGCCAGCGAAGCCCACATCCTGTGAATGAATAAAAAAAAAGCCATGCAACACAATTCAAGAAGGCAGCTTACCATCACCTAAAGAGCAATTAAGGATGAGCTGGTCTTGCCATTGATGCTAACATGCCACAACAGAATATTGAAAAATATGCACGAGCCACCATTTTAAGTCACAATCAGCTGTTTAATGGGTCTCTGGGTGGCTATTCCTAGCAGTGGCTTCAACTTCTTTACCATGATAATATTTTGCATTAATGTGGGCTTAACTGATGTTTCAGTGAAAGACCCAATCTTAACCCTGGCAAATCATTAGTGCCTTATAGCACAGATTGACTCCATAGTTACTTGTTTCTTCTGCATCTAATGTAGGTGTTTACTGCTTGTACATGGTTTATAGATAGTTACTGTCTTTACATATAACTCAGGGTCCCCATGCTTATCACAGGCAACTACCTATATTGGACAAATAGCATTCACCGTTTCTCATTACCACAGAAATCAATTACATAGGCAGCACTTTAAATGTATTAAGTGGGCTGGCTATTTTGAGCAGTTCAATAAATTCTTTGTACCTTGTTAACCCCCACTACTAGCCAATTTACAGATTGCTTCACAACACCCTCTCCTCTGTTCGATATTCATTTTTATGTACTGCATGTGATAAACTTTTCCAAGTTAAATTGAAATCTCATGGTCACACAAGCAAAGATATAGTGAATTAAAATATCTAAAAGAATCACTGGAACCACATGTGTTACAAGAGCTGAGCCATACGTGTAGACTGGAGCATACATCCAAAAACATGATCTGGCTATAATTGGATGTATGAAGATGAAAATATGTTAGTATTTTAGGTTTGCTTGGTCTCAAACTTGGTGATCGGTTGTTATTATGAAGAGTCATACGGACTTGAAACGTTAACTGTGTTCCTCTCCGCAGATGCTGTCAGACCTGCTGAGTTTTTCCAGGTATTTTTATTTTTGTTTTTGTATTGGCTTTACACTGTACTGCTTGTAGCAAGTAAATTGCTTCTATAACAATAAGTTGTCGGGACTATATTTGCTGCTCCTGCATGGGATATAAATATTGACTACTCATGTACGGCTTGCAGGTACATATTCACATAATGAGCCTTGTGATGCTGGATTGAGAGAGGTGCTATCTTTTGGATAAGATATTAAACTAAATTAAACTATTAAATCTTCCTGTTCTGGTAGACATAAGAACAGTAAAGAATATCCTGACAAAGTATCCTGCTGTCATTTATCTCTTTAGGTATTTGTGAAACTTCTGCAAACAAATTGGCTTTTGCATTTACCTACAAAAAAAGTAATTTGCATTTATCAAGTTGAATCACCATCCCTGGATGCCCCAAAGTGCTTTATGGCCTTTTAGTAGTTTTTTTTGAAGTGTAGTCACTTGCTGTAATGTAGGCAGCTAATTTGTACCCAGCAACATCCCATAAACAGCATTGAGATAATATAAAAGCAAAAAACTGCGGATGCTGGAAATCCAAAACAAGAACAAAAATACCTGGGAAAACTCAGCAGGTCTGGCAGCATCTGCGGAGATGAACACAGTTAATGTTTCGAGTCCGAATGACCCTTCAACAGAACTAAGGTAAAATATAAGAGAGGTGAAATATAAGCTGGTTTAAGATTGGGGATGGGGGGTGGGGGGGCGGTGGTAGGTGGTGGGACGAGTAGAGCTGGATAAAGGGCCAGTGATAGGTGGAGATAACCAAAAGATGTCACATACAAAAGGACAAAGAGGTGTTGAAGGTGGTGGTATTATCTAAGGAATGTGCTAATTAAGGGTAGAAAGCAGGACAAGCAATGTACAGATAGCCCTAGTGGGGGTGGGGTGGGGTGAAGGAATCGAAAAAGGCTAAAAGGTAGAGATAAAACAATGGATGGAAATATATATAAAAATTATGGAAATAGGCGGGAAAAGAAAAATCTATATAAATTATTGGAAAAAAGGGGGGGGCGGAATCGGAAAGGGGGTGGGGATGGAGGAGAGAGTTCATGATCTAAAATTGTTGAACTCAATATTCAGACCAGAAGGCTGTAAAGTGCCTAATCGGAAGATGAGGTGCTGTTCCTCCAGTTTGCGTTGAGCTTCACTGGAACAATGCAGCAGGCCAAGGACGGACATGTGGGCATGAGAGCTGGGTGGAGTGTTGAAATGGCAAGCGACGGGGAGGTCTGGGTAATGCTTATGGACAGACTGAAGCAAAGCGGTCACCCAGTCTGCGTTTGGTCTCTCCAATGTAGAGGAAACCGCATTGGAAGCAATGAATGCAGTAGACTAAATTGAGGGAAGTGCAAGTGAAAGTGCTGCTTCACTTGAAATGAGTGTTTGGGCCCTTGGACAGTGAGAAGAGGGGAAGTGAAGGGGCAGGTGTTACACCTTCTGTGGTTGCATGGGAAGGTGCCATGGGATGGGGTTGAGATATAAGGGGTGATGGAGGAGTGGACCAGATGTCCCGGAGGGAACAATCCCTGCGGAATGCCGCCGGGGGGGTGAAGGGAAGATGTGTTTGGTGGTGGCATCATGCTGGAGTTGGTGGAAATGGCAGAGGATGATCCTTTGAATGCGGAAGCTGGTGGGGTGATATGTGAGTCCTGTTTTTCATTATGGTGCTTAAGGGTCTGTCCTTCTTCGAAATAGTGCTATGGCAACTTTTGCATCCATCTGAGAGCAAATGAGACCTCATTTTAAGATCTCATTCAAAAGATCACACCTCCAACAGTACAGCAATCCCTCAGCACTGTTTGGGAGCCTCAGCAAGAGTCTGGAATGGGACTTGAACCCACAATATTCTGACTCAAAGCCGTAGTTTCCAGCGACTGCACAAAAACAAATTTACTGGCCTATAACTTTTTTAGGATATCCTGAAGTTGTTGAAAGACAGTTTATAAATATTCAAGTTAATTCTTTCTTATTATTTTCTGCTCATGAATTTGCTGTCCCTGAGTAGGAGCCACATACTTTCTGCTCCTTCATAGGCTACTAGTACTTGCTTTGATGAATGGGCAAAGTTTCCACCCTTCACAAAGTTTATACTCTTTACAAAGTTTCTACCCTTTACATGATGCTTCATGCCACCTTTTGTTTCAAATTATCTAGGAACACTTCATCAATTTTTAAGTCCTTTTCACTTGATGAATTTAATGAATATTTTAATTTTTGTTCATTAGGAATCAGAACTCCAATTTCCCCCCAATCATCTGCATACTATACTCCATATTAAAATGTGACTAATGAAAATCATCCTTAATATAATACCATCTCCAAGGGCAGTAATGATTAGATTTTTGTATCTTAATTTATGTGTTTCTGCTCACAAAATTGACTGGTTAAATAAATTTAAAAACTGTAACAAGCCAAGCCAGGGAATTTGCTTTTAATGTTTCTAGGTTCAGTATGTGATGAAAAGGACATGTCTTAGGACTCTGAATTCTTTAAAAAAAACTTTTAATAAATATGAGCCTTAGTGCAATGGTTAATATTGGGATCACAAATTTTATTAACGTAGGATGCGGTATAATATTAATATCATGAATATTAAAGAGGCTGTTAAATTTTGTGATGCTAAAACTTAATAAAATGGCAAGTTCTTAATAGTATAAAGAATGTGAATGATATAAGAGACCAATGGTCAGATATTTGCTACTTTATTATTACTAAGAGTATTTATCAAGGAGAAAGTTTTTCATTTTAGATTTGAATAAAAGTTTTATCAAGCTGCTTCGTCTGTCCAGAGGTCTTGAATTCCACATATCTGGGTCAATGTGTCTTATTAATTTATAAGCTAAAGCAGTTTTTGGATTGACCAGATGCATGTTTTAGGAATGGCAAAATGAAAAACATTTTCAGCAGTTAACAAACATCCAAGTTTCAAAAGACATTGGCCTGAATTTTTCCCTTGGCGAGCATGTGCAATCGGTGGGTCAGGGAGCAGTCAGGCAATGGGCCCCCCCCCCGTATGCGATTGGCCCCCATACTGCGATTTCACGCTGGCTGGCCAATTAACGGCCAGCCAGTGTGAAACATGCACTGAAAAGCTCAGCGCTGCTGGGGTGGGGGCAGGAAGAGGGTGGGCAAAGACATCACTGTGGGCGTAGGTGAGCCTTTCCACTCAGCTCCCTGAAGGCTGACAGCTGCCTCAGGGAGCTGCAGACCTGCAAATAATAAAATAAAGCACATAAAAGCTGCAAAAAATGTCCATGCAGCACAATCAAGCACCTGAAAGCATATCTCATAATAATGCTGTCCCCAGATATTTCTTTTTATTCTGTTTCCGAACAGCGATTTCACCTCACCCTTAGATGAGGTTTCATCAAACATGTGTAGGCCGCCTGGCCGATTGGCCTGTCCACCAATGATAAGGTTGGATGGGCTACGAAAAATCGCTGACAATTGTGCCGTTAATGGGCTTAATTGCTAATTAAGGGCATGCTTTTGACTGCCACACGTGCCCGCCGAGCGAAATATTGCGCGAGTGCGCAATGACGCCGGGACACTCGCCTGATGTCATCTCGCGCGATTTTATGCCCGTTCAGGTCGGGCACGTGCCCATCTGTGGAACGTATAATTCTGCCCATTCTGCACTCAAAAAGGCTAATCTCCTTTGTTTCATTTCAGTGATGTGTACCTGTGGCAAAAACACTTGCTTTGGCTTATTTTGTTTTCTTGCAGTTCATTGCTGCTGCGACAAGTTTTGTCGAAGGAAGATGGCAATTGATTGGAATGAAATGGAAACTTAGGGAGTGCATTTTGTAAAATCTGTATATCTTCAATTTTCACAGTCTTAAAGCAAATAAATAACGGCTCAGTGTTGTCAAAATAGCCTGTGTCTGCACACATTCATATAGCTTTCTTTTGTAATAGAATGGGATATTGGAATGGAATGGAAAGCAATAGGATGGCTTTTGATTTGTGGTATGCCTGCACATTGTAACTAAATGCCTCAGAGATCCAAAATAGCCTCCGCAGTACTTAAGAACATGAGATATAGGAGCATGAGTGGGCCATTTTGGCCCCCTCGAGCCTGTCCGCCATTCAGTAAGATCATGGCTGATCTGATAGTGGCCTTAACTCGACTGTCCCGCCTGCCTTCCATAACCTTTGACTCCCATGTTAATCAAGAATCTATCTAACTTGGCCTTGATTATATTCAATGGTCCAGCCTCCACTGCTCTCTGCGGAAGAGAATTTCAAAGACTAACGACCATCTGAGAGAAAACAAATTCTGCTCATCTCAGTCTTAAATGGAAGACCTGTTATTTTTAAACTATGCCCCCTAGTTCCAGATTCCCCATGACGGGAAACATCCTCTCAGCATCTACACTATCAAGCCCCCTCAGAATCTTATGTTTCAATAAGATCATCTCTCATTCATCTAAACTCCAAGTACAGGCCCAACCTGCTCAGCCTTCCCTCATAAGACAATCCCTTTTTTTCCAGGAATCAGCCTAGTGAGCCTTCTCTGAACCGGTTCCACTGCAAGTAGGAAGGAATATTGCTCACAATACTCTCAAGGGTGGAATTGTCCCAGACTTGCAATGTGTGGTGGCAGACGGAAAAGAGAATGTTTTACCCACTGGCCGCAATGGCTATCATCCCAATCCCGTCTCATTAATCATGCATTCTGGGGAAACACGCTGTTTCGCTGGCAGGTGGCCTCCAATTCGCCACAACGCCTTCACCTCGCCATTTCCTCATGCTGGGCGCCATATTTAAAGTGCAGCCATGTGCACACCTCTCAGTGCTTCCAGCCCAGGACTGATGCAAAGAAGACATGGCTCCAAAAGGAAAGAAGACTGCAGCTCCCTGATTCAGCAACCCATCCCTGACATGCCTTGTGGATGTCGTGGAGGCCCGTCGTGAGGTCCTCTGCCTCCAGTCTGGCCGCAGGAAGGGCAGCAACATCACCAATCTGGCTTGTGAGGTGGTTGCAGTGGTGGTCAGTGCCAACGGCCTATAAAAGAGGACAGGCACTCAGTGCCGAAAGAGGATGAATGATCTCCCCCATTCCACCAGGGTAAGCTACTCTCCTCATCGCTCTCAATTCACACACTCACAAACACATTACACATCCACAGGGATCTCAGTCACTGCCAGTTCAAGGATCATCACCATTTACTTTCTCACACACACTTTTATTGTCCTCATCCCGTACATGGCACCACTCACCACACACACATGCCAGGCATCCTTATCAGCTGGCCTGGCAGGCACCCTGCTTACATTTTCTCCATCTGTGTTCATGCAGGACAAGCTGGCACACAACAAAAAGGAGATGTTGCAGACTGGTAGAGGATTGCCTGAAATCAAGGTTCTCACGGACTTTGGAAATAGAGCCATCCAGCTGGCCGGCGAAGATCTGGACCGTTCCTGTGCTGACAGTGAGGTCAGCCGTGCTCAACCAAGTAAGGATCAAGCAGTGCAACATCCATCAGATAGCCATGCTGTGAGTGATGTGTCCTATTTCACAGGCCACTGCCATGCACTAATTATCTCTCCTTGCTTTCGCAGGCACATCTGGGAAACAGCTGAGGAAGTCCACAACACAGGTTCTCAACTCAAGCCCCAAAGACACCTTAGAAGAGGAATCTGCTGAAACCCTCATTGAAGACCTGTCACAGCGCTCACTCACACCCTCCACAAGTGCAGAGACACACACCTCGGTGGAACCTAGTTTTAGAGTAGCCTCAAGGTCACAATCTGATGAGCACATTGCACTTTCTGATCCACAGCAGGTGGTGGCAGGGACTTCCCAGGTTTCCGACACCTGGAAGACTTCTGGAGACCAGAAATCTACTGAGTCCTAGTCAGATGAGGAGCCTCTAGACTCAGTCATACCTCAGTTGCTGGAGCTGCAAAATCAAGTTAGGAAGGGATGTCTGCTGCACTCCTCAGATTACAAGGCATGATGGAGGAGTCCATCTGCCTTCAGTCTAAGGTGAGAATACTGCATGTCAATGCACAGAAGTCAACACTGGTAGGATGGTGGCTGCCATAGAGACTTTGGTCCAGGACATCGGTCCTGTACTGCTGCGTGGGCTGAACTCCATCACTGGTGCCATAGCTGGCCTCCAACGGTGTCAATGCCAGAGAAATGTGGGGCAGCTCGATCTCACTCCAGCTTCCCCTTTTCCTCAAGGCGTCAGCCAGGGGCCCTCGGGCACCCATAGTAAGGAGGATAATCTGGTGCTCACCCCGGGGCCATCCATCCAGGTTACTCCGGGAGTGTCCGGCCCATCCGAATCCCCTCTTCCTGTGACCTCAGCAAATCTAGCTCCACAGACCGAGGAGGGTGCCACTGCCCCACAACAGGACACTGAAAGCAGGCCGGGGCCCTCCAGTTCTTGGCCCTGCCGAGGACACCCAGCAAGGTAATCACAGACAGGGTGTATCAGTCAGCAAGCTGCCTCCACCTCTGCTATGGATGCCTGGGGAACACCAAGACGTAGTGGCAGGGTTAGAAAGGTTAAGAAGATGTAGTTTCACAGCCTGGGCACTGGTGTTAATCACTTGTACCTAATGTTCACTTTGTTAATAAACTCTCAAGAATGCCTCCTTGCCTTGTTCTGACAAGCAGTGTTTGTGTCACTCAGATGTGAAACCTTGGTCCTTGAGCAAGATCAAGACAGGTGTCTCAGTCCAGGGCCTGTTCCCTGTGCTTTATGCAACCTTCCCAGCAAACTGATGGTTGCTTTCACTGACACTGGTTACAATGGTCATGCCTGCATCTCGATGGGGCTTATCATTGCTGCCAGAATGTCCTGGGCCGGTGGTCATTCTCTCTGTGTTCTCCCAGCATCTTTGAGATGCGGCTGGTCCCCATCTCATCAGCATCTGTGTCCAGTGACGGTGTGCTCCTGAAGGGTTCAGCTCACAAAGGATGCCATAGGACCAGGAGAAGTTAAAGTTTTCCCATTGCATTTCCATGATATGATCCTGTTCACAGAGCGCAAGCGAGCTGCCATCAGCCAGACAGGAGTCAGACATTCATGTAAGCTGTGTGAGGATCTATGGAGTGTCCCCATTGCATGTTGTCATCATTCTCCTGGAATGTAGGTTATATGGGCATCTGCTACATCTCCATGACAGGAGCCTTATCACAGAGGGTATGTGCGTGGCCATCAGCCAGACAGGGGCCAAAAGTTCACAGATGCAAAGTGAGGATCGACATTATCTCCTCATTGTATATCGTCATCACCCTCAACGAATCTAGTAGCTATGAGGGCCTCCCAAACGCCACTGCCTCATCTGGCCAGTGCGATGGCCTCATCGCCATCATCCTCGCCCTCGAGGACTCCCTCACCCTCATCCCTGTCGACATCCTCCTCATTGGAGGAGACATGCAGCTCCTCCATCTTCTCCTCAGCCAGCTCCTCTCCCTGCGGCAGCACCAGGTTATGAAGGGCGCAGCAGACGATGATGATGCGTGACACCCTTTGGGGACTGTATTGCAGGGCTCCACCAAACTGGTCCAGGCAACAGAACCTCATTTTCAACATCCTGATGGTCTGCTCCAACAAGGGGCGAGTTGCAGCATGAGACTCATTGTACCTTCGCTCTGCTGCAGTCTGAGGCAGCCACATGGGTGTCATCAATCACGTCCTCTGTGGGTAGCCCTTGTCACCAAGGACCCAAACCTGCAGCCTCTGTGGACCCTGGAAGACGTCAGGGATCTGTGACTGGCTGAGAATGTAGGAGTCATGGACACTCCCTAGAAACCTTGTGCAGACCTGCAGGATGCGTTTGTGGTGGTTGCACACCAGCTGCACATTCAGCAAGTGGAAGCCTTTGCGGTTGACATAATGGATCGCTTATTGTCACGGAGATCTGAGTGCCTTTGCTTCCTGGCTTTCCTGATCCTGGGTAAAGTGTGCAAAGTTGTATGCCTTCACGAAGACGGCGTCGGTGGCTTTATAGATGCTTTTGTGGGTGGAGGCTTGCAAAATCCCACAGGGGACACCCATGGAGCCCTGAAAGGAGCCACTGGCATAAAAATTGAGCGCCACGGTCACTTTCACGGCCACTAGCAGTGGATACCCTCCATGCCCCCGTGGCACCAAATCCTGCAGCAGGTGGCACATGTGACTGACCAGTTCCCTGGACATGCGGAGTCTTCGGTGACACTGGTTCTCAGTCATCTGCAGGAATGAAAGGCGGCATCTATAGACCCTGTGTCTAGCTAAGCGTCGACCAGCTTCGGTTCGCTGTGGCTCTTCAGTGGAGTCCCGGCCGTTCCTTTTTCCTGAGGGTGCTGCTCCTCCCTCTGCCCGGCCAAGCATCTCCGTTGCTCTCCTCCTTTGTCTCTGCTCTCTGTAAGCCATGAGGCATACAGCTAGCTCACCAGGCTTCATGCTCCTGATAAACTCCTCCTGCAGGCTGAAAGAGAGAGACATGTGGATTAGTTTGGGTGTACCAAGGACCACTCTTAATTAAGCCTGGAGGCCCCTTAAAGCATTCCGGAGAGTGCTGGCCAGCTCTTGGATGGCCAGATTTTAGTGCGTTGCATGGTTGCCAGAAATCCCAAGCACCTCCACCCCACTCCACCTGACTGATTGGACGCAGCTTTAGCCATTGGCCTGCATGCTGTGCTTTCAGCTCAGGTGCAGGCATTCCCCTAACCCACATTGTAAGCCTGCGCTGTTAGCTTGAACCATGGGGGAGACTGGTCCAAACCTGAATGTTGGCATTGAAACGGGCTGTAAATGCCTCCACCATTGATTGGTCCATGGCCAGCTTCCGCAAGGAACATACAAACAAGGAGCAGGAATAGGCCATTCAGCCCCTCGAGCCTGCTCTGCCATCTAATTAGATCATGGCTGACCTGATAGTAACCTTAAAACTGCATCCCGCCTACCCCCGATAACCTTTCACCTTCTTTCTTACCAAGAATCTACCCACCACTGCCTTAAAAATATTCAAAGACTCTGCTTCCACCACCATTTCAGGAAGAGAGTTCCAAAGACTCTCAACCCTCTGAGAAGGTGACCAATACAGTACACAGTACTGCAGATGTGGTCTCACTAGTGCTCTGTATAACTGAAGCATAACCTCTCTACTTTTGTATTCAATTCCCCTCACAATAAACATTCTATTAGCTTTCCTAATTACTTGTTGTATCTGCATATTAGCCTTTTGCGACACCTAGATCCCCCTGCATCTCAGAGCTCTGTAACCTCTCACCATTTAGATAATATGCTTTGCTTTTATTATTCCTGCCAAAATCAACAATTTCACATTTTCCCACATTATACTCCATTTGCTAGATCTTTGCCCACTTGCTTAACCTGTCCATATCTTTTTGTGGCCTCGTTATGCCCTCTTCACAACTTACTTTCCTATCTCTCTGTGTCATTAACAAATTTGGCAACCATCCCATCCATCTCTTCCTCCAAGTCATTTATATAAATTGTAAACGGTTAAGGTGCCAGCACTGATCCCTGTCACACACCACTCGTTACACATTGCCAACCTGAAAAAGACCCATTTATGCCTACTCTCAGCTTCCTGTTAGCTAGAAACATAGAAACTAGGAGCAGGGATAGGCCATTCAGCCCTTCAAGCCTGCTCTGCCATTCAATATGATCATGGTTGATCCTCTACTTCAACACCATATTCCTGCTTTCTCTCCATACCCCTTGATGCCCCTAATATCCAAAAATTTACCAATTTCTTTCATGTATGTACTCAATGACCCGGCCTCCACAGCCTTCTGTGGTAGAGAATTCCACAGATTGACCAGCCTCTGAGTGAAGAACTCTTTCTCCATCTCTGTCCTAAATGGCTTGCCCTGTAGCCTGAGACTGTGGCCCCTGGTTCTAGACTCCCCAACCAGGGGAAACATCCTCCCTGCATCCAGTCTGTCTGGCCCTGTTAGAATTTTATATGTTTCAATCAGAGCCCCTCTCATTCTTCCAAACTCTAGTGAATACAGGCCCAGTCGAACCAATTTCCCCTCATGCGACAGTCCTGCCATGAGCTTTTATTTTCCACAATAACCTTTGATGGGGAACTTCATAAAATGCCTTCTGGAAATCTAAGTAAGTACATCCACAGGTTTCCCTTTATCCACAGCAAATGTTACTTCTCAAAGAACTCCAATAAGCTGGTTAAACATGATTTCCCTTTTATAAAACCATGTTGACTCTGCCTGATGATCTTGAGCTTATCCAAGTGCCCTGCTTTAATAATAGCTTCTAACATTTTCCCTATGATAGATGTTAAGCTAATTGGCCTGTAGTTTCCCACTTTTTGTCTCACTCCCTTTTTGAATAATTTAGTTACATTCGCCATCTCCCAATCCAAGGGATCTTCCCCGAATCTAGGGAGTTTTGGAAAATTAAAATCAATGCATCAACTATCTCACTAGCCATTTCTTTTAAGACCCTAGTATGAAGTCCATCAGGGCCCAGGCACCTCTGAGCCTGCAGCTCTAACAATTTACTCAGTATCACTTCTCTGATGATTGTAATTTTCCTGAGTTCCTCCCTCCCTTCCATTTCCTGATTTATGGCTGCTTCTGGGATGTTACTTGTATCATTTATAGTGAAGACTGATACAGAATATCTGCCATTTCCTTATTTTCCATTTTCAATTTTCCAGGCTCACTTTCTATAGGACCAATGTTCACTGTTAACTTGTTTTTTTAAAAAATATTTATAGAAACTCTTACTATCTGTTTTTATACTTCTGGCTGACTCTCTCTCATACTCTAATTTTTCCTTCCTTATTAATCTTATAATCATCCTTTGCTACTCCTTATATTCTGTCCAATCTTCTGGCCTTCCAGCTACCTTTGCACAATTATATATTTTTCCTTTAAGTTTGATATTATCCTTAACCTTTCTAGTTAACCATGGATGGTGTGTCCATCCCTTGGACTTTTTCTTACTCGTTGGAATGTATCTATTCTGTGCATTCTGAAATATCCCCTTAAATATTAGCCATTGCATCTCTATTGACATTTCCCTTAACCTAATTTGCCAATTCGCTTTAGCCAGCTCAGCTTTCATGCCCTCATAATTGCCCTTATTTAATTTTAAGTACATAAGCTAGAATTTTACATCCTGCGGGCGGGCGGATGCACACCCGACACAAATGGATGTGAAATAGCACGAGATGACCTTAGGTGAACATCCTAACATCTTTGCGCACTGATGCGATATTTTGCTCAGTGGGCACGCACAGCAGTTGGTAGCACGGCCCTCAACAATTAAGAGGGGGCAATTAAGTTCATTAATGACGCCATTAACAGCGATTTTACATGGCCCGTCCACATGTATGCTTGGCGGACGGGCCATTCTCCCAGGCATCATTCATATTTTTGCTACACCTCGGTCCAGGGTGGGATGAAATCTCCGTGGGGAAATAAAATAAAAAGAGATAACTGGGGTCTGTTTTTTTTAGATGTGCTTTCAGGTGCTTGATTATGCCGCATGGGCATATTTTACAGCATTTTTGTCATTTCCTTTATTCTGTAGAGGTCTGCAGCTCCCTGGGGAAACTACCTGCCTTCAGGGATCCATCTAGAAGCGCTCACCCACACCCTCAGTTCGGTCAGTGCCCACCTTCTTCCTGCCCCTACCCCAGCAGCACTTAGCATTTCAGTGCACGTTTCACGCTAACTGACCATTAATTGGCCAGCTAGCGTGAAATCGCGGTTGGGGCCTAATTCTAGAAATTCTGGAAGTTTACAACCCAATACATCCACTATCTCTGCAGCTGCCTCCTTTAAGACCCTAGGATTCAAGTCAGGATTCAAGTCAAGGGGTCTTATCAGCCTTTAGTTCCATTAGTTTTCTCTTTTTCTCTAGTGATAGTGATTGTTTTAAGTTCCTCGATCCCTTTTGCCTCTTGATTTTTCTCTTATTCCTGGATGGTTCTTGTGTCTTCTACTGGGAAGATAGACACAAAACACATGTTCAAAGCCTCTGCCATTTCTTTGTTTCCCTTTATTAAGTCCTCATTCTCAACCTCTAAGGGACCAATGCTCACTTTGAATACTGTTTTCTTTTTTATATGCTTGCAGAAGCTTTTACTGTTTTCATACTTCTTACTAATTTTCTCTCATACTGTAATGTTTCGCTCTTTATATTTTAGTCATCCTTTGTTGGTTTCTAAAGGACTATCCAACCTTCTGTCTACTGCTAACCTTTGCAGCATTACAAGCCATTTTTTTCCAAGTTGGTATCACCCTTAACTTCCTTGGATGCACATCTGTGGCTAACTTTCTCAGTAGTTTTTTTTATCAGTGGAATATATCTTTGTTGAGAGTTGTGAATTATCCCTTTATAAACATTCCATTGCTTCTCTACTGTCTCATCTTTTGCACTATTTTCCTGGTCCATTATTGTCATCTCTTGTCATAGCCTTGTAATTGTCTTTAGATGAGTTTTAGGTCCACATTTCTCACCCTCAAACTGAATGTAAAATCTGTTATCATTGCTCTTGCCAGAGCATCTTTTACTAAGAGGTTATTAATTTTTCCTGTTTCATTACACATTACCAGGCCTAATATAGCCTGTTCCCTGGTTGGTTCCAGAAAGTATTGTTCTAAGAAACAGTCTGAATACAATCTTTGAACTCATCCTCCAGACTACCTTTGCCAATCTGTTGAAAGAAAGATCACTGAACTGCTCTGATACCCTGCAAGCCCCTTTGCACACTATAATCCACAGCCATGATGACAGGAGTCTGAACTTCTACTACAGCACGCCGACTTTGGATGGAAGTTGTTTGTGCTGTATGGAAGTCAGGATATTGGTCATCAGACATTGCATCATAGTTATGTTTACAAATGTGCTCATGGTGTTGTTCACCACTTCAGTCCTTAAAATTTTGGTCTCCAAGCTGTGCAAGCCCAGTATCAAGTTGATTCCAGACTCCTCCATGCTCCTTCACATAAGATTGCATAGGATGTACGGCACAGAAACAGACCATTCAGCCCAATCAATCCATGCTAGCATTTATGCTCCACTCAAGCCCTCTCCTATCATTCCTCAGTAAATCTATTATCATAACCCTCCATTCCCTTCTCCCTCATTTGCTTGCCCAGCTTCCCCTCAAATGCATCTATACTATTCACTTCAACCACTTCCAATGATAGAGAGTTTCACATTCTCACCGCTCTTTGGGTAAAGAAGTTTCTTCTGAATCCCCTGTTGGATTTCATGGTCACTATCTTATATTGGCCTCCAGTTATGCTGTTGCCCACAAGAGTTCTCCCTTTATCCACCATATCCAAATCATTCATAATTTTAAAGACCTCTATTTGGTCATCCCTCAGCCTTCTTTTTACAAAAGAATAGAGAACCAGTTTGTCAATCCTTTCCTGAAGTTTCACCCTTGTAAATTTTTTCTGCACCCTTCGTTCTTCTATATTCTTTTTATAATATGGCAACAAGAACTACATACAGTACTCTAAACGTGGCGCAACTTAGGTTCAATACAAGCTTAGCATAATTTCCCTATTTTTCAATTCTATGCCTCTAGAAATAAAGTCTAATGCTTGTTTTTATTTTAAGGCCTTGACAATCCGTGGCACAACTTTTAGTGATTGGTGTATTTGTACCCAAGTTCCCTTTGTTCCTTTCCCCACCTAGGCTTGCATCTTCCAAGTAATAAGTGACCACCTATTCTTCCTAACAAAATGTACTACCTCACATTTATCCTCATTAAACTTAATTTGCCAATTATTTTCCCATTCTGCAAGTTTATTAACGTCCTCCTTTAATTTGTTACAGTTCTCCTTAGTATGGACTATCGTCCCCAATTTGGTATCATTCACAAATTTAGAAATTTTGGTTTTAATTCCACAGTCTAAATCATTCATGTAAATTGTGAATAGCAGTGGTCCCAGCATGGATCCTTATCGAACACTACTTCCCACCTTCTCCCACTCTGAATAACTGCCCTTTACCTCCACTCACTGTTTTTTGTCTTGAAGCCAACTAGCAATACATTCCCCCACTTGTCCCTTGATTCCATATTTTCTGACGTTATTGATTAGTCTATTAGAGAGCTAAAAGAGGCCTTTTGAAAATCCAGGTAAATTACATCTACTACATTACTATTGTCCACACTTCCTGTTACCTTCTCAAAGAACATCAAAAAGGTTGATCAAGCAAGATTTTCCCTTTTAAAATCAATACTGACTATTCATTATTATATTTTTAGTTTTGAGATATTTTTCTATTCTCTCCTTTTGTAGGGATTTCGTTATTTTTCCTACCACCAAAATTAAGCTGAGTGATCTAGAATTCCCTGGACATGTTCTGTCCCCCTTCTTAAATATAGGAATTATATTAGCTATCCTCTAGTCTTTTAGCACTACATCTTTTTCTAGTGAATTATTAAACACGTATAGTAATGTCTCTGCCATCTCGTCTCAGGATTCCTTTAAAATACGCAGATGCAATAAATTTGGATCAGGGCCTTGAGTTTGATTAGTTTATTCAATACTGCCCCTCTCTAATTTTAAATGTACCTATCTCATTGCTCATCTCATCAATGTCATGTCTTCCTGTCCTATCTCCCTGGCAAATAGTGAAGGAAATTAATTATTGAATGTTTCTGTCATTCTCTATTGTTCCCTGTGGTATTATCCTAATATCCCTTAATAGTCCTGTTTCCATCTTGCCTTCCCTTTTTATGATGTGGCTGTAAAATATTTTACTACTTTGTTTTATGTTCTTTGATAATTTAATTTCATTGTTCCCCTTTGCCTTCCTAATTTGTTTTGACTTTTCTCCAAACCTCTTCATATTCTCTCTGATCATTCCCTCCTCTGATGCCTATATACTTCATGTATGCCTCTTACCTAACACTCAATTATTCCCTTATATCTTTATTTATCCATGGAGTTGCACTAATGTTAATTCGTTATCTCCTTTTAGTGAAATATATTTTTCCTGCACACTGTTGAATGCTATTTTAAATGTTTTCCATTGTTCAACATTGTTGTTTTCCAATATTGTTGCCATTTTATTTTTCCAAGTTATATCCTCAGTCCCTCAAGATCAGCTTTTCTCCAATTTATTTACCTTTTTTTTAAAATCATACTCATGGCCTTCTCTATCTTCATGTTAAAGCTTATTACATTATGGTCACTATTGTCTAGCTATTCATGTACTTTTACTTCTGTTACCTGTTCCGGCTCATTCTAGATCCAGTAGTGAATCTTGCCTTTTTGAACTTTACATATTAAGTTAGAAAGGATTCCTGTACCTATTTTAGGAACCCCATTCCCTTATCCCCTTCACATACCTCTTCTCTCCAATTAATATTGGGGTGATTGAGATCCCCCTTGATCATTATTCTGTCTTTTTACAGATTTCCCTAATTTGTCTGCATATTTCTTCCTCCACCTCCCTTCCACAATTCAGGGGTCTGTAGACTACACCATTAGTATGATTGATCCTTTATTATGTTTTATCTCTGTTTATATGGATTCTTTCTTTTTCTTGCTGTTAGCTATGCCCCTTTTTCTACTGCCGTTATGTTATCCCTAATAACTGCAGCTACTCTACCACCCCTTCTCCCTCTTTTTTGTCTCAATATACCCTGCAGTGTTTAATTCCCAGTCCTGATTTTTCTGTAGCCATGTCTCAGTAATCCCTACAAATGAATTTCTCCCAATGTATGATTGCCTTCAGCTTCCCTATTTTATTACGGATACTGTGCGCATTGCTGTATGGACATTTTAACTCATTTATATTGACCACAAGCTTTCTGGCAGACTTGCCAATGCACCACACATTTAATTCTGCATACCTATCAGCCTACTTCTGTGTCCTGCCCCAACAAGGTGGTCATCTGAGCCCTCTGCAGCAGAACCCAGGTGGAACCTCACCCTCTGGCAAACTGCCACCTGCGCTGCCCTGGCTCCCTGTCCTGGCTACAGGTTACTTGTGTCCAGTGTCTCACCATATGGGGATCCTGCGTCTAAGCTGTCTTCTAAATCATATATAGTGCCAGTATCTGAGCTGGTGGCTAAAGCATAAAATGAGATCACTGTCCTAATGCTGTTCCCACACCAAATAGCCAATTTGTACTTTTTGGCTGTCTGAAAAGTGAAAGGAACAATGGCTAAGGCTGTAGTGTGAGATGGAGGGGAAAGTAAGAGATAATCTCTTACACCATCTGCAACTTGTAAATCAGAGGTAAGTGTGAGGTGAGTTGGTGGTCAGAAGTGAGAAGAAGGATTAGGTATGAAAATACAGTCATTTTTGATGGATCAGGCAGTATCTGTGGAGAGAGAAACCGAGTTAATATTTAAAGCCTGTGACCTTTCATCAGAATTGATAATAGAAATGTGATAGATCTTGAGTAAGTGAAAGGGTGGGAGGGTGAAAAGAAGAGCAAAAGGGCAAGTCTGTGATAGAGTCGAGGGCAGGACAGATTAAATAACAAAACATTTCCTGGTGCAAAGCCAAAGGGAATGGTAATGGGACAAGTTAAGAAACAAAATATGTGCCTACAGCAGATGTAAGTGGCAAAGTAAATGAATTAAGAAAGAAGTGAGACAAAATACCAAACCAGCAAAGGAACACGACACAAAATGGGGCGGGGGCACTGAAATGGTGGACGATGATCTGTTGGATAGGAGGCTGGTGGGTGGAAGGTGAGGACAAGAGGAATCTTATCATAGTTCTGCTGGGGAGGGGAAGGGGTGACAGCAGAAGTGCATGGAATAGAATGGACATAGTCAAGGCCCCTAACAACCATTGTGCTGGGGGTTATGGTAGAATCCTTGGCTGAAGAAAAAGGAAATGATAACAAATGCACTAGTATGGAAGGTTGAATTATCCAAACTGATGCAGTGAAGATAGATAAATTGGGAGAATGGGATAGAGTCCTTACAGGAAGAGGACTGTGAGGAAGTGTAGTCAAGATAGCTGTGGGAGTCAGTGGGCTTAGATGGAATATTGCTTGATAGCCTATCCGTAGAAGTGGAGACAAAAAAATTAAGGAAGGGAAGAGAAATGGGCCATGTGAAGGTGTAAATTGGATGCAAAACACTGATACAGTCATCGATGTACTGGAATAAGAGGTGTGGAGGGAGCCTGAACAGAGAATGTTCCACATATCTCAGAAAAAGGCAGGAATAGCTAGGACCCATGCAGGTACCCACAGCAACTCCTTTTATGTGGAGGAAATGAATTGAAAGAAAGCATTTTCAATGTGAGAACAAGTTCAGCCAAGTGGAGGAGGGTGATGGTGGACAGGGACTGGTTGGGCCTCAATTCAAGGAAGAAGTGGAGAGCTGTCATGGTGTGGGATGGAGGTATAGAGGGATTGGACACCCATGGTGAAAAAAAAGACAGTACCAGAAAGCTGGAACCTGTCAAAATGGCAGAGGGCATCTGAAGATTCATGGATGTAGGTGGGAAGGAACTGAACAAGGGTTGAAAACGTAGCATTGAGATAAGAAGGAATCAGCTCAATGGGCAGGAATAGACTCAAATGATGGGTTTATAGGGCTGTCCTTTTTGTGGATTTTGGGAAGGAGCTATGAGTGGGCTGTTCGTGGTGGGGGCTATGAGGTTGGGGATTATGAAGTCAGTGACAATCCTGGAAATGATGGCTTTATGTTTGGTGGTCCAGGAGGAGGTAGGAGGAAGTGCCAGATTTGGCATTAGATCTCTGCTTGGTAGGGGTCAGTGCGCCTGACAACAACAGCACCGCCTTGTCGCAAGTTTAAGGACAATGTTAGGGTTGGACTTGAGGGAACAGAGTGCACAAGTTCAGAGGGAGACAGGTTAGAATGAGTGAAGAGAGCAGAGAAATTGGGACAGCCAATGTCATGTTGGCTACTGAAACCCTGGAATTTGAATTTATGATCTTTCAGTTGGGAAGTAAATGATCGACCAATTGTCCTCCAGCTCATTACCTGACTGCGGAAGTAAATGAAGGGAATCTGGGGTTGGTAACAAAGGGAAGTGTAGGCTGGAACTATCTTTCTTACTTGATTCGTGCATTAAGGCTGCACTTCAATGTACATTTCATGCTTCTGTAATTTTTATTCCTTTCAATTTAGGTTGATTGAGTGAATCGAATTGACTGAACACTGCTATGCTGGGGACCTTTGGAGGACGCCGAGATGGATCATCCACTTGTCACTTCTGGCTGAAAATTGTTGCAATTGCTTCAGCCTTTTCTTTTGCACTGATGTGCTGGGCTCCTCCTTCATTGAGGATGGGGATATTTGTGGAACCTTCTCTTCCAGTGAGTTGTTTAATTGTCCACCACCATCACGACTGGATGTGGCAGGACTGCAGAGCTTAGATCTGATCCGTTGGTTGTGGAATCGCTTAGCTCTGTCTATCGCTTGCTGTTTGGCACACAAGTAGACCTGTGTGGCAGCTTCACCAGGTTGACACATCATTTTTAGGTATGCCTGGTGCCTTATACTGAAGGCACTGGATACTGCACAGACTATGGGCCCTGACAATATTCCGGCAATATTACTGAAGACTTGTACTCCAGAACTCGCTGCACCCCTAGCCAAGCTGTTCCAGTACAGCTACAATACTTGCATCTACCAGGAAATGTAGAAAGTTGCCCAGGTATGTCCTGTACAAAAAAAGCAGGACAAATCTAACCTGTCCAATTACTGCCCCAGTAATCTACTCTCGATCATCAGTAAAGTGATGGAAGGGGCCATCAACCATACTATCAAATGGCAATAACCTGCTCACTGATGCTCAGTTTGGGTTCCAGCAGTGTCACTCAGCTCCATTACAGTCTTGGTTCAAACATGTATGAAAGAGCTGAACTCCAGAAGTGAGGTGAGAGTGGCTGGCCTTGACAGCAAGGCAGAATTTGACCGAGTGTGGCATTAGGGAATCCTAACATTGAGTCAATGGGAATCAGGGGGAAAACTCTCCGCTAGTTGGAGTCATATCCAGCACAAAGGAAGATGGTTGTGGTTGTTGGAGGCCAATCATCTCAGTACTAGGACACCACTGCAGGAATTCCTCAGGGTAGTGTCCTTGGCCCAACCACCTTCAGCTGCTTCGCCAATGACCTTCCTTCCATAATAAGGTCAGGAGTGGGGATGTTCGCTGAAGATTGCACAATATTCAGCACCATTCATGACCCCTCAGATACTGAAGCAGTCCATGTCTAAATACAGCAAGACCTAGACAATATCCAGGCTTTGGCTGACAAGTGGCAAGTAACATTTGCGCCACACACACGTGTCAGGCAATGACCATCTCCAACAAGAAAGAATCACCCCTTGACATTCAATGGCATTACTATCACTGAAACCCCCATAATCAACATGTCGAGGTTATCATTGACCAGAAACTGAACTGGACTAGCGGTACAAGAAGGCAGCTCACCGCTAACTTCTCAAGGGAAATTAGGGATGGGCAAAAAATGCTGGCCTATCCAGCGATGCCCTCATCCCATTAATGAAGAAAAAAAATACCCAATTGCACTTCTTCCAAAAACTCCAACTAGATCAAATCCATTGCTCATTTTCCATGTGTATACTTCCAGCTTCTACCTCCACTGACCCCAGATGCTTAAAGTTACTCCCTTTCTCCAAGTCTTTGCCCATAATCTTTACACTTTCTCTCTGAACCTCTTCTCTAGGGTCTAACCGGCAGTCTATAAATTGGGCCTTTGGTCTACTGATCTTCATCCCCCCAGTCTTGCAGTGCTTTTCTCCAGTTCTCCAGATATTCAATCATAACATCAACATCAGATAAACATTACTTAGTAGGCAACTAATACTCTAAACTACGGGGGAAAAAATTGCTTATTCGTGTTTTAATACACTTGAAAACCCCATGTCACATTTTTGCTTTATAGCACATCCGCCAGAGAGTTGCAGTCTTTAGGCGATACAGTCCAAAGTTATTCCCAGCTTCCAACGTTTCACTGAGTCATAAGTCAAAAGTTGTTTCTTTTTGTCTTCTGAAAATCTCTGTACCAACTTGCAGCAACAAGGCCCACTCTGGTGATTCCTCCTACTGACCTCACCAAAATAGTCTTCCATGTCCCTAAATCTCTGCAGGTTGCTTTCTTCAACCAGAGGACAAATTTTCACCAACCTTCTGCCTGGTAGCTAACATAGCACAGCTTTCCCTGCTGCTCACAACAGCTGTTGCCCTCCTATCTCTCTCTCTCTCTCTCTCTCTCTGGGACTCTCTCTCTGTGTCCAGATTTTTAAAAATCAGACTGCTTGGGAGTCTGTAAGCCTGTACAAAGTAAAAACGGCTGCCTCTCTGTCTTCAGGTGTGAAATATGGCACTTAGGTTTCAGTAAGACTTGACCTGGGGCCCCTGTCCCCATGGTAACTACCATATAGGGCAGAATTTTTGCCCTCGCTGGGCAGGCATGACTGGCAGGCCTTGGAATGGTTGCGAAGCCCACCGCCGTCCGCAATCGGCCCCATCCATGATTTTACGCTGGCTAGCCAATTAACGGCCAACCAGCGTGAAACGCCGCTGCAATGCTCAGTGCTGCCAGGGTGGAGTCGGGAGGAGTGCGAGCGCTGAAGTTCATGCAAACGCATGTGTGCATGCAGTAAAAGCTCCCTGGGGCACAGAGCTGCCTTAGGGAGCTGAAGACTTTTAACAATAAAAATAAAGCTATATAAAATAATGAAAACATGTCGCCTCATGTGACTCTGTCACATGAGCAGGGACATGTCAAATAGGAGTGTAAAAAGTTTGTTCTTTTTTTAATCACCAGTCAAACCCGTGGATGAGATTTCGCTAAAAATGCAAAGGTCGCTTGGCTTTTTCGCCTGCCTGCTAACTGAATGGTTGGATGGACAGCGAAAAATTCTACTCAATTAATTGATTAAGGGTCTTAATATGCTTAATTGTTGGAAGGCATGCTGCCAACTCCCGTGTGTGCCCGCTGACCGAAATATCGCGTGAGTGTGCGAAGATGTCGGGACACTCGCCCATTGCCATCGCGTGTCATTTTAGTCTCGAGCGTGTCGGGCGCATGCCCGCACACCGGGCAAAAACTTCTGGTCCTGGTCTGTTGCTAGACAGAGTCCAACAGAACACCACACTCCCTTCTTTTTCAGGGCATTCTTCTTTACCTTAAGTTTAAAAAGACAGTCCAAAGCATAACCATGTTCTAAAACCTCACATTCATAACAAAGTCTACCCAGAACTGAGCAAAACTTATTGCAGCAATTCTTTGAGGATTTCACCTAGAAAGGATAACTGCGGTGCCACTCTACCTTCTTGGACATCTTACAGGAGTTACATTGAATGTTTGGTCAAGCATCTTGCTAAGGGTCCTCTTGGTCTGAACGAGGAATGAGATGAGGACTTGAGGCCAGACTGAGCAGCATCAGTTGCTGCAAGAGAGATAGACAGGATGACAAGCTGAGTGAGGAGGTGTCCTATTCCAATGTTGGCACAAAACATCCCTCTTCCAATCCCACCCCCAGTGCTGTATCCAAGAACCTATGTGTTCTCCCCCTTGGTCATTTGCACAACCCTGCAACATGCTACTGTGTGCCAGCCAGAGCATTGCACACTTTCATGGGAAATGGTTATACCCTCCCATATAATGCTTCATAAAAATTGCATCTAGTCAGTATTTGATTGCTAAACATGTTGGTTTTTAGTTAGCAGCTCCAGGCAAGTTCAAATTATGATAATGAGCAATTAGGTCCAAAATTGTCTGCTAAATCCAGACTTTCAAACAGGCTGGTGTCAAGCACAGAACCTATTTAGTGTCTGTTTTCATCTCCTGGCAAAGATAATCCCCATGATGTTTTATGTAAAGGATGAGGTTAATGAAATTGAAATAAAAGTGTTTTCCATGGTCCAATCATGCCAATAGTTTTATTTAGTTACAGGTTTCTCATTCTCCCACCACTCCCTCCCACTCCTATGCCAACTGATTTTCAGAGTATGGTAGTGTCATAATTGTCTTACAGGCCCTGCAATCCAGAAACTAACTAGTAGTTGAATGGAGTAAAGTCCCACCTCAGTTGAGAATTTGATTTGAGTTTTTAAAAAAATCTAAAAATAAAAAAAGCTGGTGAAGTAGTAAGAGTGACTATCACGCTGTCGAGTTGTTGTAAAAACCCAGCTAGCTCACTAGTGTGTTGATTTTACCCGGTCTGGCCTTTATGCGACTTCAGTCCCACTGCGATGTGGTTGACTCTTAACTACCCTCTCAACTAGCCAAGTGAGTGACTCAGTTGTATCAAAACAATTACAACCACAGACTGCATCAAGAAGGTGGCCCACCACAACCTTGGGCAATGAATGCCACCTTGCCAGTGATGCCCAAATGCCGAGGGAGAATTTTGAAAAATTGGTAGCAGATCTTTGCAGGAACTTCTGTTGATTTATCCACTTGTATCGCTGCCAGGTTGGGAAAGTTATCACTTATCTTCCTCAGACTGATTAGTTTGAGCTTTATTTCAACACTTACAGCACAATAACACTTACTATCTGGGAGCTCTGTTAGAAACAACACTTGTCAGCAATAGAAAACAGCATGGCGAACTGCACAGCGGCTAAAGATACTGGAACACTCTACATTTAGTAGTGTAGTCATTTTAATATTTTATTCCAAAAGCATCTTGATCTAGCAAGCCTTTGAGTTATAAAATAAATATTCATGAAATCATTTGGAAACTCACAAACCAAGTGTACTTATTAATTATACTAATACCTCATCCAGTACTATATAACCATTTTGAGCAGAATACAAAGTATGCTTCTACAGAAAAGAAAAGGAGTCATCCAGGATAGAGAGCACACCATCCATCACATACTGAAAAAAAATCAATGATATAGACACCCTCTAGAACCAACACCAGCAAAACTTTGCTGGGAAATTAGCTCGACATTGCACCATCTTGGGAGGGCCGGGGGTGGGGGGCAGGGCGGTGCAAACTATACTTCAAAGCTACTTTATTTAGCTATAACATGCTTTGGGATGTCCTGAGGTTTTCAAAGGCTCTACATAAATGTAAGTCTTTTTTCTGTACAAAACAGATGAATTCAATGCTTTCTGTACCATCTGTAAGTGCAACATATATAATTATGAGGCATATGCTTCCTTAATATTATGCATGTATCAATTTATATGGTTTCAGTCTCTGAATGTAAGTGTTTACTGCCCACAGCTAAAAGCAACTTGCTCTGTGGGAAATCTACAAAATATGAAACAAGGCACCTAATGTTCTGCTCCAGCCCTATGAATAACCAACTATCTCAAAAATAATAATGCACAGGCTGGCATGCTGGTATAACTCCAACATGCAGCACAGCAGAATTATGAGACATGAGATTGTGCCATTGATTTACCGCTCTGCAACGTTTGTTAATCGCAGGTCTGTTGCCATGCAAATCAATGCCAGTCACTTCTTTATGGGGGAGGGAAATTAGATAGCAAGTCATCTCCAAGCAACTGTCACAGTGGTTCCAGGAGGCTTCAAGAAAGTTTGTGAGTGGCCAGGAAGCAGATGACCTGTATGCTCACTGGCAGGGTGGGTATAGGTCCCGGAGTCATGAATAACAGGGGAAATCGAGTTGAAAAGAGCTAAATGTATGCTTACAAAAAGTGATTAAAGCTTAATCAAAACCTACAGGCAACTAACAAAGTACCTCATCATCTGCACAGATCTCACTGTTACTGAAAATGGCTTGAAGCGTGCACCAAAAATAATAAAAAGTGTAAAACTAGTTAACAACAAAATCTTGATGTTTGGGCATGGAATGGTTATAATAGAAAGCATAAATTGAAGGGTGGTAGCCTTGATCCAGTGGTAGCACTATTGCATTTGAGTTAGGAGGCACATTGTCTAGGCTGACACATTAGTTGTGCACTGATGAATGTGCTGCCTTTCAAATTAGATCTTAAATTGAGGACAAAAACAGAATTACCTGGAAAAACTCAGCAGGTCTGGCAGCATCAGCGGAGAAGAAAAGAGTTGACGTTTCGAGTCTTCATGACCCTTTGACAGAACTTGAGTTCGAGTCCAAGAAAGAGTTGAAATATAAGCTGGTTTAAGGTGTGTGGGGGGGCGCGGAGAGAGAGAGAGAGAAGTGGAGGGGGGGTGGTGTGGTTGTAGGGACAAACAAGCAGTGATAGAAGCAGTGATAGAAGCTGACTTTTTCCAGGTAATTCTGTTTTTGTTTTGGATTTCCAGCATCCGCAGTTTTTTTGTTTTTATCTTAAACTGAGGTCCTGCCTGCCCTTTCAAGTACACACGAAAGATTCTGGCCACATAATTCAGCTCCTTAGTGCTGTTTTTTGCGCAGTGAGTGCATTTTGGCTCCAGAATGGCATCCATGGCCTGCACAGCCACTTTTGATGTGAATTACATTCGATGACGTTTTGGTGAGGCTATTATTACTCGTGTAGGGAGTATCTGCTGGAAATATGCAAAGTAAGCAGCATAGTTTCAGTCAGTGCTTAGCTTTCATTTCAAAGCTCAGTGTTCCAGCTAATGCTGTTTTTTAAACACACTCAGCTGAACATGCATTTAGCCCCCTTGCCCTATAAGTGCTATGTAAAGAGATTATGAACCACTTATAGGTTAGTTGCTAATTGATTTCTACTGGCTCTTCTGATGATTAGTGTTTGGTGGTTTCTAGAGTTCTTTTGAAGTTGTGAAGATCTACAGTGAGTTTTGTGGCAGGTGTTGAAGGTCTTGTTCTGACATCAAGGCTAATGAACAAACCACTTACTCCCAGACATGGGTGCAGTAGTTTTCATTCCCTTTGGACCATATGACAGGGAGAATGAGCAAAGGCAACACAAAAACAAGATAAGTTGCTGGGACAGAGAGGAGGAAGAGGAATGCTCTCCACAGGAGGCTATATCAAACCAGGGTGTTTAGGAAGCAATTCTCCTACCTGAACCTCGCGAGGAACAATATGTCAGATGTAAAAATATAAAAATAAAAACAAAAAACTGTGGATGCTGGAAATCCAAAACAAAAATAGAATTACCTGGAAAAACTCAGCAGGTCTGGCAGCATCGGCGGAGAAGAATAAAGTTGACGTTTTGAGTCCTAATGACCCTTCAACAGAACTGAGTAAAAATAGGGAAGGGGTGAAATATAAGCTGGTTTAAGGTGGGGGGAGGGGGTGGGGGGAGAGAAGTAGGGGGGTGTGGATGTAGGGACAAGCAAGCAGTGTTAGGAGCAGATAATCAAAAGATGTCACAGACAAAAGAACAAAGAGGTGTTGAAGGTGGTGATATTATCTAAAAGAATTAAGAATGGATGGCAGGACACGCAAGGTACAGCTCCAGTGGGGGTGGGGTGAAATACGACTAAAAGGGCATAAAAGGTATAGATTTAAAAATAATGGAAATAGGTGGGAAAAGAAAAATCTATATGAATTATTGGAAAAAACAAAAGGGAGGGGGAAGAAACGGAAAGGGAGTGGGGATGGAGGAGGGAGTTCAAGATCTAAATTTGTTGAATTCAATATTCAGTCCAGAAGGCTGTAAAGTGCCTAGTCGGAAGATGAGGTGCTGTTCCTCCAGTTTGCATTGAGCTTCACTGGAACAATGCAGCAAGCCAAGGACAGACATGTAGGCAAGAGAGCAGGGTGGAGTGTTAAAATGGCAAGTGACAGGGAGATTTGGGTCATTCTTGCGGACAGACCGCAGGTGTTCTGCAAAGCGGTCGCCCAGTTTACGTTTGGTCTCTCCAATGTAGAGGAGACCACATTGGGAGCAACGAATGCAGTAGACTAAGTTGAGGGAAATGCAAGTGAAATGCTGCTTCACTTGAAAGGAGTGTTTGGGCCCTTGGACAGTGAGGAGAGAGGAAGTGAAGGGGCAGGTGTTGCATCTTTTGTGTATGCATGGGGAGGTGCCGTAGGTGGGGGTTGAAGAGCAGGGGGTGATGGAGGAGTGGAGCAGGGTATCCCGGATATGTCAGATGTCCTCACTTCACTAAGGCAGTCCTCATTGAAACCTGCCACCTACTGCAGCCATAAACACTAACTCAGAGCAAGGTGTGGATGCCATTGTCAGGGGCTATGAAGGTGACTGGTCATTAATGTTTATGTGTCAGCCTGCTTCCAGGCTGGGGAAGGTGATATTTACAACATTTCCCAAATTGACATGCACCGTTGCGTAAGAGAGGTCACTAAGGCTCTGTATTCCAACAGAATCGAATACAGTTCATTCTCTCTTAACAGAGAAAAACAAGACATGGTTTAACTCGGACTTCAGGCTTTCCTATGTTGCAGCGTGCCAATGACTGCACACACATCACTTTGAGGGCAATGAATGTGAATTCTGAGGCAAATAAAAGAGATTTCCCCCCTAAATATTCAGCTGATGTATGACTACATGCAGCGAATTATGCAGGTCAGTGCCCAGTATCCTAGCAGCAGTAATGTTGGCTTCTTACTATGGCAGTGAACTGTGCCAGGTGTACCTGAGCCCTATGACAAAATAGAGCATGACTATTGACAACAAGGCCAAATTTTGATGTCATGGTTCACTTTAGGGAAGGAAATCTGCTGGTCTTATCTTATCTGGCCTACATGTGTCTCCAGATCCACAGCAATATGGTTCACTCTTAACTGCCCCCTGAAATGGTCTAGCAAGCCACTCAGTTTTACCAAACCACTACAGAAAAGTCAACAAAGAATAAAACTGAATGGACCCAACATCAACGAATGTTCTGAAAGCAACAACAGCACACTCAGCCCAGTCAACCCTACAAATCCCTCATTACTAGCATCTGGGGACTTGTGGCAAAATTTGGAGAGCTGTCCCACAGATTAATCAAGCAACAGCCTAACATAGTTATACTCAGCAAATCATACCTTACAACCAATGTCCCAGGCTCCTCCATCACCATTCCTGAGTATATGCTAGACCACCAGCAAGACAGACACAGCAGAGGTAGCAGCACAGTGGTTTACAGTCGGAAGGGAGTTGCCCTGGGAGTTTTCAACATTGACTCTGGAACCCATGAAGTCTCATGGCATCAGGTCAAACATGGGCAAGGAAACCTCTTGCTGATTACGACCTATCATGCTGCCTCAGCTGATGAATCATGCTTCTCCATGTTGAACACCACTTGGAAGAAGCATTGAAGGGTAGCAGAGCACAGAATGTCCTCTGGGTAGGAGACTTCAATGTCCATCAACAAGAGCATCTTGGTAGCACCACTACTGACAGAGCTGGCAGAGTCTTGAAGGACATAGCTGCCAAACTGGGCCTGTGGCAGGTGGTGAGAGAACCAACAAGATGGAAAACGCTACTTGATCTAGGCCTCACCTGTTTACCTGAGAAAAATGCATTGTCCATGACATTATTGATAGGAATGACCACTGCACAGTCCTTGTGGAGATAAAGTCCTATCTTCACACCGAGGATACCGTCCATTGTGCTGCATTGCACTACCACCGTGTTAAATGGGATGCCAAACAGGATAGATTCAGAACAAATCTAGCAGCTCAAAACTAGGCATTCCAGAGGGCGATGTGAACCATCCGGAGCTGTAGAATTGTATTCAACCACAATCTGTAACCTCATGGCCCAGCATATCCCTCACCCTACCATTATCATCAAGCCAGGGGATCCACACTTGTTCAATACAGAGTGTAGAAGAGCATGGCACGAGCAGTACAATGCATACGTAAAAATGGGGTGCCAACCTGCTAAGCTACAACACAGGACTACATGTATGCTGAATAGCAAAAGCAGCATGCAATAGACAGAGATTAAGATCCCATAATCAATGGATCAGATCAAAGTTCTAGTTCTGCCACATCTAGTCATGAATGGTGGTAGACAATTAAACAACTAAATGGGGGAGGAGATTCCACAAATAATCTCCACCCTCAGTGATGGGGTAAACCAGCATGCCAGTATAAAAGATCAGACTGAAGCATTTGCAACCATCTTCAGCCAGAAGTGCTGAGTGGACGATCCCTCTTGACCTCCTCCTGAGGTCCCCAAAATCACAGATGCCAGTCTTCAGCCAATTTGATTCATTCTTTGAGATATCAAGAAACAACTGAAGACACTGGATATAGCAAAGTCTGTGGGCCCTAGCAATATCCTAGGTAGTAGTACTGAGGACTTGTGTTCCAGAACTAGAGCGCCCCTAACCAAGCTGTATCAAGGCAGCTACAACACTGACACCTACACAGCAATATGGGATATTAACCATTTATGTCCTGTCCATCAAAAGCAGTACAAATTCAATCTGGCCAATTGCCTTCCCATCAGACTACCCGTGATCACTAACAAAGTGATGAAAGCTGTTGTCTACAGTGCTTTCAAGTGCCACTTACACAACAATAACCTGTTCACCAATGCTCATTTTGGAATCTATCAGGGCCATTTGGCTTTTGCCCTCATTACAGCATTGGAGGTCCAAAAGTGGATGAAAGAACAGAATTCTAGAGGTGAAGTAAGAGTGACTGCTCCAAGCATCAAGACAGCATTTGACTGAGTGTTGCATCAAGGAGCCCCAGCAAAATTTGTTAATGGGAATCAGGGAAAACTCTCCAGTGGTTGGAGTCATACCTCAGGCAAAGGAAAATGACTGGTTGTTGGAGGTCAATCATCTCAGCCCCAGGACATCGCTGCAGGAGTAACTCAGGGGATTGTACATGTATCAGTACTCACAGTAGAAGACACAAAAAGCATCCCAATTCTAAGATCAGCCATGATCTGATTGATGGTGGAACAGGCTCAATGGGCTGAATGGCCTACTCCTGTTTCTATTTCTTATGATCTCACTGGTCCAGTCTCTTCAACCACTTCATCAATGACCTTCCCTCCATAAGGTCAGAAGTGCAGATGGTCACCAATAATTGTTCAGTAGCATTCACAACTCCTCAGACACTGAAGCAGTCTGTGTCCATATGTACCTCTCTCAATTTTGGCATAAGTCCCAGATGTTAGTGAGAAGGTCTTTGCAGGGTTGACTTTATTCCTGTTGCTTAGATCTTTGCAGGGTGATCCATCTGATTTTATTATTGTTCAACTTCTCTCTACTTATGGAGAACAAGAGAACTATCCATCAGTCTTGAAGTTAAGTTGAATGCAATGGTAGGGTTTATTTGTTATGTGAAAGTATTAAATATTGTATAAATCACTGCTCTTTATTGGATAGTATTGGCTCTCAAGTCAAGTTGTATAGTAGAGCCTGCTTTCAGACTTCTGGTTAAATAGCTGGTTCTCCTGAAATCTATTTTGGCTCTTGATTGGGATCCTCTTCTGCCCTTCACTTGAGGTTGCCTCTCTTTTTCTCATTGATCCATGCCAAAATGAACATTTAATGGGCAAGGTTTTATAAAACAAGGCTGACTACAATAATTGGGGATAACTGAGTTACACATCAGAATTTCCCTGACAGCATTGAGTCACCTGAACCTTTGTTTTAACATCTAATGATCTGCTGCAGCTGATAGTTGTGTGTGTTTCCTTACATTCCTAATCTCTTCTTGTACCTTAGTATGCTAAAGTAGTCATAAGCCAGGGGTTCCATGGATAGTCTTAGTCCTCCAGAACCCATCCATGGTCAAACCAAGAAAATACATTTGTCACCTGCATGATGCCGCTGCACACTGAAGCTTTGGAGATTCATCATGTATTCTCTGCTGATGCTTAGAATACAATTTTGGCATAAACTGTATTGTAGCTGTCACCCTGATAGCCAATAATAGAGCTGTCCCTGTCCTTAGTATGGTTTCAAGATCTTGTTGCATTAATTGCATAGTTCTGTCACAACATCTCTGATTTCAATGTACAAATGCCTTGGCGTGCATCTCCTTCTTGTATGATCCTCTCCTTCCTGTGAGTTGGCATGATAAGATTGTGCCAAAAAAGAATTATTCAATTGCTTCTCTTTCTCACCCTTTTCTCTTTTAATTTAATAGCTTTAAGAAAATGTCACACTCAAAATGAAAGTTGCATGTTAGTTAAAGGTCAACTTGCTGGCTCAGACACAAGAACATAGATTATTATGCAGTTATGCAGATTCAAAATGGACATTAAGGGATTGTAAATTTGTGCAAATGAGTCTTAGGCACGTTTTACATCTAATTTCTTAAACCTACAATTTTCTAAACAGTTTAGACAGCTGCATTTGTTTGCCAAAGTATTACCGTATATTTTATTTCAAAGGCTCATTAAGGTCTCACAATTCATCTAAACATATTCAAATGCATACCTGCCACAATTTCCTGGCTTTTATACCAGAGTTGCACTGTTTGCTTTCAAATTTCATTTAGAATGGGATCAAGGGAAGCTCCATGTACAACAGAGCTCTTAAAGGCCAACAGGATTTATTCTGTTCCAAATTAACAGTGCCTTTTTGGTACAGATTGTCTTATTCCAAAATTTTCAATGCTTCCATAATTATTAAAAATAAGTATTTTTGAAATTGTTTGGAGATGATTCTTTGCTAGATCCTTAAAATCACTCATTTTAGCCTCTGTGAAATGTGTAGCTCTGCTGTTGCTTGTTGATTTTGGCAAGGATGATGCAGGGTGCTATATGTTGCTGTTTTCTTCTGGCATAACTAGCCACTTGTAGGCCTACAATGAAAGAAAAGGAACAAATGTTAGAGTCCTGGCTCCAAAATATATCTTCAACTATAACTTGCATTATAAGACACTTAATTGTACATGATGTTTCTGTAGTTGTGTGTACACTTGAGTGGGAGTGAGTGAGAAGGGAGACATAAGAGCCGGATGGTATTATCAAAGCTTGTAAAAAGCCTGCTGTTTTAAATTTCCCCACCTTTTCCTGGCCCTTATATATGAGGCACTTATATGCTGTCTTCAGGGAAATCGAGGGTTTTGACTTCTGAGCTCTGCTCCAGTTAGCATCTGCATTATGTAACATCTTATTGTGCAGAGAAATATTTTTCACATATTGTAACTTAGACAGTGTTACGATTCTCATAGAGACCAATAACTTTTTAAATGAACAGAATCACTACAATGTCAATGGAAATAACCAAAGGACAAAATTTCACTTTTTAAGACTTTTATTGTAACAAACAAATAAAAATGAACCTAGATCAAACATTAATTAAAAGGGAAATGATATATCAAACTAAAGAAATAGTTAAGTTTCACATTAACTAACAAACAACCAAAAGATGCCTTACCAAATGTTTTTACTCTACATCACACTTTTGGCAGATATTTAACATTAAAGGGACAGTCTCAAAGTCATTCCTAGCTCTCCAGCAGAGATTCACCTCTCCCCACCACACCAGGTTGAAACTTCCAGTGTTCATCAATAATCGTTCCACTCCGTCCCAAATTTTCCCGGATATGATTATCACCAGCAAAGCACACCTCAACGAATCCCCCTCTCCCTCAGGTCACGATAGTCCTGATGATCCAGAATTCCAGAGATTCCCTTATCCGACCCCTTAAAACATTTTAGTTAGCTCTGGTAATATTGTTTTTCCCATAGAGTGTTTTACATCTGCTCCTCCGCCATTTCCTACAGAACAGAGAAGACCTGTTCCTGGAAGATTTCCAATTCTCTTCTCCCCTCTTCTCAGCAGTAGCTAAGTTCTGCAAGTTTCTGTGAGAGATGCTAAAAAGGTAATTCAACACCTCATCCCTTCTCAACTCTTATCCCCATAGCAACCTGAAGTCACATGTACACTTCTCCTAGCTGGAGCGTTTTCTAGGAATTCCAATTACACCCTTTCACAAATTCTTTCACTTTGGATTTAAAAGGACATTTCAAAATTCAACGTTCATGACGACAGCGACGGTATCTGCCACTTGAGTGAGTAACTGACCGCACAACATGCAGCTTCATTGCATTATGATGATCTGATATGTGATGTTTTTTTAAAGTTGTAAGTGTGTCAAGTTTCTATGTTGCACATGAACATATATTCTGCTGAAATATAGTGTTACATTTGATGTAATGGAAGAACTGCAAAACTTTGTGAGGACCTGACCTGAGCAATTAGTTAATGTGGAACAAGTTCACAAGAAATGCTTTGTGGCATGCAATCCTGGGCAATCTACTGAATACACTTGGGTAGCTTTACCTTGCTAGATTCCTTAAAGTACGCTGTCTTCTCTCACTTCAGACTGATCCTCAAAGTATATATTGCAGCATTATTAACTGCCACGTCAGAAGCTACCAATATACTTCCAGTCACAAAAATCTGTACTTATTATTCCAACAGCAAGTCAACAATAAAAGTAGTTATTTTCCATGCAACACACTGTTCCATAAATTGAATGATAAGGTTAAGTTTCTGAATTTCTGATTGTAGAAAACATCAAGTAACTTGTGGAAGCTACCTTTAGTGGTGAGCTTGAGAAAGATGTTGGGAATAAGTTCAAATTGTACCAGTATGCCTTTCCCAAAGAGGGCAGTGATATATTCTCTCGGTGACCCATCTAACTGAAAGTCAGGCAAGTATTGCAGCCTGACGAAGAGCCAGACATATGTATTATATCCAGCAGGGTAAAAGGAAAGACTATTGTTGATATTATTACTATTGATATAAATGCAAACCTTATTGATTTGCAGAGATCTTAGGAGCCTGGCCAGTGTTTGATGTTGAATGTCTGCATTGGTGTAAACCACTATAGCAAAAAGTTCGAAAGGTGAGAGTGTTTGTGTCAAACACTTTTCAAAAATTAAAAGCCCCATAAAAAATCATGAATTGACAAAGTGATTCAAAAATTGAGATCATTTGTAGAAAAACTTAGAGAATGGTGTGAAAGACAAGACTTGGCAACAAGAAGATCACAGTCTTTGGCAATGAGAGTGGTACGTTTGCCAGTTGTATTGCTTTGTGACTAGTTGGAGGGCACCATTCTCAGAGAATGACAGATGATGCTATCAGCCTACATCACAGGGGAAAACTGTGAACAGATGGGGATAATTGTGTGCAGGCACCTAGGCTAGCCTCTTCTGGGTAAGGAGGTGCTATGCAATGAATACCAGGGAATGAATGTTCACAAAAGCATTAAGCTTATATAATTAACAGTGTAACTGAACTAAGGTCAGAGGATATGGTGGTTCCCTTATTTATGTGAAAAGCCTGCACAATTCATTCAATAAACAATTGGTGTATATGGTGACATTGAGGGTGTTGATCTAAAATGCTTTTTGTTTGAGGAATTCATATTACATTTGCACCAGTAAATATCAATATTTCTTTTTACCGTTTTGCCACTAAATTCTTTCCACCCTGCATGCTCTATCTTTCCCTTACTACTTCAGGATTAATATCAGATCTTCACAGTGCAGCTGTAGCCATCCTAAAGCTGGTGTGCCTAGCAGCCATAATGTAGAGACAGAAATAGCTCAGTTGTCAGCATAGCTTATGCTAATTTGCATTCACAGTGTCATCACTTTGGCAGGCACAGGAAGCTGTTCTTATTTGCAATTTTTTGTCTTTTGCCTGAAGAGAAATTTACAGTCCAGCTCACTTCTTTGTGCTTCATCAGGCTAATTAATGACAAATTGCTCAGTCTCTGTTCAGTTAATCAGCAGAAAAGGCACTACAGACAAGAACTGAAGATAAATTGGGTGTAGCCTTTAGAAAAACCATATTGCAGTAAATGAACTCAATGAAATTCTTGTGCTTAGTACTTGAGAAATAAAGCTCTGAAGGTATACTTTGAATTGAGATTCCAAAATGTCATAATGCAACAAAACTCAGAAACAACAAAATCATTCATGTGAACACTGTAGTCAGCCTGAAAACAGATTCCTCTCAACACAGCTGAAAACAGTGCAGAATGATAGCTATGTCTATTGGGATCAGTGTTCCTTTCTACATTGGCAGGACATGGCAAGAAAACAATACCAAATTACACTCAGAATTAGAATAACACATTGATAAATTCTTATTTACCACAGACAGATAGCAAGCTGTGAGCTTCGGTTATTCAATATAATCAAACTTTCATTAGCTGGGAAATTTTTAATATAAAAAAATACTTATAGTTTTATAGGTTTAGTGCTTGAGGATTATTCTGTCCAGTGCCTGAAAATGATGTGCAAGCTTCCATGAATGATGCAGCCCTGTAGTCAGTGAAAAGCCTGTGGCACCACCTTCTGGATGAGGTTTTCAAACAAATGCAATTTGACATAAAATCAATCCTGCAATGAAACAGCACAGGTGTATGGAATATTGTAGGCCTGTTTTAAACTTGGGGCAGGTGTCGTTTGGGCGGAAGTGGAGGTGTACAGGAAACTGTCTGTATTTTTTCAGCATGATGGCTTCGGAGATTTAATTCCTCAGCCACATCTGCAAAAACCCTGTTAGGATCCCACCAGAAAATGGCATTTGGCTGCTGGGCAGGAATGGGATATCATGGGGTAAGAGACCAAGAGGACATCTGTGAGGGGGCAGGATCAAGGCACTGAAGACCTAAAATATCATTGTTGGACTCAAAGGAACTTTCCTTCTCCTCCTGGTCCCACAAGCCAATTGGAGGGTGGCAGCTCAGCACTGCTACTGGGGCAGTGGGCATTTCTGGGACTGCACCTGGAAGAAGAGGATGCCATGGATGGATGGATGGTGCCATCACAACCCGGTAGGTTGGGTCTGAGGACACTGAGGCTTGTCAGGCAGGCCCCAGTGAGGGGGTGGGGGGCATTGGTGAGGGCAGGCAGTGTCATTGCCATGTGGGCATCCATTGGCAGCAGGTGGCCCCTTCCATGGACTAAAGGGTGCCCAAGGAGGAGGGTCCCCCTCCAGAGCTCGCTGGCCAGCCACCAGGGTTTACCAGGTGGTTTCCCAATGTGGGAGAGGGCCTCCACCCCCACCATTGGTAAAATGCCAGTGGTGATGGGAAGAGCCCCCTCCCTCCTTTGGCTACTTAAGTGGTTCAATTGGTCTTTGGGTGGAGAGCCATCCTCCGCCTTCCCTCTGCCACTGGCAAGATGGCATGGCTGCAGAAAGATGATGGGCACTTCACTACCCCCCATCTTCCCTTGCCATGGTCCCCCCATACAATACAAGCCGTTGTGTCCAGGAGAAGTCCAAAATATTAATGACAAGATGCAGTCCTGGGATCGAAAGGCTGCCAAAGCAGGGTTGCCCTTTGCTTTCAAGCCTGTCAGTGGGACCCGGTCGCAATGACAAAATCCAACAGCCCTAACCGCCACCTTAAACCAGCTTATATTTCACCCCTCTCCTAATATTCACTCAATTCTGTTGAAGGGTCATGAGGACTCGAAACGTCAACTCTTTTCTTCTCCGCCGATGCTGCCAGACCTGCTGAGTTTTTCCAGGTAATTCTGTTTTTGTTTTGGATTTCCAGCATCCGCAGTTTTTTTATTTTTAGCCCTAACCAGACCTGCAATTAAAATGCTATTAAGCTCTGATAACATTATTGAAAGACAATCTGCATATTTAAAAGTGGACCTCGCTGTTATTGATGGCCGTCACACTCACTTGCTCAGAGAAGATTAAGAAGGCAACTGGGTCAGTGCAGTTAAGTCCCATGGGCCATTTTAACTGCCCTCTCGCCCATCTTTCACAGGGCAAGCAGAGTTGAAATCGACCCTTATATGTTCTTCCAGTTATTAGTATCATGCTTTTAAGGGGTTGGTGAAACATCACTGGTTGTGTACAAATAAATGCAGTGATTCAGCAGTTTTAACGTTGTCTAAATTAACTGATATGACTACTTGAATATGATTTCATTCCTAGGATCTTTCACTTCATGGTCTCCATGGACATGCACATGCATTTGATTGAGGTGATCACAGACAACTACCATCATTTACATGACATCTGCCAGTGTCACTCTGTGGCTAGTCAGTGGGGATGTTGAAGTATAAGCCAAGGTTGCACCCCTGCTGATTTTTCCCTCTTTTGTCAGCTAGCTACCTTGCCTCTTCTCAGGATAACAGCTGAGATCAACAACTTGCCATCTGGAGGAAGTTTAAGTATGAATGACAGCTGAAGCTGGAATTGAACCCAGGTCTCTCATTCCATCGTCTGCAGAAGCAAAATTCGGATAAAATGTAAGCATCCGTTTGGAAATGAACAGCACAGTATATTCTTAAGTATTTAATTATTTAAAAATTCCATCTATGAGCTTAATATCACTAAATCTCACCTCGAACTTTTGTTTTGTAACTTATAATATGAAATATATTTGTACAATAAAAATATCAAATGTATCAACATATTCTGCAATATTGCAATGCTATACTACTGTAATAAATAAAACAAAGGAATATTTTCCCCAGAGATGGATTATTAATGTTGCATATTTGATAAATCAGAGGTTAAACTTTAAAATTTCCTTTTCTGTCCATATCTGCAGGTGCAGATTTAGGTGCACATTGGATTTGAAATGGTAAATAGAACACATTACAATATGTGGAAAATGTGCACAGCAATTTCTATGCATACTAACCAGGTCACAGGGGAAATTCAAACTAAAACATGGTAATTATGCAAACTTGATATTCTAAAGTCTATCAGTAAATATGCACCTGAGATGGTAGAAAATGATGAAGGGAAGTATCCCAAACCCCATACAAGTCAAAGAGATGGAACAATTTCAAGAACAGCCCTAATAATGAGGCACCAAAGATAGATATTCTCACACTGCGAGATCCCTCTGTGGGAGTGGTGGTGTTTTCTAAAAAAAATTCTTTCCCAAGAAAAGTGATTATCTTAGGTCTTCCCTAGTGAACAATACGATGCCCCGGGTAAAATGAAGTTAAAGGAGCACTAAACCTAGTAACTGTTTGATTTTGGTTTACTAGTTTCCAAGCGTAAAATTAGACATTTAAATATTGGTAAATGACTCAAATTATTTTCCATGTTGGTCTTTAGATTGCTGGATACTGTATGGTATAGTGGATATGTTCCTTTGCAGAATTGTATATTTTCAACAAGGAAGGTTGCAGTGCTAGATATGGCGCTGGGTAAGGAAGTAGGACATGTAAGTCATTTGATGGAAGGACAACATGACAGATAGAGACTATAATAAGGTTTACATTGAAAATCGATAAAGAAAGTGTGGCATTTAAGATAAAGGCGTTGAACTATAAATTAGCTCAGTTGAATGAAAGGAGGCCCCACACAGATTAATTGGCTGGAAAAAATGGCATTTCAAATAGCAGACCTACCATGGGAGATATTTAAATAGAGGATCATTATGATACTGGTTAAATATATTTTGACTGGTATTAAAAGAGTGTGTCAAAGGCTGAGGTTCCATGAATAATTAAGAGAAGTTAGGGCAAAATTAATGTTCTCAAAAGAGACGTATGATAAATATAGGGAAGATCATACAGAAGAAAACCATGCAAAATATAATAAGCATAGAAAGGAACCAAAAGGGAAAATTAAGAAAGCGAACAGGGAGTATGAAACAGATAATCAATGTAAAGGAAAAAAATGGGCTTTTTATAAGTAAATGGATTAGCCAAAGGGTGGAACTATTTCGAAACATTTAGAGATGTTAATAAATATTTTGCCTTTATTCTTAGAGGAAGGTGAAAGTAGATCTATAGAAATAGTGAAGAGGATGTGCAATTTGCATTAATAAGCTTGTAGAATTGAAAGTCGAAAATAATCCAGCTATACTGACAAAAGTTGGAATGAAGGTAGCTGTTGTAGGGTGGCCAAGTTGCCTATATGTAATTGAGTTGATCTGCAGACACTTCTTGAATGGGAACACTGGGCAGAATTTTTCACTTGGCAGGTGGGTGTGTGCCCGACCCCCTCAAACGTGAAATAACACCCATTGATGTCAGCCAAGTGTCCTGACATCATGTGCACTTTCGTGATATTTCGCTTGGCAGGTGCATAGCAGAGACAGAGGTGCACCTGTCATTAATTAAGAGGCCAGTTAAGGCCCTTGACACACCAATTGTTGCCGATTTTATGTGATTTTTCAGCTGATGCACGGGCAGGCGGGCAGGCCACAATTCTCAAAAGCTCATCCATGGGCGGGATAAGAAGCAGCATTGTCAATGTGAACAATGAGGAGTTTTAGAGATCGCGTGCTGCTGGTTGCTTATATGAACTGAACATCTTCATCTCACTTCAGAGCTTCATTCTAAACATTTCTAGGCTTCACTTTCGGACTCATTCTTGTCTTCCAGCCCCCCGGAGGATTTAGACTATGGGGACACTTCCAAGTATCAGACGGCCTTCAATAAACCTGGTAATGGGGATGGTGGTCTCTGCTGGAGGCACCTCCTCTGAAGAGGAAGAGAGGGGCAGAAGGACGAGGAGGCTAGGTGTCCCAATGCAGCTTCCAGGGGAGGGACCAGTGGTCGGAGAGGCGCAGGCACAGTGGGGGGCAAGGTCAGCAGGAAATCCAAGGTGCAAGGAGTCGCAGATGATGACACTATCCTGTTGCCAGGGTTTACAGGCAGTGATGCAGTTACCTCAATATGTCTGAGGTGCGATACCAAAGGAGGCTCCGCCTCTCCAGGGAGACCGTTAGCTCCATTTGTCAAAGGATCAGGCCTGAGATGAGCTCTGACTGTGTGAGTGGACACCTCATGCCAGTGGCTCTGAAGGTCACAGTGGCCCTCAACTTCTATGCCTCCGACTCTTTCCAGCGGTCAGTGGGGGGATCTGTGTGGAGTGTCCCAATCAGCTGTCCACAGTTGCGCCAAAGTGGTGATAGCTCTGTTCAGGCAGGTATTAACATTCATTCATTTCCGCATGGACGAGGCCAGCCAGGCAGAGCCAGAGGCTTCGTAGCGATTACTGGGTTCCCCCACATCCAGATGCCGTGGACTGCACATGTGGCCATCAAGGTGCCAGCAGGTCAGCAGGGTGCCTTCATCAACAGGAAGGGATTCCACTCCATGAACGAGCAGATACTGTGTGATCACAAGATGCAGATTCAGCAAGTCTGTGCAAGATACCCTGACAGCTCCCATGATGCTTACATTCTGAGACACTCTCAGGTGCCAAGGCTCTTCAGTGCTCCAGCCCGACTGGATGGATGGCTGCTGGGTGACAAGCGCTATTCCCCGAAAAGGTGGCTCATGACGCCTCTCTGCCACCCAAGAACAGAGGCTGAGCAGCGGTACAACAGGAGACACAAGGGCAGTGGTAGAGAGGACCATTGGTCTTCTCAAGATACGCTTTCGATGCTTGGACCGTCCGGGGGCACACTGCAATACCCCTCAGAGCAGGTGTCACAAATAGTGGCGGCATGCTGTGCTCTCCACAATCTGGCACTGGCAAGGGGGGACCCACTGGAGGAAGAGGATCTTGAGGCAGCTCCACAGGCCACAGATGATGAGTCCAGTAGTGAGTCCGAGGACAAGCAGGGGGAGGTGAGTGCTGAGGGCGTGGAGGCAAACCTGAGTAACCTCCAGGGAGGCAGGGACAGCCAGGACACTTTGATCCAATGCTCCTTTAGCTAGGCTACTAAATAGGAACCACCATCACATATCAGAGCTGCAGCCTCCATGCTTGATTCCAGGGAGGAGCATTTCCTTGGCCCCCAACATACACTCAGTGCCTGTGCAATAAAGTTTCAAGAGACACACATCCATCATTACATAATGGCCGACCCTACACCTACAGAACAAATGAAGCATATTCAGGCCAATAGCAAAAAAATTAAGTCTCATTTAATGTTGCATGTGACAGACTGCTGAACTAAACATTAACCGGTGTTATCTGTCACCATTAAAAATCTCAAAGCAAAATGGAGGAACAAAATACCACATGTGATAAGCACATCTCGTGCTTAAGATGCTTTACATTTACATGTAGCGGGTGCTACATCTAGGTGCTCCCCCCTTGCTGGCACTGGCGTTGGAGACAGCGTGTTGACTCTGCTGACTTGTTGGTCTTGATGACCTTGGCAGTCGTCCTCTGGCCCGTGGAGGCTGTACTGGCCCCGCCTGGGAGGGAGTGTCCAGTGCCACGGCTGACATCTCCCCAGTCACCACAGCCTCATCAGATGCCATGGTCACTGGCAGAGGGGTGGAGGAGCTCCTGCCATCATCTGGAGTGCCCGGAGAGGAGCTCACAGAGACGACAGGCAGCTCGTGCACCAACGTGAGGTCACCCTGGGAGTTCCCTGCTCACCTTTTATGGACGGGCACCTAGCTGGGATATAGGGTGCCCCATCCATCTTACACACGGACATGAGGCCATTGCCTGTGTGTGGGCTTAGAGGTCTGAGTGCATCCCCAGGAACCCCTCATTCTGGCCCTGGAACAGCCTCTCCATGAGTCACAACTCTCTCCATGGAGGAGGCAGTGCGCTCGGCTATGAGGGTCAACACAGTGGTCATGCTCTGCAGCAACTCCTCCATCACAGATACCATGGCACGTATACCCTCATGTATCTCTGCCAGATCTTCCCGCATGCTCTGCTGGTCTTCCAGCATCTGCTGCCTAATGGACAACTCCAGAGGCCCATCATCAGTCTTCAGCTGAGCATTGTCCTGGTCTCCAGCAGTCCTCCTACTGCCGGCGCCCTGGGCACTCTCTGCCTCAGCCTGGACATCGAATGTGAAATGCCCTCACCAACATGCACCAAGATACTAGATGGCGATCTAATGCCCACCCGAGATGCTGGCATCTGCGCTGGTGCCTGCATGACAGAGCGGGTATGACGCAGGCGCATGGGGAGCATAGTGGTCCTCCGGGGTCAGGGGTGGGTCCTTCAGCGTCCTCAGTGTGAATGTCTGTGGGTGAATGTAAGGAAGAACAATAACATCACACTGTCACTATACATGCCAGGCACCCTGGTGAGACAATGGAGATCAGCTTCATGGTGCCCTCGTCTTTCGATGATCAATGGGGATTCCAGGTTCAAGGCTCACATCAATGAGACTACAGTAGTATGGTTGCACAGTCTGAAATTCTCACCTCTGTGCACTGCACTCTTACCTTTGTCTGACAACCAACCTGACCGTGGCTGGTTGATCGAGGTACATGCCACCTCTTGAGATCCAAGGCCTCCTGCTCATAGCGAGTGAGGATGAGGAGGTGTGGGGGTCCCCCGCCAGTCCGCAACCTCCTGATATTTTTATTGGATGTCTTCTCCTGAAAGGATACAGGAGCACTGGTTAGTCCACTGGCACCAGCAGTGCCATTGCAACCAGGCCAATCCCACCTGAATACCTCACATGCCACATCCAATTCGTGGCCCTCGAGCCACAAGGCACTCAGTCCAAGCAGCCAGGGCTCAACCCCTGGGCCAACCCTGGCATCATTGACAGGTGGCACTCAGACTCTAACACCTCTGAGGTCCATGGGGGAATGGTTAACTATTCTCCATGCTGACCCATGCCAACACGGTACTCACCCTTCCTGAGCGCAGCATATCATTGAAACGCTTCCGGCACTGCACCCATGTGCGGCTCACCATGTCGTGGCTGCTCACCCAAGATGCCAACTCCTCCCATGCCTTCTTGGTGAGGTGCAGTGGCCTCCTCCTCTCATCTCTGGGAACAAAGGGTGTCCCTCCTGGCAGCCACCTCCTCCAGGAGGGTCGCCAGGCACTCGTCAGTGAAATACGGGGCCGACTGCCCCGCCGACCTCACCACGCGCATGGATTCTTCTTTCTGGATCACAGCCATGTCGCTGCTGCAACTCCAATGCAGGGTGCCTCCCTGGGGCTGCCTATGCTGCTTTTGAATTGGCCACGATGTCTCCATTGCACCCGGCGGACATCAGGCCCTTGGCCCCCCCCCACCACCACCCCCGGCCTGCCCCTTCTCCAAGGTTCCCCAGCTGCCTTTCATGCTGGGCAGGCCATAATTGGCCTGCCCAGCATGAAATTGCCTTCTGGCCCTGATCATGGGCGGCAGTCGGCTCCCCAACTGTCCTGCCTGCCCCCACTGAGCCCGCCTGCCAAGGGCAAAATTCTGCCCAGTATGTTTATTTACAATATACTCAGCAGCAACTACACATGTGCTTTTAACTCCAAATCTGTCTCTACACTGACTGCGGAGATAGCCCACTCTACTCCCCTATTGGTTAGTACAGATCATGTGATCTTCCCTAACAAATATTATTCTTAAAGGTACATTACACTAAATAAAACCCATAATTACTACTTTTTCAAGACAACATAATATTTACACTGGGTAAGGAATTTTACAAGTTCAGCCTTTCAGGTGGTTTCCTGGTACATGTGGAACGTCGCAGCTCCATAACTTCAGATTCTTTGTCAGGAACTTCTTTTTCCAGAGTTGCCTGAACATCAGGTGCTTCGGTGGGCACTTGCAGTTCTGTAACTCCTACAGGAACATCAGACTTGTCAGTCCTGGGTTGAGCATCTTCAACAGAAAGTGCAGATTCAGTCATGGTCACTGGTGGAACCATTTCTTGATGATTTGTCTCTCTCTTCCTTAAATGGTCCAAATGTTTACGGATGATCCAGCCTTCTGCCTTCATTTGGTGAGATAGAGATCCAGCCACCGCACTTAATTTCATCCGGTAACGACTTTGGACCTTCCCTGATATTTTTCACATATACTGGCTCTCCCACGGTAAATTTCCTCTCACAACTATGCCAGTCGTGTCTGGTTTTCAGGCTTCCCTGACTCCTTTCCACTTTTCCCTCTAAATTTGGCATTATTAATCACAATCTTGTCCTGAGATGGCGTTTCAACAATAACTCCACAGGTGTAACACCTGTTGTTGTGTGAGGGGTAGTCCTGTAATGAAGAAGAAAGCATGATAGCTTAGTTGCTAAGGAATCACCAGTTGGCTTTCTCTCGCCTCTGATTTGCACACCCCGCCTTCCCCTCAGGTCATCAGTAAAATGGGCGCTATATTTAAAGAGTGCCCCTGCACAGAACTAGCACTCTCTAAGGGATTGGAAGCTGCTGAAAAGTCATGGCTGCCAAAGGGAGGAAATACACTTTCCCCACATTTAGCCTCCCTCAGGCACCTACTGGACACAGTGCAGGCTCACCGTGAAAGCCGAGGAGGCTCTCCCCCTGCTCTGGGGTCAGACGAGCAAGCAAGGTCACCAATCCAGCAAGGCAGTGGCAGCAGTGGTCAGTGCCAAAGCCCTGCAAAAGAGGACAGCCACCCAATGCTGAAAGAGGATGAATGATCTCCTCCGTTCCACCAGGGTAAGCCCTTCTTCTAACTACTCTCAACTCGCACTCACAATCCCATCAGACATCTACAGGGATCTCACTCACTGCCAGATCAAGAGCTATTACCATTCACTTTCGCACACACCTTCATCTGCCCTGTGGATTGTGTCCTCATCCCATCCATGGCATCACTCACTACTCACACAAGCCAGGGATCCTGATCATCTGATCTGGCATATGTCCTGATTACACACACTCCATCTGTATTCATGCAGGACAAGCTGGCGCACAACGAAAGGGAGAGGCAGCAGACTGATGGAGGAATGCCTGAAATGAAAGTCCTTATAGACTTTGAAAATAGAGTCATCCAGCTGGCCGGTAATGATCTGGACCATTCCTGTGCTGATGGTAAGGCTAACAGTGCTCAACCAAGTGAGCACCAGCAGCGCAACATCCATCAGACAACCATGCTATGAGTCAGTTCCCCTGTTCGCACTCCCCTGCCATGCACTAATTATCTCTCCTTACCTTTGCAGGCACATCTGGGAAGCAGCCAAGGGGGTCCATGCTCCAGGTCTTTGACTCACCCCTGAAGACACTTCAGAAGAAGAATCTGATAATTGAAGACCCGTCACAGTGTTTACCTACACCCTCCACTAGCGCAGACACAAACCTCACTGGAACCTAGTTCTAGAGTAGACTCAGGGCCACAATCTGGTGAGCATTTCACACTGTCTGATCCATTGCAAGCGGCAGCAAGGACTTCACAGGTTTCCGACACTTCGAGGCCTCCTGGAGGCCAGAAACCTGCTGAGTCTGAGTCAGGTGATGAGCCTCTGTACTCGGTCATACCTCAGTTGCTGCAGCTGCAAAGGCAAGCTCGGGAACATCAGTAAGGGATGTCCTCTGCACTCCTCAGATTGTAAGGCACGATGGAAGAGTTCATTGTCTTCAGTCTGAGGTGAAGCGCCCGCATGCCAATGCATCGAGGTCAACACTGGTAGGATGGTGGCTGCCATGGAGACATTGGTCCAGGGCATCCGTCCTGCACTGCTGCGTGGGCTGAACTCCATTACTGATGTCATAGTTGGCCTCCAACAGTGTCAAAGTGAGAGGGTTGTGGGATGGCTCGCTCTCACTCCAGCTTCCCCTTCTCCTCAAGAAGTCAGCCACCCGTAGAGAGGAGGACCAGCAGGTGCATGTCCCTGGGCCATCCATCCAGGTGACTCCGGGAGTGTCCAGCCCATCTGAATCCCCCCCCCTTTCCTGTGACCCCAGCAGCTCAGCTCCACTGGGCAAACAGGGTGCCATGGCCACACAGCAGGATCCTGGAAGCAGGCCAGGGCCCTCCAGGTCTTGGCCCTCTAGAAGAGACTTGCCAAAGTCATCACCAACAGGGTGTAGCAGTCAGCAGGCTGCCTCCACCTCCGCTGTGGATGTTGGGGGGAGCACCAAGATGTGGCTATAGGGTTAGGAAGGTTAAGAAGATGTAACTCTTTGAGTCAAAACAATTAAACTAAATTAACAAAATTAGGATAAATCAAGCACAGCCCCTAATTCAGCTCAGCTGTAGAACCAAGAACAAAGTTTAAAGGAAACTTACAAACTTTAAACCAAAATATGATCAAAGGGGTCAATAAAACACCCCAGTCCCCGCGGTGCCCACTGAGTACGCAAGGCCTCGAGAGTGTCAGCAGACACCGTGTGCTCCATCTCCAGGGACAACCGGCCGCGAACGTAGCCGCGGAAGAGGGACAAACAATCGGGCTGGACTCCCCCGTCGATCGCCCGCTGCCTGGACCTGTTAATAGCCAACTTGGCCAGGCCCAGGAGCAGGTTCACGAGGAGGTCCTCCTCCTTCCCGACCCCATTCCGCACCGGGTGTCCATAGATCAGGAGCGTGGCGCTGAAGTGCAAACAAAACATTAATAAAAGGTTTTTCAAATACCTAAAAAGGGAGTGCAGCCTACCACGCCCTACGTAAGCATGGTCCATGGACTCCACAAGACCACAAAAAGGGCAGGTGTCCTGGGAGTCCGTGAACGTATGCATTCTACGATTATAAGGGACTGCCGCATGCAACACCCTCCAACCCAGGTCCCCGATAGAAAGGGGGAGGACACCTCCGTAGAGGGCCTCCCATTGGGGGCCTCTGCCACCGGACGGCAACAAGGCAAGCACAGCCTGGGTAGAGGTGTTAATCACCTGTATTAATGTTCACTATTGCAAATAAACTCCCAAGAATGTCTCCTTGCCTATGGCTGCTTGTCCTGATGAGCAGTGTTCATGTCACTCAGATGTGAAATCTTGATTCCTACACAAGATAAGGGCAGATGTCTCAGTCCAGAGCCTCTTCCCTATGCAGTGTGTAACCTTCAGAGCAAAGTGATGGTCTGGCTTCACATTCATGGGACACATTAGTGATGCTTGCACCTGAATGGTGCTTGCCATTGCTGTCAGAATGTCATGGGAGGTGTCACAGAGTTTCGTCATTCTGTCTGTGCTTGAGGTGGGGCTGGCCCCCATTTCTTCAGCATCTATGACCAGTGATGCTGTACTCCTGAAGGAGACAGGTGCTGAAGGCTGACAAAGGATCAGGTGCATTTAAAGTTTCACAGCTGTGTCTCTATGATATGACTCTGATCACAGAGCAAAAATGAACTACCCTCAGTCAGACAGGACTCAGGTATTCTCAGAGGTTATGTGAAGATCTATGGAGCATCCTCACTGCATATCGCCATCATCTTGGAATCTAGCGACTATTGGGGTCTCTGCCTGAGCACTGAGGGTCTGTGTGCCACCATCAGCTGCACAGGAGTCAAATGTTCCCAGGTGCAAGGTGAGGATGTCAGGACTGTCCTCACTGCATCTCATCATCCTCTTGTGGCCATGAGGGCCTCCCGAGCATGCCTGCCTCGCCTGGCCAGTGCAATAGTCTCATTTCCAGTAAACTCGTCTTTGAGTCATCCCCTTCAACATTTCCCTCATTGGAGGAGATACGCAGCTCTTCCAACCCCTCCTCAGCCAGGTCCTCCCCCTGTTGCAGCGCCAGGTTGTGCAGCACTCAGCAAGCTACAATGATCCATGATACCCTTGGCGGACTGTATTGCAGTGCTCCACTGGATCTGTTGAGGCACCGGAACCTCATTTTCAAAATGCCTATCTTTTGCTTGTCTGGGTCATGGCACGAGGCTCATTATACCGCTGCTGTGCGGCAGTCTGAGGCTGCCGTACAGGTGTCATCAGCCAAGTCCTATATGGGTAGCCTGGATGATGTCAGGGATCTGTGGCCTGCCAAGGATGTAGAAGTCTTGGACGCTCCCTGGGATTGTGCAAAGACCTGTAGGATGCATTTGTGGTGGTTGCATGTCAGCTAAACATTCAGTGAGTGGAAGCTCTTGCAGTTGACGTAGTTGTCTGCCTGTTGCCATCAAGATCTAAGTGCTATGTGAGTGCAGAAGATGGCACCCTGCACCTGTGGAAAACCAAAGATCTACACAAATCCCATCGCTCTTGCTTCCTGGCTTTCCTGATCCTGGGCGAATTGCACAAAGTTCTGTGCCTTCGCAAAGATGATGTCCATGACCTCCTGGATACAGTTGTGCATGGAGGCTTGCAAGATCATGCACAGGTCACCTGTGGAGCCCTGCAAGGAGCCACTGGCGAATAAATTGAGCACTGTGGTCACTTTCACGGCCACTGGCCTCCATGTCACCATGGCACCATATCCAGCAGCAGATGGCATATATGATCAACCAGTTCCCTAGACATTAGCAGTCTTTGTTGACACTGGTTCTCAATCACCTGCAGGAATGACAAGTGCTGTCTTTAGACCCTGGGTCTATCGAGGCACCTACGAGCGATGGCTCTCTGTAGATCTTTAGTTGTGTTTGCAGCAGACCCTGCCGCCACTTCATCTTGAGGGAGGTGCTCCTCCCTTTGCCAACCAAGGTGCCTCTGCCATACTCTTCTTCTTCTCTGCTTCTTGTTAGCCATGAGGCATACTGCTAAATCACCAAGCTCCATGATCCTAATGTTCTGCTCCTGCAGGATCAAAGAGAAGTTTAGCATATGTGTCCTCAGAACCTCTCTTGGTTAAGTCTGAAGGCCCCTTTATGCATGCAGGAGAGTGCTGGCCACCACTTAGATTGTCAGAGTGTAGTGCACTCATTGGCTATCCGAAAACACACCCACTCCACCTGACTGATTGGCGGCAGCTTCGGCCACTGGACTGCATGCTCAGGCACAGGCATTCTCCTAACCCGCACTGCAAGACTACACTGTTAGCTTGAACCTCGATGGATACTGGTCCAAACCTTAATAAAGACATTATAAGGGGCTGTGAGCATCTCCACCAGTGACTGTGAAATGGCCATCTTTCACAAGGGGATTCTACAGCTTGCCAAATCAGCCAATTGTTCCCATAAACTCTACATTAATTTGTAATCTGCATCCAAAGAATGAAAAGTTCTGGAGCATTTGGTGGCACTTTCATGCTTTTGTTTTGCTTAAGTGGGCATAAAAGCTACAGAGGCCTTGCATGTCAATGGAGCTGCAGCTGAATGGTCTCAGCTGCGGAAGAATGTGCACTTTTGACAGGCAGACATGTGGCTGCTTCTCTCACCATACACCCGCAACCCCCCCCCAAAACCCAGCATGCGCTTGTGTACTTCCTTCAATCTGTGCTGCCTTGCCCTCACCCCCTCCACCCCTCTGCCAGACCCGGACTGGAGCCCTTGCCCCAACACCGCACTGAAAGCCAGCCAGGAAAAAGCGACTTGTCTGTGCCCTCCCCTGACTGAATATGCGGCACATCATCCTTGATGTCCTATGGATGATGCTCGTGAGTGCTGTGCAAGGTTGTGTACACTCATCTCCGAGATCCCCTGGAAGTGCAGGTTGCCAGGTGCACATCACTTATGTACAGTTGTGAAACATGTCGGCATGCAATTATGCTGATGTGTCCAGATGATCCAGTGTAGGGGAACGATTCATGCGAGCAGGGCTTATAATTAGATGCAAATAAAATACATTAAAATGACGTTACTGATGTGCAGCGGCAGGAAACGTGGCCCACCATTAATGGGTGGAGCAGATGATTGCACACTGGTTTCATGATGGCGTAAAACTGATTTTTGGCCTTCTTGCCTTATTTTCCTTCCCCACCCAACGCCAATGGGGCTGGAAAATTCTGGCCTATGATACTGCTTCCTTGAGAGACACAAGGCCACAAAAGATTTATTCAAATCTTATTCTGACCAAAATAAACATGAATTTCATATTCACTGTAATTTGCTTAAATTTTAAATACAGATGAAAACTGATATGTAGAGATAGGTCAACTCCGCTCCTCTGTCGATATATAATCAGTGATATTTCTAATATAGTACAGGGTATTCCCGAAATAATGATCTAAAGAAGCTAAAAAAATTCGGGGTGAAGGCATGGACAGAAACTTCTTGAAATCTTAATGTAATTTAACACAGCTGATAAGGTATAAAGATTTTTGAATTTATTTGTGTTTCTTTTTCTCTCTTATGGTGTTTCTTGAGAGATCTTGGTATAAAGAAAGAAATACTTGCATTTAAGCAGTGCCTTTCACAATCTCTAGAAAGTCCACAGTGCTTCACAGACAATTTTTTTTATTCATTCAAGGAATGTGGGCTTCTCTGGCTTGGCCAGCATTTATTGCCCATCCCTAATTGCCCTTGAGAAGGTGGTGGTGAGCTGCCTTCTCAAATGGCTACAGTCCGTGTGGTGTAGGTGGGCCTACAGAGCTGTTAAGGAGGGAGACCCAGGATTTTGACCCAGCGACAATGAAGGAACAGCGATATATTTCCAAGTCAGGATGGTGAGTGGCTTGGAGGGGAACTTCCAGGTGGTGGCGTTCCCATGTATCCTTGTCCTTCTAGATGGTAGTGGTTGTGAGTTTGGAAAGTGCTGTCTAAGAAGCCTTGGTGAGTTTCTGCTGTGCATCTTGTAGATGGTACACGCTGCTGCTACTGTGCGTTGGTGGTGGAGGGAGTGAATGTTTGTGGATGGGGTGCCAATCAAGCGGGCTGATTTGTCCTGGATGATGTCAAGCTTCTTGAGTGTTGTTGGAGCTGCACTCATCCAGGCAAGGGGAGAGTATTTCATCCCACTCCTGATTTTGCCTTGTAGATTGTGGACAAGTTTTAGGGAGTCAGGAGGTGAGTTACTCGCTGCAGGATTCCTAGCCTCTGACCTGCTCTTGTAGCCACAGTATTTATATGGCTAGTACAGTTCACTTTCTGGTCAATGGTAACCCCTAGGATGTTGATAATGGGGAATTCAGAGATGGTAATGGCATTGAACATCAAGCGGCGATGGCTAGATTCTCTCTTGTTGGAGGTGGTCAATGCCTAACACTTGTGTGGCATGAATGTTACTTGCCACTTGTCAGCCCAAGCCTAGATATTGTCCAGGTCTTGCTGCATTTGCACATGGGCTGCTTCAGTATTTGAAGAGTAGCAAATGGTGCTGAATATTGTGCAATCATCAGCGAACATCCCCATTTCTGACCTTATGATGGAAGGAAGGTCATTGGTGAAGCAGCTGAAGGTGGTTGGGCCGAGGACACTACACTGAGGAACTCCTGCAGTGATGTCCTGGAGCTGAGATGACTGACTTCCAACTAGCAAAACCCACTCTGTGCTCGATATGACTCCAACCAGTGGAGAGTTTTCCATTGACCCCAGTTTTACTAGGGCTCCTTGAGGCGACACTCGGTCAAATGCGGCATTGATGTCAAGGACAGTCACTCTTACCTCACCTCAGGAGTTCAGCTCTTTTGTCCATGTTTGAACCACGGCTGTAATGAGGTCAGGAGCTGATATGGCCCTGGCTGAACCCAAACTGAGCATCAGTGAACACATTATTGCTAAGCAAGTGCTGCTTGATAGTGACCCCTTCCACTACTTTGCTGATGTTCAAGAGTAGGCTGATGGGGCAGTAATTGGTTGGGTTGGATTTGTCCTGCCTTGTGTACAGGACATACCTGGGCAATTTTTCACATTGTTGGGTAGATGCCAGTCTTGTAGCTGTACTAGAACAGCTTGGCTAGGGGCATGGCAAGTTCTAGAGCACAGGTCTTCAGTCCTATTGCTGGAATATTGTAAGGGCCCATAGCCTTTGCAGTGTCCAGTGCCTTCAGCTGGTTCTTGGTATCAGATGGAGTGAATCAAATTGGCTGAAGACTGGCATCTGCAATGCTGCGGACCTCTGGAGGAGGCTGAGATGGATCATCCACTTGGCATTTCTGGCTGAAGATTGTAGCAAGTACTTCAGCCTTATCTTTTGCGCCGATGTGCTGGGCTCCCCCATCATTGAGGATGGGGATATTCGTGGAGCCTCCTCCTCCAGTGAGCTGTTAATTGTCCACCACCATTCACGATTGAATGTGGCAGGACTGCAGAGCTTAGATCTGATCCATTGGTTGTGGAACTGCTTAGCTCTGTCTATCACTTGCTGCTTATGCTGTTTGGCATGCAAATAATCCTGTATTATAGCTTCACTTGGTTGACACCTCATTGTTAGGTATGCCTGGTGCTGCTTCTGGCATGCCCTCCTGCACTCTTCACTGAACCAGGGTTGATCCTCTGGCTTGATGGTAATGGTTGAGTGGGGGACATGCCAGGCCATGAGGTTGCAGATTGTGTTTGAATACAATTCTGCTGCTGCCAATGGCCCACAGCACCTCATGGTTGTCCAATCGTGAGTTGTTAGATCTGTTCGAAATCTATCCTATTTAACACAGTGGTAGTGCCACACAACACGATGGAGGGTATCCTCAATGTGAAGACAGGATTGCGTCACCACAAGGACTGTGTGGTGGACACTCCTATAGACACTGTCACGGACAGATGCATCTGTGGCAGACGGGTTAGTGAGGATGAGATCAACTTTGTTTTTCCCTCACCACCTGTTGCAGACCCAGTCTAACTATGTCCATTAGAACTCGAACAGCTCATTCAGTAGTGGTGCTACCGAGCCACTCTTGGTGTTGGACATTGAAATCCCCCACCCAGAGTACAATCTCCACCCCACCTCAGTGCCCACTCCAAGTAGAGGAGTACTGAATCATTGGCTGAGAGCAGGGGGTGGCAGTATGTGGTAATCAGCAGGAAGTTTCCTTGCCCATGTTTGACCTGATGCTATGAGACTTCATGGGGTCCAGAGTCGATGTTGAGGACTCCCAGGGCAACTCCCTCCTGACTGTACACCACTGTGCCACCACCTCTGCTGGATCTGTCCTGCTGGTGGGACAGGACATATCCAAGGACAGTTATGATTCCATGAGTATGACTATGTCAAGCTGTTGCTTAACTAGTCTGTGAGGCAGGTCTCCCACAAGCCCACGGGCCCCCTGATGTTAGTAAGCAGGGTTGACAGGACTGGGTTTGCCATTTTCAGTGCCTAGGTCAATGTCAGGTGGTCTGTCCAGTTTCGTTCCTTTGAGGCTTTTTAGCAATTTGATACAACTGTGGTTTGCTAGGCAATTTCAGAGGGCAGTTAAGAGTCATCCACATTGCTGGAGTCACACATAGGCTAGACAGCAGATTTCCTTCCCTAAAGGGCATTAGTGAATCAGATGGGTTTTTACAACAATGGTTTCCTCGTCATCATTAGACTTTTATTTCCAGATTTTTATTAAATTCAAATTTCACCATCTGCTATGCGTGGATTTGAACCCAGGTCCCCAAAGCATTACGCTGCGTCTGTGGATTACTAGTCCAGCAACAACACTACTACGCCACTACCTCCGCTCCAATGACATACTTTTGAAGTGTATCCAATGTTGCAATGTAGAAATCTTTTAAAGCCTGTACCCTTGCCTAATATCAATACCCATTGAACCAAGAAAATCATTACTGGCATGCATTTGGGAGAAATTACATTTTCAGTAATGTTTACAAGAAATCTTCTGTAAGAGCTACTGGGCAGCTCTGCAACATGCAATAAAAAGCTGGTAAACCTTTTGAAGTATTGTTGTTTATTCAACTGAAATCTATTATTATAGTTCAAAAGACTTCTGCAATGTAAATGCAATTAAGCCCTAACACCTTATGGGCTGAGTTTTAGCATTCCCTTGGAGATTGCCTGGGCAATTGGAAGGCTGCCAAAATTGCTTGGGAAGGCATTGGGGACAGAGTCATTTTGCCAGTGGTGGGAAAGGTAGCAGACGAGCCACCCACTGGGAGCACAACTGAGCCATTTAAGTGGCCAATTAAGGGCTTTATCCAGTCTCCAATGGTGCAGGGGCCTGTCACTGAGGGCAGGGCTCTGGGAAGGAGGCAGGGAGGCCCTCCTTATTGGGAACTCCATGGCCCATAGAAGAACCCCGGGTGGCAAGGGTGCCGCCTGCCCTCAGCAAAACCCATCCCGTCAATGGGACCTGCCCTCAGTGAGCACCTCCCCCACCACCCCTCACAATGGGGCCTGCACTCAGTGAGCACCTCCCAACCCTGACAATGGAGCCTAACCATCGTGAACACCTCTCACCCACAAATAGCCCTGACCACAGTGAGCGCTTCGCCTCCAACTGCTACAACAGGACATGACCGCAGTGATTATCTTCATCCCCCAACAATAGGGCCTACCTTCAGGGACACCTGTTGTAAGGTTGTATGTTGTCTCATAAGGGGGCCTAGAGCCTTGTATGGTTGAACAATAACTGTTCATTAAAAACACATAACTATATACTTATATACGGGATACAGCCCTGAATAGGTGCTATCACCATACTGACTTCTACCAGACTCACTACTACACCCATGTGACTCTCTGCATCATAATGTGGGTGGTACTATTTCCCCAGTCCCACATTAACTCTTACAGTCCCGAACATCCTAATACTACACCTCCCCCCAAGTCGATACACAAATGTATTTACAATAATATTTACACCCTACCCCTTCTCCCTCCAAGTCTTTGACTTTACAGATTCACATGGCCAGGAGGCTTTGCGACTCTTCCAGCTCTTGTTCTTTTCAAGTTTGGAGCAGTGGTAGTCTCATCTGCTTTGGGCTGACTTTGTTGGTCTGGAGTTGAAGTTGTAGTACTTGATGTTTCAAATACTCAGGTGTCAACATCAGGATCGCTTCTTGTGCTCCTTAGTGTTGTAATTTTGTTTATCGACAACCTGTCTTCCTTGCTTGGCTTATCAATCTCCCTCTGGAGGGAAAGTTTGCTCTGTTCATTCGTAGACTGGACTCAGGTTTTATTTTTCATGGGGATTCACCATGTTCTTCCTGGAAGTGAAGGTTTACCTCCCTATGTCCATATGTTCCTTATTCTTGAACTCAATCTGCAGTTTGGCTTTTAATGCTGCATTTTGTTTCTTCATATGCACTTGTACCTCCCTGAGTTTTGCCTTGGTGAGTTGGTGGTTGCTTCTCTCTTATTCCAGAATGACTTCATGTTGTGTGTGTGAGCTTGAAGCTCCAGCTTCTTTGCTGTAGTTTTTTCTGGTTCTGTGACAGCAACTATTTGACTCTGAAGGTCAGGCTCAACATTCTGCTGCTGCTCCTTCTCCTCTCTATCTTCTGTTTTAAGTATGTTGGAGGTTTGGCTGATCTGGAGGTTTGGCTGATCTGACCAAAGAAGAGTGTTTTCTGCCGTTCACAAAGGAGCTGCACTCTGAAAAGAGTGAAGGCAATTCTGAACTGAAGTCCCAGTCAAAACCAGCAGCATTGCTGGATCTTTCATGAGTCTCCAATTCAGCATAGTTGGCTACAGTGGTTGTTTTGCCATTTTTTGCCATTTTAAAAGAAGCTGAGAGCAACACAGGCATCTCTGCTCAGGAATGAAAAGGGTTGATTGTGGAAGACAATTATTTGCTTGTTGCCATACTGGAACAGCTCTTGAATCATGCCTATGACTGGTAGTTGGATTTCTCCAGGACCATACAGTGGTGTGTCTGTCATCTGTAGCCAGACATCTTTTAGCCACAGTTCCTGATCCAACAGAACCGTCATACTGGCTCCTGTGCCTAACTCGAAATTCGTGAGGTGACCATTTACAGATATGTCAGTATCCCAAAATGTGAATCTGGGATCCTTAATTTCTCCCAAGAAGCATTTTTGGACTTCTTGGTGTGGCTCATCTATCTTATGGACTCGTTTGGGATCCTCTGAATGTCTCAAGATTTTTGACTTACACATCTTTTCAAAGTGTCCCAGGCAGTTGCAGTGAAAGCATTGCACAATAATTGTTGGACACTGCTTGCGCCTGTGAGGTCTTTTGGCGTCACAGCACTGACATGGTCTGCCACCATTTTGTGTCTTGCTTGGGTATTGATTTTCTTGACCTGGAGTCTCTTTGCCCTTTTGTGGCTGTATGAGCTGGACTGTTGGGGTTGCTCTGCACCTCGGTTTAACTTCGCCATGCAAAGTGGATCGGTTTTGCTGGCGGACTTCCGATTGTTTGACAATTTGGGTGGCTTTCTCCAAAGTCAGAACTTCTTTAAATTGGAGTGCATCTGAAAGAGTATCATCAGCCACTCCCACCACTACTCAGTCTCTACGAGCTCTGTCATAAAGTCACAGCCTTCAACCAATCTGTATACCTCATTTATGAAAGAATCTACTGGTTCCCTGAGCTTTTGGACTCTCTTAAATTTTGCTTGCTCCAAAATCTTATTGTTTCTTAGGTTAAAGTAGGTGTCAAAGGGCTTCATGACCTCTTCAAAGTTAACGGAAAATTCATTTATTCCTTGCCTAGCAATTATACCATCAGCTATTGGACCTGCTGAATAGCGTATTCACTTGTTCAGCTTCGGTTTTTTTATTCAAACCTGATGTTATCGTATGTCTTAAAAATCTTCTTCTCCATAATGCCCAATTTTGCACCTGGTCTGGCTTTTTCATCTGCCTTAATTGGTCTGGCAGTGTTGATTTACCATCCATGGCTGTGTTCAGCACAGGAGAATACAGCTTTAATTTTTTTTTCAAATGGCACTGCAGCAATTGTTTTTTTCTCTTCCCACATTTGTTAGGATTTGATGGGCTCCCTTTGTGGTATGGACTGTTTTAAACTTCAGCAATTCTGCAGAAAATCTTTTGAATGAATCGTTTTGACCAGCTCACTGCTTTCTGAGGCTTGGAGAATCAAACTGAACCCAACCTTTAGCTCTGACATCTCTTTAATTTTTTTTCATTTGCATGGTCACCATGTGTTATAGTGCATGTGTTATAGTCTGGATCTGGGCTGCAGCGTTCTTCAAGCCACGCTCATTGAGACAATTGGTTTTCTAGTGCTTCCTGATTTTTGTTCCAAATTTAAAAGCTTATTTCAGCTTTTTTTTGGGGAGTTTTCTCACCCCTTCGCAATCTGGCTAGGTCTTTTAACTCTGCTTTCAATTAGGTCTAGTAACGAACCTCCATGTGCTCTGGTGGAGTCCTCTTACACTGCATACTGGATCTTTCCTCTGCCCTTCAGCCTCCAAGGCTGTAATGGAGCTTCAATCTCCAGCTGTGTATTCGAGGTCTTCAAGTTAGGCACACTACTCTCAGGTCAGACAGCAATTTCTTTACTATTTCATCCTAAGGGATTTTGGGGTTCTTCCTGTGCTGCCACCATGATGTAAGGTTGTATGTTGTCCCATGAAGAGGTCGTGAGGCTTGCATGTTTGAACAATAACTGTTTATTAATAACACACAGCTATGTACATATATATAGGATACAGTCCTGCCTAGGTACTATATCCATGCCAACTTCTATCAGACTCCCTTCTACACTACTTCTCCCAAGTGACTCTCTACATCATAATGTAGGCAGTACTGTTTCCCCACATTAACCCTTACAGTCCTGAATGGCCTAATACTACAACAACTACCCTCTCCCACCCTGCCTCCTTTCCACTTGCCTGGATGAGTGCAGCTCCAAAAACAGTCAAGAAACGCATCAGCATCCAAGCCAACACAGCCCACATGATCGGCAGCCTATCTATCACCTTAAATGTTCACTCCATCATTGCACGCAGTGGCAAAAGTGTGCACAATCTATAAGATATGCTGCAGCACTTTGCCAAGGCTCCTTTGATAGCATTTTCCAACCTCTACCTCCTGGATGAGCAATGGCAGCAATGCATGGGAATATCACCACCTGCAAGTTTCCTGCCAAGTTACACGCTATATATTGCCTATATTGCTATTCCTTCACTGTCGCAGGATCGAAATCTTGGAACTCCCTCCCATGCAACACTTTTGGTGTACTTACAACATATGGACTGCAGCAGTTTAAAAAGGTGGCTCACCAGCACCTGTTCAAGGGCAATTAGAGACAGGCAATAAATGCTGGTCTTGCCAATTATGCTCACATCCCAAGAACGGATTTAAAGAGGCATTCAAGGTTTTATTGCAGGAAGTGCAACAAACTAGAATTTTCCTCTGTGGAGCAAAAGGCCACCCTCAAGTTAAGGCAAAGGTACTGACTGCAAGGATGAAGGTAACAGACAGAATGAATGAAGCTTCCAAGTTTGGTAGGTCCTGGATTCAAATAAGGAAAAAGTTTATTGGAATGAGGGGGAATGCTAAAGTAAGTGTACACATATTTGCATACTTTATCAACATTGAGGAATACTGCATGTTGCAATAATAAAAATGCAGAACTCTCACAGGCATACCTTGCAAAACATCCAAACAAATCTCACAATTTTTGCACAGTGCAGAATGAGTGTGCACTATGGCATCTAAAACCTAAAATAACGGCCTTGAGCTTGTACCATTGTCATGCATGCTGCAATGAATTACACTCACACAAGAAGAGATATTTACTAGCCATAGGGCTGGCTGGGTGGGTGCTCTGACAATTTTTATCATCTGAATGCCTTGCATGTGCCTCCAGAAAAAGGCTGCTCAACCATCAAAAATTAACGTGTACATGCAGTAGACAACTAGAGCTGGAGCTGATCCAATGTGAAGAAATGGCTTTTCGCCAACTTTGGCCAATATTTATATCTTAACCAACATTACTAAAAGAACAATCAAATTATCTCATTTGTGGTAATAAAAGCAAATACTGTGGATGCTGGAAATCTGAAAAAACCCAGGAAATGTTGGAAAAACTCAGCAGGCCTGGCAGCATCTGTGGAGAGAGAAACATAGTTCATGTTTCAAATCCAATATGACTCTTCTTTGGAACTGGAGAGAGGTAGAAATATGATGGGCCTTATGCCGTTGAAAAAATGGGGAGGGGCAGATGGAGCAAAATAAGTCTACCTTAGCCAGAATGGGGATCGGACCCCGCATTGTTGGTGTTATTCTGGACCACACTCTAGCCATCAAGCCAACTGAGATAACCCCTCAGTCATGCTAAAAGAATTTATCAAATATATATATACATTTGCTATATATATATGCTATGTAATCTGACATTCTTTGAACATCACACTTCAGCATGTTACAAGTATAAAGAGATGAGAAAAACATTTATTTCCTGCTGCCCAACTACGGGGAACTGCTAATCTGCAGGGATAGATGCCCTCTAATCGATCTCAGGATATGCACATTTTATTTACTGCAATTAGACTGATGGCTAGATTACACACTGCTCTAACTCCAACTTGTAAAATATATATTCAAACACATATGGAGTGCACAGTTTACCAGCTTGGATTAATTTCTACCAAGTTAAAACAGCTGATGCATCAGATTTTTTTCAAGGACATAAAATTGAGATTACCAGAATTAACATAAATTGTAATAAGTTAAACTAAAAATGTGCATCAAACCAGCAGCAGTGTTACTGTTACTGGTGCTAAGTAAAAACAAACTGAATTCATCTAAGAGGTGTTCAATAGTTGGCAGAGGAGTTTTAAATAAACATGTTGATCTTTTGTTCCTTATACAATAAAGTATAAGTTGGACACTCAGAGTCATATATTTGTAAGTATGACACTTGTTTAGTCTGCAAATGAATGGAGACAAGTGCTCTATTTCGTCAGTTAACTCACTTACAACATTCACAAATCTGAAGAAAGTTAATTAAAAAAGATAAGGTAGCAAGTCAAAATACACACTGACTATAAAATATTCATATTTTGTTCATTTATAATTATAAAATGGTTTCCTGCTACTATTAGAATTGCTTTTGTGAATGTTACACAAATATAAATACAGTAAGTTAATTTCATTCAACCTTTAGGATATTTACTTGGGTTGCTTGAGCCAAACATTCTCTTAAAGAATCCTGCAGTAATTATTATTACTAAAAACTCTTAAATTAGTTGGAAATTAGACCTTTCAGCATATCAGATCACATATTTTAATATGTATTACCACACGGTGGTCTTATTGGGCTACAAATGACTTGGATTAGAATTATTGACCCAACTTCAAAAGCAGTGCAGCATGTCTTCACTGTAATGGGGTGAGTAAGCCCTCTAGTGTTTCTTTAGTATTTATCTCAATATATGCATATTTCCCTTGTTCATTATTTATTGGGTGAAACATTCAAGGCTCCATCAGTGATTATTTTTGTAATGCTGCGAATGCATCACATGGAGGCAAGAAAATACTATCAAAAGGAAAAATATCTCCTACGCTTCAGAGATTTTTATGTCAATTTCCTTGGGCAATTCCAGCATTTCTAAACAGGAGCCATCTTTAGGGCTTGCTTAAATTGTAGAGTATCTTTAATTTTTCTCCAATTAAATAAATTTGTTCACTAATTGCTACCATGTCTCATGCATACAAATGGCTTATGTAAATTTACTCTGAATGTGACATTATTAAGGCTGTTTATTTCATTTAAGTATTGTGTATTGTAATTCACATCTTTCAAAAACAAGTTTCACACCATGTATACTAAAGTGATAACCTCATGATGCATATTAACAAAGAATGTACTAATGATTATTGTTTTCATTGTTACTCTCATCTTTTCATTTATTCCAGATTTTAGAAGCATTTCAAAGTCACTTGGTTCACTCTCAATTGTAATTGATAAAATGCCTATCTATAAAGCTTAAGTGGACAAATTTCATATAACAGTAAAATGTTTTAAAAATAAAAATTAACAGCCACTGACTTGCATATAAGATTAACTTCACTTAACCTTTTCTAACTAAACTACCAAATAACATATTTTCCTCCACATGAATAAGATATCGTTATAGCATAATTTTAATCATTTTATTGTGAACATAAATTAAGATTCAATATTACCAAATTATGAAACAACTTGCTCAAATCAAATTCAATCACTTTAAAGTTCTGTGATTCTATTATAATTATGATGTTATATCAATTTTGTTTATAGTGATGGATGAAATCTTAGGAATTTAAAGACAATTTTACAGGCAGTCCAATGAAAATTAAGTTTATGAAAACTTCTTCAAATGTCAGTATGATTAATATTTCATGTAGTAGTGAATGAAAGATCTTACAGCGATGATCTTGATACTGAATTTCTGGCCACTAAACTCAAGTTAACCAATGTTGGAGACTGAAGCTGAAACATCATTCCAGCAATCAGCAACACAGATGCTAGATTACAGGCTCAAATTTAAATTACAGAGCACCATTGTAAGTACAGGAAATACATACAGGAAATGTAAGACCGAGCAAATGCTATAGAATAAATGAAGATGAATTTCCAATACTTCAGCAGATATTTTCCTTTTAGTCAACAAATTCTTCTTATAGAACAAATTAGTGTAAATCATAATAGTGTCATTCAGAAGTAAATTAATAACTTAGAATTGCTACACAATGCTGATAAGAAGAAATTGAACCATATAATTAGCACTTACTATGCTTTCTAATGAGTCATGTATGAAATATGGAGACTTTAGCTGGTTATATTGCATGGGTGGGCTCATTTTACACTGCAATTATTTAACACTAATTTATGGACTGGACTCAATAGCCTGAATTTAATTGGGGGCGTGAATTGGATGAGTGGGGGCCAGAGCGATCTACCACTAATCTGAAGCTAAATTACATGAGTTATATAAACAACATGGCTAAAAGATCAAGGTAGAAATTGGGGCCTGAATTTGTGCTCCTGAGTTAGAAGTGCAGAGTCGGGATTCTGGATTTTTGTTTTGGGAAGTGGGGGCGTGGGAAGATGGGTGCTAACTGGTGTTGGGCTTACTGCCCCCAGAAAATGTTCAGATGCAGCCACAGGGACTGCCGAGTGCCAAGGCAGGCTGGTTAAAAGGGCCACCTTGGTGCTGTGCAACTTTGCCCCAGTTGCAAAAAAAAACAATGAACCCAAAAACCCTCAAGCTCTTACCCTTCACACTCCCTCACCCCCACACACTCTCCATACCCCACCCATACCAACTCATGCCACCTGACGTCCCCCACCCATCCCCCTTGGCCCCTCCATGCCAACCTATGCCCCTCTATCCACCCGCATGGCCCCTCATATCCTCCATGCCAACTTAATGCCAATAAACCAACCCATGACCCTCCATTCATCCCCATATCCCTTTATAGTGTGTATGCCAAATTCATACCAACTTATGACCCCACTCGCCACCCTTTGCCCTTACACCCTCCATTCACCATGGGCAGACCTTAGGAGCCATGGTGAGATGAAATAAAGTTAAAAGACTTTACTATATTCAAAAACACTATTATTGATAAAAACCCATTCAGTGTATTTGAATACCTTCAAGTACTTAATCCCTTACAACAACAAACATTTCCTCCAAGTACTTAATCCAATATAAAAACACACATTTGTATTCATAGCCCCAGCTAATCTCTTTATAACCACTTGAAACTGTGAATCAAACTGTGAACTTAAAGGGCCCGCACTGTGATAATGATAGGTGTGAAAGCACTCGGGCAGAAATAATACTATAATAATAGCGCTCAGGCTTTTGTCAACAAACATCAAGTGAAATTTTGCAAGCACTGATTTTTTTCAACTCCAGGCTGGCTGTTTTTCTTCCCCAAAATTCAAAGGGCAAGAGATTTAAATGACTTGACAGCTTGACAGTTCCACAGAGCTTATCCACTTTTTACACACATTCTTGTCTACTCTTAACAATCCATTGAATATTTTTAAGGCAGAGGTAGATAGATTCTTGTTAGGCAAGGAACCAAAGGTTATTGGAGGTAGATGGGAATGTGGAAAATCGAAACACAAACTAATTAGTAATGATCTTATTGAATAGTGGAGCAGGCTCAAGATGCCGAATGGCCTACTTCTGTTCCATTTCATATGTTCATATCCAAAAGGGGTACATGGCCTCTCCTAAAGGGGTACCTGGCCTCTGCAAAGAACTCTGGTAGATAGTCATTTTCGTCAAGTATCTAAAGCTCATGAGTCATGTTTCTGAAACTTCAAAACCAAAATTGCTCCTGTTTGAAGGCAGCTGCATTTTTAAATATGCACCTGCCTCCATGAACTGTGGATGGGCAAAATAAGTCCTGCTAAATCACCTCCTCCCAGCAAACATGGTGGGTGTGGGGTTTGGGGGCGGGATTTCTGTTTTCCGTGCTCCAGCACCATTTTGGCTAAAGTGTGAAGCCCTTCTGGCTCAGCAAAAATTCAGGTCTGGGTATTCTGTAATGAATAGCTTACCTCCTGACCTCTCAAATCTTCTCCACCATCAACAAGACTCAAGTCATGATTGTGATAGTGTACTCACTGACAGGTAGGATATGTGCAGCTGCAACAACAAACAAGAAGCTCAACACCATTCAGGACACTTGATCAGGACCTCTTCCATTAGGTTTGAAGTCCATCCCTCCACCCTCAACACAGTGGCTGCAGCATATAGAATGCATATCACTGTTCTTTTATTGTCACTGGATCAGAGTCTTCAGCTTCCCGATCACATACCTCCCCTTTTGCTCATTACACCCGTCCTATTCCTTGGGTCTATATGTGCTTAAAATCTGTTATCTCTGATATCTTCTAGTTCTGATCAAAGGTCATTGACATGAAATGTTGGGCTGCATTTTATGGGGGGGAGGGACAAAAGTCAGTCGGAAGCCTACTCACCCTGCAGCCATAATACATAATTGGGGAGGCTAAATTGGCTCACAGTGGGATGTCCTCCTTTCATGGGGAGGAAGTCCCGCCCTCGGATGCTGCTGGCCAATCAGATTGGCCAGCAGCTCCAGCAGTCCTGGCAGCGGCAAGAGCTCATTCATGGGTACTGCCAGGACTGCAAGCAGTCCCAAAAGGAAGGCTCAATGGTCCTTGGAGTGGGGTATTGGGTGGGGAGAGTTTGGACAGCTTAGGGAGGGGGGTGGGGAGGTGGGTTTTGGAGTGTAAGTAGGTAGGAAGGAAGGGCAAAGGACACTCCTGAAGATCATGTAGCCCCTTCTTTTCCACCCTTTTAAAAACCTTTTTAAAAAAACAGCCTTCCTACTCATGCCCATCTACCCATGCCAACCATATTAATGGCGTATTTTCAAGGTCAATTGGCTTGTTTACAAGTTCAATTGACTCTTAATTATTTATTTACATATAGCAGGTGGGCTGCTGATTTTGGCGCCCGCTCACCTACCGTGTTATGGGGGTAAACTTGGGGGTGGGTGGGAGGGTGGTGGGCTTGGCAACTGCCCAATTTTATATGCACACCCCCCACCGAAAACACACCCAGAGGAGGCACATAAAATCCAGCCCCTTAACCCTGTTTCTTTCTCCATAGCTACTACCTAACATGCTGTGCATTTTCTAGCATTTCTGATTTCCAGCATGCACAGTAGTTAATTTAACATATAGGGGAGAATTTTCCCCCCCTTCAGGGGTTTGTGCAGGGGTGAGTGGGGGCAGGCATGAACCTGATCGGGTCTGCGCCGCCATTTTACGTGGGTGGGCCACAGAGCTCAGAAATCTCCCAATTAATTTAAGTTTCAAAAATTTAAATAAAGAAAAGAAAAAATTTTAGGATTTGCTGTGTCATGCGACAGTGTCCCATAAGCTGGGACATGTCAATGAAAATTAATGAAAACATTTATTTAATTTATAAACCTTTCATGAAACCTCACCCTGCCTGTGGATGAGGTTCCATGAAAAATGTGAAGGCTGCCTGGGCTCTTTGCCTGCCCGCCAACTTTAAGACTGGACGAGTAGCTCAGCTTATTACTTTAATTGATTTTTAAATGGCCTTAATAGGCCTTTGACAGTTCAGCGGGCATGCAGCCGACTCAGCTGCATGCCCGCCAAACTGAAAATCTAAATGACGCGCAGTGACGTTGGGATGCCCACCCGACATCACTACGTGTCATTTTACGCCTCGGCGAGCGGGCCCCACCCCCGCTTGCCGAGCCGAAAATTCAGGCCATAAGAAAAGATTGATGAAGTAGGTATTTTACATTATTTGTATTTATATAGCACCTTTAACTTAGCACAATATCCCAAGGCACTTCACAGGGACAAATTGGTGATAGAGGTAGTTTGTAAGGAGTGTTTTCAAGAAAGAGAGTAAGGTAGAGACAGGGATAAGTTTAGGGAATTTCAAAGCTTGGGGCCTTGGCACTTAAGGACATGGCTGCCAATGGTCAAGCAATGAAAATCAAGAATACTTAAGTGGCCAGAATTGAAGGACATTTTGGAGGACTGTAAAACTGAAGGAGATTACAGACATAGGGAGAGGTGAAGCTATTGAGGGATTTGAAAACAAGGATAAGAATTTTAAAATTGAGGTGTGGCTAGAACAAGGGCCAATGTAGGTCAGCGAACACTGGGGTGATAAATGAATGAGGCTTGGTGCAAGTAAAGAGACAGGCAACTTTTGGATGAGCTCAAGTTTTCAGAGGGTGGAATACGGGTGGTCAGTTAGGAGTGTGTTAGATTAATTAAGTCAAGAGGTAACAAAGGCATGGCTTCAACAGCAGATGAGCTTAGGTAGAGGCAGAGATAGGACATATTGTGGAGCTGGATGCAGACATTCTTAGTAATGGAGTGGATATGAGAACAGAAGCTCATCTAGGCATCAAACAAGACATTAGTAATCAGGCTGCAAGTAATCTAGTTTAGCCTTAGACAATGGCCAAGGAGAGGATTGTAGTAGGTGGCTTAAGGAAGGACATGCATGCCTTGGAGGCAGTGCAACAATGGTTCAATAGGCCAGTTCCTGGAATGAGGGGATTGTCCTTTGAGGAGGGTTTAAATAGACTAGGCCTATATTCCCCAGAGTTTAGGGAAATGAGAGGTGATCTAATTGAAATGTAAAAAATTCTTAAGGGACTTGACAAGGTAAATACAGAGGGTGGATCTTGTGCCCTTGCTGGTGATGAGCTTGGAGGTGGAAAGGGCATGTAATGGGGGTGATCCGAAACTCTGCCATCTTCTCACCTCCATCAGAATTAAATTGTGGGCAGGAAGGCCCATGGCCAACCTTCCCACCCTGCTGATTATTGAGGCTCAAGGCCATTAATGACCACTTAAGGACCTCATCCCACTGCTGCTCGTGTTAACCCACAGTGGGTAGGCCTGTCAACATGCATCTACTCAACATGTAAAAATGTGCAGCCAGCTTGTCATACCTGCGGGTGGTGGTGGTGGTGGTGGTGGTGGTGGTGGTGGTGGTGGTGGGGGGGGGGGGGGGGGGGGGGGGGGGGGGGGGGGGGGGGGGGGGGGGGGGGGGGGGGTGGAGGTTGGGGGTGCTAGTTTGAATGCCTCTGATCAACGGACTCGCCATCAGGAAGGGGGCCCCACTGAGAGCCACCCCCTGCCCTTGCTACCTCCACATTACTTTCCTGTAGCCTGGGTCATTCTGTGATCCTGGGACTCTGTGGGTGGAGGTGTTGAAGGTGGGGGGGTATTCCCTCAGCCGGGAGTGCGCTCTTTCACACGTGCGCAAAAGAGCACACAGATCTCCCTGAAGCTAAGTGATGCCTCAGGTAGATTGGCTCAGATTTTAAATTTTAAATGAAGAGTTTTAAAAGATTTCCCTGCCATGTCCCCTCATGTGACACTGTCACATGAGTTGGGAAATGTCCATAACTTTTATTGAAAGATGCGATAAAAATTTAAACACCCTCATGAAACCTCATCCCCCCATGGATGAGGTTTCACACTTTTTTCTAAGCCTGCCAGGACTCCTGGCCTGCCCACCAACCTTAAGGTTGAACGGGCAGGTCCATTAACGACCTTAATTACTTTTTCAAAGGCCTCAATAGGCCTTTGACAGGTCGGCGGGTGCGCAGCTGACTCAGACGCGACCCAGCCAACCTGAAAATGGAAATGACGTGGGGTGACGTCGGGAGTTCCACCCGACATCACCCCGCATAATTTTGCATGTTGGCGAGCAGGCCCCACCCCCACTCGCCAACCTGAAGATTCTGCCCGAAGACTCTCAAACCGATGAGTGAAAAAATTTCACCTCATCTCTGTTTTAAAAGGGTGACCCCTTATTTTTAAACAGTTCTAGATTCCCCCACATGAGGAAACATCCACTCTAGATCCACCCTGTCAAGAGCCCTCAGGATCTTATATGTTTCAATCAACTCTTACTCTTCCAAAGTCCAGCGAATACAAGCCTAGTCTGTCAAACCTTTCCTCATAAGACAACCCACCAATTCCAGGAGTTAGTCTGGTAAACCTTCTCTGAACTGCTTCCAAATGCATTCACATCCTTCCTTAAATAAGGTGACCAATATTGTACAGAGTACTCCAAATGTTGTCTCATTAGGGCCCTGTACAACCTCCCTACTTTTGTATTCAATTCCCCTCACAATAAATGACAACATTCTATTAGCTTTCCTAATTACTTGCTGTACTTGCATACTAGCCTTTTGTGATTCATGCACTAGGACACCCAGATCCCTCTGCACTTTAGGGCTCTGCAATCTCTCACAATTGACATAATATGCTTCTCTTTTATCCTTTCTGCCAAATGGGCAATTTCACATTTTCCCACTTTGTAGTTAATTTGCCAGATCTTTGCCCACTCACTTAATTCATTTATGTCAGTTTGTAGCCTCCTTACATCCTCTTCACAACTTACTTTCCTACCTATCTTTGTGTCATCAGCAAATTTGGCAACCATCCCTTCATCCAAGTCATTTATATAAATTGCAAACAGTTGAGGTCCCAGCACTGATCCCTGTGGCACACCACTTCTTACATCTTGCCAACCTGGAAAAGACCCATTTATGCCTACTTTGTTTCCTGTTAGCTAGCCAATCTTCTATGCCAATATGTTACTCCTATACCATGAGCTTTTATTTTCTGCAATAACCTTGATGTTGCACTTTATCACATGCCTTCTGAAAATCTAAGTACAGTACATTCACCGGTCACCCTTTAACCACAACAAATGTTACCTCCTCAAAGAACTCCAATAAGTTGGTAAAGCAGAATTTCCCTTTAACAAAACCATGTCGACTCTGCCTGATGACCTTGAGCTTATCCAAGTGCCCTGCTATAACTTCTTTAATAATAGCTTCTAACATTTTCCCTACGACAGATGTTAAGCTAACTAGCCTGTAGTTTTCCACTTTCTCTCTCCCTCCTTTTTTGAATAATGGAGTTGCACTTGTTATCTTCCAATCTAATGGGACCTTCCCTGAATCTAGGGAGTTTTGGAAAATTAAAACCAATGCATCAACTATCTCACCAGACACTTCTTTTAAGATTCTAGGATGAAGTCCATCAGGATCCAGGCTCTTGTCAGCCCATAGCTCCAACAATTTACTCATTCCACTCCTCTGTTGACTGTAATTTTCCTGGCTTCCTCCCCCACTTCTATTTCCTGGTTTATAGCTGCTTCTGGAATGTTACTTGTATCCTCCATAGTGAAAACTGATGCAAAATACTGTTCAATTTATCTGCCAACTCCTTGCTTTCCATTATCAATTCTCCAGATTCACTTTCTATAGGACCATCGCTCACTTTGTTAACTCTTTTCTTTTTTGAATATTTATAAAAACTGGTTTTATATTTCAGGCTAGCTTTCTCTCATACGCTAATTTTTCCCTCCTTATTGGTCTTTTAGTCAATCTTTGCTGTTCCTTATATGCTGTCCAATCTTCTGACCTGTCACCTGTCTTTGCATAATTATATGTTTTTTCTTTAAGTTTGATATTATCTTTAACCTTTCTAGTTACCCATAGATGGTGTGTCCATCCCTTGGATTTTTTCTTACTTGTTGGAATGTATCTACTCTGTGCATTCTGAAATATCCCTTTAAATATTAGCCACTGCATCTCTATTGACCTATCCCTTAACCTAATTTTCCAATTCATTTTAGCCAGCTCAGCTTTCGTGCCCTCAATTGTCCTTATTTAAATTTAAAAACATAGTCTGAGACCCACTCCTCTGTCCCTCAAACTGAATGTAAAATTCAATCATATTATGGTTGCTGCTACCTAGGGGCGTCTTCACTATGAGATCATTAAGTACACCCATCTCATTGCACAATACCAGCTCTAATATAGCCTGCTCTCTGGCTGGCTCCAGAACATGCTGTTCTAAGAAACTATCCCGAAAACATTTAATGTATTCCTCATCTAGGCTACATTTGCCCAGCTGACTTTTCCAATCTATATGTAAATTAAAATCTCCCATGATTATCTTTCTGACAAGCTCCAATTATTTCATCCTTTATGCTTCATCCTATCATGTGGTTACTGTTCAGGGGCCTGTACACAACTCCCACAAGTGACTTCTTGCCTTTACCGTTTCTCATCTCTGCCCAAACCATTTCCACATCCTGGTTTCCTGAACTTAGGTCATCCCTCACAACTGTGCTAAATCAATAACCTCCTCCACCTTTTCCACACTTCCTGTTCTTCCTAAATACTCTGTACCCTTCAATATTCAGATCCCAATCCATGTCCTCCTGCAACCATGTCCCCGTAATGGCTATCAAATCATAATAATTTATTTCAATATGTGTGGTCAGTTCATCTGTTTTGATTCGAATGCTATGTGCATTCAGATATACAGCTTTTAGTTTGGTCCTTTTATTCTTTTTATAAACTCTAGTTTCATCTGTTGATTTACTGTTAGATTTGTACTCACTACCCCTTCCTGTCACGATCTGTTTTTCATTTCCTGTAAAACTACCTTTTTCTTTTGCCTTGTCTCTGCTCTTTGATTTACCACATTTTCCCAAATTTGATCCCTTGCCCCCACTATTTGCTTAAAACCCTCTCTACTTCCCTAGTTATGTGGCTCACAAGAACACTGGTCTCAGCACAGTTTGAGCATAGACTGTCCCAACAGTACAGATCCCACTTTCTCCAGTACCGGTGCCAGTGCCCCACTAACCAGAACCCACTTTTCCCTCACCAGTCCTTGACCCACAGATGCATCTCCCTAACCTGATTTGTCCTATGCCAATTTGCCTAGGTTCAGTTAATAATCCAGAGGTTATGACCTTTAGGTTTCTGCTTCTTAATTTGGTGCCTAGGTGGTCATATATGCAGAACCTCCTCCTGCCTATGACATTAGTACCTATGTGGACTACAACTGGGTCCTCCGCCTCCCACTGCAAGTTGATCTCTAGCCCCGAGCTCAAGATGTCCCAAACCCTGGCACTGGGCAGGCAACACAGCCGACTGGGCTCACGCTCTTTGCTGCAGAGAATGGTGTCAATCCCTGACTATACTATCTCCTACTACCACTACATTCCTTTTTTCTCTCCCCAACTTGAATAGCTTCTTGTACCATGATGCCATGGCCAATTAGCTCATCCACCCAGCAGCCCTCACTCTCATCCAAACAAGGCAAAAAAACCTGAAATCTGTTGGACAATTGCAAGGACTGAGTCTCCTGCACTCCTGCCCTCTGAGTCCCCTTACCTGCCTCACTCGCAGTCATACTCTCCTGTCCCTGACCACTGACCAAATCAGAAGACCGTGTCATAAGAGGTGTGACTACTTCCTGATACAAAGAATCCAGGTAATATTCCCCCTCCCTGATGTGTCACAGTGTCTGTAGTTCAGCTTCCAGTTCATAAACTCTGAGCCAAAGATGCTCAACCTTCAAAAACTTACAGCAGACATGTTTTCCCTGGAGCAAACTGACATCCAGGGGTACCCACATGCTGCAGCTGTGACACATCACCTGTTCTGACATCCTTAATGTGTTCTAATTAACTATTTAATTATTTTATTTGATTTATTAGATTTTACTTTTTTTATATATTTTATTAACCTTACCACCAGTTGCTAGACTATTTTGAACCTTAGGAATAGAATAAACCTTAGTCACTTACCAGATACTCACCAAATAACTAGCTTCTTCTCCTGTACCAGAGCACAACCACTTGCTGAGAAAGGTGGAAAGCAGAAAGCAAAGGAGCACCTCTTTCCTTTCCATCCCTAACTCCCTTAATTACCCAATTCCCAGCATCAATTCTAAGTTGCACTTCTTACAGTAAACCTTACCTAATGTACATCTTTCCCCCATGCACTGAATTCCCACTTTGAACCAAATTCCCAAATATACTCACTTGGTCTCTGTCTCTGTCTCACTCAAGCTGAAGTCTCCCCTCACTGATCGCCTCTTACGGATTGTGCACTTAAAAAATCCCTTTCTTTTTTAGATATGTGATGAGTCACTCTCTAATCTAGCTTCCCGCTACAATTATCAACACCTAATTTAGGCCCTTTTCAGGCAAAGGGCTTTCAGGTGATTGACAGTTAACTACCACTAAGACAGTTGCCTGTTTAACTAAGCTACTTAACTTAAAGGCTGTCAATTCTGGGTTGTTAGTTCCAGGACAGAATCTGACTCTTACTCCAAAATTGAACTTGAAAAAGGTTTATCAGTTAAATTCCTACTTTGAACCAAATATACTCACCTGGTCTCTGTCTCACTCGGGCCAAAGTCTCCCCTCGTTGATCGTGCGGCTCTTACTCAATAGGGTTGTAAATCACCATCCCAGAGAACTGTGGGTGCTCAGTCATTTAGTGTATTCAAGACAGAGGTCAGTAGATGCCTGGTTACTAAGGAATTAAGGAAAATGGGAATAGTATAGGAAGGTGGAGTTGAGATAGAAGATCAGCCATGATCTTATTGAACGAAGGTGCAGGCTCGAAGGGCCAAATGGCCCTCTCAGGCTCACATTTTTTTCATGTAATGTGATAGACAAAGATTGTGGTCTTCCTGATATTTAGTTGGAGAAAATTTCTGCTTATCCAGTACTGGAGGTTCAACAAACAGTGTGACAAATCAAAGACAATGGAGGGGTTGAGATAGGTGGTGGTGAGATAGAGCTGGGTGCCATAATTGTATATTTGGAACCTGGTGTTGTGTTTCTGGATGATGTCATGGAGGGCCAACCTTGTAGATGAAAAACAGAAGGGGGCCAAAAATAGATCCTTGGGGGACTCCAGAGTTAAAGGCGTAGGAGAAGCTATTGTAAGTGATTCTCTTGTATTGCATTATAATTCTAGCCCCTTTGGGACTATCCCAGATCAGGCATACTTCTTAGATATTCACTCTTAACTTAATGAAGCCAAATCCTAAAGACACTGAATAAGTCTGAAGATCTAGTCTAAGTGTCCCCAATGGAAAGGAACAAATTGAGAATATTACCATCCTCCAGCTAGCTTTTTAAACAAGTTCCAGCCAGAATATAACATTCCAGATATTGCAAGGGTCCAGGGATCTCTCCTCAGTAATGTACCTCTTCATCAAAGAGTGTACAGAGATGGAATTTTTGAGTTTGTGATACAGAAGACTATGCCGGGATAGTCCAGCCTCGTCGTGGCGGGACCTGCTGTGGGAGGCTTTGACAGGACCAGACAATCCCGGCAGTGGGCGGGGCCAGAAAATCATGCTCTATGAGACTATATAAATTCTAAGCTAGAAATGTATTGAATAACAAAACATGCAATTCACATTTGCATGATAAGGCCATCATTTGCAACATTAACAACTGTTAGGACATGATACAAAAATCTTATTTCTGGTAGAGAATCCAATTTTTAAATTCAAATATTGTTACAGTAAAACGTTTAAGTAGGATATCATTAATTACTAAAGTAACGTTTAGCTTAAATCCCCAAGTAAGTAGAAGACAATAGAGTTAGTGAGATGCCTCTGACTCAGTTAAAAGGAGGATCATCATTTCCCTGCTCTATTGGCCATATCTTTGCTGGGAGATGCTGAAGGGAATCCAGCAAGTCTAAAAACCCAATGCAAACTTCCAGTATTTACTCTGTTCTTCTAGCTTATTTCCAAATATAGCTATTGTACCCCAATTTTAACCAAGGCTGGTCTCCCTTTAATTTCCAATTATGCCATATATTTGTAAGCTGCAAGCCTTATGATGTTCATTTTTTCACAATTCCTCTTAATGTGATTTCAAGGTATGTGATTTAGCCACAATTCAATTGACTGTGGTTTGGATTTGCTCAGTTTGTCACAATTCAGTTGACTGTTGTTCTGGGCTGTCAGCAGAAAACTACCTTATCAAAAGCTATCCTTCAGTAAGCTCTCATGACTTTTGGAGTTATGTCCCCCATATAGTATGCTTGGGAAGATGAGATAAGAGAAGGGATCTCTTTGCTAAGGAAAATGCAGTTTTAGAAAGATGAACTCTTTTAACTTTTTAAGCCTTCATAGGAAGATTGAACTCTTTTTAATCTTTTGCACCCTCGTGACCAGATTCCTTCACACTCTGGACAAGGTTGGATGGATAAGAATGGAACCAGATGAGGGAAACTGGAGAATGGAGGAGAGATATTGGAGGAGGATGGTGTGGTCAACTGCACCAAAGGCTACAGACAGGTCAAGAAGACTGAGGAGGGATAGTTTACCACAGTCCCAATCACATGGTATGTAATTTATGACTTTAATAAGGGTTGTTTCAATATTGTGGCAGAAATGGAAATCTAACTGGAAGTTTGAAACATGGAGCTGCGGGAAAGGCGGGCGTGAAATTGAGAGGTGAGGAAAGAGAGATTGATGATGGGTAGGAGTTTTGAAAGACAGAGGAATCAAAGTTGGGTTTTGCGAGGAGAGGGGAAATGACAACAGATTTGAAGAAGGAGGACAGTACTTGAGGAGGAGGAGCCATAAATAATATGTAGTGGCGAAGAGAAGCTGGGGTTATCTTTGCATTCCAGGGTGATCCTAGAATAGTGAGTGGTTTGGCAGGGAGAACAGGACCCCTTAGTATTTTATGTGGTCCAGCCGGATCTGTCAGAGAATTGATAAATCAGTTGTCCACTACAAACATTAATGTCTGCATTCCTTGGACTTGAGTGGAGTTGAGGGCCATACCAGAGGGAACAGCCAGAGTGAAAGAGTAATGGGTTTAATGAAGAAAAGGGGATCAAAGGTGGAGGTGAGGATGTAATTGAGCAGGTTGATAGTTGCAGAAATGTTGCAGTGAATGGAGGTCCAAAGACCAGATGGTTGAGAATTTGGAAGTGCCATTGTAGTGACTTGGTGGAGAAGTAGATATAGAAAAATGTGGGATTGGAAGGATGAAGGACAATATTGGCGGAGAGCAATACAAGGAATTAATGAGAAGTGGCCTTTTCTGACATAATGGAAATAATATAAAATATTGTATCAGACTACAGCCTCAAAGCAAGTCCAGAAGGTAGCACGAGAGAATGTAAATGGAAGTTAATGAAAAGTAATTTTTAAAAGATGTAAGGAAGAACTTCCTTACTTGAAGTGTGACAAATGTTTGGAATATAGGGAAAAAATATTGAGGTTTTAGATATTGTGATAGGAGTTAAGATGGAAGAGGAATGATCATCTATGGGCCTATTATCACCAGGTGAGAAGGGGTGAACTGGCTCCCCTCTATTCAATCTCCTCGGTTGGTCACAACAAAGGTTTAAGTTTCTTTTTCATGAGGATATGTCATTTCCAAGTCAGAATATATTTAACTATTTAAGCTGTAAACAATATGGAGCCAATTAAACAAGGTTTTCTTGAGTCAAGGAAAGATCAAACTTAATTACCACTAAACCTGAGAAAAATAATAAATACGTGATGTCAAGCATGCGGCCCTCATGTAGTCATGAGGGCACACACACACACATATATCAGAAACAAGTGGAATTAGAATCCAATAAAAAAGAGAAAAGAATTTACAGTTAAGTGTCCTTTGATTGCCCTTGAGGTGTAGACTTTAAATGTTGCGGCCAATTTAGGTTAGCTGGTTTCTTGGAAATGGTCAGATGTAGAAAATATTGCAATTATTATGAGATATTGGTTTACTGGTGCATTTCTGGTAGAGTTGGCTTCTCAAACCGGGTGACACACTTATTCCAAAAGAGAGTTGGAGAGAGTGGGTAGTCCCCAGCTTGTTTCCTTTGCTGAAGACTTTCTGAACACTACTGGTGTCACTTGCAATCTCTCTTTGGTGGCTGGCAGCCTTGCCTTGAAATACTTAACTCATTGTGTATTTCCAAGAGGTTTTGCATGGGTCTGTCTGTGGTAGTCATTGTTTCAATATCCAATATTTTGCATTTTTAACGTCTCTTCATTAGATAGTTACAAGTTTCGGTGGATGTCTGGATTATAAGAAGTGACTCTCTCTTCACGCTCTCCTGAGGGTGATTAGTTGGTTTCTGACCTTCACCTTGGAATGTGGCCTTGCATTTTTAAGCAGTTTGTTCTGTCTCAGTTCAAATTGCAGAATTTCCAATCAGTTGAAGTTGTAAAGTCATATTTTCAAAAAGAAAAGGGCATGGTCCCATAACAGGGCCAAATGGGCTTTGATCATCCTTGTCTTCGCTCAAGTTCTGAATTGAGCCATAACTAATCTGATAGCTACCTGCTGCAGCACTAAACAAACAAATGAGAAGTTTTTGAACAAATTTAAGTAAAAATGTTTCAAAGCATTTTACCAACTATGTTCTAGAATTTAAAGCTGAGGTCTATAAAGAAATCTATAAAGACATAACTGACATAAAGAACCTTACTGATATAATAGTTAAATTATTAGCCTGTGATTTATTGGAACAGGGTTTAATTTGGTTAACATTACCTAAGAATGTTGAACTTCAACCGACACCATCATTATGGGGAGATGGTGGCGAAGTGGTAATATTGCTGGACTAGTCACCCTGAGACCCAGGCTACTGCTCTAGAGATATAGGTTCAAATGCCAACTGGTGCATTTAAATTAATAAATCTGCAATATTAAGCAACTATGATTGATTGCTGTAAAAACCCATCTAATTCACTAATGTCCTTTAGGGAAGGAAATCTGCCATTATTACCTGATCCAGCCTACATATGACTCCATACCCACAACAATTTGGCTGACTCTTAACTACCCTCTGAAATGACCTAGCAAGGTCAGTTCAAGGGTAATTAGGAATAGGCAATGAATGCTGGCCTTTCCAATGGTTCCCACATCCCATAAATGAGAAAAAAATAAGTGTGCCACAAAACTTACTATTTAACAAACAAAAGCTTTGCCACTTCATATTATTTAGAACAGAGACATTTATCTAATTATCTTTCATAATTTTAGGGAGCGTTAGATCTAACATATTAAATGAGGCATGGCTATTTGGATGGATTTTCTTTGTTTTTATCTCTGCCTTGTTCAGAAATCAATTAAACCCAAAACAAAGATGTTGTGGCTGAACCCGCTTTAGGTGGAATGTTAATATTCGCAAACTGACATACCATTGGAGTAGATGAGTTCAATTTTTACGTTTGCTGAATTATTTAACAATAACAACTTATATTTATATAGCACCTTTATCACACTAAAAAATCCCATGGTGCTTCACAGAGCATTATAAAACTAAGTTTGATACTCAACCACATAAGTAAAAAATATGGCAGATGGCTAAAGTTTAGTCAAAGAGGTGAGTTTTAAGGTGAGTCTTAAAGGTAGTAGGGAGTTGAACAATTTTAGGGAGTAAATTCCAGAGCTTTTGGTCTGGACAGCTAAAGGCATGGCCACCAATAGTAAAGCAATTAAAATTGGGAATGCTGAATCTTTGACTGGAATTTAGATTTTTTGACCGACTGTGCCTAACCTGTAATTTGCATCAGGACAGCATCCTGGAGGCTGACACCATTACAATTTCTGAGGTCAACCTCATTATAATAGTTGAAGTGCAAGCATTAGAAATGTTTCTGATTGGAAGTTTGCCTGTTGGAGGAGGCAATGCACAAATTCTGTGCCAATGGAGGATTTAATGTTTCTCTTCTACTGGATCTTCAGGTTGTTCCAAGTCCCTGACTTCCATGCTGCTCGTGGGGCCTACTTCCCCAATAGCTAGCAACAATCCTAGAACCTCTTGTTGGGCATTATTGCAGGTAACCATCAGATTGATCCAACCACCTGAATTGCTGCTTTGGCATGCAAATATTGTGCTCGATGACGCTGGTGGATGCATGCACCTTGTCATGTCTGCAGTCAGCTGGAATCCACAGTTGCCACAGAGATATCGTAAGCTGTGGTTGTAGAGGCTAGTCTTAATCCCCAAGGAACATTCCTGAGACTTGTTTTCATGATCAGTATTGGTGAAACCGTGGACCTAAAATGAAAGGCAATGTGACAGCTGTCACAAAAAAGCAAGCTTTTACTTGCACAATCTGGTGCTGATGGTTGTAGAAGTGATGAACACTGCAAAAATAGAATCCTTGAGAACCACAATCCCCTGCACTTTTAGGAAGCTGGCCAGTCTGTAACATTGCAGAGTCTTATCATGCTACTGTCTATTTTTCATGGGGGAAATGAGATGTGATACTCAAGCAAACAATTCAGCTGTGACCTGCTTCATACATCTATGCACAGCTGATTGGTTAACATTCATAACATCCTCATTGGCAGCTTGAAATATTCCCAATGCATAAACACTTGGTTTACACAGTCAATGGCAGGTCATGCCTGTCATGGTCAGTACATAGCATAACCTTGTAATGCTTTACCTGGTGAATTGAAACTTCCACAGGCACTATTCTTTGTACAAATGGATGTATGTGCACTTTTGTCTGTACACTTTCATGGTAGGGATGCAGGCTGACCTACCTGGCATTCCTCTGTTATTCTTCTTCCAAAAAAGCACAGATGTTGGAGAGTTTCAATTGTGGCACTAAGGCAGCTGGGGTAGGAAATCAAACAATTGCAAAGTATTTGCCACAAAAACCTTTTAAACATTTCAATGGTAATGGTAAAGAAGAAACTTCAGCAATAGTCCGATAGTTTCAGTAATTTTTTAAATATTGTTTTCCATATACAACATTGGGCCCAGCAACTGGTTAGGGAAGGAAAGATGTTATCCTTACCTGGTCAGGCCTCTATGTGACTCCAGTTCCACACCAACATAGTTGACTCACAGCTGAACCGGTCTAGCAAGTCATTCAGCTGTATCAAACTACTTGAAAGAAACAAAAAATAAATAAAACCAGACTGACCACTTGCCTGTGCCCTAAGTATTGAATCAGGATGTGACAAAGACATAACAAAAACAAAAATACCTGGAAAAACTCAGCAGGTCTGGCAGCATCTGTGGATAGGAGCACAGTTAACGTTTCGATTCCAACAGAACTAAGTAAAAATAGAAGAGAGGTGAAATATAATCTGGTTTGGGGGGGCGGGATGGGACAAGAAGAGCTGGATAGAAGGCCAGTGATAGGTGGAGATAACCAAAAGATGTCACAGACAAAAGGACAAAGAGGTGTTGAAGGTGGTGATATTATCTAAAGGAATGTGCTAATTAAGGATAGAAAGCAGGACAAGCGAGGTACAGATAGCCCTATTGGGGGTGGGGTGGGGGGAAGAGATTGAAATAAGCTAAAAGGTAGAGATAAAACAACGGATGGAAATACACTTAAAAATAATGGAAGTAGGTGGGAAAAGAAAAACCTATATAAATTATTGGAAAAAACAAAAAGGAGGGGGAGGATCGGAAATGGGGTGGGGTTGGAGGAGGGAGCTCATGATCTAAAATTGTTGAACTCAATATTCAGTCTGGAAGGCTGTAAAGCGCCTAGTCGGAAGATGAGGTGCTGTTCCTCCAGTTTGCGTTGAGCTTCACTGGAACAATGCAGCAAGCCAAGGACGGACATGTGGGCATGAGAGAAGGGTGGAGTGTTGAAATGGCAAGTGACATGGAGGTCTGGGTAATACTTACGGACAGACCGAAGGTGTTCGGCAAAGCGGTCACCCAGTCTGTGTTTGGTCTCTCCAATGTAAAGGAAACCGCATTGGGAACAATAAATGCAGTAGACTAAGTTGAGGGAAGTGCAAGTGAAATACTACTTCACTTGAAAGGAGTGTTTGGGCCCTTGGACAGTGAGGAGAGGGGAAGTAAGGGGGCAGGTGTTGCACCTTCTGTTGGGGGGTGAAAGGAAGATGTGTTTGGTGGTGGCATCATGCAGGAATTGGAGGAAATGGCGGAGGATGATCCTTTGAATGTGAAAGCTGGTGGGGTGATAAGTGAGGACAAAGGGGACCCTAAGATGATTCTGTGAGGGCGGATGCGCGGGAGATGGGCCGGACACGGTTGAGGGCACTGTCAACCACCGTGGGTGGAAAACCTCGGTTAAGGAAGAAGGAGGACATGTCAGGGGAACATTTTTTGAAAGTGGCATCATCAGAACAGATGCAACGGAGGCGAAGGAATTGAGAGAATGTGATGGAGTCCTTACAGGAAACGGGGTGTGAGGAGCTGTAGTCGAGGTAGCTGTGGGAGTCGGTAGGCTTGTAATGGATATTGGTGGACAGTCTATCACCAGAAATTGAGACAGAGAGGTCAAGGAAGGGAAGTGTCAGAGATGCACCATGTGAAAATGATGGAGGGGTGGAAATTGGAAGCAAAATTAATAAATTTTTCCAGGTCCAGACAAGAGCGTGAAGGAGCACCAAAGTAATCATCGATGTACCGGAGAAAGAGTTGTGAGAGGGGGCCGGAGCAGGACTGGAACAAGGAATGTTCCACATACCCCATAAAGAGACAGGCATAGCTGGGGCCCATGCGGGTACCCATAACCACACCTTTTATTTGGAGGAAGTGAGACGAGTTTAAGGAGAAATTGTTCAATGTGAGAGCAAGTTCAGCCAGACGGAGGAGAGTAGTGGTGGTTGGGGATTGTTCGGGCCTCTGTTCGAGGAAGAAGCAGAGAGCCATCAGACCATCCCAGTGGGGGATGGAGGTGTAGAGGGATTGGACGTCCATGGTGAAAAGGAGGCGGTTGGGGCCAGGGAACTGGAAATTGTTGAAACGATGTAGGGTATCAGAGGAATCATGGATGTAGGTGGGAAGGGACTGGACAAAGGGAGAGAGAATGGAGTTCCGTGGGGCAGGAACAGGCTGACATGATCAGTCTGCCGGGACAGTCCTGTTTGTGGATTTTGGGTAGGAGGTAGAAGCGGGCCGCCCAAGGTTGGGAGACTATCAGATTGGAAGCTGTGGAAGGAAGATCTGCAAAGGAGATGAGATTAGTAACAGTCCTGGAAACAATGGCTTGATGTTCAGTGGTGAGGTCATGGTCCAGGGGGAGGTAGGAGGAAGTGTCTGCGAGTTGGCGCTCAGCCTCTGCGCGGTAGAGGTCAGTGTGCCAGACAACAACAGCACCACCCTTGTCAGTGGGTTTGATGACAATGTCAGGGTTGGACCTGACAGAACGGAGTGCAGCAAGTTCAGAGATAGACAGGTTAGAGTGGGTGAGAGGAGCAGAGAAATTGAGACGACTAATGTCACGCCGACATTAGTTCTCAATGGAAAGATCAAGAGAAGGTAAGAATCCAGAGGGAGAGGTCCAGGTGGAGGGAGAATATTGGAGGTGGGTAAAAGGATCCGTTGAATGGGGAGAGGACTCCTGCCCAAAGAAGTGAGCATGGACATGCAGGCGGCGGAAGAAGAGTTCAGCAACATGCCGAGCCCGAAATTCATTGAGATGAGGGCGTAAGGGTATGAAACTAAGTCCTTTGCTGAGCACTGAACATTCAGCGTCAGAGAGGGGAAAGTTAGGGGGTATGGTGAATACACGGCCGGGGCTGGGATTGGAAGACGGAATGGGGACAGAGGGACAGGCAGGGGTGGAGGATCCTGAATGGGTGTTGGTGTCGATGAGTTGTTGGAGCTTGCGTTCCTTTGCACCTGAAAGAAAGAGACAAAGTTTCTTGTTGAGGCGTCGGATGAGATGAAGAATAAAATTAAACTGGGGGCACGTGCAGCTTTGAAAAAGGGTGCAGTGGTGCTGCTGGAGGGAGAGATCAAGTGTGTTCATATGGCGGTGCATGGCACTGAGTGCGGATCTCAGAATGCGACGAGAACAGCAGTCCGAGGAGCGTTGTATGTCCCGGAGATACCTGTAATCCTGGGTGGGTTCGAAACATGAGGGATGGAGTTTCAGTTGAAATCCATGTGGGGCAAGTCGGAAACGGAGACAGTCATTGAGGAAGGAAATATGGCTGTGAAAGCGGTTTTAGTAAACACCTTGTCAAACACCAGGAGAGAAATGGAGAGCAATGAAGGTGAACAATGCAAAACAGAGATACGAAAATCCTGACTGATTTTCCTGAATCCTGTGTCAAAGACATGCCCAGCTCAATCAACCCTGCAAAGTTTTCCATACTAACATTTGGGGACTGGTGCCAAAGTTAGGACAGCCATCTCACAATAGTGAAGCAACATCCTGACATTGTCATTCATACTTAAAGAATCATTCTTATCAACCAATCTTCTAGATTCCTCCAACAACCATCATTGTGTATGTCCTGTTCCACTTGCAAGACAAACCCAGCAGATATGGGGCTGCAGTTGTTGGGGGTGCAGGGGTTGTGGTGATTGCCAGGGAATTTTCAACACTGGCCCATTAAGGCTCAAGTCTTCAGGTCAAATGGGCAAGGAAATGTTCTGCTGATTACCACCTACTGACCTCCCCCAGCTGATGAATCAGTACCTCTTCATGTTGATTACCACTTGGAAGAAGCACTGAGGGTAGAAAAGGCACAGAATGCACTCTTGGTGGGGAACTTGAATGCCCATCACTAAGGGTAGTATGGTAGCACTAACATTAACCAGGCTGTCAGACTGAGCCTGTGGTAGGTAGTGAGAGACTCAAAACAACAGGATAATTTACTTGACCTCATGCTCATTGTTATGTTCCTTCTGTTGGGTTGCTTTGCTTGCGAATACAGTTGTACGCCTATCTTCTGGTGAGTGAGTTGGCAAAGAATATACTGCAGACGTAGAGGCCAGTATAAGGTGAAGCACATGCTGTTTATTACACAAGTATCAGAGCACTAACACAATGAGTGCTTCTCAAACCAGATCCTATTCTAAACTACTGATTAACATTGTAGCCTGCACTACATGGCCATTGGGTAATATAGTCATGTGGTCAATCAGCTCAAATTGTCTTAAAGGTGTATTGCACCTCAGATTACCACATCCCTCCCCCTTTATTCGAAAGTACAATTAACAATCTTTACAATATATCAACTATTTACATAAATAAACTATTTACAAATTCAGTCTCTCTGGAGGCTTCTTCAAATGTGTCAAACATCATAGTTCTACGACTTTGGATGGTTTACCTGAGGCCACCCTCTCAGGAGCCATCTATCCACTAGGCTCTCCAGTAGCAGCCTGGTGAGTTTGTCTCTTTGAATCTCTCAGGCTCAACGATCCTACAGATACTTCTAAATCAAAGGGAGTTCCTTCTACATGTGGTGTATCTGCCAACAGGAATGCTTGGCATATCCTTTCTTGTAGATCTGTTTCTCTTTTTCTGAGGTGATCTATGTGTCTCCTAATTATCCAACTTTTGCCTGATATGTGATAGGACAGGGGTCCTGTCACAGCACTAACTTCACCTGATAGCCATCTGGGCCCATCTCCAAAGTTCTTTGCAAAACCTGTGTCTCCAATAGTGAAGTTTCTTTCACAGCTGTGGTAATTGTGTCCAATTCTCTGGGCTTCCTGACTTCTCTCTACACTTCCCCTAAATTTGACCATATGCGACTCAAACTTGTCCTGAGGCGTCTCTTCATTAATAACTCTGTGGGGGCAATACTGGTGGTCATGTGTGATGTAGTCTTATAGCTGAGTAGGAAACGTGATAATCTAGTTGTAACAGAGTCTCCATCCAGTATTTTCATTCCAGCTTGAAGGTCTGGACTGCCCTCTCAGCAGGGTGGTATATGGTGTGGTGTTATACCAATTTGACTTGTAAATCTTTGGAATTCCCCACTGGTGAATGGCATTCCATTATCAGACACTATTATCTCTGGTAACCCATGTATCGCAAAACTGACACCATCTGTCAAATGTGGGTGATCTCACTTCATATACATCCATCCACTCCGAGTGAGCATCTATAATCAAGAGGAACATTGTGCCCAAAAAAGGCCCCACATAGTCAATGTGGAGGTGGACTGAAGGCCTTCCTGGCCATTCCCAGGGATGCAGTGGAGCAGAAGGGGGCAATTTCTGCATCTGTTGGCACTGCATGCAGCTATTGACCAAATTTTCGATTTCTGTGTCCATCCTGGCCACCTGCCAGGTGGCAGCTGCACACCAACATTTTCATTCTAGGGATACCGGAGTGAGCACTAGGCAATTTGGTCAATAATGGCTGCCTTCCTCTGGGAGACACAATGACTCTTGCTCCCCACAGTAAGACGCCATCCTGGCAGATGAGCCCATATCTCTTATTAAAATTGGTCTTCATTTCGTCCGACTTCATCTCGTCCCTGCAAGACTTGTTCCCTGATGTGAGACAAAATTGGATCGTGGTTTGTCCACTCTCCTATTTGTTTGGCATGTACTGATGACGAATCCAGAAAGCTTAACAACAAGATAAGTTCTAGAGGAATGGGGATGTTTACATTGCTGTCTTTTAGAGGTAATCGGCTCAGTGCATTGGCATTGCAATCTGGCTCCCCAGCCGGTGGATAAGCAGCTAGAATCAGTGCCCACCATTGAATGCGTGCCAAGGCAATTGGGGGTATTGCCTTGTCTTTCCCAAACAAGCCTAGTAGTGGCTTGTGATCAGATACAATGGTGAAGTGGCGACCATGGATGTATTGGTGGAACTTCTTAACGCCAAAGACAACGGATAAACCTTGTCTATTTATATCTTCATTCTGCCACACTGAGTGTTCTTGAAACGTAACTAATGGACCATTCGGAGCCATCCACCATCCAGTGGGAAAGTACTGCCGCTACTCTGTAAGGGGATGCATCGCAGGTCAAAATGAATTCTTTCTTTGGGTCGAAATGTACCAACAGGGCCGATGAATGTAGCAACTGCTTTACTGTAGTAAAAGCCTTTTGTTGTGGAGCTTGCCAAGTCTACCTGTGGTTTTTCTTGAGTAACCCATATAATGGAGCCAGTACTGTTGACAAATTTGGGAGAAAATGGCCATAGTAGTTATCCATTCCCAAGAAGGATTTGAGTTTTATGGCGTTTTTCGGTGCTGGTGCCTTATGAATAGCTCTCACCTTGTCTTCTACTGGGTGAAGGCCCTGCACGTTGACCCTATTACCCAGGTAAACCACTTCTTTTGCTTGGAAGATACATTTTTCTCTTTTCAAACACACTCTGGCTTGTGGGAAATGCTTCAATACCTCTTCCAGGTTAGCCAGGTGTTCTTCATCAGTTAATCCTGTTACTAGGACATCATTGAGATAAACACCACATGGGTAGACCTTGAAGTAAATTTTCCATAGTCCGTTGGAAAATAGCACAAGCCGATGAGACTCCAAAGGTTAATCTGGCATAATGGTATAACCCCCTATGTGTGTCGAAAGTCACAAAATCCCGAGAGGGAATTTAGCTCGACTTGCTGGTAAGCATGACTCATGTCGAGTTTTGTATATGCGGTTCCTCCTGCCAGCTTGGAATACAATTCACCAATTTACGGTATAGGATGCCTGTCAAGTCTGGCCACTTTGTTAACGGTCAACTTGTAGTCCCTGCATATTCGCACACTCTGGTCAGGCTTTAGTATTGCAACTATGGGTGTTGCCCAGAAAATTGTACAGGTTGTAAGACTCCCAACTTTCTAGCCTGTCTAATTCAACATCAACATTCTCTCGTAATGCATAAGGGACTGGCCTCGCCTTCAAGTATCTGGGGGTTGCCCTGGGATCCGCGTGGATTTTAGCTTGCAATCCCTGAATCTTTCCAAGCTCTTCCCTGAACACAGAGGCAAATTTCTGTAATAATTCTTGTAGATCTTTCATTCTGAGTTGAAAAATCTCGGTCCACTCCAACTTTATTTCTTTAAGCCAGTTCCAAGCAAATAGGCTTGGACCCCCCACTGCTACCACTATAGGGGTAAATTAACAGACTAGCTTCCATACTGTACTGGAATCTTGCATATACCTCTTACTCATATGTCTTCTCCAGTATACGTCTTTAATTTAGCATCTGAATTTTCCAGATTTAGTGAGTGACCCCCTCCATTCAGATATTTGAACGTATGTTCCCCTGTAACTGTCATGGATGCCCCTATATCAACTTCCATTCGGATGGATTTTCTGTTGACGTCCACTGTCACGAAGATTGGCTCTGTTTTACCCATTTTTACTGTTGTGCAGTGAATAAATATCTGACTGTTTCTTCTGGTTCCTCGATTATGTGGATTTCACGATTTCTACCTTTTTGTTTAAAATTTTGTGTCAATTTGTCTCTACAATATCGCATAATGTGCCCATTACGATGGCAGTAGAAACACTTGATTCTTTTAAATTGTTGTTCGTTTGCAGACTGTATAGTTCCATTTCTGCCATTACTAATGTGGGTTTTCTCTGTTAAACCATTGCTTTTTGCTGATCTGTTAATGGTGCTTGTTTCCCACCTTTCTGCGGAGCCCAGTGTTTCTGTGTCATTTCTAACCTGTGCTTCCCTCCTGGCACGATGGACGGCTCCATGTTGTACTCCCTTGATTGCTTTTGAATCCCTGACTGCGCTTTCCATTGCGGATGCCAACTCCAGCGCCTTGCTGAAGTCTAAATTTGTTTCTGACAACAATCTTTTTTGAATAGCGTATTTGTTAATTCCACATACCAATTGGTCTCTTAACATGTCGTTAATCGATGTCCCGAACTCATGGTGCTCTGTCAGTTGTTTGAAGTCTGCTACATAGCAAGTGACTGGCTCTCCAGGGGCGTGACACCTTGAATTAAATTTAAAACGTTACATTGTTATCGAGGATTTCGAATGAAAGTGGCTTTTCACAAGATTTACCAACCCATCAAAGCTCTTGGAATATGGGGCGTTGGGTGCCGTTAGACTACGAATTAGGCCGTATGTTTTACTGCCATATGTCGACAAAAGGATCGCTTGCCTCTTCTCCTCCTCTGATATGTCGCTGGTCAAAAAGAAGAATGCAATATAATGTGACCAGTCATCGATGGTCTGATAAAATGGTTCGATACGGCCAAACTGTGGTATACTGGAGGGAAATAACTTCGATGGCTATGAGGGCTGTACTTACAATTGCCCTGCAAAGCATGGCTGATTCAATGCAGTGGAATTTTCACAGCTTTCTTTGCCTCGTTGACCTGGTCATGTTTTTTCTCATCGCCAGTTGTTATGTTCCGTGTGTGACTTGCTTGCAAATACGACTGCACGCCTATCTACCAGTGGGTGAGTTGGCAAACAATATACGGCAGACACAGAGACCAATATAAAATGAAGCACATGCTGTTTATTTACACAAGTAACAGAGCTCTAACACAATGCGTGCTTCTCAAACCAGACCCTAATCTAAACTACTGATTCACATTGTAGCCATTGCTACACAGCCATTGGGTAATACAGTCATGTGGTCAATCAGCTCATATTCTCTTAAAGGCGTATTGCACCTCAGATTACCACAGTCATCAATCTTCCTGTCCATGACAGCACTGTTAAGAGTGACAACAACACAGTCATTGTGAAAACCATGTCCTGTCTTCACAGTGAGGACACACTCCATTGTGCCATTTGGTAGTACCAATTTGCCAAGTGGGATAGATTAAGAAGAGATTTAACATCAAGAGATGCTGTTGCCTATTAATAGCAGCAGAATTGCTTACCACCACAATCGGTAATCTTGTAGCCTTGCACATCCCTCACCCCTCCTTCACCAACTATCCAACATGATCAAAACAATTTCAATGGAAAATGTGGAAGAATCTGAAAGAAGCCACACTAGGTATATCTGAAAATAAGGTGCCAATCTGGTGAAGCCACACAGGAATACTTATATATGAAAGTGCAGAAGCAGCATGCTATAGACTGAGCTAAGTGATTCCACAACCAATCAATCAGGTCAAATTTCTACAGTTCAGCTGCATCCACTTGTGAATTAAGCAATGAACAGGAGGAGGATGTTCCATGAATATTTCTGTTATCAATTATGGCAGAATCACAGACTGGTTATGGCACAGAAGGAGGCTATTTGGTGCATCCTGTCTATGCTGGCTCTCCAAAGGAGTAATTCACTTAGTACCACTCACCTGCCTTCTCCCCGTATCCCTGCACATTCTTCCTTTTCAGGTAATAATTCAAGTCTCTCTTGAATGGCTCAGTTGAACTCCACCACACTCTCAGACAGTACATTCCAGATCCTAACAGCTCACAATGTAAAAAAGGTTTTCCTCATGGTGCCATTACTTCTTTTGCCAATTACCTAAATCTGTGCCCTCTTATTTGATCCTTCCACCAATGGGAACAGTTTCTCCCTATCTACTCAGTTCAGCCCCTCATGATTTTGAATATCTCTATTAAATCTCCTTTCCACCTTCTCTTCTCCAAGGAAAACAGGTCCAACTTCTCCAATATATCTATGTAACTGAATTTCCTCACCCCTGGAATCATTCTCACGAATCTTTTCTGTATTGTCTTTAATGCCTTCACATTCATCCTAAAGTGTGGCACTGAGAACCGGACGCATACTCCAGTTGAGACCAAACCAGTATTCGATACAAGTTTAACATAACTTCCTCGTCCTTGAACTTTATGTTCCTAGTAATAAAGCGCAGGATACTGTATACCAGTGGTGGGTGACCTGCGGCCCATAGGCTGCATGCGGTCCATCAGGGTTCTGAGTGCTGCCTGCAAGACATTTTGTTGACCGTTGCCTACGCAGAGGGTTGCCGGATTTCGCTGGTTTCTGTCCACATCGTTTTTTTCCTACCGGTATTACTAAAGTGATATGCATGCAAAGCAAGGCACATGAAATGAGGTGCATGCTGATTGTGCACAACATTGACTGTGAGAGCCATGTACTTCCTCTGCGTCCAATCAAAGCACTGCTACAGTTTAATTGGCATGCCCCGCAAATTCTAGGTACGCAAGTGCTATTGGCAAAATTACCTTATCCTGGGAGACCGTCTTAGTTATGACACAATGGACGTGGGAGGTTGCACTTTCTTATGTTACTCTTGCCAGTAATTTAATTTGCCCCAAATTATATAATGGATCACTTTGTGTTGACGTGGCATGATAAAGGAGAATCAAGTGCAAAATCAAAAAGTACAGAGGAAGAAGAAGTGGTCAAAAAGAGGAAAATCAATGACAAGGGCAGAATGGTAAAAGAGAGTTGGGAGCTGGATTATTTTGTTATTGAACAGAAAGGGAGGTCATTTTGCTTAATTTGTAAAGAGGTGATATCAGTTGCAAAAAAAACAATTTTAAGAGACATTATGAAACACACCATTCCTCTCATGTAGCAAAATTTTAGGTAGGTTCTGCCCCATGTGTTCAACAGCTTCTAAATCTGAAGGAAGCCATGGAAACATTTTCTATAACTTGTTATGAAATATTCAGCGTGTATTAATCTTATTCATGGGGTCATGGTTAGTGCACATGCCTAATTTCAATCTTGCAGCCCACTGAGATGAAGGAAGGCCACTCATGTGGCCCACTCGCTAGCCTATCTCTATACTTTATTAAGCACACTCTCAACCTGTCTTGCCACCTTTAATGATTTCTGCACAGATACACCCAGATCCCTCTACTCCTGCACCCCCTTTAGAACTGTACCCTGTATTTTATGTTATCTCTATATGTTCTCCTACTAAAATGAAGCACTTTATGCTTCTCTGCATTAAATTTCATCAGCCACCTGGCCTCCCATTCCTTTTGAGGTTCTACACTACCCTTCTCACAGTTCACAATACTTCCAAGTTTTGCATCATCTGTTAACTTTGAAATTGTGTCCAGTACACCGAGGTCTAGATTATTAATACATATCAAGAACAGGGGTGCAAACACCGACCTTGAGGAGCTCTATTACAAACCTTCCTCCAATCAAGGGAAACTGGAAAATGCAAAAAAAAACCCACAATGACAATAAGTAACTTGTTTTTGTAAATTAAGAGGCACTATTTGGTTAAGTGGTAAAATATCATCAGCGCCTGTTGTATTCGAACAACTTCAATACTCCGTGCCTTGCTCAGATTCACGCGCACCTGACGTCTCCAAGACAACAAAGACGGCGGCAGTGACTGTCCAATAGAAATAGTACCTTGCGGTGTAGGGGCATCAACCAATCAGAGCGAGCCTTCCTCCCGGCTCGGCGGCCTGAGCGAAGCTCGGGTTGTCCAATAGGAAAAGACCTTGTACCCAGCTCCGTTAACCTTCGGCATTTTCCGGCAGATCCCGACCTTCGGAGAGTCAGATTGGGAGCTGTCAACAAGCGGCTCCTTGTAGTCCCCACACCAACCGGCACAGTAACAAGCTGCAGAGATGGACATTATTAATCAGGTAAGGGATACTCACTTCCAAAAGTCTCAAGTTACATTCGGTAAAATAAAATGATAGCAAGATTGTTTGGAGGCATTTTCCCTAAAATAAATGTTCTTTGCACTTTATTCCGCTAGCTTGTAGCATCTGGTACATTTCGTACCGCCAAGGAGCCTCTGGGGTTTGTGCGCCTCCTCGAATGGGTAAGTTTTGCAGAAAACCCACTTGTGACATTTAAGAAGGGCCGTTCCACATAGTGAATTTATGATATTGCTTTACAACGCTTTTTGACTTGATTGATTTATTTATCTTTGGCTTGATTTTGAAGAAGAATACAATACTGGATTTCTTTTTTGTCCAAAAGAACTGTTGAACGAATTTAAAGGTTAAGTAGATGGCTAGGCATGCTGCCGGTTCGAGGTCATGTATTTAGTACCCAACAAAAATGTAGTACAAAGGTTTTCTGTGGAGAACGTGATGCCGCCCCTTCCCCTTACCAGTTGTTTATACCTTCAGGCAAGGGGCTGTTATGTATGAATGGCTGCGCAAACTAGTGCGTTTGTGTTTTTTTCCAGCCATATATAATTTGAAAAAGAACAAGGTCTGGTTATATATTTGGCAGAGAATAATTGATGACAAGAAATGTTTGACTTTAGAGTTCGATGATGAGAAGGATGGCGTTAGAGCAGTTCTTGTATCCAAACATTTGGAATGTTAAACATTATCATTTGCCAATCGATATACTTGCGTTTCCCCAAATTACGACTTGTTTGACTTTATTAATTTTTTGTGTTGAGAACACTGACTGAAGAATCAAACGTTTTTGAGAGGTTTACGCTGTCCTTTTCCTATGCCTCGATTTCCTTATCCTCGACATTTCTCATATACAAACGTTCAAAGCAACCGTATGGAAGGGAACTTGGAATCTAATTTTCTTCTTTCTAAAATCATGTTACCATGGCGGATTATTTCTTTGTTTATAAAACCTGGTAATTTAATTTATGACTGATAAGTTAAAGAATATAATTTATCGTAAATTAAGTTTCGTTTCCAGATGGCAATTATAATTGGCTTAGAAGAAACCCGGAGGGAATGATGTTTGTTTAGAAGACAGTGAGCAATGAGATATTTACAGTGTACTTAGCTTGCCTTAGTTTTTTTTTGATTTGTACCAAAATGTATTAATGCTATTAATGTGTGATAACCCAATAGTAGGATTTCTTAATGAAAAATTTTGATTGCATTTATAGACCACAAAATATAAAGGAATCATTGTCACTTTCAGAACACTATACAAATAACAATTGTTTTATTCTGATGAAAAATGAATAGCTTATTTAAAAAACATAAAGTTTATGAAGCTTCTTGAATTGGTGCGTGAATAAAGTAGAATAAAGTATTTATTTATTATTTGTGGTGGTAATTCTGGCCATGTAGTGCTGTATCGTCAATGCTATTAATTGGGACAGGATCTGCAGTTCAGATATTTAATACCTGAATTCACTGCTTTACTCCTAGATCTAATTTATTTAACACAAAAAATCAAATGTAATTATACAGATTAAGATTGTTTTCTATGATTAATCCTTTCCAAGTGGTGTTTCATAATGGCTTTTTAAAAGTGCATGTCATGACTATTATGGGTAACATATTAAATCAATTCTATGTATTAAGAAAGCAATGTTGTTCTTCACAAATGATACATATCAGTCTGTAAATTAACATAATTTCATATTACGATTTGCTAAACAGAACAATAAATGGTTATATGTTTTAAAATTGTCATTGTCCATACATATTTTTACTTTATTTAGCACTTATTTTTCGGTTATTTGAATCACATATTTTGTCAGCCAGTTGATTCATTGGCTATGATCAAATGTGAAATCTTCATCCATAATCCTGTGGAATGAATATGTTATAATATACAATTGCATTTCAGATTGTTACAAGTGTCACCATTGTGAAGTATCCTGTAAGATGCATTATCATGTTTACAGACAAAAGACAATACAATCCCATGATTAACAATGAAATGACACATCTCACTACTGATTCATGCTTAGCACAATATACATTTATTAACTTTGAAAACTAAAATGTAAATGTTTGTGCTATATCACCAACTAATCTGGAAAGTGAAATTTTTGGAGTTGAATATTCTATCCAGTAGCTGAATTTGAGGTGACAATTATTTAAAGATTCACAAAGTAAGTACAAAGTAAATTCCTTGATAGATTGGTAGGTGAAAGAATTATTTGTTTGTCTAGCAACTGAAGTTTCAGAAATTTGAACTGCACATCTATCTGGAACTCAAAAGCAAAATGCTATGGATGCTGTAAATCTGAAATAAAAACATAAAACGCTGGAAATCCTCAGTAGGTCAAGCAGCATCTGTGGAGAGAGAAGTAATGTTAACTTTTCGGGTTGTTGATCTTTTATCAGATAACCTTTCTGATTAAAGGTCATTGACCTGAAATGTTAACTTTATTTCTCCCTCCACAGATGCTGCCTGATCTGCTGAGTATTTCCAGCATTTTCTGATTTTATATCGGGATCTCAAATTTTGTTTGCTTTGCTTGGTTGACTCTTTTCATGTTCAACTACACTGCTAGCTGTCCTGTCTTGGAGACAGGAAAAATTGACAATGTTGAATTCACTCTGTCTGAATAACTCCTCCTGGCAGCCAATCACAGAACAGGATTAAGTGCAGATCCTGTTTATTCAGCTAGAGGAGGTATATGGTGGTAAATGACACAGGGAAGAAAACTAAGTTAAAGAGAAAAGAAATCATAAAATTCCAAGGCATTACTTTCATATATCATTATCACAGCCATATTTTTAGCAATGACTCCTATGAAAAAAATCACTCAATGATGCCCTTTCCAGGTGAATATTCAAAGATGAGTCATCCACGCGGTAAAACTTTAAATTGATTAATTTCCTGGACATCAGCTGATCAGTAGCAAAAGGGATTTATAGTGAATACATAATAATTAGCAAGGTTTTAGTTCACATGGGAAATACGTATTTAGTTATGGTTAACAGGTTGTGTACTATAATGGATTATATACTCCTTGTACTTGTTACAGATAAGCAATTTTCACACATCTACTCATCCAGCATATTTGCCACAATGTTCTTACCTTCAAATGAAAACTTCTAAACATGTTTGATTTGACATAATTAGTAAAGAATAATATTCCTGAGTTTCGTTTCTTTTATATCAAGGAAATTATATGGAACTTTGAAGGCTGTTATCCCCAGTTTCCTTCAACAGCTTTGATTTTAACTTGCTGCTACTTAGTTGCTGTTCATATTATTTAATAAAGCATAACATTGCATGAATATGCACAATATTGGTGTTAATATTCAAATATTTCAAGAATAAAAGAACAGAATATAATGAAATAATGCAACTAGAACCGTAAAGGAAATGTGGAATAGACAAAGAAAATAAATCCATTAATATGGTCACAGTTCATGAATTGTGGATTTATTACTAAAAATTTTGGTAGAAATCTCCCACCATATCCATATGCATTGATTAATTGATTAGGAATGCTTTTGGGTGAATTATGCTTTTAAAATATATTCAATAGCCTCAAAATTACCACTGTTGATATTAAAAAAGGAATGCGTAACACACATGTATTTCATTTCCTTTGCTGTTTTAACAGAGTAAATTGGGCCTATATTCTCTGGAGTCTAGAAGAATGAGAGGTGATCTCATTGAAACATAAAAGATTCTTGTTGGACTTGGCAGGATAGACACTGAGAGGTTGTTTCCGCTGGCTGTGGAATCTAGAACACAGGGCACAGACTCAGGATAAGGGGTCGATCGTTTTGGACTGAGATGAGGAGAAATTTCTTCACTCAAAGTGTTGTGAATCTTTGAAATTCTTTATCCCAGAGGGTTGAGGTTGACTATATTTTAGGCTGGGATAGACAAACTTTTGGTCTATCAGGGTATCAAGGGGATTTGGGGAGTGGATGGGAAAGTGGAGTTGAAGTCCAAGTTCAGCTCATGAATGGCGGAGCTCAACAGGCTATATTGGGTCCTCTTGCAGCAATCTCTTTTGTTCTTGTGAGCAGAGGTGTTAACCCATTTAAAATAAATAAGTTAACACCTGCAATTAAACAGTGGACAGAGAAATTTTATGTGAATGCAATCATTCATTTATATTGTTAACAATAATTTCTAGCTATGAAATAATGTATTTACATTTATTTACTATGATACAAAGGAACAAATAAAAGAACAATGTGATATATTTTCCTTGTAAAATGACTAGATGTGACACATGGAATTTCATTATTCTTGAGTTATTCAGTTTGGCCACGAGGTGTGAAAAAGATCAATCTAGTGGGAATGGATATAGGAAATACCGCACTTGACTTGTATATGTAAACCTAGATCTTTTACTCACTGGTAACAGAAAAGCAGCATGGTAGGAATTCTGGCCAATACAAAGATGTGCCCCAAATCTATTTAGACTTGCAGGCTCAACATTATTTAAATTATTTTGGCTGACATTTTTGGCTTATGGAGATTGACTGTGACAGGATCTTGTCAGAATGTAGAATAGGTTTCAGTCTCTGGAGCAGGTGAAGAAAAGTAGAATTAAAAAATAAATCCAAATCCAATGTACTATTAAAACATTGTTCAATCATTTAACTATTCTTTAAAAGTACATATCAAAGATTATCTAAAATATGTCACTTTGTGCTAATATTTTCAGTGGAGTTCATGTCTGCCTGGTTGCTTGTAAATTATGTTACTAACATGAATGAAAGTTCAATCTAACTTCATGTGAGACTGATCTTTGGGAGGAGTTTCAGCATTGTTGTTGATCAGTGGAACCCTTTCAAAAGAGTTTGTAACTGAAATTTCCCAATCATCTCCCATACTAACTGGGACATCCTTTGCACTAACATTACTAAGGTATATTAGCAGTTTGGGTAGACAGAAGACAGCTATTGTTTAATGTGGCTCTATGAATGTGCTTTAGAAGAAGAAAAACAAGGAATGGGAGTTTATAACAAATGTAAAGACACTGAAGCATAGAGTGTCCTAGAAGCTCACGTACATAATTCGCTGAAAGTCCATATGCAGGTAGTTGCAGCTACAAAAAAGGCTTAGCAGCATTTTGGGCTTTATAAATGGAGCATAGACTACAAGAGTGAAGATGTATTGATGAATTTATACAAAACATTGGTTGAGCCACAATTATACTAATGTGTACAGTTTTGGGTGTTCCATTATAGAAAGGACATTAAAGTGATTGTGAACCAGAGAATCAACAGAATAATGCTGAGGATGCAAAACTATATTATTAGGAGGTGGCAAATGAGACACTGATTCACCTCAAATTTTGTGTCTGAGCAGGGAGTCAATGTCGCCGTAGGCAGCTCCCAACACGTTGCACAATCTTCAATTAGTAACACGTTTCTCTAAGATAAAAGCAAAATACTGCGGGTGCTGGAAATCTGAAATAAAAACTGAAAATGCTGGAAAAACTCAGCAGGTCTGACAGCATCTGCGGAGAGAGAAACAGAGTTAATGTTTTGAGTCCGTATGACTCTTCTTCAGAGCTAAAGAGAAGCACTTTAGCTTTGAAGAAGAGTCATATGGATTTGAAACATTATCTCTGTTTCTCGCTCCATAGATGCTGTCGGACCTGCTGAGTTTTTCCAGCATTTTCTGATTTTATAACACATTTCTCTAGTTGGAGCCGATTCCCCAACTGTTCCAACCTGCCTTTTTTCCCTCTCTCCACGTGTTGTTGTCACCTCCCCATCTCTCCAGTTGCTGATGTTACCTTTCGCGAAGCAAGCTTCCAGCGCCCAGCTAATGGAATTAAGTGTGTGGGTGGTGATTGTTAATGAGTCCCAAACGAGGTTGAAATAACAGGCATGCAGTAAGTTAGCCTGGTGATTTTATATATTAAACAGAGTTCACATTCCATCTTTTCAAATGGAAGATCTAACTATTATTACCTCAGTACCAGGATATAGGAAAATAACCTGCATCATTTTAGCTTGTGCAGAATGGAATTTTAATATAACACATGTTATCAGAGCTCCAGAATGGAGCTTCTTGATGTGAATATAAATTGTCATTGGCGCTCTAGCCAACTTCAAAAATTTGAAAAAAATTGCCACTGATTTATAACCCTCGCTGAATTTGAGAGAACTTAGAGCAGCAAGATTTTACAAAAAAGCCTGGTCCTTTTTTTAAACAAAGTTTTAGCTACTATTTTATGTGCAGTTATGGATGGAAAGGTTTAAAAGAAAACAATGCCAAACAATGCAATGATGAATAATGAAAGATAATATACAGTTTATAAAGTTGGTGATAGGATTCTACAGGAAGGGCCCATTGTCATAGCAACATGCTGGCTTCATTAGGTATTTACAGCTGTGCTGCTCAGCTGTCAAAGACACATGAGATACTGGGACTATTTCGATTGGAGGAGGAAGGGATAGTGAAGATTTAATAGGGTTTTTTAAAGATTATGAAGCGGTTTGATGAATTGAACAAGTAAAGACTATGGAATTTTACATGCCGCGGACAGAGCGTGCCCGACTCAAACGGATGTGATATAGCGAGTGTCCTGATTGATATTTCGCTTGGTGGGCAGGTGCAGCAGCTGGAGGTGCGCCCGCTGACGAGTGGGCAATTCAGCCCATTAATGATGCAATCAACAGTGATTACACATGGTCCGTCCACATTTATGGTTGGCGGATGGGCCATTCTCCCAGGCGCTATTCAGATTTTTGCTCTAACCTCGATCCAGGGCGGGATGAAATCTCTAAAGGGGAAATAAAATAAAAAGAGATATCTGGGTAATGGCTTTTTAATGAGATATGCTTTCAGGTACTTGATTGTGTTGCATGGAAATATTTTGTAGCATTTTTGTTGTGTTCTTTTGTCTGTGGAGGTCTGCAGCTCCCTGGGCAGCTGTCTGCCTTCAGGATGCTCTCTCGAAGCCCTCACCCGCACCTTCGGTTACGTCGATGACCACTTCAACCCCGGCAGTGCTGAGCACTTCAGCATGTGTTTCACGCTGACTGGCTGTTAATTAGCCAGCCAGCGTGAAATCACAGTTGGGGCCCGATTACAGTGGGTAGCCCAACCGTCTGCTCCCAGGCCCGAAAATTTCAGGTCTGTATCCTCTAATTAGGAAGTTGGAGGTGAGAGGTCATCAAATTAAAACTGTCACTTAGAGCAAGGTGAGAGGTTACAGAAAATTTCTTCATGCAAAGAGGTGTTGCAGAATTGAAGCCTTTGTCATTAGGAGCTGTTGAACCAGAGATCATTGTATTTATTCAGGAAAATGGGAAAATATTTGAAGCAGAGAAGGACACAAGGCTAAGGATTTAGAAAAGAATAATTGGAATAGCTTGGATTCCACTGGAGTTTGGCTCAAGTACAATGGGCCAAATGGTCCCTCCTTCTGTGCAGTGAACATATGATTTATGGCACAAATGACTGGAATTACATCATTTTATATATTCATCTCTAATGGTAATACACCTGCCCAAATCTGGGCTCTCTATAATGCACCAAATATCACTTTCCGTGAAAAATGATGGAGTAGTGTGAATGACTGGGGAGCCAGCGGAATGTTTCCAAAGAATATCCTGATGTATTCTACTGGAGCTATGCTGGAAAAACTGTGGAAAATCTAAACCATCATATCTAAAGCCTGAAGTTGGTGCACTTTATGAACATTAAAGCATCATTAATCCTCATCTGCTGGGACAGTTTTGGCTGTTTGTATAGTGATGCAAGTAAAAAATGAGCCCGTGGGATCCAGCTTTGGAAATGACCATGTGTAAACCACACAGTTGATACTGAGAAGGGTTTTTTAATTAATCCTTGCACTTGTCTTGATCAAATCCCTGTACTTCATAAATCCAAATTTTGCAGTAGAGCTTGAAAGTTGTTGTTCAAATTTTTTGTTGTTGTTGTTAAAACTATTTGTGTATTTTTTGGATGCTGTGCTTATATCTCATTGTCAGCTCAGATGTTAGTAGTAGTCAGCAGTTTATGATAAGTAATGTTCAGTAACAATGCAACATTCCTATTTATTGAAAATAATAAAATGGCTAATCGTTTTTTCTAAGAAAATGTTTGCTGTGTTCGAAAAAAAACATTAATTAAAATGACAAAATAACATTACACGTCTTTCAGCAATGAGCAATAGCTTTGTAGCATAATTTAGCTTGTTAAAATCATATGGTGGAACATTTTCAAATGTCGAATGCAATAAATTTAAAGTCCCTTTATACTATCTGTCCAATAGTTTAAAACTGACTTCATATTGGTAGTAGTTATGATTTTACTTAAGCATTAGTGAGACTTACACATTACAGTATTCAAGCAACAGTTTACCAAGAGCAATTGAAAATTATTGTCCCTTGGATAAAAGGTGTGGCCCATTCCTTCTGCTCATACATGTGTCCACATCTGCCTGGTGCTCTTTCTGGCCCTTCTACACTGATAATAACCCAACCCTTCTATGATATACCTCAAAAACAGGAACTGTCAAGACATCTATTCTATTATAGGCACTTCAAATTCCGTGGTCAAACACAGATCTTGGATCTCACCCATCTGCCTTTAAACTTTATCACAAGCTTTTTCTGTTTTGTGTTTCTATGGTTGATGACCCAACCCAGGGCCTTGAAGACAACAAAAGTTCTTATTGTAAATGAAATCTGGATTTTAACATTCTTTTCTCTAATTTTAACAGACATACAATACAAGTAAAGTAATAAACCTATAGGCTATCAACTTTAATATTAAACTTCAATCTAGCAAAGCATAATATTGATAACTAGTAAAAGGGAATTATAATTGATAGTATTTCAACAAATGTCAAAGTTCTCAGAGCTTTCCTGCAGATTGGAGAAATAAGAGATAATGCAATAGCAGTTTGATTTTACAATAACAAAGACACTTCTGATTGTGCATTATTCTGAGAGTCCGAAAGCTAAAAGTTTTGCAAACAATTATTCTATAAGAAAACCGAGGATCAACTAACTATTGAATGTCTAATCCCTCAAAGTACCCTCGTCAGCCTATGTTCTTACACTAACAATGAACATGCTCTATTTTGAAGATGACTTTTAGACCAGGATGTTTCCGTCGGCGAGTAGGGAGCGGGGCCTGCTCGCCGACGCGAAAATGACGCGGGATGATGTCGGGTGGAACCCCTGACGTCATCCCACCCCATTTAAATATTCAGGAAGGCAGATGGACAGCGAAATCAGCTGTCCGCCTGCCGACCTGTCAATGGTCAATTGAGGCCATTGACAGGATAATTAAGCCAATTTAAGGCCCTGCCCGTCCAACCTTAAGGTTGGCGGGCAGGCCAGGACCCCCAGCGGCCTTCTGAAAAAACATTAAACCTCATCCACTGGCGGGATGAGGTTTCATGTCTGTTTTTATAAACTTTAATAGACTTTATGTGATATTTATTAACATGTCCCATCTCGTGTGACATTGTCACATGAGGGAGACATGTTAATAATTTTTCTATTTTTCTATTTTTTCAGTTTATAAAACTTTCAGTGCTCTCTCTGAGACAGCACTTAGTCTCAGGGAGCTGTGCGCTCTTTCGACAGTTGAGGAATCCCTCCCCACCCCGCACAAGAAGTGCATAGTGCTTCCCATCGGGTGGCCTGATTAAGGCCCGCCCATTCAAAATGGTGGCGGGGCCCGTTTCGGCGGCAACCATCAGCTGCCCGCCTGCTGCTGAGCCGGTAGGGCCTGCCCACCCATCAAGGGCAAAATTCTGCCCTTAGTCTTTTTTACCTGTGGGGAGGCATCTATAGTCTAACATAATTATCATTAAGTTTGGTTTGGTGAAACTAGCGATATATTTAGGTAGCTTTAAGTAATAGAACACTAGTAACTTATGATTATCACTACAATCCTGGTTCAAATTAAAAAGCTATAGGTAACAGTTAATAAATTAAACATGCTGCAGGTATGGATCTTGAGATTGATGAATAGCCTTATCTTTTTCCATATTCTGTACTATAATGGATTAATGCTTCTGAAGCAAGTTCAGTCATGCATTTGTTGCAATCTCGCAATCAACATATCCTGTGATTTTCCTTTGGTGTCATGCTGAGGTTTCAGTTGTGCTTGGATGGATTCATGACAGCAGGCTTTGGATATTTATTTTATTTTCAGACTAAATTTTCTGCAAGTGGTAAGTGTTGTGTTGTCAGTTTATAATAGTAACTTTAGATCACGTGTGCTTTAAAGTTCACTTGTGCTATCCAGTCTGTTTTGCATTTCTTTCATTATTTATTTAAGCTTCAGCTTCAATAGCATTAATGATAGTAAGTTTCTTTCACTGACCATTTGATATTCATGTGCAACTTCATTATTGAGATCAATTGTGAATTGTTACCCAGAAATGCAGTCTTGATTTTCTTAACAAGGGAGGTCATGGTTCAGAATTCTTGACAGAGGAGTGTGTGAGAAAATTGTTTCCCTTTATTGTATTTTACATTGGATTGAGTTTCTCATTAAAGACCTTAATAAGCCAGACATAGGGGGAAATATTATGGAGCCTGTAAGAGTAAAAAACGTGTTGTGCTTGTAATTAGGAGGAATGCAAAATCTCGATTTCCTGATGATGGGTTGAGATGCAGAGATAAAGACAGCAGCGTGCTTCTGGTGTGTCGTGCCTCTTGCCAGCCTGTGGCTGGATCATAATTGTAGTATATTTGCATTCCATGAATACTCATTAGAATGAAACTTTTTTAATTAACCCCTACCTTCAAGATAAAGTTGGCGGCGCAGAAGAATCACATGGCACCCAGTTCACATTTGTTTAAAGGTGGCATGCACCCGTCAGCTTTGTGCAGTTGTGTGTAAGGTCAGCCGTTTCCTTGTTTAACTCTGTGTGACAAGGGAGGGGAGCAGGAAAATGGTAACTTGCATGGAGGCTTGGGACTGGCAAGGGTGAGTCAATAGTGAGGGGGGTTTATGAAATGGGGTCGGGGGCTCGGAGGACTGGAAGAAGGATCCAGGGAGTACAGAGTTGGGGTCGGGACATGGAGGAGTGAAGTGGGAAGGGCCTGGCGTCCTGGGTGTGGTATGGAGTTGGTGGGAACAGTCAGTCAAAGTAAGAAAATGAGGGGCAGTGTCAGTACTGTCCAAATGTGTGCCCATCTTGGTGATGGCTGGCAGCATCCTTACAGGGCTTTGAGTTCACCGACAACATTTCAGTTATCCTACTGAGAGTGATCTCCTTTACAATGAATAAAAGGGAGGGCCAGCTGAGCCTACAAGTTCAGCCATGTCCCACAGAGAGACAAGTACAACACTGGACACTGACATGAACATTCAATAAAGAATGATCAAAGAAGCACAACATTGTTTCTTCCACAATAAAGGAAATGTACCTAACTCCCTTGTAACCATCAATGTGTGCCAACCCAACTGGGGTGTGCTGGTACATTTATCTCTTTGACTAAGCTAGTTCCAACAAATAACGATGATGCACACATGAATAAAGTAAAACCAATGCAATATGAAATATTTACAACTGAAATTTAATTTTGAAAAACACCCTTGTGCTCTCAAGCCCTTTGTTAATGGCAATGGACTTGGGCCGACAATTGTGGACCCTGATGCGCAGCCTCTCTGATTGACCAGGAAGCTCTTTTATAGTCCATCCATTGCTGCACCATTGTCAGCTGACAGTGGGTTTCACCACTGAAAAGCATCCCCCGCTGTGTCTCCTGTGCAGGCCACTAGCACTTCAAATTTTAATTGTAATCATATGGGAAATTGGAAAAAGCAGAACAGAAGTGGTGCTTTCGGGAAAGGCATGCTGTTAGCAAAATCCCTCCCTTAAAAGGCTTCAGGTCAAAATGGGGGCCCCGAGACTGCACTTGTAAGCAGTGGGACTGGTTCAGCCATTTTCCCAGAAGTTGTTCCCTAATTGGCTGCCTGTGGAATTGCAGGCAGGATGTAAATGCTGCCGGCCTAATCAGGGGATCAGCAGCTCTAGAACCTCAATACGCCCACCAAGAGAGGTGGGCGCTGCTGAGGCAGCTCGGAGAACATGAGGGTGAAGAGGTAGGTTAAAAATTAAAGATCAAAGGGGCCATGTTGGCAGCCTTGCCCACAGCTCTCGCTTTGGGCCATGGATTCTTCAGTTCTGAAGTTCTCCTGGACTGTGCAGGGAGGCTGCCTCCATGAAGCTGGTCGCCTCCCCACTATGGCAGGGGCTGCTCCACTGTTGGCAAAATGCCCTGAAGAATAGACCCTATCTGCGGCTTTAAATATGTAATAAAAACAGAAAATGCTGGAAAAACTCAGCAGGTCTGGCAGCATCTGTGGAGAGCGAAGCAGAGTTAATGTTTCAAATCCAATAAGACTCTTTTTCAGAATTGAAGAGAGGTAGAAATGTGATGGGTTTTATGCTGCTGAAAAAGCAGGGGAGGGGATTCAGGTGGGACAAAAGGGAAGGTCAGGGATACGTTAGAGGGATGGGGAGATTAAATACCAAAGGTGCCATGGAACAAAAGGTAAAGGGAGTGGTAATGGTAGTAGTAAAGAAACAAAGCTTTAACCCAAAGTAGGTGTTAATAGCAGAGTATTTTGTTTTCATATTTTTGCTTTCAGACAGAGCAGACTGCTTTGCCCTGGATGGTGTCGAGCTTCTTGACTGTTGTTGAAACCGCACTTATTTAGACAAGTGGAGACTATTCAATCACTGTCCTGACTTGTTCCTTGTGGATGGTGAACAGTCTTTGGGGAATCAGGAGGTGAGTTACTCATCTCAGAATTCCTAACCTCTGATCTGCTGTTGTAGCCACAGTATTTACGTGGCTGGTCCAGTTAAATACCTGGTCAATGGTAACACCCAGGATGCTGATGATGGAGGAATTCAGCGATGATAATGCCGTTGAATATTTAGGGGAGATGAATATGTTCTCTCTTGTTGGAAATTTTCAGTACTTGCCACTTTTGTGGCATGAATATTTCTTGCCACTTATGAGACCAAGCCTTAATGTTGTCCAGATCTTGCTGCATATTTAAATGGACTGCTTCATTTGTTGCTGCACTGATGAGACCACATTTGGAGTACTGTGTAAATGTGTTGGGAGCAATTCAAAGAAGGTTTACTAAACTAACAACTGGAATGGGTGGGTTGTCTTATGAGCAAAGGTTGGACAGGCGAGGCTAGTATCTGCTGGAGTTCAGTAGAGTAAGAAGTGACTTGATTGAAACATATAAGATCTTGAGGAATCTTGACTGAGTGGATGTGGGAAGGATGTTTCCTCTTGTGGGAGAATCTGAACTAGGGGTCACTGTTTAAAAATAATGGATCACCCATTCAAGACAGAGATGAGGAAAAATATTTTGTCTCATTTGGTTGTGAGTCTTTGGAACTCTCTTCCTCAAAAGGAGGTGGAAGCAGAATCTTTGAATATTTTTAAGGCAGAAATAGATAGATTCCTGATGAGCAAGGGGATTAAAGGTTTTTGAGGTTAGGAGGAAATATAGAGTTGAGATTACAGTCAAACCAGCCATGATCTTATTGAATGTAGAGCAGACTCAAGGGGCTGAGTGGCCTACTCCTGCTCCTAATTCATGTGTATGTATGTATGAGTTGCAAACGCTACTGAACATTGTGCAATCCTCAGTAAACATCCCCACTAATGCAAGTTGGAGGGGAGTTCATTGACGAAACAGTTGAACTTAGGACACTACCTTGAGGAACTTCTACAGTGATGTCCTATGGCTGAGATGATTGTGATTCAAAAACTACCTGACTCCAACCAGCAGAGAGCTTTCTGCCGATTCCAATTAAGTTCAATTTTGCCAGGGATCCTTGATTCCAGACTCAGTCCAATGCTACCTTGATGTCAAGGGCAGGCACTCTCAACTGACTTTCTGAATTTAGCTCTTTTAGGCCAGGTTTGGATCAAGGCTGTAATGAGGTCAGTGGCTGAGTGGCCCTGGCAAAACCCAAATTGATCATTGGTGAACAGGTTATTGATATGTAAGTGCTGTTTGATAGCCCTGACAATGACACCTTCCATCACTTTGCTGATGATTGAGAGTAGAATGATAATTTAGTAATTGGCTGGATTGGATTTGTCCTGCTTTTTGTCGACAGGGCATAACTGGACAATTTTCTAATTGTCAATTTTCTTTTGCCAGTGTTGTAGCTGTATTGGAACAGCAAGGTTAATGTAATGCTGTCCTCCATGTAATTCCAGCTCCAACAGTGTCAAAGTCTAATCTTCTTGAGAGGGGAAATTGTGTAGTACATTGCAGGCTATAACAATATGTGACGTACGATCTAGAGAATGCTTCAAACCCTCTTTTGATCTCCCCAATGGTCCTCTCGATGACCAAGCTTGTAGAGCCAAGTGTCTCACTGTAGCAATCATCTTATTTTGATCTACTGGGTGAGTTCATTATCTATGGGAACAGGCGATAGACTTTGCCATCCAGAAGCTATCCATTGACATGTTATTTTTTTCCTGAAGAAGCCATTAAGGATCAAATTTCAAAGGATGAATGCCATATTAAAAGATCCAATATATGACATTTAGGATCTTCAGCACATTATCTTTCACAATCTGTACATTGAAGGAGTGGAAGACCTCCATATTGAGTTAGTTGAGGGGTTGCTTTGCAAGAGCACACTGGACCTTGGAGAGCCAACAATCTCATAGAAGTGGATGCCCCTGTCTCACTGCTGCCATGTTGTGATGCCAAAGGTAATGAATTCAGCAGCTCTCCTGTAAAGTGTGTAGTAGTCTGATGAGTGCATATGTCTGTGGCCTTGGTGATATGACAGAGATTGCTCATGGGTGCCTGAAATGAGTTTGTGCCATAAAGGCTGATTGCAGTGGTCATCTTTGTAGCCACAGAGACAGCAGTGTGGGCAAATGAGAACAATTGTAGGTCCATATGCAGTAGGTGTCAGAGTTGTTGTAGCTTATTGTAGAGCTGCCCTCTCTGCTGTCCTGTCTCGTCTGTCAGGGAGGTTTAAGTAAAGAAATTAAGTTAGTTCTATAATGACTGTCTGCTGTGAATTCTCATGTTAATCTTTTCTCAGTGCAACCTAAAACAGAAAGATGGTGGCAAAGGGATGGAATTTTCAGTTACATTTCATTTGAGAAATTAAGGACCGAAGAACATTGTGACACATTTTTGGAACTCTTGAAGTTAATTTTGAGGAAGTTTGAGCAACTTGAAAGATTGCTGCATGTGCACATTTTATTCAGGTACACAATGAGTCAGCATGGTATGTAATTGAAAGAAATGGCACTGAAGACATATTTGGGGACAATGGGGGGGGATTCAACCGTAACAAAGCGGATTGTTGTAATTATGAATAAAGGTTTCACATAAAGCAATTAAAATAAGAGATGAGGATATAGTAAATGTTTTCCTCAATATGATGAGGCCAGATGCTTTTGAGGTAGTGTTGCCCGTGAGACCCCAGTATTATGGACTATTCTGAAATTAATGAGGTTCTGGACTCATATTTATGTCATGACTAAGAATAGAATTACACTGAGTTGCATTCTGTGAAAGGAAGCAGTTGCCAAGTGAGACTGTTGCAGATTACATTCTTGAAATAAAGAAACTCTATCGTCACTGTGGTTATGATGCAAACTTAGAAATGGGCCATAGAGGCACTTTCATAAGAGGCCTAAACAACAATAAAATCCAGGCCAAGTTTTTGAGCAAAGGCAATTAGCTGACTTGGAGGGAGGCCTGCGATGAAGCAATAGCTATGGAAATGGGAGCTCTTTTCCTGAGCCGGCAGCGGATGTCCACTGGATTTTAGCAAGATCCAAGCCATGGCAACCATATTCAGAAGTTGAAATTTAGGTGCTACCGTTGCCCTGCTAGCCACTAACCATTTAAATGTCCCCATTCCCAGTCAAAGTACTATGCCTGTGGGAACGTCGGTCAATCCAGACAGCATGAGGAGTAGAGGAAACAGTAATGCTCCAGCTCATAATAAAGCTCCTGGTCGCAGCCATGCACCAGGTCGAGGTCGTGGTGGATTTAAAGCTAGTTCAGGAGTCTGGAAATCCTCGAATAACGGATATGAAAAGAGAATTTGGTGTTATTGAGCAGGATGACCAAGATTTATATTCAGTCAGAGAGCAAGGAAAACAGCACATAGAAGATGAGAGTAATAGAGCTGAAGATATAATTCTGGTGCCTATAGTAAAAATGAAGCTGGAGATTCATAACTTACTTTCGTTGTTGGTACAGCTACAGTAGTGTCAGTTAGCTCGGAAAGTGAGTACAAGAAATTGCTAAGTAAAATTCACTTACACAAAACTGGTGTGAAGCTGACTAGTTATTCCAATAACAGTGTTCTAGTGTTATGTTAAGTTAGTGTTAGGGTGGGATATGATGATACATCCTTTTACTTGCTGTTGGTAGCAGCAGGAGGGAACAAAATCTCCCTGTTGGGAAGAAATTGGCTTAAGAGGATACAGTTAAACTAGGCCAAGTTATTTACAGTAGAGGTCAGTAAAACTGTCTGACATTGAGGAAATGCTGGGAAACACAAAGTGGTCTTTGAGCAAGGAAGACCAAATGATAAAATTAGGCATCACAAGGACAAAGAGAAGATAAAGGACAAGGCTAACCCAATGCTTTATGCATGATTAGAGGCAGTAAGTAAAGAGTTGATGAAAAGTTGTGAATTGTGTCTCAGATGAGAAATAATCCAACCAAGGTTCCTTTCATTCCATGATCAAACATAAGAAAGCCATGTGAATGAGTACATGTCAATTTCTTTGAAGTGGATGGGAAAGAGTACTTTGTTTTGATCGACAGCTATAGCAAATTAGTAAATGTTGGTTCTATGCCTAATACCACAAGTGCCAAACCTGTTGAGGTTTTGAGAAGTTGGTTTGCAACTTATGGGTTGGCAATGGTGTTGGTGTCAGATAATGGTCCACAGTTTACGCCAGAAGAGTTTGAAATATATCTGAATAAGAATCAAATCAAACGTGCCCTAATACCACCATATCAGCCAGCATCAAATGGTGCTGTGATAAGAAGTGTACAGATTGTGAAGAGGCCTTTGCAGAAGTATTTGCTAGGTGACAAGCTAGGCAGTAATTTCCATGTTTCTCTTTGACACAGGCTAAACAATTTTCTGTTCTTTTACAGAATAACTCCCAGTCTACAACAGGCTGCTCACTGTATGAGTTAGTGTTTAAACACGCTCCTCGGACAAGGTTTAGTTTGCTTAAGCCTGATGTCAATAGCAAAGTAAGAGAATAGCTAGACAAAGACAAGCCATGATATACCAGGAAAGAAGCTTTGAGAGTTCAATGCTGGTTGGAAGGTCCCACCACCAAGGTGTTAAGGAGATATATGTGATTGGAGCTGTTGTAAAGAAATGAAGAGTATTCACATATCTAGTGAAGACTGAAGAGGCACTCTGTCAGTGTTAAGTAGATTATTTGCTTGAAAGAGGAAATCTGACAAAGGGAGAGCAGGAGAAACCTCCTATAATCCAAATTCCTCTTCCGGCCCAAAGTGAAAATCAGAAAGAAATAGAACGTTTGCTGGTATTACAGAATCCACTGGTGGAACAAAGTGTGCCAGGGTCTTCGATTCAGACAAATCAATGAATGTCACAGTCCCAACCATTAAGTGGAGTTGGTAGTTAAAGTCAAAATTCAGGGGCAGAATCTTCTGGTTGGCGTGAGGGGGCGGGTCCGACACGCTGACACGTAAAATGACGCACGATGACGTCGGGCGTGTGTCCCGTTGTCACCGTGCGCCATCGCGATATTTTGGAGGGCAGACGCGTTATGAGTTCTGAGGCACGCCCACCATTAATTAATGGGTCTCTTAAGGCCCTCGAGGCAGTAATACACAGCAATTTTTCTCAGCCCGTGCAACTTTCAGAGCGTCGCACAGGTGTAACGGGCAGGCAGGTAGGCCACATTTTTAAAAACCTCATCCATGGGCAGGATAAGAGGGGTAAGTGGGCTCACAAATGCAATTTGTTAGTGATTTACTTTAGAAACCTACTGCTACTTGCTTGTGTGAACAGGAGAACTTCAAATCTCTTCAGAGCTGCTTTGACAGGAATAACAGGCTTCAGGTCAGGACTCTGGAGGAAACATAATTCTTGGGGCCTTGCAGGTCTCTGGCAGCCTGTGCTCTCCATTGGAGAGACCTCCTCTGAGAAGGAAGAGGGGGCCAGAAGTGGGGGAGGAGGCCAGGAGTGCACATTAAGCCTCCAGGGAAGCCACCTTTGGGAGGAGTGGCACAGGCACAAGGGGTGCAGGGCCAACAGGAAGTGCAAGTCAGAAGGGGCCCTCAAAGACGCCACTGTCCTGCTGCCAGGATTTACAGGTGGTGATGCAGCTACCCCAATATGTCTGAGGTGCAGTGCCGAAGGAGGCTCCATATCTTAAGGGAGACAGTCAGATGATAGGCCCTGAGATCAGCTCCAACTGTATGGGTGGACACCCCATGCCAAAGGTGTTGAAGGTCATGGCTGCCCTCAACTTCTATGCCTCCGGCTCTTTCCAGAGGTCGGTGGGTGATCTTTGTGGAGTCTCTCAATCAGCTGTCTACACTTGTGTCAAGCAGATGACTGACACTCTGTTCATTTACTACCGCTCAGATGAGGCCAGCCAGGTGGAGCGAGCCAGAGGCTTTGCAACAATTGCTGGGCTCCCCCACATCCAGGGTGCAATTGGCTGCACACATGTGGCCATCAAGGCACCAGCGGGTGAGCTGGGTGCCTTTGTCAACAGGAAGGAATTCCACTCAGTGAACGTGCAGATAGTGTGTGACTATAGGATGCAGATCCTGCAAGTCTTGCCAGGTACCCAGGCAGCTCCTGTGACGCCTACATCCTCAGACACTCCCAGGTGCCGAGGGTCTTCAATGCTCCAGCCCAGCTGGATGATGGCTGCTGGGTGACAAGGGCTAGCCCCTCAAAAGGCTCATGACGTCTCTCCACCAGCCAAGAACAGAGGCCGTGCAGTGGTATAATAGGAGTCACGCCTCCACAAGGGCCGTGGCAGAGGGAGCCATCGGTCTTCTCAAGATGCGCTTCCGATGCCTGGACTGTTCAGGGGGTGCACTGCAATACCCCCCAGATCGTGTGTCACTGATAGTGGTTGCATGCTGTGCTCTCCATAATCTGGCACTGGAAAGAGGGGGGGTGGGGGTGCGCAGTGGAGGAAGAAGAAGCACGTGCTCTAGCTGCAGACGATGAGTCCATTAGTGAGTCCGAGGATGAGCACACTGAGGAGAACGCTGAGGGGATAGACGCTGACCCGGGCAACCTCTAGGGAGGCAGGGACACCAGGGAGGCTTTGATCCAACGATCCTTCAGCTAGCCTACGACAGATGGACCTCCAACACATGCCAGGGCTGCAGGCTCCATACTCGAAATCTGAGAGCAACATTTACCTGGTTAGGAACATTAGCGATGTGACTTGTCAATAAAGCTCAATGAAAAACAAGTCACTCATAACATCATGCTTTCCCCTTTACCTGCAGAAGTAATGAAGCACCCAGAAGCTTTTTGAGAATTAAAACATTTAATAATTGCACAATACAACGCAGAAATGAAAGTGCATAAAAAGGTGTTGAGCTGCACACCTAATGCAAAGCAACTATTATGGGGCCAAAAGAAAACCACCAGTGATAAGCCCGTGGTGTGCCTAAAGTGATTTACATTTATGTTTCTGGGTGCTACATCTAGCTGCTCCCCCCTCACTGGCACTGGCATTGGAGACAGCCTGCTCACTCTGCTGTCCTGTTGGCCTTGATGACCTTGGTGGTCGTCCTCTGGCCTGTGGAGCCTGTGCTGGCCAGTGGCATGGCTGGCATCTCCCCAGTCGCTGCAGCCTCATCAGACGCCACAGTCACTGGCAGAGGGGCGGAGGAGCTGCTACCATCACCCGGAGCACCCTGAGAGAAGCCCACAGAGTGGACAGACAGCTCATGCGCCAACGTGAGGTCGCTTTGAACCTCCCTGCTCACCATTGATGGATGGGCACCTAGCTGGGATACTGGATGCCCAATCCGCTTCGCACACTGACCACCTGAGATCAATGCCACTGGTAGGGCTAGCAGGTCCGAGAACATCCCCAGGAAGCCCTAATTGTTCTCCTGGAGGAGCCTCTTCATGAGAGTCACCACTCTCTCCATGGAGGAGGCATTGCGCTCAGCCACGAGGGTCATTGCGTTGCTCATGCTCCACATGGACTCCTCCATCATGGAGACCATGGCACACATTCCCTCATGTATCTTCACCAGATCCTCCCGCACGCCCTGCTGGACTTCCAGCATCTGCTGCCTCAGGGATGAATCCAGAGGCAAATAATCAGCCGCAGACTGAGCATGTTCCTGGTCCCCAGCAGTCCTTTGACTGCCGGCGCCCTGGGCACTCTCTCTCTCTCTGCCTGCACCTGAAGCGGGTGTGAAGTGCCCTCACCTCTGTGCACCTGGACACTAGCCGACGATCTTCTCCCCACCGAGGTGCTGGTATCTGCTCTGGTGCCTGCCTGGCTGAGATGGTGTGACACTGGTGCGTGTATATCTTCAGGGCCCTCAGGGGTCAGTGGCAGTCCCTCTGCTTCCTGAGTGTGTGTGTGTTCTGGTGAGGCTGAAAGGAAGAACAGGGACATTTGTTTAGTTGAAGTCATTACACTGTTAATGTGCATGCCTGGCAGCCGTATCAGGATGCGCTGCTCCTTCCATTATCAATGGTCAATCCATGTTGAATGCTGAAATCAATATACAGTCAACAGTGGAATGGTTGCAATGACAGACATTGTGACCTCAGTGCACGGTGTTCTTACCTCCCACTGGCACCCCAATCTCTCTGCGGGCGGTAGACTTGGGCGCACGGCACCTCTGTAGCTCGAGAGCCTCCTGATCGTATCTGGTGAGTATGAGTAGGTGGGCCTGCCCTCTGCCAGTCCGCATCTGTTCAGCGTTATTGTGTGTGGTCTTCTCCTGAAAGGAGAGAGGAGCATTAATTATTCCATCCTGTACCTGCATTGCTATTGCAGCTTTGCCACCCCCACCTGAGTGAAACATTGCAGGGCTCATCCAATTCGTGACCCTGGAGCTGCCATATACTCACTCCAAGCAGCCAGGGCTGATCCCCTTGCCTAGATGCTGCCTCCATCACATTTGCCATTCACACTGTAAGACCTCCCAAACCAAGGAGCACCACCACTTAGAAGGACAAGGGCAGCAGATGGATGGCTACCCCACCACTTGGAAGTTTCCCTCCAACTCAGCCAGCATCCTGACTTTGAAATGTTTCGGCATTCCACCACTGGGCCCAGGTCCAGATCCTGGAGCTCGCCCCCAAAACAGCACTGTGGGTGTACTTGAAGCACATGCAGCTCGCCACCACCCTCTCAGGGGCAGCTAGGCATGGGCAATAAATACTGGCCCATCCAGTGAAGCCCACATGCCGTTAATGAATGAATGCAATAACAAAATTCCGAGTTGGGTGGGGGCAGGCCGGAGGGGGTGGGGGGCGCCAACCTAACTACTGTGCTAAATGACCTATGCCAACACAGTACTCACTCTTCCCGAATGCAAGAGGTCATTGAATCACTTGTGGCACTGCACCCAGTTGTGTCTCACCATATCATAGGAGCTGACCCTTTCTGCCACCTCCTCCCAGGTGCATTTTGTCATGTGGGGGAGCCCCCTCCTCCCATCCCTTGGCACTATGATGTTGTGCCATGCTGCCACCTCCTTGACGAGGGCAGTGAGGCGCTCATCTGAAAATCTTGGTGCACACTGCCCCGCCGACCTGCCCTCCCGCCTGGTCTGCTCTCCAAGAGTGCTCTCGGACATCCCCCTGTGCGCTATCATTAGCAGTCTATGAAAGGTTGTGCCTGTGCCGTTTTTAAACAGGCCCCCAGGTCGCCATTGGACCCGGCGGTCATTGGACTCCCATCGCCGCCCACCCCTTCCCGCTGTTCTGGGGAGCTGCGATTCACGCATAAAATGGCGGCGTGGAGCTAATCGCGGGCAGTGATCGGCTCCACGCCCGCCCGCACGTGCTCCCGAACAGCCCGCCCATCATAGCAAAAATTCTACCCCAGATTTAATATAGTGATGTTGAGAGAGCAGGCTCCAGTGAATGGAAATGGAGGGAGATACCCAGATAGAAAGAGAATGAAGCCAGAGAGGTTTATTAAAAGTATGTAGGAAGAAAGGAGAAATAAATTGTTCTTTTCATTACTTCTTGTCAAATGCTAACATTTTTTGTTAAGGAGAAAACATTTTTAAAGATTAAATTACTTTACAGTATTGGTTATATATGTTATGGTTGTGATTATCATAAAAATAAGTATGCAACAATGTGTTAAATTTTCAGGTATTGTTGACAGTGGTTTTGTCATGTATCTGGAAAATTATGTACATCTACCATTTTACATTTTAATATATTAAGTCTTTTTTTATGTGGGGGAGAGTGTAGTATATTGTAGAGCTGCCCTCTTGCTGCACTCTCTGTTCTGTTGGGGAGGTGTAAATAAAGTTAGTTCTATAATGGCTCCCTGCTGTGAGTCCACATGTTAATCTTTTCTCAGTGCAACAAACAACAGTTGTCATATTCCTTTTTTGGTGCAGTGCACTTATCTTACACACTACTCCCCAATAAGATACACACGTGACTTGTTATTTTTCTCATTTGTGGGGGAGATAATATCCGGTAGAGTGTATACTCCTTAAATCTTAAATAAAAGCAAAATACTGTGGGTGATGGAAATCTGAAAGAAAAACAGAAAGTGCTGGAAATATTCAGCAGGTCAGGCCGCATCTGTGGAGGGAGAAACAAAGTTAACTTTTCAAGTCAAATATGACTTCTTGTTATGACACAGCATTTGATAAAGGCTGAGTTGTTAAATCCCAAAGGGAAACTTGGACAGCTGCCATAACCTATATTTCAATTGGTATGTTTGAGATGCAGCTCTGAATTCAGGAATTAGACCACCGAGACTCAAGAGGTTTTTTATATAAAAGCTTAATTAAACATTTATTAATTTAACAACTAATTAAACACAGACACATGTCTACAAATTACTAGTATACTTTTAAACAAATCCTTAAATTAATCACTCCCAGGTAAATCTCCAAATCTCCAACAGTAAACCATAGGCTTTAAACAGACACAGGCAAAGCACATTTGACCTTACAAATTCAAAATGAGGTTCCTTTGCAGACACAGTGGGAGGCTTATAGGCTGGCTAGATCTTAAATGCTCGACTTACACACACAAACTCCTTTCTGTTTGTACCTAGCTTTTCCTTTGAATATAAATTTTCCATTATATTACTAGGTTTTTTAATTTTAACTCTCCTAACAATAAACCCTTTCATTCCACCAATTTTATTAGTAAGCTGAAAAATTAAACACATTGCTCGGCGTCTTCTAGCTAGGTGTAAGATTTCACCTATTCTTTTGAATGGCTTATTTAAAAATGCAAACTGTCCCCATGATACCTATTTTTCTAAAATTCTTCATGTTTATCTAATTACCATTTCAAACCTACTTCTTTCTATACATCAAAGCACCCAGACTAGCTATCTTTAATCCAATTAAGACACACACAGATACACACATAGGTACAGACCCCACGACAATTCCATTTAAAAAATAGTCTTAAGTAACATTATAGACATTCTGAACTCCTTAAATGTTGCCTGACTGTGTGGCTCCTACTCCAGAATAATGGTATAAAGCTGTGCCCATGGGGAATGATCTGCTTCCTTTTGATAAACCCACATAAGCGGGTAAGAGGTAGGTGGAAAATATGCCAATGATCTAACTGTGTCAGAGGCAGGGAGAAACAAGTCCTCTAGGTTTTGATGCTCTCTTGAGTGAGAACAATTTCTCACTATTTACCCTGTCTATGCACCTCAGGATCTTGACTACATCCACCAAGTCTCCCCTCAGCCTTCTTTTCTCCAAGGAAACCAGTCCCAACCCTTCCAATCTATCCTCAAAGCTACAGTTCTTCATCCCTGGAATCATTCTTGTGAATCTCCTATGTACTCTCTCCAATGCCTTAACATCTTTCCTCAAGAATGGCACCCAGAACTGGATGCAGTACTCCAGATGACACTTAACTAGTGTCTTATATAAGTTCAACATGACCTCCTTACTCTTGTGCTCATTGCCCCTATTAATAAAGCCTAAGATACTATATGCTTTGTTAACTGCTCTCTCAATATGCCCTGCTGTTGTGATGTGGCAGATGATGTGTGCCAGGCAGATCATATCCACGAGGGAAACTTGATCACGCGATCACAATTGTTTTGCAATTTGCATTTTATTTCGAGATGCATGCCATGGTGTCAGAAGTAATAAGGCTACCACGACTTCAGAGGTTTTTAGAAAACTAAATTAAACAGTGATTAACAAAAGAAAAGATTTCAAGCACATACATGGGTCTACAAATTAGTACCATAGTAACTCCTAAAATCCCTAATTAATCTAGCTCCCAGTTATGCCTCCGTTAAGGCAGCAGTAAAAAACAAATAGATTTAAACAGATCCAGGTAAAGTTACACGATACCCTGGACAGTCAAATTCAAATTGAGTTTTATCAGCTTTGGTTCCTTAGACAGCAACTTGATGCACAGATGCTGGAACTTGTGTTAGCTCTTAGAATTCCTTCTCCTCTGACACATAGCCTCATCACCTTTATATGTGTTTCTCCCTTTTTCATGCAAATTCCATTGTTCCAATATGTCTTTGGAACTTTACCTTTCTCATAATATAAATCTTTCATAGTGCACATATTATCAGTAAACTTTGGCAAAAATAAACACACTGTTTGATTTAGCTTCTTCTGGCTAAGTGTAACATCCTTTCATCTCTTTGAAATTCAAACTCACCTAATTTATCTATAATGCAAATTTTCCTCACACCTCACATTCTAAAACTTCAGCCATGTTTACATATTTATTATTTCAAACCTAGCTTCTTTTTGATGGCTCAAAGCCACCAGACCAACTGTCTCCAATTCAGTTAAATCTCATACACGCACAAATACACACTTACACACAAAGAAACTATCCAAACCTTACTATTAACCCATTTTTACAATAAATCACATGATATTATGAAAATGTTACTGTATTTTCATGACATCTGCCACCTTCAATGACTTACGTGCATAAACACCAAGTTCCTTCTGTTCTTGCACTTCTTTTCGATTTTTCCCCTTTATTTCTCCATATTCTCTGCTTTGAATTTTATCTGCCATTTGTCTTCCCAATCCACCAACCTGTCTATGTTATTGTGAAGTTCAAGACTATCCTCATCACTGTTGACAACGCTTCCGGTCCTTGTATCATCTGCAAATTTTGAAATCATGCTCTGAACATCAGCTTAGGTCGTTAAGGAAGAGCAAGGGTCTCCACTCCACTACAGGCCTTCCTCCAATCTGAAAAACAGCCATTTATCACTACTGCCTGTTGCTTGCCACTCAGCCAATTTCTTATCGAAATGGCTACTTTCCCTTTTATTCCTTAAGCTAGAATTTTGCTCACAAGTCTGTTGTGTGGCACTTTATCAAATGCCTGTTGAAAATCCATATTCATCACATCAACAGCATTGCCCTTATCAACCATCTCTGTTACCTCCTCAAAAAACTCCAGCAAGTTAGTTAAACATGATTTTCCCTTAATAAATCCACGCTAGCTTTCCGTAATTATCCTGCACCTTGTCTAAGTGATTATTGATTTTGTCCCGAACAATAGTTTCCAGATGTTTCCCTATCACTGAAGTCAAAACGACTGGCCTGTAGTTGCCGGCTTTATTCTTGCACCCATTTTTGAACAAGGGTGTAACATTCACAATTCTCCAGTCCTCTGGCACCACCCCTGTGTCTAAGGAAGACTGGAGGGTTATCACTAGTGTCTCTGCAATTTCCAGTCTCACTTCCCTCAGTACCCTTGGATGCATCTCATCCAGTCCAGATACTTTATCTATTTTAAGTAAAGATAGTCTTCCTAATACCACCTCCTTCTCAATTGTAAATTATTCTAGTGTACCAGTTGCCTCCTCTCACCTCGGCTTGCATAGCATCTTCTTTCTTTGTGAAGACAGATGCAAAGTACTCATCTAATACCTCCGCTATTTCTCCTACCTCCACGTGTAAGTCCCTTTTTTATCTTTAATCACCCTACTGTTTCTTTCACTGCCCATTTATTATTTTTATGCTCATGGAAGACCTTGGGACCCCCTTTTAGGTTAGTTGCCAGTTTCTTTTCATGCTCTCTCCTTGCTTTTCTAATCAGTTTTTCTATATTCAGCCTGCCTCTCCAATGTATTTTCTACCTGACATCTGTCATTCACGCACTTCTTCCTTTTCATCTGCACCTCTATCTCTCTCGTCATCCAGGGCACTGTGGATTTATTTGTCCTACCTTTCCCCTTCAAAGGAATGTACCTTGACATTGCCTGCAATACTGTTTCTATGAAGGTGGCCCATTGTTCAGCCATTGTCTTTTCTGCCAACATTTGATTCCAACTCACTTGACTCAGATGCATTCTCGTCCCATTGAAGTTGGCTTTCCCCCAATTAATTATCCCTGCCCTGGATTGTTTGTTTTCCTTTTCCATAGCTAACCTAAACTTTATGATACAATGGTCACTGAATCCTAAATGCTCTCCCAATGATATTTGATCCACTTGCCCAACTCACTCCCCAGAACCAGGTCCAACAGTGCCTGCCCTCTCGTTGGACTGGAAACATACTACTGCAGAAAATTATCTTGAACACATTCCAGGAACTTGAGTCCCTCTTGACCCTTTGCACTATTCCTATCCCATCTATATTTGGATAATTGAAGTCCTCCATTATAATTACTCTATAATTCTTGCACTTCTCTATAAAACCTTCGCAAATTTGTTTCCCTACATCCCTTCCACTGGTTGGTGATCTATATACCACACCAATTAATGTTATTGTACCTTTTTTCATTCCTTGCCTCTAGCCAGAGAAATTCCATCCTTGACCCCTCTGGAACATCCTCTCTCCCCAATACTGTAATGCTATCTTTAATCAATACTGCCACTCCCCCAACTTTCCTCCTTTTCCTGTTTCTCTTAAACACCTTGTACCCAGGAATATTTAATGCCCAGTTCTGCCCTTCTTTGAGCCAGGTCTCTGTTATAACAATAATATCATAATTCCATTTGTCAACCTGTGCTTGCAGTTCACTAATCTTATTAGTCACAATTGATGCATTTACATACATGCACATTACTTTCCCCATTACTCTGACCCCATCTAATGACTTACTATTGCCTTCTCCAATTTTATCAAACACTCCAAGTATTCTATTAACTGTGATACTACTCTCCGATATATTCTGCTTATCAATTAATACTTCTCTACTTCCCACTGCCAGTTTTTCTCCTTTCCACTCTGAATTTCCCCTCAGGTTCCCATCTCCCTGCCAATCTAGTTTCAACCCTCCCCAACAGCACAAGCAAACCTCCCCACGAGGACATTAGTTCCAGTCCTGTTAAGGTGTAACCCATCCTTTCTGTATAGGACCCACCTGCCCCAAACCAGTCCCAATGCCTCAGAAGTATAAAGCCCTCCCTCCTACTCCATTTCTCCAGCCACGTATTGAACTGCTCAATCTTCCTACTCTTATGCTCGCAGGTGGCACTAGGAGTAATCCTGAGTTTACTGTTCTTGAGGTCCTGTTTTTATTTCCTTTCCTAATTCCCTAAAATCTGCTTTCAGGACATCATCCCTTTTCCACCTATGACATTGGTCCCAATGTGAACCAAGGCCTCTGGCTGTTCACCCTCCCCCAAAAGAATGCCATTCAGCCACTCTGTGATATCCTTGACCCTTGTACCCTGGAGTTATGTCTATGGCCCACAGAAACTCCTCTTTGCTCTCCTCACTACGGAATCTGCTACCACTATAACACTTCCATTCTTCTTTCTTCCCTCCTCTGTAGTTGAGCTACCTGTGGTGCCAGGAACCTGGCTCTTTCTACAGCCCTTTGAGGAGCCATGTCGCTCACCAGTATCCAAAATGGGAAAATGGTTAGAGAGTGAGATAACGCCAGGAAATTCCTGCACTATCTGCCTGTTTCTCTTAGATACTCTGACAGTCACCCATTCACTCTCTGCCTCTGTACATCTTAGCTGTGATGTGACCACCTTTTTAAAGGTACTATCCATGTAATTCTTAGCCTTGTGGATGCACCACAATGACTCCAGCCACCGTTCAGGTTCCGTAACCTGGAGCTCAGGTTTCTGCAACTGGTGATGCTTCCTGCAGATGCAATCATCTAGGGCACTTGTGCCTGCACGACTTCCTACATCCTGCAGGATGCATATTCCACATGGCCAAGCTGCGCTGACATAACTTAAACTTTGTATAAGATGTTTACTACAGAATATAATATAATAACTCACCTGTCACTCAACATTTGTCTCCTCTGTACTGAATCTGGAAAGGCCTATAGTTACCAACCAATCAACTTACAGGACTCCTGTAATGACACTCTTAGAGTTACTCTGTAAACTTCCAGCTCTCTCCCTCTTCTCTGCTTTATGGACTCTCTCTGAACTCCCTGTGCTTTATGGGCTTCCCCTGTAGTAAAGTAACAGCCAGCTACTAGAGGCTGAGGAAAGGTATAACATGAAAATATCACCTCCTTCCCTCTTCACCAAACTCCCTCATTCACCAAACCGCAACATAATCATTCTAATGCACACAGAGCAACACACCAGTGCAGACAAAAGCAGCACTAAAGACCAGGATTGATTTGACACACAAAATCTAATATGTAACTATCCTCCACTCACTGCATTTTGCTAGAGAAATAATACTGCTTTTATCGGGAGACTTTTTGCAGTTTTGGTCATGAGTCCTGTTTTCTGTGGTTTATAGAGATTAAGTAGAACTTTTGCTGAGTAATAGAGTGTTGGCGGTAGTGTGCTATTTGGATAGACTCTGCTAACTTTTGCTAAGTAAATAGACTTTGTCCACAGCAAAATAGACTGTTTTCTGTAAATCTTGAGAAAAGTCCTGCCTCATCTGTAGCAAATTGACTGACATTGTGTCCTCAATATTTGAGGGTAGAAGCAGATGGAAGAAGCAGTCGGGGGTGTTCCGGATGGGAAATCTGGGACTTTCTAGATATCCTGAAGATGTTAAGTACGGGATTCCTTTTCATTTTTTCAGCAGGTTTTCCACTCAACAGCCAGCATGTCTGATAGGCTGTTTGCCTATTGGGCAGGAAGGTCTACAGTACAAGGATGCAGCTGAGAAACAGTTAGCGAGGGAGGGAAAAATCTCAGTCAGGGCTTTTTGAAGTTGGGTGGGGAGGTGTGGTGCTGTCATGTAGTGGTGGGGGTGGGTGTGACAGATTAACTGGAGGGCTGATCATGTTAAGGTGTCAGATTGTGATGGGAGATAGATCATGGTCGAGGGTGGTATTGTGGCGGGGGAGAGATTATGCTAGAGGGGAAGAGATCATGGTTGGGGGGGCAGATCGCTGTTGGGGTACACTGTATCAGGTGGTCACAGGCATTTTAGCCTGCAGCGAGAAGTTCACTTGCCAACTGGACCTGGTGACCACGCTTTGCCAGTGGCTCTCGAAGTGATCCACCTTCTACAGCTTCTTCACCTCTGGCTCCTTTCAAGGATCTGCAGAGGACTTTTGCAGAATTTCAGAATCTGCTGTCTGCAAGTGTAGCATACAGGTAATTGTTGCTATGTTTTCCAGGGCTGGCATTTATGTACAGTTTGCAGCCAATGGGGACAGAATGAGCAGACAGCAGCTCTGGCTAGTCTCCCACAGGTCCAACGAGTCATTGTTAGCATAGAGATGGCAATCAAGGCTCCCCCACATCACACTGGAGATTTTGTCAACCACAAGCTCTTCCACTCCATCAATGTGTAGCCCTGTCCAGCCACAAAAAGATCATCATGCATGCATGATGCGCAATTCTCAGAGAGCTACCATGATACTTTCATCCTGCTCCAGTCCACCCCCTTGAGCTCTTCATACCTCAAAACAGGGTTAGCAGCTGGCTTCTTGGAGGCAAGGACTTCTGACTGAAGATGTGACTGGTGACATCCATTAGGAGCTGAAACAGCAAGGCCCAGGAGTTATGCAATCAAAGCCTCATGACCATGAGAACAGTCATCAAGCAAGCAATCAGAATGCTGAAGATGTGCATTAGAAGCCTGGACAGATCTGAGGCCATTCAGTATGAACCAGCCTGGGTCTCTTGAATGATAATGGTGTGCTATGTTCTGCACAACATAGCGTAGCACCAAGTCTTGGAGCTGTAGGCAAAAGAAGGTGCTGAGCACAGTGTTCCTTCTTCTTCAGAAGAGGAGCAGCATGAGAACAGGTGGAGGTGGAGGAATGTGAAGTGGGGTGGCAGGGTGATGGTGTGCACCAGCAGCAGTGCACATTATTGCCTGTGTGGCCCAGGTTGGCCTAATTCTGGTACAAGTTGTTTAGTTTGAACCAATGCATCCATCTGGCAGCCATATGCTAAACCCATTTGGTTCCCTGCATCCCCCAACACAACAGTCCTACAATCAACAAAGCATCATGATCACAGACACCCACTGTTTGTGTTTAATGCTTGTGTTACCATTCATCATAAGTGCGAAGGCCACTTGCCAGGCAGCTGGCAAAAATGGGTAAACAAATAATTCTTATGTGACTGAAAAATTGAACAGAAACTTAAGAATCTTACATTGTGTTAAACACTATTGTGCATACTCTTGCACAACTACAAATCTTTGTTCTTCTTTACTTCTCCTTGATGCAACCCTTATGACTTCAGCAGAGGTAGTAGCAGGCTTCTTCTATCCCTCCTCTGAGATGCTCTTGGCTGATGCCCTCTGTGTTTTAAAGTCTGTGAGGGTCTCACCAAAGACTGGCCCACCTGCATCTGTGCAGAGGTAGACTCATCTAACAACATGAGAGGTAGCACGCTAAGGGATGAGAAGTGGAAGAGTTTTGAGCAGCGTCCCCACTTCCATGTTCCTTTTCTCCATTTTCACTTTCATGGTCCACCTGCACTTCCCTGTTAGCAGTAAGCTGGAGTTTTCTTTGCTGCACATCAATGGAGCACTGAAGAGCCTTGTTTAAGAACGTAGGAAATAGGAACAGGAGCAGGCCATTCAGCCTGTCGAGCCTGTTCTGCCATCATGTACCTCTACGCCATTTTACCCCACTATCCCCACATTTCTTGATGTCAATAGTGTTCAGAAATCTATTGATTTCTCTCTTGAATATGCTCAATGATTGAGTTTCCACAGCCCTGTAGGGTAGAGTTTCAAACATTCACCATCCTCTGAGTGAAGAAATTCCTCCTTATCTCAGTCTTAAATGGCCTGCCCCTTATTCTGATACTATGTCCCAGGTTCTAGACTCAACAACCAGAGGAAACATTCTATCCACATTTACCCTGTCACAACCTATAAAAATTTTCTAAGTTTCAATGAGATCACCTCTCATTCTTCGAATTCTGGAGAATACAGGCCCTGTTTCTTCAATCTCTTCATATGAGACAATCCCACTTTACCAGGGATTGGTCTGGTGAACCTCTGTTGTACTCCTTCCATGGCAAGTACATCCTTCCTTAGATAAGGAGACCAAAACTGTACACAATACTTCAGGTGCGGTCTTACCATGGCTCAATAAAATTGCAGCAAGACGCCTTTACTCATGTACTCAAACCCCCTTGTGATGATTTACCTTCCGAATTGCTTGCTGCACCTTCAGGCTAGCTTTTAGCAACTCATGAATAAGGACACCCAAGTCCCTTTGGACATCAACAGTTCCTGACCTCTCACAATTTAGGAAATACTCTGCCTTTCTGTTTGTGTCTATCAACGTGGCATTCAGTGTAATTCACTGCAAAGCCAGTGTGCATTCATTTGATTGCTGCATTTGATAATTCATGCAGATGGCTACTCATTTTATGGGCAAAGGCATTCTCAGAAAGGCCTGCAACATTATGACACTCATGCTTGAGACAGACTCCTTCAATCTCTCTCCAAGTGTGAAGAGTGTGGCTGGAAAGGCTGCCAGCACCTCACACATATTCTGCTACTGCTTCAGAATTATTGTTTTCATTGATGGCCCTGAGGCTTAGCATCTTTGTTCAGCTGAGCAGAGCTTGGAGCATCTTATGCCATCAAATGGGAACTTTCCACTGCTTTCCCTGTCTCTACCACCTCTTCTTGCTCACTTGTAATGTGTGAGATGTGCAGGAGTAGGCTTGGGAAGGCAGAGTAAGAAGCGTTTGGTGTTTGACGCACATTAAGATGTACTTGAATCTTCAATTGCACTCACATTTCCTTACCTCATTAGGTCATTAAGCTTCTTCCAGCTCTGCATCCAGGAGTGTGGCATGACATTCCTGCTGCCAACCTCCTCCACAATCTTCAGCCACACCTTCTTGTTCTAGCAAGCTTCTTCCTTCAGTCAGCAAGGAAGAGAGTGTCCTTGTGGATCCCTACAGAATGCAGCATCAGCTTTAGGGAGGCAGCTGTGAAGTGAGATGGTGAATCTATTGGTACAATTTCTTCTATAAAAACACCTGGATAATCCTTCAACTGTCATCTTTCAGTGCTCCTTTAAATAATTTAACTGAAATAGAATCATCCAAGTCATCATCACATCCACTTACGCTGGTGGGTGGGAAAACCCAGAAATTAGATGCTAATGCAGAGGCTTGGTTAAAAAACCACTGACAAACATGCTGCAGGAACTTCCAGGTTCCCTGCATGCTACCAGTTTCATAAGATCATAAGATCATTAGAAATAGCTCCTCTGCTCGCAGTACCTAGCCAAGTTAAAATTTGACCTGGTGTCAGGGCATCAGGTGGGAAACTCACCTGTGAAATTTCAGTGAAGCTTGGGAGTTAAAATAGCTCTGACCTGTTTCTGGTGCAGCTGGTGAGCTTCAAACGCACCATGCCACCCACTGGCCCAAAACCTGCTCGGGGTTAAAATCATGGTCCATATTTTTCAGCATCTCTTACAAATTCCTCATGCACATGAGAAATAGCAATTCTTTATGAATTCTGGGATAAATACAGCTTAAAAACAATTTTCAACAGATTTATCTCTTAGTTTCAACAGGTGGGAAAGGTTATGTTTTGCCTGCAAACAAATTCACCTTTGAACAGATCACAGTAAATCTTTCTCCATATGGCAGGAAAGATTAATGAATTCTGGTGGTTCCAGCCTAGTTTTGAATAGATAAAAAAAGCTGACTACAGTTTGATGGATATTGCTTTGAGAGGTGTTAGATTATCCTTTAAGGTCAAGTTAGGATAGCATCCCATTGAAAAAGTTTTGAGGTGAACAAAATAGTATGAGGAAAAATTCTAGGAAAATGTTATACTAACGCCAACATTATTTTACTGCTAGAAATTATACTCCCCAGGTATCTCAAGTATTTCTGCTAGCATGTGACATACTTGACATGAAAATGAGCTGTGTAAGCCAAGGCTAAAATAACTAATGCCTGTCATCTAGCCTTCCTGACCCCATGGTAATGCTGGCATTAACAGAATAGGGAGTACTACAAACATACTGGAGGTAATATTGACTTTGTGTGATCGTGTAAAATGAGTGATAGCAAATCCACAGCCTATTTTACATCTCGCCTGATTTTATTTCCATTGAAATTACTCCCTGGTGTTTACAATAACATTATTCACACTATAGATGTTTTAAAAATTTGAAAAGTAGTTCCTAGATTCTGGAGATGTTGAAATGCTAGGCACTGTGAAAATAGTTCAATCTGTGAAAAAGATCATATTGATTTCTTTAGTCAGTGCTTAGGCTGTTAACTAAGTACCTTCAGAAATGTATGGCTGAGTTTCGGCTGGATTACAGAACAAGGAAAATTAGGTGTTCACTCTCCTGAGTTAGTTACCTTTGCATTTTCCAATTCAAATGCATAGTTTAAAATTAGTTATATTGGACAGAAACACCTATTGAGATATTGACCCCACTATTCCATGTTTTGCTCCCAAACCATGACTTGCATTTACTGATGCTAGCTAATGCTGACCTTGCTATAAATAGCACTTCTGTAATGTAACTTCAGTGTTACAACTTTGGAGGGGCTTGCAAAATCAGAAATACAGGCCGGAATTGTCCCAGATTTGCACTAAGTGTGGTAGAGGGCGAGAAAAAGGACATTTTACCCGTTGGCCGCAATGGCGGGTTTTTGTGCTGTATCGTTGCAATTCTGCCTCATTATTCATGCATTCCTGGGAAACACGCCATTTCGATGGTGGGCAGCCTCTGATTCACCCACCATGCCATCACCTCGCCACTTTCTCATGTCGGGTGCCATATTTAAAGTGCAGCTGCGTGCGCACCTCTCAGTGCTTCCAGCCCAGAACTGCTGTACAGAAGACATGACCCCAAAAGGCAAGAAGACTGCAGCCCCGATTAAGTGACGCATCCCTGGGACACCTTCTGGACACTGTTGGAGCCTTCTGTGATGGCCTGTACCCCTGCTCTAGCCACAGGAGGTCCATCAGTGTCACCACTCCGGATTGGGAGGGCAATGGCAGTGGTGGTCGGTGCCAATGCTACACAGAAGAGGTTTGCCATCCAGTGCAGAAAGAGGATGAATGATCTCATCTGTGCCGCTATGGTAAGGCAACCATCTCATCACTCTAAACTCACATATTCACAAGTCCATTACACATTCACTGGCATCTCACTCACATCCAGCTCAAGGGGCATCACCACACTCTCTCACACACAGCCTCACATCTCCTCTGGAGACTGCCTCCTCAGCCCTCACCTACTTGAGGCCACTTGCACAGATCAGCATGTGTTCCCCATACCCACCCTGGGATACCTACCTTCACCAGTAATGCCCTAGCCCTGCAGCCTCTTCCCTTGCCTGAGGCCACTTTCACCCCTTCCCAATCTGCTGATCTGTGGACAGAAAGCTCATGGAAGGACCGCTTCTCAGAGAAACAGCATATGCCGGCACTTGACTTTCCCCCTCAAAGCACCACACAAGTGACACATAACAGGCAATACAAGACTGTCAAAACAACAGCTTTAAAAGTGCAGTTCCCTGTCAAGTGCAAGCTGCCATGAAGTGAATCATCTCCGTTCTATGAGCTCTTTGTATGACAGCAACTAGCCACACTTTGCCAAACTGGTGCTCAGTTTGAATGCAGGAGGAACACTAAGAGAAGAAATGTATGTTTGGCTACCAAGTGGAAAGAATGGTGTAACAAAAGAGTAGGTTGACTTTTAATTGCCATGTATTACTTCTGTTATGCTGTACTGCTGACGGAGATTATTGTCATGAACAGAAAAGGTGCACTTATTTTGTGCTGACATTCTATTAGATGCTTAAAGAAGTGTTCAACTGTTCTGTGTTTGGTTATGTGAGTATGGTAACTGATCTATGCTCACTGTGCTTGATTGGTTAATCCTGGATGTGGATTCAGGGAAAAGTAAACAAACTGTAGAAAGAGCTGTAAGCCAGAGCTATAAGTATGGAGTTGACACTTTAAAGGTGCTGTGAATATCACACACATAGAAACTAGTGTCATCTCTGTTAATGTTGCAATCCTGTCACATGAAGTGCCTGCTCCAGTTGTAAGTGAGAGCAGCTGTTACTAATTGGGGAAAGGGCATTATTCTTAAGGATGTATAGGAATTACTTGTGTGGGGGAAGGAAAAGGAAAAGTCTGTGCATGTGTTCTCTGGGTTTTGTGAATAAACCTATGTTGGGAAAGACAGACTCCAAATTTCTTGTTTACTCAGTGAACGAGCAACACATTATAACAATCCCTTAATAGGTCTGAGATAAAAAAAAACAACAAAATGGCAGCAAATCTAGCAACTCCTGTACCTTTCCTTTCTTTGCTGGAAGATCCATCCATTTCATGGATGGGTGTCACCCCCACATGGGAGAACACAAAATGTGTTCACCCATGCAACCACTTGTGATCACAATTTCTTAACTTTTCTAGGCCTACCACTTCTTCTAGATACTGCCCTGATCATCACCAGCAGGGGTGGAGACAGCTTCTGCAATGGCTAGCCCTGTTGCCTCTGATGACTTTGGTGTGTTTCCTCTGGAGAGCTGAAGCTTTGAGGACCCAGTGTTATTTTGGCTGCCCTCCTGTGGGCCAGTTGCTTCCTGTGCGGTGACAGAGGACAAGATTCAGGGGGTCACAGGCAAAGGGGACTCAGAGGGAGAGGAAAGCCTCTGAGATTCCTGAGTGGATGACCCAGGGGTGTCCAGCTGCTGATCCTCTGAGGGCCCCAGCCTGACTCCTTGAGAGGAAGGAGCACATGGAGGGACATCAAGGTGCCCCATTTCCCCCTCGTGTAGCCACTGCAGGAGCTCATCCATGGCTAGAGCGATGGAGTTCAGGTCTGCACGCATCTCCGCGTTCTGCTGGACTAGGGTCTCCATGGCATCTGCCATCCTTCCCATAGAGACCTCCATGTGCACACATGTGGGGACCAGTTCATCAGAGAGCAGGCAGACACAATCCTCTGACTCATGAACCACTTTACTAGGGGCTACCAATAGCTCTGTGTAATGTTCCTGTGCCTCTCCACAATGAGTCGGAAGGCCGAATCCAGAGGCTCATCATCTGACTCGGACTTCACAGATGCTTCTTCCCCAGCAGTCTGCCGAGTGCCAGGGTGCTTCCCTGAACCTGCCTTCTCCTGCTGTAGACATGTGGCCGTGCGGTGACCACCAGATTGTGAACCCAAGCCTGCTCTAGATCTAGGTCCCACCAAGGTATATGTCTTTGCGCTGGTGGAGGGTGAGGGTAAATGCTGTGATGGGTCTTCCAGGCTGCTTATTTCCAGCTCTTCAATGGAGAAGGTGTCCTCTTGGTTGGAGGTGAGGACCTGAATGAAGCTGAGGGACTGGCTGCCTGAGCTCATTGGTCGCTTGGCAGAGCTTCCTGTGAACCAAAGTAGAGATAATTAGTGTATGACACAGGAATCAAAAACAGGAGAGAGTACTCACAGTTGCGTTGAGAGAGGGATTATCTATTGCAGGTTCCTCATGTGGGTGTTTGCCACTGACCTCACCGTCACTGCAGGCACGGTCCACATCCTCACCAGTCAGCGCAATGGCACGCTCTTCAAAGTGAGTAATGGACCTAATGTTGGCCACTCCTCCCCCAACCTGTTACTTTCCCTCCTGCTGTGAGCCAGCTTCTCCTGCATGAAAACAGATGGAGGGAGTGTGAGCAGGACACATGGCACTGCACGGAATGTTTGTATGGTGAGCGGAGCCATGGATGGGATGAGGATGTGAGCTCCAGAGCATATGAACCTGATGGAGACGTGAGGGTATGTGTGAGAGTTAGTGGTGTTGTCCCTTGAGGTGTGAGATCCCTTTAGGTTTGTGATGTGTTTGGGAGTGTGAGCTGAGAGTGCTGAGGTGGTTGACTTACCCTGGTAGGATGGATGAGATCATTCATCCTCTTCCTGCACTAGATGGCTGACCTCCTCTGTGCTCTGGTGGCACTGATCACTGCTGCCGCCACCTCCCAGGCCGGATTCGTGACCCTGGTGGACCTCCTGTGGCCAGAGTAGGGGTAGAGGCAGCATAGTGCCTTCCACTGCATCCAACAGGTGCCCCAGAGAGGTGCAATTAAATTTGGGGGCTGTCATCACCTTTGCTTTTGGGACCATTTGTCACCTGGAGCAGTTTTGGTCTGTGGACATGAAATAGTCTGCGTTCTGGTCTGCTTTAAATATGGCGCCTGGAGTGAGGAAGGACTGAAGTTATGGCATGGTGGGCAAATCTGAACCCGCCCACCAGCTAACTCTTAATTGATAAGTCAGATGGTTCTTGTTGTTCTCATCTGGGTAATATTGTCACTACTGCTGTTATTCTTTTATCACCCATCCTAGAACATGGTGTTACATAAGACTCCATTGGTCCTTCATGACTCTGCAAGTCTTAATTGTTGTATATTTTATATCTCAGATCTATGCAGAGATGACATTAATTTATATGTGTGTAACAGGTTTTATTCACAGTGCTTTTAAAATGTTTACTCCATACTTAGAGCTGATCTTTGGGTGATGGTCTTCATATTGCTCTACTCTATCAGTTTTGTACTTCAGAAGTTGTCAGGCCCACCTCCCAGGAATGCTTGTGCTCTATTCTTTTTATATGGAAAAGTTGTCCAGGGCAAGGGAAGTTGTAGCTATGTGGATCCTTGATTAGAAACATATTTCAAAGCTTTCCTGATTTATCAACATAGTGACAGCATTGTTTTGAGACCGTGAAGTACTTCTCAATGACTATTCAGGTAGAGAGAGGCATGTGCCTTGTTGTAGGACTCAGCTTTTATCCATGGAGATGTCAGAAGGTCCATTGTCCATGGTGCCAGAAGTGCATCTCGTAATCCTAACGTGTTAGATCAATTCACCATCACTTCACTTTTCAAACAATCTTTGAGTCTTTCCAATCTGGCAGAAACAGACTCCTGAGTGTCTAAGGTCGTAATGGCAGCAGTCAGAGCAATTATGAGAAAATTCCTTCTACACTTGCTTTGGGACTCCTGTAAATGACCGATAAAATGCCATTTGCTCCTGGGAACTCTGCGTTTGAGAAAATCCTTCATACTACACCATAGTGATCTCTCAGGCTGTCATGAAGAGATATTAATGACTATAATGTTATTGGAAAGTATTTTTAAATTGGAGTCGTAGTTGGGTCTATGTGTGTGTCTTTGTGTATGTCTTAACTGGATTAAAGCCAGCTAGTCTGGGTGCTTTGACGTATAGTCGTTTGAGATGTTAATTGGGTAAACATAAGTAAGGATAGAAGGTAAAGAGTATATTTGCATTTGTTGAATAAAGCATTTAAAATAATGGGTAAAATCTTGCACCTAGCTGGGAGATGCCAAGCAATGTGTTTATATTACTAATAAAATTAGTGGGATGAAAATATTATTGTTAGAAGATGTGACATTAAAAGCCTAGGATACAATGGAAAATTTACATTCAAAAGAAAAGCTAGGTATAAACAGAAAGGAGTTTGTATATGAGGCATTTAAGATCTAACCAGCCTGTAAGCCTACAACTGTGTTTGCATAAAAATCAAATTGAAAGGAACCTCATTTTGAATTCATAAGGTCAAATTTGCTTTGCCTGGTGTCCATTTAAAGTCTATGGGTTATTGTTGCCTTGGTGAAGATTTACCTGGGAGTGATTAATTTGGGGATTTGTTTAAAAGTTATTGTTGTAGTAATTTGTAGATGTGTGTATATGTTTAATATGTTGTTAAATTAATAAATGTTTAATTTAGTTTTATATAAAAAAAACCTCGAGGCTCGGTGGTTTTATTCCTGAATTCAGAGCTGCATCTCAAACATACCAGTTGAACATATAGGCTATGACAATTGTTCAAGTTTTTCTCTGTGATTTAAACAACTTAGCCTTTACCAACTGCTGTGTCATATCACAGGCATTATGCTAGACAGTATTTTACAAGTGCTACACATTGCTCATAGAGGTCACTTTGAAGCACAGATTCAAGCACAGTTTCAATGCATCCCCAAGCCAATGCCATGAAAGCAACATAACATCTTGTGGATGAAATAGCTGCTTAGCAAATGTAGCCCCAGAGGCAGGAAGAAGGATGGAATGTGGAAAATACTTACTGAGTGGTGGCACAACATCTCCAAACTTATCCTTGTCATCCCTTCAACAGTTCTGGAGGAATAGAATGAGGGCATTCTCCTTGGGGGAGGTGGAGGGGTGGTAGTGGTGAGAGGGGGTGTGTAGTCAGAGCCTCAAAGGTTTCTGACCTTCCACTTATCATAGTCTTCTCCCAATGGTTATTTGCAGCCTTGGCCTACAAGCAGAACAAATTGAAAAATATTAAATTAAATTATTCCACACCTCAGACAGTACATTTAAGCCCACGCAACTGAGTCAAAAAAAATAGGGTGGAAGTTCCAAGCCAGAATTTGAGCACATAAATCTAAGCTGATACTAGAGTATAGTACTGAGTGAGTGCTGCATTGTTGAAAGTGCCATCTTTGGATGAGAAATGAAATGAAGGTATTTCTATCCTATCAAGTGTAAAAGATTTTATGCCACAATTCAAAGAATGGCATGGCATTTACCTAAAATAAAGGCTGGAAATCTGAAATAAAAACAGCTGGAAAAACTCACCTCTGAAGAAGGGTCATATGACTCGAAACGTCAACTCTGTTTCTCTCTCCACAGATGCTGTTAGATCTGCTGAGATTTTCCAGCATTTTCTGTTTTTATGTGGCATTTACCTAGTGTCTCGGATAACATTTATTCCCAACTAATATGAACAAAACACATTAACCAGTCATTTACCTTACTTATTTTTACGAGCTTGGTTGTGTGCTACGCAAATTGGCTATGTTTGCCTACCAAGCTGTCAAAAGTACTTCAATATCTGTGAAGTGCTTTGGAATGTGCTGAGGATCTGAAAGGCACAAAAAGAAGCAAGTTCTTTCTTTTTCCACTGTTGGTGCCATCACTTTGCTAAAACATTAGTATGGTCTTTCTGATGGCAGTACTGAGCAGGGGGAGAATTTACAAATGTTAATTGAAAAATGTTAAAGCAGCCCACTACAGATTTATCCTGCATATTGCATTAGATCCAAAAGTACTGTGGAAAGGGGAACGTTTTGTCCTTAGGGGACAAGTGAACAACAAACCTGTGTGCCACACTTCTAATGGAGCAAATGTGTGAATGAATGTGAACTTACTTTACCATTTCTGCAGATGTCTGAAAACCTCTTTTGCTGCACCTTGAAGATGGCATTGTTTGCTTCACCACCATGGACCTGAATCTTTCAGGCGGCAGGTGGGCTCGGTGGGAATGGGTGGGGGCGGTCGCAGAGCCAATTGCCATCTGTGATCGGCTCTGTGCCACCAATTAAGGCTCGTCCAGTGTAAGATGTGAGCTGTAGCGCTCAGTGCTACCTGTATGGGCAGGGGGAGGAGAGAGCGAAAGAGCCTTCAATCTCCCTGAGGCCCAGAGCTGCCTCAGGAAGATTGAATCGCTATTGTAATTTATAAATAAATGGTTTAAAATTTTATTCAAACATGTCCCCTCATGTCTCACATGAGATGGGACATGTTTTTATATTTAGGAAATTTTTAAAATTTAATTAATAAAAGCTTTAGGAAAGCTCATCCCACTTGCGGATGAGGTTTCCTAAAAATCGCAAAGGCCACTTGGCCTTTTCGCCTGCTTGCCAACCTTAAGGTTGGACGGGCAGCATTAACAATGACCTTAATCACTTCCTTAATGGCCATAATAGACTGTTTACATATCGGCGGGCGCGCTCCTGCTGAACGAAACATTGTGAGACAGCGCGATGACATCGGGATGCATGCCCGACATCATTACGCATCATTTTACACATCGGCGTGTCGGCCTGGCCCCGCATGCCGACTGAAAAATCCCGCCTATGCAGCTGAAACTGGAGATCATTGCTGCAGAAGGACCACAATGTTTCATCATTGAAAGATATACTTTTGCCCACATTGTCTTTTCACTTAAGATCCTGCAGTTAAATTGAAGCTTCCTACAGCAAATATATAAATGACTTGCCTTTAAATTCAAGCATGGTCCTTTAACTCATCTTTGGATTCCATCTCAAATTGTGATGCACTCACTGGGATTACACTGCTGTTTTACCCCCAACCGGATTTGGTATCCTCCAGTTTTACTGCTACAAATTAACAAACCATTAATAGATGTTAGCAGTTTTCTGATTGACAGCTCTAAGCTGTGATGTGTGCAATGTGGTGCTTAAAGTAATACCTAATGTCCAAGCAGCTGTTGTACAATTACAATTTAATAGATAGCTACAGTAGGCAATTTTCACACTAATAATTTAAAGTTGTGATGCTTTAAAATAATAGATGATGTCCAAGCAGCTGCTGGAAATTACTGAGTGAAAGTGTTTTGTATTTTTAAAATCAGCTTAATTTCAGGGTATAATGAAACAAATGCTGACTTCTGTTCTCAGGTTCCAAGGTGAGGTTTTGCCTTTTTGTTGACTGAATGATCTCAAGTATTCAGTAATTTCGTCAGCTTCATGTTTTAGGCATTACAGCCTACTTTCAATCTGAGCAGTAATCTTTGCTTCAGTAGTTTTCTTTAATTCAAATTAATATTTACATGATGGAGATGAATAACTTTGTAAAATATAACTCGTAACTTATTATTTGTTATCATTTGCATTTTTAAAATTTTTGCTTTGTGCATGATAATAATGTTTTAAAGCAAATTTGGTGAACTTGTTTTGTTTTATGGATTGTAGGTAGCCTTGAAATTTCTGAAATATTGCATGAGCTAGTCTCAGTTATAGGATTCTACAATGTCATTATCATTTGCAAAAATAACGAGGCCCTAGACTTTGAGGAAAGTGGGTAGGAATTATTAAATGAAGGGGCCTGTCCTCATGCCTTCGGTCTGCCCAGGATCCTCTTGGATCCTTTGGATTTTTAAAATTCAAGACAGGTCACAGCACTAGCTTTATGGGGCAAATTTATGCTGGAGCATCCAGGAAGCTTTGCAGTCAGAAATTGAAGCATCTGGCCAAGAACACCTCTCTAATCTCATTTAACAGGTTGTGTCAAGTCTAAGCCTAGTGCAGGCACAGGTCAAGGTGTGCCTCCCACCACACTCTCCATAGGACTGATTTTCTGGGCTGCTCTCAATAGGACTGATTTTCTAATACTTGTCCCTGGAAATGATTATTTCCCTGGCATAAAAGTCAGGAAAAAGAGGTGAAGAACTGCATTCCTATGTTTTTGCCTTTTATTGCTGCACTGGCATTTCTGGGGCTTTCCTAAGGTTGTGAGGAACGAAGAGGATTTCAGTATGGCGAGTAGGAGAGTGTGGTGGGAGGCACACTTTGACCTGTGCCTGCACTAGGCTTAGACTTGACAGAACCTGTTAAATGAGGTTAGAGAAACGTCCTTGACCTGATGCTTCAATTTCTGGCTGCAAAGTTTGCTGGATGCTCCAGCACAAATTTGCTCCATAAAGCTGGTGCTCTGACCTTTCATGAACTTTAATCATCCAAAGGGTACAAGAGGGTCCCGAGCAGCCTGAAGGTACCAGGACAGGCCCCTTCATTTAATAATTCCTAACCCTTTTCCCCAAAATCTAAGGCCCCATTATTTTTGCACAAGCTCAGAACAGAGGTAGGTGTCATGGAAGGGAAATCCAGAACAGATTTCTCTGAAAGTCCTGCAGTGTTTTCATTTACTGCCTGAGAACCAGATTGATTGATAGATCATGACAGAGGTCAGAGGTCACCAACACAGTGTTTGGGCAGATTGTGGCAGGGTTGGGAGGGTTCACAGTGTTGGAGCTTATAGAGTTGGTGGTGTGGTGACAGATTGATGGGGAGTTTACAGGCAAGCTTGTTAGGTTTGGGAAAAGCACTCCTACTCCTCCTGGAAATGAAATGCTATAAATGCACATATGATCCATCTGTTTGCGTCTACTTTTACTTGCTGCGTTTCCCAAGGCCAGGGAACCAAGCTGCCATGAGTTAGAAATAGAAAGCTTTCAATGGTTAACCTGTCCCTTCAGAGCAGATTGGTCACCTGCCTCCCCAGCCCCTGACCCCAGTCCATCCTGGCTCTGTTAAAACCTGAAGCAGGTAGGTTTGAGGTGGGTTGGATTTGGGCATGAATTTTTTAAAATTCTAACTCCCCACACAACCCAAATCTACCTGTTGTTGGGGTTTTAACACCACCTCTGAAATCCAATCAGATCTTCTGGTTTCCAATCTACAGAAGCCCCTTTTCACTACCCATAGACTGCCTTGTGCAGTCTGAGAAATTTGTAGACATTTCTTACTTTTCCTAGCCCATAGCACTTGTGCTAGGCTTTACTAGGGGGTGGATCTGCAATGGAAGTGTCAGGACATCCCAGTAAGGATCAGAAAGAGTAACACACTTTTGGTGCATTGCTCCACTGGGACGGCACAGGATTATGGTGGCAGGAAAATGGGCTTTTATGCTTCTGAAACTTTATGAAGCTGAGATGCAATCGTGAGGCTGAAGCCTCAGTGACAATATGACTGCCTAATGATGTGAGCTGTAGAAAATATAACAATGAGGATAGCAAGCTGGAGGCTAACAGAGGCCAGGATGTTGTGGATAGCATTATAACAAAGACAGACAGAATGAGACTTGATGAGGAATTATGTAAAGGAGAGCACCGAGCAATGACAAAACATGAAGGACATTGAACATAGGAGAGGCCACAACTGAGTTTGAAAGAGAAGAGCTAGATGTGATAACTCAAAGAGCAGAACCATATGAAAGAGAGGCTTAAGATATACTTCATGTTTTTTAACGTATGTCGTAGCTGATTGCACTGCCAAGCGATGCTGACGTGCCATATGCCGACCCTCATGTTATTACTCAGACAACACGTAGTTGGTCTTTAGTTATGTCATAAAAATTTAGTAACATTTTAAAGGAAGTAAATTTTCTTTTTAATGTAATGTAACCAGTTATCAATGAACTGAACAGTATTATTATGCAGCTCAAATCATTACAGCTTGAAGAGAGTAGGATATACTTTCCTTCCCCTAATGTTTGCAAAAAAGATGCTTTGCATATAAATCAAGCCAGTTTTATGATTAAAACAACTTTTTCCACTAGCATTAATGAATCAATGTAAAAGAAAGGTCAGCTATGATCTTGGATAATAACTTCAACATTAATGTAGAGTTGATGTTAATGGTTAACCACACAGTGACTGGTTCAGAAGGCATGGCTTGGAGTGAGTGTGCTTTTTGGTTTTTGCAAGAGAAAACAAAAAAATAAGCTTCTGACATTAGTATAATGAAATTATTGTCTTTGATTTTAGCAAAAATGTAAATATGAGTATAAAATTATGTCAGTTAATATTAACAATGATAGAATGATTGAAATATGAGTAAACTATTTACATGATAGTTTGGTGATAGGAATGTAGGGAGGAGAATAAGGCCTAGTTGGCAGAAAATATGGCCGCTGATGATGTGCTGTAAGAGAAGGGCAGAAAAAACAAGAAACAATAGTTGGAGGATTGGAGATCTCTGGGGTTAGGTGGAGCAAGGTTTGAAGAAGGATATCCAGATAGGGTGATGCAAGATCATTGAGGGATTTAAACATGAGGACCAGGATTTTAAATTTGTCTGGGCGCCAACATCGATCATGGTTTGGTGTGATCTGTTCAATTCGGGCAGGATCTTGGAAAATTTCCCTATAGATTTCATTACCTTATATATCTAAAGTAAAACCATAATCTGAGCAGTTCCTACTGGAAAACCATATCAAGGCTGTGATTTGTTATTTTATCCCTTTTGGGGCGAAGGTACTATAGTAATCTCATAGCAAACTAAAAAACATAAGTTTTCAATTTGTTTTTAAAATTATATCCACCTGTAGGTTTTCGGCCACATATTAATCCCTAACCAAAAGAGTATTTCTTGAACAAGGTAGGCTGGAATATCAAAGAAGAAATAATGGGAGATTGCCAGAAGGATACAGTATTTATCATGGGGGATTTTAATCCACATAGAGAGCAGAATTTTGCCGTCGGCGAGCGGGGGGTGACATCATCCCGCCCCATTTAAATTTTCAGCAAGGTGGGCCCACAGCAAAATCAGCTATGGGCCCGCCGACCTGGCAATGGTCAATTGAGGCCATTGACAGGATCAATTATACAATTAAAGGACCTGCCCGTCCAACCTTAAGGTTGGCGGGCAGGCCAGGAGCCCCGGCGGCAAATAGATAAAACATGAAACCTCATCCACCTGTGAGATGAGGTTTCATGTAGGGTTTTAAAAAGTTTAATAAAGTTATTATGTAAATTATGAACATGTCCCATCTCATGTGACATTGTCACATGAGGGCGACATGCTAGGGAATTTTTTTTTCTATTTTTCATATTTTTCAGTGATCTCCCTGAGGCGGCATTTAGCTGCGTATGCGCAAAAGAGCGCACTCTCGCTTTTGGGGAATCCCTCCCTTGTCCGCATAGGAACCGCATAGGGCTTCCCGCTGGACGTCACGCTGCGGGAGCCAACGCGGGGCTTGCTTCTCCGGCGGGGATCGGCTGCCTGCCTGCCGGAGGTTGGGTCGGGCGCACCTGCCTGACAAGCAATTTCTGCCCATAGTCTGGAAAAATCAGATGGGCAAAGCCTGGATGAGGAATTCACAGAATGTCTTTGGGCTAGTTTCTTAGAACAGCATGTTCTGGCACCAGCCAGAGAGCAGGCTATACCAGACTTGATATTGACCAACGAAATAGGATTAATTAATGACCTCATAGTGAAGGTACCCCTAAGTAGCAGCGATCATATTATGATTGAATTTTACATTCAGCTTGGGGGGGAGAAGAGCAGGTCAAGACTAATATTTTAAAATTACATAAGGGCAATTATTAGGGCATGAAAGCAGAGCTAGTGAAAGCGAACTGGTAAATGAGTTAAGGGAAAGAGATGCAGTGCCGGACATTTAAGGGGATATTTTAGAATACACATTCCAACAACAGAAAAAAATTCCAAGGGGTGGACCCACCATCCGAGGTTAATTAAAAAAGTTAAAGATAGTATCAAACTTAAAGAAGAAGCATATAATTGTGCAAAGGTGGGTGGTAGTTCAGAAGATGGGACGGAAGATAAAAAACAGCAAAAATTGACAAAGATTAATAAGAAGGGAAAATTAGAGTATGAGAGAAAGCTAGCTAGAAATATAAAGACAGATAGAAAGAATTTCTATAAATATTTAAAAAAGAAAAGAGTTAACAAAGTGAGTGTTGTTCCTATAGAAAGTGAGTCTGGGAATTAATAATGGAAAATAAAGAGATGGCAGATTAATTGAACCGGTGTTAGTCTTCACTATAGAGGATAGAAGTAACATCTCAGAAATAACTGTACATCAAAAATTGGAAGGAAGGAGGAACTCAAGAAAATTACAATCACCAGGGAAGTAGTACTTAGCAAGTAGAACTGCAAGTTGACAGCTCCCCAGGTCCTGATGGATTTCACCCTAGGGTCTTAAAAGAAGTTGCTAGTGAGATAGCTGATGTGTTGGTTTTAATTTTCAAAAATTCCCTGGATTCGGAGATGGTTCCATTAGATTGGAAAATAGCTGATGTAAATCCTTTATTCAAAATGGGAGGGAGACAGAAAACAGGAAACTAGACCAGTTTGCTTAACATCTGTAATAGGGAAAATGTTAGAAGCTATTATTAGAGAGGTTATAACAGGACACTTAGATAAATTCACAGTAATCAGGCAGAGTCAACATGGTTTTGTGAAAGGGAAATCACGTTTAACCAATCTATTAGAGTTCAGTAACGTGCTATGGATAAAGGGGAACCAGTGGATGTACTGTACTTAAATTTTCAGAAGGCATTTGATAAAGTGCCACATTAAAGGTTATTGCAGAAAATAAAAGCTCATGGTGTAGGGGGTAACATGTTGGCATGGATAGAAGGTTGGCTAACTAAGAGAAGACAGAGTTGGCATAAATGGGTCTTTTTCTGGTTGGCGGAATGTAATGAGTGGTGTAAGAGCATAAGATGTAGGAGTAGAAGTAGGCCGTTCAATTCATCGAGTCTGCTCCACCATTCAATGAGATCATGGCTGATCTCAGAATCACAGAATTTCACAGCGCAGAAGAGGCCCTTCACCCATCGAGCCTGCACCGACACGTGAGAAACACCTGACCTACCTACCTAACCCCATTTACCAGCACTTGGCCCATAGTCTGATAGTCCTCAACTCCACTTTTCTGCCTTTTCCCCATAACCCTTGATTCCCTTACTGATTAAAAATCTGTCTATCTCAACCTTGAACAACCCAGCCCTCTGCTGTAAAGAATTCCACAGATTCACTACCCTCTGAGAGAAGAAATTCCTCCTCATCTCTGTTTTAAGTGGGCGCCCCCTTACTCTGAGATTATGCTCTCTGGTCCTAGACTCTCCTTCAAAGGGAAACAATCTCTCAGCTTCTACCCTGTCAAGCCCCCTAAGAATCTTATATGTTTCAATAAGGTCGTCTCTCATTCTTCTAAACTCCAATGAGTATAAGCCCAACCGACTCAACCTCTCCTCATAAGAAAATCCCTCCATCCCCGGGATCAACTAGTGAACCTTCCCAGGACTGCCTCCAATGCCAGTATATCTTTCCTTAGATAAGGGACCAAAACTGTTCATAGTATTCTAGGTGTGTTCTAACTAGTGCCTTGTATAGTTTTAGCAAGAATTCCCTATTCTTATACTCCATTCCCTTTGAAATAAAGGCCAACAGTCCATTTGCCTTACCTATTACCTGCTGAACTTGTATGCTGGCTTTTTGGGATTCATGCACAAGGACTCCCAAATCTGCCTGTGCTGCAGCTTTCTTCAGTCTTTTTCTATTTAAATAGTATTCAGCTCCTCTATTCTTCCTGCCAAATTGCATAACCTCGCATTTTCCACATTATATTCCATCTGCCACGTTTTTGCCCACCCACTTAACCTGTCTATATCCCTCTGTAGACTCTTTGTGTCATCCTCACCACTTGCCTTCCCACCAATTTTTGTGTCATCCGCAAACTTAGCGAAAGTACATTCATTTCCCTCATCCAAGTCATTAATATATATTGTGAATAATTGTGGCCCCAGCACCGATCCCTGTGGCACTCCACTAGTTTCAGATTACCATCCTGAAAATGCACCCCATATCCCAACTCTCTGTCTTCTATTAGTTAGCCAATCCTCTATCCATGCTAATATACTACCCCCAACACCATGGGCTCTTATCTTATAAAGTAGCCTTATGTGTGGTATCTTATGGAATGACTTTTGGAAATCCAAATGTATTACATCTACTGGTTCCCCTTTATCTATCCTGCTTGTTACCTCCTGAAATAGTTCTAATAAATTTGCCAGTTATGATTTTCCCTTCATTAAGCCATGCTGACTCTGCTTGATTAGATTATGCATTTCTAAATGCTCTGCTATTACCACAGGGATTAGTGCTGGGACCTCAACTCTTTACAATTTATATAAATGACTTGGATGAAAGGACCAAAGTTATGCTAAATTTGCTGATGACACAAAGTAGGTAGGAAAGTAAGTTATGAAGAGGATAAGGAGGCTACAAAAGGTTATTTATAAGTTAGGTAAGAGGTCAAGGATCTGGCAAATGGAGTATAATGTGGGAAAATGTGAAATTGTCCATTTTGGCAGGAAGAATAAAAAATAAGCATATTATCTCCATGGTGAGAGATTACAGAGCTCTGAGATGCAGAATGATCTGGGTGTCCTAGTGCATGAATTGCAAAAGGTTACTATGCAGGTACAGCAAGTAATTAGGAAAGCAAATAGAACGTTATTGTTTATTGCAAGAGGAATTGAGTGCAAGAGCAGAGAGGTTATGCTTCCGTGATATAGGGCTTTGGTGAGACCAAATCTGGAGTACTGTGTACAGTATCGGTCTCCTTATTTAAGGAAGAATGTAAATGTGTTGGAAACAGTTCAGGGAAATAGACTAATACCTGGAATGGGCAGGTTGTCTTACGGGAAAGGCTGAATAAACTAGACTTGTATCTGCTAGAGTTTAGAAGAGTAAGAGACGACTTGATTGAAGCATATAAGACCCTGAGGAGACTTGAGAGGGTGGATGTGGAAAGGATGTTTCATCTTGTGGGAGAATCTAAAACTAGGGGTCACTGTTTAAAAATAAAGGGTTGCCCATTTAAAACAGAGATGAGGAGAATTTTTTTATCTCTCAGAGGGTCGTGAGTCTTTGGAACCGTTCCTCAAAAGATGGTGGAGGCAGAATCTTTGAATATTTTTAAGGCAAAGGTAGATAGATTCTTGATAAGCAAGGAGGTGAAAGGTTATTGGGGGTAGGCAGGAATGCGAAGTTGAGGTTAAAATCGGATCAGCCATGTTCTTATTGAATGGCAGAACAAGCTTGAGAGACCGAGTGTCCTGCTCCTAATTCGTATGTTCATGTGTTTGTATGTAACTGGCAAGCTTTGGGTGAATGGGAAAGTCTGGGACAATCTCCCTTTAAACATCCCTCTTCATGGAGGCATAGCTAGCCTTTGCACAGTGTCTAACCTTCATATGACCATTGATTGGGACATTCCAATCAAAAGCAATGGGCGCAGACCCTACTAAATCAAGGTGTATGGTGAATGGCAAAAGTTGACTAAAAAACAGCTGACTGAAAAACAGAAGTGTTGGAACTGTGACTTACGGTGCTGAGCATTTAAAGTTCTACTGTGGTATCAATAAAGATTGGGTGACATGAAATAAATATCAAATCAGATTTTCCAAAGCTACCCATTAAGTACTATCAAGAGAGACATTTAATGTGATTTAGGTACATTTTCCAAGTCTATATTGTATTTGTCAGCATTGTATTATCACAGAGATCATTTGCACACATGTGCTTTATGCGGTATATTTTAGAGACTATGGCTTATGCAGTTTTTTATATTCTTGTTATAAATCAAATTCTGTAAAATGTTGCATCATGCATAAAGACGCAGTTCTACTGATTAAAAAACATTCATCAGTACAAAGTAAAATGTCTTCAAAACTAATTACTGAATCAAATTGCAAGAGATTTAGCAAGTGCACCATTACATCCCAGGGGAAAATTCAGCTTTGCGCTTTCTATTTCAAGTGTTGCCTAGCAAATGGAAGACTTATCACCAAGGAAACACATGTTCTTAATCATAATAATTCTATGCGCTCACTTGTGCAAAGGTTAAATTGTAAAAACTGAAATCAGCTAGACCCAGTTTGTTAACATTTAGAATAGTGTTTCTTTTTTCCAAAGTTTATTATTAGCAGGAGGTTTTAATGTGTAAATGCGAGTGGAAATGGACATTACCATGTTTTCTGTCTCCTGTTGGCCATGAATCTCAGAGATACTTAAACTATTTAGCCAAAATTTCTTTTAGCAGAACATACTAATGGTGAAAATAGATCTGCAGCTCTGTGTTTCATTTTAAATTTCCATTTATGCAATCATGTTGTGATATATTCCATGCGTGAAGCTATAAGAAGGTAAAATACATGGGTTGCGGGACACAGGTAATGTACCCTATCTGTCCATCAGCAGTTGAGTGGGCCATTAATCAGATTACTTACTCAAACCTTGAGCTGCAAAAATCCTGCCAACTCTGATTTTCATGCAGTCTTCTGGATGAGCAGCCAAGCTCCTAACCAAAGTAAACATCTTGAAATCTGCTGATTGAGGTCTAATGAGATCAACCGCTGGCCAACACCTGCCTGAATTCTATGGTACATCCATGGTCTACCTCATTTTTCATAGGCTGGTAGCCATTTCATACCCATTCTGGGAGAGAGGTGAACTGACAGCATGTTAATGAGGAGCTGGAATTAAAATATTTAACTTTTCTTGATTCTACAGAAGCGGGGAAGTTTCCAACTCACTTTTCCTCCCATCCACCTGGACTTAAAATCAGAGCCAGGTATAGGAAGTTTGATTTTCACAGTGTGACTTTGGTGGAAAGTTGTCAAGACTGTGATTGCCTTTAATACTTATTGTAGCCCTTTCTTTCTTACTGAAGCAGGAAAATTTTTATCAGATCTAATTTCTGTGGTAGATACCATTGGCATTGATTTCTGAGCTAAGTTAGTGAAGGTAATTTGAATGCCATTAAACAAGTGCTTTCAATATGTTACTCTTTCATTCTGGAATGCAAAGATAACCCCTGGCTTCTTTGCTCTACTGCAGACTGCCTTCTTAAATCGTTCTTCCCTGTCTCCTTTATCCCTAGCTCCAACAGTAAGAACAAGGAGCTCATAAACTTCTTTGCCACGAAGATTGAGATCACCCGATCAACTGACTCTGCCGGGTCTCTCCCTTACAATAGCCCACCTGGCCAAACTTCCTATAATGCTTGGCCCTGCCCTACCCATGAACTTACATCTTCCTCTATCCTGCCTCATGCCTTCTCATGCTCATGAGAACCGCCTCTCATTTCCCTCGATTTTATTCCCACTAAGTTGCTGATCACCCAACTTCCCTTGCTGGTCCCCATGTCAGCTGATATTGTAAATGATTCTCTCTCTTCAAGTATTGTTCCTCTCGCCTTTTAATATGTGGTCATCACCCCTCTTCACAAATGACCAACTGTTGATCCCATCGTCCTTGCATGCTATTGGCCCACCTCCAACTTCCCTTTCATCTTCAAAGTCCTTGAATGTGTTGTCACCTTCAAAATTAGTTCCCATATTTCCCAGAACTCCGTGTCTGAATCCTTTCAAACAGGTTTCCGCCTCTGCCGCAAAACTGAAATGGCTCTTATCAAAGTCACAAATGAAATTCTTCTATATGACTGTGACAAAGGTAAACTATCCCTCTCATCTCCTTCTTGATCTGCCTGCAGTCTTTGACATAGTTGACCTTACCATCCTCCTCTAGCTCCTCTCCACTGTTGTCCAGCTAGGTGGGACTGCTTTCACCTGGTTCCACCCTTATTTATCTAATCATAGCCAGCGAATCACTTGAAGCAGCTTCTCTACTCGCTCTCACATAGTCACCTCTGGTGTCCACAAAGGACTTAACTTTGGCCCCTTCCTATTTCTCATTTACATGATGCCTCTTGGCAACATCATTCAAAAGCACAATGCTGGATTTTACATGTACACTGATGACACCCAGCTCTACCTCTCCACCACCTCTTTTGACTCCTTTATTGTTGCTAAATTATCAGAAAACATATCATTAACATTCAGTATGGGATGAGCAGCAGTTTGCATCAAATAAATATTGAGAAGACTGAAGCCATTGTTTTTGGTCTCTATTCCAAACTCCGTTCCATTGCTTCTGACTACAACCCTCTCCATGGCAACAGTCTGAGATTAAGCCACTTTGTTTGCAACTTAGGTGTCACATTTGACCCTGGGATGAGCTTCTGACCTCATACTTATGCAACTACCAAGATGCTTTTTTCCACCTCCGTAGTACTGTAACATTGCCCAGTTTTGCCCTTGCCATTTTGCATTTGCTTCTGAAACCCTCATTTATGCCTAGACTTGATTATTTCAGTGCAATCCTGGCTAGTCTTCCACATTCTTCCCTCAATAAACTTGAGGCCATCCAAAATGGTGCTGTCTGTGTCATAACTTGCACCAAATCCTGTTCCCGTATAGTCCCTACGCTTGCTGACCTACATTGGCTCTTGGTCAAGCAATGTCTTGATTTTAAAATTCTCTTCCTTGTTTTCAAATCCCTCCATGGCCTTGCTCCTCCCTATTTCTGTAATCTCCTCTAGCCCCACAATTCTCTGTGCTTCTCTAATTCTGGCCTCTTGTGCATTCCCAGTCACAATAAACCTCTTTAAAGTTTTTTGTCACCAGACCTAATATCGACCTACGTTGCTCAGAGTTATACTTTGTTTTATATTGCTCTTGTGAGCGCCTTGGGATGTTTTATTACATTAGAGGTGCTATATAAATATAATTTGTTGTTGTATTTTAATGTTATTTTAAAGACATAGTTTCCTCTGGAGATACACCAGACTATCTCCCCCCAACAAAACCAGAGGAAAACCACAGGCAAATCTTTCTGTCAACTCATGTCATTCAAAGTCACTTCCATGATTTCCGCTCAGAATTGACCTCTTATATACAACACATTTGGCCAAATATGGCTGGACATATTTAAACAGATTGTAAATGATTGAACTATTCTGTGTACCACATTTCCTGCAATTTATGCATATGAATACTGGTATGCAGAACAACCGTGCATTCCTGGCATTAAAGCCTGGTATGTGCCATGGATCATGGAATTTAAATGTCAAATCCCCAATAGGAGTTGCAGTGATCCCTCCTCTGCCCATGGTTTAGGTTTTATAAAAATATCCTCCACCATTTCAGCAGTTGCTTGTGTTAATCTGCAACAGATGCCCTTGGCCTACTACTGAGATTTTTCTTCACTCTGAGGTGGGCTGACCAATAGAGTCGAACTGGCTTGACATAAGCCAAAATTAGTGGCGCAACCATAGATAAGCATTGAAGATTTGCCACTGGAGGTTTTGGGAAGCAAATTAGCCTATTTCTGTCATCTGATTTGCTTTCTATAGTTTTATGGAAATTAGCATTTTGTGTTTTATAGTTAACAGTATTGCTCAGCTGATATTAGCACCAGGTTAGTTAATGAGCAGCTCCGTATGGTTCAAACTTGGGCCAGCAGGGGATTAGAGAAGAGGGCTGGGCAATAGGGTAGAGAGGGGAGGACAGGGAGCTTTATTGATTCAGGGAGAGGATTTGTAGCAAGGTCCAGCAAGGGCAATGCTGCTCATCCTGCAAATCTGAAAGTATCAAATAGATGACAGTTTATTGATCCCAAAGCTGCTCCCGATGATTCCTTTAAGGGATGCTTGTTCTGGCCAGTTCCAACTCCATGTAGGGGCAGGCCAATAATTTAACGTGCACTGCACTTAAATACAGAAAAATGGCATTGATGCCAATAATGTCCTGAACCCTGATTTTCATTGAATAATGTGCTCCCACCTGTTGCTGGTGGCAGTGCTAGCTGCCTAGATTGAGACCTGCTTGTGAAAGGCAGCTGGCAGGCCTCCAGAAGGAATCAGTGGTAACTTTATATTTGGTCTTGTCACCATCTCACTCCTTGGGGTCAGCGAGACATGAATACAGATTGACAGAAAGGCCATTCACGCATGCTAACTACAGCATGATGTTAATTATCCAGCAACACTGAAGCTGTCGGGTAAGAGGCTGGAGTTACAACGAATCTTGTATTTCTATTTATTTGTAAATTTGTTTTATTATTTAATAACTAATAATTTTGTGGACGACAATGATTTCTGATGGTTTGCACCTGAGAAGTCTGGTCATGGAATGTGAATCTTTTTTTAACACTGTTAGGTTGACAGAGAGAAGTGATCTGGGTCATGTGTAGGACCCCAATACCTAGAATGTAGTGCTATAGAGGGATAGTTGTTTGCAATCTACCACTAAGCACATGGCAATAGCAGTGCCATCTGCATTGGAGGCCTCTTTATACAGGTCACTCTAGAGGTTTTTGCTTCCACTAGTAGAAACTATGGAGGCATTGAAATGTAGACTCACTTGGACAATAAATAAAGGCAATCTGAGGCTCTGAGGATAGATGCCTACTGTTTTACACTCGGATTGTTGGTCTTTTTTGGGCCTGATTGAAAGGATTCTTCTGGCGTCTGCCCCCTGTTGATGTACCAAAGCAACAAGTAGCATACTTCCAAAAGAGCAACCTCCCTTATAAGAGCTTTTTACCTTCCTATTTCCTACCCACATGCAGTCAGTGTGGACCATGAGCTTGTGGCCCAAACATGGAGAGGACACAAAGTGAAGTTAATGAAGTAATCCCATTGAATCTGTTGAGATTAACTGCTCACTCCACTTACTGTGCTAGTTTACAACAATTCAGCAGCCATGGTTCCCAGAATCATCGAATTGACCTTCTTAAATTTATGATGTGGGCCATGTTCTCCATTTGTGCTACTGGAAAATACATATTTAGAAAATGTAGTTTCTCATTGATTAAAAATGTAGGCTTCTTTCCACATAAACTTGTTGAGGAACTATCATAAATAAAAACAAAAAGTGCTGGAGAAACTCAGCAGGTCTGGCAGCATCTATGTAAAGAGAATTAGAGTTAACGCTTTGAGTCCAATATGACCCTTTGGAACTGAAGAGAGGCAGAAATGTGATGGGTTTTATGCTGTTGGAAAAGGAGGGAGGGTCAAGTGGAGCAAAAAGGGAAGGTCGAGGATAGGTTAGAGGGTGGGGGAGATTAAATTACAAAGATTTCATAGAACAAAAGGCAACAAGAGTGGAAAAGGTAGTAATAAAGGAGCAAAGCATTGGCCCAGATTAGGTGTCAGTGCTGTCTAAAAGCAAATCAAGAGTACAGGATACAGACTGTCACCAAGGAAAAAATATACAAAATAGAGGACAGAGTTCATGGTTTGAAGTTGTTGAACTCAATGTTGAGTCCAGAAGTCTGTAAAGTGTCTAATTGGAACATGAGGTGCTGTTCCTTAAGCTTGTGTTGGGCTTCACTGGAACACTTCAGCAGGCTGAGGACAGAAATGTGAGCACAAGAGCAAGATGGTGAATTGAAATGGCAAGCGGCCGGAAGGTCAGAATCATGCTTGCAGACCAAATGGAGGTGTTTCACAAAGTGGTCACTTCGTCTGTGTTTGGTCTCTCCAATGTAGAGGAGACTGCATTGTGAGCAGTGAATACAATAGACTAAGTTGAAAGAAGCACAAGTAAATCGCTGCTTCACCTGGACGTTGTGTTTGGGGCCTTGGACAATGAGGAAGGAGGAGTTAAAGGTGCATTGCTAGATGTTCTCTTGCCTTCCCAGGCCATTTCTGAAGGAAATACATTGCAATGCCATGCACCCTTTCAAATGCTTTCAGAATGGGGTGCTGCACACTAGCCAACCATGATGGTAGGAAATATTACATTGACACCATTTTGTTTCTGGCATGTGCTCAACCACATGAACTATGCACCGCCCTCATTCTGGATCTATTTCAGTACACACGACTAAAAATGTTCTCCAGATTCTCAAAAAGGGAGATGCAGTACTGATGTCCTCCTTTCCTATTTTGTGTACAGATCTTCTCCAACCACTGGACTTAATGGTGAACAAACAGTTTGAACGCAAACTCAAACATGATTTACGAATTGATATGCTGACAACATTCCAGAATGGTTGAAGGGAGAAAATCCTGTTTATAAAATCAAAGCTGATCTTCACATGTCATCTTTAAGATTTCTACATGCACAGCAGCTTGTAAATATATTCATTTAGCTTATGAGAATTATCTGTAAAAGGATTGCTTTTTGGCTTGTATTATGAATGCCCATTACAATGGTATCTTTCATTTTATGTACCTTTATGTATTCTGTTCTTCAAATAAAATAAGTAGAAATTTTAATAAAAATAATAGGAAGATTTTTACTGGAAGTGGGATCTAGGTGGCCAGGGATAGAGGTTAGTGCCAAACACTTTCAACCTCCACATTATAAGGTTGGGTGATTTTAACTCCCAGGCCCTACTATACGTTGCTGGTCTACTGCTCTGCTGAAATGAGTGGGAAGCAACAGCTAGCTGTTTGGCATGAGTGGAAATTTGGAAGACAGAAGGCAACAAAGGAAGATTTACCAGCAAGAAGGTAGGATGTGGGAGGGGGTTTCAGGAGGGCTTTGTTGGGGAGATGGGGCAGGGAATATATAAGTAAATATTCCTTGTGGAGCCCACAAAACCACTTCTGCTCCTCCACCCATATGAGAAACATAGAAACAACTTAGCTTAAATAGACTCTTCTAGTCTCAGGTCCCCTTCCTATTTCTTCACCAGGCAGAAATGCTTCCTGCTAAAGTCTCTTAGTTAAAATTGCAGTCAGAGTCTGATGATGTCATTGGACTTCTGTCAACATATTTAATGAAGGGCCCTGCCAGACTCAGGCAGGTGCCTTTGCAGTTGGATTAAGGCAGGACATAACAGGTCAGCTACCAGAGGAATTTTGACAGCTTAACTGCCTGTTTCTGCTGGCCAGGGAGCATTAAAATCAGCTTTTAACACCTTGAAGGACAAGGGAAGCAGATACCTGGGAACACCTCCAACGGCAAATTTATCCTCCAAGCCAAACACCAGCCTGACTTGGAAATATATTGTCATATCTTCTGTGCTGCTGGGTCAAAATCCTGGAACTCCCTCCCTAACAGCACTGTGGGTGTACCTATACCTTAAGTACTGCAGCGGTTCAAAAGGCAGCTCATCACCATATTTGCAAGGGCAATTAGTGATTGGCAATAAATACTGGCCTTGCCAGCAATGCCCGTACCCCATGAACAAATTAAAAAAGAGTGCCTTCAGGGTCTGTTAAAATAAAGCATTACAGACTTCCAAAATTACAATTTAGGATTAATTAATAAAATAGCTTGGTGGTTCACAATGATTATTGACTGTTCATCTAATCGAATAAACTTAAACATCTGTGTATTTCTGTAGTAACAGCAGTTAGGTTAATCTTTTAAGAGTGATTGTTATTCAGAGAAACATTACAGACTTCCAAACTTACAATTTAGGATTAATTAATAAAATAACTTGGTGGTTCACAATGATTATTGACTGTTCATCTAATCGAATAAACTTAAACATCTGTGTATTTCTGTAGTAACAGCAGTTAGGTTAATCTTTTAAGAGTGATTGTTATTCAGAGAAATTTTGAGAAGAGCTTTCTGTAATTGTTTTTTAATAAAACATTTAGGATGAATTCAGTGCCCTCGATGCGCACCTCAATCTGTCTAGTTGTTTTAACAGCCAAGGCCAAATTTAGCCAGGAAGGCAAGATTAATTTGTTCTTTACTAATGTCTGCAATGGGTTATAGGCTTTCATGGGACTGTACTTAACATTTCAGCATGTTGGCTGGCACTGGGGGTACCCTGGTTGCGTGTGGGGAACTCGGAAGTTTTAGCAGCATATATATCAGTTGCTTTTTACCTAGCCATTCATAGCCTCTGATGTCTAGGTTTCTCAACCAATAATTAGCATATTGATGACCTGTGGGGGTCTATTTCAGCAGAAGTATTGAAAGGGACCCTGCTAGAATGAAAGTTGAACGATTGTCCAGGTATTTCAGTGAAGGAAGAGGCTGCAGCAATGGATTTGCAACCTTGCAAGGCAGCACCTCACTTCACTGATGCCTCCCTGGAATTGATGCTGTGATCTGTCAGGGCCCCTAAGCAGATTCTCTTTCCTGCCAACAGGAGCAAAAACTTGTCAGGTGGAATATAATGTGGGAAAATGTGAGGTTATGCATTTTGGCAGGAAAAATAGAGGAGCCGAATATTATTTAAATGGAGAAAGACTGCAGAAAGCTACAGCACAGGGGGATTTGGGAGTCCTCATGTTTGAATCCCAAAAAGCTAGCATACAAGCTCAGCAGGTAATAGGTAAGGCAAATGGAATGTTGGCCTTTATTTCAAAGGAAATGGAGGATAAAAATAGGGAAGTCTTGCTAAAACTATACAAGACACTAGTTACATCATGCCTAGAATACTGTGAACAGTTTTGGTCCCCTTATCTAAGGAAAGATATATTGGCATTGGAGGCAGTGCAGGGAAGATTCACTAGGTTGATCCTGGTATAGGGGGATTTTCTAATGAGGAGAGGTTGAGTAGGTTGGGCCTGTACTCATTGGAGTTTAGAAGAATGAGAGGCGACCTTATTGAAACATGTAAGATTTTTAGGGGGCTTGACAGAGTAGATGCTGAGAGGTTGTTTCCCATTGTGGGAAAGTCTAGGACCAGAGGGTACAATCTCAGAGTAAGGGGTCACTCATTTAAGACAGAGGTGAGGAGGAATTTCTTCTCTCAGAGGGCAGTGAATCTGTGGAATTCTTTACAACAGAGGGCTGTTGAGGCTGGGTCATTAAGTATATTCAAGGCTGGGGTAGACAGATTTCTAATCAGTAAGGGAATCAAGGGTTATGGGGAAAAGGCAAAAATGTGGAGTTGAGGATATCAGGTTGAACTCATTGAATGGTGGAGCAGACTCGATAGGCCGAATGGCCTACTTCTGCTCTACATCTTATGGTCTTATAGGAGGAGGAAGCTTGCCTCAGAGAACAAGAGGCATGGCTGGAGATTGCAGTGGATGTTAGCAGGAGTGTGGTGTCACATTAGATGCAGTACTGGAAGACATTTAATTACCTAATTAGGCCAGAGAAGATGAATTCAATCTCACCTGTTTTCCACCCTATCACATTCCTCTCCTTTTGTTCTTTTTCCAAGCCTCGCCTTTTTCATTTGCTTAAAATCTATTACATTTCTAACTTTTCTCAGTTCTGATGAAAGGTCATTAACCTGAAACACTGGCTTGGATTTTCAGTTGGAATGACTCTGGAGTCATTTAAAAATGGCAGGCGGTGCCCGATTCTGGGATTTCTGCTCCCATTCCTCGCACCCCCAATTTTTGCAGGCGTGGAGTAAGAGTGCAGGTAACAAGCCAGTTCCATTGAGGAGGTACAATCTCCTAGTCCCTCGCAATTTTTGTGGAGTTGGGCCAGCTTCTCCATGACTCATGATTCATGGATCTCAGAGGAGGCTGTATTTGGGAACCTTTTGAAAAGTATGTTCAAAATGTCTTACTCATGCCCCCCAGGGACCCCCATTGGCCCCTCATGCCCTCCCTCCATGCCAACATATGCCCACCATCCATCCCCATGTCCTTTTATAGCCCCCATGCCAACTCAATAGCAATTCATCCCCAGCCCTAGCACCTCAGGCAGCTATGTTAACTGCTTCTGGTGTTCTCATCATATCAAGTTCCTCCCTCTCTTGCTTCTCATGTTGCTCTTCCTCCTCCTCTAAAGAGGCAGTGTGCTGAACATCTTCTTCAGCCTGCAGCTCTAGTCCTCACTGCAGTGTTTTTTACAGAACCCAGCACACCAGTTTCACCCTTGATACTTGGACCACTGTACACTGACAGATGACACCAGATCTGTCCAGGCTGCTTAATCACATCTTCAGCAAACTAATTGCTTGTTTGATGACAGACCTTGTTGTGGGACGACTTTAATAGTATCTTCCCTGGACATCATTGTCCGGGCTCCTATTTGGTGTCACCGCCAGGTCTTCAGTGGGTAGGCCTTCTCTCCAAGAGCGAGCTGTTAACTTTGTTTCAAGATGTGAAGAGCTCAGTGGGGCTTGACTGGAGCAGGATGAAAGCATGGCAGCTCCATGGAAATCTTGCATAAATATACATGGCAATCTGTGGTTGCACATAAACTGCACATTGATGAAGTTGAAGCCCTTGCGGTTGGGAAAGATTCCAGGTTGACCTTGGGGCACCTTGATTACCACATGTGTATAGACAATGACTCCCTGCCTGGACTATGGGAATCCAGCCTGAGCTGCAAAACCAAGCAACTCCTCATTCTAGCTGGCCTCATCGGTTGCAAAGTGCACATAATCCCTGGCCCTTGCAAAAATTTGTGGACAGCAGATTATTTGATGCTGCAAATATCTTCTGCAAATACCTGGAAGGAATGAGAGGTTGAGAAATTAAGGCCGGTGGTGACTTTGACAGCAGCTGGCAATGAATGGGTGCCAGGTCTACTTGGCAGGCAATCTTCTTCCAGCAGGCTGAAATCAGTGACCGGTGTCACAGTGACCTGAAAGGATGCCCTGTGGCTTTTGAGGCACTGATGCTCAGATGTGTTCAAGAAATTGATCTCTGCCTGTTAACCCTGTGTTAGTGGAATTGCCTTCTGTGAGCTGCAATGTTGTGCTCCACCCCTTTCCCCTGTGGAACAGCAGGTCAGTGAGAAGAAGGGTGCAGCCACTCCTGCGGGTGCTGTTCCTGCTTCTGGTGCTGTTGCTGCTGCTTATCTTCATCCTCATCTGAGATTCAACGTAAAGCTACATAAGTGACAGACATGTTGAACTAATTTTGACAGATGAGAGGCATAGATCAGATGCACAAAACTCCAAAGTATTGGAAATCACCTACAAAGTAGTGAAAACACAGTCTCAGAGCAAGCTCTATGAGAAAAAGCTTCCACGTAGGCAAGGAAGAAGATGTGAAGTCTCAGAAATGATAGATTTTTTACTTGCCTTTTACTCAGCCCCCTCAGCCCCCTCAATTCCTGCTGTCTTCTCTCCTTGCTCTCACTGTGAGCTCCAGGAAGCTTGGGAAACTCATGCACTCAGATTTAAATTTGAGAAGCCATGTTAACATAGCTGCTAACTGTAGTATTTAAATTGGCAATGTGCCTCTCCTGAGGTGCCTTCTTGCATGCTACTGAATGTGCTGAATTTAAAGGCAGAAGTTGGATTGCACCCAGCTTCTCGATGCCTGGCCTTTTTTCAAATCCCTCCATGGCCTCGCCTCTCCCTTGTACTGCGATCTCCAAGATTTTTATGATAGAGCTCAGCACATGCATCGGAAAGGCAGCCACCAACTTCAGCCAACTAACAAAATCGGAATGGAGAAACAACAACCTGACCCACAGGGCTAAGATGCTTATCTACAAGACCTGTATCCTCAGAACATTGCTTTATGGCAGTGAAGCCTGGACAACTTGCACCAACCAAGAAAAAAGGCTCAATAACTACAATTTTCAGTGTCAACGATGCATCCTTGGTGTCACATGGAAAGACAAAGTCACCAGTGTAGCAGCCCTTTCTAGAGGAAACATGCCAAGCAAGTGCTAATCAAGCAAATAAGGCTTCTCTGGCTTGGGCCTGTGCGCAGCGTGGAAGATAGCTACATCCCCAAGGATGTGAGATATGGGGAGATAACCTCTACCAAGAAATCAACAAGGTGCCCAAAGCTCTGATTCAAGGATGCTGTCAAAGAAGTCATGAGAGCCCTCAAACATCATTCACTATAAGTGGGAAGCTCTAGCTGACAACCGATACAAATAGCGACACCATCTGTGGGTAGGAGTTTGCCACCATGATGACATCTGGTTTCAAAAGCTCCAGCACAGCCACTAGCCCTGCAAACAAGGGGCGAAATCGTGCCAGATTTGCATGAAGTGCGGTAGCCTAAAATGATCTTTTACCCGCCATTGCAGCCGGCGGGTTTTCATGCCATATTGTTCCAAACCTGCCACCTTATTTAAGCCCCCCCGGGAAGCACATCATTTCCATGGTGGGTGGGTGGGTTCCCATTCTCTGGCCTGCCATTACCTCACCACTTCATCACGTCTGACACATATTTAAAGTCCAGTTGTGCGCACACATCTCAGTGCTTCCAGCCCACGACTGCAGGGAAAATGTCCTCAAAAGGCAAAAAGACGGCAGCCCCCAAGTTCAGCAACGCATCACTGGAAATCCCCTTCGACACTGTAGAGTCCCACCGGGAAGTCCTCTACCCTCCTCTCTGGCTCATGATGGACAGCATCATGACCAACCAGGCTTGCGAGACGGTGGCAGCAGTGTTCAGCGCCAATGCCCTTCAAAAGAGGATAGCCACCCAGTACTGCAAGAGGATGAATGATCTCCTCCGTTCTGCCAGGGTAAGCTACTCTTCTTATCATTCTCAACTCACACACTTACAAATCCATCACACATCCACAGGACTCTCACTCACTGCCGGTTCAAGGGACATCACTCTCTCACACTAACCATCATTGTCCTCACCCCGCCTGTGGGATCACTCACCACCCACATATGCCAGGTATACTTATCATCTGGTTTGGCAGGATTCCTGCTTTCACTTTCTCTATCTCTATTCATGCAGGACAATTTGGCACACAACAACAGGGAGAGACCATAAGACCATAAGACGTAGGAGCAGAAGTAGGCCACATGGCCCATCGAGTCTGCTCTGCCACTCAACAAGATCATGGCTGATTTGATAATCCTCAACTCCATTTTCCCACCCCTTCGCCAAAACCCTTATTGATTCCCTCATTGATTAAAAACCTGTCTTTCTCAGCCCTGCATATACTCAATGACCCAGCCTCTATGGCCCTTTGCAGTAAAGAGGAATGCCTGAAATCAAGGTCCTCATGGACTTTGAAAACAGCCATCCAGCTGGCCAGTGATGATCTGGACCGGTCCTATGCTGAAGGTGAGGTCGGCAGTGCTCTACCAAGTGAGGGTCCAGCAGTGCAACATCCATCAGACAACCATGCTGTGAGGGATGTGTCCTGTTTCACAAGCCACTGCCATGCACTGATTATCTCTCCTTGCTTCTGCAGGCACATCTGGGAAATAGCCGACGGAGTCCATGACCCAGGGTCTTGAATCAAGCCCTGAAGAAACTTCTGAGGAGGAATCTGAAGGCATCCTCCTTGAAGCCTCATCACAGTGCTCACCCACACTCTCCATCAGTGCAGAGACACACATCTCGGTGGGACCTAGCTTTAGAATAGCCTCGGGATCACAATCTGTTGAGCACATCGCACTGTCAAATCCACAGCAGGTGTCTGGCACTTGGAGGACTGCTGGAAGCCAGAACGTTGCTGAGTCCAAGTCAGATGACAAGCCTCTGGACCTGGTCTTGTCACAATTGCTGGACCTGCAAAGGCAAGCTTGGGAACATCAGGAAGGGATGTCTGCTGCGCTCCTCAGATGCGAGAGGGGTGCTGGGCAGCTTGATCTCATTCCAGCTACCCCTTCTCCTTAAGGAGTCAGCCTGGGGCCCTCAGGCACCCACAGGGAGGAGGATCAGCAGGTGCACACTTCGGGCCATCCATCCAGGTGACTCTGAGAGTGCCTGACCCATCTGATTCCCCTCTTCCTGTGACCTCAGCACCTCCAGCTCCACAGGCCGAGGGGGGTGCTACTGTCACACAGCAGAACCCTGAAAGCAGGCTGGGGCCCTCCAAGTCGTGGCCTTTCAGAGGACGCCCACCAAGTTCATGACAGACGTTGCAGTCAGCATGCTGCCCCCACCTCTGCTGTGGATATCTGGGGTGCACCAAGATGTTGCAGCAGGTTTAAGAAATTTAAGAAGATTTAGTTGCACAGCCTGGACACGGGTGTTAACCACTTGTACATACTATTCACTATTGTCAATAAACTCCCAAAAATATCTCCCTGCCTATGGCTCCTTGTTCTGATGAGCAGTGTTCTTGTCAATCAGATGTGAAACCTTTCTGCACAAGATAAAAGTAAGTGTCTCAGTCCAGGGCCTCTTCCCTGTGCTCTGTGCAGCCTTCAGACCAAAGTGATGGTCCAGCCTCTCACTCCCTGAACACATTACTGATACCTGCACATTGGTGGTGTTTGTCATTGCTGCCAGAATGTGCCACAGAGCTCCCATCATTCTCTCTGTGTGCTCTCAGCACCTTTAAGGAGGAGCTGGCCCCCATCTTTTCAGCATCTGTGACCAGTGACACTGTGCTCCTGAAGGGCACAGGTGCTAAAGGCGGACAAAGCATCAGATGCTCCTAAAGTTTCATGGCTGTGTTCCTATGCTATGACCCTGATCACAGAGTGCAAGCATGCTGCCCTCAGACAGACAGGAATCTGACATTCTCAGAGGCTATGTGAAGATCTATGGAGTGTCCTCACTGCAAGTTGTCGTCATTCTCCTGCAATCGAGTGTCTATTGGGGCCTCCATTACATTTCCATGACAGGAGCACCCTCACAGAGGATACTAGCGCTGCCATAAGCCAGATCGGAGTCAAACATTCACAGATGCAATGTGAGGATCTATGAGGTCACCAAACTGCATCTCGTCATCATCCTTCACAAATCTAGCAGCTATAAGGGCCACCGAGCACGCCTGCCTCGCCCAGCCAGTGCAAGGGCCTCATCCCCATCATCGTCGCCTTCGAGGTCCTCCTTGCCCACATTCCCATCAGCGTCCTCCTCCATCGGAGGAGATCTCCAGCTCCTCTATCTCCTCCTTAACTACTCGTCTTCCCATTGTAGCGCTAGGTTGTAAAGGGCACAGCAGATGATGATGATGCATGACACCCTCTGCGGACTGTATCGCAGGGGCTTCACCAGACTGATCCAGGCATCAGAACCTCATCTTCAGCATCCCGATGGTCTGCTCCACCAAGTTACGAGCTGCAGCATGAGCCTCACTATACTGATGCTGTGCTGCAGTCTGACGCCACCGCAAGGGCGTCATCAGCTACAGCCTCTGTGGGTAGCCCTTGTCCCCAAGGAGCCAATGCTGTGGCCTTTGTGGACCCTGGAAGATATCAGGGATCTGTGACCAACTGAGGATGTAGGAATTGTGCTCACTCACTGGAAACTGTGCGCACACCTGTAGGGTGCATTTCTGGCTCTTTGCTGGCGTATGCAGGAGCCCCAGCCTCATCTTCTTCCTGAGGTTGCTGCTCCTGCCTCTGCACAACCAGGAGCCTCAGTCGCTCTCTCCTCCTTAGTCTCTGCTCTCTGTAGGTCGTCAGCCATACAGCTAGTTCATCAGGATCCATGATCCTGATGTACTCCTCCTGCAAGATGAAAGAGAGAGACACGTGGTTAACATGGGTGTACTAAGAACCTGTCCTGGTTAAGTGTGAAGGCCCCTTAATGCTTCCTGGAGAGTACTGGCCACCACTTGGATGGCCAGAGATTAGTGCGCTGGATGGCTGCACGAAACATCAGCCACCTCTGCCCCACTCCAACTGACCGATTGGTGGCAGCTTTGCCCATTGGACTGCATGCTGTGCTCTCAGCTCAGGCACAGACATTCTCCTAACCCGCACTGCAAGGCTGCACTGTTAGCTTGAACCATGCGGAAGACTGGTCCAAATGCTTGCAAGGAGCTGTGAGCATTTCCACCAGTGACTACTCCATGGCAATCTTTAACAAGGAATAGTACAACATGTCCAGTCATCCAACTGTTCTGCAGTCCACTAAAGCACTCATGACTTTGCAGTCTGTGCCGGGCAACGCAGTGAAATCTTTGGAGCACTTAGTGGTACTTTGATGCCTTTGCATTGTTTGAAAGGGCAGATAAGCTAGAAGCCCAACTCCAATCATATCAATGTGGCTGTGCCTGAACTATCGCAGCTGCAGAGGAATGGTCATTTTATACAGGTTTCCCTAATGTATGGCTGCTTTTCTCGCCCACCCTAACCCCCACCCTGAATGCTCGTGTGCCATATTCAATGGCAGAGCTGCCCTTGTCCCCTGCCCCCCGCCCCCACAAGTCGCCTCAACCACAGGGCTGCCCTTGCCCCCCCCCCCACACACACACACACACACACACACACACACACAATCCCCTCCTCACCCCCCCCCACACACACACACACACACACACACACCCCCCCCCCCCCCCCCCCCCCCCCCAACCAAGTCACCTCAACTGCAAGGCAACCGATCGTGCCACATTGTCTGCTCATGCCACCAAACACACCTGACGCCACGGGCATGGAAAATCCCAGCCAAGGTGTCAGCAGCGATCATCCCGCACCTCCAACAAGGGACACCTTCATGTGTGGCACATGTGGCAGACTTTGTCTTTCCGGAATCGGTTTGTTCAATCATCTGACTTCATCAAAGTTCTGAGGCTGCATTTGCACCATCTCTCGCAGATGGATAAATGCCAATCAATCATGAGAGGCCAACTTTGAGCTCCAGCTGCCTGTATCCTAAAATCTGGAATTTTCTTCCTAAGCTCTTATGCATCCTTTAGGATACTCCTTAAAACCTACTATTTCGAGTTTCCAGCATCTTCAGTATTTTGCTTAAAACCGACTTCTCTGACCAAGTTTTTGGTCACCTGCCCTAATATCTCCTTATGTGGCTTGATAATAAATTATATCTTATAATGTTCTTTGGATGCCTTGGAATGTTTTACCAAGTTAAAGGCACTATATAACTGCAAGTTGATGTTGTAATATGCTGGGATGCTGAAGTTTCTGAAGTTAATTTTTTCCCCTCTTCTGAAACCATTGGCTGGGAGGATGAGTTTCTTTATCTATTCATTCATGGATGTGGGCATCACTGGCTAGGCTAGCATTTATTGCCCATCCCTAATTGCCCTTGTTTAGAAGACATTTAAGAGTCAACCACATTCAGCAGCAGGAAGGACCTCCCACCAGTGTTATTTAAAGGGATCATTAACAACTTACGGGTTATTGCTGATGGATCTCCAATGGCTCTTTCTGACTTTGTGGAAGTGCTTGGTGGTTTGAGGAGTTGGTTAAAGTTGGTGAAGTTGACAGGGAGTGGTGCTGCATGTGGAGAAGGCCTTGGTTGTGACTACAAGGATTCTTGTCAAATTGCTTCCTCCAATGCAAAAGGGAAATACTGCGGATGCTTGAAATCTGAAATAAAACAGAAATTATTGGGAATACCCAATAGGTCAGGCAGCATCAATAGAAGGAGAAATAGAGTCGTGTTAATGAAACATTGGGCTAGATTTTCTCGCAGGCTTTGAGACCCCGACATTGGGTCCAAATGGGGGGTCCTAATCCTCCACTTGCTGACAGTGAGACTGGAGGCACAATTGTCCAATAGGCAGCCTCCTAATTGGCTGCCCCAGAGCTCATTGTCCTATTAAGACTCCCAATGCTGTAGACCCAATCAAAGGGCCGACAGCTCTGGAGCCTTGGCAGCCTCACTGGGAGAGGTAGGCACTGCTGAGGCAGTTTAGGGACGATGAGTTTCAACATGGAGGCACCCTTGGGGGCATAGAGGCAAATAAAAATTATCAGAGCTCCTAGAAGCAGAGGGAAATCCCTCAGATAGAACTGTTGTTACCATTATTAGGGCATGGAAAATGGGGCATGGTCTCCCAGACTGCTGCAGGTTGCTTCCAATGGGCTGGCAGCATCCACATGCAGCAGGAGGCCACTCCGCTGGTGAAAAAATGCCGGTGAAGCTGCAAAATTGCCCCTAAATTGGTGAGTTAACAATGTTAATTAGTTCCCCAACTCTTTGGAGCAGGCAGGTAATCCGTTTCCTTGCCCGCCTCCAAGAACATTCCTCCATGGCAGGAATGCTTCAGGGAGATGTCACGACATGGCTCCCCACTTTTTTCCTGGCCTCCCTGCTTCCAGCCCACATGTTTTTCTCTTTCATGGATGCTGCCTGACTTACTGAATACTTCCAGAATTTTTTGTTTTTATTTCACTTGCTCTCAGTCATGGGTGCTATAATTACCATCCCCATGGCACCCTGCAGGAGAGGGAGATGGAGCAGAGGCAGCAAAAATTGGAAAGCTGCTTGCAGAAGGTGGAGGAAGAGGGGAAGACTGGCTTTCATTACGAGGGTCTTCCAGGAGCTGGTGTCTTAGCGGTACCTAAGCCATGAACACTGTGCATTTTGTCTGCACTAAACAGAAGAGGTGCTCCCAAAACTCTACCATCTCTCGCAACCAGATTTGCAACCTTAGAGCAGGGCAAGGAAACTGCTGTCAGTGCATGTGATTGTGACCATGTGCCTGTATAGTTTCGTATCAAGCTCCCCCCAGGCTGGAGAAGCAACATATTTGGCACTTCCCAGTTCGCCATCCAATGCTGCATTAGAGAGATGACAGATTCTGTTTATGCCAGGAGAGAAAATTTCTTTGTGTTCCCTCTGAACAGAGGGAAATAGACAGACTGTGCATATAGTTTTGTCAGATTAGCAAGCTTCTCCATGATGCTTCCAATGCACATTCATGCTAAACTTCCGTGCTGCCTGTTTTACTTAATATGGGCATGGATTCACGCATTGTGTGTTCCCCCACCCGTTTTCAGAGGCTATCAATTTTTTAACTCATCATGTTTTACCAAAACAGGTTAAAACTTTTTATTAAGTAATTTAATACAAAGAACGCTTGGAATGTTTTGTTGTCTGTCACTACATGTAATGACATATCCCATAAGTTCTGCTGTAAATTCATTTCTTGTGTAAGTATTCTGGATGTTTCTTGAATGCTACTGAAACCTAACTTGTCTTCAGACCAACATTGGATTCAGTGTATTACTTTGTTGGACCATCAAAATAGAGGTATACTTCTGGAAGAATTGATAATCACTGATAATCATATTAAAACATCAAAATGGATTCTGTTGAATTTTGAATTGCTTTTTGCACACATTGTAAAGGAATTGTAATTTGCCATTGCTGTTTTCGGTTTGCTTGAAGATTTGTGCCGTTGTTTTTTTCTAACATTAAGTACTGTTTCTTAGGATTTTTCTAATTAGTGTCTCAGTTCCAGAACTACAGAACTCATTATGCAGCATGTAAAGGATAGTGTCAGTGTTTTTACCCAATTAAGTCCCAGTGGGTGGCTTGGCTGAAGCATCATAGCGACAATGACTATAGGACAGGGAAAGCTGTATTATATGTCACCTGATCGAGTAACTATAGCAACCCTTGGGGCTACAATCTCTGATATAAAAATAAATAGAATTTTATGTCATCTGATGATTGGTGAAATTGGTTGTGATGTTGGTTGCTGCTGTGTCTGATGATGAGAAGCATCAATGAATCTATTCAGTTTAAAAATAAAACATACTGAAACAAGGAACAAAAACCTATGGCATTTTTGTAATGCCCTTCATTACATTCCACGTTTAATACACTCCATTTTTCAAAACGTATTAATAAATACATGGTATTTGGAACAATGATTTGATTATAATAATATTAAGTGACCTGGTAATTCGGAGAAGTTAAAGATCTGTAAGATATACTAACTATATAGTAAAATTTCCCTTGTCTTTATTAAACATCATGAACATTCTAAACATATTGTTTAGCATAATTATGTCAATTTCTTCTCAACTTAAGTGTGTGAATTTTCTACATCTTTTGCTGTGGGATTTTTAATTTTTCTGCGTAATATTTGTGGTCCTCAACTCTCTGATTGTATATTTTCCATGTTTGTTAACTCAGTAACATATATAAAACCTTTATCCCAAATTTCCTTCTCCCCAAATTAAAGAACAGTTTCTCTGACCAACAGCTGCCATGCCAATTTCTTACCTAATTTACTATCTACTCCTTAAAATAACATTTATAACATAATTCAGAACAAAATGTAAAAAGTCAGGGGAAAAATTTACAGATTTACCCATACACTACCTTTTGATCAATCCACTGACATTAGCTGAACAACAACGTGCAAGAAAGCAGAAGCATGCAGAGAGCTCATTGTTGCTTCTCTTCACTGACTGCCTTTTGTGAAAATTTTTGAAATATGCATAGAATCAGAAAGGCAACAAAGCAAATAAGGTGCTGGGCTATATTGCAAAATCAGTTGTGTCCTGATTCTTGGAGGTCATGCTAAAGCTATGGAGTGTTTTGATCAGCCTGCAATGTGGGGTATCGTGTCTTGTTTTGATCATTGTGACATTAGGGAGCCGTCCAATTCCCAGAGGCAATGCTATAGTCAGCAACAATCCTTGGAAGAGCTCTGCAGAATTACTTGATAAGCTTGGACTTTTCATGCTGGATGAGCAAGTCAGCCTAATAAAAGGGCATAGGTTCTGTTCTGTAAAAGCCAAATTTCAAAATAGAAGTTAGGAAATATTTCTTTACACAGAAGTCGCCGGGAAGGATAATTGAAATCAGGATAATCAGCTGATTTAAGAATTAGTTGGATATTGTAATGGGTAGACACTAGAGGTGGAATTTTCATGCCCTGCTGAGGTTGGGAATGAAGACCCAGAGAGCGCGAAAATACTGGAACTGGCTGGCATGTCAATTTCCTGATCTCATCCCAGTGTAAGCCATTTTGGTGGAGGCGGGTTTGGGGCTAGGGCTGCCTGCCACCAAGAAGCCAATTAGGCTCATTAAAAGCTTCGCTGAAGGTACCTCCAGTTTTGCAATACAACGGAGAAAAACCAATTGCCTGAAAACAGGCACCCAATGGCAGGTCGGAATGCCAGCACTCCAGGCAGGTGCACAGGTCCACACTCCCTATCTGGAAGGGGGTGCAGCCAAAGGCTGCTCTGTAGAGGGGCTCCCCCATCCCCTCCAACAATGGTAGCTTGGGTGTTTTCGCTAATTTTTTAATTGAAGTTGTGAAAAAGTGGATGAAAAGGCCTAATCAATTACTTACCTTTTGCTGCAGCCAGGTTCTCCTCTGAAGCTGGAAGGACACTGATTGGCCCTGCAGCTTTAAGAGTGTGTCCACCACCCTTCATTCGACAGGGAACTTGTCTCCATTAAGGCAAACATTTCAACAAGTGTCTGTTTCCCCTCCAGGTCAGACTCAGGACCCCGAAATAGTTCCATATGTTGGGCAGAATTTAATGTGCCTCCTGGAGGCAGACTGGGAGGTGGGAAGGGCCATATAATGGGGCAGGAAGGAGGGTGGAGATCTTGTCACCTTCCCAACTTCCCCCAATTAAGTCTGGGTGGGGAGGTTCGAGGACAGCCTTCCCACCCAGAGGCCATTTGTGGGCCTTACCAGTGGCAGGCGGGGGCCACACCGAGTGGGTGATCTGCCAGATAAGCCCTCGCAAGCATGCCTATGGCTTGATGGGGGAGGTTCCCTCCTACGTGGCCTGCCTATGCCCAAAGGAGAGACTTAACCACATGGGAAGACCCCCACCTGTCCTTTAAACTGGCCCCCCTCTTCTCTTTGACTGGCCTCTGCAATTCTGCTTCACTTATCATTCCTCCAGCGATCTGCTCCTAGGCCCTACTCCAGCATTGGCTTTGCCAATACTCTTGGTGGCAGGAAATTCCTCCTGAAGACACTGAGGACCCATTGCTAATTGTCCTTAAATCAGGATGGGAGCCTGGAATGTCTTGAATGCCACCAGCTTTCCAGCCACGACCAATAGATTACACCTGTTGTATTTATTTATGATTATTTGCTTTGCAGTTGCTATGTCTTTCTTCTTTCAAAAAGGGTATCGATCATTTTCCTGGGTCAATGCCCATGAATCTAATGTGTCAGTGTATATGCAATTTTTCAGTATTTTCTGACCCCAGATTATACAGTGTGCGACATCAACTGTTTGAATCTATATAGTGCCTTTAAAGTAGTTAATCATCACAAGGCACTTAAAGTGTACCAGCGCACAGTCCCAGGGAAATCTCCCCCTTGTGTACTGTTCCCAAATGCCATAAGCATATTTGAATATCAGCCTCAACCTCAACATTGGCTTTACTTTTACACATTAAAATTTTAAGAAGTTAAATTTATAATTTCAATACCATGATATATTTTTATTTCAAAATGTAGAGAAATATATATTTTTTGAATTATGCAGGTGTAAAGTAGACATATCCGCCAAGACATCACCCTTCTAGGACTTGTATAGGATAGAGAATGCGGTTGGCAAAGGGTACGAAACTGAGGGGAAGGGGAGATGTGTGAGTAGTGCATGGGGCGGGGTAGTCATCATTGTCATCATAACCAAACAAGGAGTATCACTCTCCTTTTCCACCCCATGATTGTCAAAATTATCATCATCTTCTTCCTTTCCTGCTCCTGCTTCCCTTGCTTGGCTCTTGTGGTGGTAGACCAGTGAAAAATAGATGAATAGTATTTGCTAGAGTGGTGAAGAGTTTAGACGAGAACTTGATGTGGTTGCAATTGATCTTGTAATGATGGCTCTGCCAGTTTTGTGCTAGCTGTGCTCAAGTTTGCATCTTTGGTATGTGGAAAAGAGTGAGCAACTACATTTTAATCTCAGAGCTTTTAGAAATGATACTTTGGGACAAATTTAACTGTCACTTGGACAAGTCTGCATTCATTAATGAAAGCCAATGTGGATTTGTTAAAGGCAAATCATGTTTAATTAACTTTGATTGAGTTTTTTGATGAGGTAACAGACAAGTTGAGGATAATGGGGTTGATGTCATGTATTTGAACTTCCAAAAGGCCTTTGATAAAGGGCTGAATTTTTACAACAAAGGCAGGAAACAGGTCAGAAACCCACCTCCAGTGAGAAACAGTTTCAAATTAACATTTTTACATGAGTAAGCCCTTGATTGGCATAGAGATAGGTTTCCTGTCCAATTAAGGGCGGTGGGCTGGCTCTTAAAGCTGGAGGGCCAACTAGAGGCCTTCCAGCAATAGAGAAGCACCTGGCTCCAGTACGAGATAAGTAGCTGAGAAGATTTCTTAACAAGAAGGTGCCCTCTTTGCCCCTTTTAAAAAAAAAATAATTAACAAACAGAAAAAGCAGCCAGGCCACCACTCTGGGCAGCAGGAACACCTCCACAAGGTGGTCTTTGGCTGTACCCCAACCCAGGCAGTTGATCTGTGCCCCCTCATATTGGGAAATTGGAGGTTGACTGGAAAATCCCAGCTGGATTTCATCTTACCCAAATTTACCTTTAACAAGGCTCTTAATGAGCCTATTTGCCTCTTGGTGGTGGGTGGACTTCCCATGCCCCACACTCAGCTAACCCAAAATGGCCATACTGACATGCTGATCGGGGCTGATATCTGCTGGTCCCCCCTAACAGGGAAATGGTGGCATGGTGGTAATTTCACTGTATGAATAATCCAGAGGCCCAGTCTAATCCTCTGGGGACATAGGTTCAAATCCTATCACGGCAGCTCGTGGAATTTAAATCCAATTAATAAATCTGGAATTGAAAGTTAGTCTCAGTAATGGTGATCATGAAACTATTGTCGATTGTTGTAAAAACCCATCTGGTTCACTAATGTCCTTTAGGGAAGGAAACCTGTCAACCTTACCTGGTCTACATGTGACTCCAGATCCACAGCAATGTGGAGGAGGAGGAGGTGAGATAGTGAGAGAGGAGGGAGCAGATAAAACAGTGCGATAGGAGGAAGCAGGTAAAACAGTGCGAGAGCGGTGGAGCAGATAAACCAGCTGGTGGTCCCCCAGAGTGGGACCGGGAGGCAGTGCAAGAGGAATGACAGCCTTGAAAAGATTTAAAAGGAATGGGAGCTGAGAATCAAAGTGGAGATTTAAAAAGAGTGGGAGTTGAGAGTCAGAGCAGAGATTTAAAAAGAGTGGGAGCTGGACTTGGGGCTGAAAGTAATGCAAGGGCACAGCAAGAGTTCCGGGGAGACTCAGGGCTGAAAACAGTGCGAGGATGTCATGATTCAAAAAGTGAAGCGATGCAAGGGAGGTAGCTGATTGGTCAGTAGGGTCAGGTGAGTACTTCTACTTCTACTTTTTCTACTAATTAAACTGCTGCAGTCCATTAGCTTAAACAAAATAAGGTGAGGACTTTGGACTGTAGTGGGAGTGTTTGGAGTGGAATAAGGCCCCTAGCGTAATTAGTATTCTTTAAAGGGAATAACTAAGGAGCTAAAGGGAAGTCATGGCAGCAGAGCTCGCACCGTGATATGCTCCTCCTGCACTATGTGGGAAGTCATGGACACTTCCAGTGTCCCTGGCAACCATGTGTGCAGGAAATGAGTCCAGCTGCAGCGACTGGCTAACAGCATTTTGGAGCTCGTACTGCTGGTGGATTCACTGTGGAGCATCCGTGATGCTGAGATTATCATGGACAGCATGTTCAGTGAAGTGCCCACATTGAAGGTAAAGACTGAACAGGCAGAAAGGGGATGGGTGATCACCAGGCAGAGTAGAGGAAGGGAGGTAGTACAGAGGTCTCCGGTGGCCATCCGCCTCTCTAAAAAATATACCATTTTGGATATGGTTGGGGGAGACGACTTCTCAAGAGAAAGCAGCAGGAGCCAAGTCCATGGCACCATGGGTGGGTCTGCTGCACAAGTGGGAGGAAGATGAACAGCAGGGCTATAGTGATAGGGGATTCAATAGTAAGGGGAACAGGCAGGCATTTCTGCAGCCGCAAAAGAGACTCCAGGATGGCATGTTGCTTCCCTGGTGCCAGGGTCTAGGATGTCTCGGAGAGGCTGCAGGGCATTCTGAAGGGGGAGGATGAACAGCCAGTGGTTTTGGTACATATTGGTACCAACGACATAGATGAAAAAAGGGATGAGGCCCTACAAGCTGAATATAGGGAATTAGGACGTAAACTAAAAATTAGGAACTCAAACGTAGTAATCTCAGGATTACTACTAGTATCATGTGCTAGTGAGAGTAGAAATAACAGGATATATCAGATGAATATGTGGCTGAAGGATTGGTGTAGGAGGGAGGGATTTAGATTCTTGAGACATTGGGACCGATTCTGGGGAAGGTGGGACCAGTACAAACAGTACGGGTTGCATCTGGGCAGGACCGGGACCAATGTCCTCGGAGGGGTGTTTGCGAGTACGGTCAGGGAGGGTTTAAGCTAGAAGGGCAGGGGAATGGGAACCTGAGCAGGGAGACAGAGGAGGGGTAAATAAGGATAGAAATAAAAGACAGAAAAGTAAGAAGCAAAATTGGAAGGCAGAAAAAACAAGGGCGAAAAATAAATGGGGTTATAGTTCAAAATAAAGCTAATAAGACTAACAAGGTTAAAAAGACAAGTCTAAAGGCATTGTATCTTAATGTGAGGAGCATTCGCAATAAGGTCGATGAATTAACAGCACCAATAGATATAAATGGCTATGAAAAAAGTTGCAATTATGGAGACATGGCTACAGGTGACCAAGGATGGGAACTGAACATTTCAATATTTAGGAAAGACAGACAAATAGGGAAAGGAGGTGGGGTAGCATTGTTAGTAAAGGAGGAAATCAATGCAATAGTGAGGAAGGATATTGGCTGGGAAAATCATGATGTGGAATCTGTTTGGGTGGAGGTAAAAAACACCATGGGGCAGAAAACATTGGTGGAGGTTGTCTATAGCCCCCAACAGTAATGGAAATGTAAGGGAAGGCATTAAGCAGGGAATTAGAGATGCATGCAATAAGGGTACAAATGTAATCATGGGTGACTTTAATCTGCATATAGATTGGACAAACCAAACTAGCATTAATATTGTGGAGGAGGATTTCCTGGAGTGTGTACGTGATGGTTTTTCATCTCAATACATTGAGGAGCCAACGAGAGAGCAGGCTATCCTACACTGGGTATTGTACAATGAGAAAGGATTAATTAACAATCTTGTTGTCCCTTGGGGAAGAGTGACTATAAAATGATAAAATTGTTCATTAGGATAGAGAGTGAAGAAGTTGAATCCGAAACTAGGGTCTTGGATTTAAGTAAAGGGAACGATGAGGGTATGAGGTGGGAGTTGGCAATGATGGACTGGGGAACCTTACTTGAAGGGTTGACAGTGAATAAGCAATGGTTAATATTTAAGGAATGTATGCATGAATTACAATAAATATTCTTTCCTGTCTGGGGCAAAAGTAAAACAGGAAAGGGGGCTCAACCATTACTTACAAAAGAAATTAGGGATGGTATTAGATCCAAAGAGGAGACATATAAAATTGCTAGAAAAAGCAGTAAGCCTGAGGATTGGGAGCAGTTTAGAATTTAGCAAAAGTGGACAAAAAGATTGATCAAGAAGGGGAAAATGGAGTATGAGAGTAAACTTGCAAGGGACATAAAAACTGACTATAAAAACTTTTATAAATATATGAAGAGAAAAAGATTATCGAAGACAAACATTGGTCCCTTAAAGTTAGAAGCGTGGGAAATTATAACGGGGAACAAAGAAATGGGAGAAGAATTGAACACATATTTTGGTTCTGTCTTCACAAAAGAGGATACAATTAATTTCCCAGAAAGGTTAGGGGACCAAGGGTCTCGTGAGAGGGAGGAATTGAAGAAAATCAGTATTAGTAAAAAAATGGTGCTAGAGAAATTAATGGGGTTAAAGGCTGAAAAATCCCCAGGGCCTGATAATCTACACCCCAGAGTACTAAAGGAATTGGCCCTGGAAATATTGGATGCATTGGTGGTCATCTTCCAAAATTCTATAGAATCTGGAGCAATTCCTACAGATTGGAGGGTGGTAAATGTAACCCCACTATTTAAAAAAGGAGGGAGAGAAAAAAACCGAGAATTACAGACCAGTTTTCCTAACATCAGTAGTGGGGAAAATGCTAGAGTCTGTTATAAAAGATGTGGTAACAGAACACTTGGAAAGCATTAACAGGATTAGACAAAGTCAGCATGGGTTTATGAAAGGGAAATCATGCTTAACTAATCTACTGGAGTTTTTTGAGGATGTAACTAGTAGAATAGATCGGGGAGAACCAGTGGATGTGGTGTATTTGGATTTCAAGAAGCTATTGAAAAGGTCCCACATAAGAGGCTAGTGGGCAAAATTAAAGCACATGGGATTGGGGATACTGGCATGGATTGAGAATTGGTTGACAGGCTGGAAACAGACAGTGGGAATAAATGGGTCTTTCCCTGGATGGCAGGCGGTGACTAGTGGTGTATCGCAGGGATCAGTGCTTGGGCCCCAGCTATTCACAATATTTATAAATAACTTGGATGAGGGAACCAAATGCAGTATTTCCAAGTTTGCTGATGACACAAAACTAGCCAAGGTTGTGAGTTGTGAGGAGGATGCAAGGAGGCTTCAGGGTGATTTAGACAAGTTGTGTGCGGGCAAGCACATGGCAGATGCAGTATAATGTGGATAAATGTGAAGTTATACGCTTCGGTGTGAAAAACAGAAAGGCAGAGTATTATTTAAATGCTGATATATTGGGAAATGTGGATCTACAAAGGGATCTGGGTGTCCTTGTACACCAGTCAATGAAAATAAATAGGCAGGTGCAGCAAGCAGTTAGGAAGGCAAATTGTATGTTGGCCTTCATTGCAAGAGGATTTGAGTTCAGAAATTGGGATATCTTACTTCAGTTATACAAGGCTTTGGTGAGACCACACCTGGAATATTGCATGCAGTTTTGGTCTCCCTACCTAAGAAGGGATATACTTGCCATAGAGGGAGTGCAGCGAAGGTTCACTAGGCTGATACCGGGGATGGCAGGACTGTTTTATGAGGAGAGATTTGTTCTATTGGGTCTGTATTCATTGCGGTTTAGAAGAATGAGAGAGGATCTGATAGAAACATATAAAATTCTAACAGGGCTAGGCAGACTGGATGCAGTGAGGATGTTTCCCCTGGTTGGGGAATCTAGAACCAGAGGCCACAGTCTCAGGATACGGGGCAGGCCATTTAGGACTGAGATGAGGAAAAATTTCTTCATTCAGAGGGTGGCCAACCTGTGGACTTCTCTACCACAGAAGGCAATGGAGGCCAGGTTACTGAGTATATTCAAGAAAAAAATTGATAATTTTTTGGATATTAGTGGCATCAAGGTGTAGGGAGAGAAAGCAGGAATATGGTGTTGAGATAGAGGATCAGCCATGATTATATTGAATGGCAGAGCAGGCTCAAAGGGCTGAATTCCTACCTTTGCTCCTAGTTTCTATGTTTTTGTGGTTGACTCTTAACTGCCCTCTGACATGGCCTAGCATGCCACTCAGTTCAAGGGCACTTAGGTATGGGCAACAAATGCTGGCCTTGCCAGCAATGCCCATGTCCCATGAAAGAATAAAACAAACACCTCTATTCCTGACCTGAGCATTGGGGGACCCAAAAATTCAGCTGAAAGTGTCACATAATAGAAAAGTTGAAGTAGCATGGAATTGACTAAGGGGCAGAGAGTAATGGTAAATGGTTGTTTTTCAGACTGGAGGTTAGTATACAATGGTGTTCCCCAGGAGTCAGTATCAGGACCTCTGCTTTTCTTGATGTAGATTAATGACTTATACTTGGGTGTACAGGGCACAATTTCAAAATTTGCAGATGACACAAAACTTGGAAGTATAGTGAACTGTGAGCAGGATAGTGATAGACTTTCAAGGGGCATTGACAGACTGGTTGTTTGGCGAACACATGGCAGATGAAATTTAATGCTGAGAAATTGCAAAGTTTACACACTTTGGTAGGAAGAATGAGGAGAGACAATATAAACTAAAAGGTATAATTTTAATGGGCATGCAGAATCAGAGAAACCTGGGGGTATATGAATACAAATTGTGTAAAGTTTCGGGGTAAGTTGTGAAAGCGGTTAAAAAAGCATATGGGCTCCTGGACTTTATGAATAAAGGCATAGAGTATAAAAGCAAGGAAGTTATAATGAATCTTTATAAAACACTGATAGGACCATAACTGGGGTATTGCATCCAATTTATGGGCACCGCACTTTCAGAAGAATGTGAAGGCTTTCGAAAGAGTGCAGAAAAGATTTCTGATATTGGGTGAGGGACTTCAGTTACGAGGATATATTGGTGAAGCTGGGACTGTTCCCCTTAGAGAAGAAAAAATTGAGAGGAGATTTGATAGAAGTGTTCAAAAACATGCGAGGTCTGAACAGAGTAGATAGAGAGAAACTGTTCCCATTGGCAAAAGTGATGAGAATCAGAGAAGACAGATTTCAAGTGACTGGAGAAAGAACCAAAGGCGACATGAGGAAAACCTCTTGGAGCAGCAAATAGTTATGATCTGGAATCTGCCTGAAAGGGCGTTAATTGTATATCAATTTTGTTTAATTATATGCAGGTGGAGGACACTAATTGTGGTTTCACTTGAGCTTATAAAAAGAGACACATACTAAAATTGTGGTGTGGTTGAATTAGGAGGTGTAGTCTTGTAGTGCTTCAAGTTGTAAATAAATGTAAGACTAAGTAAAGATTTGTTCAAGTGTCAAGTGTTACCAACGGGCTTTTTGGAATAGAACAAAGGGTGATAGAGGCAGATTCGTTTGTGACTTTCAAAGGGGAATTTTGGATAAGCGCCTGAAAGGGAAAAAAATACAGGGTTACAAAGCAAGGACAGGGGAATGGGACTAGCTAAATTGCTCTTAAAGGGAACCAGCCTAGGCTTGATGTGCCAAATGGCTCCCTTCTGTGCTGAAACGATTGCCTGATTTCTGATTCTAAGGGTGAAATAGGGGAGCAACTTATGTAGTCAGTGATGATTTTGCTGAGATTTCATGCATTGAGGATAGACCTGTGCGAATTGTTGCACAAATGAACAACTGGTATTAGGCTGGATTTTACAGAACATCGCAGTCCCCACCTCAAGAGTTGATGGGGAGCCCGCCCACGATCCCGATGACTGCCCCACACCAATTTAGTGCTTTAAATGCCTTAAGGCAAGCCTCCTGCCCCTATCTCGGGAGGAAGTCTCACATTTGAGAGCTGCTGGCCAATTTGATAGCCATTAGGTCTTTAGTCCTAGCACAGCCAGTCGGGAGCGATGGCCCTCTGGGACTAGACACAGTCCTATCATATCGAAGAGCCCAGGTAAGTCCAGGGTCGAGGCTGGGGATCGACTTTTCATGAGGCCAGGGATGGGAAGGGTTCCAAGGGGGGTGGGGTTTGAATTTGAGGGAGGTGGTGCTTCTAATAGGCCCAGGGAACCCACAAAGGAGGTTCCTTCCACCCTCCGACCCCCTTCCTCCCTCCCTCCCTCCCCCTCCACCCTCTTCCCTTCCACCCTTCACCCTCTTCCCTTCCACCCTCCTCCTCCGACTCCCCACTCCTCCTCCTCCGATCCCCCACTCCTCCTTCTCCGACCCCCCTCCTCTGACCCCCCTCCTCCTCCTCCTCCGACTCCCCCCTCCTCCTCCTCCGACCTGACCGTCCCCTCCTCTGACCTGACCCTCCCCTCCTCCGACCCGACCCTCCCCACCAGCCTGTGCAACTAAAGCTGCCAGACTTCCCACACGGCATGGCCTCCCTCTGCCACAAGTAAAATATAGGGGTGGGTGGGATGAGGCCCTTAAGTGGCCATTAATTGGGTGTGTAGGTGGCAGGAAGGCCACGCACTAAATTTTACGTGACACCGGCCTTCAAATCCACCAGCGAGGAACATAAAATCCAGCCTTTTATGGTGGCAGTAGGACCAAAGGCTAGGTGGAGTTTGAGAGAGTACTTTGAAGCAATTTGTGAAGTTTTTTTTTGCACAGACAGATTCAGAAAGAAGTGGGTTTAAAACAGGATGGATAGTTACAGGTTGAGGGATACGAGGAAGTGTCAATATTGCCATTTATCAACGTCACAGAATATTGAAGTCACTGGAAATAATTGGGTCAAGGGGTGATTGTGAATATGAGTGGACCAGCTTGTATGGAAAGAGAAGATTGTAAAGGAGGGAAGGCAGTGAATTCAGAGGAGGGAAGGTAAGAAGAACTGAAATAGACATTGAAATCACCAAATTGTCCAATGCATAGATTAAAAATGAAAAGGATTGAAGATAACTTGAGATAGGTTATTTACGAGTTTCAGAAAATGAGGTAGCATTATTTCACTTTTCAGTATCATTTTTTCTAATCAATCTCAGATTGTGGATATCCCTGGCTATACAGGTAGTTACCATCCCTGAGGTGATGGTACTGGGCCTCCTTTTTTTATTGTTTCTTTTTGCAAAAATATACTTTATTCATAAAATATCTTCAACCACATTCCAAACCATTTCAAAATCACCATTACAAAGGTACAATCAGGTTCAACTTTTACAACATGTATCACAAGGTGCATCAGTACAAACAATGAATATTACAATCATTTGCAGACATTCATTTTGGGCTCTACAGCCCGAGGGTCTCTACATAGTTCCCAGTCCCTCGGTGCACTGTGGCAGAAAGGTCTTAGGCAGCGCACCTTCCCCATTGCGCCTTTGCGGCCGCTGCCCCAAGCTTTAGTGTGTCCCTCAGCACATAGTCCTGGACTTTGGAATGTGCAAGTCTGCAACACTCAGTCGGGAACAACTATTTGCGCTGGAAGACCAACAAGTTTCGGGCAGACCAAAGAGTGTCTTTCACCGAGTTGATGATCCTCCAGCTGCAGTTGATGTTTGTCTCGGTGTATGTCCCTGGGAACAGCCCGTAGAGCACAGAGTCCTGTGTCACAGAACTGCTCGGGATGAACCTCGACAGAAACCACTGCATCTCTCTCCAGACCTTCTTTGCAAAGGCACAATCTACCAGGAGGTGAATAACGGTCTCTTCCCCCCCACAGCCACCTTGAGGGCAACGTGCCAAGGGGGTGAGACTCCTGGCATGTAGGAAGGATCTGACAGGGAGGGCCTTTCTCACCACGAGCCAAGCTACATCTTGGTGCTTGTTGGAAAGTTCTGGCGATGAGGCATTCTGCCAAAGGACTTTGACAATCTCTTCGGGGAACCATCCCACAGGATCCACCCTCTCCTTTTCGCTCAGGGCCTGTAAGACGTTATGTGCTGACCACTGCCTGATGGTGTTTCTCTGCATAAATTTTTCCACAAGGGACAGGTGGTCCAACTACTTGGAGGGTTCCGCGGCAGCATGGCCAGACCCATCCTTCGCAACACCGGGGACAGATAGAACCTCAGCACGTAGTGACACTTGGTGTTTGCGTACAGAGGGTCTACGCACTGCTTGACGCAGCCACACACAAAGGTGGCCATCAGTATGAGGGCGATGTTGGGCATGTTTTTTTCCACCTTTATCTAGAGGCTTATACATCGTGTCCCTGCAGACACAATCCATTTTCAACCTCCAGATAAAGTGGAAGATGGCTTGGGTGATCGCCACCACGCAGGAGTGTGGAATGGGCCAGACCTGCACCACATACAGCAACAGCGAGAGTGCCTCACACCTGATGACCAGGTTCTTGCCCGCAATGGAGAGGGAGCGTCGCTCCCACATGCCCAGTTTCCTTTTCATCATAGACACTCGCTCCTTCCAGTTTCTAACGCATGCCCTGGTCCCTCCGAACCATATCCCCAGCACCTTCAGGCTGTCAGCCCTGACGGTGAAGGGGACAAAGGATCGGTCAGCCCAGTTCCCAAAGAACATGGCCTTGCTCTTCCCACGATTTACCTTGGCTCCCAAGGCCAGTTCGAACTGGTCTTTGATGTGGATCAGTCTGTGCGCTGACACCGGATCTGAGCAGAAGACGGCGACATCATCCGGGCCTCCTTATTAAACACCTGGGGAAAGGTTTCTAAATACAACTGATTTAATTGCAAGGCCACTTCAGGCAGCAGCTAAGAGTCAACCACCTTAGTGTGGGAATGGAGTCACATGTAGATCAGGCTAAGTAAGAATGGTAGGTTTTGCCCCCTAAAGGGCATTAGTGAACCAGTTGGCTTCTATGACAAAACAAAGGCACCATAGTCACTTTTACTTATACCAGTTTTTTGTTCCTTGGTTTTAAAAAATTGAATTCAAATCCTAGTGGTATTTGAACTCATTAATTGGACTTTTAGTCCAGTAACATGATCACTAGTAATTGATAATTACCATTGTGAAGGTGATAGTCATGATGCATTAATACCTTTAGTAAAACATGTTACACAGCTCATTAATGTGACTGTTTAATGCAAATAGACATTTTAGGTGGGTACAGTTATCACTTACAAAATCATTAGCATCAAAATACAACAAAGGAAGAAGGCATACCACAAATATAGACATAGCCTTGATAGCTATATTTTCCATTGTAACAGCATTAAAATAAAGGGAATACCTTCCCTATTGCTTATGACAGGCGTATTGGTGCCAATTTCCTGCTATATGTGTTGGGTACTGTAACCAAGAAAATTAAATTTTAAAAAGAGCACTTTGGTGCAAAGGAGTACTTGCCTCCTTGCAAAAGCTTTGGGACTGGAATCCTGATGGCCGAGCTCCCAGAGCTAATGGGGAACAAGAAGTCGGGCATCACCCCTGCAATGATGAGGGGCTCATCAAGCCAGTAAGAAGTTCTAAGTATCTTTGAGGGGGGAGTGGGGAGAGGAGGAAATGGGACTGAAGGTGGTGGGTCATTATTGCATATTTCAATAAGTACAAGCAGCTCCAACTATACTCAGATGGTGAATCAAACAGGTCAAGAACACGCATGCACCTGTCACTGGTAACAGAAAAATTGGTAATGTATTACTTTTAAACCTGATTTTTATAACACGGCCTGGGGTTTGTGACAGGGAATAGGGATCTGGTTTAAGCTGCACCTTTATAATTGACACCTGTGGTAATTGCAAATAGCACCATATTTCTTCCCTCCTCTCCTGAATGCAGTGAATCATACTGCTTTAGTAAAAGTAAAATACTGCGGATGCTGGAAATCTGAAATAAAAACAGAAAATGCTGGAAAAACACAGTAGGCCTCGCAGAATCTGTGAAGAGAGAAACTGTTTTGAGTCCGTATGACTGTTCTTCTTCTTTAACACTGTTTCTTCTCCACAGAAACTGCAAGACCTGCTGAGTTTTTCCAGCATATTTGTTTTTATTTTGTGGTTCTGCAGCTCTGACAATCTTCTGATATCTTGATTAACTGGTAATTCTTTATGTATGAACCATGGCAATGAGAATTAGCAAACTGCACAACTATGGGGAGGTTATAGTTGGACTCAATCATATTCTCATTCTGAGGTATACTGACAATAAGGAGTAGTGACATTGATTTTTCTACCCCACTGCCCTAAGAGATGTTAGCTGATTGAGAATCTTCCTGTGTGGCTTAATCCTACTGCCAACTGTTTTATTTAGATCTTTTGTGCTGGAGTTTATCATTGATCAATAATGCAGGGTGTGGAACACTTAATTAATTGACAGTGCAAAAAGTGGTTAAAAAAGCTATCTCAGTTTAAAGTATAGTCATCATTTCACAGTTTTCAGTCCATTGGCATGATGAGACTACCTTTTGGTGGTTTGAGGTGCTACACCATAAGGTTATCATTTGCTGATACTTCATCCTGAGCCATACAGCATATATGGCAGGATTTTAGGCGTTGGCGAGTGGCGGTGGGGCCCGCTTGCCAATGTGTAAAATGATGTGTGGTGAGGTCGGTGGGAAGCCCCCGACGTCACTGCGCCCCATTAAAGTTTTCAGGTAGGCGGGGGCGCAGCGAAATCAGCTGCCCGCCCGCCAACATGTCAATGGTGAATTGAGGCCATTGACAGAGTCAATTAAGTAATTAAAGGACCTGCCTGTCCAACCTTAAGGTTGGCGGGCAGGACAGGAGCCCCAGCGCGAACTAGAAAAAGCATGAAACCTCATTCATGGGCGGGATGAGGTTTCATGTAAGTTTTTAAAAATTTTAATAACGTTTTGGTGAAAATTATGGACATGTCCCAACTCATGTGACATTGTCACACGAGGGGATATGTTAGAGAAATTTTACTTTTCTGTTTTTAGGTTTTTTACATCTTGAGCCGATCTCCCTGAGGCTGCACTTAGCCTCAGGGAGATGAATGTGCTCTTTCCTGTGCATGTGCAAAAGAGTGCATTCTTGATTTTGGGATTCCCCCCGCCCACTCAGGGAGCGCTTAGCCCTTCCATGCGGGCATCATGCTGGGCTGGCCTTAATTGGCCCGCCAATGTAAAATGGCGCCATGCCCCTGATTGGGGGCGCCGATCAGAAGCGCGCCTGTGCGCGCCCGCCATTCAACTTGTCCCCGACGGGGGGAAAATTCAGCCCTATGCATTTGTTCAAAACAAGCCTCTTTCAGTATCATGGACATATCCCATTAATGAGGATTATAAAAATATTTTGCTCCTACTCTTTGCAAAAATTTAGTTTACGAGGCTGAATTATCACAGGTAATTAACTTCCTTGTAACTTCAAAGATGACACTGACAATTTTTAAGCAAAATTTTAGTTTTTCCACTGCCTTTTATTTTAATGCCTTGGCATTACTCAATTTTTCCAGTATTTCAGCGCTGTTTTTATTTAATTTTCTTGTACAAATTATTTGTCTAATCTTTATCTACAGTGGCTAAATGTCACTGCGTAACAGGCATTGTCTCTGGCGATCAAAAGTGAACTTTAATATGGTGGGAGATAAATGGTAATATGAAAGCATATTAATGCTGTGCTATGTTCAGATGTTTTGACAGCTTCAGTGTTTCAATTTGGCCCTTCTGCCCTACAAGCAGGAACATTAGATATAAATTGTATGTAAGAATACTTAGCGGGCCTTGATGATTTTCTCTTTCCTTTTCTCCTCATCTTTAAACTGTGACCCCTTGTGTGGGAGCTCCTGGATGCCATTGTGATCCAGGGCAAACACACCTGCTGTAAGCGTCTGTGCCTTGAGGAGCTTCGGCTCAGAGTCATTGAGCTGGAGGCTGAGTTGCAGACACTGTGTCACATCAGGGAGGGTGAGAGTTATTTGGACACTTTGTACCAGGAGGAAATCACGTCCCTTAGATCTTCTGATTTGGAGGGTGGCCAGGGACTGCAAGAGGGACAGGGAAGGGGACCCAGAGACTCGGAGTGCAGGAGAGTCAGCCTCTGCAATTGGCCAATAGGTCTGAGATTCTCTCAGCTTGTTTGGGTGGGAGCGGGAGCTGCAGGCTGGATCGGCTGACTGACCATGGCATTGTGGTACAGGAAGCCATTCAAGTGGCGGGAGCAAAAAGGAACGTAGTGGTAGCAGGGGACAGTACAATGAGAGGGATTGACACTTCTCTGTAGCAAAGAGCGAGAGTCCAGACGGCTGTGTTGCCAGCATGGAGCCAGGGTTTGGCACATTTGCTCAGGGCTGGAGAGGAACTTAAAAGTGGGCGGGGAAGGATCCAGTTCTCGTGGTCCACATAGGTACCAACGGAATAGGCAGACAAGGAAGGAGTTTCTGCATAGGCAGTATGATGACCTAGGTGCCAAATTAAGAAACAGAACCTCTAATGTAATATTTTTTGAATTATTACCTGAGTCACGTGCTAATTGGCATAGGGCAAATAAGATTAGAGAAGTTAATGCATGGCTCAAAACCTGGTGTGGGTTCTGGTTTGTGGAGCACTGACAGCATACTGGGGAAAGTGGGGGCTGTACCATTGGAAAGGCCTATACCTGAACCATGCTGTGACTGATGTTCTAGTGAGACACATAACTAGGGAAGTGGCGAGGGCTTTAAACTAAATAATGGGGGCAAGGGATCAAATTTGGGAAGACATGGTAAACAAAAGAGTAGAGACAAGGCAAAAGAGAAAGGTACTAATATGGGAAATGGTAAACAGAATGCGACAGGAAGGGGCAGAGGGTACAAATCTAAGAGTAAATCAGATAAGGCTAGACATTACAAAAGTAATAAAAGGACAAGACTAAAGGCTCTGCTATAAATGCATGTCGCATTTGAAATAAAACAGATGAACAAATAGCACAAATAGAAATAAATAAGTGTGATTGATACCATTACAGAGACATGGCTGCAGGATGACAAAGATTGGAAGCTGAATGTTGAAGGGTATGTGACATTTAGGAAGGAAAGGAAGCTAGAAAAAGCTGGAGGGTGGCTCTGTTAATTAATAATGGTATTAGCGCTTTAGAGAGGGATGACCTAAGTTCAGGAAACCAGAATGTAGAGCAGTTTGGGTTGAGATGAGAAACAATAAAGGCAAAAAGTCACTTGTGGGAGTGGTGTACTGGCTCCCTTATTGTAACTACATTGTAGGACAGAGTATAAAGGAAGAGATAACGGGAGCTTGTCAGAAAGGTGCAGTGATAATCAAGGGGGATTTTAATCTACATAGACTAGAAAAATCAGATGGGGAAAAGGTAGTCTAGATGAGGAGTTCATAGAATGTTTTTGGGATAGTTTCTTGGAACAGCACATTCTGGAGCCAACCAGAGAGCTAGGCCAGTACTAGGCTATACTAGACCTAGTACTGTGCAACAAGATGGGATTAATTGATAACCTCATAGTGAAGGTGACCTAGATAGTAACAATCATAATATGATTGAATTTTATATTCAGTTTGAGGGAGAGAAGAGTGGGTCCAGGATTGGTATTTTAAGCTTAAATAAGGGCAATTATGAGGGCATGAAAACAGAGCTAGCTAGAGTGAACTGGCAAATGAGGTTAAGGGATAGATCCATAGAGATGCAGTGGCAGACTTTTAAAGGGATATTTCAGAACGCACAAATTAGATACATTCCGATGAAAAAGAAAACTTCCAAGGGGAGAACCCACCATTTGTGGTTAACTAAAAAAGTTAAAGACAGTATCAAACTTAAAGAAAAAGCATGTAATTGTGCAAAAATAGGTGGCAGGTCAGAAGATTGGATAGGATATAAAATAACAGCAAAGAAAAACTAACAGATTAATAAGGAGGGAGAAATTAGATTATGAGAGAAAGCTAGCTGGAAATAAAAAGATGGATAGTAAGAATTTCTATAGATGTTTAAATAAGAAAATAGTTAACAAAATGAGTGTTGGTCCTATAGAAAATGAGTCTGGGGAATTGATCATGGAAAGTAAGAAGATGGCAGATGTATTGAACAAGCATTTTGCATCAGTATTCACTATCGAGGATATGAGTAACATCCCAGAAATAGCTGTAAATCAGGGAATGGAAGGAAGAGAGGAAGTCAGGAAAATTACAATCACCAGGGAAGTGGTATTGAGCAAATTGTTGGAGCTGCGGGCTGACAAATCCCTGGGTCCTGATGGACTTCATCTTGGGGTCTTGAAAGGAGTGGCTAGTGAAATAGTTGAAGCAATGGTTTTAATTTTCCCTAATTCCCTAGATTTGGGAAGGTTTCATTAGATTGGAAAATAGCAAATGTAACCACTTTATTCAAAAGGGGATGGAGACAGAAAGCAGGAAACTACAGGTCAGTTAGCTTAACATTTGTTATAGAGAAAATGTAAGAAGCTATTATTAAAAATGTTATAGCAAGGCACTTAGAAAAGTTTAAGGAAATCAGGCAGAGTCAATATGGTTTTGTAAAAGGGAAATCACATTTAACCAATTTAATGGAGTTCTTTGAAGGAGTCACATGTGCTGTGGATAAAAGGGGAACCGATGGATGTACTGTACTTAGATTTCCAGAAGGCATTTGATAAGGTGCCACATAAAAGGTTATTGCAGAAAATAAAAGCTCATGTTGTAGGGGATACAATATTGGCATGGATAGAAGATTGGCTAGCTAACAGGAAACAATGGGTAGCCATAAATTGGTCTTTTTCTGGTTGACGGGATGTATTGAGTGGTTTGCCACAGGGATCAGTGCTGGGACCTCAACTCTTTACAATTTATATTAATGATTTGGATGAAGGGACCAAAGGTATAATTGCTAAATTTGCTGATGACACAAATATAGGTAGGAAAGTAAGTTGCAAAGAGGAGGCTACAAAGTGGCATAGATGAATTAAGTGAGTGGGCAAACACCTGGAAAATGGAGTATAATGTGGGCAAATGTGAAATTGTCCATTTTGGCAGGAAGATTAGAAAAGTAGAATATTATCTAAATGGTGAGAGATTGCAGAGCTCTGAAATTGAGGGATCTGGGTGTCCTTGTGTATGAATCACAAAAGGCTAGTATGCAGGTACAGCAGGTAATTAGGAAAGCTAATAGAATATTATCATTTATTGAGAGGGGAATTGATTACAAAAGTAAGGAGGTTATGCTTCAGTTGTACAGGGCATTGGTGAGACCACATCTGGAGCATTGTGTACAGTATTGGTCTCCTTATTTAAGGGAGGATATAAAAGCATTAGTAGTTCAGAGGTTTACTAGACTAATACCAGGAATGGGTGGGTTGTCTTATGAGGAAAGGTTGGACAGGTTAGGCTTGTATCCACTGGAGTTTAGAAGAGTAAGAGGTGACTTGATCAAAACCTTTTAAAATCCTGACACGTCTTGGACAAAGTGGATGTGGAGGGGATGTTTCCTCTTTTGGTGTAGTATTTACAATTTGGAACAGAACATAATCACAACTGTGTCAATGTGTTTTACATTAGAGTTTAAAAATGGACATGTTTGTTTATTGCTGTAGACTAAGCACTGTAAATTTTGTTCTGTATGCTTTCTAAATTATTTTAATGAGCAACATTTGAAAAGAGTTAGGAGCTTTTATAAATATCCTTTTGAATGAGTGATAAGTAACTCAATTGGTTGAGCAGTGAGAAGCTGGCCAAAAGGCCTGGGTTTAACTCTAGCAGTGTTCATTCAGGTTTCTCAATGATTTCAGCTTTCAGCATTTTTACATGCCTTAGGATACAGGAGAGGACGAGTTGTATAGTGCTTGCCGCAATATTGCATTGTTTTTCATAAGACACTCTTGGCTGTTCGTGAAAGAAATGAGCATCATTACCTTCTCATCCATCTTCTGGTGGTAATTAAATATATTTCTTTTGTATTACATAAATCAGAAGATGGCTGTTGCCTTTAGAAAGCTTAGGGGCTGAATTTTATGCCTCGCGGGAGGGTGTGTGCCCGACCCGATCAGGCGTAAAATAGTGCAAGAAGATGTCGGGCGAGCATCCTGATGTGTGCATGAAGGATGACAATCTTCAGGTCGTTAGGTGCATGCGAGTGTCAGAGCCACCAATTAAAAGGCTACTTAAGGCCATTAAAAACCCAATTGATCCCGATTTTACGTTGCCTGTGCGATTTCGTGCTTGTTGGACAGCCCACATTTTGCAAAACCTCACCCAAGTGGGATAAAAAGGGTCAGCAGCATTGCCAGTGTGAACAGTGAGGAGTTTAGGAGATAGTTTGCTGCTGGTTGCTTATTTGAATTTGACAGCTTCACCTCTTCTGAGCTTCATTCTTAGTATTGCTAGGCTTCATTTCAGGACTCATTGGTGTCTTCAAGGCCCCCGGAGGATTTTGACTGTGTGGACCCTTCCAGGTTTCAGACAGCCTTCTGTACGGCTGGTAATGGGTATTGTGCTGGAGGCACCTCCTCTGAGGAGGGGGAGAGGGGCAGAAGGGAGAGGAGGCCAGATGTCCCAATGCAGCTTCCAGGGGAGCCACCTGTGGAAGGAGAGGTGCAGGCAAAAGGGGCACAGGACCAGCAGGTAGTCCAAGGTGGAAGGGGCCGCAGAAGATGCCACTATGCTGCCGCCAAGGTTAACAGGCAACGATGCACCTACCTCAATATGCCCGAGGTGCAATGCCGAAGGAGGCTCCGTCTCTCCATGGAGCCTGTGACCTCCATTTATTATATGATTGGGCCTGAGATCACCTCCGACTGTGTAAGTGGAAACCCCATGCCAGTGGCTCTGAAGGTCACAGTGGCCCTCAACTTTTATGCCTCCGGCTCTTTCCAGGGATCAGTTGGGGTGGGGGGGGGGGGTTGGTTGGTCCCAATCAGCTGTCCATAGTTGCATGAAACTGGTGACAGAACCTCTGTTCAGGTGAGTAATGACAATTATTCATTTCCGTACGGAAGAGGCCAGCCAGGCTGAGCGAGCCAGAGGGTTTGCAGTGATTGCTGGGTTCCCCTGCATCCAGGATGCAATAGACTACACACATGTGGCCATCAAGGCACCAGCGGGTCAGCCGTGTGCCTTCCTCAACAGGAAGGGATTCCACTCCATGAATGTCCAGATGGTGTGTAACCACAGGATGCAGATTCTGCAAGTCTGTGCAAGGTACCCTGGCAGCTCCCATGGCACTTATATCCTGAGACACTCCCAGGTGCTGAGGCTATTCAGTGCTCCAGCCCAACTGGATGGATGGGAGCTGGGTGACAAGGGCTACCCATTGAAAAGGTGGCTTATGACACCTCTCCACCACCCAAGAACAGGGGCAGAGCAGCGTTATAATAGGAGTCATACCTCCACAAGAGTGCTGATGGAGAGGACCATACGTCTTTTGAAGATGCCCTTCCGATGCCTGGGCCATTCTGGGGGAGTACTCCAATACCCCCTCAGAGTGGGTTTCACTAATAGTGGCCTCCTCCTTCCGTCCCTGGGGATGAGGGTGTCCCTCCTGACAGCCACCTCCTCCAGGAGAACTGCAAGGCACTAGTCCGAAAACCGGGGGGAGGAGTGCCGAGCGCCCACCCCACCTGCTCCCCTGCCTGGCGTCTCCAGCCATGGTTGAGGCCATTGCTTCGGTCTTCAGCATGAAAAAGATACGTTCTTCTCTGGCAGCCTTCGAGGAGCTGCCTGTGCCGTTTTAAACTGCTTGCCGGGTCATCATTGAACCCGGCGCCCAATAGGCTCCCACCCCTGCCTGGCCCCTCCTGGCCGTTCTTGGCCATTGGGACAATGCGTTTCACACTGGGCGGGCTGTAATTGGCCAGCCAGCGTGAAATTGCAGTTGGGGGCCGATCATGGGCCTATTTCCTGAGCAGCCCCAGGCCTGCCGACAATGCGCACCCGCCAAGGGTAAAATTCAGGCCTTGGAGATAATGTAGCACACTGTGAGGGTTAAAGGTACTGGAACCACAAGGACCCCTTTCTAGCTAATGGGAACACCAGCCACATATATCCATATATGCAAGTGGCTCACAAAGAGCAAATCTTATTTCTTTGATCATCTATTAGTAATGAATAAGAAAAACAGGAGGCTGGAAACCTTGGTGGTCCCTAGTGTAAGTACCAGGATACTTCTGCGAGGAACATGCACCTTCTATCCTTGCTACAATGGCATATCTGGACCATACATTCACAGAAGGAGGCTGCTACCATTTTTGGTCCATGGATTGCTGGGGCCCTTATATGAAAGAGGGAACAGATTCTCCCTTGACGCCTTGTGGAAAAAGTTGGCTCCTCTCTGGAGGTCCAGGCCATGACTCAGGCCTGGTAGATCTAGTTTCAGCACTTAGTGGGATAGGCACACCTGGATTGGGATTTAATGGAGCCTGCCAGAGTGGGCTAGGTGGCAGGCGGGTCTGCATAATTGCAGGAGAGGCTACACAGCCAATTCCCAGCAGCAGAAAAACTGACCCCCCCCCCCCCCCCCAATTTAGTCAGTGGCGGGAATGGGCCTACACGGGGGCTAATTAGCCTTATTGGCACCAGTTAGAAGTCCAATATCTCTGAGCCCACCAAAATTTGCTGCTGGTTCAGGGATTTTCCTGAGCTTGCATGGGGGTCTCGTGCCTCCTGAAGGCTACCTATCAAACCCTGTTGGGTTTGCCAGTGGCCTCCCTGGGGGTTCCTCTTTCAAAGGCACTCAGTGCCTGATTGAGAGACCTAGCATGAGAAGGGGGTACCCGCTGAGAGCCACCACCCTGCCCTTGCATCTGACACCCCCTTCCCCCAACCCCACAAGTTGAACATACTCACCTGTCTCCAGGGATCCAATGATGATCTCTGGTCAAGGCCTCACTGAATTATTGGCAGCACCACTGCTGTTGGTGGCACTGCCTGTAATAAAAGTCTACTGGCCTCTGATTGGCCAGCAGCTCTTGGGCACAGGGTTTCCATGCTATAGGACTTAATTCTGTGGTAGGCTTGGTGCTGCACACTTATGGGCCTGATTGCACTTAAATAGTGCTGGATGTCTCTTGGAGAGGTTACGTGAGTTTTGCACTGGTTCTCTCACCAGTGGATTGAGCCCATGTCAGCTACATGAAATACCGCCTCTGGCCTGATTTGAAGGCTGCCAGTGATCTGCACAGCTACTTAGAAGTTCAGAATGTGGAAAATCATTGTGAATCCCTGCCATGGGTCTCTGTTCCTTCATATGCCTTTGGCCTTGTTTAGGTAGGCAGATTCTCTGTTGATTTGAAGGCCTCATGGGATCACTGATGTAAGACCAGATGCCAATCTAACTTGCAGCCTTTCTGGCATACCAATCCAGAGCTATTCCAGGACTGTAACAGAAGGATCACGAATGAGGAGCCAATAGATTTATTGCCCCAGGGTATTTATTTTCCAGGAATCAATCAAAAGTACTTATTGCACTGTCTGAGAGGATGTCTTGGAAACATATTTCCAAATTCATTTATTGAAGGTATGTATCCCTATCCAATTTTCACACAAGTTTTCTATGCCTATGTGCTTAAAATTGTGTGGCGTTATGTTTTGTATCTGACTTTTCAAAACTTTTTTTAACAGAGGTGAGAGAAGTAATAATGGCGAATCTCAGCTTTATTTAAAGGAAGGGTAAAAGGCAAGTATAAATAAGTTACACAAAAATAAAACTACACCTTTCTTGACCTATGACTTGGATAATGCACCCAAACATCCTGATATGCAGTTATACTTCTGCTGAAAAGACATACAATTATGTATTGTGATGTGCATCATCAGGACATTCCATCATTTCTCAGTCAATAAATTACTCTAAAGTGTAGATATATCTGTATTTGGGCAATGAGGAAAACCAATTTGTGTGCAGCAAAGTCCCACAAATAACAAAGAAATAAATGGCCGGGTAAACATTTGGGCAGTTCTTTGAATCTGCTTGAGTAGACTGCTGCCTGACCTCCTTAGATTTAATTTACCTACAGAAGCCAGCACCATCATTATTTGGAACTTTGCATTAGGAACATTGAAATGTTTCTGAGTAGGCGTATTTACCTCATTTTGGCTTATTGGCAGTGAATTACAAAATAATCATTGAGTCATATTGTTTTGATTTTGATTAATTCACTCATGGAATGTGAGTGTTGCTGGCAAGGCCAGCATTTATTGCCTTTGAGAAGATGGTGGTGAAACAGCTTCCTGAACCACTGTAGACTGTGTGGTGTAGGTACATCCACAGTGCTGCTAGGGAGGGAGTTCCAGGATTTTGACCCATTGACAGTTAAGGAGGGCATTGATGATGCTCGAAGCTATGAAATTGAAACTCCGATATTCTATGAGTTGAGCAGAACTTTGAGAATGAATTATTGATATAATTCCATGGCTTGAAAGTACTACAATGATTTATATGAAAGAAAATAACTTGCATTTACATAGCATCATTCACAACCACAGTAGGTCCCAAAGCATTTTACAGCCAAAGAAGGAGTTTTGAAATGCAGTCACAATTTGCGCACAAACAGCAATTTGATAATGACCAAATCATCTGTTGAATGAAAGAGAACCCTGGGAATAAGTCCCCTCCAGGAGCTTTTATGTCCACCTTGGAGAGCAGATGGGGCCTTGGTTTAATGGGCAGAATTTTCTGCCTATCGGCTGGGGTGTGCGGGAGGGGGCGCGGGCAGGAGCGGACCCGATCGCTGCCTGTGATCAGGTCCGCGCCGCCATTTTACACGGGCGGGCTAGTTAAGGCCTGCCCAGCATGAAACGTGGCTCCTGAGGAGAGTGGGAATGGGCGGGTGGGCAGCGGTGGGGTTGCTATGACCACCGGGTCCAGTAGTGACCCGGCAGCCTGTTTAAAAGCGCTCCTGCAGCCTTGCAAAGGCTGTCAAACATAGCCAGCAGAAGGGCTCCCCAGAGCGCTGCTGGTGAGCAGGCCAGGCAGGAGGGTAGGGCAGGGAGGCACTGTGCCCCTCGTTTCTCAGATGATTTCCTTGCTGCCCTCCTCGAGGAGGTGGCAGCATAGCGGGAGGACCTCATTCTGAGGGACGGGAGGAGGAGGCCGCCCCAAATGGATCCAGTGCCGCAAGCGCTTTAATGACCTTTTGCGCTCTGGAAGGGTGAGTACCATGTTGGCATCGGTCACTTAACCCAGCAGGTAGACTCCCCCCCCCACCACCTCACGCCCCCACTCCCCGAGCTCTGAGTGCAGTTACTGCATTGAATCATTGACGGCATGTGTCCTTCACTGGGTGGGCCAGCAGATATTGGCCATGCCAAGGTCACCCTGAAAGGGTGTTGATGAGATGGGTTCTGCACCAGCAGCATGTAGTACAGTGACACCCACATTACTGTTTTGGGGGCAACCTGGAGGATCTGCACCTAGGTGCAGTGCTGGAACTGCAAAACATGTCAAAGTCAGGGTGCTGACATGCAGGGAAGGGAGCTTCCAGGTGGTGGGGCACCAATCCATCTGCTGCCCTTTGCGTTCCACGTGCTAGCGCCTCCTTGCTTTGCAAGGTTGGACCATGTGGTGCCAAATTTGATGTAGGCTGCATTTGACCAAGGGGTGGGGGACAGGCCTGGCAGCTTTGTGTGAGCGGCCAGCAGATGCTAGCACCTCGATGAGAATTAGTTCATTGGCTAGTGTGCCGGGGCACAGCAGTGAGGGCACTTCACAGTCGCTGGAGGAGCTGGTGGAGACAGAGAGTGCCCAGGGCACTAGCAGTCGGAGGACTGCAGGGAACCAGGCACATGCTCAGTCGGTGCCTGATGATGTGTCTTTGGAGTCATCCATTAGACAGCAAACACTGGAAGTGCAGCAGGGTGTGCGGGAGGATCTGGCGGAGATACATGAGGCTATGCTAGGCTTGGTCTGCGTGATGAAGGAGTCCACGTGGACCACTGCCAATGCAATGAGCTTCATTGCCGAGCACCATGCTTCCTCCATGGAGACGGTGGTGATTCTCATGGAGAGGCTCCTCCAGGAGATCAGTCAGGGCTTCCTGGGGAGGCACTTGGACCAGCAAGCCCTCACATTGGCATTGATCTCAGCTGGTCAGTGCCAGTGTGGGAGATCATCTGGGCACCAAGTTTCCCAGCTATGGTGAGCTGGGAGGTCTGAAGTGACCTCACGTTGGTGCAGCTGCTGCCTGTCGTCTCTGCCGGCTCCTCTCAGGGCACTCCGGATGAGGGCAGCAGCTCCTCCGCCCCTCTATCAGTGATCGTTGCATCCGATGAGGGTGGGGAGATGCCAGCTGTGGAACTAGCCACTCCCTCCCAGGCTGGGCCAGCCCAGGCTCCACAGGCCAGCGGACGTCTGCCAAGGTCATCGAGGCCAACAGGACAGCACAGTGAGCAGGCTGCACCAGATGCCAGTGCCAGCGAGAGAACAGCACCTAGACATAGCACCTATAAGCATAAATTTAATGCATCTTAGGCACACCATGGTTTTCTCATTGGTGCTTTTGTGTTGCTCCACAATTAGGTCATGATTAGCTGGTGTGCTGTTTAACACCTTTGTCATTTTGTTTCCTTAAGTTATTTTGTCATATCATTAAATTTAGACATGTGACCATGGCCGAGGGTGCCTCTTTTCCTCTGCATGTGGATGGTTACCCATGATGTTATGAGATTTATTGACAAGGCCCTTAGTTAATGTTCCTATCCAGGCAGATTTAGCAATCAGGTATCGAGTATGGAGCCTGCAGCACAGGCTTTTGTTGGAAGTCCATCTGTGGTGTTCTAGCTGAAGGTTCATTGGATTAAAGCCTCCCAGGTGTCCCTACCTCCCTGGAGTATGCCCAGGTCAGCATCTACACCGTCAGCATTTCCCTGTACGTGCTCATCCTCGGACTCACTGCTGGACTCATCGTGTACACCGCAGCAACTGCGTCTACGTCTTCTTCGTCCATAGCGTCACCCTTTCCAGCACAAGATTGTGGAGAGCGCAGCATGCAACCACTGTCACCGACACACAATCTAGGGGGTACTAGACTGTGCCCTCTGAACGGTCCAGACATCGGAAGTGCATCTTGAGAAGACCGATGGTTCTCTCCTCCACAGCCCTTGTGGAGGCATGGCTCCTATTGTACATCCACTCAGCTTCTGTCCCTGGATGGCGTCATGAGCCACCTTCTGAGGGGATAGCCCTTGTCACCCAGCAGCCATCCATCCAGCCGTACTGGAACACTGAAGAGCTCTGGCACCTGGGAGTGTCTGAGGATGTAGGCGTCGTGGGAGATGCCTGGGTACCTTGCACAGACTTGTAGAATCTGCATCCTGTGATCACACACTATCTGCACGTTCATGGAGTGGAAGTCCTTCCTGTTGACGAAGGCACTGGGCTCACCTGCTGACGTCTTGATGGCCACATGTGTGCAGTCTATTGTACCCTGGACACGGGGGAAGCCAGCAATGGCTGCGAAGCCTCTAGCTCGCTCTGTCTGGCTGGCCTGGTCCCAGCATAGTGGATGAATGTCATTGCACGCCTGAATAGAGCGTTGGTCAACTGTTTGACACAAGTGTGGACAGCTGATTGGGAGACACCACAAAGATCACCCACCGAGCCCAGGAAAGAGCCAGAGGCATAGAAGTTGAAGGCAGCTGCGACCTTTAGAGCCGCTGGCATGGGGTGCCCACCCACACAGTTAACGGAGATCTCAGAGCCTATCATCTGACAGATAGAGTTGACTGTCTCCCTTGAGAGACGGAGCCTCCTTTGGCACTGCATCTCAGACATATTGTGGTTGCTGCTTCTCTGCCTTTATACCCTGGCAGCAGGATAGTGGTGTCCCCTGCAGCCCCATCCGCCTTGGACTTCCTGTTGGCCCTGCGCCCATTGTGCCTGTGCCTCTCCTCCCAAAGGTGACTCCCCTGGATGCTGAATGTGCACTCCTGACCTCCTCCTCCTTCTGGGCCTCCATTCCACCTCAGAGGAGGTGCACAGTGAGCAGGCTGTCTCAGATGCCAGTGCCAGCGAGGGAACAGCACCTTGACGTAGCACCTGAAAGCGTAAATTTCCATTAGAGAGCACAACTCCCATTCCCAGGCTAAGGGAGGACTTCCTGAAATCTGCAGGACCCAAAAAGGATCTTCACTGTAGAGTGCTGACCTAAAGGTTGTGAATCCTATCCAAGCAGCTGGTATGAGTTTTGAAGTATTTCTGCTCACAAAAGCAAGTATCAGTAACTTTCAAATTTAAATATCTGACTGAGCACATTCGCGACCCCACCTGATCCCTCTTATCCTGCCCATGGATGAAGCTTTTACAAATGTGTCATACCCGCCTGCCCCTTGCACCCATGCGACGACCTGAAGATCGCATGGGCCCGGAAAATTGCGGTCAATTGGTGCCTCAAGGGCCTTAAGTGGCCCCTTAATTGATGGCAGGCACGCATCAGAGATCATCGCACGCCCACCCACCGAAATATCGCGATGGTGCGTGGTGACGTTGGGATGCCCTCCCGATGTCACCGCGTGCCATTTTACAGGTCTGACCCCGCACGCCAACGGGAAAATTCTGCCCCATGTCTCACCTGAAAGACAGAGGCAGGTAAAATATGGCTCCTTAGTGCTTGTTTTTTCCACTCCATAAGTGCTGTTTGGCCCCAAGATAGTGATCCTAGCACTTGTGCACATTTCTGGTGTGAGCCACACCAAATGCTGTTCTGTTGAGGGTGCCAGCACCTGCTCAGGGAGCATCTGCTAGAAATATGCAGAATAGGCAGATTACGACTTCAATTAACATGTAATGAAGATTTGACACCAGTGCTGCCATTTTGAAGCTCAATGTCCAGCTAATGTTGTCTCTTAAACACACTCAGTTGAACACACATTCAGCAGCAGTAAGGACCCTCCCACCCCAACTGCCACCAGCATTAGTTAAAAGGATCATCAACTACTTTCAGGTTAGTTGTTGACTGATTTCTACTGGTTGTTGTGATTACAGAGTTTTTAGAGTTCTTTAATGGTGCTAAGGTCCACAGGGAGAGTTATGGCACATGCTGAAGGATTTTGCCTTTACTTAATGGGTTCAGCATACTGCCAGCTCTGACATGGATGTAGTAGTACGTATTCCCCTTTGACTAAAGCATGACCGGGAGAATGAGCGAAGGTCACACAGCAGGACAAGCTGTGGGAAGAGAGAGGAGGATGGGGGGTGGGGGGGGGGGGGGGGTGGTGGGAATGCTCTCAGCACGAGGCCGTATCTGCTAAGGGTGTTCAAGGAGTAATTCTCCTATCTGGACCTCAGTGAGGAATGGTGTCAGATATCTGTGCTTCAGTAAGAACATTCTAACTGAAATCTGCCACCTGCTACAGCCACAACTGCAACACCAGAGCAGAGTGAGGATGATATTGCCAGTGGCTGTGAAGGTAATCATGACCATTAACTTTCTTGCGGTGGGTCCTTCCAGGCTGGAATTGATGATATTTGCAACATCCGCCAGTTTGCCATCCACTATTGCATAAGGCTCTGCATTCCAAGAGAGCTGAATACATTTCATTCTCTTTTGTCAAAAGACAGTAGTGGAGTGCGCACATTACTTTGTGAGGACTGGAGGTTTCCCCATGGTGCAGGACACCATTGATTGCACTCACGTTGTTCTGTGGGTGCTGCTTGGCTCATGACTCTGGTGTGCAGCCCTGGCACATGTGGATAGCATACATATAATGAAAGCTATGCTGCCACAAGAAATGTGGTAGAGTAGACCATTGGGATGCTGAAACAATGCATCTGCTGTCTGGGCTGCTCTGGAGGAACCCTGCAGTCCTCAGCAGAGCATGAGTCAAGATTTGTGGCAGTCTGCTGAATGCTGCACAACCTTGCCATTGTGAGGGTGCAGTCCTTGCTACCAGCTATTCAGTGAGCAGCTGAAGAGGAAGAGGAGGAGGGAAAAAAGAAGGAAGATGAAGGGAGGAGACAACCAACAAAGCCCCTTTCTGGTCGAGCTGTCCGTTAATGACTCATCCGACTGCGATACCAGTAAATGCTACCCTAATCCTCCATTCACCATCAATCCCACACTTTTCGTTCCCTTTTTTACTAACCATCACAGCATCTACTTGGCCACAAGTCATCTGAAATGAAGTTAACGTTCCAAGTCAAATTTATAAGTCAAACCATGCCAACTAATCACCTTCATGCATCGCTTTTGTATACCTTTGCCTGTCCTAGTGCTTCTACATAGTACCACCACAGTGACTGCAACATGGCTGCCAAAAGACTGCTATCTTTCAGTGGGGAGACTGAAGGTAGACTTGCAGGACAACTGCAAGTAGCCCTGGCCCCATTAACCTGACATTGGAATGTACTATCTTGGCATGGGCGGCAGCATTCTGAGCAGGCTGGCTGATGGGTATAGATAGGGGCCGTGGTGGAGGGGCAGGAGTGAGGGAACAAATGTTGTCATCCTGAGAGAGAGCACAGTCGGGTCGTATAGATCCACTGCCTTTCTCCCAGGGTAGCACCCCAGTCATCCAAGTAATCTGTTGGATCATACATTGTTGGACTGCTCTGAGACCCTGCATGCCCCTTTGAACACTGCTATCTGCAACCGTTATGTCTGAGTGTGTGTCACAACCTAAGTTTTTCATTAGAGCAGTCTGAGCTTGCATGATAGCAAGCTGACTTCAGTCTGGCTTCCACTGCAACACCCAGACTTTGGGAGTTTCTGTTTGTGCTGCAATGGAAACTGAGACATTGACCATCAGACACTGCATTATGGTTGGATCCACAAGTGTGCTAATGGAACTATCCATCAATTCCACTCCGGAAAGGATGGGCTCCAAGCTCTGTTCAGAGTCCTGTGTCATGGAAGTGGAATGCTCCTTGCTTTCTGGCATTCCAGGCAGACCTTCTGGCAGGCCAACCAATGCTTAAAGCATTTAATTGTGTATGCCACTCGGCCTTCTTCTGTAACCTGACCTAGTGAAGTGCTCATCCGACCTCTGCCCCTTCCAGTGAACTGGTTAAAGCTACCCTTGCCCCCTGCCCTGGCTGAAGGCCACCCTTTCTCGTACTATCCTGCCAGATCCTGCCTCTATGCTATGCTCTTAATCAGGGGTTCTCAACTGGGCACACTTTCAGCTTCTATGAGGAGGTTTTAAGTGACACCAATGTGTAAACAAAGGTAATTTTCTATTTTGCTCTAACAAGATATGGTGACAACAATTATGAAATTGGCACAGCCCCACAATGTGCATGTGGTATGTTGAGGTTACTGGAAAGCAGGAAATGACTGGAAGCTGTCAGCAGCAGTGCCATGTTTGAAAAGGGCACGTTGTTATAAAACAGTGCATGGAGGTGAAGGACACACCTGGAGACAGTGGCATGTGGAGATAGTCCGAGAAATCACCTGGATGTCGTAAGGTCGTGACTTCTAGGTTAGTCACGTTTCATCTTGGGGGATGGATATTGATGGTTAACTAGGCAAGTTGCAGGCCAGCCCTCCCTGCACATTTTTCCCCTTGTGGATCTGGCCTCCATCACAGGCTCTGCCTTCCCCTATCCAGACACTGGCTTTGCTGGGGTTGCTGTCTAGCCATCTACAGGCAACCATTCCAATTACCCACAAGGCAGGAGGTTGGGCCTAGCAACTCCTCTTTCAGCACAGAGATAAAAACAAAAAAACTGCGGATGCTGGAAATCCAAAACAAAAACAGAATTACCTGGAAAAACTCAGCAGGTCTGGCAGCATCGGCAGAGAAGAAAAGAGTTGACGTTTCGAGTCCTCATGACCCTTCGACAGAACTTGAGTTCGAGTCCAAGAAAGAGTTGAAATATAAGCTGGTTTAAGGTTTGGGGGGGGGGGGGGAGAGAGAGAGAGAGAGAGAGAGAGAAGTGGATGGGGGTGGTGTGGTTGTAGGCAAAAGCAGTGATAGAAGCAGATCATCAAAAGATGTCACAAATAACAGGACAAAAGAACACATAGGTGTTAAAGTTGGTGATATTATCTAAACGAATGTGCTAATTAAGAATGGATGGTAGGGCACTCAAGGTATAGCTCTAGTGGGGGTGGGGAGAGCATAAAAGATTTAAAAATATTTAAAAGTAATAGAAATAGGTGGGAAAAGAAAAATCTATATAATTTATTGGAAAAAAACAAAAGGAAGGGGGAAAACAGAAAGGGGGTGGGGATGGAGGGGGGAGCTCAAGACCTAAAGTTGTTGAATTCAATATTCAGTCCAGAAGGCTGTAAGGTGCCTAGTCGGAAGATGAGGTGTTGTTCCTCCAGTTTGCGTTGGGCTTCACTGGAACAATGCAGCAAGCCAAGGACAGACATGTGGGCAAGGGAGCAGGGTGGAGTGTTGAAATGGCAAGTGACAGGGAGGTTTGGGTCATTCTTGCGGACAGACCGCAGGTGTTCTGCAAAGCGGTCGCCCAGTTTACGTTTGGTCTCTCCAATGTAGAGGAGACCACATTGGGAGCAACGAATGCAGTAAACTAAGTTGGGGGAAATGCAAGTGAAATGCTGCTTCACTTGAAAAGAGTGTTTGGGCCCTTGGACAGTGAGGAGAGAGGAAGTGAAGGGGCAGGTGTTGCATCTTTTGCATGGGCATGGGGTGGTGCCATAGGAGGGGGTTGAGGAGTATGGGGTGATGGAGGAGTGGACCAGGGTGTCCCGGAGGGAGCGATCCCTACAGAATGCCGATAGGGGGGGTGAAGGGAAGATGTATTTGGTGGTGGCATCATGCTGGCGTTGGCGGAAATGGCGGAGGATGATCCTTTGAATGCGGAGGCTGGTGGGGTGATAAGTGAGGACAAGGGGGACCCTATCATGTTTCTGGGAGGGAGGAGAAGGCGTGAGGGCGGATGCTAGAGGAACAACACCTCATCTTCCGACTAGGCACTTTACAGCCTTCCAGACTGAATATTGAATTCAACAACTTTAGGTTTTGAGCTCCCCCCTCCATCCCCACCCCCTTTCTGTTTCCCCTTTCCTTTTGTTTTTTTCCAATAAATTATATAGATTTTTCTTTTCCCATCTATTTCCATTATTTTTAAATATTTTTAAATCTTTTATGCTCTCCCCACCCCCACTAGAGCTATACCTTGAGTGCCCTACCATCCATTCTTAATTAGCACATTCGTTTAGATAATATCACCAACTTTAACACCTATGCGTTCTTTTGTCCTGTTGTTTGTGACATCTTTTGATGATCTGCTTCTATCACTGCTTTTGCCTACAACCACACAACCCCTATCCACTTCTCTCTCTCTCTCTCTCTCCCCCCCCCCCCCCAAACCTTAAACCAGCTTATATTTCAACTCTTTCTTGGACTCGAACTCAAGTTCTGTCGAAGGGTCATGAGGACTCGAAACGTCAACTCTTTTCTTCTCCGCCGATGCTGCCAGACCTGCTGAGTTTTTCCAGGTAATTCTGTTTTTGTTTTGGATTTCCAGCATCCGCGGTTTTTTTGTTTTTATCTCTGTGTTTAATTGACTGCCACTGCTCTTCAAGAAATGCCTACCTCCTTAAAGAAGTTCTGTTCTTCTCTGCGACAAGATTTCCCTACCTCTCTTTTGCCTTGCTCACCTTCATTGCTTTCCATTTCCCTCCTGGTGTTTGACAAGGTGTTTACTAAAACCCGCTTTCATAGCCATATCTCCTTTCTCAGTGAATGTCTCCGTCTCCGACTTACCCCACGTGGATTTCAACTGAAATTCCACCCCTCGTGTTTCGAACCCACCCAGGATTACAGGTATCTCCGGGACATAAAATGTTTCTCGTACTGCTGTTCCCGTCACATTCTGAAGTCCACGCTCAGTGCCATGCGCCGCCATATGAACACACTCGACCTCTCCCTCCAGCAGCACCGCCGTACCCTTTTTCAAAGCTGCGCATGCCCCTCAGTTTCATTTTATTCTTCGGCTCATCTGACGCCTCAACAAGAAACTTTTTCTCTTCCTCTCAAGTGCTAAAGAACGCAAGCTCCAACAACTCATTGACACCAACACCCATCTAGGACCCTCCACCCCTGCCTGTCCCTCCATCCCCATCCCATCTTCCAATCCCAGCCCCAGCCGTGTATTCACTATACCCCCTGACCTTCCCCTCTCCGATGCTGACTTAGTTTCATACCTTTACGCCCTCACCTCAATGAATTTCAGGCTCGGCATGATGCTGAACTCCTCTTCCGCCGTCTTCGTCTCCGGGCTTACTTTTTTGGGCAGGAGTCCTCTCCCCATTCAACGGATCCTTTCACCCACCTCCAATATTCTTCCTCCACCTGGACCCCTCCCTCTGGATTCTTACCTTCTCTTGATCTTTTCATTGAGAACTGTCGGCGCGACATTAGTCGTCTCAATTTCTCTGCTCCTCTCACCCATTCTAATCTCTCTCTCTCTGAACTTACTGCACTCCATTCTCTCAGGTCCAACCCTGATATTGCCATCAAACCCGCTGACAAGGGTGGTGCTGTTGTCGTCTGGCGCACTGACTTCTACCTCACGGAGGCTGAGCATCAACTCGCAGACCCTTCCTCCTACCTCTCCCTGGACCATGACCCTACCACTGAACATCAAGCCATTGTTTCCAGGACTGTCACTGACCTCATCTCCTCTGGGGATCTTCCTCCCACAGCTTCCAACCTGATAGTCGCCCAACCTCGGATGGCCCGCTTCTATCTCCTACCCAAAATCCACAAACAGAACTGCCCCGGTAGACCGATCGTCTCAGCTTGCTCCTGCCCCACGGAACTCATTTCTCGTTATCTTGACTCTCTTCTCTCTCCCCTTGTCCAGTCCCTTCCCACCTACATCCGTGATTCCTCTGACACCTTACGTCACATCAACAATTTCCAGTTCCCTGGCCCCAACCGCTTCCTCTTCACCATGGACGTCCAATCCCTCTACACCTCCATCCCCCACCAGGATGGTCTGAGGGCCCTTAGCTTCTTCCTCGAACAGAGGCCCGAACAATCCCCATCCACTACTACTCTCCTCCGTCTGGCTGAACTTGTTCTCACACTGAACAATTTCTCCTTCAACTCCTCTCACTTCCTCCAAATAAAAGGTGTGGCTATGGGTACCCGCATGGGCCCCAGCTATGCCTGTCTCTTTATGGGTTATGTGGAACATTCGTTGTTGCAGTCCTACTCCGGCCCCCTTCCACAACTCTTTCTCCGGTACATCGATGATTACTTCGGTGCTACTTCATGCTCTCGTTGGGACTTGGAAAAATTTATTAATTTTGCTTCCAATCTCCACCCCTCCATCATTTTCACGTGGTCCATCTCTGACACTTCTCTTCCCTTCCTTGACCTCTCTGTCTCAATCTCTGGTGATAGACTGTCCAGCAATATCCATTACAAACCCACCAACTCCCACAGCTACCTCGACTACAGCTCCTCACACCCCGCTTCCTATAAGGACTCCATCCCATTCTCTCAGTTCCTTCGCCTCCGTCGCATCTGTTCCGATGATGCTACCTTCAAAAACAGTTGCTCTGACATGTCCTCCTTCTTCCTTAACCGAGGTTTTCCACCCACAGTCGTTGACAGGGCCCTCAACCGTGTCCGGCCCATTTCCCGCGCATCCACCCTCACGCCTTCTTCTCCCTCCCAGAAACATGATAGGGTCCCCCTTGTCCTCACCTATCACCCCACCAGCCTCTGCATTCAAAGGATCATCCTCTGCCATTTCCACCAACTCCAGCATGATGCCACCACCAAACACATCTTCCCTTCACCCCCCCTATCGGCATTCCGTAGGGATCGCTCCCTCCGGGACACCCTGGTCCACTCCTCCATCATCCCCTACTCCTCAACCCCCTGCTATGGCACCACCCCATGCCCACGCAAAAGATGCAACACCTGCCCCTTCACTTCCTCTCTCCTCACTGTCCAAGGGCCCAAACACTCTTTTCAAGTGAAGCAGCATTTCACTTGCATTTCCCCCAACTTAGTTTACTGCATTCGTTGCTCCCAATGTGGTCTCCTCTACATTGGAGAGACCAAACGTAAACTGGGCGACCGCTTTGCAGAACACCTGCGGTCTGTCCGCAAGAATGACCCAAACCTCCCTGTCGCTTGCCATTTTAACACTCCACCCTGCTCTCTTGCCCACATGTCTGTCCTTGGCTTGCTGCATTGTTCCAGTGAAGCCCAACGCAAACTGGAGGAACAACACCTCATCTTCCGACTAGGCACTTTACAGCCTTTCGGACTGAATATTGAATTCAACAACTTTAGGTCTTGAGCTCCCCCCTCCATCCCCACCCCCTTTCTGTTTCCCCCTTCCTTTTGTTTTTTTCAGGGTCATGAGGACTCGAAATGTCAACTCTTTTCTTCTCCGCCGATGCTGCCAGATCTGCTGAGTTTTTCCAGGTAATTCTATTTTTGTTTTCCTCTTTCAGCACCTCACTTGAACTGGCAATTAATATGGTTCAGATTCACAACCTGACTTATAAAGCAATTCCTTTATAGGGAGGCAAAAAGGAAATTACTGCAACAATACCCACCCTGGAGGTGTACGCTTATACCATCTGCAACTTATAAATCAGAAGAGATTGTGTGATGAGGGGTAAGTGGGATATGAGAAGGAGGATTGGTATGAGGATATCATCCTCTTCAATGGATTCAGCCCCTTGCTTGGTCATGGCTTCAATAGTGGCCACTCCATGATGGAGACCATTATTCCATATATCAGGTAAGGACATGCAACAATTCCATCCCCAATGACTTGCCCCCTGCTACCTCAGGTTATCTGTGGGATTTTGGTGTCGCTGGGAAGGCCAGCATTTATTACCCACACCCAATTGTCCTTGAGAAGGTGGTGTTGAGCCACCTACCTGAACCCCTGCTTTTCGTGTAGTGTAGGTACACCTACAGTGCTGCTAGGAAGGGAGTTCCAGGATTTTGGTCCAGTGACAGTGAAGGAACAGTGATATAGTTCCAAGTCAGGATGGTGTGTGGCTTGGAGGGAACTTGCAGGTTCCTATGTGGGTGCTGCCCTTGTCCTTCTAGGTGGTAGAGGTTGTGGTTTTGGAAGACCCGGTAAAAGAAGGCTTGGCAAGTTGCTGTAGTGATTCTTGTATATGGTACACACTGTTACCACTGTGTGTCAGTGGTGGAGGGAGTAAATGTTTAAGATGATGGATGGGGTACAATCAGTCAGGCTGCTTTGTCTGGATGGTGTCGAATTTCTTGAGTGTTATTGGGGCTGCACTCACGAAGGCAAGTGGAGAGTATTCTATCACATGGCTGACTTGTGCCTTGTTGATGGTGGACAGGCTTTGGGGAGTCAGGAGGTGAGTTACTGTAGAATTCTCAGCCTTTGACATGTTCCTATAGCCATAGTGTTATATGGCAAATCCCATTAAGTTTCTAGTCAATGGTAACCCAGAGGATATTGATGTGGGGGTTAGCGTGTAAGTGAGTATAGTGCAGTCTGTTTGGATGATGTGCTTGACATGGATAAACAGCTGGTAGTACATGAGGCATGACAGTTCTCTTATTCCGTTGTCTTTGCACAGTTTGTTTGGAGGGTCTCCTGGACATCTATGAATAGAGGACCTCTGTCCTCCTTTCCACCTCCTCCTCCAAGACATTGAGAGGAGCATCAGCACCCTGGCTTTCCCCGTTTCACTATAATTTACTCGTCTTCCTGCTTGGACTGTCTTCCACAAACAGTTCCAGCAGCTGCTCCAGTCAGATTAAACAGTGCAGGCTAGCTTTGAGTGGTGCTAACCTTTATAAACTTGGGCCCCCTGCTAAGGTGTGCGGCCACTCAACAACATGTTTAGCGCTGGCTGTATGCAGCAACATTATAAATTAGCATGCAGCACACATTTGGCAAGTTGCCTGTGTTGGAGGCAACAGATTTGGGCTAATACCGCATCACCATCCCTGTGCTCACTTTTAGGGGCTGTTGAATTTTGTCCCCTGCACCTTTGGCAGTGCAAAACTTGCACAACACTGTACTTGGGAGGAAACCTAGATCTTGTGTTCAGGTGTGGGATTTAAACTTACATTTTGACTCAGAGGCCAGAATGCTACCAATGGAATGTGGTAGACATTTAAAGAGAACTTTCATACTCACTTAACAGCGAAAATAATTTAAGTTTTAAAATACTACATTTGCCAGTCTTTGGACTTTCTGTTCTATTTATAACATTGCAATTAGAAGCTAGTAAAAAGCTGATTAAGACAAAGTCAGATTAAGTCAACAGGTCAGCAGCATCTGAGTATTTCCAGGATTTTCTGTTTTTGTTTCAGATTTCCAACATCCACAGTATTTTGCTCTTCAAATTCAGTCAAATTTGGCATCAAATACTGTTGTTCGCTTTTTACAGTGGATGCTGAGATGTTGGTTATCTTGGAAGCAAGAACAGGCCTTTGGGGTTTAAATGTTTTCCAAAGAAATTAAACCTGTAATTGAAGAATTACACTGATAACCAATTTAAGATTGTCAGTTAGGCTCACAATGTGGTACATTTGCTTGTACTGGAAACTACACAGGGCCCTGTTCTTTGCAGACAGAAAGAACTTGTACACGCATATCACTTGTTTCAGCTAAACAAAATAAGTGACTGCCATTTGCTGACTCATCCCTAGGGCAATGCCTTGACAAATCAGGGTCAAGCTGCCTGGTTTAACTTTCAAACAATGTTTGGCAGTTAACTGTCAGGCACTGTCAACTTGTGCATTTTCCATGGCAATGCTTTTATAAATCAGAGTCCACTTGCTAACCAATCAGCATTCTGTACTCATACAGTATAAATTGTTGTTTCTCCCTTATATTGGTGTCCTTGCGAAGGTCCTGATGAGCGCAAGACAATGTTAGGTAATAGAAATAGTTTATTTGTATTTGTGTGGATTAGGAATAAGGTAAATCTATAAATTTAATTTCAATTTATGTTTCCTTTCCATTTGTGTGTTAAAAGGTGAAATCTGGGATCTAGTTTCATTCTTGAGTGGAGGCAGCAGATCTAAAGCTCTGTTTGTACACCTGCATTTCTAATGAGGTTTTTACAACTCTTGAAGGAGTTAAAGCCAACAAGAGTAGAGCAAAAACTGTGATGTTACTTAGCAACAGGGGTCCAGAGAGGGAAACGCACGCATGCATATGGACAGCTTAGTCAAAGGACAAGGACAGGAACCTGGAAAAAGTTCTGTTCTGTGGAAATAAAAGTAAGGAGCAGAGAGGAAGGCTCCAAGTTTCAATCTTAAAGAGAAGAAAAGCTGCAGGAAGCAGATTTAAAACAAATGAGGCTTGTGAGAAGTCAGAAGGTCCAAGGAGAAAGCTGAAGGTCTGTAACTCTTTACTATGGGCATGTGAAGCCGTGGTGTTCTGTTGGCATGGCTGAATCAGTGAGAGAGGGTGTGTGGAAGAAAACCTGAACTGGACAAACGCTGGCTACAAGAGCAGGTCAGAGGCTAGGAATTGTGCGATGAGCAGCTCACATACAGACACCCCAAAGCCTGCCCACCATCACAAAGGCACAGGTCAGGAGTGTGATGGAATACTCCCCACTTGCCTGGATGAGCACAGCTCCTACAACACTCAAGAAGCTTGACTCCATCCAGGACAAAGCAGCCAGCTTGATTGGCACCGCATCCACAAACATTCACTCCCTACGCCACAGGAGCAGCAACGTGTACCATATACAGGATGTGCTGCCGGAATTCACCAAGGCTCCTTTCAAACCCACAACCACTGCCATCTAGAAGGACAAGGGCAGCAGCTAGATGGAAACACCACCACCTAGAAGTTCCCCTCCAAGTCACTCACCATCTTGACATGGAAATATACCGCCATTCCTTCACTGTCACTGTGTCAAAATCCCTTCCTAACAGCACTGTGGATGCACCTACACCACATGGACTGCAGCGGTTCAAGAAGACAGCTCACTATCACCTTCTCAAGGGCAACAAGGGATGGACAATAAATCCCGGCCCAGCCATCAAAGCCCATATCTCGTGAATGAATTAAAATAATTATAAAAATGTGATGATCCAGGGGCGAGGAACATTGGAAGGGGAGTTTGAAACCCTGGAGGTGGACCATTGTGGAAGGCATCTGAGAGAAAGCATCAGTTTGGGAGAAGATTCCAAAGTGAGTTCTTGGAGAGTGGAGATTGGAAACCCTTGTGTGAAATACTGAGTTTAGTGAGACTGGTTGGCTCATGGTGTAACAAGCTTCTGCGGGGAGTTGGGGAGAGATCCATAGCATCTGTTTGGGGTGGCATCTGTCACTCGGTTTCAGAGTGTGGTGTGTCTGACCACAGGTTGCCTATTGGTTTACAGGGGACTGTGTACTTATTGTAACTTGTGTTATCCTTACGAATCTGAACATATCTGTAAAGGTATTAGTGTGAGTACTGTAATATAGTTCATCTATTCTGGTTTAATAAATGTTTTATTATTTTGCTATAAGGTCGTCAGCTGACTTCTGTGATTCTGTTCAGTAGCCACTCTCCACGTTTCTAAACAAAAAAAAAAGTTAGGATCTATCAAACTGCGTTCCACCCTGGGATCGTAACAATGAAAAGCTTCCACATGTCTCTTCTTTTCAGCAATACTTAGATTATCTCATAGTAAAGAATCCTCTAGGCAAGAATGAGTGTAACATGATAGAATTTCACATTCAGTTTGAGGGTTAGAAACTTGGGTCTGAGATTAATGTCAAACTTAAATAGAGGCAATTACAAAGGTATGAAGACAGAGTTGGCTACAGTGGATTGTGAAATAGATTAAAAGGTAAGGAGGTAGAGAAGCAGTGGCAGACATTTAAGGAGATGTTTTATAACTCTCAACAAAGATATATTCCATTGCGAAAAACTCCACGAGAAGGATGCACCAACCCTGGCTAACTAAGTAAGTTTAAGAAAAGATATGCGATGCTACAAAGGTTAGTGGTAGGCCAGAAGATTGAGAAAAATTTTGGAAACCAGCAAAGGATGACTAAAAAGAGGAAGAAATTAGATAAATTAGAAACTAGCAAGAAATATAAAAACAGTCTGTAAAAGCTTCTACAGGTATACAATAAGGAAGACAATAGCTGAAGTGAGCATTAGTCCCTTACAGGATGAGACTGGGGAAATAATAATGGGAAACAAGGAGGCTCTGAACGAGTAATTTTGTATCTGTCTTCACAGCAGAAGTCACATAAAATATCCCAATAACAATCAGAGAGAATCGAGGGGGAAAAAGGGAAGGAGAAACTTAAAGCAATCACTATCACAGCAGAAAAAATACTAGGTAAACTAATGGGACTAAAGGCTGACAAGTTCCTGGGACCTGATGGCCTGCATCCTAGGGTCTTAAAAGACATAGCTGCAGAGATAGTGGATGCATTGATTGTAATCTTCCATAATTCCCTAGATCCTGCAAAGACCCAGTGATTGAAAAATTGTGAATGTAATATCTCTGTATAAGAAAGGAGGGAGACAGGAAACTATAGGCCAGTTCGTCTAATGTCTCTAGGGGGCGGGGGAGGGGAAATGCTGCAATCCATTATTAAGGAAGTAATAGAACATTTGGAAAATCATAATACAATCAAACTGAGTTAACAGTTTTACAAAATGGAAATTGTGCTTGACATTTTTGAGTTCTTTGAGGGTGTAACAAGCGAATAGATGGAGGGGAATCAGTAGATGTAGTATGTTTGGATTTCCAAAAAGCATTTGATAAGGTGCCACATAAAAGGTTACTACATGAGATAAGAGTTCATGGTATGGGGGGTAATATATTAGCATTGGTAAAGGATCGGCTAAAGAACAGGAAACAGAGTCAGGCTAAATGGGCCATTTTCAGATTGGCAAATGGGCTGTTTTCAGATTGGCAAACAGAGCCTAAAAAGAAATATGGATAGGTTGAGTGAGTGGGGAAAAATTTGGCAGATGGAGTATAATGTGAGAAAATGTGAAGTTGTCTACTTTAGTGGGAAGAATAGAAAAGCAGAATATTAATGGAGAGAGACTGCGGGATGCTGCAGTATAGAGGGGTCTGGGAGTCCTTGTACATGAATCATAAAAAGTTGGCTGTAGGCATGGCAAATGCAATATTGGCCTTTATTGCAAGGGGAGGGGTGGTGCAAGTATACAGGGCATTGGTGAGACCATTTTCTCCATAGTTTTGGTCTCCTTACGTAAGGAAGGATATACTTGCCTTGGAAGCAGTTCAAAGAATGTTCACTAGGTTGATTCCTGGAATGAAGAGCTTACCTTATGAGGAAAGGTTGCGCTGATTGGACTTTAGAACAATGAGATTCTTATTGAAACTCATCAAAATTCTGAGAGGGCTTGACAGGATAAATGCTGAGAGAATGTTTTCCCTCATGGGGTAATCAAGAACTAGTGGTACAGATTCAAAGTAAGCAGTCTCCCATTTAAGACAGAGATAAGGAGGAATTTCTTCTCTTAGGGTCATTGGAATTCTTTACACCAGAGGGCAGTGGAAGCCAGGTCATTAAATATATTCAAGGCCGAATTAGATGGATTTTTGATCTACAAGGGTGTCGAGGGTTATGGGGCAAGCAGGAAATTGGAGTTAAGATAACAATCAAATCAAATAATCTAATGCCGTAGTAGGCTTGATGGACCAAATGGCCTACACCTGCTCTGATTTCTTATGTTCTTTTAAATTTTTGCTTTGACGGAGGAGACCTTAGATAAAAATCTGATAGATTTCATCAAGGTTAATCCACCACAAACATTTGAATCAGCGTTTTCAAACTCATAATAACACAAGTATTTCTCACCCTGATATCCATCCATCAAGAGATGAGTACTGTATTGAAAGTTGTCCTGGTACCATCCATAGGGACAGGGATGTAATGGGAGCGGGAAAGGCCACAGATATTAATTTCCTCCTATATTCCATAGAAAACTGATTGATTGTAAACAGTGGCACTTGGGTGAAGTAAAATTGAGCTTCGTAAAGTTGTTTGCGTAAATCTTGTTAGACGATAAATCTTTCAGAGTTTTTCACCAATCTGTGAAAAGTCAGAAAGTACATTAAGAATGTGTCTACTATTCAGTTCAGAAGTTTGAGGGCAAAAAATATTTGAGAAATGTTCTGCTGTATCTCATATTTCTATTATCTTCTCATAGTCATTGAGAAGATTGGCATACACTAAGTTGTTCAGGAATGGGGATTGGGGTCTAAATGTAAATTGTAAGGATAGGATTAGAGTGGTTATAATCTCATGGTTAAGAAATCATTTTCCTAAATTATTAAAGATAAACGCAAAACCAGTTTACTGAGGATACAGATAGATCTGTCAAAACCATCAATAGTACATTCACTCTTTAAATTATGCCAATTGTCACCATTAAGATTGTAATTCGGGTTCGCAGTGTGGTGCATTTTCTTGTACTGGAAACTACATATATTAATGCACAGGGTCCTGTTCCTTGCAGGCAGAAAGAACATGTACATACACTGCGCCTGTTTCACTAAACAAAATAAGTGACAGTCATTCACCGATCAAGGCATTGACTCATTCATCAGAACAATCAGGGTCTAGCTGCCTGGTTTAAATTTGAAACAGTGCTTGGCAGTTAACTGTCAGTCATCATCAGTGGTGCATTCTCCATGGCAATGCCACTTGCCAACTAATCAGCACTCTCTTCACATACAGTATAAATTGTTGTTTTCTTCCTTACATTGGTATTCTTGCGAGTGTCCTAATGAGTACAAGACGAAAGCTTAGCCTTTTTTTAGCAATAATACATTTTCTTGTAGATCTCAGATTTTCTGAGTTTTATACATTGGCATAGTGTGTGATGTATGTTTGTGAACTCTGTCGATTAACACTTTATTAGCAAATCCAAGCATTAATGGTAAATGATCTTCAGAACTCTTCCTCATGTATGGAAATTTTGCTTGTCTTTAATGTGCACTTTGAGCAGGATTAATGTTAGACAGACTTTTGTCAGAATCTCAGAAAAAAACAGGCATGCACACATATGCCTTTATTTGCACAATTTTGTTTGCATAATTAGCTCTTTTACATCCTGTGTGCCTTTAAAACTTGATTTTCTATATATTTAAACTAATAGACAGAAAATCAGTGGCTTGTGCGACAAGGATTTCTTGAGCAGCACACCCTGAGAACACAGTTGCACCCAGGGAGTGCCTGATTGGTGAATTAGCTGATTGATAAACTGATATGAAATGTTGGCTAGAAAATTACGTGTGTTCTTTCAGAGTGGGTCTGAGTGGGATTGCAATCAAAAGATTTTTCAATCCCCATTCTTATCTATCATTACTTTGAAGTCCAACACACTGTCCATTATACCACAGCAGCTCTTAATGCAGCCACTTCATTAACTTCTGGATTTCCCATCCAATTAGCATCAGTCAACATGATGCACCACATGATGCAATCTTAACTCAAGTATTTAAAAGGGCACCCCAAACAGGCAAGCTAAACTAGTCGGAGTTGTCTTGGATAGAGAAAGAATTGTTGGGATGGAGCCAAGACAGACAACATCTGTGCCCTACTTCATTGATGCTCCCTTGGACTGTGAGGACACAGAGAGAGACCCTGTACCCTAGCAATGAGAAGAAGAACGCTGGTGTTGTGAAAAAAAGGTGGGAATGGAGGTTGCTGAGTATTTGAGCAGCAGGAACATGGTGCCATGCTTCTGGAACCAATGCAAGAAGTACTTTAATTAATTAAGCAGGCCAGCCAAACTGAGAATGGAGGTCTTGTGGTGCAGTGGATAATGTCCCTGCCTCTGAGACAGAAGCTCTGTGTTTGAATCCCACTCCAGGATTTGATGGCCATGGAAAGTGGGTTCATAATCCAGCCAAACAGGTTGATTATCAACCTTAAAATCCTTCCAAAATGCCTATGGCAGGCAGTAAGAGTGGCAAAGACTTCTGGTCAGCCATGCTTGATGTGGAGTGGTGTCCCTCAAGCTATAGCCTCTGTTCCATGAAAAACAAGCTACAGAAAACAGATGTAAGCATGTGCTTTGTCTACCTCAGGCAAGTCTTCTAAGTCAAAGTTGAGATCAGTAGCACATTGCCCCCATCCTGATGTGCATATCGCACCAATCCCCTAACTCTGATCTCAAGCCTACTCCTCACACCAACATACCTTGCAAATGTACTCACTCCTTTTTGTCACTGCAGTTTCTCACCTGTCCATCTATCTACCCACCACTGACACCCACCCTCATCCGTCTGCAATGTCTTGCTTTACCCTCATAATTACCCCTGCAAATGCTCTCCATCCATTGAATGAATACATGTCATTACTCTCACTCATTCTCTTCTTTCTCTCCTTCCAGGAGAAAGTAGCACAAAGTACCAGGAAGAGGCAGAGAACCAGAGATAGCCTTTCATAGATCTCATAATTAATAACTACAGATGGGGTAGCTCTGCAGATCAATGGAATCTCAGCATATCTGGCCATCAGAAGTGGGAAGGTGGGGCCTGGCAATTAAATAATGACAGAATTAAATATTAGACAGCCATTTGGCATACAACACTAGGTCATATTGACTTGCTGTTAGCAACGAGTGAAATAGGATCTTGGGTATATTGATAACTTAAGCATTCTTACCTTGATAGTACTCGGTCATGTTTCATCTCCCACAGCCTTCACACTAGTAATGGTCGAGCTCACCCATGGCAATAACGACTCCTCAGAAGACCTCACTCCCTCTGAAGGTGCACTGCCACATGCACCAGCTCAGATATTCAGACTTTGATAGCAGCAGCTAGAGGGTGGAGTCAGGGATAGCAGCAGAGAGTCCACATTGGAAGGCCCAAGACTCCTCCAGCTCTGCTTAGCTGGTGCAGATGCTGTATCCTAGGTCGATGAAGGGGGTACTTGCTAAGTAGCAGCAAGGAATGTGCGAAGTACTGACAGATGCTGCAGTGTGGAGAGATTGGTAGATTTTGCCTTGTGTGGTATGCTGTAGCAAGCCATTGCAGTGATGTCTTCTTTCATGTATAGAGTAGCCCACTGTATGGAGCAAGAAATGCAACTATCAAATTAGTGATTGCAGGCTTTCAACAATGGCTAGGATACTATGGATACTCCCTTAAATAAGATGAATGATACCCTAACCTTGGTGTTTCAGTGCCCCACTGATCTGCAGCAAAAGTATTCTCCAACACAGTATTAGAAGTGATGTACAGCTGGACCATGAGAGGGTTGGTGGTGAAAAATTACATGGAAGTGACATGGAAGTGTCTACTCAAAGCGTTTCTACTTCTCACCCGTTGACCCCATCCCGCTTCAGTCAGTACCTGACATGCTGTCTCATGTCCTGGTGGCTGGGTTTGTCCTTGCATGACCTGAGCAGTCTTTGGCAGAGCCCTCATGGGCTCCAAAACCCAGAGGATGTTGGCAAATAGTAAATCAGTAGACAGAGCGGAAATTTGACTAGGCTGTCTATAGCTGCACTGAAGCCACAGCCATTTGGCAAGGGTACGAAAAAAGGAAAAGCAAAAATTCGTTGTTGCACTAGGGTAAGCATTTAGATCTGCTAGGTTTTTCATATTGTTAATTTTCTGTTGTGCATTTGAAGCACTGAAGTATTATTATTTTGCATCCTTTTTTTATCTTCACTGTTTTTCGTTGCTGGCTGGCAAGTGCCATTTTCAGTTGTTTGATGATGAATGGGAAGACATAAATTGACGGTGACAAAAGGGGCTTGTGAAAATGATGTTTGCTTGTTTGCAGGCCTACTTTGTGTTCGTGGAATGGGGGTGGGAGGTGCTTTTGCTTGTGCTTTGAAAGTGGGTACACTGGTGGAACCTAAGTGAATCTTACAAAATCAGGGCATACTAAGCAGCAATGTGCCTTCAGGAACACCTTCCACCTCCCTGTCTTCCTCCTTCTTCTTGAAATCCTCTGAAGAGACTCTGTACTCCATGTCTTGGTCCTCCTACACGTCCAAATCTCTCTGTTGGACAATCTTGTGCAGAGCGCAGCACATCATGACCACACTGGAGACCCTGCTAGTGCGTACTGAAGGGATGCTTCCAGATCTGTCCAGGCACCTGAAATGCATCTCGTGGTGATATGGTATTCATTGTATCCCTCCTGAGCCTCATTCCTTGGGTTTCAGTGAGGTGTCATCAGTTATATTTTAAGTGGATATTCCTTGATTCTAAGGAGTCGGCTGATAATTCTGCTTCCAGGTGTGAAGAGGTCAGGGATCTCAGCAGGGTGAAACCATCATGGCAACTACCCAGCAATCTTGTGCACACCTGCATAAGTGTCTTTTTGTAATTATACACTAACTGCATTTGATGAAGGGGAGGCGCCTTATTGATGAACACCCTAGCATGACCTGTGGGTGCCTTAATTACCACATATATGTAATTGATATGCCTTGCCCCTGTGGGAAGCCAGCCAGAGCTGCATACCTAAGCGCATGTTGTTTCAGACTGGCATCATCACTGACAAAGTTGATGTAATTGGTGGCAGTGGTAAATAAATCAACAATGACCTATCTTGTGCATTTGTGTCCTGATGACTGCAAGATTCAGTAAATGTCTCCAGCACAGCCCTGACAGGATCCAGAGGCGAAGAACTTTGGTGACCTTGAAAGCCACCGGTAAAGTGTGTCTATTAGGCCCAGCTGGCAGTAGATCTTGTTTCAGAAGGCTGCAAATGATTGAAGGTCTTGAATCATTTGGTGTCAGCCTCCTGATACACTGCTGTTCTGATACGTCCAGAAAGCTTAGCTTATCTTCTGCCTGAAGACCCTGTTGCTGGGCGTTGTCTCCTGTGAGCTGTAGCTCTCTGGTGCTCCCCTCTGTCCTATGGAGTTGAAGTCATAGACTCGCTGATAATGATGATGATGAGTTTGGTCTTCATCTAAGGTCCAATCTAAGGAAGCTGATTGGATAGATCAGAGTTCCAAAGCGCAGATCAAACCTTTATGCCTCCAAATTGTAGACAACACCTCCATAGTGCTGAAGAAACCTCCCAAAGTCAAATCACCTCTCAGCACAAGTGCCGTGAACAAATCTTTTCTGACAAGCAGGTAAGAAAGCAGCTATGAGTAATGAGTATTAATTGACATTTTTCCCTGTCATAGCTTCAGCCCCCTAAATTGGCAATGTTCTCATTTTACTTTCTCTGCTGACTTCCAGGAATCCTAGGAAACCCATGGATCCAAAGTTAAAAACCCATATTAATATTGCGCTACTTGTGCGATTAACATAAGATAAACAACCTCTCCCAAGGCAGTTGCTTGCATGTAGCCTAACACAGTGAAATGTGGAAATGCGGGATTTGGAGCCAGCTCCCTGACTGCCATCAATTTTATCAGTTTTGACCACTCACCCATTCCTAAACCCATCTAAGCCCATTAAAATCCAGCCTTTTGACTCAAATGGTTTATTTTTAATAATGGGAAACTTGCTTCCATCAACAATCAAACAGAAGTCCTTCAATAGGCATTGGGCCACTTATGAAGTGGTCCTGACAATTTACTGGAGGGACCAATGCCCATGTAGGTTGGGTGCTGAATGTCCACTACTAAATTGTTTTATGCTTGAGTAATGAGTGCAACACCAATTTCTACCCCATTGTTTTAAGAATAAAGTAAGTAGTTTATATTAAGTGGTTTCTACTTGTTCTGCAATGCAAACAGATTGTGGTAACTTATATGCAAGACTTAAGAGCTTTCCCCTGTCTAGTGGCATTCAAGGCAGAAAAAGCAGGTGCCTATGTCTGTTTCCATAGCTAGTTTTTCATGGAGCAGGTTGCCAGCCTGTTGCCAGAGGTTATAGCTTGAGGGATGCCACTCCATATCAATCATGGCTGACTATGAAACACTCCTGTTCTTACTCCTGCCATAGATATATTTACAGGTTGATAATCATCCTGTTCGTCAATGCTAGAATGCACCTTCCTGAGTGGGACTTGAACCCATGCGCAAGAGCTATTCTTTAAAAAAATCTTCAACTCACAAATAGCTCTAAGCCAGTAAGATAAATTGATAGTGGAATATATATGTAAGTTGCCTTTATTTCTGCTTGTGAACTCAAAATTGAGGGCTTAAATCAAATTTACAATTTAATACTGTGTTACATTATTTACATATAATTTTAAAACATTTAAAAATGAAAAGCCTTTAAATCCAAAATAAACCTTCAGTGCTCATGTAATCTTCAGATATTGATCAACTGATTATGAAGCAGTTACAATTCCTAACAGACTCGATGAATTGATATGAGGGTGACTTCTGGCTTGTCCATTTTAATGGTAGTCTTCACTCACTCATTAAATGTAACAAGTTTCTGGGCACTTGGAATGTATGCATTCCTTCTGAGTGAGATAAGCATTTAAACACTCTTGAGCACTGACATGGAAAATGTATCCTTTCATTCCTGAACTTCAGCCTTGGAGAGCAGGAGCATAAAACAGAATCTTCAGGGTCCCATACTCTGATGTTATCTAATTCCTGTCTAATTCAAAGCAGTCCATCTCGCTAGAAACCATAATTTAATAGGTCGAGCATATAAATTAGGATTTGACATCCCTAGGCCTCCTCTCATTCTGTCCTTGAAAAACACATTAATTTTAACAACATTCCATTTGCACAGAAGGGAAAAGATGTAGCATTTGTACTAACCTGGATTGCTTTTAACACTAATCAATAACCTATCCAAATTAATATTTTTTACACCAAGAAGCATTTGCACTTATATAGCACCATTAAAGTAGTAAAACATCTCAAGACACTTCATAGTAGCGTTATGAAATAAAATTTCATACCAAGCTACATAATAATATGTTAAGTCAAAAGAGGTAGGTTCATGGACCATCTTAAAGGAGGAGAGAGAGAGATTACCAGGTGCAAAGGTTCCGGAAAGGATTTCTGGAGCTTAAGGCCTAGGCACAAAAATCAGTGATGCACAAGAGACTAGATTTCGGGGAGCAGTGAGATTTCAAAAGATTGTAAAGCTGGATGAGCTTAGAGATGGGGAGAAGCGAGACCATAAGCAATTTGAAGACAAGATGAGAGTTTTAAAATTGGGGTGTTTGCTAGAGTGGGAGTATAGGTCATCAAACATAGGGGTAATGGATGAACGGGACATGGTTAGGATATGGGCAACAGAAATTTGGAATTTAAATTTATACAAAGTGAAAGATACGCTGACCAGGAGAGCATGCAATAGTCAAGAGGTAACAACGGCTTGGATGAGAGTTTTAGCAGCAGATGAATTGAGGCAGGGGCGGAAATGGGCAACGTTATGGAGGTCAATCATCTCAGTTCCAGGACATCACTGCAGGAGTTCCTCAGGGTAGTGTCCTAGGCCCAACCATCTTCAGCTGCTTCATCAATGACCTTCCCTGCATCATAGGGTCTGAAGTTCGCTGATGAACGTACAATATTCAGCATTATTTGCAACTTCTCAGATACTGAAGCAGCCTGTCCCAGAAGGAAAAAAAAACAGTAAAAACTGGGAAATAAGAGTACTGTTCTGAACTTTTTTTTACTTCTGGAGTGTCCATATGAGGCAAGATCTGGACAACATTTAGGCTCAGGCTGGTGAGTTGCAAGTTACATTCTCGCTATACAGCTGCCAGACAATGGCCATCTCCAGCAAGAGAAAATCCAACCATCTCCCCTTGATATTCAATGCCATTCCTATCACCAAATCCCCCATTATCAACATCCTGGGGGTTACCATTGACCAGAGACTGAACTAGACCAGGCAAAATAAATAATAGATAACCAGAGCAGGCCAGAGGCTGGTGGGGAGTAATTCACCTACTAACTCCCCAAAGCCTGTACACCATCTACAAGGCACAAGTCAGGAGTGTAATGGAATACTTGCCACTTGCCTGGACGAGTTCAGCTCCAATATCACTTGAGAAGTTCAACACCATCCAGGGCAAAGCAGCCTGCTTGATTGGCATCTCATGCACCACCTTAAACATTCTCTTCCTCCACTACCGACACACATTGGCAGCAGTGTGTGCTATCTGCAGGATGCACTGCAGCAACTCACCAAGGTTCCTTTGAACTTCCAAACCCGCAACCTCTACCACCTCGAAGGATAAGGGCAGCAGACGCATGGGGACGCTAACACCTACATGTTCCCTTCCAAGCCACACATCATCTTGACTTGGAACTATGTCGCTGTTCCATCACTGTTGCAGTGTCAAAATCCTGGACTCCCTTCCTAACAACACTGTGGGTGTACCTACACCACATGGAGTGCTATGGTTCAAGAATGCAGCTCACCACCACCTGTTCAAGGGCACTAATGGATGGTCCATAAATGCTGGCCCAGCCAATGACACCCACATCCCATGAATGAATAAAATAGAAATATTGCTTTCTATGTACTTCAGGCCTGTCTTTGGATGATCTGAAAAGTCATGTTGTAGGAAGATTGACATTGAATCTACAATAAAACAATTCATCGAACAACCAATTAGCCATACGGACACAGAAATAGCATCAGCCTGAAAAGGTATAAATGAATGGAGATCTATGCTCGGAAGTATAAATAGCAACCAAGATAATTGCATATTTCATGAGTGTTTGTCAGCTTCAATTCAAATGAGTTGCTGACAGCATAGTATCTATATTTAAGTGACACTTTTGTCATTGGATAGCCTGAAAAGATGAATGGGAGATGAAAAGACCTGAGCCTGGCGGAGCAGATACAAGTAGTTTTGAGTATACTATGTTATTGTGCTTTAATCTGAAGTAAATATGTAATGAGATAGATATTATTACAAATCTAAGACCTTTAATGTGCTTGTTGTGAGAGTTACTTCATATGTTTCAGGTGCAGTGAGTCTCCTGATAATCATAATTGCTGGTTAATCACAATTTGTGTCCAATTTGAGGTGATTTGGTTTTTTAGAGCAGGGTGTGGTGTTTACAAAGTCAGCAGAGCTTGGCTTAAATAGCCAAGTGGTTATGATACTGGGTTTGTAACCTCAAGATTAAGAGTTCAAATCTCATAATGGCAAACTATGAAACAATGTAACTTCATCTGAAACAGATGGAAACAGGTTTGTACTCAAAAGAGTTACAATGGCTTTCATTTAGTCAGGATGGCCGAGAGGTCTAAGCCGCTGCGTTCAGATCCCAGCCCCTTCTAAAGGCATGTGTTCGAGTCCCACTGCTGGCACTAATTTCCCTTTGCTTGGCCTAAATAGCCAAGTGGTTATGGTACTGGGTTTGTAACCCCAAGAACAAGAGTTCAAATCTCACAATGGCAAACTATGAAACAATGTAACTTCATCTGAAACAGATGGAAACAGGTTTACTCAAAAGAGTATCAAGAGTTCAAATCTCACAATGTCAAACTATGAAACAATGTAACTTCATCTGAAACAGATGGAAACATGTTTGTACTCGAAAGAGTTACAAAGTCAGCAGCTGTGCTTCGGGGACATGTGTTGGAATCCCAATACAGCAACTGGGGGAATTTTATATTCAATCAATTCATAAATGTGGAATAAAAAGTTAGTCATTAGTAAACTACTGGATTGTCAAAAAACCCATCTGTTTCATTATGTCCTTCAGAGAAAGAAATTGGGTGTCGTGACTCAGTCTGGCCTACAGCACCACCTCAACAATGTGATTGACTCTTAATTGCCCTCTGAAATGACCTACTCCATTTTATCAAACAGCTATAGAAAAGTTAAATAAGAACAAAACTGGACAAACCACTTGACGTTTACTTAGGCACCAAAAATGGCAAAGCTGCATATTGCCCAGCCAACCCTTCAAAGTTCTCCTCACTAACATCTGGGTACTTGTGCCAAAATTGGGAGAGCTGGCCCACAGAATAGTCAAGCATTAGCTTGATATAGCCACACTCACCAAATCATACTTTACAGCCAGTGTCCCAGTCTCCTCCATTACTATATCTGGGTATGTTTTATACCACCATCAGGACAGACCCATCAGAGGTGGGGACATAGTCGTATACTGTGAAAAGGAGTGGTCTTGGGGGGCCTCAATATTGACTCTGCACCCAATGAAATCTTAGGCATCAGGTCAAATATGGGCAAGGAAACCTCCTGCTGATTACCACCTACCGCCCTCCCTCAATTAATGAATCAATGCTCTTTCATATTGAACACCACTTGGAAGCAACCTTGAGGGTAGCAAGGGCACAGAATGTACTCTGGGTGGGGGCTTTAATATTCAGCACCAAAGAATGGCTCAGCAGCACCATTATGGATCAAGCTGGCCAAGTCCTGAAGGATATATCTGTCAGACCGGACCTGCAGCAGGTAGTGAGAAAACCAACAAGAGGGAAAAAGTTACCTGACCTCATCCTCGCTAATTTACCTGTTGCAGATACATCTGAACTGAACATGACAGTATTGGTAAGAGTGATCATTACACAGTCCTTGTGGAGATGAAGTCCCATCTTCACATTGAGGACATGTTGTGTGGCCCAACCACTATGCTAAATTGAATAGATCCAGGACAGATCAATCAGTTCCAAACTGGGCATCCTTGAGGGCTATGGGCCATCAGTTGCAGCAGAATTTTATTCCACCACAATTTGTAATCTCATGATCCAGCAGATCCCCTCACTCCAACCCTAGTTCAATGATGAGTGTAGAATAGCATGCGAGGAACAGCACCAGGCATACGTTTAAATAAGATGCCAACCTAGTGAAGCTATAACACAGGACAATGTGCATGGTAACCATAGCAACATACTATAGGCAGAGCTAAGCGATCCCACAACCGACGAATCAGATCAAAGTCTGCAGTTCTGCCACATCCAATCATGAAGGGACTGAATCCAGTGGCCAATTAAACAACTAACTAGAGGAGGATACTCCACAAACATCCCCATCATCAATGATATCGGAGCCCTGCACGTTAGTGCAAAAGACGAGGCTGAAGTATTTGCAAGCATCTTCAGCCAGAAGTACCGAGTGAATGACCTATCTTGATGTCCCCCTGTGGTCCTCCGCATCAAAGATACCAGTGTTCAGCCAATTTGATTCACTCCACTTGATATCAAGAAATGGCTAATGGCATTGGATACAGCAAAAGGCCATGGGCCCTGATAACATTTTAGCTGCAATACTGAAGACTAATGCCCCAGAACTTGTTGTGCCCCTAGCCAAGCTGTTCCAGTACAGCTACAACACTGGCATCTACCCAGCAATCTGGAAACTTACGGAGGTATTTCCTGTCCACAAAAAGCAGGACAAATCCGATTCAGCCACTTACCACCCATCAGCCCACTCTCAATCATTAGCAAAATGATGAAAGCTGTGGTTAACAGTGCTATCAAGTGGCACTCACTGAGCAATTAGCTGCACACTGATGCTCAGTTTGAGTTCCACCAGGGCCACTCAGTTCCAGAGCTCATTACAGCCTTTATCCAAACATGGACAAAAGAGTTGAATTCTATAGGTGAGAAGACTGTCCTTAACATCAAGGCAACATTTGACTAAGTGTGCCATCAAGGAGCCTTAACAACATTGAAATCAATGGGAATCAGGGGTAAAACTCTCCACAAGTTGGAGTCATACCTAGCACAATGGAAGATGGTTGTAGGTGTTAGAGGCCAATCATTTCAACCCCAGGATATCACTGCAGGTGTTCCTCAGGGTAGTGTCCTAGGACCAACCGTCTTCAGCTGCTTCATCAATGACCTCCTCTCCATCATGAGGTCAGAAGAGGGATGTTCGCTGATGATTGCACAATGTTCAGCATCATTTATAACTCCTCAGATACTGAATCAGCTCATCTCCATATGCTGCAAAACCTGGGCAACATTCAGGCTTGGGCTGATAAGTGGCAAGTAACATTCACGCCACACAAGTGCTAGGCAATGATCATCTCTAACAAGAGAGAATCTATCCATATCCCTTTGCCATTCAACAGCAATACCATTGCCGAATTCCCCACTATCAACGTGTTGGGTGTCACCATTGACCAGAAATGTAACTGGGCTGCCATAAAAATACTGTTGCTACAATAGCAGATAAGTTGCTCAGAATTTGGTGACAAATAACTCACCACCTGACTCCCCAAAGTCAACCACTTGCCTGGATGAGTGCATTTCCAACAGTAGTCAAGGTCGACAGCATCCAGGACAAGGTAGCCCACTTGATTGACACCCTATCCACCACCTTCAAAATTCACTCCCTCTACCACCAGGGCACATTGGCAGCAATGTGTACCATCTGCAAGATGCATTGCGGCAACTCACCAAGTCTCTTTCGACAGCACCTTCCAAAGCCATGACTTTTACCACCTAGAAGAACAGGGCAGCAGGTGCATGGGGACACCATGATTCCCTCCAATCCATCTACCATCCTGACTTGGAACTGTATCACCGTTCTTTCATTGTCACTGTTTCAAAAATTTGAAACCCCCTTCCTCCAGGGTGCTCAGGTGATGCAGGTGTGCCTGTCCTCCTCCAGGTTAGCTCTACTCCCTCTTGTTCTGGGCAATCTTGTCCTGCAAGAAAGAAGGAAGAATGTCAGTGATTGTGTTGAAATGTGTTTGTGTGATGTGCTTGCCATTGATGCATAAGTTGAAGTATGTGGAAGCAGCGAGAGGTGGGTGTGAGGCTGGCAGCATTGAAAGGGGTGTGAGGGTGAGGTGGAGTCTCTGAATTTTCACCCGATTCCTGATTCTTAGGGACTGAGTGAGTGTTAGGGGTGTGGTGAATTGAGCAGCTTGAGCGATTGGTGCAGTGGATAGGAGATGCCGTTGACTATCCATGTGAGATTAATGAACCTCTTGAAGTGCTGATGCTAGGACCTCCAGATGAAACTCTGGGAATTGAAATCCCTGGAAACCTGCTCCTGTTCTTTCCATTGGTGTGCCTTGAGGGATTCCTGGCCCCCTGAAGAAACATTGCTTCTCTCCTCCTTTCCACCTCCTCTATTGCATCAGAAGACTGGGAGCCTGTTGTTCCATTTCATGTGCTTCTTCTTGTAGCCAATTCCTGCAAAGTCAATGCAATCTTCCGTGGAATGAGTGACCTCCCCTTTAAGAGGTGTGGGTGCCTTTTAGATTGCAATATTTGAGACAGAAGTTCTCAGGTTCTAACCCTATCTGTCATGATAAGAGTGATAATGAGCATCTAAAGGCTGGTAATGACTGTATCCCCTAAGTATTTGGTGTTATTGCTAAAACTGTCAAGAAAGAATTAGGTTTGTAAAAGATTACCATTTTACTAGAATTCATCTCAAAATGTTTGAACTTCCATTCCTCATAAATTACTTAAAGTGCTCTAATAAAGCAATGGTAGGACCCTCAGCTTTATTTTGATAAAATCTTAACTAATGCAGATTAATTAGATCCTCTTGCATCCTCGTCTTTTCTTTAATAATTCATTTCCATTTTTTGATGTCTTTTGCTTATTAGGAAACTTAAAAGGATAGATATTAAGCATCAAACTATAGAGCAAATCCTAGTTAATGAGCTGTTTGAGATCTCCCTATTACTGGCCAATTTAAACTGAAAGGGACCTTCTTTAAGGATTCAATTTTAGATAGTGACAGCCCTCCATTGTTACAGTGTTTATTGCTGTGACTGGGACAGCCTCTCATTTAGTAATTTAATTGTATGGCTTGGATGTTTGTCTGCTATACCTCGCTATAAGTTGGACTGCATAATGATGGAAACTGGAAAAAAACAGGTGAGGAGCCTGGCGCATGAGCATTCTCGCAATGACAAAATTATTTTCCCCCCAATTCCCAACGGGGGAGCTCATCAACTATCCACCTCCACCCCCTCCTTACATCCGTCCCATTAAGGATATCAGGCAGGCTCCTGATGCTGACAGCCCAATCCGAGGGCTGCCAGCACTAGACCCTTGTCAGCCCCACTGGGAGAGGTGGGTGCTGCTGAGCTTATTGAGGGTCTATGCCCAGAAATTTCAATACAGAAAGGGGTGGGAAGAGATAGAGATGGGCCATGTGAAAGTGAAGGAAAGATGGAAGTTAGAAAGAAAGATAATAACATTTCCCAGTTTGAGGTGAGAGCAGCTTACAGCACCGATACAGCTATTAATGCATATTTTACATGAAAAGAAAAGCAAAGCAGATCCCATTGCCAAACTTTTTATTTGGAGGTAATGAGTGGAGTCAAAGGAGGTGTTGTTCAATGTGAGAACAACTTCAGCCAAGTGGAGGGTGGTGGTGGATGGAGACTTGTTGTACATCTGTTCAAGGAGGAAGTGCAGTGCATCAAGCTCAGAGGGTAATAGGTTAAAGTGAGCAGAACAGAAAACTTGAGACCACCAAGGTCACACTGGCAGTGCCCAATGACAAGACTAGAGTGTCTAAGAGACCCAGAGGAGTGGATCCAGGTAAAACGTGAATTCTGAAGATGGCAAGATATTGGGCGGGGGCATGACTCCTGGCCAAAGAAGTGGGTGCTTAGGGGAAGGCAATGGAAGAAGAGTTCAGCGTCATGCCATGCTAAAAATTCATTGAGATGGCTGAGTATAGGGATGAAGCTGAGGCCATTGCTAAGGATTATTTGTTCAGGGTCAGAGAGGAGATGGTTAGAGTGGACAGTGAAGACATGGCAATAGGTGAGATTGGATGAAGGGTGGAATCAGAGGAAAGTGAAAGGGAAAAAGGATTTGGAGTGGTGCTGGTATCTAAGTGCAGCATTTAATGGGTAGCGGGGGTGGCGGGGGGGTTTCTTGCCAAAAAATTAGGAGCTCTCCCACTCTCTGAATGGCTCACCTGCAGCCAGTTTATGCTCTGAGGAGCGTTATTGGCTGGAGGCAGACCTTCCACCCCCAACTAGCCAGGAAGTCCAGCCTTTGAGAGCTGCTGGTCATCTGATTGACCAGCAGCTCTCTGGTCCTAACAGCACCAGGAGTGATAGCCACTGCTGGGACTGCATCCAGTCCTAGCAAAGAAGAGCCAGATGCAAGGTATATCTGGGGGGTTCTCAGCAGGACCACGAGAGGACGCCCCAGGGCAGGAGTTGTGGGGGAGGGACCTGGGGTATGGGATGCAAAGTCCAGGGTTGGCACCCAGTGGCAATGGAAGGATGGCAGGGAGGGTTAGGGATGCTTGCAATCGCAAAAGGTGGCCCATGAAGGAGGCATCCACCCCCTTTCCTGTCAGGCCTCTGTCCCCACACCAAACTCAACCTCCTCTGCCGGCTTAATAATTGTGGGCAGCCCACTCATACTCTCCCCAAATATGTCCAGTAATTGGCCACTTAAGGGCCTCAATAGGGACAAGGGCAGGTGTGCTGCCCTAGGCCTCACCCACTGCATGTGTAATTGCAGCGAGGTCAGGGGCAGGCAGCTAGGTGGCAGGAAAGTCACCCACAGAATTTTTCAGGCTCCCATCTTGCAAACCTGCCCGTCATGGCTGTAAAATTCTGCACCAAGTGTATTGGGCCTTGAAGTTCGTGACTGACTCATGAAAGAAGGAAAGTTTCTGTAAAAGTGCTAGATGAGGCAAAGGATGAAATGGAACTGCAGACTGGGACAGCTTTAAGGTAGTGTGATTAGGCGCTGCTGAAGGAAAAGGTCAAGAACATGTACGACACATGGTGTAGCATTTAGATCTTTGGATGCAGCGAGAGCGGTTTGGAACCACGTAATCCTGGGGGAACCTGTATCATGATGGGTAGAATCTCAGTTGCAATCTGAGTATAATAAGTCCAAGGTGAGACAGTTACTGAGGAAAGATTGCTGGCTGTTAAAGTGAATCTTTTTAGGTACCTTATTAAAGGGGGGGATGGTGGTGCAGTGGTAATGTCGCTACACTAGTAATCCAGAGACCCAGACTATCCCTTTGGGAACACAGGTTCAAAACCCACTATAGCAGTTGGTGGAATTTAAATTCAATTAATAAAATCTGGAATTATAAGATAGACCATGATTGTTGTCAAAACCCATCTGATTCACCTACCACTTTAGGGAAGGAAGTCTGCCAGCTGGCCTACATGTGATTCCTGAGTCACAGCAAGCAATGTGGCTGATTCACAACTGCCCTCAGAAATGACCTAGCAAGCTACTTAGTTCAAGGACAATTAGGGATGGACAACAAATCACAGACCATGAAAGAATTAGTTAAAAAAGACTGTGAAAGAATAAATTAAAAAAGACATGAGATAGGAAACAGAACATAATGAAGGTAAGCAAGGTAAAAGAGGCAAACAGAAATCCCATTGGAGAGAAGAGCAGACTTTCTTCAAGGTGGGTATTCCTGGAACAGAAGTGGCTGTGAATTAAACAATAATGCAAAAATGAAATGCTGTGAATGCTGGAAATACTCAACATCTATGCAGAGAAAAACAAAGTTAACTCTCATAGGCACAGCTTTGGAATGGAACTCAGCAAGGCTCCAATATACAACCACTGAAAATAAATAGTAGAATACATTTTCTGATGAACTGTGCTGGGTGTGCAAGGAACAAACTGGTGCTGGGGGATTGACATATTAGCAATAAATTGAAGAACTGTCTGCACTGCTTCTGGAGCATGACATAACAATTTGCATTTCTATGCCACCTCCTGCAAGGATATTTTTAGTTAAGCTGCACCAAAAGAACATCAACGTTAGTAACAATCAAATACACCTCCTACCCTCAGCTTTTCTACCTCCTCAGCCTCTGTTAGGTGTGCTGTACTACTGTCCTCTGGTGGTAGGGCTTTGGAGTGCCAGAAAAGGCACCCAGCCTCAAAGCCTCCTCATGCAGCAGCACCTCCAAGTTACCAGCCCTTGCAGGGAGTTCAGGTGCTGTCACATTCCATCATTTGCTTACTGAATCCATCTTGCCCCCGCAATTACTTTGCAAGCTACTGGGTTTTGTATCTCAATCAGCCTTTGAATGGGATAAAACCTACTTTAACCCTATATACTGTCTCTTTCCTTTAATTTGACAGATGCCATGAGCTAGGTTTACAAAGTGGGGCCAGAAACTTGACACCTGGATGAATTCAGAGAACTATGCTGCTCTTGCGGCACTATTGTTTAATGTAAATGGGTCGATTGGGTAGGCCGCGAGATGGGAGCTGTCTGTCTGGCGCCAGTGGTAAAGGTAGGGCAGCCATGTTGGGGGCTGTCACTGCCTTGCCAAGGAAAGTAGGCAGCTCATAAAAAGGCAAGGAGGATAAAGACAGTACAAAGTGGACATGGATGCCAAAAACAGCACTCGAGCTGGCGTTAGTTGACACCTCAAATTTCACAGTAAGACACAAATGTAATAAAATTCCTATAGTCCCACTTCCTATAGCCCCACAGTGACCCTGACAGCTGTGCACTAATGTGCAGCAGACTGTTTGGCTTCACCTGGAAAAAAGATTGAAAATCCCTGTTATATTACTCGATAAGAGTTAGGAACTATATTGTCATGTGCATATGTAAATCCAGAATGCCACATCACTCACTACTGCACCACAGTCTGAACCAAAGCAACAATGTATCATTGAATCACAGAATCGTTACAGTGCAGAAGGAGCCTTTCGGCCCATCAAGTCTGTACTGACTTTCTGAAAGAGCATTCTGCTTAGTCCCACTCCCCTGCCTTATCCCTATAACCTTGCACATTCTTTCTTTTCAGATAACAATCCAATTCCTTTTTGAATACCTCGATTGAACCTGCCTTCACCACCCTCTCAGGAAATTTGTTCCAAACTCCAACCACCCTCTGGGTGAAAATGTTTTCCTTATATTACTTTTACTCCTTTTGCCAATTATTTTGAATCTGTGCCCTCTAGTTTTTGATGCTCCCTTGAGTGAGAACAGTTTCTCACTATTTACCCTGTCCATACCTTGATCAAATCTCCTCTCAGCCTTTCTTCCCCCAAGGAAAACAGTCCCAACCTCTCCAAACTAGCCTCATAGCTCCAGTTCTTGATCCCTGGAATCATTCTTGTGAATCTCCTCTGTAGACTATCCAATGCCTTCACATCCTTCCCCGAGTATGGTGCCCAGAATTGGATATAGTACTCTGGATGAAGCTTAACTAGCGTTTTATACAGGTTCAACATGACCTCCTTACTCTTGAACTCAAGGCCACTATTAATAAGGCGTAGGGTGCTTTATTAACTGCTCTCAACATGCCCTACCATCTTCAATGACTTATGTACATATACACTGAGGTCTTTCTGTTCCTGCACCTCTTTTAGAGGCTCTCACTTTATTTTATACTGTCTCTTCATACTCTACCTGCCAAAATGAATTACTTCACACTTCTCTGCATTGAACTTCACCTGCCTCTATTGCAGTCCAAAGAAGACTTAACCTTGGAGAAAGCAATACAGTTAGCAAGACAAACAGAGGTCTATAAACAGAATAGGGCAATACTGGGAGGTGAAGATAAACCTTGGCACAGAAAACCCATAGTGACAGTGCAGTTTATTAAACAAAAGAATGTCAAAGAAAGTCCAGGGGAGAAGACATCATATGGAGGAAATCTACAAGACACCATCAAACCATGTCAGTGATTTTATGCCCAAAAGCCCCACAGGTGTGAACTGTGTCGTGCAAGAACTGCAGAATGCTTTCACTGCGAAAAGATTGGTCGCTTTGGGAGGGTATGCATAAGTAAAGTCTCTAACTTAACAGGTGTTAAGGAGAAAGGATTCACACACAAAACCATTAACGAAGCTGAGAAATTTCAACAAGAAGAGTAACAAAAATGTTTACTGGGTGAGATCAAAGACCCCAACTACACATTCTAGAATGCAGGTATTTGTGTCAATGGATATATCACCAACTTCAAACTGGATACCAGAGCGGGTGAGTGGGTGTAACGATCTTATCAGACAAAGAACCATGGCAATAACACAATGCCTGAAGCCAACTGAAACCCAGTTATATGGTCCTGGAGGCATCAAACTACAAGTCAAGGGTACGTTGTAGACAATGCTCCAGTACAAGGGAAAGTAGACACTGGAAATATTATATGTTCTTTGCAATTAGGAATTCTCTCTTCTAAGCCGAAACACCTGTGTGGATCTCAACATCATCAAGACAGAGGTGGATGTCCATCAACAGACATCCAAGATGACATCAAACTGGAACCCCTCAAACTAACCAGCTGCACTGAGGAACTAGATTGGGACTTCAGGACGCTAATTTTTTGGCATCCTTCACAGAGATTGATGATCCAGCCCTTTCCCAGGAAGCTGTGTAGGAGGGGCTGAGTGAACTCATTCTCATCGAAAGTGTAGTGAACCAATTAGACCAGGAAGCACTTGCGTATGACAATGATCCTTCATCACATTGTGCTTTTGCTGAGAAGATGGAAGTTGAAACTGTAGTGATAGAATCCATTGTTCCAATGCCGCATTCATCCAACAGTGGTGACCTTCTGGGAAGTACATCTGCACCTATTCACCCACCAAAAGTGGTAGTCAATGATGCTAACAGTCAGACAACTCCAGAACTAGACACAAAACCAAATCATACAATGCCCGCTTCTTCCACATTGAAAAACACTGAGCTTAATGATGCACCAGACCTGCTGGAGTTTGAGGGAAAGCAAGTTATTAATCACATGGCTTCCTCACAGCTTCGCATTCTACCGAAACAATTATTTCCAGAGGCAGAAGTCCAGGATTATCAAAAAGTGTACAACCATGAGGCTACATGAGACATCACTCTAGAAATAAAGAAAGACAGAAAACACCATCCAAGGGAACCAGGGCGAACTCAATAGACAAAGATAAGGAACATGTGAAATGCAAAGACATGGATAAACCTACAACATCCAATCAAGAGAGGGAGACAAGTGATCGAGAGAAGTATAACAGCAAAGAGAGAAAGAAAAGGATCAAGTTTAAATCCGGATAAGAGACCAAGGTAGAGAAGGCATAATTGTCCAAAGGGATGACAATCAACAGAAATCCTATTTATACATACTCCAGAAGATACAATAAGAAGGAACAGGAGAAATCTTATCTTCATTCCTCAAAGGCAACCGTCAATCATACGTTTAGAAGAACCAGATGTTGAGTCACAAACTGGCAAAGAACCAGGTACTGCAACTCTCACTGAAGATCAACCATGTCAAGAAAAAGAGAGATTACTGATCTTCCAAGTCTGACAAAAACATAATCAGGGAGAGTCGTGACATCTCCTGACAGATTGAATCTATGAAGTCAGAGGCTTGTGGGAAGATGGGGTAATATGTAAATATAAATGTAAAATAAATATGGACAAAGACTTAGGAGATGTAGTATGAAGGTGATCAGGGTTGGAAGGGTTAACCTGTAGGACTGCAGAAACAGTACCGCCCACATGATGATGTAAGACCAAGAGTTGAGAGAGAGAATGCTTATAGCTTAGGCTGAGTAACACCTAGTCAAATATATCAGTACGCAGTTATACTTATCCAATAAACCAGTTATTATTCAGATATACCTATGTCTCAGCAATCATTCCTAAGCCAGTCACAACTGGCATAGAACAGTTAGAAAGCAATTTTTGACTTCTAACTACATTTTTATGGTTTCTGAAATGTCAGTTAAATGTCACAATTACATTGATGTAAGTGACAGCTCAATGGATAGTAATCTTCACCAGATTGTATTACTGATGGAAGCATTGAACCAGACATCCGTGCCTCACATACAGATGGATATATTGTAGGTCAGCAGCTTTTATTTTGAACAGTGGATGTTTATTATTACATCGCTTCAAATTAAAAAGTATTTTTGTTATTAGATTTTATTTCTTTGTTCCAAGCTGTGCAGATATGTAATACAATCCTAACACTCAACTGTAAGTGATATCACCACCTGGTATGGTAGTCTTAGGACAGAAATGTGTATCTACCTTGTATATATTAAATTCGATATGTGGGGTGGATATTTTCCAAAAAAATCATGTCAGACTCGGCCTTATTGGAACCATTCAAGTACCTGTAGAATCCTTTACATCTGGCGGTGCAATTGTGATAGGAATTTTCATAGATTTGTCCAGCCTGCTGTACCACATTGGAAGTGCTGTATGTACCAATGCATGGCCTGCCTTTTCTTAAAGTTCATTAAAGATAGAATATTTTAACCAACTACCACCTAAGGCGATGGATTATTTGTGCTTTCCTGAGACTGAGTAATGGGTTTACTGAATCTCCGTGTTGTGGTGGTAGTGTGGGCTTGGTTTGGTGAGGTGGTGAGGTGGCGGAGTTGGGTCTGGATTATGGTTAACTGAGCTTTTCACTCTTAAGTAAATATATTTATAGCCAAGGTTGGTATGAAGACAAAAGCAAAAAACTGCGGATGCTGGAAATCCAAAACAAAAATAAAAATACCTGGAAAAACTCAGCAGGTCTGACAGCATCTACAGAGAGGAATACAGTTAATGTTTCGAGTCCGTATGACTCTCCAACAGAACTAAGGAAAAATAGAAAAGAGGTGAAATATAAGCTGGTTTAAAGGTGGGGGGGGGGATGGGACAAGTAGAGCTGGATAGAAGGCCAGTGATAGGTGGAGATAGCCAAAAGATATCATATACAAAAGGACAAAGAGGTGTTGAAGGTGGTGATATTATCTAAGGAATGTGCTAATAGGTGACATTCCGCAGAGATTGTTCTATCGGGGACACCCTGGTCCACTCTTCCATCACTTCCTACACCTCAAACCCCTCCCATGGCATTTTCCCATGCAACCGCAGAAGGTGCAACACCTGCCCCTTTACTTCCCCTCTCCTCACCGTCCAAGGGCCCAAACACTTCTTTCAAGTGAAGCAGCATTTCACTTGCACTTCCCTCAATTTAGTCTGCTGCATTCGCTGCTCCCAATGTGGTTTCCTCTACATTAGAGAGACCAAACGCAGACTGGGTGACCGCTTTGTGGAACGCCTTCGGTCTGTCCGCAAGCATGACCCAGTCCTCCCTGTTGCTTGCCATTTCAAAAGTCCACCCTGCTCTCATGCCCACCTGTCCATCCTTGGTCTGCTGCAATGTTCCAGTGAAGCTCAAGGCAAACTGGAGGAACAGCACCTCATCTTCCGACTAGGCACTTTACAGCCTTCTGGACTGAATATTGAGTTCAACAATTTTAGATCATGAACTCTCTCCTCCATCCCCACCCCCTTTCCGATCCCCCTTTTTTCCAAAAATTTATATAGATTTTTCTTTTCCTACCTATTTTCATTATTTTTAAATGTATTTCCATCCATTGTTTTATCTCTACCTTTTAGCCTATTTCGATCCCTTCCCCCAAACCCACACCCACTAGGGCTATCTGTACCTTGCTCATCCTGCTTTCTACCCTTAATGTCACCTATTAGCACATTTCTTAGATAATATCACCACCATCAACAACTCTTTGTCCTTTTGTCTATGACATCTTTTGGCTATCTCCATCTATCACTGGCCCTTTATCCAGCTCTACCTGTCCCATCTTCCCCCCCCTCCCCCCCAAACCAGCTTATAATTCACCTCTTTTCTATTTTTCCTTAGTTCTGTTGAAGAGTCATACGGACTCGAAACGTTAACTGTGTTCCTCTCCACAGTTGCTGCCAGACCTGCTGAGTTTTTCCAGGTATTTTTATTTTGGTATGAAGGCAGCTGCTCTTATATGAAAAATTTTAACTTCCTTCTCTTGGTTCGTTGCGCTCCCCACATTGTTCTTCCAGCCATGTAGCTGAGCCGTTAAGTACAAGGTTCCCTAACAGAGACCTGCTCTGTGACTACTGAACCTCCTGTTCCCAATCATGGCCTGTCTCTTCCCTTCCGCCAAAACTCACTACTCCCTGTTGTGAAACCTGAAATGTGGCTTTGCTCCTCTCCCACTTTCCCCTGCCTCCTCTTCGCACTCTTTAAAACATTCATCTGTTGTCTTGGAACAGCAAAGGCACCATGAGGAGCATTAGACCTGGTGAATAAGCAGCCAAGGGAACACTGACTGATTCATGGAATAGTACTCTCACAGTAAATGTCAGTGAACATAAATAAAAAAGGCATAGGCTGACCAGCAAGTGAACCTGGGATTTAAGAAGCATGAAGTGGTCTGGGGCTTCTGGACATGAGGTAGGATGATTAATCCTACATGGTAGCAAGTTCACTATTTGTTTTATTTCTATTTTTAGATTTTGATTTTACCCTGTTGTATAAAAATTCAAAATATTATGTTAATAATGTGAGATTAGGTCTCCAGCCCCCTGCCATTTTCCCCTCCTGCCCCAGACTGACCTTCTAGATTGGGCCTTCAAACTGGTACCCTCCTCTCTCCCCTATTACTTTTGCTGTGGAAGATTCAATTTGGTGACATTCAACTTCAGCGGGATTGCCAAATATGTGATAGCGGATCAGCCCCTCATTACACATCCTGCCCAAGTTTCCTTTTCATTGACAGGAAAGTAACATTGGATGGGTGTATAATGAGTGGCCGATCCACTACGCAATTTTTATGCCCCTGCTGAGGTTTAGTTTCACTTTCATTTTACCTTGCTTATCTCCAGCAGGTTTATCACTCCATTGCACTTGTTAAAAATGTTAAATACAGATGTTTCCTCTTTTACACAATCTGTAATTCTAATTTGCAGTTTTTGCCTGTCCGGACTGTTTTGATTGGTCAGATGTTGATCAAATGAAGCTTTGCACCTGAGGGATGACAATTGGCTAAATAGAAATTGTAACATTTTACTGCAACACACAAAAGTACCATATATACTGAGTGTAACAATGCATGGGAGACATTTCAACTTCTTCTGATGAATGTAGACTGAAAGATTAGAAAGTGTGAAGAACAGGGCTCGAAGCTGTGTTTGTCCAGATGCTCTTTGATACCCATCTCCCCCCATACCTCGGAGCCTTGTTTTTCCTGGTCAGTAGTTGCTGCATTGAGGCATAACTGTTCTTGTGTTGTTGACTGGAGTGTGTGTGGGTAGAGGTGGGTTGGAGATTGTTGAAGGAGAAAAAGAATTGTGGAAGGTAAGGCAAGCCCAACAACAAAGTTACTCTGACTGGAGAGCATGGGGCTGAGTGGTGGGGGGGGGAGGGAGGGCATGGAGCAGGGGTAATGGCATTAGGGGAAGGAAGGGCATAGAGGGGAATGGCATGGGAGGTATGAAATGAGGTTGAGGTGGCATAGGAAGAAGAATTGAGATAGAGAAAGGGATGAGGATGATAAGAAGGATGAAAGGAATGGGATGGGTATGGCATGGGAGGGATGATGGCATAAGCAAGATGGAATGGCATGGGATGGAGATTTAAGGTCAAAGCTTGTACCTCTGGAAAATTTCGAAGAGAAACAGGAAGCATTTAACGTCACTCTGAACAAAATGAAGAACCAGTTGGCAAACAAGACGCAACAATGTTCAAGGTTCCAGGAGGAAGCCAACAGATACAAGAAGGAGACAGGAGAGCTGAAGAATCACCTGAATGAAGCTAAAGAGGCTTTGAAAGCAAAAGTCATAGAACTTTCCAAGATATGAGTAGATAATGAAATCCTGGGTGGCTCAACTACTGAACTAAGACAAGTTGAAACTTCATCTGTGAGAAGTCTGGCTGACGGTAAAGTCTATAAGAAAGCCGAGACTAAACTCTATAGTAGAAAGAAGAGGACATGTAGGAAGAGGATGCAGCATTACTAATGAGGCGCCATCTTCGAACAAGACTAAGCCTGATATTTCCCTATTTGGAGGGGAAGGTGGAGAAAAGTCAAGGGAACCAAAAATCGACTCATGATTTGCACAGTCATGAGTGACAATTTACTGTTGGAGAAGCAGTAAATAAGGAATTTCAGTGGAGGACCAAAGTGGTTACCTGGTAAAGTAAGCTCTGTGACCGGACCATTGTTATACCATGTGGAAGTGGAGAGCTGGATCACCCATAAGCACATGGATCAGTTAAGAAGAAGGGTGATACCCCAACAAAATGACGTTCTATCTGTAACCATTGCTGAATCTGTGGCTCCTGTTGAAGTTGCTCAACCAAGGATGGACATGCCTGATGTCTCTGTTGGAGTTGACTACACTGAACTGCCTGTGCCTAATGAAGTACCTGATGTTAATGCGGCTCCAGAGAATGTGGTTTCTGCCAAAGGTTCGGAAGCTGTAGAGCTACGCCGTTCCACACAGATCAGGATAATAACCGAAAGCCTGAACTTGTAATTTCATGACTTATGTAAATATTGTAATGTCATGTGATAAATATCCTTGTAAATACAAAGTGTATAGAAAAGTTAAAGGGGGAGGAATGTAGTAATTATAGTTCTGATAAATATAGGAATTTAGATTTAAGAATAATCCTGTGTTGTAAGCTCACATGATCTGTGTAAACCAATGAGTTAGCAGTGCAGGGAGCCTCTAGGGGCAAGTTCTTCTGTAGTTATAAAGTTAGATGCACATGGGGGAGTTGACGGCATAGTGGTATTGTCACTTGACTGGTAATCCAGAGACTAGTATTAAAAGACTGATTAAAACAGGCTGTTGTAAAAACCCATCTAGTTAGGGGAAGGAAATCTGGCCTGTGTGCCTAGCCTACATGTGACTCCAGACCCACAGCAATATGGTTGATTGACAACTGCACAAGGGCAATTAGGGCCAGCCAGCAATGCCCACATCCTATGAATGAATAAAATAAAATGTAGCTGCTGCTGTTTTGCTAGCAGCATCCACACCCCATGAACAAATAAAAAATGAGTGCAATCCCAATTCTCCACCTCCCACAGATTCTCTCGTGTGTCTGCCCAGGAGCCTAATGCTAGCCATTCCTCATTGCTGGCAACGTTACACTTCTGGTTGTACACATGGTTCTTCTTTGTACAAAAACACAAGGGCAGAATTTTTCACTCGGGTGGGCGCGCTCCCGACCCAAACGGGAGAAAAATACCTCGCGATGACGAAAAATACCTCGAGCGTCCTGAAAGTCATCACGCACTCACACAATATTTCGGTCGGCGGACATGCACGGGAGTCAGCAGCGCACCTGCTGACAATTAACAGGCCTATTAAGGCAATTAAAATAATAATTAAATGTAATTTTTCGCTGCCTGTCCAACCTTATAGTTGGCGGGCAGGCAAATCAGCCAGGTGGCCTTTGGATTTTTTATGAAACCTCATCCACGGGCAGGATGAGGTTTCCAAAAGGAATTTAAAATAAAATAAAAACGTTTAAATCTCATTTATAACATATCCCTGCTCATGTGACATAGTCACATAAGGGGACATGTTTTTAACATTTTTAAATTTTGTATTTATGTTTTTAAAATTCTTCAACTCCCTGAGGCAGCTCTGTGCCTTTAGGGAGCTTGCAGTGCATGCACTTTCGCGCATGCGCAAACTTCCGCTCTCGCCCTCCCACCTGTCCCCACCCCGGCAGCACTGAGCGCTGCGGCGCATGGTTCACACTGGCTCTCCGTTAATTGGCCACCAAGTGTGAGATTGCGGTCAGGGCCCGATCGCGGGTGGAGGTCGGTTTCGCGACTGCTCCTGGGACACCTGCTGCACCCGCCCGATGAGGTAAAGATCCTGCCCAAAGATTTTGGCCTGTTACTGATTAATTAACAGTAAGAGTGAATGTTAATGGTTTTCGCCTGTTTGCCTGCTGTCACTTTAGCAAAGGTAGCACTGAAAGCATGGGGAAATATTGTGAATGAACAGGAGAAACCCTGAGGAAATTCTCTCTTAATGTCTTATCACTCAGTTGTCTGCAAATATTTCCTTGCAATCATGCTATTGACTTAGGCAATGTGCTGTCCCTTTCTTCCTCAATTAAATATTACAGGATGATCCACATTTGATACAGCGGAACATTAGCACGGACCGGGCACAATCCAAAGACCAGTCCAATCTCTGGCAGGATTGTGAGCTGAGACCAGAAACAGGAAGACAGCTTCAGCCTTGGGGTCCACTGGCTTTTGATGGATGAGAAGAAACTTACCTGCTGCTCCTGTCCCCTTCGGGTTGATGTTTCCAATTATGTGAAACAGCAAGGAATTTAATGTACAATAAAATTAAACGATTTGCAGAAAAATAGATTGTATTTCTTCTGTTATAGATTTCTGTGTTCTGAATCCTTGCCCTTGAAGTAACCGGATCACATTTTCTTGGCTCTGTCATCACCAGGTTGTTTATTCACTTGACCCTTTCATATAGTAACAAAGGTGACATCGCCCTCTGGTGATTCAAAATGATATTGCCTTTATTGTAACAACAGGAAAATTATTTTTATGTTGGAAATTACTTTGTATGCTAATGCAGTTATCGAACTAAAATAAAGAAGCTGAAACTAATGGTTACAACAGTGCTTCGTTAATATTGTGCAGCATTGGATGAACTAAAATAAAGCAGTTGTATTTTTTGTACAGGACTGCATGTGCCCCACAATATCACTTTCCAATAGCAGTCAATCTAAAAGACATCTGTAACCATTTGGATATGGTGAGATAAGTGAGGGCCTTTGGAGAAATTTCTTCCCATTAAATTTCCTCAGGCCAGACTAACCTGTGCCCCTGTCTACCCACACCAATGGGGCTGCTTAATCCTCTGAAATCTCACTGGGTATGTGGGCAGGCATTCAAATAACACCAGCACTGGCGTGGGTGCCTTCCTCTTACATTCAAATAACCACTTCCCTGTGATTTGGATGGGTCCTGATGAGGATAGATAGGGCGTCTCATATGGATTTCCCAGAGACATTACTCTGCTCCTCCTGTTTTAAATTATAGTTTTTGTTAACTGCTCATTAGCTTCTTTAGTAGGTTTTAATGAGACGTTTAGTTTTTTTTATATTCGAAAAAGGGCAATTATACATAGGCCAGGATTTTACGGTCCCATGGCGCCATCTCCCCTGGCGGATGCGGCGAGCTATTTAAATCTTCATTCTGTTCAGCGGGACTGTAATATTCCACCAGGTGGGAGGTCTGTGAAATCCTGGCCATAATATAGTGAAATGGCATTTTCATTCTTGGTAATATATCCCTATTCTGGTAGCATAATAACTCAATTCCACTTTTGTGCAAAGTTATGATTTACACTCTTGTTGGAAATGGTCATTGTCACCACACAAGTGCCAGGAAATGCCCATCTCCAAGAAGAGGGAAAATAATAATCTCCTGTTGACATTCAACTGCATTACCTTCACTGAATCCTCAGCATCAACATCCTGAGGGCTACCATTGACCAGAAAATTAACTGGCCATCCAAATGAATCCACAGAGTTCAAACCTGCTCTTAACAGGTCTACTCTACACACTTCAGGTTTCACGCTCCTGGGCTACCAAAATCTGACTTCAGTGGAGGCAGACGATGATTATATTGTCAGCTGTCCCCATAAACTGCACTAGCGTGAAGAGTGAACTGCCACTATTCCCGCCCCTGTAAAAATAAGAAATGCCGTGTTTGTGGAGTGGGATTTATGATTTTCGGGCACTTCCACCATTTTCGCCACGATGGAGATGCTCTCTGTCATGTTGAAAATCTGGGCCTGAATCCCTCTACCGCTAGCGCACTGTGGCAGCAGTGTGTACCAGCCACAAGGTGTGCTGTAGGAACTTCCAAAGGCTTTTTCCACAGCACTTTCCAAACACATCACTCCTACCAAGAAGAACCAGGGCAGCAGACACATGGGAACACCATAAGTTCCCCACCTTGTTGAACACCATCCTGACATGGAAATATATCACCATTCCTTCACTGTTATTTGGTGAAAATCCTGCAACTCCCTCCTTAACAGCACTGTGGGTTTACCTACTCTATATGGACTGTAGCAGCTCAAGAGGGTCATCTTCTCACCACCATCTTCTCATTTAGGGATGGGAAATAAATGCCAACCCTATCAGCAATGCCTACATCAATGAATGAATAAACAAAACACTGAGAGTGGAATTTTCCATGCCTGCTGGCATTGGGCGTGCATGGCAGCATGAGCGGGTAATATGGTGGGAAGGCCAGAAATCTGTTTCACGACGTCATGAAGCCAGTTTGTGATCATCCACTCAACCTGTCAATGGTGGGCCACGTTTCCTGCCATCGGACGTTGGGAACATCTCCATATCCTTATAAGGCCAGCCCGCTGGAATCATTCCCCCACCCTGCTGGATCGTCCGCCCATGTTGGCATGATTGCATGCCGACATGTTTCACGACAGCACATAAAAGGCATGCACTTGGCGGGCTGCACTTTGAGGGGAACTCGGAGGTGAGTGCACAGTAACATTGCGGAGCACTCGCCCAGGTCACCAGTTAGGCTTCAAGGCTGAGGCACGTTGGAGTTGGGGGGGCAAGGGTTCCCCTGCCATCGAGGTGGTTTGGGGGTGGGGACAGGGGCTGCGCTGCGGTTGAGACGCATTGGGGGTATGGGGGCAAGAGCTGCCCTGTGGTTGAAGGGAGTGCACAAACACATGCAGAGTGTGGAGGGAGGGAAGTGGACATGCATTAGGGAAACCTTGTATAAAGTGATCATTCCTCTGCTGCTGAGACAGTTCAGACGTAGCCACATTAACATGCATGAAGTAAGGCCTCTAGCTTAGCTGTCCATTCAAGCAATGCAGAGGCATGAAAGTACCATCAAGTGCTCCGGAGCTTTTCATCCCTTGGGCACAGACTGCAAACTAATGAGCATTTTAGTGGACTGCAGAATAGTTAACCGAGCAAGTTGTACAATCTCTTTGTGAAAGCTGGCCATGGAGCAATCACTGGTGGGGGTGCTCACAGCCCCTTGCAATGTCATCATTCAGGTTTGGACCAGTCTCCCTGATGGTTCAAGTGAACAGCATCCTCTGGAAAAAGGGATGGCTGGGGCTCCCTCACACGCCGCTGAAGAGCCACAGCAAGCCATCATTGATTGGTGCCTAGCTAGGCCCAGGGTTTATAGACACTGCCTTTCATTCCTGCAGAAGACCGAGAACCAGTATCATCGAAGACTACGCATGTCTAGGGAACTGGTTGGTTACGTCTGCCAGCTACTGCAGGATTTGGCACCACGGGGACACGGAGGGCATCCACTGCCAGTGGCCGTGAAAGTGACCGTGGAGCTCAATTTCTATGCCAGTGGCTCCTTTCAGGGCTCCATAGGTGACCTCAGTGGGATGTCACAGGCCTCCACCCACAAATGCATTCATGAGGTCACGAATACCAACTTCGTGAGGGCACACAACTTTGTGCGTTTCGCCCGGGACCAGGAGAGCCAGGATGCAAAAGTGATTGGATTTGCCCAGATCTTGGGTTTCCCACAGGTTCAGGGTGTGATCGGTTGCATTCACATGGTGCTCAGATCTCTATTGCAATAACCGGTCAACTATGTCAACCTCAAGGGCCTCCATTCGCTGAATGTGCAGCTGGTGTGCAACCACCACAAATGCATCCTGCAGGTCTGCACACGGTTTCCAGGGAGTGTCCATGGCTCCTACATTCTCAGTCAGTCACAGATCCCTGACATCTTCCAGGGTCCACAGAGGCTGCAGTGTTGGCTCCTCAGGGAGAAGGCCTACCCACAGAGGACGTGGCTGATGACATCCGTGTGGCGGCTTCAGACTGCAGCAGAGCGAAGGTATAATGTGGCTCATGCTATAACTCGGAACTTGGTGGAGCAGATCATTGGGATGCTAAAAATGAGGTCCCCAGTGGTCTGCTGGAGCCCTGAAATATAGTCCACAGAGGTGTCATGCATCATCATCGTCTGCTGCGCCCATTACAAGATTTCACATCTAAGTGACATGAGCACTGATTATCAGAACAAAGAGCTATAGGCATGGAGTCATTCTTGGGAGTTTATTTACAATAATGAACATTATGTACAAGCGATTAATACCCATGCCCAGGCTGTGTAACTACATCTCCGTGCTCAGTGCAAGTGGCCTAAATAGCCAAGTGGTTATGGTACTGGGTTTGTAACCCCATGATCAAGAGTTCAAATCTCACAATGGCAAACTATGAAACAATGTAACTTCATCTGAAACAGATGGAAACAGGTTTACTCAAAAAAAAGAGTATCAAGAGTGCAAATCTTACAATGGCAAACTATGAAACAATGTAACTTCATCTGGAAACATGTTTGTACTCGAAAGAGTTACAAAGTCAGCAGCGGTGCTTCGGGAACATGTGTTGGACACCCAATACAGCAACTGGGGGAATTTTGCTTGGCCTAAATAGCCAAGTGGTTATGATACTGTGTTTGTAACCCCAAGAACAAGAGTTCAAATCTCACAATGGCAAACTATGAAACAATGTAACTTCATCTGAAACAGATGGAAACGGGTTTGTACTCGAAAGAGTTACATCTCCGTGCTCAGTGCAAGTGGCCTAAATAGCCAAGTGGTTATGGTACTGGGTTTGTAACCCCAAGATCAAAAGTTCAAACCTCACAATGGCAAACTATGAAACAATGTAACTTCACCTGAATAGGAACAGATGGAAACGTGTTTGTACTCGAAAGAGTTGGCCTAAATAGCCAAGTGGTTATGGTACTGGGTTTGTAACCCCAAGATTAAGAGTTCAAATCTCACAATGGCAAACTATGAAACAATGTAACTTCATCTGAAACAGATGGAAACGGGTTTGTACTCAAAAAGAGTTACATCTCCGTGCTCGCTTCGGCAGCACATATACTAAAATTGGAACGATACAGAGAAGATTAGCATGGCCCCTGCGCAAGGATGACACGCAAATTCGTGAAGCATTCCGCTTGGCCTAAATAGCCAAGTGGTTATGGTACTGGGTTTGTAACCCCAAGATCAAGAAGTTCAAATCTCACAATGGCAAACAATGTAACTTCATCTGAATAGGAACAGATGGAAATGTGTTTGTACTCGAAAGAGTTATATATGCCACACCGAACAACCATTGAAGACATGTTGATATGGGAGGCCCTCTACGGAGGTGTCCTCCCCCTTTCTATCGGGGACCTGGGTTGGTGGGTGTTGCATGCAGCAGTCCCGTATAGTAAGAGGATGCATAGGTTCACGGACTCTCAGGACACGTGCCCTTTTTGCGGTCTTGTGGAGTCCGTGGACCATGTATACATAGGGTGTTGTAGGCTGCACTCCCTTTTTAGTTATTTGAAAAACCTTTTATTGATGTTTTGTTTGCACTTCAGCCCCACGCTCCTGATCTATGGGCACCCGGTGCGGAAGGGGGTCGGGAAGGAGGAGGACCTCCTCGTGAACCTGCTCCTGGGCCTGGCCAAGTTGGCCATTAACAGGTCCAGGCAGCGGGCGATCGACGGGGGAGTTCTGCCCGATTGTTTGTCCCTCTTCCGCGGCTAAGTTCGCTGCCGGATGTCCCTGGAGAGGGAGCACGCGGTGTCTGCTGACACGCTCGAGGCCTTCCGTGCTCGGTGGGCACCGCGGGGACTGGGGTGTTTTGTTGACCCCTTTAATCACATTTTGATTTAAAGTTTGTAAGGTTCCTTTAAACTTTGTCCTTGGTTTTACAGCTGACCTGAATTAGGGGCTGTGCCTGATTTATCCCAATTTTGTTGATTTAGTTTAATTGTTTTCATTTTAAAAGATTAGCAAGAGTTCAATTCTCACAATGGCAAACTATGAAACAATGTGCCTTCATCTGAAACAGATGGAAACGGGATTGTACTCGAAAGAGTTACATCTTCTTATGACGTGCAGCTCCTGTTTATAGAATAGACGGGCCTCAGTGGCTCCTTGCAGGCATTGCCCGTCTTTTACCAGGACCTGATCAAAGTCTGGAATATGGTCACCTTGCGACGCAGCTCTCCCCTGTCAGGAGTAGCGGCTATCGTCAGAGAGCCGCTGCTCAGAAATCCGCCCCTCCGTCCCTTTCAGTGGTTGGCGGAGAGGAGGGCTGTGGCCGCAGGGCTGACTAGGATCGGGGACGTGCTGGGTGGCGGAGGACTAGGCTGGATGCTCCCGCAGGAGTTGGCGCGTCGTGCGTCTGTGAGTGTCCAGGTCGCAGCCGATGCCATCCAAGACCTGAGAACGGTCGTGCTCAGACCCGATGTTATTTTGGGTCTTGAGGTGGCCCAGGTGCGCGGTGGTCTTCCGTCTGAGCGTTCCCCTGTTCGGACGGAATTCCACATTGGCCCCAAGCCCCGAACCCTCCCTCGGGTGCTGGTGCCCCGCAATATGAGCCGCCTCGGGGACATGCCCTCTGTGCCTTTTGGCATGGCAAAGAGGAGCTTTTTGTACGGACTGCTGCTGCACACCTTCCATTTTCTCGCCCTTGTCCGCCGCCTGGACATGCCCTGGCGTGCCTTGTTGCCGTTCGGTGGCGGAGGCCCCGATGGGAGGCCCTCTACGGAGGTATCCTCCCCCTTTCTATCGGGGACCTGGGTTGGAGGGTGTTGCATGCAGCAGTCCCCTATAATAGGAGAATGCATAGGTTCACGGACTCTCAGGACACATGCCCTTTTTGCGGTCTTGTGGAGTCCGTGGACCATGCATATATAGAGTGTGGTAGGCTGCACTCCCTTTTTAGTTATTTGAAAAACCTTTTATTGATGTTTTGTTTGCACTTCAGTCCCACACTCCTGATCTATGGACACCCGGTGCGGAAGGGGGTCGGGAAGAAGGAGGACCTCCTCGTGAACCTGCTCCTGGGCCTGGCCAAGTTGGCCATTAACAGGTCCAGGCAGCGGGCGATCGACGGGGGAGTCCGCCCTATTGTTTGTCCCTCTTCCGCGGCTGAGTTCGCTGCCGGATGTCCCTGGAGAAGGAGCACGCGGTGTCTGCTGGCACTCTCGAGGCCTTCCGTGCCCGGTGGGCACCGCGGGGACTGGGGTGTTTTGTTGACCCCTCTAATCACATTTTGATTTAAAGTTTGTAAGTTTCCTTTAAACTTTGTTCTTGGTTCTACAGCTGACCCAAATTAGGGGCTGTGCCTGATTTATCCCAATTTTGTTAATTTGGTTTTGTTGGTTTTAACTCAAAAGAGTTATACCTTCTTGAGGGGGCTTGGCCTACATAGCCAAGTGGTTATGGTACTGGGCTTATAACCCCAAGATCAAGAATTCAAATCTCACAATGGCAAACTATGAAACAATGTAACATCATCTGAATAGGAACAGATAGAAATGTGTTTGTACTTGAAAGAGTTACATCTTCTTGAGGGGGCTTGGCCTAAATAGCCAAGTGGTTATGGTACTGGGTTTGTAACCCCAAGATCAAGAAGTTCAAATCTCACAATGGCAAACAATGTAACTTCATCTGAATAGGAACAGATGGAAATGTGTTTGTACTCGAAAGAGTTATATATGCCACACCGAACAACCATTGAAGACATGTTGATTTTGCTTGGCCTAAATAGCCAAGTGGTTATGGTACTGGGTTTGTAACCCCAAGATCAAGAGTTCAAATCTCACAATGGCAAACTATGAAACAATGTAACTTCATCTGAAACAGATGGAAACGGGTTTGTATTCGAAAGAGTTACATCTCCGTGCTCGCTTCGGCAGCACATATACTAAAATTGGAATGATACAGAGAAGATTAGCATGGCTCCTGCGCAAGGATGACATGCAAATTCGTGAAGCATTCCGCTTGGCCTAAATAGCCAAGTGGTTATGGTACTGGGTTTGTAACCCCAAGATCAAGAGTTCAAATCTCACAATGGCAAACTATGAAACAATGTAACTTCACCTGAATAGGAACAGATGGAAACGTGTTTGTACTCGAAAGAGTTACCCTTTGCTTGGCCTAAATAGCCAAGTGGTTTTGGTACTGGGCAACCCGGTGCGGAAGGGGGTCAGGAAGGAGGAGAACCTCCTCGTGAACCTGCTCCTGGGCCTGGCCAAGTTGGCCATTAACAGGTCCAGGCAGCGGGCGATCGATGGGGGAGTCCCGCCCGATTGTTTGTCCCTCTTCCGCGGCTACGTTCGCTGCCGGATGTCCCTGGAGAGGGAGCATGCGGTGTCTGCTGACACTCTCGAGGCCTTCCGTGCTCGGTGGGCACCGTGGGGACTGGGGTGTTTTGTTGACCCCTTTAATCACATTTTGATTTAAAGTTTGTAAGGTTCCTTTAAACTTTGTCCTTGGTTTTACAGCTGACCTGAATTACGGGCTGTGCCTGATTTATCCCAATTTTGTTGATTTGGTTTTCATTTAAAAGATTATCAAGAGTTCAAATCTCACAATGGCAAACTATGAAACAATGTAACTTCATTTGAAAACAGATGGAAACATGTTTGTATCCCCGGGACTAGACGGGCTGACCGTGGAGTTCTTCAGGGCGTTCTGGGACGTCTTGGGGAGTGACTTCGCAGGGGTCCTGGGGAAGAGCATTGCTACCGGGGAGATGCCCCTTTCGTGGCGCAGGACCGTGATTGCCCTGCTGCCGAAGAAGGGGGATCTCCGCCTTCTTAAAAACTGGCGCCCGGTCTCCCTCCTCAGCACGGACTACAAAATCTTCGCCCGAGCCATGTCTTCTCGGCTCGGCACCGTGCTGGACCACATGATCCACCCTGACCAGTCTTACACCGTCCCGGACCGAACCATTTATGATAACATCCATCTGGTTCGGGACATCATCCACCATTCCCAGAGGGCTGGTCTGTCGAGCGCCTTCCTGTCTCTCGATCAGGAGAAGGCGTTCGACAGAGTGGATCACGGATACTTACTCGGAACTCTGCGAGCGTTCGGGTTCGGGACGCATTTTGTCGCCCGGATCCGACTTCTGTACACCACCGCGGAGTGTCTAGTGAAGGTTAACGGGTCCCTGATGGCGCCCCTTCGCTTTGGGAGAGGGGTACGTCAGGGCTGCCCCCTGTCTGGCCAGTTGTATTCTATTTGCGTGGAGCTTTTCCTGCGCCTCTTGCGGAGGCGGTTGTTGGGTTTGGTTCTGCGCGGGCCGGGCATCGGGGTGGTCCTTTCGGCTTACGCCGATGACGTGCTCCTTATGTTTAGTGACCCGGCTGACCTGCGGAGGATGCGCGAGTGCCAGGAGGTCTACTCTGCCGCTTCTTCTGCCAGGATCAACTGGGAGAAATGTTCTGGACTCCTGGTCGGTCAGTGGCAGATAGATCCCCTACCCGAGGAGCTCAGGTCTTTCACCTGGAGCAGGACCAGCCTCCTCTACCTGGGGGTCCATCTCTGCCCCGCTGAGGAATCCTGGCCGGCAAACTGGCAGGAACTGGAGACGAAAGTCACCACTCGCCTGTGGCGCTGGACAGGACTGCTCCGAGTGCTATCTTACCGAGGTTGAGTTCTGGTCATAAACCAGCTAATCACCGCCATGTTGTGGTATCGGTTGGTCACTTTGACCCCTCCCCCGGACTTTGTCACAAGAATCCAGAGATTGTTAGTCGACTTCTTCTGGGACAAAAGATTGCACTGGGTCGCTGCCGAGGTTCTGAGTCTCCCGCTTAGGGAGGGTGGTCAGGCGCTAGTGTGCCTACGCACACAGGTGGCGACTTTCCGCCTTCAGACCCTGCAGCGATACCTCTACGTCGAGCCTCCTCCTAGATGGTGTGCCCTGGCGACGTATTTCTTCCGTCAGGTGCACGGCCTGAATTATGACGTGCAGCTCCTGTTTATAGAACAGCTGGGCCTCGGTGGCTCCTTGCAGGCGTTGCCCGTCTTTTACCAGGACCTGATCAAAGTCTGGAAAGTGGTCGCCTCGCGACACAGCTCTCCCCTGTCAGGAGTAGCAGCTATCGTCAGAGAGCCGCTGCTCAGGAATCCGCCCCTCCGTCCTTTTCAGTGGTTGGCGGAGAGGAGGGCTGTGGCCACAGGGGTGACCAGGATCGGGGACGTGCTGGGTGGCGGAGGACTGGGCTGGATGCTCCCGCAGGAGTTGGCGCGTCGTGCGTCTGTGAGTGTCCAGGTCGCAGCCGATGCCATCCAAGACCTGAGAACGGTCGTGCTCGGACCCGACGTTATTTTGGGTCTTGAGGTGGCCCAGGTGCGCGGTGGTCTTCCGTCTGAACGTTCCCCTGTTCGGACAGAATTCCACATTGGCCCCAAGCCCCGAACCCTCCTTCGGGTGCTGGTGCCCCGCAATATGAGCCGCCTCGGGGACATGCCCTCCGTGCCTTTTGGCATGGCAAAGAGGGGCTTTTTGTATGGACTGCTGCTGCACACCTTCCATTTTCTCGCCCTTGTCCGTCGACCGGACACGCCCTGGCGTGCCTTGTTGCCGTCCGGCGGCGGAGGCCCCCGATGGGAGGCCCTCTACGGAGGTGTCCTCGCCCTTTCTATCGGGGACCTGGGTTGGAGGGTGTTGCATGCAGCAGTCCCCTATAATAAGAAGATGCATAGGTTCACGGACTCTCAGGACACGTGCCCTTTTTGCGGTCTTGTGGAGTCCGTGGACCTTGTATACATAGGGTGTTGTAGGCTGCACTCCCTTTTTAGTTATTTGAAAAACCTTTTATTGATGTTTTGTTTGCACTTCAGCCCCACGCTCCTGATCTATGGACATCCGGTGCGGAAGGGGGTCGGAAGGAGGAGGACCTCCTCGTGAACCTGCTCCTGGGCCTGGCCAAGTTGGCCATTAACAGGTCCAGGCAGCGGGCGATCGATGGGGGAGTTCTGCCCGATTGTTTGTCCCTCTTCCGCGGCTAAGTTCGCTGCCGGATGTCCCTGGAGAAGGAGCACGCGGTGTCTGCTGGCACTCTCGAGGCCTTCCGTGCTCGGTGGGCACCGCGGGGACTGGGGTGTTTTGTTGACCCCTTTAATCACATTTTGATTTAAAGTTTGTAAGGTTCCTTTAAATTTTTGTTCTTGGTTTTACAGCTGACCTGAATTACGGGCTGTGCCTGATTTATCCCAATTTTGTTGATTTGGTTTTCATTTAAAAGATTATCAAGAGTTCAAATCTCACATTGGCAACACTATGAAACAATGTAACTTCATCTGAAACAGATGGAAACGTGTTTGTACTCGAAAGAGTTACATCTTCTTAACTTTCCTAACCCTGCCGCTACATCTCGGTACTCCCCGGCCACTCACAGCAGAGGTGGAGGCAGCCTGTCTGACACCCTGTCGGTGATGGACCTGGCGGGTGTCGTCTGGAGGGCTGAGACCTGGAGGAATGAAACCGGACAGACCACCTGGCATCGACCTAGGCACTGGAAATGACAATGGCAATCTCAACCCTGTCGACCGTGCAGAGTCCTCCTTACTAACATCTGGGGGCTAGTGTCAAAAATGGGCAAGGAAACCTCCTGCTGATTATCACGTACCGCCCTCCCCCAGCTAATGAATCAGTGTTCCTCCATGTTGAACACCGTTTGGAGGAAGCACTGAGGGTGGCAAGGGCGCAGGGTGGGGAACTTCAATGTCCATCATCAAGAGTGGCTCAGTAGCACCACTACTGACTGAGTTGGTCAAGTCCTGAATGACATAGCTGCTAGACTGGGTCTGCGGCAAGTGGTGAGGGAACCAACTCGAGGGAAAAACATACTTGATCTCACCCTCACCAACCTGCCTGCCGTAGATACATCTATCCATGACAGTATTGTTGTGGAGATGAAGTCCCACCTTCACACTGAGGATACCCTCCATTGTGCTGTGTAGCTCTACCACTGTGCTAAATGGGATAGATTTTGATGGTCTGGCATACCCCCCACTCTACCATTACCATCAAGCCAGGGGATCAACCCTGGTTCAATGAAGAGTATAGGAGGGCATGCCAGGAGCAGCACCAGGCATACCTAAAAATGTGGTGTCAACCTCATGAAGTTATAACACAGGACTACTTGCGTGCCATACAGCATAGTGATCGACAAGGCTAAGCAATCCCACAACCAAAGGATCAGGTCTAAGCTCTGCAGTCCTGCCACATCCAGTGGACAATTAAACAACTCACTGAAGGTGGAAGCTCCACAAATATCGCCATCCTCAATAATGGAGGGGCCCTGCACATCGGTTCAAAATATTAGGTTGAAGCATTAGCTACAATCTTCAGCCTGAGTGCCGAGTGGATGATTCATCTCGGCCTCCTCCAGAGATCCCAGCATCACAGCTGCCAGACTTCAGCCGATTTGATTCACCCTACATGATATCAAGAAACGGCTGAAGGCATTGGACACTGCAAAGGCTATGGGGCCTGACAATATTCCAGCAATAGCACTGAAGACTTGTGCTCCAGAACTTGCTGCACCCTTTAGCCAAGCTGTTCCAGTACAACAACAGCTCTGGCATCTACCCAGCTATGTGGAAAATTGCCCAGATTTGTCCTGCACACAAAAAGCAGGACAAATCCAACCTGGCCAATTACCGCCCCATCAATCTATACTCTATCATCAGAAAAGTAATGGGAGGCATCATCAGCAGTGCTTTCAAGCGGCACTCAAGAAGCAATAACCTTCTCGCTGACGCCCAGCTTGGGTTCCGCCAGGACCGCTCAGTTCCTGACCTCATTACAGCCCTGATTCAAACATAGACAAAAGAGCTGAACTCCTGAGGTGAAGTGAGCCCTTGACATCAAGGCCGCATTTGACAGAGTGTGGCATCAAGGAGCCCTAGCAAAACTGAAGTCAATGGGAATCGGTGGGAAAACTCTCCACTGTTTGGAATCATACCTAGCACAAAGGGAGATGGTTGTGGTTGTTGGAGTTCAGTCATTTCAACTCCAGAACATCACTGCAGGAGTTCCTCAGGGTAGTGCCCTCGGCCCAACCATCTTTAGCTGCTTAATCAATGACCTTCCTTCTATCATAAGGTCAGAAGTGGGGATGTTCGCTGATGATTGCACAATGTTCAGCATCATTTGCGACTCCTCAGATACTGAAGCAGTCCATGTCCAACTGCAGCAAGATCTAGACAATATCCAGGCTTGGGGCTGACAAGTGGCAAGTAACATTCGCGTCACACTAGTGTCAGGCAATGATCATCTCCAACAAGAGCGAATCCAACCGATGTTCAATGGCATTACCATCACTGAATCCCCCACCATCAACATCTTGGGAGTTACCATTGACCAGAAACTGAACTGAACTAGCCATATAAATACTGTGGCTACAAGAGCAGGTCAGAGGCTAGGAATAGTGTGACGAGTAACTCACCTCCTGATTCCCCAAAGCCTGTCCACCATCTACAAGGCACAAGTCAGGAGTATGATGGAATACTCCCCACTTACCTGGATAAATGCAGCTCCCACAAAACTCAAGAAACTTTACATTGTCCAGGACAAAGCCGCCTGCTTGATTGGCACCACATCCACAAAAATGCACTCCCTCCAGCGCCGAGGGACAATAACAGCACTGTGTATCATCTACAAGATGCACTGCAGGAATTCACCAAGGCTCCTTAGACAGCACCTTCCAAACCCACGACCGCTACCATCTAGAAGGACAAGGGCAGCAGATAGATGGGAATACCACCACCTGGAAGTTGCCCTCCTAGTCACTCACCATATTGACTTGCAAATATGTTGCTCTTCCTTCACTGTCGCTGGGTCAAAATCCTGGAACTCCCTTCCTGTGGATGTACCTACACCACATGGACTGCAGCGGTTCAAGAAGGTGGCTCACCATCACCTTCTGAAGGGCATCTCGGGATGGGGAATAAATGCTGGCCCAGCCAACGAAGCCCAGATCCCGTGAATGAATTAAAAAAAAGTGGCACCCTCCTCGGCCTGTGGAACTGGAGCTGGTGGTCACAGGGCATTTGAATGGGCTGGACACTCCCGGCGTTACCTGGTTGGATGACCCGGGGGGGATACACCTGCTGATCCTCCTTCCTATGGGTACCTGGCTGACTCCTTGAGGAGAAGGGATAGCTGGAATGAGATTGGGCTGCCCCGCAACCCTTTCATGAACACACTGTTGGAGGTCAGCTATAGCGTCGGTGATGGAATTCAGCCAGCGCAGCAGTGCAGGAGCGACGTCCTGAAACAAGGTCCCTATGCTGGCCGCCATCCTGCCAGTGTTGGCCTTGGCACATTGGCATGCCGGCGCTATCACCTCAGCTTAAAGGCGGATGGACTTCTCCATTTTCCCTTGCAATCTGAGGAGTGCAGGGTAAGAGAGAGGCAAAAGTGGAGATTGGGCCGCTGGAAAATGATGCTGGAGAAGTAGTAGTGGGGAACAAAGAAATGGCGGAGGAACTGAATACGTGCTTTGCGTCAGTCTTCACAATGGAAGACATGAGTAACATCCCCAAAGTTCAAGAGAGTCAGGGGGCAGAGGTGAGTATGGTGGCCATTACCAAAGAGAAGGTGCTAGGAAAACTGAAAGGTCTGAAGGTGGATAAATCACCTGGGCCAGATGGATTACAACCCAGAGTTCTGAAGGAGATAGCTGAAGAGATAGTGGAGGCATTAGTGGTGATCTTTCAGGAATCACTGGAGTCAGGGAGGGTCCCAGAGGACTGGAAAATCGCTAATATAACCCCCCTGTTTAAGAAGGGAGTGAGGCAAAAGACAGGAAATTACAGGCCGATTAGCCTGACCTCAGTCGTTGGTAAGATTTTAGAGTCCATTATTAAGGATGAGATTTCAGAATACTTGGAAGTGCATGGTAAAATAGGGCAAAGTCAGCATGGTTTCATCAAGGGGAGGTCGTGCCTGACAAATCTGTTAGAATTCTTTGAGGAGGTAATGAGTAGGTTAGACAAAGGAGAGCCAATGGATTTTATCTACTTGGACTTCCAGAAGGCCTTTGACAAGTGCTGCACAGGAGGCTGCTCAGTAAGATAAGAGCCCATGGTGTTAGAGACAAGGTACTAGCATGGATAGAAGATTGGCTGTCTGGCAGGAGGCAGAAAGTGGGGATAAGGGGTCCTTCTCAGGATGGCGGCCGGTGACTAGTGGAGTTCCGCAAGGGTCAGTTTTGGGACCACAACTTTTCACTTTATACATTAATGATCTAGATGAAGGAACTGAGGGCATCCTGGCTAAGTTTGCAGATGATACAAAGATAGGTGGAGGGACAGGTAGTATTGAGGAGGCGGGGAAGCTGCAGAAGGATTTGGACAGGTTAGGAGAATGGGCAAAGAAGTGGCAGATGGAATACAACGTGGGGAAGTATGAGCTCATGCACTTTGGTAGGAAGAATAGAGACATAGACTATTTTCTAAATGGGAAGAGAATTCAAAAATCTGGAGTGCAAAGGGACTTGGGAGTCCTAGTCCAGGATTCTCTTAAGGTTAACTTGCAGGTTGAGTCGGTATTTAAGAAGGCAAATGCAATGTTGGCATTTATTTCGAGAGGACTAGAATATAAAAGCAGGGATGTGCTGCTGAGGCTTTATAAGGCTCTGGTCAGACCACATTTAGAATATTGTGAGCCATTCTGGGCCCCATATCTCAGGAAGGATGTGCTGGCCCTGGAGAGGGTCCAGAGGAGGTTCACGAGAACGATCCCAGGAATGAAAGGCTTAATATATGAGGAACGTTCGAGGACCCTGGGTCTATACTTGATCGAGTTTAGAAGGATGAGGGGGGGATCTAATTGAAACTTACAGCATACTGAAAGGCCTGGATAGAGTGGACATGGGGAAGATGTTTCCATTAGTAGGAGAGACTAGGCACAGCCTCAGAGTAAAGGAAAGACCTTTTAGAACAGAGATGAGGAGAAACTTCTTTAGCCAGAGAGTGGTGAATCCATGCAATTCATTGCCACAGAAGGCTGTGGAGGCCAGGTCATTGAGTGTATTTAAAACCGAGATAGATAGGTTCTTGATTGGTAAGGGGATCAAAGGTTATGGGGAGAAGGCGGGAGAATGGGGTTGAAAAATTTATCAGTCATGATTGAATGGCGGAGCAGACACGATGGGCCGAATGGCCTAATTTCTGCTCCTATGTCTTATAGTCTTATGAAGGTGTGTGTAAGAAAGTGAATGGTGATGTCCCTTGAATCGGCAGTGAGTGAGATCTCTGTGGATATGTGATGGGTTTGTGAATGTGGCAGTTGAGAGTGGTGAGTAGAATTACTTCTCCTGGTGGAATGAAGGAGATCATTCATCCTCTTGCGGCACAGGGTGGCTGTCCTCTTTTACAGGGCGTTGGCGCTGACCTCTGCCTCCCAGCCCAGATTGGTGATGTTTCTGCCCCTCCTGCGGCCAGACCGGAGGGGTAGAGGACATCATGGCAGGTCTCCACTGCATCCAAAAGGCGCTTGAGGGTCGCTGAACTGGGAGCTGCAGTCTTTTTGCCTTTCAGGGCCATCCTGTCTTCTGTGCAGCTGTCCTGGGGTGGAAGTACTGTGAGGTGTGCACGCAGCTGCACTTTAAATATGGTGCCCGGCGTGATGAAGTGGCGAGGTGATGGTGTGTCGGGTGAATGAGTGCCAGCCCACCATGGAAATGGCGTGTTTCCCAGGAATGTGTATTTAATGCGGCGGGTTAGGGAACGATATGGCGTGAAAAGCTGCCATTGTCGCTTTCCCCACCCACTACCGCACTTAGTGAAAATCTGGGACAATTCCACCCTAAGCTGCATTTACTGTGTTACAAATAATATTGGCTGATTGGAAAGAGATGGAGTAAATTATGTTGACTCCATGTCAGTGGAGAGTCATCTATTCACAACAGACATTGATCAGCAGATGGCACAGGATAATTAAGCTCTACTGCTATAAATATGTTGCATACAGGACACTGGGAAGCTTCTACTGTTGTGCGCAGGGATCTATTCAATATGATTTGAAACATTCACGCTTCTTTTGGAATTACATTTCATTCTTTTTCCTTTAATTTGCGTACACTGTCCGTATGTCATATGACACCTGAGGCTGTGGCACCACTCACCCTATTCTGCATGATACCTAGGCATATAGCGAAAAACAGCCCTTGTGTCCCATGCAGTGCATTTCCGATAAATATTTATTGATTCTATCTGTCGTCACAGTTCCACATCATGTTTATTAATATTTACATCGAGTTTACTGCACAGAAACAGGCCATTTGGCCCAGTTGGTTTATGTCAGCATTTATGTTCCACATGAGCCTCCTCCCACCTTTCTTCATCTAATCCTATTACCATATCTATCTTTCCCCTTTCATGCCCTTATCTAGCTTCCTCTTAAATTCGCCTCTGCTATCTGCCTCAACTATTGTGGTAGCATATTCCATGTTCTACCCTCCCTCTGGGTAAATAAGTTTCTCCTGAATTCTTTACTAGGTTTATCAACAACTATCTTGTATTTATGGCCCCAGTTTTGGAATTCCCAAAGTGGATATGTTTTCTCTACACCTCCCGTATCCTCAGCCTTTTCGAAAGAAGAGACCCCTGGACTCCTCAGTCTCTCCAACTAGTTGTATCCTTTGATTTTTCTTGGCGTCACCCTTGCGAATTTTTTTGTACCTTCCCCAAAGTCAGAAATATGCTTCGTACTCCAAACAAGGTTTGATGCAGGTTTAACATAATTTCTGCCCTTTTCAATTATACGTCTCCAAAAATGAACCGCAGATTGCTTTTTTATGGTCTTATTGGCCTGTGTAACTCCTGTTCATCATTTGTGAATTTGCACCCCTGCAACCCTTTTCACCTCTATCCCATTTATGCTCCTATTTATCCAAACAGTAGATGGCTTTTTAATTCTTCTAACCAAAATATATCACTTCACACTTATCTAATTAAATGCCCATTTTGCAAGTTTATTCATGTCTTCTTATACGTTGTCACATTCTTCCTTTGAGTTACTAAACTTCACTCCCCAATTTGGTATCGCATGCATATTTTGAAATTACACTTCCGATTGCTGAGCCCCCGCACCAATTCTTATGGAATATCACTTTCCAACTTTTGCCGGTCTGAGTATCTACCCTGAGCTCCTAAGCTCTCTTTTCTGTTTCATAGTCAACTTGCGATCCATTTTGTTAAAACATTTGATTTAAATGAGAAAAATGGCTTGTATTTATATACCTATCCTCACAGAGTGAGCAACTCAGAGTGCTTTAACATCATTGTAAAATTATTAGCAGTACTCTCAGTGGTATGCTATTGCAGAAGTCCTTAAATTCTTGGTTGGGGAATCCAAATTTTCACTTCTTGCACTTCATGCAATACTGCTTTTTGCACGGTTGGCCTGCTGAAGATCTTAACTATTAGTAGATGCTTAAGCAGATTTTATTTTTAGTTTGTGACTCAGACACAACAGCAAAAATAACAGAAGGAAAATCTTTCTACCCGCCTTGCTCATAAGCTTACGCAGATCTATCAATATGTTTAAATTAACGCAAGCAGAAAGTATGCTCCATATATCTGCTGGACACCTGGATCAGAGGAAAGCCATGCTTATGTGGTGCTAGAGGAATGAGCGTTTAAGGTGGTGGATGGGGTGATGGTCAAATGGGCTGCTTTGTCTTGGATGGAATTGAGCTGTTTCAGTGTTGTGGGAGCTGCACTTATCCATGTAAGTGGAGTGTATTCCATCACACTCCTGATGTGTGCCTTGTAGATAGCGGACAGGTTTTGGGGAGTCAGGAGTTGAGTTACTCACTGCAGAATCCCGAGCAATGGTAATAACTTCTTAAAGAGGAAGTACATTGTAGCTGGAGTAAGTGCTGGAAGTTATTCTAACAGTGATATTGATGTAGGGAACACACAATAATAGTACAACATGTCGGAGGCTGGGCTCCAAGATTTTCCGAAGTTGCACTGGAGGCCTTGGTATAGGAGCTGGAGAGGGGAGAGATGTGTTTTATCCACAGAGTCAGGAGACCATTCAGACAAACAGTGTGAAGGCAATGGGAGCAGTTAACTGTTCCCATTCAATGCCAGAAGTCAAACCCAAGGACTTGGATGCAGGGCTGCAACAGGTTCTGACATGAGTGGTCAAGGTCAGTGAATGTATCCAGATGCCATATCTCACCAACTGCACCACTAGCCTCACACATGCTCAATGCACCACACCCCATCACTCACCTACCAACAGTCTGTATCAATCACATTTCACACCTAGCATTCATAGCTTCACCTCACCCTCACACACTTGCCACTGCTGTAAACTGACACCCACATCTCACAACTTACACACACTGACCGCTATCAACCATGAAATTGCACCATGCTCATGACATACTTCCCTTTCATATTCAGGATAAGATGATGCATAACTGGAGGCAGCAGTTCCTAACAGGTGGGGGACAGGCATGGCTGTATGTCCAAGTCCCCAAGGAGAAGATGATGCTCAGCATCATTGGAGCAGTCACTCCTGAGGCCGTGGCCAGCAGTGGGGCTGAAACCATAGAGGATGACGGTATTCTCATATCTAATCCTCTTTCCCACGCTTCACTTTCCCTCATCCCACAATTATTTCTGATTCACAAGCTGCATTTTGTGCAAGCTTGAACCTCTTACTTTCCTCCTGTCCCTTCACCACAACCCTACCTTTGTGCTTTTCTCCTTTCACATACCCAAGAACTGACAACTGAACAGATGGTGGTGGAAGGACAGAAGGGAGTGCTGAAGAAGAAATAGAGTCACTCAATATTACACTCAGCCACTAACTCAGATAATGAACCTGCACAAAATTAGAGGATAGCATAGAGGTGGGACATTCATGTAGTGAGATACAGGACATGAGTGGCCTGCAGCCGAATAAAAAGTTACACTGAAGAAGAAAGTATTCTTTTGTCAAAAGCTGCGTATTGTAACATTTTCAGCCTTGACTGCTGGGAGCAACTCTTGGGACAGGATTTCACGTCCCGTGGGTGCGCGCGTGCCCGACCTAATCGGGCGATGAATCTTGCGCAATGACATCGGTGAGTGTCCCGACATCATCGCATGGTCTCGCAATCTTTCAGTTAGCGGGCATGCGCAAGAGTCAGCAGTGCGCCCGCCAACAGTTAAGAGGTCTATTAAATAAAGTATTAATTAAGTGGTATTTTTCGCTGCCCATTCAACCATTCGGTTGGCGGGCGGGCGAATAGGCCAGGTGGCCTTTGCATTTTTTTTTTACGAAATCTCATCCACGGGCAGGATGAGGTTTCCAATGGTAAGTAAAAAACGCAAAAAATGTTTCCAGTTCATTTTAAATACGTCCCTCTTCATGTGACTGAGTCACATGTGGGGACATGTTTATATCATTAATTAAAGTTTTATTTTCCTTTGTCCAAACCTTCAGCTCCCTGAGGCAGCTCTGTGTCCTCAGGAAGCGGTTGGCGTGCACTGCCCTGTGCATGTCAGACTTCTGCGCTCACCCTCCTCCCGCTCCCACCCCTCTCAGTGAGCCTCTCAGGCGGGCTGGCTGTTAATTGGCTGGCCAGCATAAAATCGCAGTCGGGGCCTGACTGCGGGTGACGTTCCGTTTCGCGGCTGGCGCCACGCCTGCCCGATAAAGGGGAATCCTGCCCTTGGAATTTTGGGTATGTGCAGCACACATTTTCTGACCACTTAAATAACAGCTGAGTTAATGTCCAAATCTCTAAAAAAACGCTCCAAGTGGATGTGTCTTCAAGCCAGGAGTGTGTAATCAGAAAATAGCCTTTACAATTTTTTCTTCAACAAAACTACACTGATGTGTATGTCTTTACAATAACAGAACTATATTGCCAAGTTCTTTATGGCTGTTGTGTAAAAATGACTGAGTTGAAATTACAGGTATTGTTTTGCAAAACCACCCTTTGTCCTAGTTTTGATGCAGTGAAATGTCTCCTGCAAAGAGCACTTGTGGTGTTATTCCAATTTTGGTCAGCTGAGGGTGCCTTTGTACTTAATTTTACACAAAGTCTATCTTCTGAAAGAGAAAATGATCTATGATTTCAATTTCAGCTATCCTTGACTTGGCAGCATCAATGTTACTTGCTTTCTGTCTCTTTCTGTTCATGATTTTGAATCCTGGAAGTCCAACCAGTTTGACAATGTGCAATGTTTTTCATGTTTGTTTCACAGCTGAACCGCCAGGTGGGGCATTCCACCTTTAGAACTGACACCAGCTGGTATCTGCCACCACACTCCAACCACCACCCCCCCATGGAAATCCAGGTCCTACTGTTCAATCCAGAGGATGATACTGCTGCCTAATGTTGTGCAGCTACCAGTAAATTAGAATGCATTCATTCATACAGCAATCCAGACTCAAACCACAGCTTCATTTCTTGATTTAATAAATTTCTATCAAATAAAGGTACAGGAAACCTGAAATATTTTAAACAAATACACTTTATTAAGTGCTGAGTTTCTGTCTGAACAGATGGTCTAGGTTATATAACAGCATTTAAGAATTATTTGAAGTCGCAATGGCCCACAGTTGCTTGGTAACTAATTTCAGGTCAAGGCAGGTGTTTTACATGATTGTCTCTTTAAAAGAAATAAAGAAACTCTGCATTTATGTGAACATTTTTTTAAAGCTTTCTACAGCAGAGGTGAAGATTGTTATTCCACGGTTTGAGGATTCAAGAATATTGCTGATTGCTCCTGACATCTAAATCTGTGATGAGATAGATGGGGCACAAGCACTTTCCACAGGAATAGCTCGTACCAAAGCACTAACTGTAGTGTAAGCGTGTTTGGACAGAGCAAGGGTTAATGCAGGACTGGGGAAACAGTACTGCCCACATAGTGATGTAGGGAGTCACATGATAGTAGACTGTGTGTAGAAGATTCTGGAAGGAATCAACACCATGCAGGGCTTATCTTGGAGATGTATATAGTTTGAGTTGTTAATAAACATTCAACCATATTACCCTCCTGACCTCTCAATGAGACACCAAACAACCCGTCTGACACTAACAGCATTGAATTATTTACATTGTTGATATGCAGGGCTGGATTTAATATGGGTTGTTACAGTGGAAAAAAATGGTGGCTGGGCCACTGAAATGCGGGAGAGGCCCTGGGTCAATGTCAGGCGGCGGCTGATTAAGTCACAGTAGGGCAGAAGGGGCTGACACAGGATTCCTGGTTACTGGTGCCAGGATGTCAATTAGGCTCGTTAATGAGCCAACTCACATCCATTATCTCTGAGTGCAGTGCAATTTAGTGGTGCCTCAGGGATTAAATGGGGACCGCATGGCTTTCCCATACCTTCCGAAGGCCGTCCAGCAAACCCTCTTGGGTTTACCAGTCACCTCCTGGTTGGGGAAGGGGATTCCTTGTAGTCAGGACTATGCAGCACTCTGTACCTGAGTGAGGGAGCCAACATTGGGAAGACAGGAGTGCCCCCCCCCCCCACTACCTTTATCTTCAATCTCCCTGTACCTCCCCCACCATAATCCCCAACCCACAATCCCTACCCCACCTTCACTCACCTTTGCCCTGGGCTTCCACAATGATCCTGGGCTTCTGGTGGCTGCGTTGCCACCAGCTGCCACCGCTCCTGTTGGCGCCAGTGGCATAAGGAGCTCCTGGCCTCTGATTGGCCGGCAGCTCCCAGCGGGCAGAATCTCCACAGCTGGGGACCCGACGGTGGCCGCTTAAGTGCCTGAAGGGCACTTGCTTCTGTTGGGCGCCCCCCACGAAATTAATGGGCCTTCCTCATCAGTTCTCTGACCGGCGGGTGAGATCCCATAATTCCTAACAGAATCCCGGCCATTGTTACTGTACAGAAGACTGTTAACTAACTATTTGTTAACTAACCCAATACAATATGGACTGTATTTCAGATATTCAATGTAGCCATTTTTCACATACAACCTGTGGTCATCTTTGTTATTTCATTTACCTTTACCCCTGTTTTAAGTCACCTGCTACTGAAACCCTAATTCATATCTATGTCACCTCCAGACTTAATTATTTCAGTTATCTGCTGGCTACCTTTCTATCCTTCATCCCTGTAAATTTAGCTCGTTCAAAATTCTCCTAGCATTCCCAATCCAGCATCAAACCCCCCTTACCCATCACTTATGTTCTTGCTGACCGAATCGTCCCCAAATATTTCAAATTCCAAAATTTGTATCCTGTGCTTAAATCCCTTCATGGTCTTGTACCCCACCCCCAAATTCCCACATCTCGGTAATCCGCTTCATCTCTACAAGCTCCCTGGTCTCTCCACTCCTCCAATTATGGTGGTGTGCCTTCAGCTATCTAGTCTCTTTATTTATCTCTGTCTCTCCACTTCCTACATTTTCCTCTGCTCCTTTAAGACCTTTCTTAAAACCCATCTCTCTTGCCAAGCCTACAGTCACTGCTTCTAATATTTGCCCCTGTAGCTCAACGTCCATTCGTGACTGATTATGCTTCTGTGAAGTATCTTGGGATGTCATGCTATGTTAAATGCAGTTTATAACTGCAAGTCATTATTGTTCTGATTGTGTATCATTTAATTTGTTTAGTCCACAAGAATTCCAGTAGGGAACCATGGCCTTTAGCATCAGTTAGTAATTGCTTATTCTGCATCTCTTATGGTTTTTTAAAGACACAATAGGTTTTTTACTGTATTTAGCTCTACCTATGGATAATGCATATGTGCCTCTTTATAAATTTCCTTTAAGGCAAAAGTCATATTAGTTGTTTCACTTGATTACCTCACTAAACATGATGTGGTCTCCACCATCACAGATGCCAGTCTTCAGCCAATTCGATTCACTCCAGGTGATATCAAGAAATGGCTGAAGGCACTGGATACTGCAAAGGCTACGGGCCCTGATAATATTCTGGCAATAGTACTGAAGACTTACGTTCCAGAACTTGCCGCGCCCCTAGCCAAGCTGTTTTAGTACAACTACAACACTGGCATCCACCCAGCAATGTGGAAAATTGCCCAGGTATGTCCTGTACAGAAAAAGCAGGACAAATCCAACTCGGCCAATTACCGCCCCATCAGTCTACTTTCGACCATCAGTAAAGTGCTGTAAGGGTCATCAACAGTGCTATCAAATGGCACTTGCTTAGCAATAACCTGCTCACTGGTGCTCAGTTTGGGTTCTGTCAGAGCCACTCAGCTCCTGATCTTGGTTCAAACATGGACAAAAAAGCTGAACCCTTGAGGTGAGAGTGACTGCCTTTGACATCAAGGCAGCATTTGACCGAGTGCAGCATCAAGGAGCCCTGGCAAAACTGGAGTCAATAGGAATCAAGAGGAACATTCTTCACTGGTTGGAGTCATATCTAGCACAAAGGAAGATGGTTGTGGTTGTTGTTGGTCAGTCATCTCAGTTCAAGACATCACTGCAGGAATTCCTCAGGGTGGTGCCCTAGGCCCAACCATCTTCAGCTGCTTCATCAATTACCTTCCATCCATCATAGGTCAGACAGAAGTGGGGATGTTCGCTGATGATTGCACAATGTTCAGCACCGTTCGTGACTCCTCAGATACTGAAGCAGTCCATGTCCAAATGCAGCAAGACCTGTACAATATCCAAGTTTGGGCTGACAAGCAACATTTGCATCACACAAGTGCCAAGCAATGACCATCTCCAACAAGGAAGAATTTAATCACCGCCCCTTGACACTCAATGGTTTTACCATCACTGAATTCCACACTATCAACATCCTGGGGGTTACCATTGACCAGAAACTGAACTGGACTAGCCATATAAATATTATGGTTACAAGAGCAAGTCAGAAGTTAGGAATCCTGCAGCGAGTAACTCACCTCCTGACTCCCCAAGGCCTGATCATCATCGACAAGGCACAAGTCAGGAGCGTGATGGAATACTCTCCAGTTGCCAGGATAAGTGCAGCTCCAACAACACTCAAGAAGCTGGACACAATCCAGGACAAGGCAATCTGCTTGATTGTCACCCCTTCCACAAACATTTACTCCCTTCATCACCGATGCAGCAGTGTGGACCTTTTACGAGATGCACTGCAGGATCTCACCAAGGCTCCTTAGACAGCACCTTCCAAACCTATGACCACTACCATCTAGATGGTCAAAGGCAGCAGACACATGGGAACACCACCACCTGCAGGTTCACCTCCAAGCCACTCACCATCCTGACTTGGAAATATATCGTCGTTCTTTCACTGTCACTGTGTCAAAATCCTGGAACTCCCTTCCTAACAGCACCGTGGATGTACCTACACCACATGGACTGCAGCGGTTTAAGAAGGCAGCTCCCCACCAGCTTCTCAAGGGCAACTAGGGATGGGCAACAAATGCTGGCCCAGCCAGCAAAGCCCACATCCCGTGAAAGAATCAAAAAAAAAACTTTTTGTCCTCCTCCTATGTGCTGACACTGATATGGTTGTGATCGAGTAATCAAAAATGTAAGTTTAACAATCCTTCCAATAGTGGGAAAGAAGTGAAAAAGAAACATGGGCAGAATCTTCTGTTCAGTGAGCGGGGGATGGGGCCCGCTCGCCGCTGTGTAAAATGGCGTCCCAACATCACCACGCGTCATTTAGATTTTCAGTTCGGCAGGTGCAAAGCCAATTCGGCTGTGCGCCCGCCAAACTGTCAAAGACCTTTTAAGGCCATTAAAAAAGTAATTAACATGATTAATGGACCTGCTCATCCAACCTTAAGGTTGGTGGGCAGGCTGGGTAGCCGGGTGGCCTTCTGGAAAAACATGAAACCTCATCCATGGGCAGGATGAGGTTTCATGAGGGTATTAAAATTTTTATAAAATGTTTAACTAAAAGAAATTGATATGACCCAGCTCATGTGACAGTGGCACACGAGTGGATATGTCAGTAATTATTTTCTGCTTCTTTATTGAATATTTCATGCTCAGGCATGAAAGAGCGCATTCCCTGGCTCATGGAATCTCCCTCCCGCCTACGTAGGGAGCGCATAGCGCTCCCTGGCAGACGTCACGCTGGGCTGGCCTTATTTAGCCCACCCACATAAAATGGCGACTTGCCCCCGACCAGGGGCGCTGATTAGGAATCCGCCCGCTCGTGCCCTCTCCTGCACAACACCCCCGATGTGGGGGAAGACCCTGCCCATAATAACGTCCAGATGGAACTGACTGTTTGTTGCTTCACTGACTTAGATTTGATGGCCTAGATATTCTGCTTTTGGCATAATTTAGACCTGAGTGGCAAATGCTGGATTTCAGATAGGTATAATGGAAGTGTGAGGCTAATGCTGAATTTCCCCTTGTAAACGCATTAGCATAGCTTCAGGCGCAGTTTTGTACAGATGTTAAAATCACACTAGTGGTGCGAGTAGAAAATTGCATTTAGTTGAAACTTAAGGGAATTTAAAGGATGGAAACAGGCAAAGGGAGTGTCTTAACAGGATGCCAAAAAGTCTAAAAACACTTGAGCCTCAAGAGGCATCTGAACCTACTTTCTTTGCCAAAGCTGAAGTGACAGGGACTGTGAAGAGACATGGAAAATGAAGGGAAAAGGAATCCTTGGCGCAGGCCTGTGTCTGCAGGCAAGTGACAGAGCAACTTAAATGACAGGTCATTGTCAAATGTATCGGGGCAGAATTTTACGAGTCAGCGAGTGGGGGCGCCCGATTTAAATTTTCAGGAAGGCGGGAGCCCAGCAAAATCAGCTGCGCACCTGCCAATCTGTCAATGGCCAATTGAGGCCATTGACAGGGTCAATTAAGTAATTAAAGGACCTGCCCGGCGGCAAATAGAAAAATCATGAAACCTCATCTACCGGCGGGATGAGGTTTCATGTCGGCTTTAAAAAATTTTAGTAATGATTTTGTTAAAATTATGGACATGTCCCAACATGAAAGGGAAATTTTATTTTTCTATTTTTGTCTTTTTTATATGTACAGCCAATCTCCCTGAGGCAGCACTTAGCCTCAGGGAGATGAGTGTGCTCTTTCATACACGTGCGCGAAAGAGCGCACTCTCAATTTTGGGATTCCTGCCCCGCCCGCACAGGAAGCACACAGCGCTTCTGTGCAGACGTCACGCTGGGTGGGTCTTAATTGGCTGGCCCACGTAAAATGGCGGCGTGCCTCCGATCAGGGGCGCCCGTACGCACCCACCCATCAACTTCCACCCCGACGGGGGGAAAATTCAGCCCCAAGTGTGTCAGAGTCAGCAGGTATGGTCGATAGCATCTTTTTAAAATCATACTTTGCTTAATTCTTTGTACCCAGTGTGGCTTGAGCACACATTATGCAAAATATACCTTATGTCATCTTGTCATTTGCCTCCCATTGTAATACACCTGCCCAAATGTTGGTAATTCTATTATACACCTGCCATCACAGTCAGTGGGAAATCCCTGATGCAGTGTTAGCTAGCCATGTCCTGTTTACCTCCCCAACCCACCATGAAGTTTTACTGAACCTATTGACCAGAGAAAAATATGCTTATACACCTATAAGTTTAGGATTTCCTGAATCTTTAGCAATGTCACCCTCAGAGCTTTGAAAATTATATAATTGAATCAAACTATTGTCATTTTTCCAGTTAAAAATGTGACTAATTGTGAAATGACAACGTTTCACCGGAACATGATGTGATTCCTTAGAGAAATATTCAAGATGAACCAGTTGTAATAGCTTGTGTAATAAAAATCTATTACATTTTTTCCAGTGACTGACTTGCTATTATGTTTATCTTAAAAATTTGATCACGTTGTGCATTGAGGGACACCTCACTGTCTGATCGGTGTGAAAAATAGATGACTGTACTTTTCCTAGCAATTTTTATTATTAGTGACAGCGGGTATGATTGATGTAAGATAAAAATAATGGGAAGTATTGAAATCAATTGAATTGGGAAAAGGTGATAATGTACTGGATTGGATAGCAGGGTGGTGATATTATATAGGCTCAATTCTAATACCATAGGTATCAAAATGCTTCACTTGTGTAGTCAAGATTGACAATATGATTTCCAGAACAAATCCAGGTTATTATCTTTCTCTTATAAATATTAGAGAAGAGTTGAAAGTATCCTGATAGTTTTAAAAATCACAGTCATGTTTTTAAGTTTCTTTGTATACAACAATGCAAAACTGACCCAATGTGTCTGCCTCAGCTCAGACCTTTGTGTTATGAAGTTAAAAAAAAACAAGTGGATAAGGCTTGACCCTTTCTTGGGGAAGGCTGCAGTTTATTAACTATAGCTAGTGATATTTATTATTATAGTGTCACTTTTTGCAGCAGGGATTGGGATGTATTCTTGTGTAATTTAATGTAAATCAAGCATTACTCACCAAATGTCGGAAAACTGCTAGGAAAGTGTTCATTACTAATTGTCAAAGCTAGCAAAATTTTTCAACCATTCCTCAGAAAAGGTTGGTGTCATTATAATTATGCCTGTCAGTTCAAGACACTGGTGTTATGACCACCTTTCCTCATCTAATATAATGACTAATTATAATTACCATGTGGCAGTTTGCTATTGTCTATTATTAGGACCTGGGATTTTTATATCTGGCCTGATTAGATTTGACAGTCTTCTCTATTACAATTTTAGCAGGTCTTGTTATTTACGGGTTGTTCAAGTTCTTTATCCCCATCTGCCTCCTTTCTCTATGTTTTGCCAACTCTTCCCAGACTGAGCAATAAAAACTTCATATAATCATAACATTGAATTTTATAATAAAATATTTTCATGGAACACTAGACTGCTCTCGATTAACCCCAATGTTTTTGTCACCACAAAGCCGGTGGAATTATGAGAATGGGAAAAATTAAAGATAATGAGAGTTTCCGCTTGGGTGTACTCGGCAATTCTGGTACAAATTGTGTCCAAAATTTCTCCCGTTTTGCGAAGTTTTCTTCCCGAGTTTCCGCTCAAACTCATTTTGCACATCACTGAGTGCAAACTCTGCCAGGGACCAGTGCAAGTGTTTTAAAACATAATTTTGTTTTTAAAAGATTGCCTTAATAAATATTTCTGATATTTTCAACAGTATGGTTTGATTGACACAGTGGAAAATGTGTAAATTGAAATGATTTCTTAAAAATATACAAAACTATTTTCCAGTTACTCTCTGGCGGTAATGTAGTGAGTTCCTTTGTAATTTTTTTTTAAATTACCTTCAAAACGTTATAGTGTTTTTGCTCTGGAATGTCCCAGCTTAAGTTTTAAAGCCCCCTCGAAGGCCTGTGAACAATTTTAGCAGGTCTTGTCATTTACGGGTTGTTCAAGCTCTTTATCCCCATCTGTCTCCTTTCTCTTAGCAATTAGCAGAAACTCCCAAAGGTGATGAGTTCACCTGGGGGCATGGTCAATTTTGTGGACAGGCAGGGCCTGCTTCTATGCAATGATTTTATAACTAGAGCAAAGGATTGTGAACATGCAAGCTGCATTGAACACAATTTGCGCTTAAAATTTCTGAAAGCTTTTATTGGGGAAATTATGTCGAAAGAAGAACAGTGCCCCCGAGTGAAAACTTCAGGCTATTGTTTTAGAGTGGGGTGCATAAATGGGGTACTATACAACCTTAGATAAATTCTACATATAGTGAGATTCCAAAGCTTGTAAGTGACACAGAATTGATTGGGAAGGTTCAATAGGTCAAAGGTATGATTATTATTTTGCAAATGTTTTCGGAAAATATAACGCTGGAATAGAAAATTAGCTTATGACTTTTAAAATGGGTAAATATAATAGTATAGATTTTGCAGTAAGAATGACAGTGAAGTTACTCGCATTCCACAATCATTAAGGAGTAAATCAGACTGCAACTTGTGGTGTCAACACAGATACAATTAAACATGGAAGTCCACATGATTTTACATTGAATTCAGTATTCGATTTTACACTGCTTGGTTTCGATTCAATGGGCTGAATTTTCAAATGGCAACGGAGGCATGACCAGAGACAAATGGGCCTACAATCTCCAGCTACTTGGTCTCCCACCATGATCCCCCCTCTGGGCCATTTTCGCTTTGGGAGGATTGGGGGGCTGTGACAGCCCTGCAAGTGGCAAGTAGCCTATTAGGCCAATTAAATGGCCTTTTAAAGCCCCTCAGCAGAAGTCAACAGAAATTTTCCAGTTAGTGTTGTTACAATGGGTGAGGAGCAGTGAAATGGCTCCCCTTTACTCGGTCCCCTCGGTTGATTGCAACAAAGGTTTTTTAAAATTTCTTTTCCCTATAAATGCCTTTTCCAATCTATATTTATTTACTTTTAAATAAGGAGCCAATCAAACAAGGTTTTCTTAAATCAAAGAAAGAATAACTTTATTAGTTACTAAAGCCGAGAAAAAAATACTAAAAGATGCAACGACACACATGCACACAAATTTCAGAAATAAGGAAAGTTAGAGTCCAAATAAAAGAATATACGATTAAGTCCTTTGCTTGTCCTTGATGCATAGATTGTTGAACATTGCGGCTGTTTGAAGTTATCTGGTTTCCTTTAAAATCCTGGTGTTGAATTGAATTTTGGGCAACTGTGCCTTGCTGGAGTCAATTTTATCTTCAGAGAGAGAGATTCCTTACTGCTCCTTTCAGCAGTTATTTTCAATATGCTTCTCTCTGTTTCTAGCTTGGCAAAAGACAATTCTTAAACCTTCCGCCTGTATATTCTAAAAAGGAATTTGATTAACATGTCTTGCAGTCATTGTTGTCAAACAAGTAATCACATTTTTTGATCTTTCATCTCAGAAATTTTTGACACATTTCAAGATAGTAGAAACCAACAGGAGATGAGTTATTTCTACTGCCATAGAAGGTTTTGAATATCTGTTGGGTATCTGGCTGATTAGCAGTCCCCATTATCTTGACAGAATTACAGTTGATTAAAGTCCAGCACTTTGGATTTTTAATGACTTCCATTCAAGAGTCCCTTTTTGAAATGCACCTTGACACTCCCAAGTGTGTAATTCCATGAGCAACATGTCAGCAGTGCAATTCATATCATAACTTACCAGAAAAGGTCAACTTACAATTCTAGATATCAGGTGCTAGCCATCTTTGGTCAGTGTCTTTTCTTGTAATTTTTGAAATAACTGGTCCTCTTTAAACAATTCAATATGTTTTTGGTTAGCTGGTGAAGTTATAGGTTGATCTCACTCAATCACAATTTCTCGTCATTGTGACAGTATGCAGACCCCCACTGAGGCACAGCCAAGGGATGGAGGTAGCCTCTCAGTGACAGATGTGGGGGTGCCATGGCTCCATCCACCTAGGTAACATCCTCCCCAGCACCCACCATAGTCATCAAGTCACAGCTGCAGCTGCTGGCTGTCCAATCGAGGAGTTACTATTCCACAATAAATGACAGTGAGTTAATCACCAGCAATAACAGGGTAGCAAGTCGACCATTTTGAAGCTGTCACCACCACCTTAATGCCAATTTTGTTATGTTAAAATTGACCACATTACGTTTTAACTAAAATGAAAACAGAAATGTGTATGCATTAAAGGGCTAGGCAAAATGCTATGCATTGTTGCTGCTGGTTGCTAGGGTAACAGAACCTGTTGCCATGCTACGACGCTGTGGTACTGTTCCATGCTGCAGTGGCTTTGCTGCATGGCTTGAATCGTAAATTAAGTTTATTTGTAAAGATGGTAGGAATTTTTTTATTTCTTAAAGGGATATCATTGGCTAAGGCCCTAGCATAGCTTTGTCCTCAAGTATTCCTAGGAAAGAAAACACGTTCTTTCTGCATAATCCATTTTGAACAGTTATGTTTAATGTAATTGAACAATACCTGGCATTCTAATTATGGCTGTCACTTTTGCATGATTTTGAGACTAAGCTCTGGAGTGTAAACAATTTTTTGCTGAGCCTTAGCTCCTCACACAATTAACCGTGTTTATTGCTTCATTGGGAGATGAGTCTCGCTGAAGGCAGATCCACCTGGATTTTTCAATCAGGTCTGCCTAGTTTATGAGTCCATACGAGATGGAACTAATTGGAAACTGGACAGAGATCTTTTGAGCCGCACCCACATTGAATCACATGTAATTTTAGGATGGGGAAACCGCTACATAAAACAAGTAGCAACTTTGTTCTGACACTAACTTGGTGTGAAGATGTCTTGCAGACTATGTTTCCTGAGTCCTCACTTGCAGCAAAGTATGTGGCACTGTAATGTATTCATATGTTATAAGCATGCGCAGTGCACAGGCCATAACTTTCGAGCTTCCCAGCGTTGGATTGAGGGGTACCCCAAAGCTGCGCTGGGGGAATCACAGGTAAGGTTTGCGCGGCAATTGCCCAGAAGTGCAAACTTTCCCTGGGCAATTGCTCTGCACTGGGAGGCGATGGTATAGTGGTATTGTTGCTGGGCTAGTAATCCAGAGACCCAGGGTAGTGCTCTGGGGACCTGGGTTTGAATTCCACCATGCCAGATGGTGGAATTTGAATTCATTAAAAATCTGGAATTTCAAGTCTAATTATAACCATGAAAGCATTGTTGTAAAAACCCATCTGGGTCACTAATGTCCTAAAGGAAGGAAATCTGCTCTCCTTACCTGGTTTGGTCTACATGTGACTCCAGATCCACAGTAATGTGGTTGACTCTTAAGTGCCCTCTGAGCATTGACAATTAGGAATGGGCAATAAGTGCTGGCCTAGTCAGCGATGCTCACAATTTAAGTTGCAAGCTGCGGCTGGTTCCAACTGATTTGCACCAATAGTTACCCAGAAGTTAAAAGAATTAAAACTTCATCTAGCTTCTAAAAGAATTGCTGCAGTTCTAAAATTTTTTTAAAAAACCTCATTTTTAAAAGAAATAGGTCCACAACAGCTAGGATCCTCTCCAGCTTGAAAAGCGTGGGAAAATTACTGGGAGAGGACAAGCTGGCTGCAGATGGCCCCCGAAGTTCAAAAAAAAGTAACACCTGCAGAGTAAAAACAAAACAAAAAACATTACCTTAAGCCTGAGGAGGTTTCTGCAGTGGTTCTTTGGAAGTTTGGAAAGAAAATGCCCATGCTTGCTGGGAGCCCACTAAAACCAGAGAGGCGGGGGAAACTCAAAGACAGAAAGCTGACGACTGCAGAGAAAGCCTGAAGTAAAAGGGTTACGGCTTTTAGGGCGGAATTTTCCATTGGCAAGTGGGAGACGGGGCCCACTCGCCGACGTGTAAACTGACGCGCGGCAATGTCGGGCGGAACTCCCGACGTCGCCCTGCCGCTTTAAATTTACAGGTAGGCGGGTGCGCAGCAAAATCAGCTGTGCATCTGCCGACCTGTCAATGGCAAATTGAGGCATTGATGGAGTCATTAAACTAATTAATGGACCTGCCCGTCCAACCTTAAGGCAGGCCAGGAGCTCTGGCGGGAATTAGAAAAAACATGAAAACTCATCCACAGATGGGATGAGGTTTCATGTAGGTTTTAAAAAAATTAATTATAGTTTTTATAAAAAGTTATGGACATGTCCCAACTCATGTGACAGTGTCACATGAGGGGACATGACAGGGAATTTTTTCTTTTTATTTTTAATAATTTGTACATTAGAGCCCATACCTCTGAGGCAGCACTTAGCCTCAGGGAGATGAGTGCGCTCTTTTGTGCGCATGCATGAAAGAGCACACTCTTGGGTTTAGGGAATCCCCCTCATCACACATGGGCGTGCAGAGACGTGCCTCTGATCGGCGCTCACGTAAAAGGGCGGCGCCGATCGGAGGCACGTCTCTGCATGCCCGCACTTCAACTTCCCCCCTGATGGGGGAAACCCTGCCCTTAAAGTGGCAGCACAATTAAGGTGGAAAGTGACTGCACTTGGTGGACCTATGGGACATTTTGACGAGACTGTTGAACAGTGGAGCTCCTACACTGAATGCTTTGAGTTTTTTGTCCTTGCAAATGGAATTGAAATTGATAAGAAGGCAGCAACTTTCCTAAGTGTGATGGAAGCTAAAACCTTTGGCTTATTAAGAAGCTTGGTGCTACCTGACAAATTTGGCGCAAAATTGTAAGAGGACATTGTAAAAGTCCTGGAGACGCATTTTTCCTCTAAGCCACTTGTCATAGCAGAAAGATTTAGGTTTCACAAAAGAAACCAAAAAGAGGGGAAAACAATTGCGCAGTATGTTGCAGCACTTAAAAAGTTCACTGAACATTGTGAATTATTATTGCTGTAACCACACAACACAGAAATATTAAATGCTTTAATTGCCGAAAGATTGGCCATATTGCCTAGCCAAGTGAAGGACAAGCAAGAAAGAAAACTTATTCCAGTGGTAATGGAGAACAGAGATATTACAAGAGTGGAGTTCACAATCTTGAAGTGAATTCAGAGTGCTCAAGTGAAGAGGAGCTAGGGCTGTAAAGTGTTTGTGCCACTAGCAAATACTCAAATGACAGAGTCTCTCATACAAAGATTTAGTAACTCAATAGTACACGGACATACGCATCAATACAACTGCAGATTGTTCCATTATGAGTAGAGACACGTACCAGAACAAATTCAGTTTCGTACCTCTAACTGAGAACACAGTTCAATTGAAAACCAACTCTGGTATGGTGTGAGAAATGTATGAAGTGCAATGTACAATATAAGGGCAGGTCCCTCAAATTGCCCATTGTTGTAGTGAGACATGTCAACAAACCATGTTATTGGGTAAGGATTGGCTTCACGAGCTGAATTTAAACTGGAAGCATGTTTTTTTCAGGTTGAGATGACCAAAAAGCTTGACCAGCTGTTGAACAGCTATAGTTTTTGGTCATCTGACCTAATATTTCCTTATGTGGCTTGGTGCCACACTTTATTTTATAATGCTCCTTGGGATGGTTTATGTTAAATGTGCTATATAAATATGTTGTTGTTGTTGGAGCACTGTGATTGTTATGTAGTCTAAGAGAAAGACCACAATTGATCTAATTTAGAGGCTTCTGGATGTTTTCATTGTGTTCTGAATACTTGAATATCTGCACAGATAATGAAGATGATTCCAGAACTGCATCTTTATAAATCCAGATTTCCTATAGTGTACTCTGAGGACTAATTCAGAGATCACAAGGTACTTGATGGAGGGAATGTCTGATTCACTTCTAGCTGTATCAAAATAAAATCAAGTGGATGCCATGCTTCCTGTATCCTGATTACAGTACAGCTTTTTTGGATTGACACCTAATTGAGAAATCATTATGCTAAAATGTTTCCATTCCATGAATTCTGAGATCAGATTAATGTACTAATGATCTTCTGTGAAGAAGCAAGCATTAGAAATGAAGAGGCTTGTGTGCTGTCAAAAGAATGGATCTGTTTCACCACAAATTCAGTTAGAGTATTTTTTAAGCATACTCATCTTTTCCATGGGCCTACCTCCTGACCCCTTGACCTTGTTCCCACCAAACTGCTGACCATCCAACTTTCTGGCCCTCATCATCACCCCTCCCCTCAAAATACCCACCTGACTTCCCTCTGTCTGTGCAAACTACCTCTCCATCTCCATCCTCTCTTTCCTCTCCAAAATCCTAGAACATATGTCAACCCTCAAATTGGTGCCCAGTTTTTCCACAATTCCATGTTTGAATCGCTCTGTTAACCTCTGGAGTCTCCTTGGCTCCCTCCTATTTTTCATCTACATTTTTCCTCAACACCATCATCAGAAAACACAACATGTATGCTGATGACGCCCAGCTCTTCTTCATCGTCATCTCCTTCTCAACACCCCAATTGTTTCTAAATTGTCAGACTGCTTGTCTGACATCCAGTACTGGATGAGCAGAAATTTCCTTCCGTTATTGGGAAAATTGAAGTCACTAGGTTGAATATTAACACCTGAAAACAGCTGGTCAAGGGTTGGATTAGATGTTAAAATTCTAAAAATCTAAAACCCAACACCACCCACCCATTTCTGGGTTTAACTGAAGAAGGACAAGGGGCAGGTGGCTAACAGGTTGGCAATTTAAATATTATAACAAGGCTGTCAGCCTGTGATTTATGCTGCTTTATTAAGTCTCAGGGAAACGTGGCAGCTGATGGGAGGTGAGGACAATGTTGGGAAGAAGACAAGTGCCTTTACAGCATTGCATATGGGCCAGAAGGAACAGGACTGCATCCCCCAACTTCCCAATCTTCCACTCCTCAGTCTGCTCCTCCATGCAAAGATCCCCAGTGTTAGGATTTGGACTACCCCACATCCCCAGGGTCAGAGCATTAGGCCCCCTCTTCCTCTGAGATCAGATTCTCCGGGTCATGGGATGGATTGACCTTCTCTTGCTGCCTGTTTTGGAGTTAGCCATGCTCAATAGAAGCCAAGCCTGTCAATTGGCTGATTTGCTGGATGGGAACTTGCCAAGTAAAAAAAAATCCACATTAAAACCCCATAGCATGTGGGGAAACATGACTTGCGGGTTTCCAAAATTCTGCTCCCACAAAAATACCTACATAACCCATTGCTGCTAATATCCAAGCCATTGTCTCAGTCTCCAACACAACCCCCTTTCGCTAGCCATCAACCCTTTCCTGTGTAACTACCTGCGACTGAACCAAACTGTTCACAACCTTGGTGTCGTAATTCATTCTAAGATGAGCTTCTGACCGTACATCCGTCATTACGACTACTGAGTTCCACCTCAGTAACATTGCCTGAAACTGCCACTGCTTCAGCTCACCTTCTGCTGAAATCTTCATCCATGCCTTTGTTACGTTTAGACTCAACTACTCCAATGCTGAAGGATCCTCCTTTGGACACCATGAAACAGGCTTCGTAGTTTTGACTAAATTAACAAGTCTTTATTAACAACTCATAACTATATACATGTATACAATAAAGGGCACAGGTATGGAGCTGGCTCCATCCTAGGTGTTTACATATATCTGTCCATCTCGGGACTGCCCTGGCTCTGGGCCATGTGCTCTCTAATATCTCTGTGTGGGTTGCACTGTACTCAGTCCCATATTAGCCCTGTATGTACCAGACCTTACTACTATACACCTTGCCCCAAGTCTTTACCCCATGGATACAGAGTTACTTTAGCTTACTTAAGCCTTACATTGTTATAAGTCTTGTGCATTTACCCTATCGTTACAGCCTTAATGCTATTCCAACATTATTTCTGTTACAGTACTAACATTAACAGCATTCTCACTACCCCATCTCCCCTCCTTCAAGTCCTTGAAATTAGAGGTTCAAGCAGACTGGAGGCCTTATAACCCTTCCACGTCTCGTTTGCCACTCTGCTGGGAGAGTGGTAGGCTCCAATGGTTCTGGTTCATGTTGGTGGCTTGGAAGTTGGACTGGCATCTGGGTATGGTTCCATCCGTTTCTTCCATTGCTTGATGTTAAATCACACCTAGTTGGCCTGGCTGGTTTGGTGGTGCGTGGTTCTTGTAACTCTTGATCATGTCTTGCAGAGTGGACGAAAATGCTATTCATCTGCTTGGCGATGCCTTTTCTTCTTCCTTTTCTGTTTGGACCACCAGGAAGCTCTCTGAGGCTGAGGAAGTGTGTTCTTGTGGCAAGAAGAAGATTGAGTAGCATGCTCACTTCTGTTTTTTGTTGTTGATGGTGCGAAATGAAGTTCCAGCATCCCTTGTGGTTCTGGCAGACTGGCTGGAAGTTACCATGTGTGCACAGTTGTTGGTCTGTGTACCAACTGTACCATCATTGTAGCTGGAGGTATAGGCTCCTCAGACTGTTGATCTTTCTCTGGTGCTACTTCCACTGGAGGCGCTATGGTAATCTCATATGCAGTAGGTTGGTCTGACCATTGAGGGCATTCCTGGACCTGGAATGATGATGGACAAACCTGTTCTGCAAAAAGTGAAAGAGATTGTCAGTGAAATTAGAGTCTGAATAATCTTTAGTTTTTGAGGATTCCAGACCATGCTGTTCTGACTGGCTAATGACATCTTCTGCCATCTGGAGGAGATCTAGGACAATACAGGCATCTCTGCTCAGAAGAGAAAGGCTGATTCCACACAACATACATTAGCTCAAAGATCTGTTTATTGCCATACCTCAGTGATTTAAGGATCTTGCCGATGACTGGGAAGTGGACTCCTCCTGTTCCATACAGTGGCGTGTCCGTTGTTCGAATCCAATGGCCTTGGAGCCATGGTTCCTTGCCTGTTAGGACTGTAACGCTGGCTCCTGAATCTAATTTAAAATTTGTTAGATGACCATTTAACAGGATGTCAGCATTCCAAAATGAAGCACCGCATTCTCCGATGTCACCGCGAAGCATGGCTGTGTGTCTTCAGGGTTTTCGGTCTCGACCTCGTAGATTACCTTTGGGATGTTTGTGTGGTGCTGGGGGTTTTGACTTGTACAGTTTATAAAAGTGTCCCTGTTTGTTGCAGTGGAAGCATTGGGCAGTACGCGCAGTTCACTGATCTTCCCTGTGAGGGCGCTTCGCACCATCGTGCTGGCAAGGTCGCTGTGCTGGACAGTTCAGGAATTGCTTTCCTTGACTTGGATGGTCCCTGCATTTCTGTGACCTGATATAGTGGATTGAGATAAAAACAGAAAATGCTGGAAAAACTCAGCAGGTCTGGCAGCACCCGTGGAGAGAAAAACGGAGTTAACGTTTCGAGCTCGTATGACACTCCCATCATGGTGGACTGAGGGTTTCTGCCCCAAGTAGTGTTCTGTCCCCTTAGGATAGTCATGCATTATTCATGTGTCTCAGATAGTCTAACTAGCTGGATTGTCTCGTATAGGGTAAGATCATCTTTAGCTTGTAGGAGGTCAGGGAGTGAATTGTGTGCAACACCCACCATGATTCTATCTCTGGTGAGCTCAGGCTTTAAATCTCCATGTTCACATTTCTCTACCCGTCTGTCAAGGTGGTTTATGAAGGAAACGACAGGTTCCCCGGGTGATTACATTCACTTATTCAATTTCGCTCTCTCCAATGTTCTGTTGGGCCTCAGGTTCAAATAAACATTGAAGGATTTTAAAACATCATCAAATTTGGCAGATGACTCATTGATAGCCAGTCGTGCAATGATGTCGCCTGCAATTGGTCCGATTGAGTAAAGAAGTATATTGACATGTTCTGCTTGTGATTTTTTTATTTACACCTATAGCTATGCTTCATCTTAAAATCTTTTCCTCCAAAGATTCCAATTGTGTGTCTGGCCTGGGCCATGGGTGAATCCATTTTGAAGATTTTTAGAAGTGTGGGTACAGCTTTAAGAGATTATAGGCTTCCTAGATAACTTCACTGTTCACTGCTGAAGAATGAATCTTCCCGTACTTCCAAAATGGTGGCGGCGTGCTACTGCTTTTCAAAGGCTGTGTTTTTCAGCTGGCTGCCGACTTAATTTAATCAGCAGTTTCGTGTTGCAAGTCAGGACTCACGGAAATGAATCGTAGGCTTGCTGTTCAGGAAATCGGGCGGGCATGAAGTACCCAAAGCTGATGAAATTAATCATTAATTTTTTTTTTGTTTGCCGACCTTGGAAGCCACGTGTTGGGACTCCAAGTCGGGGATGAGGATTAGCAACAAGTTTCTTTCAAATGGCGCTTCTGACTGAATGAAGGAAAAGGGGTTTCTCAGGACTGGCTGGCCCAGAATTTTAAAAAAATTATCTCACCTTTGCAGGCTGTGAGCTCTGCTTGCAGAAGCTGGACTTCCAAGGGAGATTTAATGAAATCTTATGCTGGAACAAAACCTCTACCTTTTCGCTTCCAGGCTCTTCTCTCTCTGGCACTTCATTCTGGTGAATTTTCTCTATGTTTGTAGCTTCAATTGTTTCAGTTTCAGACCGTACTAGTACGCACACCATTGGCCCCGTAATCACAGACCAACCAACGTGCAAGGACCTGTCCTTGGTCACCACTCATGGTATTGTCAAGATCTTCATGAGGACCACAGACCACAAGAAGCACCATCAGAAACCCTGTGCTTACACTTGAAGAAGACCACCGAACTCTGCAACGCAGATAATCAGCCAACAGGCTACATGGGCAGGATTTTCCTGTTGGCGAGCGGGGGGGTGGGGCCCGCTCGCTGACGCGTAAAATGACACGTGGTGACTTTGGGCGGAACTCCCGACGTCACCGCGCCCCATTTAAATTTTCCGGTAGGTGGGAGCTCAGCAAAATCAGTTGTGCACCCGCCAACCTGTCAATGGCCAATTGAGGCCATTGACAGAGTCATTAAACTAATTAGTGGACCTGCCCATCCAACCTTAAGATTGGTGGGCAGGCCAGGAGCCCTGGCGGGAATTAGAAAAAGCATGAAACCTCATCCATGGGCGGGATGAGATTTCATGTAGGTTTTAAAAAATTTTATTAAAATTTTTGTAAAAATTATGGACATGTCCCAGCTCTTGTAACAGTGTCACATGAGGGGACATGTCAGGAGTTTTCTTGTTTTTCTATTTTTAATATTTGTCACAGAAAAGCCAATCTCCCTGAGGCTGCACTTAGCCTTAATTGGCCCCCCCACGTAAAATGGCACCGTGCCCCCAGTTGGGGGCGTCGATTGGAAACGCACCTGGGCATGCCCGCCCTTCAACTTCGTCCCCGACAGGGGAAAAATCCTGCCCCATGACACTGTTTGAACTGAATACGTATATGCATTCCAAACTTGCAAATACTGCATTGCGGAACCAACACAGAATTACTATTTGGCAGACAAGTGCAGGCAAACCTCCCCAGTCATCCTTGTCGATACTCCCAGGAAACCTTGATGCAACACTGGAAAAACAGGGGAAGATGAACTGTGTCTATGACCTGCCTGTGGGTAACAAATTACCCAACCTGAACATTGGACAGGGAGTTCGAGTGCAATATCCAACTGATGGTACCTGGAACCCAGCAGAAATTCTCAGCATTTGCTGAGACCCAAGATCGTATCAAGTATGAACACCAAATGGCATTACAGTGTGATGATACCAAAGCAGAAGAATACCGCAACCAGAAACACCAAGTAACCCGATTGCAACTAGGACATGGTCTAAGACGCAACACAAACAAAGCATTCTGAAAACATACAGTGGTCTGCAGTAAAGATCACATAAGTCTGGATGGATAACCAAACCACCAATATTTTTTGGACACCTACAAATTTATAACTCTGTGTTAAAATACATTCAGATACAATGGCCGGGATTTTCCGGTCCTGCCCACAGCAGAAATTGTTGCGGGCAGGATGGAAAATTTGACGGACCAACCAAAAGTCCCTTGACTTCAGGTGGGAGTCTTGAGACTGGAAAATTGTGGCCAACATTATTTTGTTTTGCTGTCATGTGAATAGTTTTATTCTTTAAAGGTAAACCTTTAGTTTAGAAACAAGAAGATGTTGTGATTTGTGCATATACCTTTAAGGAGGTATATCTTAAGCTACTGTGAATCATTACTACCTTGATAGAATCAGCTGAACTGAAAGTCTAAATGACGCACTGCCCGCCCGACGTCACCCCGCATCACTTTACGTGTTGGTGAGTGGGCCACGCCCCCACTCACTGACCGGAAAATTCTTCCCACTGTTTCATCAATCCTTGCATATTATTGGTCGGTTTACATCAAAGAGAAAGAGAACGTTACAGGCTGAATTCTGTACTCTTTGTTAATTTTTTTAAAAAGCTCCGTACCTCAGGGAGATTGAAGTGCTCTTTTGTGCGACCTGCACACTAGGCCCGCCTCTCCCTCCTCCCCCCACCTGCACAGGCAGTGCTCAGCCCTGCTGCTCGCGATCCACACAGGACCGGCCTTAATTGACCCTCCCATGTGAAATCGCGGAGCGGAGCCGATCGCGGGTGGCGGTCAGCTGCCCGACTGCACCGCTGAGCACCCCCGCTGAGGGCAAAATCCTGCCCTATGACTTTTTTTTGTCAAAGTGGTGCATTTGTTCAACAACGTTAATACTACAGACCTCAGGGCAATGGTCCAAGTACATTTTGATAAACAAGTGCTTCCAAACCTCATTTTGTGCCTAAACAGAAGTTTCATCATCAGTCTATGAATGCATTAATGTTGAATTATTTCATCAAGCATTTCTGTTAATTTTTCACGTCTTTTCTTCATACTGCATTTTCTTCCATTCTTCTATTGAAAACTTGGCTGTCACACTATATTTGATAATAAGACCTCATTAATGTTCATAGCTGAACTGAAAGGTCTTTGAGCCTTTAGATGTGTTTCCTCTTGTTAGTGAAACTGCTTCTATTATACCGATGGGCAGAGCTGCTGTTAGCTCATATGGTTTCCACAATGGTCTTGTTTTCCTGCTGGGCAAAAAGAACATTTTATTTAATTCTGAAGAGATGAAATTCACTCCACAGTAAATGCAATAATCCCACCTTCCCACAGGGAGCTTTGCTCAGAGGAAACACTGCTTGGAGATAGAACTACCATAGGGTGGCATTGATCTTCGGATCTGCTCTCTCTTTGATTTCTGGCTCCTTGCTGGGAGCATGAGATTCATAAACTTACCCTTCTGATTATAATTGCAAATGAAATATGGATAACCAATGTTTGATAAGTATTTTATTCCTTAGTTTTCTCCCATTCATTTCCACCCCACAAGATCCTGTTTCTGCTAGATTATGACTTCACTCTGGCAGTTATCTGGGAATGCACCCAAATACTTTTTTTTTTCACATGTAAGCCTATAGAATGAGTGTAGTCAGGGTATTTGACATCAGGAAGCATCATTGCTGAGCCTGATACTGTGCTCATCCTCAGGCCACATATATGTACTTTCCACCTTAGATCGCTGAATAGCAATGAGAAGAATGATGTAGCTTGCTGATTCAGCAATCATCGACAATATATGTAAATATTCTACAATAATAATTTTAACTTCTTGTTTACCAGCTCCTGCTGGCTGCGCTGTCACTCACACTACAGCATTGCTTTTTAGTGTTTCAATTGACATTGAAAAAAACAGATGCAGCCTAAAAGAGCTGCTGCTAATTAGAACTTCAGTTATAATCAGAAAACCCAAAGACAATGAGAAAAAAATAGAAAGAAAATAATCATAGGAAAATGAATGAAGGAAATCATTTGGAAAAAGAAAACATTGTCCCTCAATTTATGGTTGTTTCTTCTTTCTTAACCCTTGTTAATTCCGTTCATTTTTGATCCTTTTCGTTTTTCTCCTTGCTTCATATTTTGTCTTTTGATATTGTTCTTAATATTGTTGTCTGTTATTGCCCCTCTCTGAAGTCCCTTTTCAGTGCAAACATTTAAAAAAGTGATTTCCAAATAAAAGTATTGCCTTCGCAGTTGATAATGGACCATTAAGATATTTTGTTGTGTTGCCAAAGTCGAACCATTAAGAGCAGTGACATTTATAGAAAGTCAGTAGTTTGCAAACTATGAAACAAAGTAAGCCAGCTAATTATTTTTTCACAAATAATCAATCTCTATCACTAGAGGGGGAATTTTAACTCTTTCCACTCAGCGAAAGCCAAGCAGTTAAAACCTTTGTAGGCCCAAAGCCAGCAATCTGTCCCTGGGTGCTGCTTTAAGCAGGAAGCTGGCTGGAAAGATAATGAGGCCTGGCCATTAAAGCTGACTGGCCCTCCTACAGCAGCTCCCAGGTGGGTGGTTGGTGTGTCGTGCTGGCTGCCTGCCTGAGTGTTAAATCCCCCTGGCATATTAGCAAAAGGTTTATATTTTGTTGAATGCCAAGTTTATTATTTTAAAAATTTTCCCTATCTTACCGCCTATATTCTAAAGTTTAAAATTTTATAGTTTTAGCTGCTGAATTTTACGCTTGCCAGGCACACGTGATTGGTGGGCCCGGGAGCAGAAGGGAAAGGGTCCCCGACCCCGATTGGCTCCTGACCACAATTTCATGCAGGCTGGCCAATTAACAGCCAGCCAGCATGAAACGCGCACTGGGAAAGGCTCAGCACTGCCAGTGGGGGGGGGGGGGGGGGTGCGGGAAGAGGGTGGATGCCAACGTCACTGCGGGTGCTGGTGAGCTCTTCCACTGAGCTCCCTGAAGACAGACAGATGCCTCAAGGAGCTGCAGGCCTCCAAATAATAAAAGAAAGCACGAAAAGGCTGCAACAAATGTCCATGCAGCACAATCAAGCACCTCATAAAAAAACTGTCCCCAGATATTTCTTTTTATTTTATATCCTAACGGAGATTTCATCCGGCCCTTGGATGAGGTTTCATCAAAGATGTAAAGCTCACCTGGCTGATTGGCCCATCCGCCAACTGTAAGGTTGGACAGGCCATGAAAAATCACTTACAATCAGGCCATTAATGAGCTTAATTTCCCGTGTAATTGTTGGCAAGCTGCCTTCTGACATTTGTGCGCGCTCGCCGAGTGAAATATCGCGCGAGTGTGCGATGACATCGGGACACTGGCCCGCTGCCACCTTGCGTGATTTCACTCCCGTTTGGGTCTGCCTGCGGGACGTAAACTTATGGCCCTGGTTGTAATCTTATCAGAAAGCAAACTGTGTTGCTGGAACTTTTAAGTTTCATTGACAAATATCCAACTGGCAGACTTGCCAAATCATAAGTATGATATGTTTAGGCTTGACTCAGTTCCAATCAATGCATTGTCTTACACCAAAACCGTCCGCCTTGGTTTGGTAGAATGGTTCAGTTTGGTAGATTTATTTGTGGTGTTGCTGCCAGCTGTGTGAAGCCTGTGCATCAAAAGCTGGTGTCATTAGCACAACACTAACACAATTATAAAAGCTCTGGTTGTTGTGATAATGGTGGTATTGTGAACTGAACATAAGTTGTCTCTGCTTTCTCTTGTGGTTGGGACAACCTTTCAATCTTTGTCATTTGCCTGCCAGTCCGGCACAATCTACACAGGCCTATTGTATTTTTTACAATGGTTTTCTTTTTGCTGCATGGTGCCAAGTCTCCTTTTCAGTGTCCTGTACTACATAAAAAAATCAGCCCCAAGCTTTTTATTCCACGTAGAAATTGCAACATGGAAACAAGCTGTTCAGCCTATACAGTCTGTGGGCGGGATTTTCCAGCCCGTCTGCCACTGGGATCGTCTGGTCCTTCTGAAAGTCAATGGACTTTTGATGGAGTCACCGAATCTCCCCTCGGCAGGTCCAGAAATTGCTGTTTAACCGGCACATGAGACGTCATACTAATCCTGAGCCCACTCTGTTCTCATATCCATCCCTATTTTCTTCAGGCATTTGTTTAACTTATCTTTAAATATTTATACAGGATTCGATTTTAACCCATTCAAACTCACCTGCTTGGACAGAGTTTAAATCGGGCCCATAGGCCTGGATTTTCATCCTCGAGGAGGAGGGCGGCAGTCAGGGAAATTCCTAGCTCAACACGCGTGCCTCAGGAGAAAGTGCCTGCAAAGGCAGGATCTTCATTGCCGATGACGGCTGGAGTTGGGCCATCAGACCTTGGAAGAAGTTTGAAGGCAGCCACGGTGGCTGCCAGGTGAGGATGCAGGCTGTCTAAAAGACCCACCTCAGTGCTGTGGGACTTTGTCCCAATAAAAATAAAAACACAAAGGCCCTCCAGTCCTCACCCCTCCAAACACTCCCCATGCTCCATCCATGCCACCTCATGCCCCCCTCACTCAATCCTATGGCCCCATGCCCCCTATGCCAAGCTCTGCCCTTCCACCCACCTCCCCATGTCACCACGTGCCCTCATGCCCAGATATGGCACTTCCATTTCCATTGCTCAATATGAATGTTTGGCTGAGAGCCTAGACAACTATTACTCTTGTTGAAACATCTGTGCTGCAGAGAAAACCTTGTTTGATTGACAGCTCAGTTTATCAGATTTTTGCTGTCAAATTCACAAGGTTTGTTAACTCAACATTAGGGGCAGAATTTTGCCTTTGGTGTGTGGGATCAGCAGGGCGGGTGGGGGTGGCCGACACAGCATGATGCGCGAACGGCAGCGCTGAGCACTGCCTGTGCAGGCGGGAGGAGGAGGGCTAGCAGGCCTAGCGTGAAAGAGCGCTGAATAAGCTCCCTGATGCATGGAGCTGCCTCAGGGAGATGAAGAATATATTGAAAAGATTATGAAACAGCAGAAAAATTTAATGAAACATGCCCCCTCATGTCACCCTGTCACATGAGCAGGAACATGCTTTTAATTAAAAATTAAAGTTTTTATTTCATTTGTATTTGAATTTGGAAACCTCATCCTGCCCGTGGATGAGGTTCCAAAAAAATGCAAAGACCACTTGGCCTTTTTGCCTGCCTGTCAAACATTAGGTTGAAGGGGCAATGAAAAATTAAGCACAATTGATAACTTAATGGCCTTAATAGGCTTTTTAATTGTCGGCGGGCATGCTGCTGACTCCAGCGTGCACCCACTGACCAAACTATTGCATGACTATACATTGACATCGGCATGCTCGGCCAGGTCAGGCACATATCCACCCGCTGAGCTAATAACCCTGCCCTCATTGTTTTCAAGGATTTGTGGTTTTTGTTACAGATACTTTACAGGGTATGGATGATTGGTACTTCTATGGGCTTGTAATGAAATGATTTCCTTCAACATAGGAGAAACTTATGAATTAATTACTTTTTTCAAAGTTTTTTATACACCCTACTGTCAGTGCAGGGCTCACTGGTTGTAGATAGTGTATAGTGGGTCATAGCTTGGCATAGGGGGTATAAGAGGCCTTAGGGGTTGAATAGAAGGGCAGAGCTTGGCATGGCAGGCATGAGCGGCCATATGAGGTGGTTGGAAAGGCAGAGTTTGGCATAGGGGGATGAGAGGCCATGGGGGTAGTGGAAAGGTAGAGCTTGGCATGGGGAGCATGAGGAGGATCTTTTGAATTTACCTTTTAAAAGGTCCTCTCAAACAGATGGACCGTGAACTACCACTCTTAAAAAACTTGGCCTAACTCCATGAAAATTGCAGAAGAGTAGGACATGCCTATCTCCATAATGCAGCTGGCCAGGTCAGGAGTGCCAGATAAGGGTTTTGACAGGAACCAGCCCGCACCCTTTAAAGGCACATCTGAAAATCAGATTGTCCAGGAATGGGGTTGGGAATCCCGGAATCGGCACCCTCCCACCATTTTTAAAGTGCTCCCAAGTCTTCCCGACTTAATGAAAATCCAGGCGATAGTCTTTGCTTCACTAACTTTGGTAATGTATTTCACAATCTCACAATCCTCTATGTAAAAATATTTTTCCTGCTCTCCATCTTAACTCCCTTACATTTAACCTTATGTCAATGTACCCCCAAACTAGACCCTTTAATCAATATAACCAGTTTGTTCCTATCTAGCCTACCCTATATCCTTTTGTGATTTTAAATACCCTTCTCAAATTATTTTGTAATCTCCTCTGTTCTAATGAAAACATTCCCCATTTTTCAAGTCTTTCCTCATGTTTGTATTTTTTCATACCAACAGTATCTTTGTAAACCTGCATTATACCCCTTATCATTTCTGTAGTTTGAAGCCTTAAAATCCACCTATTGATCTGCCTGAGATTTTGTATTTATTTTTATGCTGCTGGTTGCTGACATTGCATGGTGCAGGGATTGCCAGTGCCTACACAGATTGGCTGTGCAAACTTCTGGGAATGCCCTGGAGTCACCAAGAATTTAAGATCAATTGATCAGCCACTGCAGAAAACAACCAAGGAAAAACATCATGGAGTATTTCAAAAAACTTATGTAATTTTTCATTCTCTTTGAACATTTTTGTTTATTATTCAGAAGAAATATTAGAGATGGGGAAAGAAACTGCTTGGCTGAATTGGGGGTGAAATGTCATATGATGAAACCACCAGAAATCCATCCAACACAGATAGAAGCCCTAACTGCATGCATGCGATGCTTGGTTCAATTAGTTGCACTCTCCCTTCTGAGACAGAAGGCTGTTGACTATGACTCTGCTCCATAACTTAACCATAGTCAAGGCTGACATCATAGCGCATTACTGAGAGATTACTGTTTTGTTGGCAGTTTTATTTTTGGGTGGGATATTAAACAGACACTTTCCTTGGTAGTGGATGTAAATGATCCTATGTAACTATTTGAAGAAGGGCAGGAAATGTCCAGCCAATATTCCTCCCTGAAACACCATTAGTCATTCATCTCATTTGCTGTTTGTAAAATCTTTTATGCAAACTGGGCATTGTACTTACATAAGATCAGTGCTTAGATTTCAAACAAATTCATTGGATATTAAGTACTTAGTGATGTGTGACAAGGTACCACATAAATGTAGCTCTTTCATTTCAGATCACACATGAGCCTCCTCTCAAACATGGGAGGGTTGGTGCTTCTCAATAGGCCTATTCAGTATCATTGTATAAACCAAACTAATTTGAACATGCCTTACTCTCCTTGGTTGATCTTTATTGCTAGACCCCATTTTAAAAAATATAACCTTATGTCTTCATCCATAGATTCTCCATTCGTGAACCCATGGCTTGAAATTGTACTGTGTGATATTAATTAGAAATACATTAATATATCCCTATGACTTTTCTGTGTCTGCTATTTTAATGAAGACGTTATTTAAAGTGATCCATTTAAAAATAAATAGGACAAAACTGAGTTTCAACCTAATGTGGTAATTTGTTACTAATATCACATGGCGCTGTTTAAAATTCTCTGTATTTGAGACAGTTTTGTTGCTGGAGACAGAGAAGTACATGACACATTTAATGTACATCAGAGAGCAACATGGCAGGGCCAAGTACAGTTTAAAATTAATGAAAGGGAAAATATTAATGGAACAAAGATATAGAGGAAAGTGAAAATCTTTCTGCTTTGCATAATAATACATTACCCAAGTATTCAACAGTTCCAAATGAATCTCTTAAACTGGTGTAGCTTGGCACTTGTGTGCCTTGTGTTTGCTGATTGTAGCAGGGCATAGATATTACCGTTTCTGACAAGCTATCAGAATGATAATTTAATATCAAGCCATATTCAAAATTGTTTTCAAACAAGCTATAATTTCCCTGTTTAGTCATTGTATTCCTAAATGAAATACTAAAGTATTTTGAACACCCGTTTACCATCTGTCAGGCTGTATTTCTAATTGACAGTATGTGATTAAGAAAATGTCGGTGATAGTTCCAATTTTTCTTCCACTGCTAACAATACCATAGCAGTGATATCATTGCTGAATTATTAACTGATTGAAAACCATTTCATAAATGTATTTTCATTCTGTTGACTCTGGTCTAAATCTTTAAATTTATTATATTGTATTTTGTTCTATTAAAAAACTGCTTATGAAAACATAAGAGTAGATACTGTAAGTGATAATTTGCTATCCTCCAAGCAAATAGCCTTGAGCTCCAGTCTCAGGACTGTTTGAAAGTCATGTTTGCTTCCTACGCTTGCCATGAATGCCATCAGTTGTCAATGGAAACAGATGGACAAATTCTTGATATGATTTTTATAATCGTGGAATGACCATACCTCAGTTCAACTGTTCACTATGTCTTATGTGCCAAGAACGCAAGTAAGTCAATTGATGATAATGCTGGGGAAATATAGTCATACAATATAGGAACAGAATGTGCAATTCTCAACAGTTGTAAAGTAAATGTCAATTGTGGCGTAATAATGAAAGTTCATGGAAATATTGGAAAACCTGCTGTCAAAATTAGAGCCGATTTTCCTAATGTGCACTTTTGGTGTGAAGCCTCATCCACTGTAGGTCTGAGGTTGTTATTGGTTTACTCCTCACTATTTTTCTTTAACGCTTCTAACTTTGACATAGGGACACAGCTGTTATGGAGGGACAGTATGCATATTTGCAAAGGTCAGCATGTTTCTGACTTTTTCCTCAGCTGGTTCCAGATATGACTGATTTAGGAGATTGTGGGGTAAAGTTTGACTGCAGGTAGGTTTTGTTGCAGGACATTGCTGCGACATCGCTTTAACAGAATTTGCAAATAGTTTACCAGGACGTAAAACAGCATGTGACCAGCAGCCTGTTAGTGTGTGTTGAGTCCTTTGGTTAGGGGAGGTGTGTAGTGAGCTCTCCTGTAACTTGTATATATAATAGTACTAGTCTTCAATATAATTTACCAGTCCTGTGTGTGTGATTGGTGAGTTTGCGTGAAGAAAACAAGTAACACAACAGGCATTGCTGCTCCATTGGGGTTCCTTTGCTGCTGTTGCTTCTTTTCCTCTTCACCCTCCGATATGTAGAAAGATAACACCCACTGTCTAAGCTTCCTAGCCCCTCCCTGATAATAATGTTGGAATTATGGAATAAAATGCAAGAATAACAGCACCAGCTTACATTTATATAATGTCTTTAGTGCAGAAAAAATCCCACGGCCCTTCACAGAAGAACAATCAGACAAGAAAATCAACAGCTAGTCAAACAAGATATTAGGAGGCAGCACGAAAAGGTTGATCACAGAGATGCATTTTAAGGAGGACCCTAAAGGATCAAAATGAGGCAAAGTTGTTCTGGGAAATAAGTCCAGTGCTTAGGGCCTTGCCAGTTAAAAACATGGCAGCCAGTGATGGGGAAGAAGAGGTTTCAGGATGAATAAAAGGCAGAGGTGGAAGGATGCAGAGCTCTTGATGGCTGACAGTCTGAAAAACATTACAGAAATAGGGAGAAGTGAGGGGTAACATTTCAAATGCTGGGGACCTGGAGCCAATGTAGGTAGTGAGTACAAGTGATGAGTGAGTGGGACTTGATGCTGAATAAGATCCAGGCAGCAGAGTATTGTATGAGCTGAAGTTCACTAAGGGTAGATGAAGGGAGGCCAACCAGGAGGACATTGGAATTATTCAGTCTAGAGTTGATAAAGGTATAACTGAGTTTTTCAGCATAGATGCGCTGAAGCAGGGGTAGACGTGGGTGAAGCTACAAAGGTGGTAGTAGGCAGCCATTGTGTAGAAAGGATAAAGGGTTGGAAGCTCAAGATCAGATAGGACGATGGACAATTTGATAGATTTGATAAAAAGATCAGATAGGACGATGGACAGTGTACAATACAAATGCAAATTCCATGTTTTTTAATGGCAACCATAATCCTTTAAGAGCTCCTGTTGTACCTCCTAGCCAACTACCATTCAGGCCTGTTTCACTGTGCATGATGTCCATGTGCAGGCAGTATTTGAAAGGGAGGGACTAGCCTGTGCCACAGGCAAGTATAATACCCTTATTTGCTAAACTCACACAACTGAAGCTATTACCCATAAATGAACCAGAAAGAACCATGTCTTAAACATGAAGACTCTCTAGATTACAGCTACCATATCTTCTTTTCGCCATTAGTTCTATGATTTCGCCTCTATTTCTAAGGCTTCTTTTGCTAATAGCAACTTGTCCAAAATGTGCATATTATTTCATCTTACGCTCCTTCATATTCAGCCAATGGCATGCCTTCATTCTTATGATTAACATTAATTTCTCCAGCTGGCTTGTCTGCACCTTCCCAGGCTACTCGCTGTTTTTGTAGCCAAGCCATAGTCTGTCATGACTTCCCAAAATATAGCCACAGTACTGAAATTTGTTGATATAATATTCATAAAATTTGTAACTCTGACATAATAAAATATTCCAGAGTTTGTGTAGTTACTCATTCAATTCTCCCTGTTTAAGCATCACAATTGCAATTAATCTGTTCTTTATCCTCTATTTAGCTCAACTTGGTTTTCATGTTACACAGATTAAACAAATGAATACAGTAAAAATGGGATTATGCTTTTTGTTTGGTTAATCATTTGGACAGTCGGCATAAGGCTCATATAGATCATTATTGATTGCCTTGAGATTAAATAATGGACCACATCTTTAGAATATTGAAGTCATTTTGAACTTGCCAAAATTGTCATTAACATTGTGTTAATTGCTTTAAAAGGGATGCAAGAGATGGACCTGTGGCCACTTTAGCAGGACCCTATCACTGGGTGGCCTAGGTGTCTAACTTTTACAGGTGGTAGGCCCTTTTCAATATGCAAAATTAGTTTCTATGATATACATAGGACCTCAGTTGCTATTTTAGGATAGAACTAGTCAGTGCTGAAATGTGCAATCTCTCATCATTTTCACTAAACAGGTCTGATAAAGGTTAGTTTTATATTATTTTTGTGGGCCCGGAGGAACTAGAGTAACATATGGGGCTCTAGCCTCTTTGCACCTGGAGCTGCCGCACTCTGTTGGTTGGTTACCCAGAAGGGAAAATTGATTTAACTCTTCTCAATTTAGAACTGGCACAGTCATCTGATATAATCAGAAGCACTGTAAGTTTGTAAATAATGTGTGTCATTGTTAAACTGTACACGTACTATCCATAGTTGTAATATAACAATGGCAACTGTGATTCTAGTTGAGACTGGAGAGTTGTATTATAGCCGTATTGTAGTCAGAATCGCAGGTCAGTGCAGTATTGTGGTAAGAGTTACACAACTAAACATGAACTGTCACAATAACCAGTCATTTGGAAAATTATTATCAGAACTGCAAGTATGCAGTTAAGGGTTATGATACTAATCACCAAGTATTTCATAGTAACAAGGATGAATATAATGGATGTGTTTTATAAAGCAGTAGGTAATATAAATCAAGAACAAAAACAGAATTACCTGGAAAAACTCAGCAGGTCTGGTAGCATCGGCGGAGAAGAAAAGAGTTGACGTTTCGAGTCCTCATGACCCTTCGACAGAACTTGAGTTCGAGTCCAAGAAAGAGTTGAAATGTAAGCTGGTTTAAGGTGTGTGTGTGGGGGGCTGAGAGAGAGAGAGAGAGGTGGAGTGGGGGTGTGGTTGTAGGGACAAACAAGCAGTGATAGAAGCAGATCATCAAAAGATGTCAACAACAATAATACAAAAGAACACATAGGTGTTAAAGTTAAAGTTGGTGATATTATTTAAACGAATGTGCTAATTAAGAATGGATGGTAGGGCACTCAAGGTATAGCTCTAGTGGGGGTGGGGAGAGCATAAAAGATGTAAAAAAAATAAAATAAAAATAAATAAATAATTTTTTTTTCTTTTTTTTTCTTTTTCTCTTTTTATAATGGAAATAGGTGGGAAAAGGAAAATCTATATAATTTATTGGAAAAAAAGAAAAGGAAGGGGGAAACAGAAAGGGGGTGGGGATGGGGGAGGGAGCTCACGACCTAAAGTTGTTGAATTCAATATTCAGTCCGGATGGCTGTAAAGTGCCTAGTCGGAAGATGAGGTGTTGTTCCTCCAGTTTGCGTTGCGCTTCACTGGAACAATGCAGCAAGCCAAGGACAGACATGTGGGCAAGAGAGCAGAGTGGAGTGTTAAAATGGCAAGCGACAGGGAGGTTTGGGTCATTCTTGCGGACAGACCGCAGGTGTTCTGCAAAGCGGTCGCCCAGTTTACGTTTGGTCTCTCCAATGTAGAGGAGACCACATTGGGAGCAACGAATGCAATAGACTAAGTTGGGGGAAATGCAAGTGAAATGCTGCTTCACTTGAAAGGAGTGTTTGGGTCCTTGGACAGTGAGGAGAGAGGAAGTGAAGAGGCAGGTATTGCATCTTTTGCGTGGGCATGGGGTGGTGCCATAGGAGGGGGTTGAGGAGTAGGGGGTGATGGAGGAGTGGACCAGGGTGTCCCGGAGGGAGCGATCCCTACGGAATGCCGATAGGGGGGGTGAAGGGAAGATGTGTTTGGTGGTGGCATCATGCTGGAGTTGGCGGAAATGGCGGAGGATGATCCTTTGAATGCGGAGACTGGTGGGGTGATAAGTGAGGACAAAGGGGACCCTATCATGTTTCTGGGAGGGAGGAGAAGGCGTGAGGGCGGATGCGCGGGAGATGGGCCGGACACGGTTGAGGGCCCTGTCAACGACCGTGGGTGGAAAACCTCGGTTAAGGAAGAAGGAGGACACGTCAGAGGAACTGTTTTTGAAGGTAGCATCATCGGAACAGATGCGACGGAGGCGAAGGAACTGAGAGAATGGGATGGAGTCCTTACAGGAAGCGGGGTGTGAGGAGCTGTAGTCGAGATAGCTGTGGGAGTCGGTGGGTTTGTAATGGATATTGGTGGACAGTCTATCACCAGAGATTGAGACAGAGAGGTCAAGGAAGGGAAGGGAAGTGTCAAAGATGGACCACGTGAAAATGATGGAGGGGTGGAGATTGGAAGCAAAATTAATAAATTTTTCCCAGTCCCGACGAGAGCATGAAGCAGCACCGAAGTAATCATCGATGTACTGGAGAAAGAGTTGTGGAAGGGGGCCGGAGTAGGACTGGAACAAGGAATGTTCCACATACCCCATAAAGAGACAGGCATAGCTGGGGCCCATGCGGGTACCCATAGCCACACCTATTATTTGGAGGAAGTGAGAGGAGTTGAAGGAGAAATTGTTCAGCGTGAGAACAAGTTCAGCCAGACGGAGGAGAGTAGTGGTGGATGGGGATTGTTCGGGCCTCTGTTCGAGGAAGAAGCTAAGGGCCCTCAGACCATCCTGGTGGGGGATGGAGGTGTAGAGGGATTGGACGTCCATGGTGAAGAGGAAGCGGTTGGGGCCAGGGAACTGGAAATTGTTGATGTGACGTAAGGTGTCAGAGGAATCACGGATGTAGGTGGGAAGGGGCTGGACAAGGGGAGAGAGAAGGGAGTCAAGATAACGAGAAATGAGTTCTGTGGGGCAGGAGCAAGCTGAGACGATCGGTCTACCGGGGCAGTTCTGTTTGTGGATTTTGGGTAGGAGATAGAAGCGGGCCGTCCGAGGTTGGGCGACTATCAGGTTGGAAGCTGTGGGAGGAAGATCCCCAGAGGAGATGAGGTCAGTGACAGTCCTGGAAACAATGGCTTGATGTTCAATATAAATAACTGTAGGCTTTCCTTATTGCGCTATTGATCTCCATTGAGATGTTTAATCTCAGATTAAGTCTATTTGAAACAATTTTTTTAAAGTTAAAGGTGTTCTCAAGCCACCTTTTGTACTCTAGGGCATATTGCCAAAACAAATAAATGTTAGCAAAGCTTCACAGTATATAACCCTTCTTCATAAAGCTCATTTCTTGACAGTTCTGGAAGCTCAGATACTGCCGGGTATTCAGTAATGCCTCAATGCTGTATATACTTGAGTAATGGTCAACCTTGTGTAAAGATTGATTCCGATTGTTGGCCAAAATATCATTCATTTTTCATATAACTCGTGTATAAGTCGACTCCTGACTTTTAGCTAAAAAATCTAAACTCTTTGTGCTTAACACCAGCTTACTGCTGAAGTCAAACTCGCCCTGTTGCAAACCTGCTCATTGATAGAATCATAGAATAGCACACCATTGAAGGCTCCTTGTGTCTGCACACAGCAGCAAATGATAAAAATATTTTTTGGCTCCTTTTGCATCACTTTTGGGGGTGGGGTTGGCAGGAACAGTCTCCAACCTTGCAACTCTGCGATTGTGAGATGGTGGGAGAGGGTGGATTTCAACCCCATGAAACCAATACTTGTGTAAAAGTTGACCCGCTACTTTTTGGCTAAATATTTAAACCTGGATTTTTGCTTCTAGACCAGGAGTGCAGAGTCTGGACATTTCCTGGCTACGTAAATACAGTCCAAGAGAAAATGCCTGAAAGTTGGGATTTTTTGTTCCGGGGTTGCAGGGTTCTCTGGATGTCGAGCTGGATGACCCCAGAAAGTGTACGGAGGCTACTGGGTATGGAGTTGGGCTGGGCGGAAGGTGCTCCGGCACTGTGTTAAAGTTTAACAAAAATAATAAAACATAAAACAGCCCTCCAACCCTCTTCCCTGACACCCCTTCAGCACCCCCCATGGCCCCTCATACCCTCCATGGCACCTCATGTGTCCCCGCTGACACCCATTTTATAGTCCCTGTATAGCTCCTATGCCAATGTAATGCCAACTCATGCCAACCTATGCCACCACCTGCTACCCTTTGCCTTTATGTCTACCATGCCAATTAACCAGGTAGCCACCAGGAGCCATACTGAATGAAATAATATAAACATGTAAGTGTCTTTTGCAGATTTTATTTAAAAGAAACTCTCATTCATAAAAACCCATTTGCTACATTTATATTCCTTCAATTACATAATCTCTTATTAGAACAAACATTTTATTCAAGTGCATCATCCCTTATAAAAGTGAGCAATGGAATTCATAGTCCCCCTTCAAAGAGTCTATAATTACTTGGATCTGTCAGTCAAACTATGAAATGGCAGGCGCCCTACTGTGTTAATGAAAATTGTGAGATCAGTCATGCAGCACTAATCAGTAATGGTAGCCCTCCGGCTTATGTTATCACACAGAATGGAATAGCAAGCAATGATTTTTTAAAACATTCTAGACAGCTTTTTTTCTCAAAGATTTAGAGGGAAGGAGTTTTAAATGCCTTGAAATTTGACTTTGGCAGTTCATTTTTACATTTCTGACAGTTCCAATGAGCTTCACAGTTAAAAAGTTTATGCACTTCCTACGCATATTCAGGCCTAATTTTAACAAGCCCAAGGGGCACTTTTCCTCTCCCAAACAATGTACAACCATCCCCAAAGGATAACAAAAACAGAATTACCTGGAAAAACTCAGCAGGTCTGGCAGCATCGGCAGAGAAGAAAAGAGTTGATGTTTCGAGTCCTCATGACCCTTCGACAGAACTTGCGTTCGAGTCCAAGAAAGAGTTGAAATATAAGCTGATTTAAGGTGTGTGTGTGGGGGGCGGAGAGATAGAGAGACAAAGAGGTGGAGGGGGGCGGGTTCGGGGGGTGTGGTTGTAGGGACAAACAAGCAGTGATAGAAGCAGATCATCAAAAGATGTCAACGACAATAGTACAATAGAACACATAGGTGTTAAAATTAAAGTTGGTGATATTATCTAAACGAATGTGCTAATTAAGAATGGATGGTAGGGCACTCAAGGTATAGCTCTAGTGGGTTTTTTTTTATATAATGGAAATAGGTGGGAAAAGGAAAATCTTTATAATTTATTGGAAAAAAAAAGGGGAAGGGGGAAACAGAAAGGGGGTGGGGATGGGGGAGGGAGCTTACGACCTAAAGTTGTTGAATTCAATATTCAGTCCAGAAGGCTGTAAAGTCCCTAGTCGGAAGATGAGGTGTTGTTCCTCCAGTTTGCGTTGGGCTTCACTGGAACAATGCAGCAAGCCAAGGACAGACATGTGGGCAAGGGAGCAGGGTGGAGTGTTGAAATGGCAAGCGACAGGGAGGTTTGGGTCATTCTTGCGGACAGACCGCAGGTGTTCTGCAAAGCGGTCGCCCAGTTTACGTTTGGTCTCTCCAATGTAGAGGAGACCACATTGGAAGCAACGGATGCAGTAGACTAAGTTGGGGCAGGTATTGCATTTTTTGCGTGGGCATGGGGTGGTGCCATAGGAGGGGGTTGAGGAGTAGGGGGTGATGGAGGAGTGGACCAGGGTGTCCCGGAGGGAGCGATCCCTACGGAATGCCGATAAGGGGGGTGAAGGGAAGATGTGTTTGGTGGTGGCATCATGCTGGAGTTGGCGGAAATGGCGGAGGATGATCCTTTGAATGCGGAGGCTGGTGGGGTGATAAGTGAGGACAAGGGGGACCCTATCATGTTTCTGGGAGGGAGGAGAAGGTGTGAGGGCGGATGCGCGGGAGATGTGCCGGACACGGTTGAGGGCCCTGCCAACTTAGTCTACTGCATCCGTTGCTCCCAATGTGGTCCACTGCATTGTTCCAGTGAAGCCCAACGCAAACTGGAGGAACAACACCTCATCTTCCGACTAGGGACTTTACAGCCTTCTGGACTGAATATTGAATTCAACAATTTTAGGTCGTAAGCTCCCTCCCCCATCCCCACCCCCTTTCTGTTTCCCCCTTCCCCTTTTTTTTCCAATAAATTATAAAGATTTTCCTTTTCCCACCTATTTCCATTATATAAAAAAAAACCACTAGAGCTATACCTTGAGTGCCCTACGATCCATTCTTAATTAGCACATTCGTTTAGATAATATCACCAACTTTAATTTTAACACCTATGTGTTCTATTGTACTATTGTCGTTGACATCTTTTGATGATTTGCTTCTATCACTGCTTGTTTGTCCCTACAACCACACCCCCCCAACCCCCCCCCCTCCACCTCTTTGTCTCTCTATCTCTCCGCCCCCCACACACACACCTTAAACCAACTTATATTTCAACTCTTTCTTGGACTCGAACGCAAGTTCTGTCGAAGGGTCATGAGGACTCGAAACGTCAACTCTTTTCTTCTCCGCCGATGCTGCCAGACCTGCTGAGTTTTTCCAGGTAATTCTGTTTTTGTTTTGGATTTCCAGCATCCGCAGTTTTTTTGTTTTCATCCCCAAAGGATACCTGATCTCTCCAAAAAGTATCCCAGGACTATATCCAAAGCGGCACCATACCTCTCAAAAGGCTACTTTACTTCTCCAAAGGACTCCATAAAGTTCAGACCTGCACCTACCAGGTCTAACTGCTCACCTGGGACACCAAAATTAGACTGGAGTGGTGGCAGCTGCTGTTTTATATGGGCACGAAACGTCCATTAGTGGAGTACAGAAAGTGCAGGGTGGAGCTTAAGAAAGTAATTAGGAGAGCAAAGAGGGGATATGAGAAAGCTCTGGCTGATAGAAGCAGGGAAAATTCCAAGAAATTCTATAAGTATATCAATGGGAAGAGGATAATCTGGGAAAGAGTAGGGCCCATTAGGGACCAAGGGGGCAATCTATGGGTGGAGCCAGAGGACATTGATTGAGTGTTGAATGAATACTTAACATCCGTCTTCACCCAAGAGAATGAGGATGAAGGTATGGAACTCGGGGAGAGAGACTGCGAGGTTCTTGAGCAAATTGATATAGGGAGTGACAAGGTATTGGAGGTGTTGGCAGGCTTAAAAGTGGACAGATCTCCAGGTCCGGATGATTTATGTCCCAGACTGCTGAGGGAGGCAAGGGAGGAGATCGCAGGGACTCTGACCCAAATTTTTAATTCCTCTCTGGCCACGGGAGAGGTGCCAGAAGACTGGAGAACAGCCAATGTGGTTCCACTATTTAAGAAGGGTTGTAGAGATAAGCCAGGGAACTACAGACCAGTGAGTCTCACGTCAGTGGTAGGGAAACTATTGGAGAAAATTCTGAAGGAGAGAATCTATCTCCACTTGGAGAGGCAAGGTTTGATCAGGGATAGTCAGCATGGCTTTGTCAGAGAGAGGTCAAGTCTAACAAATTTGATTGAATTTTTTGAGGAGGTGACCAGGTGTGTAGATGAGAGTAGTGCAGTTGATGTAGTTTATATGGATTTCAGCAAAGCCTTTGACAAGGTCCCACATGGGAGACTTATCAAGAAGGCAAATGCACATGGGATATGGGGTAATTTGATAAGGTGGATTCAAAATTGGCTCAGTTGTAGGAGACAGAGGGTAATGACAGAAGGATGCTTTAGTGACTGGAAGCCTGTGTCCAGTGGCGTACCACAGGGATCTGTGCTGGGTCCCCTATTATTCGTCATTTATATAAACGATATAGATGACCATGTGGGGGTAGGATTAGTAAGTTTGCAGATGACACAAAGATTGGCCGGGTAGTTAACAGTGAGGTTGAGTGTCTTGGGCTAACAGGAAAATTTAGACGGGATGGTCAAACGGACAGATAAGTGGAAGATGGAATTTAACCCTGAAAAGTGTGAGTTGATAGACTTTGGAAGAAGTAATTTGACAAGGAAGTATTCAATGAATGGCATGACACCAGGAAGTTCTGAGGAAAAAAGGGAACTTGGTGTGATTGTCCATAGATCTCTGAAGGCGGAGGGGCATGTTAGTGGGGTGGTGAAAAAGGCATATGGGACATTCGAGGCATTTACAAAAGTAGGGAGGTCATGTTGGAGTTGTATAGAACCTTGGTGAGGCCGTAGCTAGAGTAGTTCTGGTCGCCACATTGTAGGAAGGATGTGATTGCACTGGAGGGGGTGCAGAGGAGATTCACCAGGATGTTGCCTGGGATGAAACATTTAAGTTATGAAGAGAGGTTGGATAGACTTGGATTGTTTTTATTGGAGCAGAGAAGACTGAGGGGCGACCTGGTCAAGGTGTACAAGATTATGAGGGGCATGGAGAGGGTGGATTGGGAGCAGCTGTTCCTCTTAGTTGAAGGGTCAGTCACGAGGGGACCCAAGTTCAAGGTGACGGACAGGAGGTTTAGGGGGGATGTGAGGAAAAACCTTTTTACCCAGAGGGTGTTGACGGTCTGGAATGCACTGCCTGGGAGGGTGGCGGAGGTGGGTTGCCTCATATCCTTTAAAAAGTACCCGGTTGAGCACTTGGCAGGTCATAACATTCAAAGTTATAGGCCAAGTGCTGGTAAATGGGATTAGGTAGGTAGGTCAGGTGTTTCTCACATGTCGGTGCAGACTCAATGGGCCGAAGGGCCTCTTTTGCACTGTGTGATTCTGTGATTCTGTGCATGCGCAAATCCTGACCAAGGCCTATTCCCACATCCGAGGAAATGGAAGGAGCTGTGTATATGTGGGCAGGCCTTCTGATTTTTGGCCTCTTCGGCCATTTTCCCAATGATCCAATAATAAATTTAGTTTTCATGGTCAGGTTTTCTCAGGCCAGACTGCAAGTTAACCAGATTTATGGATGGCTAAGAAGAGAGGGAAAAGGAAAAAGAAAGAGACATATATGCACGTTACCTACCTCCTGAAAATCCCAACCCCATCCACATTAACCTTCCTGACCTCCTCCTTCCCACCCCCGAGGTTCGGGTCTGCCTCTGAGTCCCTACCAATCACCCTCGCCATCCCTTCTACTAATACCGTCACACTCCCCCCTCTGCTGGCTCATTTTGCCCTCTCTCATTCTCACGATTCCCTCCTACCACACCCACTCTCATTCCACTCCCCGCGAGGCAGTCATCGACTCCACAGACCCCTCCCTTGAACTTTCACAGTCACCTGGACACCCCCCTCCCTTACCCCTTCACCCCTCGGAACTCTTTCCCCTCTCAGCACTCCTTTCCCCCTTACCGAGCTCCTTCTCCACCCCCTCCAAACTCCTTTCCCCTACCTCCTTTCCTTCCTCAGCTCTTATTTCTTCCTCCACCCTTTTTGCTTCCTCCACCCTTACTCTTTATTCCTTCCTCCCCCCAACCCCCTGGATTTCTTCCTCCCCCCCAGACTCCTTCCTCCTCCTGAACTCCTTCCTCCCCCTGAACTTCTTCCTCCCCTGAACTCCTTCCTCTCCCTGGACTCCTTCCCCTCTCTGGACATCTTTCTCCCCATGGATTCCTCCCCAGCGGATTCCTTCCTCCTCCTGGACTCCTTCCCTGCTCTGGACTCCTTCCTCCCCTGGACTCTGCCTCCTTTCTGGACTCCTTCTCCCCTCCGAACTCCTTCCCTTACACCTTCCACCCCCCTTACACCTACCTCCACAGTTGCTGTATTCTCCCCTGTTACCACCCTGACAACTTCAGCCCCTAACGCCTTCATTTCCCTCCCAACCTTATCCCCTACCCTGACACACCTTCTCCCAGTCAAACCTAGACCTTCCTCTCCCACTTCCCACCTCCCCGACCCCCAGTACATCTTCCTCTCCCACTCACAGCTGGACCTTCCTCTCCACCTCCTCAATGGTCATCCATAGCAGACCATGGCTAAGACACTGAATTCCTGAAACAGACCCCCAGTGGTGATTTTCCACCTTCCGTGAGCTGCTGTGCAGCGGAGCCATGCCCATGTAAATCCAGCCAACAAGCGATGGATGTTTCTCCAGGGTCCCATTGCTGTTGGGCTCCAGCATCTGCGGCCCCATGAATGTCTATGATATGAGCAAGGCCTTAATGGTTAGTCGTGACTTCTGAACATCACACTTGTCGAGACCTGTTCTGCACCGGCGTGTCTTCCCACCGACGTGGGCAGAAACTTGACATGGAGGAATGATTCCAGCGAGCTGGGCTTGTAATGACATGCAGATGAAGTTCCCAATGTCCGGTGGGAAATGTGGCCCGCCATTGATGAATGGAGCAGACGATTACCAACATGTTTCACGACGGCATGAGACCGATTTTTGGCCTTCCTGTCATATTGTCTGCTCATGCCCACAATGACACCCGATGCCAGCGGGCACGGAAAATTCCACCCTGTATCACTTTGAATGGTGTCCTAGGACAAATTCTTGAAAATAGTTTAAAGTAGTGACAAACTTAAAATATTTTAATCTGCAGGTATGGCAGTAAGACTTCATTTTTGAGCAGTGATTCAACTTGTGTGTTCTAATTAGAAATGCATTTTTCGTGCTGTGTTCCTTTGTACTTTCCTAAGTTACAGTAACATTTTTTTTCTGTTTCACAGTATACCGGGGTTTAATGAACCATAACTTTGCAACAATGTTCTGGCTTGTTCAAAGAGCCGTGTTACTTTAAAAGTATTTCTCCACTAAAGTGGGCAGATGTGGACAGTGATAACCATACCTTCTATGGAAGTCACAGGTTCAAGGAAGAGTTTTGTATGGCACTTTTATTTAACTCATTTTTACTGGTGATACATAGATTGCTGAAATGAAACCTAAAGTAGGAGCATTTCCCAAATTTATGATGATCTAAATATCAGAGGCTCAATCAGTATGATAGTTTGCATTACAATCTTTCCTGCCTCATTGAAAAAGTACCACTAATTCATTAACATTACATTTCCCATTAATTGGATTGATAAATATAATTAGTCAATCTTTTATTTTCAGAGTTTATAAATGGTAAGCTGTTTGACCTCAGTTTGAACTTCTCAGTATTTTCAGACTTTTTTTGTATTGCTCAAATTTACAGGTTAACTTTCGGTCAATTCGCAGAGGCTTTAATTTTCCTTTATTGTGGAGCAGATCCTTGTTTTCATTTCCTGTGTCAATGAAGAGCAGGCTGTCGTCTGTCTTTTCAGGCACAAAACCACTGACTGTCTTCTCCTGCTGTTGCACATCCTCTAGAAATTCCTCCTCTTGCTTTTTATAAAATGGCTGCTATATTTGGCTACATAACAATTAGTATAAGGGTGCTCGGGCAGAGCAAGCATTAATGAATTCACCAAGGCTCCTTAGACAGCACCTTCCAAGCCCATGGCCGCAACCATCGAGAAAGACAAGGGCAGCAGACACATGGGAACACCACCCTGACTTGGACTTCCCCTCCAATTCACTCACCACCCTGACTTGGAAATATATCATTGTTCCTTCACTGTCACTGGGTCAAAATCCTGGAACTCCCTCCCTAACAACACTGTGGGTGTACCCACACCACAGGGACTGGACTGGTTCAAGCAGGCAGCTCACCACCACCTTCTCAAGGGCAACTCAGAAAGGGCAATAAATGCTGGCTCAGCCAGTGAAGCCCACATCCCATGAATGAATTTTAAAAATATGGGTCTGGGGAAACAGTACCACCCATGGCATGATGTAAAGAGTTACATGATGGTAGACTGTGTATAGTAGAGTCTAGCAGAAGCCAGCAGGCAGACAGCACCCATGCAGGTCTATGCCTTGGAGATGTATATAGTTATGGGTTACTGATAAACAGTTTATGTTCAACCAAACAAGCCTCCAGACCTCTTAGTGAGACACCAAACAACCTTACAACATGGTGCCAGTGAAGGATGGACCCCCGAAATCTTGAAAGCATGAAAAAGCTCAAATTGCAGTGTGACCTGCGAGAAGTGTGCCTAAATCAAAGACACGGTTTGAAATCACCTAAAAAAAGCTCCATTGCCAGCCAGTCCAGCTGCTCAGGCCATCGAGGGTGCTTCTGCCCCTGAGTAAGTAACCCTTATCAGGTCAGGGCCCTCCAGGCCTCAGGCCACCAGAGGATGTCCACCAAGGTCATCACAGACATTAGGATGTAGCAGTCAGCAGGGCTGCATCCACTTCTGCTGCAGATGTTGGGTTTGCATCGAGGCGTAGCAGTAGAGTTAGGAATGTTAAGAAAAATTCATGTCACTGTTGGGTCACGGGTGTGCTAAACATGTAAATAAATTGAACTTTTGTTAATATATTTGATGGTCCAGTCAACTGAAAGAATTGTGATTCTGTACTTTGGAACCCTTTTATTTCGAGGTTTAGCCTTGATAGTGTCCCACTGTGAGATTAACACTCCTGTGATGTCAACCTCAGTTGAACTAGTCTCCGCACCCTTGTATGATATCAAGGAGGTGTATTTAATTCTTTATTGGAAACATGTGATGTAAGCGTTTCTGACCCTTCTTCCTCAAGGAACACCATTGAGTGAGGGCAGCTCATCAACATTGATATTCTAGCAGCATGTGTGTCTTCTCAGTGGTAATGACAGTGGAAAAGACATGCATGGGAGGAGGAGATCCCAAGGCATGTCCACATTTCAGTCATAGCTGTGTTTGCATCATTAAATGGTGGTGAAAGCTTCAAGTCTTATTTTGCATCGCACTTGTTCCTAAGTGGACTCTCAGTTCCCAGAGTGAGCTCAGTCACAGGGCCCCATGGACCAAAGCAAAGATCATGGCCTGGCGATTCGCGAGGTCTGAATGCGCATGTGTGACTGCGGGACTCATTCTTGCTGCAAGTGGGTAGACATCTGAGCTGAAAGAAAATGGCACTGAGGGCTAGGAGAGATGTGGCCATATTCCCTCATTTAACTTTACTTATCCTGGAACCTATTAGCGATTAACGTAGCATGGGCACATCTCCCATGTCTTCCTTCCTCCATGGCATGATTGCATTCACACTGACCCTCAGCAGCCTCCTGAGGTTCCTGTGCCTCTGGATCTGCATCCTCTGATGAGTTCCCATCCTCCTCCAGTTCATCCTCTGACAGAGGTTCGCCTCTTTGCATTGCCAGATTGCAAAGGGCACAACACACTACAATGATGCGGGGAATCCTGTTGGGAGTGTATTGTAGTGAGCTACATGAGTGGTCCAAACATCTGAAGTGCATCCTCAGAAGCCCTACGATCTACTCTATAAGGGAGCATGTGGAGCTATGAGCAGTATTGTACCTCTCCTCGGAATTACTCTGAGGGTGACACACGGTGTCATCAGCCAGCATTTGAGTGGGTACCTCTTATCCCAAGCAGCGATCCCTGCAGATGTAATGGCCCCTCAAAAATCTCAGGCACTTGGGATTAACTCAGAATGGAGGAGTCATGGCAACTCCTAGGGTACTGTGCACAAACGTGCAATACGTGCTTCTGGTGATCACATACCAGTTGTACACTGATGGAATGATAGCCCTTGCTGTTTATAAACATTAGGGTCTGCTGCCTTGGAGTCCATATAGCCACATGAGTGCATCTATTGCACCCTGCACTTTTGGGAAGCCTGAGATGGCGGCGAAGTTGATGAATCCTGGCTATCTTTGATCAGGGCAAACCTGACATAACGATGGGCCTTCCTGTAAAGGGCACCTGTGACCTCCTTTATGCAACAATATGCTGCGGGTTGGGAGATGCCACACAGGTCCCCTGTTGATCCTTGGAAAGAACCAGAGGCCAAGAGATTGAGTGCTGCGGTCACCTTCAAAGCCACTGGCCAGGGTACCCTCCAGCTCCACGTGGCATCAGGTCTGCATGAAGAATGTGGCATCTGTGATGTACCAGAGCTCGGGTCAAGCGCAGACATGCACTGCATTGTCTGTCACTCATTTATAAATAGGAGACTCTTGGACGATAAACCCTAGGTCTGGCGAGTCATCTGGTTGTCTGAGTCTCTCCTCCTGACCCTCCTGATCATGCTCTGGCTCCCGTTGACCATGTCCCTTCTGCTGGAGCTGCACGAGGAGTTCCCTTTCTTTGTCTCCTCCGTTGCATTAGGACCCTGACAAATGCAGCATTGAGCCCTGGATCCATACCTGCTTTGCCTTCTCTCTGAAAGGAAACATTGAAGACATTAATGATTCAAGGGGCAAGAAAGTGAAGCTCAGAAGATGACATGTTTGGAAACTGCAAGGGTCCATAGTTTTTCCTGACCTACTTGAAGATGGCTGACGACGCTTTGGCTCTGAGACACTAGCACACACATTGAGGTGACCAAGATGGCATTGCACATCTGTAACAACTTGAGCCCTGCATGGGATGTTAAATTTTCAATGAGATGAGTGACCCAACCTAGATCTGTGCCCCAATCTCTGATGTGGCATTTTAATGACCAATCATTTGCTCATGGTTAATGAGTGGGTGCCCTTTGGACTGTTAGAGGTGCCAATTCTGGTGAACACGTGTCAGGCCCTCATTGATAGAATGCCATATAATATACAGCTGTGCCTCCTTCACTATTGCTTGCATTCCCAAATTCTATATTCCTATGTGTTACTCTTGAGATGCAGTGACTGTGATGTGAAGCCACTGAGTTCTGAGTAGCCCTTTAACAGTGCTAATAAAGCCATTGGCTTTCAGTGGCTTTCATCGCAAGGGGGTCTTCCGCCTTTCTTTCTAAGTAGACCCTTGCTCACTCCTGCAACAGCAAGAGGTTAGAGGGCAACCCCAGAAAGGCCCCCCTCGTGTTCGTCCTTCCCCTTCACTACCATTCGGAAGATTTCCCTCCCCATTGCCCTCCTCGTGTGGGCCCTGTTATGACCGTGCAGCTGGTACAGCTGAGTTACTTTTAAAAAAATCCCAGAGGGAAACTTTAAACAGCTATAATTTTAACTGTTATGTTTGAGACATAACTCTAAATTCAGGAATCATACAGCCAGTTCTCTAGAGATTTTATATGAAGCTAAATGAAACATTTTATTAATTTACGCAAGGTAAATATATACACATGGCTACAAATTACTACGATCATAACTTCTAACAAATTCCCAAACTAATCTCCATTAAGGCAACAGTAACCCATAGACTTAACCAGACACCAGGCAAAGCATTTTCACCTTACGAATTCAAAATAAGGCTCTTTTCACTTTGGTTCCTGTTGAGACAGTTGGATGCTTACAGCTGCTTTTGATCTCACATTGCCTCTGTTCTAAACACACAAAACTGCTGAAGTTATACCTAGCACAGCCCACTGAATGTAAATTCTCATTGTATCACCAGCCTCTTTGAACTCCACCTTTTAACAATAAAACCCCTTTCATAGTACCAATTTATTAGTAACATAAACATATGTCCTGGTATCTGCTAGCTAAGTGGTAGTTTTCACCCCACTTGTTGAATGCTCTATTCAAAAAATGCAAATGCACTCTACCTCTCTGTTTACATCTCAAGCCTCGTACCCATCAAAGCACTCAGACTAGCTGGCTCTAATCCAATTAAGACACACCCACAGTCTAAACCTCTATTTAAAAAACATTTTCCAATAATATTATATATATTAATAGCTTCATAACATCCCCCTCCCTATCGGAAAATGAACTGTCATAATTCTAAAAGACGGCTTCATTTTAATAACCCATCTCACACTATCTCCTATACTTATTATACTATTATATTACCAGCTGCATGCATTAACATAACAATATATATACACAACTCCTTGGTATCAATAGAAATCATTCCAGTTCAATGTGCAGGTTTTTAAAAAAATGTCCCATTTTCCTTTAAGCTTCAAACTCTTGGTAACACAATCAGATTTTCTCTTCCAGCAATATGTATAAAACGTGGATTAAATGGTTGTAATTGTAGAGTCTATCTGAAAAGCCTTGCATTTTTGTCTCGAAACTTGTCCAAAAACTTCAAAGGATAATGGTCTGTATAAACAATTGTTTCTGATGAATTGTTTTCAACATAAATTTCAAAATGCTGCTATGCTAACACCAAACTCAAAGTCTCTTTTTTGATTGTTGAATATCTTCTCTGTTGTACATTCAGCTTCCGTTAAAAACATCCTATCGGTTTTTCAATTCCCGTGTCATCTTCTTGTAACAGTATAGCCCAAATGCCTATATCGCTTGCGTCAATGGCCAACTTGAATTGCTTAGCATAATTTGGGACTGCCAACGCTGATGTCGTAGTTAATACAGTTTTCAAACTATCGAATGACTTCTGACACTCTAATGTCCATTGAAATTTTCTGCTCCTTTTTAATAGTCCAGTCAGTGAAGCAACCACTTGGCTAAAATTTGTTACAAATTTCCAGTAAAACCCACTCATGCCCAGAAATCTCAAAACTTCTCGTTTTGTTGTAGGCATTGGGAAATCCATGATAGCCTTGACTTTTGCATCTCTCGGAGCCACCTTACCTCGTCCAATGGTACCGCCTAGATACATAACTTAAGCGTTTGCAAATTCACTTTTAGCCAAGTTCATCACCAAATCTTGTAGTCAAGTAAATAATTTTCCCAGATGCTGTAAATGCTCCTCCCACGTCTGACTGAAACGATTAGATCATCATTATAAACTGCATAATTGCTGAGACCTGCAATTACTTTGTTTGTCAGTCTTTGAAATGTCGCAGGTGCATTCTTCATATCAAATGGCATGACTTTAAACTGATATAGTCCACTTTGCATTACAAAAGCTGACATCCCCTTTGCTCTCTCTGACAACGGTACCTGCCAATATCCTTTTAGCAAGTCAAACTTTATGATAAATTTTGATTGTCCTACTTTCTCAATGCAATCTTCCAATCCACTTTTGCCACCATATTGACCTTTTGATAGTCCACACACAGTCTTCGTGTTTCATTCAGTTTTGATACCAGTTTAATAGGCGAACTCCAGTTACTGCAACTAGACTCAATGGTATAATTTTGAAGCATGAAATCAATTTTTTCTTGTACTTGTGATAACTTTGCCAGATTTAATCTATAAGGTTGTTGCCTTTACATCATGTAAAGCTAAATATGTCTTTCCCAAATTTATTTCACAAATAGGTTTGTGTGACTGCTGATCTTCTGATGAAGATCTTGTTTGATCTTCTGATGAACAGTCATACAGACTCGAAACGTTAACTGTCTTCCTCTGCACAGATGCTGTCAGACCTGCTGAGTTTTTCCAGCTATTTTTGTATTTGTGTGACTGCAATAGCTTTTCCAAATCACTTTGACACTTGCTTGGAAGGTAATTCAATATTTAATTTACATTTTCAAGAGCCCCCTCATTTGATTAGAGGAAAATCAATTTCAGAGCCCTGCACTTCACCTCTTTCTCATCATCCACCATCACTAATACCTCTTTCTGTTCCTCTTCCCTTTCAAAGTAATTTTTAAGCATATTTGCATGACATACCTTCTGCTTAAGACCAGAAGACCATAAGACATAGGAGCAGAAATTGGGCCATTCGGCCCATCGAGTCTGCTCCATCATTCAATCATGGCTGATAAGTTTCTCAACCCCATTCTCCCGCCTTCTCCTCGTAACCTTTGATGCCCTTACCAATCAAGAACCTATCTATCTTGGTCTTAAATACACACAATGACCTGGCCTCCACAGCCTTCTGTGGCAATGAATTCCATAGATTCACCACTCTCTGGCTAAAGAAGTTTCTCCTCATCTCTGTTCTAAAAGGTCTTCCTTTTACTCTGCGGCTGTGCCCTCGGGTCCTAGTCTGTCCTACTAATGGAAACATATTCCCCACGTCCACTCTATCCAGGCCTTTCAGTATTCTGTAAGTTTCAATCAGATCCCCCCTCATCCTTCTAAACTCCATCGAGTATAGACCCAGAGTCCTCAAACGTTCCTCATATGTTAAGCCTTCCATTCCTGGGATCATTCTCGTGAATCTCCTCTGGACCCTCTCTATGGCCAGCACATCCTTCCTGAGATACGGGGCCCAAGATTGCTCACAATATTCTAAATGTGGTCTGACCAGAGCCTTATAAAGCCTCAGGAGCACATCCCTGCTTTTATATTCTAGTCTCTCGAAATAAATGCCAACATTGCATTTGCCTTCCTAACTACCGACTCAACCTGCAAGTTAACCTTAAGAGAATCCTGGACTAGGACTCCCAAGTCCCTTTGCACTCCAGATTTCTGAATTCTCTCCCCATTTAGAAAATAGTCTATGCCTCTATTCTTCCTACCAAAGTGCATGACCTCACACTTCCCCACGTTGTATTCCATCTGCCACTTATTTGCCCATTCTCCTAACCTGTCCAAATCCTTCTGCAGTCTCCCCGCCTCCTCAATACTACCTGTCCCTCCACCTATCTTTGTATCATCTGCAAACTTAGCCAGAATGCCCTCATTCTTTCTTTTATGCTTCTTTTTTCTATCTGGAGTATTTATTAAATAATTTACTTTGCTCAATTTCTTTTCAACCCTGTAAGGCCCACTAAACCTTGCATTTAATGAATCACCTAGTACTGGTAAAAAAATCTAGTACTTTCTCTCCAGAAACAAAACTGCGAATTTTAGCCTTCTTATCTGCTTTCACTTTCATCACTTGCTGTGCTATCTTTAAATGTTCCCTAGCCAGCTCACATGCTCTGTTCAAGCTTTCCCTGAAATTTGATACGTAATCCAGGAGAGTAGTCTCTGAATTTTGACCCATCAATTTCTCATGAATCAATTTCACTGGTCCCCTTACCTCATGACCATAAACTAGTTCAAAAGGGCTAAAACCAGTCGATGCATTAGGAGTATCTCTAATAGCAAATAAAAAAATGGAATTCCTATATCCCAATCCTGTGAATAATCCTGACAGTATGCTCTTATCAGAGTTTTTAAAGTTTGATGCCACCTTTCCAAAGCTCCTTGTGGCCCCGGATGATAAGCTGTTCATTTAAACTGTTCTATCCCCAAACTGTTCATTACTTCTTTAAGCAGCTGTGACATGACATTTGACCCCTGATCTGATTGTATTTCCTTAGGTAAACTATATTGTGTGAAAAATTTAACTAACTCCTCCACAATCTTATTAGTTGTAATATTTCTTAAAGGTATCGCTTCAGGAAATCTGGCAGACACAAGCATTGTTGTCAGTAAGTACTGATTTCCACTTTTAGTCTGAGGGAGGGGTCCTACACAATCAATCATGACTCTGGTGAAAGGTTCTTCAAATGCTGTTATTGGAATTAAAGATGCCAGCTTAATCACTGCTTGTGGTTTTCCTGTTATTTGAGATGTATAACAGGTTATACAGAATTTGACTACATCTTCAAGCAATCCTGACCAAAAAAAAATCCTCTGTATCTTTTCCTGTGTTTTCCTAATTCCTAAGTGTCCCCCCATTGGAATTTCATGAGCAATCTTCAGAATCTCATTTCTATACCCTAATGGGATAACAATCTGATGTACCTCCCTCCATTTTCTCATCAGAATACCTTCCTGAAGATAATAACATACAGGAATACATTTTGCTTTGATTTCTGAATAAGCTTTCTGATATAACTGTTTTAATCGCAAATCATTTTTCAGTAACTCTACTAATCTCTTTGAGTTAAACATTTCAACTGAATTGGACTGCATTCCTTCCTCCTGAACAATGTTATCAAATGCAGTGCCAGCTAATTGGATTTGAACACCTTCTTCTTGCCTTTGAACTGCCTGCTTATCTTGTTTGTCTTGTTCTTTCCGATGAGCCTTTGATTTCATTATAACACATTCAGGAAACAATCCAGGATGTTCCTTCTGCAATATCTCTGTTGAAACCATTTCCACGGACTGCTCAGCTACCATAGGCATCACCCACATCTGCAATCTAGCTATATCATTAATTAAACTCTACATATTGAACCCCTGCAATGGCCAATTTCTCCACCACTCCAACTATAACGTCACCTGTCTTCCATTTGCTTTTTAAATTTACCTTCCACAATGGAAAAGATTTAGCATCTCCATGAACCTTACTTATTATTATCTTCTCCTTCAAATACTCCGTTTGAACAACAAATGTCACTATCCCGCAACATTAAAGTTGACTAGCCCCTGTGTCTCTTTAAATTTTAACATCTTTCCCTGCTCCACCCTGTAGACATGGAAAGACTTTCCCTTCACATACAAAATCTTTAAACATTTCTGCAGTCTGCTCCCCAGGATTCTCTTGAGTAAACTGTGAACACATTCCCACTTCTTTACCTTTGACTGATTCTCTCTGTTGCACCTGTACAGAAACCATTGGTTTCTCCTGTTCCTGAACCTCAGAACCCACAGTACTTTTACTTCCAGAGCTTTCCTGTGCCCCAACAATTCCTACAGATTTTTCCTGCAATCTCCAATGCACTGATTTTGTGTGCTCCATTTTATTACAATGAAAGCATTTCAATTTTCGAATGTCACTTCTACCTTTAGCACCTTCCTTTTCATTCTGGGAAAAAACTTCCGGGAAACTTCCAGCTACTACTTCTCTTCCTGGACTACCTACCTTCCTTTCACATTCCCACTTTTTATCCTTTTCCAATTTGAAAGGGTGATGAAAAAAGATTTCGCTCTATGAACTAACTGATAAATATCAGCTATCTCTGCTGCTTGCCTTACAGAATCAACCCTCTGTTCCTCCACATGAGTTCTCACTACCGAAGGGACTAAATCTTGAAATTCTTCCAAAAGAATGACTTCCCAAAGAGCTGCATAGGTTTTCTCTATTTTTAACGCCATTATCCACTGGTGAAAATTACTTTGTTTTACTCTTTCAATCTCAATATAAGTTTGCCCAGGCTGTTTCCTCATATTCCTAAATTTCTGCCTGTAATCTTCAGGAACCAACTCATATGCACTCAAAATAGCTTTTCTCACTGCATCATAATTCACCGATATTTCTTCTGATAGTGAGGCATATACCTCAAGCGCTCTGCCTAACAACTTAGATTGTAATAATAACGTTCAGTTTTCCTGTGGCCATTTAATCTGTTTAGCTAACTTCTCAAATGGAATAAAAAATGCTTCAATATCTTTTTCCTCAAACTTTGGAAGAGTTTGTACAAATTTAAATATATTCCCATTGGGTTCTTCTCCAGAGATAAATCCTTCCTCACCTACTGACATCTCTTTTCTAACTGCCAACATTTTCTGTTGGAATTCTCTCTCTCTCTCTTTCTCTTTCCTCCTTCTTCACCTTCACAATTTCTAATTCCCTTTTAAAAGTTATTTCTCTGTCCCTTGCTTCTAATTCAAGCTTTCTCATTTGCAGCTGAGGTCTCACTACCTCCAGCTGTGACTCACTAGTGTCAGGTTTCACTTCCAACTGTAGCTGCCGTGCTATACTTTTAATTATATCTGATTTCCTAGCACCCTCAGGTAACCCCAATTGTAACTTATCTGCCAACTCTGTTAACTTACTTTTAGTTATTTTCTCCAATCCAATCAGAGTTATCTCTTCTACTCCCAATCAAGTCTCAGAAATTGCCAAAGCCATCTTGCAGTCTCACCACTTTTAAAATACCTCACCAACTCTTGAATTCAAAGTGCCTCTCATACTCGTAAGCTTAAGATTCACCAATTCCAAACCAATCAAGGGATTAGAAATATAATTTATCTTGGATGAGCCTCCAATTGTTATGACCGTGCAGTTATTACAGCTGAGTTACTTACAAAAGATCCCAGAGGGAAACTTTAAACAACTGTCATAACCTATAATTTTAAGTGTTATGTTTGAGACATAACTCTAAATTCAGGAATCATACCACCGGTTCTTGAGAGAGTTTATATTAAGCTAAATGAAACATTTTATTAATTTACACAAGTTAAATATATACACATGGCTACAAATTACTACCATCATAACTTTTAACAAATTCCCAAACTAATCTCCATTAAGGCAACAGTAACCCATAGACTTAACCAGACACCAAGCAAAGCATTTTCACCTTACAAATTCAAAATGAGGTTCTTTTCACTTTGGTTTCTGTTGAGACAGTTGGATGCTTACAGCTGCTTTTGATCTCACATTGCCTCCATTCTACACACACAAAACTGCTGAAGTTATACCTAGCACAGCCCATCGAATGTAAATTCTTATTGTATCACCAGCCTCTTTGAACTCCACCTTTTAATAATAAAACCCCTTTCATAGTACCAATTTTATTAGTTCCATAAACATATTGCTTGGTATTGGCTAGCTAGGAGATAGTTTTCACCCACTTCTTGAATGCTGTAATCAAAAAATGCAAATGCATTCTACCTCTTTGTTTACGTCTCAAAACTAGTACACATCAAAGCACCCAAATTAGCTGGCTTTAATCCAATTAAGACATATCCCCAGACTAAACTTCTATTTAAAAAAAAATATTTTCCAATAATATTATATACATTAATAGCTTCATGACAGCCCTTCCCCCTCACTGCCATTCCACAGCCTTCCCTCCCTGTTAACTCCCTCGTGCTCGTCCTTCCCCCTCACTGCCATTCCACAACGTTCCCTCCCCGTTAACTCCCTCGTGCTCATCCTTCCCCCTCACTGCCATTCCACAGCCTTATTCCCCATTGCCCCCCTACCCTTGCCTCACAGCCCACCCCCAGTTGAAGTACTAGTTTCTGAAAGTGGAGGCGTACATGAGTACGAAGCACAGTGTTGTTCCTCGGGACAACGTAGGCAAGGAGCAGGAGCAGACCAACCCTACAGTCCCAGCAGGGTGGTGTTCATCGCAACAAGATTGACACAGCGCCATGGCAGGTGAGCTATGTATGTTCCACTCATCTCGAAGTTACCAGCAAACTGAGGTCCAACTTGTGCATGCCACCCCATTTCAAACAGATTTGGGGCCTATGTAATTTCCCACTGCCATTACACAAGATTGGAAGGCCTGACAAGATTCCAGCGAGCAGCTGTTTTTATGAGCTTTCATGACATATTAGAGTCATAGAGTTATACAGCACAGAAACAGGTCCTTTGTCCGTGCCAGCAATCAAGCACCTAACAGTCTAATCCTATTTTTCAGCACTTGGCCTGTCGCCCTGTATGCTATGGCATTTCAAGTGCTCATCTAAATATTTCTTAAATGTTGAGAGGGTTCCTGCTTCTACCACCCCCGCAGGCAGTTTGTTTCAGATTCCAACCACCCTCTCAGTGAGAACGTTTTTCCTCAAATCCCCTCTAAACCTCCTGCCCCTTAAATCTATGCCCCCTGGTTATCGACATCTCCGCTAAGGGGAAAAGTTTCTTTCTATCTATCCTTTCGATGCCCTTCATACTTTTGTGCACCTCTATCAAAGGTATATGGTGAGCTAATGGCGAGGGAGACTGAAATGTTCTAATATGATGGTATCATATTAGAAAAAGAAAGGAAGAAACGTGTACATTTATATGGTGCCTTTCACAATCTCAGGTCATCCCAAAGTGCTTAATAGCTAATGAATTTTGTAGAGTCTTTGCTGTTATATGTAGGGAAAGATGGCAGCCAATTTACAAGCAGCAAAGACCCAGAAAAATTCAATCAGACATTGATCATATTATCTTTCTATTTAGTGATGTTGGTTGAGGGATGAAAATTGGCCGGGACATCTTGATAACTTCCCTCCAGAGCCATGGTATCATTTACACCATCCAAGATGGCAGACAGGGCTGCAGTTTAATCCGAAAGACTCTGCAGTGCAGCTTTGGAAGGGCCTGAGTTTAAACTGACTGACACTATCTGCACTTTCGATTTACCATAGTTTTCAAACTCAGAAGAAGATAATTACATTGCTGGCTCCCTGCTCCACCCATTAATTATTAGCTTAATTGCTTATTTTCTACTTGAGTAGTAATATTTACCATCTGTTTTTAATAAATAGTGTAAAATAAGATTTAGTAGAAATGACATATGTTAACAATATTATGGATTTTTCATTAAAATACTCTCAATACTCTGATTTCAATGAAGTCATTGCGAAAATATATCTATCATTAAAGTGGGTGCAATGTTGATGAACACAAGGCCAGTGACGGAATACTTTCATCCTGCCGTGGGCACAATGCAGAGTTCAATTAAACTGCATATATATTAGACCTAAATAAAGCCTGCACCATATGCTGTTAAATTCATCATTATTAAAGTGTAATAGGGAAGCCTCAGGGTATATCTAGGCCTAGGCTTTATCTGTCTTCTGAGTGCACTTTTAAAAAGTTGTTTTTAAAGATAAGTAGCCTGAAAAGAACATATGTATTTTTCAGAATCACTGTAATATTTATTTCAAATAATAAAAGAGGAAGTACTGCACCCTGACTACATTCCCCCATACCTGGCTGGAAAATACAATGCTTTGAACTTCTGCTAACATTAAAATTGCACATTGGGTAACAATACATTCTGAGTAACTTATATTCTTTCACAGGGTGTGGGTATCGCTGGCAGGGCCAGCATTTATTACTCATCTCTAATTACCCTTGAGAAGGGTGGTGCAGAGTTGCCCTCTTGAACAACTGCAGGCCATATGGAGTAGGTAAAACCATAGAGCTGTTAGACAGGGAGTTCCAGTATTTTGGCTCAGTGACAGTGAAGTAACGGCGATATAGTTCCAAGTCAGGATGGTGTGTGATGTGGAGGAAAACTTGCAGGTGGCAGTGTTCCATGCATCTGCTGCCCTTGTCCTTCAAGGTGGTGGAGACCATGGGTTTGGAAAGTGCTGTCAAAGGTGCCTTTGTGAGTTGCTACAGTGCATCTTGCAGATGGTGCACACGCTGCTGTCACTGTGTATCAATGGTGGAGGGAGTGAATGTTTTTAAGGTGGTGAATGGGCTGCCGATCAAGCAGGCTGCTTTGTCCTGGATGATGTCAAGCTTCTTGGGTGTTGTTGGAGAGTACTTCATCACACTTGAGTCTTGTAGCTGTTTTGTGGAGTCAGGAGGTGAGTTACTCACCGTAGAACTCCCAGCCTCTGACCTGCTCTTGTAGCCACAGTATTTATTATTATTTATTAGAGGGGGTTTCAACAATGGTAATGCTATTGAATGTCAAGGGGAGATGGTTAGATTATCTCTTTCTGGAGATGGCCATTGCCTGGTACTTGTGTGACATGAACGTTACTCGCCATTTATCAGCCCAAGCCTGGATATTGTCCAGGTCTTGCTGCATATGGACACAGACTGCTTCAGTATCTGAGGAGTCACAAATGGTGCTGAACATTGTGCAATCATCTGTGAACATACCGACCTCTAATGTTATGATGGAGGAAAGGTCATTGATGAAGTAGCTGAAGATGGCTGGGCCTAGGCCACTATCCTAAGGAACCCTGCAGTGACGGACCAGGACTACGATGATTGACCTCCAACATCCACAACCATTCTCCTTTGTGCTAGGTATGACCCTAACCAGTGGGGAGTTTTCTCTTGATTCCCATTAACTGCAATTTTTCCAGGTCTCCTGGACACTCAATCAAATGCTACCTTTATGTCAAGGGCAGTCACTTTTGCCTCACCTCTTGAGTTCAGCTCTTTTGACAATGTTTGGACCAAAGCTGTAATGAGGTCAGGAGCTGAGTGGCCCTGTTAGAACCCAAACTGAACTTCAGTGATCAGCTTATTTCTGAGTAAGAACTTCTTGTCGGCATTGTCACTGACCCCTTTCATCACTTTGCTGATAATTGAGAGCAGACTGATGGGGTGTAACTGGCTGGGTCAGATCTCTTCTGCTTTTTGTGGACAGAATATACCTAGACAATTTTCCACAATGCCAGGTGGATACCAATGTTGTAGCTGTACTGGAACGGCTTGGGTACAGGTGTGGTTAGTTCTGGAGCGCAAGTCTTTGGTACTATTGCCGGAATGTTGTCATGGCCCATAAAGCCAGTGCAGTATCTATTGTCTTCAGTCGTTTATATCATGAGGAGTGACTCGGATTGGCTGAAGACTGGCCTCTGTGGTGCTAGGGACCTCAGGAGGAGGCTGTGATGGATGATCTACTTGGCCTTCTAGCTGAAGGTTGCAAATGCTTGGGCCTTGCCTTTTGCACTGACGTGCTGGGTTCCGCCTTCATTGGTGATGGGGATATTTGCAGATCCTCCACATTCAGTTAATTGCTTAATTGTCCACCACCATTCACAACTGGATGTGGCAAGACTGCAGAGTTTAGATCTGATCCGTTTGTTGTAGGCTCTGTATATTGCATGCTGCATCTGCTGTTCAGCATGGTAATGGTAGAGTGGGGGATATGCCAGCCCATGGGGTTACAGATTATGGTTTAATATAATTTTGCTGCTGCTGATGGCCCACAGTGCCCAGTTTTGAGTTGTTAGATCTTTTCAAAATCTATCCCATTTAGCACGGTGGCAGTGCCAACAAGAGGACATCCTCAATGTGAAGACGGGACTTCATTTCCACAAGGACTGTGTGGTGGTCACTCCTACCAATATTGTCATGGACAGATGCATCTGCAACAGGTAGACTGGTAAGAACGAGATTAAGTAGGTTTTTCCCTCTGGTTGGTTCCCTCACCACCTGTTACAGACTCAGTCTAGCAGTTATGTCTTTTAAGACTTGGCCAGCTCAGTCAGTGGTAGTGCTACCGAACTACTGTTGGTGATGGACATTGAAGATCCCATGCAGAGTACACACACACAAGAAAAATAAAACCATATTAGCCCAGGCTATGGAACAAAATTCATTGCTGCAAAATACTATTGAAGCCATTTTTGACTGAAAAGTGTTTGCGCTCAGAAATTAATGTTAGGTTCTTGCTTGTCAATCATTTTGCATATATTGTAAACTGCATTACATTATAAGCTTAAATTAATGCAAGCAATAAAATAATCTCCAGTTTTTAATGATTCCTAAACTAGAAAATTAAACTCAAAACTTACCTAAACTGAGGTGAAGATATTAAGCTGAAAATAGCAAATTAACATGACAGTCCAATTTATCATTAATAATGAAAGCTGTAAATGTAAACTTTTGACTTGTAATTGTATTTCTAAGAATATTATACTGTAATGGGAGGAATAACTGTTAAATGAAAGTGTCATTCAGCAGCAGCAAAGTAATTGAATTTGAGACACGTATATGTTACCTTATAATAGACAAAATAATCATTGTTTCAGCCATGTATTCTCATTCTTTTCAAGTTTGAATATTACCTTCACATGTAGACCACACTGGCAGCTTGAATGAATAAGTACAGTATTTCTAACAGAAAATTACTTGAGGAAGGAAAAGAGTCGTGATATATAATATGCAGATACAAGCCAGTATTTCTCAATGTATTCTATGCATTTATGACCATATTTCTGAAGCATAAATGGACTGCAGTTGCATTTATGTACATTTTTTGTTTCTATTCAGTGCTGCACCTAATATAGTCTGGGGCACACTTAAAAACACCTCCCTCTTGCTTATGGTCTTCAGCAAACATAGGCCAGGATTTTGCCCCCGTTGGGAGCGAAGTTGAATGGCAGGCGCGCGTAGGTGTGCTTCCGATTGGCACCCCCAATTGGGGGCGCGGTGCCATTTTATGTGGGTGGGCCAATTAAGGCCTGACCAGCGTGACGTCCGCACGGAAGCGCTATGCGCTTCCGGTGCGGGTGGGGGGCAGGGAATCCCAAAATCGAGAGTGCACTCTTTCGTGCATAAGCACGAAAGAGTGCACTCATCTCCCTGAGGCTAAGTGCAGCCTAAGGGAGATCGGCTCTAAATGTAAAAAAGCTAAAAATAGAAAAATAAAATTTCCCTAACATGTGCCCTCATGTGACACAGTCATATGAGTTGGGACATGTCCATAATTTTTTCAAAAACTTTATTAAAATTTTAAAAAACCTATATGAAACCTCATCCCGCCTGTTGATGAGGTTTCATGCTTTTTCTAATTAGCGCCTGGGCTTCTGGCCTGCCCGCCAGCCTTAAGGTTGGACGGGCAGGTCCTTTAATTAGTTAATTGACTGTATCATTGGCCTCATATGGTCATCGACAGGTCAGCAGGTACGCAGCTGATTTTGCTGCGCACTCACCTACCTGAAAATTTAAATCGGGCGTGGTGACGTCGGGAGTTCCGCCCGACATCACTGTGCGTCATTTTACGCGTCAGTGAGCAGGCCCCACCCCCGCTCGCCGACGCGTAAAATCATGCCCGTACAGTCCATGTGTCTCTGAATCTCTATCCCCTCTAGACCATAAGAACATTACAAATAGGAGCAGAAGACCATGTAGCCTGCTGGGTCTGTTCTGCCTTCAACATGATCATGGCTGATCTGGGGCTTCAACTCCACCTTCCTGCCTCTACCCCAAATCCCTTGATTCCCTGAGAGACTAAAAACCTGTCTATTTGAGCCTTAAACATATTCAATAATGGCACATGCACAACCCTTTGAAGGTACAGAATTTGAAAAATTCAACCATTTGAGTGAAGAAATTTCTTCTCATCTCAGTCCTGAAGGATCAGCTCCTTATCCTGAAACTGTGTCCCTTAGTTCAAGATTCCCCTGTCAAGGGAAACAAGAACGTCTCACTATCTCCCCTGTCAAACTCCTTCATAATCTTGAATGTTTCAAAGAGATCACTTCTTATTATCTAAACTCTGGAGAATATGGAACCAATTTACTCCCTTCTCATCATAGGACAACTCTCCCATCACAGGGACCAATCTAGTGAACCTTCACTGTGCTGCCTTAACTCGCTACATGTATATCCTTCTTTAAACATGGAGACCAAAATTGCATACAGTATTCCAGGTGTGCTCTCACCAAAGCCCCGTCCAACTGTAGCAAGACTTCTTTATTCTTGTACTTATATCCCCTTGCAATAAAGGCCATCATGTCATTTCTTGCTGTACTTGCATGCTAACTATTTGTGTTATTTGCATGAGCACAACTATGTCTTTCTGAACATTAACATTTACAACTTTCACACCATTTAAAAATATTCTGCTTTGCTATTCTTATGGCCAAAATGAATAACCTCACATTTCCCCACACTATACTCATCTGCCACCTTGTTGCCCATTCAGTTAACCTGTTTATATCCCTTTGCTACCTACTCTCAGGTGTTTTCTGGACCTAAGATGTGCACACACACATAAAATATTGAATGTTGAAATTACAGCACAGATGCAGGATATCTAGTGCAGTGCACCTTTGCTGTTGTTGGCTATTCAATTGGAGCTATCCCAATCCCATTTACTTGGCCTACAAATACATGCATACATAGATAATGAAAGGGAGAAAACACTGGGTTAAGTGAAAATATTTGACCCTTATAAATAGACTATTTCATAGGTGAAGCCAGTCAGAAAAAAACTAGACCTTAGCCAAGGATTTTTTTATAAGTGTGAAGCCTCATTCTTCAGATTTTAATTATTGTTGAAGATTTAAAAAAATAAAGAAAAACATTTTTCCTCCTCTCTTTTATCTCTCTTTCTCTTAATCCCAACTTTCTTTCTCTCTTTTTGTTTTGCTTTCTGCATCTGATTTGACATTGAATTAAATATGCTAACTGACACTTCCTGGTTCACACTCTGCAAGAATAGTGCCATTCCTTTGTTGTTGAGAGTAAGATCTGGCCCAACATGAAAAAAAAATCAATTCCATTGGCAAATTTGCAAAGGAAAACACATGCTGAAACAGAAAGGCAAGTTTAAGTACAATGAGGAAAATTAATGTATTCAACAAACCGTTTTGTCTTTTACAATAACATTGATTTTCTAAGCTGCTGACAGCACAAAATGGGGTTTCCCTTCATTAGGAACTCTGTGATATTACTGTTTGGAAACATTTGAAACAATATTGGCATCAACTAGCAGCCACTTCCAGCCACAGAAGCCAGAAAACCAAGCTAGTAGCTTGGAAAGCAGGATTATTAATAGAGATCAAGAAAAGCAATGGTCTTAGTACTGACTGCTGGGAAATTCCAATGTATACTTTTCTCTGATCTGAAATTAACCATTCATAAATTGTCTGTTTCCTGTCACTCAACCAGAATACTTATCCATGCTGTCGCTGTCCCTTTTATTCCATCAGCTTTTACTTTGCTGACAGGCCTGTTAGGTGGCACGCTGTAAAATGCATTTTGGAAATCTATGTACACCACATCAACTACATTACCCTCATCAACCATCTCTATTACCTCATCAGAAAACGAAATCAAATTAGTTAAAAATGATTTGCCTTTAAGAAATCTGTGCTGGCTTTCCTTAATATTAGACTTTATTGCAAGAAGATCGGAGTACTAGAATAAGAAAGTCCAGCTGCAATTATACAAGGCTTTGGCAAGACCACATCTGGAGTACTATGCACAGTTTTGGTCTCCATTTCTATGGAAGGATATACTTGCCATGGAAGTGGTACAGCAAAAGGCCAGTAGGTTGGTCCCTGGGATAAGAGGGTTGTCCTATGATGAGAAGATGTGTACACTGCACATTTTCAAACTGTTTAGAATGAAAGGTGATCTCATTGAAACATGCAAGATTCTGAAGGAGTTTGACAGGGCAGATACTGAGAGGTTGTTTTGTCTAGGCCTGGCCTGTAGTTGCTGGGCTAATCCTTACACCATTTCTTAGAACAAAGATGTATCATTTGTAGATGCAAAACTTGGAAACATTGTGAACTGTGAAGAGGATAGTGTAGAGGGTCAGAAGGACATAAACAAGTTGTTGGAATGGATGGACAGGCGACAGATGAAATTCAGTGAGGAGAAATGTGAAGTGATTCATTTTGCTAAGAAGAACACAGAGAAACGATGTAAAATAAAGAGAGTGCAGGAGCAGAGAGACCAGGGTGTATATGTGCATAAGTCATTGAACATGGCAGGACAGGTTGAGAGAGCAGTTAATGAAGCATCCTGGGTTTTATTAATAATGTGAGAATGGATCTTTTTTAAAAAATATTTTTAGGGAATATTGTGTTATTCTGCAAAGAAGACTGTCTGTGTGTGTGTGTGTGTGTGTGTGTGTGTGTGTGTATGATTAAATTAAGCTGGGCAAGAGATTGATAGGAGACAGGTTGTCTGGGGGGTTTAAAACATGAAGAGAATAGAGGTGTTGAGTTTGAGGTACAACTAAATAGGTTAGATCTAACATTTGCATATTTAGATAAGTTGAGAGTTTGTTTGAACATCAAAGGGGAGTTAGAGGTTACAAGAAACATGTTCGCATTTTGCAAGGAGTTCCATAGGTAAATGGTAGCGGGGATATTCCACTGATCCGAAAGCAAAGAACTAGATAGAGACATAAAGGATTTTATATTTGGAAGGATTTGTGTTTCAAAGAGATGTGAGAACAATTGAAATGGAGATAAAAGGGAAAAGAGGTATTTTGGAGTGATTGTGGATAGCTGGAGTAGCTGTGAGCTGGAGTTATAGAGATAACTGCAGCTGTTTCAGCTGTTGAGCTATAGTTGGGCTGGGAGAGGATACCATTTGAACCAGCCATCCAGTAAAGCCAGAAAAGTCTTGGGCTGCAACAGCAGTTTTATTCTGAAGTGGATTCTACCACAGAATGGAAAAGGCTAGAGGTTATGTGGTATGTCTTTAGTAAAGCTACAGCAGTTTGCTTTGTGTAATATTACTGGATTTCATAATGAAATATCCATAAGGGTGTATTGCCTGGAAGGTGTTTACTTGTGGGTTTGACCAAGTAGAGAGTCCTTTTTGGGGAATGTTTTGAAAGGCATGTGACTCCGGACCCACAGCAAAGTGGTTGACTCTTAAATGCCCTCTAAACAAGGGCAATTAGGGATGAGTAGTAAATTTAGCCAGCGACACCCACATCCCATGAATGGATAATAAAAAAAAGACTAACCTTAATTTTGTAATTGTAATCCTGTCTGCTTAAGGGTATGGCCCGTAAGCCAAGTTTCCTTCTGGGGTTTGGTTTGTACAGCAATTAACACCTGTTGTGATCATAACAATAGGGGCATAGAGTACAGGAGCACAAAAGTTATGTTGAACTAGTATAAGGCATTTGTTCAGCCTCAGCTGGACTATTGCCTCCAGCTCCGGTGTAGCACTTTAGGAAAAATGTGAAGGCATTGTAGAGAGTGCAGAAAAGATTCACAAGAATGGTTCCATGGATGAGGAACTTCAGTTATAAAGATAGATTGGAGAGGTTGGGACTGTTTTCCTTGGAGAAGAGAAGGCTGAGAGGAGATTTGACAGAGATATTCAAAATTTTGAGGGGTCTGGACAGAGTAGATAGGGAGAAAGGATTGAGAACGAGAGGGCAAAGCTTTAAAGTAATTGGCAAAAGAAGCAAAAGCGACATGAGGAAAACCTTTTTCACGCAGCGAGTGGTTAAGGTGGAATACTGCCTGAGAGTGTGGCTGAAGCTGGTTCAATTGAAGCATTCAAAAGGGAATTAGACTGTTATCTGAAAATAAAGAAGAATGTGCAGGGTTATGGGAAGAAGACAGGGGATGGCGACAGGTGAATTGCTCATTTGAAGAGTCAGTGCAGACACGATGGACCAAATGGCCTCCTTCTGTGTTGTAAAAATTCTGTGATTTGCGAACCTTCAGTCCTCTCACACCACTCCTGGACCTAAGGAGGATTGGAAGATTATGGCTAATACCTCTGCAGTTGCCACCCTTATTTCTCTCAGTGTCCTTGGATATATCTCATTCAGTCCTGGTGATTTATTAAGTTTAAGTATGCCAGCCTTACCTCTTTAGCAGTTTTTAGACCATCAATTGTCTCAACTACCTCCTCTTTCACTATGACTTTGGAAGCATCTTCTTCTTTGGTAAAGACTGGTGCAAAGTACTCATTTAGAATCTCAGCCAAAAAGGGACTTTACTAACTAAAATGGGATTGATAATTAGGCTTTATATTACAACAACATCTTGTCCTTATATAATGCCTTTAACATTATACGAGGTTCCAAGACACTTCGCAGGAGAGTTATCAAACAAATTTTGACACTGAGTGACATTAGGAGATATTGAGGAGAGTAGTAAAGGAGAGAGAGAGGTAGATTATACAGTACCTGGTTAAAGACTGAACTGATTTAATTTTTACTGTAATGGAGTCTAACCCTATTGCATAAAATCAGACTATTGTAACAGTAACCATACTGCAAATGTTCTATATACTAAAGTCCTGTCATGCTGAAGCACTTACAATATTTTTCCGAATATAATTTCACTGTCTAACCATCAAGATGTCAGTTGTCCTCTTTTCATAGAGAAAAAAACTTTCAATAGTAGCTCCAAACCAAGGACTGTTTCCTGTCTGATAAATATGCATTGATCATGTACCTCTGTGTCTCAGATCTGTAACTAGGTTTGTCCTCCATTCCTGTGGGACTTACTTTACCTCTTGTTTGGTGAAGTCTGTGCAGTGCCCTAGCTGTGCCTATCTTATTGATGAGACTGAAAAAATGACTTCAAACAGCTTTGCTTATTCTTTTCATCCTCCAACAAAGCAAAACTGGTGCAAGAGCAGAATACTTTGGATGCTGGAAATCTGAAATAATAACAGAAAATATTAAGAAATATTCAGCAGGTCAGGTAGCATCTGTGGAGAGAAAAACAAAGTTAATGAGCTGGATTTTCTTGATCTCGTTGGTAGATCAATGCTGGGACCATTTCTGGGTCTCAACCCCACTGGAGCTCAGAGCATGATGATCGTTAGTGTTCTGCAGGAGGTGACCGATTATTGTGCTGCCTCCACAATACCTGTCCAATTATGAATGGTGGGTATGAACAGGAGGCAGGTGATAGAAAAAGTGGGCCTCATTTAAATGGCCGTTATCTGGATTCTAAGTGCATGCAGCCAGAGCGAATCAACCCTGAGGGAACAGGCATTCAGAGCTGTATCATGGTCGTCTGTCGTGGTAGGGTGGCCCCAGCATTCGTCAACATCTCCCTGCTGTCATGAAGGACACAGTCCAAGCCAGTAGAAACATTTTGTTTCTAGAGCCAAGCAGGAGGAGGCCTATCAGGCAAACAAAAGAAGCATGGCTGGAAGTCATCAGAGAGGTCAGCAGCTCCAGCATGGCGAGCAGGATTTTGGTCCAGTGCAGGAAGCCCTTCAACAACCTTTTGCTTTCTAGCAAAGTTATTGTGAAGCTAATCCGAGGTTACTGAAATGCCACATCTCTGAGTTGGAGGGCCTCGAGGCAGGCAGTGATTAGGTCCACTGAGGAGATTCTTATCCATTGCCAACCCTCACCCAAGGGAATGGAGCATAGTGATGTAAGCTGGAAGGATGGTAATGTAAGCCCTGGGTAAAGTAGTGACAGGAGCATCACTTCTGATAGAGGATCACAGGAAAATGGGAAGATTAAGTGGAGCTGACCTCTCCGTCCTCACATTGCAGGAGAAATGAGCACACAATACATAAGAGAACAGAGTTATTCAGGAGGTGTAGTGGCCAGCCTTGCAATGTTGACATTCTGGGAGGAGGAGAAGGCCCTTGACATTGCTAGGATGGCAGGAGCGCCAGCAGTTGGTGATGGCAAGATTGGTGTGTGAAACCAAGAGGATGCAAGTTTATTGAATGCTCCGTGGAAACACTTTGTAGCAGTTTCCAACTCTGTAAAGTTGTTTCCAGTAGATGCCACTTGATGTGCTGAAAGGTGTTAGTTGAAGCACCTGATGAGATGTAGTAGTTCGAGTAGCTGATGATTTCTTTCTTATACAGGTCCAATGCAGGACATCAGCAGCAGCCAAATGTGGAGGCCACAGAAAGCACAGGAGCGCAAACCTGCGCTCTCAGGAATCACCATCACAGGAGTCAAGCTTTCCACCAGTGCAGATACACCCACCTTGGTGGTGCCTCAGATGATTTTAGTACGGGTAACACAAGGTGAGCATCATGGCACATTTGAGAAAATGCAGGCGATGGAGGCAGAGACAACCATGGGCAGTTTTCAATGGTGGACAGAGGACAGCTTCAGCTGTGCTTCCCTAGCTGGGGATGTGAGCCTTAGGGACAGATGCAAACCAGGTTCTTGTGGAGCGGCAACAGAAGATATGTGGCCATCCATCAGTTTTCTGAGGCATTGCTGTCCCTTGCAATGAAAATGGAGGAGCCCATTCATGACGTAAGCACCACAAAGTGTTAGACACATGAGCTTATGGGGCAGAAATTTTAGGCCGGTAGGTGGGCGAGATCAGTGGGCCAGGGGTCGCTCGGGGAATGGACTGCCAACCGCGATCGGCCCCAGGACCCGATTTTGCACTTGCTGGCCAATTAACAGCCAGCCAGCAAGAAACGCAAGCTGAGAAGCTCAGCACTGCTAGGGATGGAATGGGAAGAGGGCAGGCGCTGATGTCAGCACAGGCACGGATGAGCGTTGAATGAAAGCTCCCTGAAGGCAGAGAGCTGCCTCAAGGAGCTGAAGACCTGAAAAACATTAAATAAAGTTTTTAAAATCAGGAAAAAATGTGCAAACATCACAATCAGTCACTTGAACATATACATGATAAAAATGCTGTCCATGGGTTTTTACTTTTCTTTCATTTAATAATGGAAATTCATTCCACCCTTGGATGAGGTTTCACAAAAGATGCAAAGTCCGCCTGGCTGATTCACCCGTCCGCCAACCATAAGGTTGGATGGACCATGAAAATTGGAGACAGTTGCACCTTTAATTACCTTAATTGGCCTCTTAATTGTCAGCGGGTGCGCTTCCGACTTTTGCGCGTGCCTGCCTACCAAAAAATCGTGTGAGCACTCACCCTACGTCATCTCGCGTGATTTCACATTTAATCGGGTCAGGTGCATACCCGCACGCTGAGCTAAAATTCTGCCCATTAGCTCCTCCATTGAAAGAGTGGCCATCTTTTTGAAGAGTCAAGCCTGTGCTGGCCTCGCCTGGGAGGGAGCAACCAGTGCCAAGGCTGGAATCCCCCCAGTCACCGCAGCCTTATCAGATGTGATGGTCACTGGTGGAGGGGTGGAGGAGCTGCTGCCATCATCCAGAGTGCCCTGAGAGGAGCCCACAGAGAAGACAGGCAGATCATGCGCCAACGTGATGTTGCTGTGGACCTCCCTGCTTGCACTGATGGATGGGCACCTAGCTGGGATACTGAGTGCCCAATCCATCTCACACACGGCTGAGGCCATTGCCGGTGTGAGGGCTTGCAGGTCCAAGCACAGCCCCACGAAGCCCTGATTTTATTCCTGGAGCAGCTTCACCATGAGGGTTGCCACTCTCTCCATGGAGGAGGCATTGCGCTCGGCCGTGAGGGTCAATGCAGTGCTCATGTTCCACAGGGCGTCCTCTACAACAGAGACCATAGCGTGCATAGCCTCTTGGATTTCCTCTAGATCCTCCCGCACACCCTGCTGGACATCCAGCATCTGCTGTGTAATGGACGACTCCAGAGGCTCATCATCAGCCACCGACTAGCATATTCCTGGTCTCCAGCAGTCCTCCCATTGCCGGCGCTCTGGGCACTCTCTACCTCCACCAGCACCTCAAGCGTGTATGAATTGCTCTCACCAATATGCACCAAGATACTAGCCACTGAACTAATGCACTCCGAGGTATTGGTATCTGCGTGGATACCTGGTTCAGAGATTGGGTGTGACGCAACTGCTTGGGGAGCATGGTGGTCTTCCAGGGTCAGGAGTAGCTCCTGGAGGTCTGGCACTTTGCTGCTTGGTGGCAGATCTAAGGGAAAAGAAGGACATGCCATTAGTTTAAGTCATGACATTGTCACTGTGCTATCCAGGCACCCTTGTGAGACAATGGAGCTGTGCATCATGGTGCCATCATCTTTCAATGATCCATGAGGATTCCAGTCTGGAGGCTCCCATCAATGGTGAGACTACACAGGAATGTTTGAACCATCCAAAACTCTCACCTCAGTGCACTGCATTCTTACCTTATCTGACACCCCAGCTTCACTGAAGCCTGTTGACTGAGGCGCATGGCGCCTCTCCAGCTCTAAGGTCCCTTGCTCATACCAGGAGAGGATGAGGAGGAGTGGGAGTCCTCCTCCAGTCCATGACTTCTCAATGTTATTATGGGATGTCTTCTCCTGAAAGGATAGTGAAGCATTGATTAGTTCACTCTATCTGCAGCACCCTCGCAGCCTGGCAAACCTCACCTGAGGAACACCTTGCAGGGCACATCCGAGTTGTGGCCCTCAAGGCGCAAGGCACTCAGTCAAAGTAGCCAGGGCTCACCCCTTGGCCAGCTCCGGCGTGACTGACAGTTGGCACTCAGACTCTAACACCCCTGAGCCCAACAGGGGGGTGGCCAGCCCAAAACAATTCAACACACTGACCCATGCCAACACGGCGCTCACTTTTCCTGAGCACAACAGGTCCTTGAAGCCTTTCCAGCACTGCACCCAGGTGTGCCGCACCATGTCGTGGCTGCTCACTGGGGCTGCCAGCTCCTCCCATGCCCTCTTTGTGAGGTGCGGTGGCTTCCTCCTCCCATCTCTGGGGACAAGAGTGGCCCTTCTGGCAGCCACCTCCTCCAGGAGGATGGCGAGGCACTCATTGGAAAAATGGGGGGGCCAAGTGCCCAGCCGACCTCACCTCCCACCTGGTCCCTGCATCCTCATTTGCAGCCATGTTTCTGCTGCAACTCTGATGCGGGCAGCCTCTCTGGGGCTGCCTGTGCCGTTTTTGAACCAGCCGCCAGGTCGCCTTTGGACCCGGCGGCCAACAGGCCTCCGCCCCTGCCCGCCCCTTCTTGGACATTCTCCAGCTGGCGTTCATGCTGGGCGAGCCTTAACTGACCTGCCAGCACAAAATTACGGTCCGGCCCCAGCCGCAAGCAGCGGTCGGCTTCCCAGCTGCTCCTGCCCGCCTCCGCCAAGCCCGCCCGGAAAAGGGCAAAATTCAGCCATTTCTCTCTCCACAGGTGCTGCCTGACTTGCTGAGCATTTCCAACATTTTTTTTTGTATAAAAGAATACCAAGTGCTCAGCTGATTGCAGCACAGTGCACACAAGTGTGCATCATAGTAGGGTAACAAGAAGCTGCTTGCCATTGAAACAGTTTCATTTTTAGTGCAATTACATAATGTTTTCTGCCGTGAAATGGGTTGTCCAGCTGCAGATGCCATAGTTCAGAAAGGAGCAGGGTGAACAGCTGAATGATAATTAGATGTCAAAGCTAATTATCCTGATTATGATTTTTTAATGGCCATAGGGAATTGGTATAGATCTTAAATGATAAGTGGTTTCTTCTTATGGAATTTGTACCAGAAATGTAAAATTCATCAGAATAGATAAAATATGTCTTAGTGCATCACAAAATGACATTTAAAAATAAATCTTCCCCAATATGATTGCAATTTTTTCAACCTTGTATTTTGATTTCACTGTGCATCCACTTCCAGAAAAAACAAGGAGCAAGTCTTGGTTGAATTTCGTGATGACAGCAATGCTGCTCTGTTGTTGGCCATCAGAAGGTATGCTTGAAAGTTGTGTCAGGTTAACGCTGGGGTTATTTTGTCCCATGGTAGAATAGTTCTGAGTGGACGTTGCTACATCCAGTCATGGAGCTGAAAAGTGACAAATTGACCATGATTTAGCAATTGGGATTTGAGTGACAGACAACTGTAAGATTCTATCTGCATCTGTCTGGTTGGAGGAAATGATTTTTTTCTGTCAGACCAGGCCATAATATGGGAACAAAAAGACACAATAGCCCCAAATTACATCTTGATCTCTCTCCATATTGCTCCAGCACATTTTCCTCCGTCAAGCATCTCACTGCTCTCATTTGTCCATTAAAATCCTCATTCTCCATCATTTCATCTTCAAGCCACACTCTGAGTTTTTTTTTGCTGAGTTACCTTTATTCCTTTCTTCTGTCAGCCTCTGCACTGAATTACTTCATCCAAGGTGATTCCAAATTTCAACTCATCTCCCCTTTCCCCCTCTCTGATTTCATTGCCCTCCTGTCCTCGCGTAACCTATCCTTTCTAAACTCTGCTACCCATTTTCATGGCTATGGCCTTGACTTTGTCAGCTCATGTAGCTTCTTTATTACTATTATCTTAATCACAGACATGGCCATCTCAGATCACCTCCTTGTATTCCTCACCACTCACATCCACTATTCCTTTCCAACAAACTTCTGTCTGTGTCTGATCCTGGGAAACAACTCTCCCTAAGACACTTATATTCAACTGCACTTTCTTAGGCCTTCCATTCACCAAAATATTTCTGCAGTTATCAATCTGCTCAATCACTCCCTTAGATCCACATTTGATACATTGGTCCCCAGTATTAATGTTGGCAACAAGTTCTGATGAAAGGTCATAAGCCTGAAACATTGGCTAGAATTTTATCAGCAAGCTATGGGTTCAGCCACCAGGACCAAATGTGATTTCTGAGCCTGCGTGGGTGAATGGCAGGACCAGAGGGGATTTTAGTGATGGCAGTCAATTAAGAGGCTGCTGCTGGGTCTGCTGGCCCATGAAGGATGATAGCCTGCCCCTCTGAGCTGCCAGCCCAATCAGAGAGCTAGCAGCTCAGTAGCCTCTGCAGCACCACTGATAGAGGGACAGGGCTGAGGCTGCAGGGAGAAGGATGTAGGATGTAGGAAATAGGAGCAGAAGTAGGCCATTTGGCCCATCGAGTCTGCTCCGCCATTCAATGAGATCATGGCTGATCTGATAATCCTCAATTCCACTTTTCTGCCTTTTCCCCATAACCCTTGATTCACCTACTGATTAAAAATCTGTCTATCTCATAAGACATAAAGGAGAGGGTGCTTCCAAGTTGATGTGCTCTCAACAGGCCAGAAAGAGTTTTTAAAAATGTGTCAGGACAAGACAGACAGCCCTGTTGATCAGAGAAGTGAATCTTCCAGCAACGGCATTGGAGCTTCGGGGGTCCTTTGTGACATGTTGAACCTCTGGGGAGGAAAACTTTCCCTGGGAAACTGTTGCCAGGCCGCCTTGATGTATCTGGTGATCTGCCCATGTGGTGGGGCATTCCAATGCTGATAAAAGGCCAGTGGAGGCACAAACTCACTGTTAATAGGCCAGTTAATTTTCTTTATTGGGCACCTGCCTCCAGTCAGTGGGTGGCCGAGTCCCTGCTTGTGATGACTCTATGGAGCAGACTGGTTTCGTAAACAAACAGTAAAACTTTATTACAGAGACCTCTCGAAGTGCTTGCACAGTAGCCCCTATCTCTCATCCGAAAATCCCCTGCCCCCTGGATTGCCCAAACTAAGAGCTCACTGGTTGAAGCTCTTGCAGTACATCACATGACCCATGACAGGAGGGAGGGACGATACATGCAGTTATCACATTTCCTCCCCCTTTAGTTTTTTTACAATCACTCTTTACAAACACACATCTGAACATCCAACAAAAGCATATACAATTTCAGGTGAAATTAAGATAAAGAAGAAAAAGTGCGCTTATGACAGGTGTCAGGTAGAAAATGCAATTGAGAACTAAGAGGAATTCAGAAGGTTCGGAGGGGAGATGAAAAAGCATATTAGAGAAGTGAATAAGGATTATGAGAAAAGACTGGCAGCAAACATAATGGGGAATCCCAAAGTCTTCTATAGGCACATAAATAGTAAAAGGGTGGTAAAAGGAGTAAGGCCCAGTAGGGACCTAAAAGGGAATTTACACATGGACAAATGGCCCATTCTACTAGTCTACTGCATTCATTGCTCCCAATGTGGTTTCCTCTACATTGGAGAGACCAAATGCAGACTGGGTGACCGCTTTGTAGAACACCTTTGGTCTGTCTGCAAGCATCACCCAGACCTCCCTGTCGCTTGCCATTTTAACACTCCACCCTGCTCTCTTGCCCACATGTCTGTCCTTGGCTTGCTGCATTGTTCCAGTGAAGCTCAACGCAAACTGGAGGAACAGCACCTCATCTTCCGACTAGGCACTTTACAGCCTTCCGGACTGAATATTGAGTTCAACAATTTTAGGTCTTGAACTCTCTCCTCCATTCCCACCCTCTTTCTGTTTCTTCCCCCTCCTCGTTTTTTCCAACAATTTATGTAGATTTTTCTTTTCCCACCTATTTTCATTATTTTTAATGTATTCCACCAATCATTTATCTATACCTTTTATGCCCTTTTAGTCTTATTTCACCCCACCCCCACTGGAGCTACCTTGCTTGTGCTGCTATCCATTTTTAATTAGCACATTCTTTTAAATAATATCACCACCATCAACACCTCTTTGTTCTTTTGTCTGTGACATCTTTTGGTTATCTCCTTCTACGACTGCTTGCTTGTCCCAACAACCACCCCAGCCCCCCTTAAACCAGCTTATATTTCACCCCTCTTCTATTTTTACTTAGTTCTGTTGAAGGGCCATGAGGACTTGAAACGTCAACTGTACTCTTCTCCGCCGATGCTGCCAGACGTGCTGAGTTTTTCCAGGTATTTTTTATTTTTTAGATTTCCAGCATCCACAGTTTTTTTGTTTTTATGACAAACGGCCCATGGCTGAGGTATTAAATGAATACTTTGCATCGGTCTTTGCCAAGAAGGTAGATCCTAACCAGGCCATGGTGACAGACAAGGAAACTCTGTCACTAGAAGGGCTCAAAATTGATAAGAAGGAAGTGTTGAATAGATTGTCAGTACTTAAAGTTAACAAGGCACCGGGGCTGGATGAGATGCATTCAAGGATATTGAAGGAAGTGAGAATAGAAATTGTCGGGGCACTTGCCATAATCTTTCAGTTTGCCCTAGACTTGGGGGTGGCCAGAGGACTGGAGAACTGCAAACATTACACCCTTGTTCAAAAAAGGTTATAAGGATAAGCCCAGCAATTACAGACCAGTTAGTTTAACTTTAGTGGTGGGCAAGATACTTGAAACAACTATTCAGTTTAGAATTAGTAGTTACATGGAAAAATATGGGTTGATAAGTGATTTGCAAAAGAAGCAAATGTGATGTGAGAAAAAACTTTTTCACACGAGTGGTTCATGTCTGGAATGCACTGCCTGGAAGTGTGGTGGAGGCAGGTTCAATCGAGGCATTCAAGAGGACATTAGATGATTATTTGAATAGAAACAATATGCAGGGGTATAGGGAAAAGGCAGGGCAATGGCACAAGGTTATAATGCTCATTTGGACAGCTGGTGCAGACATGATGGGCTGAATGGCTTCCTTCTGTGCTATTAAAATTCTGTGATTCTCAAGTCTTTGAGGTGCTCTTTGTATACGGCTTGAGCAGTGCAGCTCTACCTCTGGAGGTTTCTGAACAGGATCAACAGGATCTGGAGCTGCACTATGAACCACATGATCGGAACTGGGCAGTTCAGGATTTGGCAACTCCTCTGAAACATCTGGAATGTCTGTTCTCGGTCAGTCACACACCTCAGAAATTAAAAGTTCAACATTAATCACTACTTGATCAGTTAATTGCTGGAATATCTCTCTGGCACGGAGACGATTCCATCACCCACTTGTACTTGGAAAGATAGTGGACCAGACTTTGAAACAATGGCTCCCGGAGCCCAGCAGGTTCCACTGCCAAAATTTTGCACATATACCGTGTCACCTACACTAAGTATGCGAGCTTTACTGTGTATGTCATGGTTAAATTTCTGATTACTCTGGTTCCACGTTACATTTCCCCTCTAAATTTGGAAACACCAAGTGTAAATGTGTATGCAGTGTTTCATTAATAACTCCAATGGTGTTGAACCCGTAGTCGAATGTGGCGTTGTACGATAAATGAAGAGAAACCGGGAAAGTCGAGATTCCAGAGTGCCTTCCGATAATGTTTTCACACCAGGCTTAAAAGTTTGCACAGCCCTCTCGGCTAGACCATTCGATAATGGATGCCAGGGAGCTGTCTTTATATGGTGGATTCCATTCTAATCCATAAATTTCTGAAACTTGGTGCTGGTAAAGGCTGTGCCATTATCAGAAATGACAATTTCAGGTCGGCTGAACTAATGACGTAACTTCTTGAAAGTTGTCTTCAACGTTGGCAATTTGATTTTGTAAGAATCCATCCATTTTGAATGTGCATCTGCAATCAACAAGAACATGGTACCTGGGAATGGCCCTACTTTATCAATATGTGGTCAAATCCAGGGTCGACCAGGCCACTCCCACGGATGCAGGGGTGCCAAAACAGGCAATTTCTGTTATTGCTGACAGTGGAGACGGTGCTTGACCATGCTTTCAGTGTCACTGTCAACAGTTGCAACACCTGCCACTTTACCTCCTCCCTCCTCACTGTTCAAGGGCCCAAACTTTCTCTTGCTCCCAATGTGGTCCCCTCTACATTGGGGAGACCAAATGCAGACTGGGTGACCACTTTGCGGAACACCTTTGGTCTGTCCGTTAGCATGACCCAGACCTTCCTGTCGCTTGCCATTTCAACACACTGCCCTGCTCTCATGCCTACATGTCTGTCCTTGGCCTGCTGCAATGTTCCAGTGAAGCTCAACACAAACTGGAGGAACAGCACCTCATCTTCCGATTAGGCACTTTACAGCCTTCTGGAATTAACATTGAGTTCAACAACTTCAAACCATGAACTCTCTCCTCCAACCTTAACCCTTTTTAAATCTCTTTTTAAAATTTATTTTTATTTTTATTCATTTATTCATTGTTTTATCCCCTTTTTATCCCTTTTTTAAAATCCCTTTTTCAACCCTTTTTCCCAAACCACCACCTCCTCCCCCTACCCCACCCCCCAACAGGGCCATCTGTCACTTGTTCTATGTTGCTCTTTCACAGAATGCTGACCCTTGTTCTGATGTTCACACATTCTGTTTTCTTACCTTTATGCCACTATCAGCACCTTCTTCAGCCCTTACCAATACTCCCTTTGTCTTGTATCCTTGACATCTTTGTCAATCTCTCCTTAGACCCCAACTACTGCTGACCTTTTATTCGGTTTTACCTACTCCAAGCCCCTTAACAGTATAAATTTAATCACATTTCTACTTCTCTTTAGCTCCGAAGAAGTCATACAGACTCAAGATGTTAACTCTGATTCTCTCTCCACAGATGCTATCATATCTGCTGAGTTTTTCCAGCATTTTCTGTTTTTATTTCAGGTTTCCAGCATCCACAGTATTTTGCTTCTATCACTGTCAATGCCTGGCCACCATGCATAGATTCGCGCAAGCATTTTCACCTTTGATATGCCTGGATGCGCACTGTGGAGCTCTGTCAAGAGTAGCTCTTTACCTTGTGATGGGACCACAACTCTTGAACCCAGAACAAAATTCTGCCTTGACAGCTTAATTCCGTGTTTCTGACGTGGAATGGTCTCAATTCTTCAGATACAGGCGAGTTTGGCTATCCTTGCAAAACAAAGTCTCTGACTTTCAACAATATTGGATCTCTGTCTAATTTCTAATTTGTTTGGCACACATGGGTAAAGAATCTAAGAAATTCAATAATAGCACTACTTCTTGTCTAACTGGAGTGTTTACAATACTATCTGGGAACAGGGGATGACTGAGTGCATCTACATTTGCTAAGTGTAACCATGGTGGTACATAAAAGTATACTCATAAGCAGATAATGTCAGAGCCTAGCATTGTATTCTTGCTGATGCTATTGGTGGAATGGTCTTTCCCTCGCTTAATAATCCCATTGTTTATGGTCTGTCGTCTATGTAGGTACTGGTGAAACTTTTTCATACCGAATTCTGCTGATAATCCTTTTTCTAACTGAGAATAGCCCTTCTCGGCTTGAGAAAGGGTTCTTGAGACTTGGCCAATGGGTCCTTTTGATCCATTTTCCATTTTATGTGATAACACAGCTCCTACACCATAAAGAGAGGCATCACACCAACTCTTTTGATGGGTCATAGTGTATCGATAAACGCAACAAATGCAGCAATTTCTTTGCTTTCAAAAAGGATTTTCCCTGTTGTGAATCCCATTACCAAAGGTGGTTCTTTTTTAGTACTGAGTGTAATGGTGCCAAAACATTTGACAGCTTGGGTAAGAAGTGGGGTGATCATACCTAGGCAGGATTTGAGTTCTGTTACACTGGATGGTGATGGTGCATTTGTATTGCCTGAACTTTATCTTCTACTGGATGCAAACCCATGGCATCCACCCTGTGACCTATATAACTGACTTCTGCTGTTTGAAATATGCATTTTCCCCTCTTTAACTGTATGTTGGCTTCCATGAACCTTCTCAGCACCTCCTCCAGGTTCAGCCTTAGTTAGCCCATTGATGAGAAGATCATCCAAATATACAATCACTTATGGAAGTCCTTGAAAAACACTCTGAAAAATAGCGCATGCTGCGAGACCCCAAAAGTCGATGAGTGTACTGATAGATACCCTTATGCATGTTAATAGTCATGTATTTGCTCGATGCACTATCCAGCTCTAATTCTTGATATGCGTAGCTCATATCTAATTTCGTATATGACTTGCCCCCTGCTAGCTTTGCGTATAAGTCATCTATCCTTGGAAGGGGGTAGTTGTCTAGTTTTGCTACTTTATTTATTGTCAATTTGTAGCCTCCACATATATGTATGGTCTGGTCGCCTTTGACAACTGGAACTATGGATACAGCCCCCTCAGAGAATTGGACAGGCTGAATTATTCCCAGACTTTTTAACCTGCACAGCTCTGCATCCATCTTTTCTTTCAGTGTGTAAGACAAGGGTCTGGCCCTGAAAAAACGTGGTGTTGTCTGGGGATCGACATATATCTCAACATGCATGCCTTTCAACTTTCCTAATTCATCCCGACAAACCAGTTGTATTTCTTCAGCAGTTCTGGAATTCCATCTGATTTTAGGTGAAATATCTCGGACCAGTCGAATTTTATCTTCTGTAGCTAATCTCGACTTAAAAGACTGCCCCCCCCCCAACCCTTTTATGATTATCACAGGCAGTTGGGCTGTCTCTTGCTTGTAATAGACTGGGACTGTGGCAATGTTCTTGACTTGAATAGATTCTCCTGTGTAAGTTCTTAACTTAGCGTTTGTCTGCTCCAAGTTTATTGGCTGCCTTCCTTCATTAAGGTACCTGAATATGTGCTCTCCAACCACCACGGTTGAGGCACCAGTATCCACATACATTGTCAGTGGCTTCTCATTTACTTGTACTGTGACCATAATAGGTTGTTTTCACAACAGTTACATTATATTGGGAGTACACATCAGTATCGGCAGTTTCAGTCTTTGCTGGACCCGCTGACTTGATCATATTTGTTTGCTGTCTTGCAGGCTGCTTCATCTTTGTTCAGCATTGCCTAACCATGTGACCCTTCTTATGACAATAATGACATTCTGCCTCTCTGACTTTACTAGTATCTGCTTCGTGGTCACCTCCACATCTATAGCAATTTTATCTTGAAGTCATTGATGAAGCATTTCTGTTAGGCTTCTTAATGTTTCTTACAGTGGACATTGAATCACGCTTTAATTCTATAGGTCTGGTTTTCATGCTACACTCCGCGGTACGTTCCCGCACACATGAAGTACGACACCACTATCCATGTGTTGCAAAGTCTGCACGTCTTTTGCAATGCTTTCCATAGCAAGGGAGATTTCTAGGGCGTGCTATAAGTTGATATCGATTTCAGCAAGCAAGCGGTGTTGTATGGTGTCGCACTTGACTCTGCATACCAGTCGGTCCCACAGCATATTGTTTAATGCACCCCCAAAGTCGGGGTATTCCGTTAACTGCTTGAGGTTCGCCACATCGGTTGTGATGGACTCTCCCGGGACACAAGCTCTTGAATTAAATTTAAAGCACTGCATTATCATGGATGGTTTGACTGGGCGTGTGCTTTTACTAGGTCTACTAACTCACTATTCAGCTTGGAATTGGGAGCTCTCGTGGCAGTCAGGTTGCGAATCAGGTTGTATGCTTTACTGCCATATACACCTAAGAGGATCACTTTCTGCTTTCCTTGGCGGTTATTTCATTTGCTACAAAGTAAAACCTGAGACGCTCAACATACTGGCTCCAATCTTCTATTTTAGCATCATATGGCTCAATCCTTCCAGACAACGCCATGACTGGTGAGTAGCTTGTTTTTTTTTAAATTCAGTTTACTCACAGTAACAGGATGAAGTGCAGAGCCTAAGTTAATTTTACCCTCCTTGCCAAATGTGATGACTCTAGGGTGCAGGCAGGTTTCATAAAGAAACAGTAAAACTTTATTGCGGAGACCTCTCGGAGTGCTTGCGCGTTAGCTCCTATCTCTCGTCCGAAAATCCCCCGTCCCCTGGATTGCCCACGCTAAAAGCTCACTGGTCGAAGCTCCCTCAGTACATCACATGACCTGTGATTGACAGGAGGGAGGGACAATACACGCAGTTACCACACTGCTGTTCCCGTCTCTCAAAATATCCTATGGTGGCAGGAAGATTTTGCGCTTCCTAGGCCATCTCCAGATGGCTGGTAAAATCCCGACTATTAACCCGGTTTCTCTCTCCACAGATGCTGCCTGACCTGCTGAATGCTTCCAGCATTTTTCTGCTTTTAGTTCATCAGTAATATTGCTTATCTTCTTCCCTTGCTTCAGTCATTCCATTGTCAAAGTGCCCATTCAATCTAAGAGCTACTCCAGTGTTCGCCTGGCTGGCTTGCCATCCTCCACTCCCATAAACTTCACCTCATCCAAAACTTGGTTTACTGCACCTTAACACTCACCAAGTCCCATTCACCATTACCTCATATTGATACATGGATAAACTGTCCTGGGCCTAAACTCTGGAATTTCCTCCTTAAACCTCTCCTCTTTTTCATCTCCTGTGAATTTGCCTAAAATCTACCTCTTTGACCAAGCTTTTAGTTATACCCTCTAGTATCAGTTTGTTGACTCAGTGCCATTATTTTTTGTGTGTATAATGACACAAATGTCTTGCATTACTTACATCTCATGCCACACAGTTGGCATCGGAGTTTATTATAATCGTTTCATGAACGGGGCAACCAAACTATTGAGGATGACTAAAGGTAATCCTCACAATTTTTAGATTCATTTTGATTTTTTGTGCCATTGTTACATCGGCTTTTGCTGTTGCTGGAAATTGGGACATAGATAATTCTTCATCACCAATTTGTGGAAATAGGTTAATGAGTTTTTGCTCTGGGCTTTAATACTGGTGCTAAGACACTATAGTGGAGACAAGACTTTTTGAGCATTGGGCTCTACTGTCAAGGTGACAGTGCATTTTGTATTTTGAAGCAACCATTCTTTAGCTGCAAAACCTCTTAAAATCAGCCTCACGATAACCTACTTATGAAGATTTTCATAAAGCATTTAGCATAATTTGAAGCTGAAATGTTTCACAAAAACAAAATCAGCTTAGTGAGAAAAAGGAAGTCAAATACATATCTTTGTTGGGAGAAGCAATGTGATTATTGCTGGCAGACACCCGATTTTCTCCAAGACTGCTGATAAAACAACATTTTCCAAGACTCTATTTTACTATGGAGTATCCAAAAACTTTAGTGCTCTGTTGTCTTCTGGGTGTCAACTTAACTTTAAAAGTAGTTGTGAGTAATTGGTTTGAATCTTCAGTTGAGTAGCAATCGCCGTCGAATTGCCACTCTGCTCTGATTTTCTTACCTTAGACTGGAGCTCCACGTTTCTCACCCAAACTTCCAACCAGGGCCTGCTGAGAAGTGAGGAGTGTAGCTGCTCCTAGAGATCTTCCATCAGAGTGTAGGAGCATTAGGGGAAGTGAAGCCAGGCACACCTCTTTTGTACAGCATTAGCTGTTGTATTCCAGCGGGTCTAAATGTCCCAAAGCCACTCTAACAAGCTAGGAGAGAAGGTACGTGTGCAAAGTAAGTGTGTGAGGGGCTAAGGTGGGTCGGGTGTGGGGGAGGTTGGGGGCTGGGGGTCAGGTGATCGGGGGGTTGAGTGGTCAGAGCTGGGATCAGGGGAAGTCCAGGTGGCTGGGGGTAGTTGGGTGGTTGCGCCTGAGGGAGTTGGGGCGGGGGGGGTAGTCAGGTGGTCAGGGAGGGTCGTGGGGGAGTCAGGGAGTAGTCAGGGGGTTGATCATGGGAGTGACGGGAGAGTAGGCAGGGGTTGAGGCAGTTTGTCAGTGGGTAGGGGTATAGTTGGGGGGGTGCCAGGAGGGTATAGTCGAGGGTTCCAAGGGGGATAGTTGGGGTGGGAGTTGGTGGTCGATAGCATTATTATCCAGGAGTTAGAACTGGCTTTAATTCTTCTAACTTTTCCTGGGTATTTATTCTGCTAAGAGAGTCAGAACCATCCAAAGTCTCTGACTTTGAATTTGAGTTTCAGAGGGTAATTGCCCAACAGAAGTTGAAAATTCCTGGGAAGTTCCCATGTAGTCCTTGCATGGAGACTTCTGAGGGTTCCCCCAGCACAACTTCTGGGGTACCTCCAGGTTATGATCCTCTAGGGAACAGAAGATCTGGGCCATTATGTCAGCAAGGTAGGAGAGGTGGCAGTTGCTGGCAATGCACCCAACAGAGGCCCAGGGACCTCAGGCCAAAAGTGAAGGTGGGATGGGCTCACAGGGAAGCAGGGTCAGCAGGAAGGGCAGGGAGGTGGTTCTCAGTGTCCTCCCACTTCCCAATGTTGGGTTCCTCAATCAGGCACTTAGTACCCCTTCTCCCCGAGGAAGCACCCTTGTGTGGCAAATGCCAGCAGTGACGGGAAGGGAAGGCGTCCAAGAGACTTCTGTCCCAGATTTAATCAGACAGGCAGGAAGGTGGCAGGGTACAAATTAATGTTTGTATTCTTAGCTGCATTTGTATAACTTAGCTTCTGTTCATAAATGTACCAAATTAATTCATAGTTTACTTTGTGTTCTACAAGTGGAGAAAAATGTATTCTGGAAAAGAGACTTCAGCAGTTTTATAAGAATTTGTTCCATTTTCCTAGAAAGCTAATGTGCAAGTTTTACAGCACTCCGCTCCACATAAAGGAGACATTCATCGATATCAGTTAAGCTGAATTTTAGCTACTTGAGGTGTAGAAGTAACGTTATTACTTCTGTCACTGGAGGTAGGTGGCGGTAATGTTTTTGCCCCTGTTTGTTAGTCTGTAGCCGGAATTTTCCACCCTCCATTGGTGTCGGGTGTCACGGCAGACGTGAGCGGACAATATGGCGAGAAGGCCAAAAATTGGTTTTACGCCATCATGAAACCATTTTGCAATTGTCCACTCCGTCCATCAATGGCGGACGCCTTTCCCACCAAGGTCGGGAACATGATATCAATGCATCTGCACCTTATCACCTTGCCTGCTCTCCGGAATCAGCTCCCCGTCAAATTTAACGCTCACATCAAATTTACCGCCCATGTCAACAGGAAAACACGCCAGCTCAGAACACGTCTGGACAAGTGTGCTGTGTGGACATCAGGACTTGCTGTTAGGGCCTTGCTCACATCACGGACATCCAAGGAGCAGAAGATGCTGGAGCCCTACAGCTACCAGACCCAGGAGGAACATGTGCATCGCATGTTGCATGGATTTTCATGGACATGGCTCTGCCGCGAAACAGCTCATGAAAGTTGGGAGGTCTCCGTTGATGTCTGGGGTTTGCTTCGGGGCATCACAGTCTTGACCATGGGCTACTACGGATGTTCAGTGAATGGGAAGAGAAAAGTCCAGTTGTGAGTGGGAGAGGAAGGTGTACAGGGGTTGGTGGGAAAGGAAGATCTATGTTTGACTGGGGAAGGAAGCTGCACTAGGCTGGGGGTTGAGGTTAGTAGGGGGTGAATGAAGGTGTCGAGAGGGGTGAGGTTGGGAGGGGGTGAACGTGAGTGTCGGGCAGGTGAGTTTGGGAGGGGGAACAAAGGTGTCGGGGGATGGGTTTGGGGGGAAGTAAGTACCAGGAAGGAGGGTGTCACGGGGGAAAATGCGGCAACTGGAAAGGTAGGTGTAAGGAGGGAGGAAGGTGTATGGGAAGGAGTTCGGAGGGGGAAAGGAGTCCAGGGGAGGAAGGAGTAAGGGTAGAAGAGGGAGTAAGGGTGGAGGAGGGGGTAAGGTGGGGAGATATCCAGGTGGACATGCAAGAGAGGTCTATGGAGTCAATGACTGCCTCCTGGGGAACGAAATGAGGGTGGGCATGGTGGGAGGCAATGGTGAGTATAAGAGGGGGCAGAGTGAGCTGGAAGGATAGAAGACTAAAGGTGCGATGGGAGCGGTAGGAGGGACGGCAATGGTGGTTGGTGGGGACTCAGGCAGACACGGACCCTGGGAGTGGGAAGGAGTGGAGGTCAATGTGGAGGGAGTGGGATTCTCACGAAGGTGCATGTTCACCTGGACATCTTGGAAAGAAAACGGTTCTGGTTGGTAGGTGACGGTGGAAGGTGATACCGGGGGTCAACAGTGATTGGGGAAAGGACATGGGTGACTGGGGGAGGGGAAAGGATGGGGGTCCTGAGAAGAAACTTAACGACTACCATGGCTGTCAAAATTGAAAATGAGCGGAGCCTCAAGGGCACAAGTGTTGCATGGGAGTGTGATCAGTGGGTGGGCGGAGAAGCAGCTCAGCTCAGATGGATAACTGAAAGAGAACCCCAGCAGGTAGCATTGAAAATGCTGGGGATGTTGAGATGAGTATGATAGAGAAAGGCTCCATGTGTGTGGGAGAATGCACGCATGAGGCTCTGAAAGGACTTGCTTTGCACACACTTCTCCCTCCAGAATCACCCGTGATCCTGCTGCATGCAGCTGAGCTGCTAGTGGTGGGGGGATGCAGGGGTAGGCAAAGCCTGTAAATGAAGCTGAAAGACACCATTACACATTATTCCATGAAAGTGAATATACTTTCAGATTCTAAAGTGACAAAATGTGTTTGCTCTGGCAACCACTTGTGTTCAGGAATTCTTAACTTTTCTAGGCCTACCACCTCTTCTAGGTGCTGCCCTGACACCTGCAGCAGGGGTGGAGACAAACTGTGCAAGGGTTGTCCCTGTTGCCCCTGATGATTTTGGTGTGCATCCCCATGAATACATCATTAATGAGGCAGGACGTGCCAGGAATTGGACGATATGGCACAAAAAGTCATTGTGGCTGGTGGGTAAAACATCATTTTTCACTCTCACTACAGCACTTGGTGCAAATCTGGGATGATTCCACCCTGTATGTCTGTTTTCTATAAACCATGGCTCAGATCTTCCAAGGAGTGGCAATCATTGTGGGATTGTTGCTCCACTCCAAAATCCCCCAATTCGATGCTGCTCCACATTTCTTGCTGGTCTTCCAAGCCCGGAATTACCAGAAATGTGGAGTGCAGTATCTCTCAGAGAGCTCTGTCCAGCAGTGTAGAGTTGAGGGAAACATCGGACAGACCCTCATTTTACAGCATTAGCTACCATATGGTAAGTTTCAAGGTCCAGTTTCAAGTTAGTGAATGGGTGAATGGATGAAAGAGTGAATGGGTAGGGTGGCAGGGCGAGTTAGTGGGTGAGGTAAGTGGTTAAGTGGGCAGAGTGCATGAAGCAAGTGGGTAGGTGGGGGAGGTGAGAACTGTGAGTGTTGAGGTAGGTGAGTGAAGTGTTGGTGGGTGAGGTGGCAGACGGGCTGGGTGGCAGGTGGGTTGGGGGTAGCTGGGTCAGGTTGCGAGGGACAGTCAGATCAGGAGCTAGTCTAGTCTGGTCAGAGTGGTAGTCAGGCACTGGTGGGGGTGGCGTTGTCAGGAGGGGTAGTCTGGTTGGCTTGGGGTGGTAGTTGGGGGTTGGGGTAGTTGAGGGGTCGAAGGTTAGTCGAGAGGTCAGGTGCGGTTAGTCTAGGGAGCGACGGGGAAATTGGGGGCTTAGTGTGACTGGGGGTTCAGTTGTGGAGATACCCATGTGTTACACTCATTTTTTTCTGTCTAACATTGCCTGGAAAATTGGAACAGTCCAATGTCTCCAGCTTTAACTCATGGAGGATCCTGGGGAATGGGGAAAGTGGCCTTTGGAAGGTGAAACTTTCATAGGGTCCCTTACATGCATCTTCTTTTTATTCTTTCATGGGGTGTGGGCATCACTGGCTAGGCCAGCATTTATTGCCCATCCCTAATTGCCTTTAGGTAGATGGCAGTGAGCCGCTTTCTTGAACTGCTGCAGTCCATGTTGTATAGGTACACCCATAGTGCTGATAGGGAAGGAGTTCCAGGATTTTTACCCAATGACAGTGAAGGAATGGCAATATATTTCCGAATCAGGATGGTGAGTGGCTTGGAGAGGAATGTCCAGGTGGTAGTGTTTCCATGTGTCTACTGCCTTTGTCCTTCTAGGCGGTAGTGGTCATGGGTTTGGAAGGAGCTGCCCAAAGAGGCTTGGTGAGTTTCCTGCAGTGCATCTTGTAGATAGTACACACACTGCTGCCACTGTGCGTCGGTGGTGGGAAGGAAGTGAATTGGCTGAGGGTGCGGTGCCAATCAAGTGGGCTGCTTTGTCCTGGATGGTGTCAAGTTCCTTGAATGTTGTTGGACTCATCCAGGCAAATGGACCATATTCCATCACATCCTGACCTGTGCCTTGAAGATGGTGGACAGGCTTTGAGGAGTCAGGAAGTGAGTTACTTGTCGCAGGATTCCTAGCCTCTGACCTGCTCTTGTAGCCACAGTATTTATATGGCTCATCCAGTTCTGTTTCTGGTCGATTGTAACCTCTAGGATGTTGATAGTGGGATAATCAATGATGGTAATGGCATTGGATGTCATGGGGCAATGGTTAGATTCTCTCTTGTTGGAGTTGGTCATTGCCTGGCACGAGTATTACTTGCCACTTGTCAGCCCAAGCCTGGATATTGTCCAGGACTTGCTGCATTTGGACAGGGACTGTTTCAGCTTCTGAGGAGTCGTGAATGATGCTGAACATTGTGCAATCATCAGCGAGTATCCCCACTTCTGACCCTATGATGGAAGGAAGGTCATTGATGAAGCAACTGAAGATGGTTGGGCTGAGGACACTACCCTGAGGAATTCCTGCAGTGATGTCCTGGAGCTGAGATGACTGACCTCCAACAACCACAGCCATCTCTCTTTGTGCTAGGTATGACTCCAACCAATGAAGAGTTTTCCCCCTGGTTCCCATTGACTACAGTTTTGCTAAGGCTTCTTGATGCCAAACTCGGTCAAATGCTGCTTTGATGACAAGGGCAGTCACTGTCACCTCACCTCTGGAGTTCAGCTCTTTTGTCCTTGTTTGAACCAAGGGCGTAATGAGGTCTGGAGCTGAGTGGCCCTGTTGGAACCCAAACTGAGCATCAGTGAACAGGTTATTACTAAACAAGTACCACTTGATAGCACTGTTGATGACCCCTTTCATCAATTTACTGATGATCAAGAGTAGACTGATGGGGTGGTAGTTGGCTGGGTTGGATTTGTCCTGCTTTTTGTCTACAGGGCATACCTGGGCAATTTTCCATATTTAAGGGTGTTGCCAGTGTTGTAGCTGTACTGGATCAGCTTGGCTAGGGGCGTGGCAAGTTCTGGAGCACAAGTCTTCATTACTATTGCTGGGATATTGTCAGGGCCCATAGCCTTTGCAGTATCCAGCACCTTCAGTCATACATTCAGTCTACAACAATCTCGAGACTGAAAGATTTGGCCCAATATATCTCAAAAACTAATTGACAGACTTCAATGAAACTTGGTACACAGATGGGGTATGGCCCAAGGAAAAACTGAGTAGTTTTTGTGATGGTTGGATCCAGATTCAGATCCCGAAATTTTTTAAACGAGCCATTAACATTGCTAGATAGGGCAAAATAATTTTTTTTGCATGTTGTGGGTTCTTTTCAGAGGAGGCTGTTGGATGTGGATTGGCCTGAAGTCTCCTCATTGAGATGGAAGCTCTTAATAAAAAATTTCATTTTCCAGCTTTGTAGCTACAGAGCATCAACCAGGCAGGGAAAAGTCTCAAGAAAGAGCTGGGTAATTGTAATAACGTTGAGTTAACACAGCGTGGTGGAGATATGCACTCTCCTGAGCTCCCTATTCACTTGTTTTAACAAGTGTTTACATATTATAATCAACTTATCATCATGCTAGCTATTTAGTAATGAGTCATTGTGCCTTTCAACCAATGTTACCTGTTCACTGTGTCCTGTATTAACAGGTAATAGGCAATGTTCTTAATTTAGGAATGTAAGCTATAACTTCACTTTCTGGTCATAATAATTTCAGTTCTTGCGTGTTTTAGAGTGATTTACTTTGGTCAAACACCAAGGGTCAAAATCTTTCCTACTTTTTGAAAAGTAGGCATAATATCTTCTTCATATTAATGAAACGGTAGGGGGTTCACAGAAACATAGACCAGAATTTTTCGCTCATTGGGTGGATGTGCGCCCGACCCGAACGAGCGTAAAATGACACGCGATGATGTCGGGCAAGTGTCCCGATGTCTTTGCGCACTTTCGTGCTATTTCAGTCAGCGGGTGCACACAGAAGTCAGAGCCACCCCCACCATTAATTAAGCGGCTTATTAAGGCCTTTAAGAACCTAATTGACTCGAATTTTTCACTGCCCGTCCAACCATTCATTTGGCAGGTGGGCGAAAAGGCCAAGTGGCCTTTGCATTTTTGGCGAAACCTCATCCATGGGCAGGATGAGGTTTCAACCAGTGATTTTTAAAAAATGTAAAACTTTTAACCCATATTTAACATGTAAAATGACGCGCGATGATGTCAGGCGTCTCCCGTCTCCCTGGCAGGCAGCCTCTGAATCGCCCGCCACGCCATTACCTCACCATTTCCTCACTCCGGGTGCAGCTGTGGACACAGTTTTCAATGCTTGCAGCCCAAGGCTGCTCCAGTAAAGATATGGCCCTGAAAACCAAGAAGAGTTGTGACCAGTCACTGGAATGCCTTTTGGAGGCCCGCCGTGATGCCTTCCACTGCTGCTCTGGCCACAGGAGGTCCAGCAATCTCACAAGGTCACATGAGGGGACATATTTTCATTATTTTTTATATGTTTGTTTTTATTGCTAAAAATCTTCAGCTCCGTGAGACAGCTCTGTGCCTCAGGGAGCTTCTACTGCGCACACCCCTGCGCATGCGTACACATCCGTGCTTGCATTCCCCCCGCCCCCAGCCCTGCAGCGATGAGCGCTGCAGTGCGTGTTTCACGCTGGCTGGCTGTTAATTGGCCAGCCAGTGTGAAATCCATGTCAGGGCCCGATCGTGGGCGGTGGTCGGCTTTGCGATGGCTCCCGGGCTTGCCCACCGCGCCCAGCCAACGAGGGCAAAGTTCTGCCCATAGGGATGACTGTTACTTGCAGGAGCGCATGGAATTTGGTGTGGGCAAGAGGTTAAACTCACGGAAATTGATAACATGTTGGGAAACTGGCTCCAGTCTACTAACTTTCATGTTTAACTGCAGTGCATTTGGTTGCATGCAAAGGAAAATTAAGCCCAGCACTATTATTGATTGGCAACCATTGAAATTAGCATCAACAAAAACAATGTCTATTTATATAGTGTCTTTAACACATTAATGTGAGCCAAGATGCTTCACAAGAAGTGTTATAAAACAAAATTTGTGACTAAGGAGATATTAGAGCAGAAAGCTTATTCAAGGGCGGCGATTTTAATGAGTGCCTTAAAGGAGGGAAGAAAAATAGAGAGGTGGAGAGGTTTAGGGAGGAAATTCTAGACCTGAAGCCATTGGCAGCTGGAGACATGTCCACCGTGGGGGAAGCACCGGAAATTGGGGATGCTCAAGGGGCCAGAATTGGAGGAATGCAGACATCTCAGAGGGTTATTGGTCTGGGGGAGATTTTAGAGATGAGGAGAGGCAGACCATGGAGGAATTTGAAAACAAGGTTGAGAATTTAAAAATCAAGGTGTTTAACTGGAAGCTAATATAGGTCAGTGCATATAGGGGTCATGGGTGAATGGGACTTGGTGCAACTTAACTTAGAACATGGGTAGCAGAGTTTTGGGTAACAAGTTTGCAGAGGATAGAATGTGGGAGGCTGGCCATCAGGGTATTGGAATAATCAGGTTTAGAGGTAACTTTGGATGAGGATTTTAGCAGCAGATGAGCTGGGGCAGGAACAAAGTTGGACAAAGTTACAGAGGCAGAAATGGCAGACCTTAGTGATGCTGTGGATATTTGGTTGAAAGCACATCTTGGGGTCACAATTGACACCAAATTTTCAAATCGTTTGGTTCATTCTCAGACAGGTTGCTCAGGAGAAGGATGGAATCAATTGCTAGTAACAGGGTTTATGGCACTAAAATCCAGGGTGATTTGATCTTTAAAGGAAAAATGAAAAATATGGCCTCTGAATGTTTAGATCATTGAGGGCAATCCTGTCCATTATGATCTTAGAGAAAAGTACCCAGCCTGTTGTTTATTGTGCCATGAAAATGTAGTTTGTTTTGTTATATAGTAGAAAGTAATACTTCTTTGTAACAAATGCAAGAGTTTAAGAATATTTACCAAATCACTAAGCAAATTTTTAAATTTGAAATGAAAACTCTGTAGCAGTTTCCTATTCCTGCTTAAACAGGGTAAATTTTTTGATTTCTGCAGTGGGTATATACACTGGGAAAGCACATCATGAACTAAAACAATCCACACGCATGATTTTCCATTCATTCATTTAAAATTATCTGATTCATCTGCACGTATTCAGTCTTCACTTATGTTTGCTGTATCTTTAAAATTGTGAATTGTAGAACCTGCTCATTAATGAAATCTCTGTTGTAATCCTAAACTGCTTACCAAGAATCAAAAGCTACATTTAAATGATTTTTCAATATAAATGGAAAATCCATTTCTTCCATAGGCTAAAGTCTTACACCCACTGGTCCTGACTTTATTCAAGGGTTCTGCTGGATTCTCATTGGCAGGATTCCTGTGAAACCATTGGAATAAGCTAGGGACCCTGTTACGCCTGATCTTCCCACACTCTGAGTTTCCAGTTGACTTTGTAAATTGTGCCTATTCCTTACAATGCCAAAGGGGCAGAACTGTAGGGGGGAGGGGGGTGGTTGCAGGGGGAGTTGGGTACTGGTGAGTGGGGGCATCATCACCAGGTTTGAAATTTCTACTTCCTCAGTTTAGCCCCATTATATGGGGTTTAAGAGAGAAGTGTATGGGTCTTGGGGAGGAGTCCTTGGCAGTCCCTGACAATTGTGGGCAGGTTTAGAATTTTCCTGCCACATTGGCATGGTCAATACTGCAGATCTGTCCACATTGCTGTGGGCACCTGCCAACCACCACCCTCCACCCCCACTTCCACCCCTTCCCCCACCGAAAATTTGGTGCAAACCCTGCTGACCCCACAAATTCAAATTCAAATAGTGCTTTTGGGCTCCAGCGGGGGTACTAAGCTTCATACTGGGATCACAGCCTGTAGGTTTTTTGGACTATCTAGTATTGGGCAAGGGATAAGTGCAATTTATAGAGGAATATTTTACTCATCCTCTAAGCACTGCAATTTTTAGGGAGATATTTGCTCTGTGCAGCTGAATCAAATAACCAGTAATATCAACAGGCTCATCTTTGGATCCAGGAGCTGGCAATTCTTTATAAACAGATTGAATTTTTATATATCACCAACTTCAACACCTATGTGTTCTTTTGTTCTGTTGTCTGTGACATCTTTTGATGATCTGCTTCTATCACTGCTTGCTTGTCCCTAGAACCACACCCCCCCCAACTTCTCTCCCCCCACCCGACCCCCCCCCCCCCCCCCCCCCCACCACACCCACACCCACACACACACACACACACCTTAAACCAACTTATATTTCACCCCTTTCCTATTTCTACTTAGTTCTGTCGAAGGGTCATGAGGACTCGAAACGTCAACTCTTTTCTTCTCCGCCGATGCTGCCAGACTTGCTGAGTTTTTCCAGGTAATTCTGTTTTTGTTTTGGATTTCCAGCATCTGCAGTTTTTTGTTTTTATCTTTGAATTTTTCAGTAATTGAGTTATAATAAAATGGGTTCATACTCTGCAGGGGCAGCATTGGAACTGTTCAGCCCATGCATTTACAGGAGCCCTGAGACAGTCAGCAGCTCCGAGCTATCCAATCACTCTAACTGACCTGCCACTGTAAGCATTGATCAGTCCAGTCAGACCGACTCTCAACCTAATGTACTTCATTTCTGCAGATCTGGGCAAAGTCAGGTACGGTGCAACCATGCAATTGAACAGTCAGGGGCCCAAGCTGATCTTGTCCCCAGACTAAATCTTTGCATAGAGCCACAGCAAGGCAAATTATGCCCCTGCTTTCATGGTGCCAAGCTGACTAAATTCCTTTCATGAGAGAATGGCAGGTGATAATGGCAAGGGGAACCTCTGAAGAGACCAGCAACAATGGAACATCATTCAAAAAAGTTGCTTTTTCTCCTACTGGAATGGCCTACAGCAGTCCCTTTAAGGACAACTAGGGACTGCCCTTCCCACAGTTCCATTGAGTAAGTTGATAAGAATAGTGTCTGCAGCTCATCAGTCTAAATAAAATTAATCCTGTGACCCAATATTGAGTGCGTTTAAGATCTATCCATTCAGGCGGAGGGATCAGTCCCTGTGCCCAGTTTGAACCAGCAGGTGAACAAAATTCTAGGCTCTAGTGTTTCCAATACCTGATCACCCTAGCGAAATATCTTCCTTGTACTGCTATAGTCTTTTATCAACATTTTGCGCCTTCTTTCCTAATTTCCATATCCTTTCTAAAGATCCAATCATACCAAGCTTTTAGCCAGGTGCCTATAGTAGCTATGACATCATGACCTTTAATTTGTTTCTAACTCACATGAAGAAATTCTAATGGTTAACTGTGCAGCTTTATGTACAGGGCCTCTAAGGTACCTGTGGGTCCCGCAGCAGCTACTTAGCTGATCATACCCTCCCTTTGCCCTGTTGCTGCTCTTTTGATGCCACCTGCACTTACTCCTCCTTACTGGTGTTAAGGCCTTAACCTTGCTCCTTCTTGACTGCCTCTATTAACATGTCCAGAAATAAATGTATCGGGGCTTGTTTTGGGAGTCTGGAGTACTTGACGTGTGCTAAGATGGTGGGGCTTCTTTCCACATCTTTTTAGTGCCAGCTTCCTCATCTTGGAAGATCCCTATGTATATATTAAAATCTGTGCGCATAATATAGACACATTGGCACATTGCAACAGAAAGATGTGGCTGCCTGAGTGTTATGGTAATTATGGTATTGTTCCAATTGGGTTTTGCCTGTGGCAGATTTTCTGACATATAGCAATGGATAGTACACTTGTGTGTTTCTCATGTAGTTTAAAGGGAAGTGATGTACCACATAATTTGAACTGGACATTGTGAAATACTATTTGAACTACTGTCATATTGGATTTCAGTCATCTGAATGTTGCAAGAGATTAGCATACCTCATGCAAGGTTTTACCACTCTTTCCAGGTTGAAATAAATTTCTGGTGTTCACTAATCCCCTTAGTGATTTCCTGTTTCATCTTAATTCTTTGAACATGTAATAGCATTTTAATGTACATTAAACCCACAATCCTTAATCTTGAGCATTAAACTGAATGGCAATTTTTTCTCTGTGGTTTGTAGCAAATAGGTGTTATAAAGAACAACAAAACGGAGAACACTTTGCCTTATCTAAGTATTTTGAAGTGACCAGCCAGTACCACCATTCTCAACTTTGTGATTGGAATCCAGGCCTTTCCTCAATACTTATCTACAGGATTCCCTAAGGGACTGTAATTACGACAAAATTATAGCTGTTTTCTATGCTGGGATAGGAGACAGAGCCTTGCTAAAGCATTCAAGGTGAATGATAGATAAGGTACATACTAATTGCTCATATTGGAATAATTTCCTAAGATTCAGGATGGTAAGTGAGAATGACTAGAGGCTAAATAATCAGTTGGATTAATGAATTTTAATAAGCTCATTAATGAAACACAGTTGGAAGTTTGACGGTGGTTAATTTAAATTGCTGGGTGAGAATTCCACAGGATCGGGTGAAATGCTGGTTTTACACCCATTTTGAATGGAGTTTAAAAACAGTTGGGGTGTACAATCACTGTTGCACCCAATTATACCAGTTTCCCAAAAGGTGGGATGGGTGGGGGTGTGTACGGGGAGATGGTTGGTGGCTAATTAAAATAGCCTTCAGTATGTCTAATGTACTTATGTATTAAACAATAGTAATCAATGGCATTCTGGGTACTTACAGGCACAGTGACAGAATACATGCCTGTATATAAGTGTGTACAGCCCGCTTCATCCAGCAGTAAAATGAATTATTAGTGAGCCTGACTCCACCAGTTTTGTACTGGCTGGAGTTACATGATTAAGTGCCAGACTGGTTTTTATCATGCTGACTTCAATTATTATGTTGCAGCTGGGACAACATTTTAGCATAGGGCCATCTACTTACATGATCTGTTTGGAGGAAGTGACTGTGACTTGGCTGTTCTACTAGGATTTTCATGCAATAACTGATGAAAAGTCAGTGTATTGAGCTTAGTATAATAACCAAATGATGCATTCTACATCTGCCGTTTTAATAGCTGGATTGGAATCTCAAATGCAACCATTGGAACTATCTTTGATCACTTCTCTGCAGCCTTCTTGGAAAGGGACTTACACTGTTTCTAATTTCTACTAGCTTTTTGTTGCATGATCATGTTCTGTGTCTCATCTTCCATCCATTACTTGTTAATGTGCCACTTCATGTCGTTCCACAGTTGAGTTCTCACCTTAGCAATCTCTTTCTCTTTGGCTGCCTTGTCACAACCTCTTGCTCTTTTTCACTTTGCGCCTGCTTTCTCCTTAATGGAGCTTTTTAATTGGAATTGGGTGGCCTAGTGTTCTCTTTTCTAAGTAGTGAAGCATGCCATGGAGAAACCTGAAATGAGAGACTAAAACAAAGTACACATCAAATCAAAGACTTTGAAAGTTGTAAAACTAACAATTGATGAGATGTGATTTACAAGGAGTCATGAAAAATAGACACTTGACATAAAAGACAGAACGTGCATTCCTATAGTAAAGAGCTATCTGAAGACTACCACTGAGCTAACATGAAACATTTCTGCTTTGAACTCCATTGAATTATGTTGTCTTCCTTATCTGCTGCAACTTGCCACTTCTTTCTCTGTATTTTTTATTTAATAAGGTGGATACAGTAATATTTCTGTTTAGAAAATCAATTTGTACTCAATGAGGTGAAAATGCTCACTTTTAAAAAGTTATAGTACACATCTATTTATAAACTCTGAAACTGAATGAACTTGATCAGATTTTAAAAGCAAAAAACTGCGGATGCTGGAAATCCAAAACAAAAACAGAAACAGAAATACCTGGAAAAACTCAGCAGGTCTAGCAGCATCGGTGGAGGAGGGCACAGTTGAAGTTTCGAGTCCTCATGACCCTTCAACAGAACTAAGTAAAAATAGGACCCTGCCCCTTCACTTCCTCTCTCCTCACCGTCAAAGGGCCCAAACACTCCTTTCAAGTGAAGCAGCTTTTCACTTGCACTTCCCTCAACTTAGTCTACTGCATTCGTTGCTCCCAATGCAGTTTCCTCTACAATGGAGAGACCAAATGCAGACTGGATGAATGCTTTGCAGAACACTTTCGGTCTGTCCGAATGCATGACCCAGACCTCCCTGTCGCTTGCCATTTCAACACTCCACCCTGCTCTCATGCCCACATGTCTGTCCTTGGCTTGCTGCATTGTTCCAGTGAAGCTCAACACAAACTGGAGGAACAGCACCTCATCTTCTGACTAGGCACTTTACAGCCTTCCGGACTGAATATTGAATTCAACAAATTTAGATCTTGAACTCTCTCCTCCATCCCCACCCCCTTCCTGTTTCTTTCCCCTCCTTTTTGTTTTTTCCAATAATTTATTTAGATATTTCTTTTCCCACCTATTTCCATTATTTTTAAATGTTTATTTATATCTTTTAGTATTCCCCCCATCCCCACTAGAGCTATCTGTACCTTGTCTGTCCTGTCTTCTACTCTTAATTAGCTTCTACTCTTAATTAGCACATTCCTTTAGATAATATCACCACCTTCAACACCTTTTTGTTCTTTTGTCTGTGACAGCTTTTGGTTATCTTCACCTATCACTGGCTGCTTGTCCCAGCAAACCCACCCCCCTTAAACCAGCTTATATTTCACCCCTTTCCTATTTTTACTTAGTTCTGTTGAAGAGTCATGAGGACTCGAAACGTCAACTGTGCTCTCCTCCGCTGATGCTGCCAGAACTGCTGAGTTTTTCCAGGTATTTGTTTCTTTTTTTGATCAGATTTTATTTCAGTTCCCCATATAATATTGTTTTCACTCTGTGTAGTTCCTTGACATTTCATTAATACTAATCATAGAGACACAGCAGAATTATTTTTTTTTTGAAATAGCTAAATCAGCACAGTTACCAAGCAAAATCAGCAAAAACTAACACATACATAGGATCTTTTACAGAACAAAGTGACAAGCACTTTCAGGGAGTCCAGTGGAAACCAAACAGGGAGTAGCAAAGATGGTAAGGAAGGTGACTGAAAGTGCAGTTCAAGAGTTATATTTTGAAGAAGCCTTTAAAGGAGGCAGGATTGAGACCCAAGTAAAGAATTTTAGGTGAATCAATCCAGAATGCAAAGGATAGAAGTGAAGATTCTATCACTGATGGTAAAGCAAAGGGGAAACACATAGTAGCCGAGGTTTAAAAGATTTAAGGTTGTGGTTGTTAGACTGGAAAAGATTATTAGGTAGGACAGAACAGTCCATGGAGGTATTTACATTCACTTACATAGAATTTGCAGCTCAGAAACAGACCATATTCAATCCAGAAGGTCTATGTTGGTGTTTACATTTCACAAGAGCCTCCTCCAACCCTCTTCATTTCACCCTATCAACATTATTATTATTTTGGAGAGTACAGTCAGTGCTGTGCTTTGCACTGCTGTCCAATCAATCCTTGGGCCTCTTGGTTCAGGTATACGTTGTTTGCTAATGTCTACCCCTGAATATCAGTGTTTTCAAGGCTAATTTCTGTGATAAAAGAACAGACATAGCACAAGTAAATTAGAGGGTAAGACAGCAATGGAGCAATGGAAGGCAATCAGGGAAGAGATCGTTCAGTACAAATTAGGTGTATTATTTTGAAGGGAAAGGATAGAGCATACAGAGCTAATGTGCACTGGATCATGAAGGAAATAAAAGCTAAAAATAAAAAATAAAAGGGAGGATTATGAAAAATGTCATGAACAAGATTCAGTTAATAACCAGGAAGATTTTGGAAAATGCAGAAGGGAATTGACCAATTCTGTGTCTTACCCACCTCAGTCTGAATGGGCATGCTGTGAAACACACCCACACCCAAAATTTAGGAAGATTAAAGTTCTCAACCTATATGTTTATAAAACATTTTAGAATTTACTTTAATGTTGCCTGCTAATCTTTTCTTGTAACCTCTCTTTGCCTCCTCTTTGCCAATTGCATGGTACTGGAAACTGCAGGGCAGTCAGCCTAACATTAGTGGTAGGAAATTATTGGAGCCCATTATCCAGGACAAAATAAGGCATAGAGAGTCATCAAGAATTTGATAACAGGGAGGTTGATCAATGTAGTGCAATAAATGATGTAAATGTAGACTTTCAGAAGGCATTTGACAAAATGTCATACAGGGAACTTGTTTGGAAAATGGAAGCCCATGCAAGTAAGGGGAAGTGATAATATGGATTCATGGTTGGCTTAGTGACAGGAGGCAGAGAGTGAGGGTGGATTCCACTATCACCATATCTGGGTATATCCTGCCCCACTGACAGGACAGACCCACCAGAGGTGGGGTACCTTAGTATTTAGCTGGGCGGGAGTAGCCATGGAAGTTCACAATGTTGAGTCCGGACTCCATGAAGCCTCATATCATTAGGTCCAACGTGGGCAAGGAAACTTCCTGCTCATTGCCACCTACCACTCTCCCTCAGCTGATGAATGTGTTCTCCATGTTGAAAACCACTTGGAAGATGCACTGAGGGTAGAAAGTTACACAGAATGTACTCTGGGTTGGGAACTTCAATGCTCAGCACCAAGAGTGGCTCGATAACATTACTACTGTCTGAGTTGGCTGAGTCCTGAAGGACATATTTGCCAGATTGGGCCTGTGGCAAGTGGCGAGAAGGAAAAACTTACTTGACCTACCCCTCACCAATCTACCTGTCACAGGTGCATCTGCCCATGACAGTATTGGCAGGAGTGACCACCGCACAGTCCTTGTGTAGACAGTCCCATTTTCACACTGAGCATATTCTCCATCGTGTTGTGTGGCACTATCACTGTGTTAAATGCAATAGATTCGGAATAGATCTAGCAGTTTAAAACCGGGCATCCATGAGACACTGTGGATCTCATCAGCAACAGAATTGTATTCAATCTCAATCTGTTAATCTTATGGCCTGGATAATTAAACAACTAACTAGAGGAGGGGAGACTCTATGAACATCCCAATCCTCAATGATGGAGGAACCCAACCGTTGTTGTCAGCTGTCCCTCTATTTGAGGATGATATTTGCTCAGGTTCTCGAGTTTCTGCCATTAGTCTTCATGTGGATGAATAAGCCGATTTTCGACCCACAGATCTTTGGGATAATGGGCTCAGAATGTCCCGTGAGGTAAGGAGATCTGGAGTGCAGGAGTTGCTTCCTCTTCTTTCCTTACTGCTGCTGCTGTGCCTCCTTGTTTAGACGTTGTGACTTAAAGCGTGATGCAGCTTGATGGACAAGTTGTCATCATTTTGAACAATTGGTAGCATGGTCCTCCCAATCATTAAGGTCAGTACTGCCATGCTTCAAGCAGAGCACTTTTTGAAGTGCTTTCTTTGTCCTCCCCAATTTGAAAGTTGAGAGAACAAGATCTGCGGCAGGATTTTTCACATGGTGTCCGGGTGCACACCCGACCCATCCAAGCATAATATAGGGTGCAGTGATGATGAGCGAGTGTCCTGACGTCATTGCACACTCGCATGATATTTTGGTCGGCGGGCACACATGCAAGTTGACAGCGTGCCCACTGACAATTAAGACGCCTATTAAGGTCATTAATGTATTAATTGACCTGAATTTTTCACTGCCCTTCCAACGGTATGGATGGTGGGCGGGTGAATTGGCCAGGCGGTCTTTGGATTTTGAGGAAACCTCATCCAAGAGCGGGATGAGGCTTCCATAATTAACTTTAAAAAAATAAAATTATTTGGGCAGAATTTTTATAATCTATACGTTTACATGAGTGAGTCCGATGTATGGACATTTTTTCTGCATTTTAAATCTTTATTTGATGGTTGTAAATTCTTCAGCTCCTGAGGCAGCTTTCTGCCTTCAGGGAGCTTTCATTGTGCGCTCCTCCATGCCCTCATTGACTTCAGCGCTTGCCCTCCTCCTGCCCCCACCCCAGCAGTGCTGAGCCTTTCAGCGCATCTTTCATGCTGACTAGCTGTTAATTGGCTAGCCAGCATGAAATCGCGGTTGGGTCATGGATGGTGGGCAGTTTCCCAGCCACTCCTGGGCCCGCCCACCACACCCGCCTGACGACCTCAAAACTCTTCCCCTAGTGGGGAAATTGTTTTTGGCTATCTAAACACAGTATGGATTTTGAAGGTGTCTGTTTCAGATCTCTCACTCAAGACTGTTGCAGTCATAGCATAATAAAGCAATTGCAAGATTGTGATGAAGTTTCTTGGACATCCAGATCTTTGAAGCACAATCCATAGAGCTTCGTGATTTACTGAGTCAGATGCTTTGGTGAGGATGATGAATGCAATGATGGGTTCCTGTGTTGTTCTCAACATTTTTCTTGGATTTGTCTGGCAACAATGTTTGCTGAAAAAGTTACTTGTAGTTTGGACCTTGTGTGGTTTTCAGCTCATCAAGAGAAGACAGTTAGATAGACCTGCAACAGAAGCTTAGGCTAGGTACTTTGATTTTGGTCCGGAATCAAGGATAGGAGGATCTGATTGTGAGTGAGGCAGATATGAGGATCAAGAAGGTATCATTGGAGATGCCTCAGCCCTTGCAATTGACCAACAGGTTCGAGGTTCCTGCAGCTTGTGTGGACGAGAGCAGGGGCTGCAGTATAATTAGGGGGATAGATACTGTACTCTCCAATTGAGAACGTGAGCCCCAAAGGCTGTGTTCCCTGTCTGGTGCCAGGGTTGAGGACATCTCCTTGGGGCTGTGACTGCTGGAGTACCACATTGCTGGGCCTCAAATATTTACAATCTATATTAATGACCTGGATGAAGGAACCAGCTGTGAGAAAGATGCAAAGAGTCTGCAAAGGATATGGGTGGATTTAAAAAAAACCATAGAAGGATAGAAAATAGAAGCAGGAGTAGGTCATTTGGCCCTTTGAGCCTGCTCCGCCATTCAATATGATCATGTCTGAACCTCTATCTCAATGCTGTACTCCCGCACTCTCCCCATACCCGTTGATGCCTTTAGAGTCTAGAAATCTAACTGTTTCCTTCTTAAATATATTCAGTGACTTGGCCTCCACAGCCATCTGTGGTAGGGAATTCCACAGGTTCACCACCTTCTGAGTGAAGACATTTCTCCTTACCTCGGTCCTAAATGGCATATCCCCGTATCCTGAGATTATGACCCCTTGTTTTAGATCCCCAGTCAGAGGAAACATCATCCCTGCATCCAGTCTGTACATACTGTCAGAATTTTATATGTTTCAATAAGATCCCCTCTCATTCTTCTAAACTCCAGTTAATACAGGCCTATTCGGCTCAATCTCTCCTCATACGACAATCCTGCATTCCCAGGAATCAGCCTGGTGAACCTTCGTTGCACTCCCTCTATGGCAAGTATATCCTTTCTTAGGTAAGGAGACCACAACTGCACATAATACTTCAGATGTGGTCTCACCAAAGCCCTGTGCGGCTCCAGTAAGACATTCTTGCTCCTATACTCAAGTCCTCTCGCAATTAAGGCCAACATACCATTTGCCTTCTTAACTGCTTTCTGCACCTACATGCTTGCTTTCAGTGATTGGTGTACAAGGACATCCAGATCCCTTTGTACATCAACATTCCCTAATCTTTCACCATTTAAGTAATACTCTTCCATTCTGTTTTTCCTACCAAAGTGGATAACTTCACATTTATCCACGTTATACTGTACCTGCCATGTATTTGCCCACTCACTCAATTAAGCGAGTGGGTGAAAATTTGGCAAATGGAATATAATGTGGGAAAACATGAGGTTGTCGACTTTGGCAGGAAGGATAGAAGAGCAGAGTATTATTTAATTTGATTGACAAGGAAGTCAAGGGTTATAAGGGACAAGCTGGAAAGTGGAGTTCAGGGCACATCAGATCTTACTGACTGGCAGAGCAGGCTCGAGGAGCTGAATGACCTACTCTTGCTCCTTTATTTTATGTTATTATGTAGCTGAGCAGAGAAGCCTTAGTGACCTTATATACAAATCCTTAAAGATGGCACAGTGAGTTGATACGGTGATTAAAAAGCATGAGCTTTACTTGGGTTTTTAAATAGAGCATTAGAATTTTGGACAACACGGTTAAGAAAGATCTAAAGACCGTAGAAAGTGTACAGAAGAGGTTTACCAGAATGTTAATGGGATTTTGGATGTCAATTATGAGTAGAAGGTGAAAAGATTAGAACTGTTCTCCTTGGGCAGAGAAGTTTAAGAGGTGACCTGGTAAAGGTTTCCAAGATGTTGAGAGGTTTTGAGAGCAGATGAAGAAAAACTATTCCCTTTGGTGAGCTGATCAATAAATAGATGTGATAGATTTAAAATCATTTACAAAAGATCTGGAGGGCGTGCGTCCTAATGTCAACACGCGTCATCTTGATATTTTGTTCGGCGGGCACGTGCTGGAGGCGGCTGCGTGCCCGCCGAAATGTCAACGGCCTATTAAGGCCATTAAGAAAGTAATTAAACCTGTTAACAACGCTGCCCATCCAACCTTAAGGTTGGTGGGCAGCCGAAAAGCCCAAGCGGCCTTCACGTTTTTCAGGAAACCTCATCCACGGGTGGAATGAGGTTTCATGAAGTTTTTATAAAATAAATAATTTTCCCCAACTTCACAAACATGTCCCAACACATGTGACACTGTCACATGAGGGGATGTGTTTAAATAAATTTTTACATAATTTATTAAAATGTTTTATTCTGCGTGCCTCAGGAAGATTGCTGCGCTCTTTTGCGTGCATGCGTGAAAGAGCACAAGTCCCGACTCTCCCTTCTCCCCCCACCCGCACAGGTAGCGCTGAGCGCTACTGGCCACGTATTATGCTGGGCAGGCTTTAATTGGCTTGCCCATGTAAAATGCCGGCACGCAGCTGCCCCCGCCCGCTCCCACCCCGCCAGCCCGTCATAGGAAAAATTCTTCCCTTAAAAGCAATCGGCACCTCTCAACAGGGAGGTGCTTTCCAGTTGCAACAGCTGATGGAGCTGTCTCCAAATGTGTTTCAGAGAAGAAATAAGAGTACAGATGGAACAGCAGACCAGAGAGGGAGCCTTTGGGTTCTCTGATATGATGCTGGATGCCTTAGTCCAGGAGCTGGAAAGGAGGAAAGTGGTCATGTTTCTGCAGGGGGTCAGGAGGCGCTCCAGGTACATAGTGAGAAGGGAATGAAAGTAGGCATTCATGGATATCAATTCCCAGAGCCTCACCTCGAGAGCCTGGTAGCAGTGCTGTGAGAAGTTCAGTGACCTCAAGGTCAGCAAATGCATCTTTAAATGCCATCTCCTACCCACCACACCACAAACATCTCACGTTGTGCAATGCACCATAGCCCCAGCACTCACCATTCAGCAATCAGGACTCATGCATAATACTCAGATGCTCCAGCTCATCCTCACACACTTGACAACACTGCAAGCCTCACAATCACATCTCGCAGCTTTCACATACCTTCAGCTATTCAGCTATGGCAAGCACATCACCAAACCCACTGCAGCACACTCACTGATATTCATCCCTCTCACTTGTAGGACAAGGTCACACATAACATGATGCAGTAGCAGAGAACTGGCTGCAGACTGGCATGCCTGTAACTCCTGAATCCCTTGAAGGAGATGATGCTGCAAATCATTGGACTGGCTGTGACTGAGGACGTAGTAACCATTACACAAGTGTTGGTATGTTCCTGCCTTATTCACCTCCTCAAATTCCACTTCACCCTCAGCCTGAAAGCTGGCATGAAGTGCAAGGTGCAAATGCTGTGACCATGGAACTCTTTCTTTCCACCAACCCTCTAGTTTTGCATTTATACTTTCAGAGACACACAGCCTTGTGCCTGACCAACAAATGCTGGCTCTTTATGAAGAGCACAAGCAAGAGTGTATGTCTCATGGAGAAACACCGTCACTTGATCTGACATTTGAACCACCACTTCAGATACTAGCAAAGTACTTACTTTGGAGGGTGGTTTGGTGTCAGGATCAACAAGTGGTGAGTCAGCAGCCATAAGTGGGCTGCAACAAGACCAGTGGGAAAGGATAGCATGTGTGTCCGTTCCCTGGAGGGCAAGATTACAGACAAGCTCTGTTGCAGAGGACTCAGATGAGAATTAGATGGGGCACTGTACAGGAGAATGCTGATGAGTAGGCATACTGAGATGTTTGGAGTACTCACAACCCTACCACGGAGCCTGTTGTCACTGTCAAGGAGCATGGATGGTTCTTGTACAGTTTGGCACAGAACTTCACACAGCTTCATGCTTTCAAATATAGAAGTGGTGGTCAACTCCATGACAGCACTTACTGACTCAGCTATACTGCAGCATCTTGTGGACAATGGCTCAGCTTCTATTGCAGCACAAATAGAAGCCACCCAATGTTGGTTTTGCAGAGGAAGCTCAATCTGAGATCATGAGATCCTTGCTTGTTGCCATGCAAGCCCAGCTTGATACCATGCAGGTTCAAACTACTGTCATCATGGCAGCAAAGACCAATGCTCAAAGGGTCACCCAGACTCTCACAGCTGTCCAGGAAACAGGGCTCCAACAGATAACTAGGATTGAGGTAATGCCCCAGGGGAGTGGCAGTGGCTGCCTGGTGCACCAACCCGCTGTCCTTTCTCAAGAGTACAGCATTCATGCACCTGCACTTCCACTCTGCAATGCCCTTACAGTAAGCCAGCTCAGACTGCTGCTGCCCATGTCAGAGTGGAGCAGCTTGGTCCTAAAGGCCCAGAGCTGGACAAGGATGTCCTCCAAGGTCATCTGTACTCTCTTTCACTGAAAGTCAGCAGCTTTTCATCAAACATGCTGCAGCCACTGGGGTAACACTGCATAGAAGCACAAGGCAAGACAAGGACATCTGCAACTTAGGCACTATAGGTGAATAAATCAATTTTGTATGTACTATTCGAAGTGTTTTTGGATAACTTTCTTAAGGAATGTTTTTGTGGTGTCTTTATTTCAGAATTTTGGCCATGAGGATACTGTGATGGTCCATAGCAGAGGGATAGATTGGTGGGGAATTATGGATCAGAGTCTGATTAATCGCTCCTGGACAGTCCTTCTGGAAGAAAGGGATCTTGGATAACTCTTTCCTTTCTTCTCCTCTTCGCTTCCTTCGCCCCTTTCTTCCATCGAGATCCTCTCTGAAGGCCTGGCAACAAGGGCTGCACCCTCTTGGGAGCCAGGTTATATATCATGCAGGCAGCTATGAATTTGGAGACACGCTGTGGTTTGTTTGTTGAGTTCCCCCTGAGAAGTCCAGGCAGAGATACCACTTCTTTAGAATGTGGATGGTTTGCTTCATGTCGTTCCTGTGCCCCATGGCTCTTGTTGTACATGCAGTGTCAAAATAAGTTTGGACGGTGAAGGGGAGTCATTGGCCATGTGTATGGCAGGGAGCTATTGTTGCCAAGTGGGCAGTCTCTGATTTATTACGGTGGTTTAAATATGACAGGAACAGCTGATTGGCATAGGATGAAAACAGCGTGGCTGCTGCCCAAGATAGTCAGTATTCGTCAGCATGGTTCTTTGTGCATGGCCATATACCAGCTGGATTTTAAAGTCTCACAGAGCCACATGTGCACAGTTGATGGCTTCCTGTACATTTGAAAATCCCATCACCCTGGCAAAAACCATGTGCTTGCTCCTCCTGCTTCTCTCTGGTTAGAGAGAAGACAATGAAGTCCCCTCTCTTTGTGTACAGGGCCTCTGTGATCCCTGGATGTAGCAATGCATGGTGAACTGTGATATGATGGTGATGCCAGCTCCAGGCTAGAAGTATCACTGGCATAGAAACTGAAGACCACAGTGATCATTACAGCCACTGGCAGCACTCTGCTCTGCATTTAGGTTCAGTTGGAGGAGATGGCATAGTTCAGTGACCTCTTCCTGGTGAACTGGAGCCATCTCATATGCTACTGCTGGAGAGATGGAGGTAGGCAAGTACTGCCTGAAGATCCTCAATGGCTATGGCCTTCTACTGAGATTTCCGCTCCTCCTCCCTCCGCTGCCTGTTCTCCATCCCTGCAGCCCAAGATGAACTGCAACTATAGCCTCCTTGGAAAAGTCCAGCACCATTCCCTTCTGACCCCAACAACTTTAAGAACTCCTCCAACAACACATTACCCAGAACTTCCACTAACTCTGCAGCAGCAAAAGAAAATCAAAAACAACTGATCTGACAGTCCCACGCTAATGCCTTTAAATAGTACTAGTCGGGCGTGGGGGGAGGCATCCGGTCCCCCTTTCAGCTGAAGCATGTTCAGATGAGAATGTTTAAGAAAGGGTATTAACCAGACCCACAAAGTCCAAAATGACAGGTTGGACACCAAATCAATGTTTGGAGCTGATTGATAACACAATCACCCACTGTGCACACTTCCAGTACCGGCCTGAGACACCTAGGCCCATGACCACCATTTCATGCCTGCTGGCCAATTTACAGCCAACAAGTGTGAATCGCGTGCTGCAACGCTAAGTGCTGCCTTTGTTTGAGGGGGGAGTAGGAGGCCGAGCGCAGAACTTCGCGCGTATGCGCGAGTGCGTGCAGTAAAATCTCCCTGAGGCACAGAGCTGCCTTAGGGAGCTGAAGCTTTTTGAAAGTAAAATTAAAGAATTTAAAAAAGTTAATAACTTGTTCCCTCATGTGAGTCTGTCATGTTACAGATTAGTTTGAAATTTTCTTTAAAATCACTGATCGAAACCTCATCCCGCCTGTGGATAAGGTTTTTGCAAAAAAAAACAAAAGGCTGCTTGGCCTGCTCACCTGAGATAAAAACAAAAACAAAAATAAAAACTAACACATCTTCCCTTCAGCCCCCTCCCAGCAGCATTCCGTAGGGATCATTACCTCCGGGACACACTGGTCCACTCCTTCATCACCCCCTACTCCTCAACCCCCACCTATGGCACCTCCCCATGCCCACGCAAAAGATGCAACACCTGCCCCTTCACTTCCTCTCTCCTCACCGTCCAAGGGCCCAAACACTCCTTTCAAGTGAAGCAGCATTTCACTTGCATTTCCCCCAACTTAGTCTACTGCAGTCGTTACTCCCAATGCGGTCTTCTCTACATTGGAGAGACCAAACTGGGGGACCGCTTTGCAGAACACCTGCGGTCTGTCCGCAAGAAAGACCCAAACCTCCCTGTCGCTTCCCATTTTAACACTCCACCCTGCTCTCTTGCCCACATGTCTGTCCTTGGCTTGCTGCATTGTTCCAGTGAAGCCCAATGCAAACTGGAGGAACAGCACCTCATCTTCCGACTAGGCACTTTACAGCCTTCCGGACTGAATATTAAATTCAACAACTTTAGATCTTGAACTCCCTCCTCCATCCCCACCCCCTTTCCGTTTCTTTTCCCTTCCTTTTGTTTTTTCCAATAATTTAGATAGGTTTTTCTTTTCCCACCTATTTCCATTATTTTTAAATCTATATCTTTTATGCCCTGTTAGCCTTTCCACCCAACCCCCACTAGAGCTGTACCTTGAGTGTTCTGCCATCCATTCTTAATTAGCACATTTGTTTAGATAATATCACCACCTTCAACATCTCTTTGTTCTTCTCTCTGTGACATCTTTTGATTATCTGCTCCTATCACTGCTTGCTTATCCCTACAACCACCCCCCCTGCCCACTTCTCTTCCCCGCCCCCCCCCACCAACCCACCCACCTTAAACCAGCTTAAACTTCACCCTTCTCCTAATATTTACTCAGTTCTGTTGAAGGGTCATGAGGACTCGAAATGTCAACTCTTTTCTTCTCTGCCGATGCTGCCAGACCTGCTGAGTTTTTCCAGGTGATTCTGTTTTCGTTTTGGCCTGCTCACCTGCCCACCAACCATAAGGTTGGACGGACAGCGAAACATTTAGTTTAATTAGATCTTTAATGGCCCTTGTAAGCCCGTTAATTGTCAGCGGGCTTGCTGCCAACTCCCACGTGCCCACTGACCGAAATATCGCGCGAGTGTGTGATGATATCGGGACATTCACCGGACGTCATTGTGCATCATTTTCTGCTCATTGCGGTCCGGCGCACATCTGCCCGACGAGCGCAATATTCTGCCCCTACAGTAGCACCTTTACAAGCATGGTGTGCTGTGCCAGAAATGGCTGGAAGTGGATCGACCTCCATTTTAATTCTAAAATCAGCTAAATTTTTCAACCTTGCTTTGTCCCTAATTGACTGCTTTAAATGGAAGCTATTGTATTTCTTACTGTCTAATATGTTTATGTGAGGTGACTTTCTTCCCCCTTTGAAGTGTTTGCTCTTAAACACATGCCATTTTTACAAATTCGGAGAGTGCAGCACCAGAATAAATTCTCATAAACGTCTGATTTGGTTTAATTTTTTTTGTTCCATGATTCATTAAAATCCTAATGTTTAAAAGCATGGTAATGAATTGTATGTAACAAAGCACTGATTATTGCAGATGTGAGAACCATCAATAGCCTTTTCTAGAAAATACTGTTTAGTTATTTACTTTAGTTCCAAAATATGCCTGTTAGTTCTAACCATATAATCCATAACTACGCATGCCTAAAATAAGTATATACGAACATACAAAATTGATAGGAGCAGGAAAAGACCAGCTAGTCCATCAAACTGACATACTCAAGAGGGCTGGAGCATCATGACCAAACACGTCCTCCTTCCTTTGCTCCCTCTGTCTCTCATTTTGCCCCCCCTTTCATCCCTCCACCAACCCCCCTCAACCACACTGCAATCATGTCTCCTCTTGGAAGAGGCAAAAAAAGAAAAAAAATGTGGGTCAATAGGTTAAAGGTATTCTAGAAGTTTCCTCTCTGATGCCCTGCAGTTTATTGAAGCCAGCTGAGGAGGTCACAATGACCATGGGTTCTCTACGAAGACACATAACCTTCAATATAATGTGATCTCTGGCCCAGTCAACAATCAGTCCAGCTGCCTCTTGGAGGCATGCAGAAAGTTAGCACCTGCCACACAGCTAGCAATCTCTCTCAGAGATTCACTACTCTCTGGGAAAAGAGGAACCTCCTAATGTCCTGTCTATTTCTATCCCTACATTGTTTAAATTCTTGTCCCCTGGCCCAGGCAAACATTTAAGCTGACCGACCCATCAACGGGGACTCTGTTTAAAGTAGGTAGATCAAAGCCCTTTAACCAGCCTGAATAACTGAGATTCAAGCTAGGAATCTATCTTGTAGCTCTTCTCCAGAAATGTTTCAAGACCATTAAATCAGAGGCTAGGAATCCTGTGATGAGTATCTCACCTCCTGACTCCCCAAAGCCTGTCCACCATCTACAAGGCACAAGTCAGGACTTGCCTGGATGAATGCAGCTCCCACAACACTTGATACCATCCAGGACAAAGCAGCCCGCTTGATTGGCACCAAATCCACAAACATTCACTCGCTCCACCACTGACGCACAGTAGCAGCAGTGTGTACCATCTATAAGATGCACTGCAGGAATTCACCAAGGCTCCTTAGACAGCACCTTACAGACCCACTCCCACCTAGAAGGACAAGGGCAGCAGATAGATAGGAACACCACCACCTGGAGGTCCCCCTCCAAGTCACTCACCATCTTGACTTGGAAATATATCGCCGTTCCTTCACTGTCGCTGGGTCAAAATCCTGGAGCTCCCTCCCTAACAGCACTGTGGGTGTACCTACACCACATGGACTGCAGAGGTTCAAGAAGACAGCTCACCACCACCTTCTCAAGAGCAACTAGGGATGAGCAATAAATGCTGACACAGCCAACGAAGCCCACATCCTGTGAATGAATAAAAAAATAATCACGTGCCATGTATTGGACATAGTACTCCTGCTACAGTCTGACCAGTAATCTGTATTGTGACAAAATAGTATCCTTTGTTTTATGCTGAATACATCTATTAGAAGAACCCAAAACCCTGCTAGATTTATTTAGGTTCTCTACATGAGTCATGAACCTTCAGTGATCTGTGCACAATAACATCTAGATCTTTTTCTCTCTCAACCTCTTTCAGTGTTGTTCCCTGCAAATGATATGTGTATTCTGTGTTGGCCCTACCAGCTTGCATAGATTTAGTTGTCATCTGCGGATGGTGGTATGGGGGTCCCAGCCATAGGGTGGGAAATCCCATGGTAGTCACGGGGTGGCAGGGAAATGCCGATGGTTGGGGGAGCATTTGATGATAGGAGAGAGCAGTTGGCAGTCAGAGGAAGCAGTTGGTAGTTGAAGAGACATTTGTAGTTGATGTTGCATTCTTCTGTTTATTGCAAATGTACCAATCATACAACTAGATTTGGTAAAACAATAATGTGGGCTCTTTATTTGAAGATAAGACTATATACATGTAGCATGTGATTGAAGCACACAGACTGCATGAAGGTTAAAAAACAAGGGTCCTTTATTTCACCAGCATCAAAACTGTATAAATCATCAAGGGAAAGCGTAACACCAAGAAACAACTATTTGCAGAGAATATACACTGCCAGTGCTCCAGATCTCTGTCCTACTCAGGGCCTGCACCTCAGAGCAGCACTCATCAGGCATGTTCAGGTTTATTCTGCTCCTCTCTCTTTCTATATGAGACTTCTCAGACTCATGGGTGCTACCAGTCCACATGACTAGGTCCCAATTCCCCTTCCTGGCTCTTCAGCCACCGTCAGGGCTTTGAACTGCCCTAAGCTTCAGCCACAATGCCACTCACAAATCCTGGCTTCGTCCTGGCTGCTTTATCCCTCACCTCACAGCATCTGGCTCCATCCCTCAGCTTGTCAAAAATACTGCTCCCTGCAGGAACCACTGGGGCCGACTGGGTTGGTTATCTCCCCCACCATCGTCACTTGCTGCTGGGGGCCCTGCTACACATGCAATGGCAACTGGGAGGCTAGGTAGCCATATCTGACCTGTAGGACTGTCTTCTGTCTACAAACTCATGGGATTATACGTCACATCCTGTCTCATGGTGCATAGTGATGGGCAGCAATTTAAAATACACTCCCTTAAAGATACACATATATTACAACATTGCCCTATTTACTAAATTAAAGTTTTATCTTTAATGAATCAAAAATGAATCACTACATCAAAAGAAAATTATGCTGTGTTTGAATATACTTTTATACAAAGCAATAAATTTATAAGTCTCAAATGTATTGGTGATTTAATTATATGTGCAGACATGGTTACGGTGATCTTGGTTTCAGATTTCCATATGGCTTCAGAATATTGGTCGTTGGTAGGGATGCCGTGTTTGGGTTGTTTCTCAGACCATGTTCTATTAGAAATAGAGTTACGGAGCATTTCTGGTTATGGTATTGTTTAATTGTACTGTCCCGCCATTTGGTGTTTGTACTTGATGCGGGTCTGGGCATATGCTGATGATTTCTGCTGGATTCTATGTGTTTTCAGTTGTTACACTCAAACATTTTGTCCGATGTTTAGGTTGTGTAATATTGCCTGCATGCAATGGGCATCTTTCTTCATCCCCTGTTTTTCAATCAAGGACTTTTGCACTTTTGGGAGTATCAACAAGTGATGACTGGGAAGGGTTGTTTGCGCATGTCTGCTAAATAGTAATTCTGCAGGTGAGGGAACACTGATTGGTATTGCACTAAAATGTATCATGGCCCCTTGCAGATCTTATTTCATTTGATGGCACTTCATGATTAAAGATTTTACAGTACTTACCATATGTCCGACCATTCCATTGAACTTGGGGCAATGCAGTGATGAAGTTGTATGGTTGACTCCCCACTTCTCACCCATTGGCTGGGATTTTCTGTGCCCACTGGCGTAGGGAGTGTTTGGTGGCATGAATGGTCAATATGGCGCGATTGATTTCACAACGGTGTGAAACCAGTTTGCGATCGTCCACTCAGCCCGCCGATAGTGGGCCACATTTCTCGCCATCAGATGTTGGGAACCTCATTGTAAAACATCAGCATATCATTATAAGGCCAGGCCGCTGGACTCATCCCACCCTGCTGGATCACCTGCCCACATTGGCAGGAAAACACGCCAACGTGCTTCACAACAGCACATAAGTGACCTGCATCTGGAGGGCTGCACTTCGCTCGGGACTTCAAGGTTTGTTTGCCTACCTTGCTTTGGTCAGCACTTGCAGTCATCAGCGCCAGGCTTCACAGACAACACCACTTCACTTTTAGGGGGGCTCACAGGTGGGTCTCTACCTACCAAATCAGCCATATGTGGGTTGATTTTCAATGGCTATAGTCAAGGTCTTGGTTGGGAAGGGGGAGAAGTGGCCTCAGACAAGGGACGAGGCTGCAGGACAAGGGCTGTACTGGGGAAGGAGGGTAACCCAGGGTGTGTGTGGGTGCACATGTTGATCTGTACAAGCTGCCTCAAGATGGTGAAGGTTGAGGAGGTAGTCTCCAGAGCAGATGAGGCCAGATGGACGTGTGAGAGTATGTGTGTGAGAATGGGTGGTGATGTCGCTTGAGCTGGCAGTGAGTGAGATGCCAACGAATGTGTGATGGGCTTGAGTGTGTGAGTTTAGAGTGATGTGATGTTTGTCATACCCTGGCTGCACGGATGAGATCATTCATCCTCTATCTGCATTGGATAGCCAACCTCTTCTGTTCAGCATTGGCACTGACCACTGCTGCTACCGCCTGCAGTGCTGGATTGGTGATGTTGCTGTCCATCCTGCGGCCAGAGTGGGATAGAGGAAATTACAGCAGGCCTCCACAGGGTCCAAATGGCATTCCAGTGACACGTCATTTAACCTGGGGACTGCAGTCTTTTTGCCTTTTGTGGACATCCTCTGTGTAGTACTTGTAGGCTGGAAGCACTGAGATGTGCGTGTGTGGCTAGATTTTAAATATTGTGCCCACTGTGATGAAACAGCGATGTGATGGAGTGACGGGTAAATGAAAGCCCGCCTGCCATGGAAATGGCATGTTTCCTGGGAACGAATAAGTAACGCGGCAGGTTTGGGACGATATGGCATGAAAACCTGCTATTGTGCTCATGTCGTTTTACCCCCCCACTACCGCACTTAGCGCAAAGCTGGGGCAATTCCACCCATTGCCTTAAATGGGCTTCCAGTGTATTGGGGTCCATTGTTTGAAACAACCTCTTGTGGTGCCCCGAGTAGACCAAAGATTGAACTTAAGGTGTCTGCAATGATTGTATTAGGTGTGTCATATAAGGGGAAATTTTGAAAAGTAATCCGTTACAACCAAAAAACCATCTCTATGGAGCTAAAGAAATCAGTTGTGAGCCTGGTCCATGGATGTGCAGGGACCTCCCAAACCAATAATAGTTCTTTCTGGTTGCTTGGCATGAAGGTTTGACCTTCTCGATGTCTTGGTCAATTCCTGGCCAATATACTGTCTCTCTGGACAATCAACTGGTTTGGCCAATTCCCATGTACACCTGGTGCAACCGTATGAAGGATATCAGGTCTCACCCCAGGATGTTGGTTTGCTTTCCCTTGAAGATAACTCCTTGACATATCCCGAGGTTTATCTCTACAGAGCGAAAATGGTCTTATAATCTCTGGAATGTCCTAGAAGGACTCTGGCCATCTGCCAATCATTGCCTTCCAAATGTAGTACAGGATCATTGGACATTTCCTGTTAAACACTTGGCATTTAGATTGCCCATAATGCATAAGATAAACATGCAAAAGGTTTTCTATTTCAGCACCCATGAGATCTACTTGCAGATCTAAGGAGATGTCTGCAGTTTTTGACGAGTTAGTTAAATGGTTTAGAGTATCGGATGTGACCATGGAAATACCTAGCTTGTGGTGTACATCACAATCATAGCCTGTATTTTGAGCAGTAATCACTGTAATTTTGGTGGAGCAGCTTATGGTTGGTTTCCATGACAAGCTTCTTTCTGAATCAGTAAGTGTGGAACCATTGGAAGCTGAATACCAGTGCTAATGTTTCACACTCAATATTTGAGTAATTGGCTTAGCAGTGGACAAATCCTTGGAGGCAAAAACAATAGGCTTTACTTTCTGGAGAAGGTATGCTCCAAGTCCTTTTTGGGACACCTCAACCTCAAGGGCAGTTTCTTGAGTCAGGTCATAAAACTGAAGTGTTGACAGTCTTTTGGTCAATGCCTTTTTAAGGTCATCAAATACGTGTTGGAGATCCCCTTGCTGAACAAAAAGTATTTCTTTCTTCAGAATTTCATGAAGTGATGAGGCATGCTGGACAATATTAGGTAAATAGATGTATATAGGCCACTACCACCTAGAAGGGCAAGGGCAGCAAATGCATGGAAATGCCACCACCTGCAAGTCCCCCTCCAACACACACATCGTTCTGACTTGGAAATATGTCGCCGTTCCTTCATTGTCATTGGGTCAAAATCGTGGAACTCCCTCCCTAATAGCACTGTGGGTGTAATTACACCACATGGACTGTGGCAGTTCAAGAAAGCTCACCACCACCTTCTCAAGGGCAATTAGGAATGAGCAATAAATACTGGCCTAGCCAGCATGCTCACATCTCATGAAAAATATAAGGAAAAAGAAAATTAAACAATCATTTTTGTCTTGCAGAGTGGGCATTGCACTGATGTTTTCTAGCATTCTAAGTTCAGGGCAAATACCTGCATCTGAATATATGGATTCTAAAAAGTTGAACTGTGTTGGGTTCATGCCCACATGTCCGTCCTTGGCCTGCTGCAATGTTCCAGTGAAGCTCAATGCAAACTGGAGGAACAGCACCTCATCTTCCGACTAGGCATTTTACAATTTTTCAGACTTAATATTGAGTTCAACAGTTTCAGATCATGAACTCTCTCCTCCATCCCCACCCCCTTTCTTATCCCCCTTTTTCCAATAACTTATATTTTTTTTTACAAATATATTTTTCTTTTCCCACCTATTTTTAAATTTATTTTGATCTATTGTTTCATCTCCACCTGTTGGCCCATTTTGATCCTTTCGCCCCACCCCACCCCCACTAGGGCCATCTGGCACTAGCTTGCCCTGCTTGCTACCCTTAATGTCCCCATTAGCACATTCCTTAGATAATATCATCACCATCAACACCCCTTTGTCCTTTTGTCTATGACATCTTTGGCAGTCTTTTCTTGGCCTCCACCTATCACTGGCCCCCCTATTGACCTTTACCTGTCCCACCCCCCTTTACCACCTTATATTTCACCTCATTTCTCTATTTCTTAGTACTGATGATGAAGGGTCAATGGACTCGAAACGTCAACTGTATCCCTCTCCGCAGATGCTGTCAGATCTGCTGAGTTTTTCCAAGTATTTTTGTTTTTGTTCTAGATTTCCAGCATCCACAGTATTTTGCTTTTATCTTTGTGTTGGGTTGATGTTGCATTTCTGACTGTTAAACACAAGACCTACTTAGCATATGGCTTCCAACAGAAGGTTCAAATTCCGATCATGCTCCTGTTTTGTTGTGCAAAAAATGGCGATGTGGTCTCCTATGCGATGCATCTTAGGATCACGCAGGTCCATATGTTGTTGAAAAATATCCTAACTTATGGAAAGCCTGAACTGTAACCTTTGGAAACAGCGGCCCATAATTTCCACGATCCCCAGTGTCAGATTTGGAGGGTACCCCAAAGAATCCCTCTGGGAATTTCCCAGGCAAGGGTTTGCATGGCAATCGCCACTAAGTACTAACTTCCTCTGGACAATTATGCTGCGCTGGGAACCATCCGAAAATGTGGTTTAAATCACAACCTTTGGATTGTACCGCCAGGGTTATACCAGTAGTTACCCAGAAAAAGTTAGAATTAAAACCTCTTCTAATTACTGGGTAACTATTGTAGAGGCCCAGACAGACCCTACGAGATCAACCCACATCACCGGCCTCCCCCACTCCTCACCCACAGGAGACTCCCCATTTGCCCCTGCCAACCCTGGACCCTCCATGACCTCAGAATCCCCCCAGACCTTGGAACCCCTGACCTCTGATCCCCCCCGACCTCAGATCCCCTTGACCTCAGACCACCCCCCCCCCCCACCCCGACCCCCCAACCTCTGACTCCCCAAGACATCTCCCCAGACCTCAGAAACCTCCCTCCGACGTTGGATCCGACCCTGACCTTGGAACCCCCCTCAACCTCGGGGATGCCCCCACCAACCCCCCCAACCTCGGCGACCCCTGACGATGGAGAACACCCCTGACCTGACCTCGGGGACACCCCTTGACCTCGGTGGCCCCCCCCACCCAACCTCAGATCCCCAGACCACCCCCAACCCAAAAGTTCTATGCACTTTCCTTAGACACTTACCTTCTCCCTGGCCTGTCAATTTCCCTGGCCCTTTAAACTTACCTGTTTGACAGCAGCAAGTGCAGTAAAAAAGGGGGTGTGGCTTCTTTGTATACGCTGTTTCTAGACTTCGCTGGGATCTGTGAGGAGTCTTTCGATGCAGGCCCCAAGCAGCTCCAGCGAACGGAAGTGGCAACGTAATTTTCAAGACCAGGTAAGTGTGCATTTATTTCTTCTAATTTCTGTGGGCCAGCACTTTCCGATGCCAGCCAGAGATTATGGCCCAGTATCTCCCCAAAGGATTATAGAATATCATCAACTCCTGGGATATCTTTTCCAAATGCACTGACCAGTAGCCATTTTTAATGTCAAGTTTAGAGAAGAATTTAGTGTTCGCACATTTGGAGTACAGCTCCTCAAGTGTGGGAATTTTATGAGGGCACTGACCATCTCCAACAAAAGAGAATCAACCTTCTCCTGTTGACATTCAATGGCATTGCCATTGCTGATTCCCCACTACCAACTTCCATGGGGTTACCGTTGACCAGAAACTGAACTGAGCTAACCATATAAATACTGTGGCTACAAGAGCATGTCAGGGGCTGGGAATTCTGCAGTAAGTAACTCACCTCCTGACTTCCCAAAGCCTGTCCCCCATCTACGAAGCATAAGTCAGGAGCGTGATTGAATATCTTCCACTTGCCTGGATGATTGAACAACAGTCAAGAAATTCAACACCATCCAGGACAAAGCACCTTACTTGTTTAGCACTCATCCACAAACTTAAACATCCACTCCCTCCATTAGCAACGCATTTTGATAGCAGTCTGTACAATCTATAAGATGCGCTGCAGCAACTCACCAAGGTTCTTACAACAGCGCCTTCCAAATCTGTGACCTCTACCGTCTAGAAGGAGAAGGGCAGCAGACACATAGGAATGCGACCACCTGCAAGTTCCCCTCCAAACTACATATCACCCTGACTTGGAAATATATTGCTGTTCCTTCATTGTCTCTGGATTAAAATCTTGGAATTCCCTAGCAACACAATGAATGTAACTACACCACATGAGCTGCAGCTGCTCAAGAAGACAGCTCACCACCACCTCCTTGAGGGCAATAAGCAATGGGCATTAAATGCTGGCCAAGCTACCGATGCCCATGTCCCGTGAACAAATAAATATTAAAAAAAATCCAGAAGTTGAGTTCCACTCACAGCTGATCTTTGAGTGTTAATCATATATTTTTTGCATGTTTAATGTCATCATCTGACAGATCTGAAGTGTTCAGTTTATGGCGGCCTTCATTGCATATAGCAATTTTACTCTTTATGGCTTGTTAATGCAGTTTGGAAATATCCAGGTCCAGAATATAGAGACCTATGCATTATCAGAACAGGTTGAACTCAGAGAAGAGGCCTACTGCCTTCCAGTTTAGTGTTGGAAATGTTGCGGTTATCCTGTGTTTTTTTTTGAAGGATTAGTAGCAATATCTGTAACAGGAGCAAATGTTCAAGGTTTTCACAGACCTTCAGGACTTGATTTCTTGTGCTCTCTGACCTGCAGTACCTGGCCACAGCTTGTAGCTTGACTGCAATGGTGGTGCTGTTGTTGCCTTCCCAGGCTTTATAGCAGCACCACACACAAAGCTGTAATTTTGGGTAGAAAATGGACCGCAGGCTTAAAAAAGTAAATTCAAAAGTGAAAAAGGTTCTGTACTGCCTGCTACAAGCTGTTGGGAGCTTTTACAGTGTAGAGTTATTCTTGGCCCAGTCTCAATTGCTTAATCATGTCCCTCCCCACGACTTCCTAAAGACATGGCCTGCAGCAGCAATAGATCCTTCTGTCTGTGGAGCTTTGCCTAATGTTATTTCCTGCCCCCTGAGCCTGATATCAACTATTTCATGGCTTGTACCTGCAAAATCCTAAAAGCAGGTAAACTTACTAACTCTTTCCCAGGTCAGCGATCTTACTGGAACTTGATGTCTGCTGACTGGAGACAGTTGTGATGTCCCAGGAGGGCTGAACTGTGTGTAGGTTTGTTACAGTGGTGCAGAATCACTTAAACACTTCAACGCTGTGAATACTTGACAGTTGTTCCACTTTCACATCAGTTCTTCCGTTTAATGTGGAAGGGTTGTGACTTGTTTATTTCTCAGTCAAATCTTCAAAAATCACTTGCTACCATTAATGTTGTATTCTTCTGTTTATTGCTAAGGTACCAATCATACAACAAGGACTGGTGGAACAATAATGTAGGTCCTTTAGAGTCATAGGGCAGAATTTTCTGCCTGCCAGGCGGACTGGTCTGACCCAATCTCCGGTGGGCAGGGAGCTGATCCCCGTCGGAGAAGCGGGCCCCACGCCATTTTAAGTGGGTGAGCCAATTAAGACCCACTCAGCGTGTTGCCCGGTGGAAAGCGCTATGCGCTTCCTGTGCGGGCAAGGTGGGGTTCCCCAAATGCAAGAGCACACGAAAGAGCGCACAACTCCCTGAGGCAAAGTGCTGCCTCAGGGAGATCACTGACGATTGTAAAAACTGTAAAAATAGAAAAAAAAATCCTTAACATGTCCCCCTCTTGTGACAATGTCACACGAGATGGGACCTGTTCATAAGTGTCACTAAAACTTTATTGAACTTTTTAAATCCCTACATGAAACCTCATCCTGCCGGTGGATGAGGTTTCATGTTTTTTCTATTCCCCGCCGGGGCTCCTGGCCTGCCCGCCAACCTTAAGGTTGGACGGGCAGGTCCTTTAATTGTTTCAATGATCTTGTCAATGGCCTCAGTTGGCCTTTGATAGGTCGGCGGGCCTGCAGCTGATTTTGCTGCAGCCCCGCCTTCCTGAAAATTTAAATGGACCAGGATGAGGTCAGAGGTTCCACCCAACGTCATCCCGCATCGGCAAGCGATGGGAAAATTTAGCCCATAGAGTTATACAGCACAGAAACAGACCCTTCGTTTCTGTGCTGGCCATCAAGCACCTATCTATTCTAAGCCTATTTCCCAGCACTTGGCCCATAGCCCTGTATGCTATGGCATTTCAATTGCTCATCTAAATACTTCTTAAATGTTGTGAGGGTTCCTGCCTCTACCACCCCATCAAGCAGTGTGTTGCAGATTCCAACCACCCTCTGGATGAAAAGATTTTTCCTCAAATACCTTAAACTTATGCTCCCTGGTTATTGACGCCTTCACTAAGGGAAATATTTTCTTCCTATCTACCCTAACTATGCCCCTCAATTTTGTATACCTCTATCAGGTCCCCCCTCAGCCTCCTCTGCTCTAAGGAAAACAACTCAAGCCTACCCAGTCTCTCTTCATAGCTGAAACGCTCCAGCCCAGGCAATATCCTGGTGAATCTTCTCTGCACCCTCTCCTCTGCATCTCTAGCCAAGGCATAGAATATAAGAGCAGGGAGGTTATGTTGGGTAATGCTAGTTAGGTCACAGCTGGAGTACTGTGTGCAGTTCTGGTCACCACACTATAGGAAGGATGTGATTGCACTGGAGAGGATGCAGAGGAGATGTTGCCTGGGTTGGAGCTTTTCAGCTATGAAGAGAGACTGGATAGGCTAGGGTTGTTTTCCTTAGAGCAGAGAAGGCCAAGGGGGGATCTGATAGAGTATACAAAATTATGACGGGCATAGATAGGGTAGATAGGAAAAAACTTTTCCCCTTAGCGGAGGTGTCAATAACCAGGGAACATAGATTTAAGGTATGTGGCAGGAGGTTTAGGGGGGATTTGAGGAAAATGTTTTCATCCAGAGGGTGGTAGGAATCTGAAATACATTGCCTGAGGGGTGGTAGAAGCAGGAACCCTCACCACATTTAAGAAGTATTTAGGTGAGCACTTGAAGTGCCATAGCATGCAGGGCTATGGGCCAAGTGCTGGGAAATGGAATTAGAATAGATAGGTGCTTGATTGCCAGCAGGGACATGATGGGCCGAAGGGCCTGTTTCTGTGCTGTATAACTCTATGACTGTCTGACCCTACTGCAGACCAATAGTATTGGTGTTCGCTGAGGGAAAAGTATGGCCAGGAATTTTGAGGCTGAAGATGAACTGACGATTGAAGATGAATAAAATTAAGTGGCAGGGTATTAAACGCCTTGAAGTTAGACTGGCTTATTGTTCAACAACCTCTTGACTCAAGCCTGCAACCTTACAATTTAAATAAATGTTAATGACAGAGTTATCAAGAGAGTGCCAATAATAGCATCACACTTGCTGCTTGAGTTCTTTAATTGACAGCTTGGGGACAGCTCCAGAACATGAAACTTAAAGCAGGAAGTAAATTCCAGTTAGATTTGCTAAATAAATTATTCAAATGACAACCTATTAACTACACATCTGCCAATAATAAAATGTAAACATACTTATAATATGTGTAAAATGTTTACACTCTAAAGTCACAGGGTTAGAAATTGAAATTTGTTTCATTGCAAAGTTATTCATATATAAGTAGATCTAGATCTGATTTTATGGTAACTGTGGCAACCAAGAGAGCATAAAATGTCCCAGTGCCCACAGTTGAATAAATTATGCAAATACTAATTTATTGATTGCAATTTGTTCGGCTGTCTGTATCCTCACACGTGATATAAACATTTTTTGTCAGGAAAATAGCAACATTGTGCAATTCTTTCCAGCCAGAATAGTAAGTAATGTTTTGGGTCAAACTATGATAGAAAATCCAAAACAAAAACAGAATTACCTGGAAAAACTCAGCAGGTCTGGCAGCATCGGCGGAGAAGAAAAGAGTTGATGTTTCGAATCCTCGTGACCCTTCATTTATGATAGAAGATAGTTCATTAATAAGTTTACTGTGTAGAAATAGCTAAATAATTAGATTTGTCAGACAATCTGTAGACGTACCAGTGGCCATGACGTACAGATTGGTTCAATTAATTTTCTAATCTATTTTCACTCATGTAGTGCAGTACACCAGCTGAACTTTTGAATAAGAATGCATCATATAGTAAATATATAATCAGAAGAAAGAATTAGGCTGATTAATTTGAGTACATTAGGTGACAGAGCAATGGGCATCTGGGCTATTGTGTTGGTTAGGATAATGAATAAGGGTGAATTACATGAGGAGTAAGAGGGGCTGGAGACTACAGTTGGTTAGCTTAGACCAATTTGCAATTTGGTGAGCTACTGCATTTTGTAGAGCTGGCATTGTTAAATTAATGATGTTTTTCTCTAAGTTCTATCGCTGTTGTTCATCTGCACCAGTGGCATTGATGGATAGTGCCATCAACATTTTTAATATACAGATGTTTTGCATCTGTGGTGAGATTCAACATTAAATAATTATTGCAATCGAAAATTCACTTGGCACTGATGAGAAATAACAATGTATACTGTTGATGAAAGCAAGTGTACACTTTGTCATAATTAATTAAAAACCCTGAAATCTTGGCATGAATTGCATGCTATAACGTACATGTATAAAGAATTTGGTAGAGACATACACGTTTGATACAATCTCTAAGTAGCGCAGTTACCAATCTATTTTGATGTATTCTGTTTGTTCTTTGTCTTTACTCTGTAACAATTTTTTGAACAGCAGTAACCCCTTTGACAACCCTACAGTATAACATTGTGCACAGGCATTCAGCAATGAACGTGAATATTTTCAGAAGAAATTACTTTCTGGCTATACTTGGCCTTCAAAATAAAATGAAACATTTTATACTGTACTGTTGAAAAAAGGTTAATTTATATGAAGTAGAACCCTAAATTTCTTTCTGCTTTGATGCAAGAAAACTTCCTAGCTGAATTGAATACCTTCCTGCGTTTGATCAACTTTATAAGCTGTCGTGAGCTTTGTGGTTTCTGAAAAGTCTGCCCACTTTTTTTTGCAGACTCAGATTCCTCCAGTAAGATTGCAGCGTTTCTTCTGTAATGTGACTGTTCTGCCCTCAACAAATACAACTGAGGCAGCTGCCTGACTTGGTATAATATCTTTCTTTGTCTCACGTTGATTTTTTTTTGCTTTACATAAATTCCTAAAGTGAGTCCAAGAGCTACTGTCCAGCGGAAAGGTTTTGAAGCCATTAATTTTAGTATGTGCCAGACCCTGTTTATTTGTGGAGTGAAATTGGATTATAATTTTTTCTGTAAATGTGTATGGTGATATTTGCTCCGGTAAGTAAAAACCAAATCCTTTAACGTTGGAAAAAAATTGCAAGTGATGTATCTTTAATTAAATATTTTGCAGTCTAATCGAGAAACAACGCAATAACTATATTTGTATTCTTGTTTGGAAGCAAATAATTGGTACGGTAGTTATAATGGCACTTTTATTGTTTTCTCTTCTTTTCACTTTGGTGAATGATTCTACATTTCCTTGCCAACCACTTATGTTCCATATATTTCATACATTAAGTTAATGATTGTTAATTCTTAACAGAGACTTGTAAAAATATGCAATATATGTTTTATTTAAAATGTTCTTTTGCCTATTTGCTCATAGTGAGCATTGCTTTACAGACTCTTGCTATACAGAAGCAAACATAGAATCCTTTGAGGTTGAGTATCTAAAAACTATAAAGGGAAAAAGATAAGGATTGTGTTTTTCCCTCAGAATCAATGATTTACCAATGGTTAATCATTTTAGAAGCTCTCACAATCTTTTCTAAGTGCATTTTAATTTATGGATGAAACAATGGCATAGCTTTCGAATGTATCTAGGTGGCGTTAAGTCTCTAGACTGAGGGATATTTGCAATTACCAGGCAGAACACAGCTTTATATGCTTTCAGCAGCTAACGATGTACACGCTGTGTAAACAAAACACAAGTGAAAAATAAGTATTAGAACCTGTTGCAATCTGTGTTTGTGGCAGATCTATTGAATTCACTTTGTTTTTTGATGTGGTTTGCATAAAGCTATTTAGTTTGGAACTAATTTGCCATAGAAACAACAAGGAAGGATGGAAAAAGCACCATAAAGCTCTTGATATAAAAAGAACAAAAATGTCTGCTTTCAATCAGTTTTGTTTTGAACTTGATCTTTAAGGTTGCAACATTGGAAGGGATGACTGTAAGGAAGCTTGTGACTGAAATGCATGCTTTCCAGCCTAACAAAAAGTGTCAGTTTTTTTAAACAGAGGATTCTCTGTGTGTTTTGGATCACACTTAGCAAGGTTTCTGAGTGATAATTGTAATATATCACGGAAATGATAATTCAACATAAATATTGCATCTTGGACGCATTATCTAAGAAATAGTTAATTAGGAATGGTCTATGGAATGGATGGAGAATTTCTTTAAATTATTCTTTATCAATACTTATTCTTCTTAATTAAGCTATCTGGAAGATTGAGTCATTTATTTCAGATAATGTGGCCTACACACCAAAGACAATTTGGCTGTGTCATGGCGACTGCTTAACCTTAGAGGGAGCAAATAGAAATAATGCACTTATCAGCATTGGCAGCACTCGCGTGAATGTTGACCATTGTTTGCTGTTCGTACCTTTGCTTTAGCTTCTACTTTACATTAACAATTTTGTAAAATTATAACTAAAAACTTATGGCAATATTAGTGTTTTATGCTGATGCACGACAACACCAATCCGCTTGTGTTTTTGGAACTGAATTTTGGCTTACACCCTTAAGTACATTTTTTTTAATCATGTTTGCAGAAGCATGACCTAGTGTGTTAAATTTCCTGGATTCAGTGTGCATACTTGGACACCACACTTTGAATGGTAATCTGTCGTCAGTGGAGGAGATAATCAGATAATAGAATGTTTAAAGTCATCCCTACATTTTTTTAGGATGATGCTGAATTGTGATGATAATTCTATGGAGTGTAAGGTGAGTTAGTGTTGTTTGCCCTGTCTTTCTTATCACATCAGTGTTCTGTTCTTCATTCAAAAGTGGCACTATAGGGAATGCGTATTGTTTAATGAAGCCCAGGCTGCCTGGTGTTTCTCCAGTTTCTGTTGGAAGCTGTAGCCTCCTCATTCAAATTAGCAAAGTTGCCTTGCTGACATTGTTTTTTCCTCATTTTTTAAATTTCACTTGTGTGCCTGCTTTTACAATGAATTAAATATTGGGTGGAATTTTTCGGATGGTGGGGTTTCCCACCCTGCCACCTGAAGGTTCGATGGGAAATGCATCCTCGCTGATCACAACAGCCAAACAGCGAGGAGCGTTAATTAGCTGGAAATGGGACTTCCACCCTTCACTCAGTTGGAAGTCCCACCTGAGAGAGCTGCCAGCCAACCAGATTGGCCAGCAGCTCCGTAATCACAGCAACGCCAACAGCAGCAGTGGCCAGAGTGACCTGCTGGGCATTCTCCCTGCTCCTGAACTCCTCCTGCCACCCTCAAAATTGAGGCCAGGCTGGAAACGGCACCCTTATGTGGCCAATAAGTGGCCCAAGGCCTCAAATGGGATGAGGCAGGTGAGCCACCCAAAACCTTGTCCATCCTCCCGTAAAATTGCACACAGGCTGGGATGGGCGGGTGGCTGGCAGGAAGGCCATCTGGGGAATTTTATGGGCCCCACCATCTGCAAACTGTAATTTAAACTTCCTGGTTTTAGACTTTTCATATATTAGTGAGGGTTTTTCAGTTTGATTGGTTGACTACTCACATGCCACATATCCTCCACAGAAGGTCCCATGCTGGATCAGATGCCCAGCATCAGCAAGTTGCCACACAAAAGCCCTGAAAAAATCTGTGGGCATCTATAAGCGTAGTGAATGCGGAGTGCCATTCCTTCATCATTCATCACAAAACCTTGGTCCAACATAACGAGATCTAAAGTGTATGAAGTGGTCATTACTACACTAAGATGAAATAACCAAATCCAAATATCATAATTTGGCTAATTTAGAGAGACTCACACAAGACCAAATTTTGTTTACAATATTGTCTGCTCTGTGCATGTACTTTACCATTTTGTTAGTTAGATCAAAGATTTACATCCTTCCATGTTGGTGGTCTTCTGTTAAAGAAGATAACTGTCCAGACAATTAGCATGACCATCAAGACTTAATTATTTTTTATTTCAAGTATTGCATCAGTTCTACATTTACAAACATACAAAATTGGTGGGCAGGCAAAGACCAGCTGGGTCCATCAAACCTGCCCCATCTGGAAAAGAGGCACATTTGTTTGTGCAATACCTGCTTCCAAAGCCTCAGAATATCCGTCCACAGACGGACAGTGCAGTAAATAAAGGTAAAATGAATCCAATGACTCTTTCTTACTTTTGGATGCCTGCTTGTTAGAAAAATGCAACAGTAGGTATTTCCCTAGTAATTTTGAGCTTAGATTTTATAAACCTATGCATTTGATGCACATTAACTTTTATTACAACCTGCTGTCTCTTGTCCCAGTTATGCTGCACATTAAAGATGCTGAAATCACCAGATAATCATGCATCGTTTAAGCCACACCTCTTCAGCTTCTAAGCAACACAATTAATATACTTTACTTTTAAAAGTTTAAAGATTCCCGAGTAAGAAGGCTATTTCTTTCCTCATCTGACAACTTTAAATGCTCATCTACTGAATGGGGTGGATTATGCTAGGGAATAGGGCTCGATATCTATGGGATGGAATTTCCATGCTTTGAGCAGGAGTTTCAGTCTCTGTGGAGTTTTAACTTCTTGGCACGTGTGTTTTTCATTTTCAGCAGATCCCCTGCCTTGAAGCCAGCCTGATTAACAGGCTTGATTCCCTTTCAGGTGGGGAATACTGTGGAAGAGGGTGCAGCCCAGAAGCAGGTAAATTTCTTGTTGCTCAGGGTAAAGATTGTGAGGGGGCCTGGGAGTTAGGCACATGGTTTAGAGGGTTGTGGGATTATCGTGGGTATCATAGAGATATTGGAGGCAGAGATAGGAGAGACGGGAAGAGATTGAGCTGAGAAATGAGGGATCAGATGAGAGTTGGGAGTGTCAGAGAGAGGTCAGAGTGAGGGAGATGGGAGCCAGGGGGAGAGTTGTGAAGATGGGGACGAGTGAGACAGGAATCGCAGGGGTGCCAATTTTAAGGAGATTTTAAGGTTTGCTTGGAGGGCTGGGGAGAAGTACCCCTCCTCCCCCTAGCCCACTAGCTGTGCTGGAAAAGCACTTAGCTGTTCCATGTAGCAGTCTCTGCCTCCTCATAGCTGCCTGGTTTCCCAAGACCCAGGAAACTCAGTTGGCCAACATTTAGCCTAAATTACAGATAAAGTTTTAGGCACATAGCCCCATCAAAATATTCAAGTAAGTGACCCTCCACCTGGAATTAGTTGGTTGTCTGTCTCCTTTAAAACCAGAAGTGGGAGGATTTGAGGCGAATTGGATTCAGGTTTGAGTTGTTTTACATGATACCTTCCTACCCAACCCAAACACAGATGCTTTTTGGGGTCAAAATTACCCTGTAAGTTTCTGGATCCTTGGGTAACAATACTTCAGCGCTTGTCCAAGTGGCCATTCTTCATTTGTGCGACTATTCAAAGGTCCCAAAATTACACTTTGGATAGTAGAATACGAACACTAAACCATCCATCTGTTAAGTTGTTTAAAATAAATGGTTTAACTCTTCTTAAAATGTTGAATAGAGGAATTCCAGTTAAGCATGGTCGTGTTAGCATGTTAATATTCTACAAAACAATTTCAAGGCCAATGAGTCATGATAGGCTATTCAAATTTTGGTGATCTACATTTGAGGTCCATAAAGACTTAAATATCAGGTTCACTCAACACAATCGGGAGCAAGAAACCTGACTGATATTTCACTTTTCTAGCACGCAGTCACTACCATTTTTTTAAAAATTCATTCACAGGATGTGGACTTCGCTGCCTGGGCCAGAATTTATTGCCCATCCCTAGTTGCCTTTGAGAAGGTGGTAGTGAGCTGCTTTCTTGAACCGCTGCAGTCCATGTGCTGTAAGTACACCCACAGTGCTGTTAGGAATGGAGCTCCAGGATTTTGTCCTTCTAGATGGTAGCGGTTGTGGGTTTGGAAGGTGCTGTCTTAAGGAGTCTTGGTGAATTCCTGCAGTGCATCTTGTAGATGGTACACACTGCTGCTATTGTGCGTCGGTAGTGAAGGGAGTGAATGTTTGTGGATTTGGTGCCAATCAAGTGACTGCTTTGTCCTGGATGGCGTGCAGCTGCTTCAGTGTTGTGGGAGCTACACTCATCCAGGCAAGTGGGGTGTATTCCATCACACTCCTGACTTGTGCCTTGTAGATGGTGGACAGGCTTTGGGGAGTCAGGAGGTGAATTACTCGTCGCACGATCCCTAGCCTCAAACCTGCTCTTGTAGCCACAGTATTTATTTGGCTAATCCAATTTAGTTTCTGGTCAGTGGTAACCCCCAGAATGTTGATAGTGGGGGATTCAGTGATGGTAATGCCATTGAACATCAAGAGGCAATGGTTGGATTTGCTCTTGTTGGAGTTGGTCATTGCCTGAAACTTGTGTGGCGCGAATGTTACTTACCACTTGTCAGCCAAGCCAGGTCTTGCTACATTTGGACATGGACTGCTTCAGTATCTGAGGAGTCGAAAGTGGTGCTAAACATTTTCAGTCATCAGCGAACATCCCCACTTCTGACCTTATGATGGACAGAATGTCATTGATGAAGCAGCTGAAGATGATTGGGCCTAGGACACTACTGTGAGGAACACCTCCAGTGATGTCCTGGAGCTGAGATGACAGATCTCCAACAACCACAACCATTTTCCTTTGTGCTAGGTATGACTCCAAATAGCAGAGAGTTTTCCCCCTGATTCCCATTGACACCAGTTTTGCTAGGGCTCCTTGATGCCACACTTGGTCAAATGCTGCCTTGATGTCAAGGGCAGTCACTCTCACCTCATCTCTGGAGTTCAGCTCTTTTGCCCATATTTGAACCAAGGCTGTAGTGAGGTCAGGAGTTGAGTGGCCCTGGTAGAACCGAAACTGGGCATCAGTAAGCAAGTTATTGCTAAGCAAATGCCACTTGATGGCACTGACAATGACCCCTTCTGATGATCGAGAGTAGAATGATGGGGCTATAATTGGCCAGGTTGGATTTGTCCTGCTTTTTGTGTACAGGACATACCTGGGCAATTTTCCACATAGCCGGGTAGATGCCAGTGTTGTAGCTGTACTGGAACAGCTTGGCTAGGGACATGGCATGTCCTGGAGCACAAGTCTTCAGTACTATTGCTGGAATATTGTCAGGGCCCATAGCCTTTGCAGTATCCAGTGCCTTCAGCCATTTCTTGATATTATGTAGAGTGAATCAAATTAGCTAAAGACTGTGATGATGGGGACCTCTGGAGGATGCTGAGATGAATCATCCACTCGGCACTTCTGGCTGAAGATTGTTGCGAATGCTTCAGCCTTATCTTTTGCACTGAAGTGCTGGGCTCCTCCATCATTAAGGATGATGATTTGTAATCCTCAACTAAAATCGGCTAAATATCCCATCTGGTCCTTTACTCCTTAGAAGCTCAGGAACTTAGAAACTTAGCAGGTACTAATCAGAGATCAATGAAGGCATTTACTTATTATAAAAGCAAAATATTGTGGGTGTTCCAGATGTAAAGTAAAACCAGAAAATGCCACAAATGCTCAGCAGGCCCAGGCCATACTGCATCTGTGAAGTGAAAAACAAATTAACATTTCAGGTTGATGACCTATTGTCAGAACAGTGCTGATGAAAGGTCACTGACCTGAAATGTTAACTGTTTCACTCTCCATAGATGCTCCAAGGCCTGCTGAGTATTTCCATCATTTCTATTTTTGTTTAAGTATCATGCTTGGGATTTTGCCTTTGCTGATTGGACAGTGATGTAAGTGGGCATCATAACAATTATTTTCCACTTCTGTTTTTGAAAAGGTCAGAACAAAACCAAGCTGGTGCAATATCATTGATCAAAACCCATTCAGCTTCACTAGGAGTTATTTTATGTCTCAGCTTTTCAAACTGTTGGGTATATTCTGAAAAAATCTGGGAGATCTCTCTCCAACCCCCTAGGCAAATTGATTAAAATTAGTCCAAGAGCTCACTCTGGTCCTAAATCCTATGTGACTTACCTTTTGTAAGAGGTTACCTCCACCCCAGCCAGAAACAGATCTAGTTCTTGCTTGAAGCAACTCAGCAAATAGACATCCACAGCAGGAGCTGACAGCCTATTCCTTCTTTGAGAAAAGAATCATCACCTGATATCTAAACTAGGTCTGACCTCATATAGCCTAAAATTGTGGCCCTTGATCCTTCTTAGCCTATTTAATTGGATTAGGAATACATCATTTCATCATCTTATAAACTTCAATAAGGTATGATTGACTTGTCCCTTCATTAACAATTTGGTCAGCTCAAGCTTTGTGTAAAGTTCATTCCATTGCAACATATTTTAATTGATCTTGTAAAAGAAATAAAAACTTAACCCTTAACTTTCAGCCGGAAATTAACTGTCCTGTTGGGTGGGGTACTTTTGCAAATTTTTAACTCAGATTGTGATGCTGAAGAAAGTAACTACCTCATGTCTTGTACACAATCTTTTCCTTTTTCTATTCTGTTATTTTGTTACTTTAACTTTGATTTTGTTCTATCTAGGATAATCCACCTATTTTAAAAATATTTATTCTTTTTCAAAAAATTTACATTTATTTTCCTAGCCTTTGCCTCCCCATGGTTTTTACTATACATTCTGGAGGTGGCAGGTGATTTGTCTTTTATTTGGTAGTGCTGTAGGGCACTGGACTGTGGGTGAACAACTCAACTTGCCAGCATGTATGTTACATGTTAAAACACTCCACTTTTTTTTTATTGCTGTGAAACTAGAAGGCATCACAAAATAATTTGTCATGCCTCCAGGGCCTCCCTCTCAGCATAAATTAGAAGAGTTTACATTTTTTTCATTGCAATAATTAGACAGATATGACATATCTATGCCAGAGATTAGTAGATGTTTTTTAAATGGTTTGAGCTATCAGTGCTATCCTTCCAGTTCTTTATTCAGCTCAGAGCTTTGCTTGTCAGTATCTAAATGCAAGTAAAATATTTATTTGGCAGACTTCAAAAAGGGGAAAGGAACAAAATATCATAAATAAAATTCATCCTGGTGAGAAGAAATGAGTTAAGTCCAATTAGACTGACTATGTTGCTCTTTTTAGGTCCATACACATGACAGTATCTTCATTTTCCTCTATTAAAAGTCTACATTTCAAAAAGTAGTGGCTATTTCTTTTGATTAGTCGGGTACCTGACATATGTGTGAACACATCAGCCTTTCTGAGTATCCAAATCAAAATACTGAGCATTTCACACAGGTAGAATTTCGAAGTGCCTGATATGACATGGATACATAACCCATTAGAACAGCCAATTACCCAAGTATAACTGAAGCATACCCTCCCTACTTTTGTATTCAATTCTCCTCACAATAAATGATAATGTTCTATTGGCTTTCCTAATTACTTGCTGTACCTCCATATTAACCTTTTGCAATTCATGCACTAGGACACCCAGACCCCTCTGAATCTCCGAGCTCTGCAATCTCTCACCATTTAGATAACATACTTTTTTATTCTTCCTACCAAAATGGACAATTTCACATTTTCCCACATTATACTCCATTTGCCAAATCTTTTCCCACTCAATGAACCTATCTATATCCCTTTGCAGCCCCCTTATGTCCTCTTCACAACTTACTTTCCTACCTATTTTTGTATAATCAGCAAATTTAGCAATGATACCTTTGGTCCCTTCATCCAAGCCATTTATATAAATTGTAAAATGTTGAGGTCCCAGCTTTCTCTTGTCCTACCTATCCTTGTATAGATCTTGGAACAGGATCAACACCTTGGCTAAAACCTAAAATTTAGCAATGTACTCCAATAGCTTCCTTCTTTCTTCAAGACGGTCCTATGTCAAAAGTCTTAAGAAAATTGATGAAAGCAATCTAAGTGATTTTCATTGAGGCTCAAGATGTTCTGTAATCTTGAATAAACCAACAACCTATCCTGTACTTTCATCACAAAGTGGAAACCAAGCTTTTCTGTTGTGACTATTCCATGGACATCCAATATTCATACCTCAGCAATTGAAAGAACCATCTCATGAATCACTGACATCACTAAGGTTCCTTGGTTATGTTTAGTCAAGAACAACTTCACATTAGTTATGCTAGGTGACAGTTTAGGGGATAAGTTAACAACTTGAAATGAATTGTAGCTATGCTTTAAATTGTATTTGCATCAAACATTCCTCGCTTTATAAGCTTGTCTTCAGGTTCAAAGAATTTCCACATAGAGCTCACTGTTCTTCCTCCCGACTATCTTTTTATTTGTTGACTGACATAGCCTTCTTCAGGTGGTAGGACAAAGCAATGCATGCAATACATTTCTTCCTGCTCACTCTCAATGGATACCTGGATCAACCAGCACAAACAGATCTGAGAGAATGAGTTAAAGGGCATTATTTTCCTTTCTCTTCCCCGATCTAAAGTAGAGCATTTCACATCAGTATAGAGTTTTTTCCGTTAGACTTGGTGAGAACTGACAATGCTCTCCAAAATAGGGCAGATGAGTTTAAGTGACAAGTAGTTAGCAAAGTTGAATGTTTGTCTTAATTGGAAATTGAATGTTGCTCAGCACATTTTACATATGAGTGTTAAAAATAAATTAAAACCACTGAAAGCCATCGGTAGATTGTAGACATCATTAAGTTATGAGAACATATAAACATAATAAGAAAGACACAAACAGAAAAAGACCAGCTTGCCCATCAGCTCCACTCCATGCAGCCCTGTTGCAACTAGGCAACAAAATCCTTAATGATCCCCACTCACCAACAGTCTTGTAATCTCCTGGGAACGACAAAAAAGAAATTATATATCTCTACGGTATATGTGCAAACACCAACTTTCTGCCTTAATAACAATTCATGTGCATTGTTGTCACACAAGTATCATATATCATTTGAGTATTCATGGAAATATTCCTTTATGTTCATTATTACCACAGTATGATTTCCATAGATCGAAATTTTGCACTTTGAAAAAAGTTACCATTGAGAAAAAGTACTTTTGCCCTTCTTGCTGCTGCTACTGCACAGGGAATTGCATGCAGGTGGCTGAATATGAAAATAAGGTTCCATCACATCTCTGATGACAATGTGATCTACATATTGCCTCAGGCGAAATGTATCACCTGATGGGCATTTTTACAATTGAAGTTTAATGCTGTCATAACTTGACAATGTCTAACAGCTGACATATATCAGTGATAGTCTCCCTAGTTAACTTGATTCTTCTCAGGCATAAATCATCTAAGAGCCCAGGATAGCTGACCCTCAGCCACTAGGTGGCGACAGTTAGGGCATGCTCTGTGTTTTCTTTATTATGGCCTCTGCACTCTCAGGTTGTCAGCTCCTCCTCTTCCTCCATGCTTCTCATTGTGGTTGGTGCTGGCTGTTTTCTTCATGCTGACACAGTCAAGCAAAGTAAACTGACTGGAGGTGAATTATTGCTAAGCTCCATATCTCAACCATGTTGGAATTAGAAATTTGTCTTGGAGTGAACCAGAAGGTAAACACGAGTATCAGAATGGTAAATTTAGCTAGAGCTCCCCGTAAATGACATCTTCCAGTTGCTTAACAAGCTGAATGGGATTTGAATTGCAAAATATTGACCTGGTTCTTCTAGTCCCAGTAGCAGCAAATGTTGAAACGTTTGTCGCTAACAGACTACAACACTGGTATCTACCTAGCAATATGGCAAACTGCCCAGCTATGTCCTGCACATAAAAAGCAGGAAAAATCCAACTAGCTAATTACTGCCTCTCAGTCTACTCTCAATCATCAGCAAAATGATGGAAGGGGTCGTTGGCAGTGCTATCAAGCAGCACTTACTCAACAATAACTTGTTCACTGGCACTCAGTTTGCATTCTGCCAGAGCCACTCAGCTGCTGATCTCATTACAGCCTTAGTCCAAGCATGGACAAAAGAGCTGAACTCCAGCAGTGACGTGAAATTGAGTGTCTTTGGCATCAAGGCAGCATTTGACCGAGTGTGGCATCAAGGAACCCTAGCAAAACTGGAGTCAATGGGAATTAGGGGAAAATTCTCTGCTGGTTGGAGTCATACCTAGCACAAAGGAAAATGGTTGTGGAGGTCAACCATCTCAGTCCCAGGACATCACTGCAGGTGTTCCTCAGGGTAGTGTCTTAAGCCCAACCATGTGATGTTCCCTGACGATTGAGAGTAGACTGAGAGGCAGTAATTAGCTAGGTTGCATTTGTCCTGCTTTTTGTGTACGGGACATTCCTGGCCAGTTTGCCACATTGCTGGGTGGATCCCAGGACATCACTGCAGGTGTTCTTCAGGGTAGTGCCTTAAGCCCAACCATGTAATGGTCCTGATGATTGCATAACGTTCAGCACCACTTGTGACTCCTCAGATACTGAAGCAGTCCGTACCCAAATGCAGTAAGACTTGGACAACATTCGGTCTTGAGCTGATAAGTTGCAAGTAACATTTGTGCCACACGAGTGCCAGCCAATGAGAGAATCCAACCATCTCCTTGACATTCAATGGCATTAAATTGCCAAAACCCCACTATCAACATCTTGGGGGTTACCATTGACCAGAAGCTGAACCACACCACCCATACAAGTATTGTGGCTACAAGAGCAGGTCAGAGGCTCGGAATTCTGTGTAGAGTAACTCACCTCCTGACTCCCCAAAGCATGTCCACCATCTATAAGGCACAAATCAGGGATGTGATGGAATACCCTCCACTTGCCTGGATGATTGCAGTTCTAACAACACTCAAGAAGCTCGACACCATCCAGAACAAAGCAGCCTGCTTGATTGGCACCCCATCCACTACCTTCAACATCCATTCCCTCCACCACTGATGCACAGTGGCAGCACTGTGTATCATCTACTTGATGCACTGCAGCAACTCACCAAGGCTCCTTTGACAGTACCTTCCAAACCTGCAACCTCTACCACCTAGAAGGACAAGGGAAGCAGATGCATGAGAATACCACCAACTGTAAGTTCCCCTCCAAGACACATACTATCCTGACTTGGAACTATATTGCTGTTCCTTCACTGTTGCTGGGTCAAAATCCTGGAACTCCCTACCTAACAGCACAATGGGTGTACCTACATAACATGCATAGCAGCAGTTTTAAGAAGGCAGTTCATCACCACCTTCTCAAGGGCAATTAGCAATAGGCATTAAAATTACCTGTCACCTAGCCAGCAACACCCACGTCCCAAGAAAGAATAAAAAAAAGGTACTGCAACTTTTGAGGATCCAACTTATGTTCCAATCCAGAAGTTGTGTTTCATCTGACTGGGCTGAGCCCAGGCTAATGGTTTCACTTGGATCTGTCATGCGGGAACTTGAGCTGATTGACCAGAACTTAGACCAGCTTTTACATGATTTTTTTACCTGCTCAGGAGCACAGCTTTTTAAATCATCAGGGTTGTGAAAACACTGCTGCTCCTCCGGCATCCCCGGCTCCTCTACTACCCCCCTTCGTTTCTGGCTCCCCCAGCTCCATCAACCACCACCCCCTCTCCGATTATGCTCCCCCTTGCCTGGGTTTCCACCCTCTCCTCCAACCTCTGGCCTCCCACTCCGTTCTATCTAGCTCCTCAGTCCTGCTCATATCGGAAACAGCACTCAATGGAGGGGAGAACCCTGGTACAGAGCTGGGTGTGGTGGTGCTGAGGGGAGCTGGGGAGTTTGTGGGGGTGGGGGTCGTTTTGGGGAGGGCGCTGCAATTAAAAGCATGTCTAATGAAAAATAGAAAACCACTTACTTGTCATTGAGTTGAAGATATACCTCAAGGGGCGCGTCTTCAACTCTTGACATTAAAGGTTTTATTGCTTTGCCAACAATATGCTGCACTACTGGGCAGCTCCATTCAGTTCATCATTGAACCCACATTGGGGCCTACAGAGCACGTTGCCCCTGTAGCATATGGAAAAGGTAGGGATGTTGTTTTTCATTTGGTCAATGGCGAATGCCTCCGCTTTGCTGCTGACTGCAAGACCTGGGCCATTACTTCTCACAACTATAGAAAACAAACTTCAGCAATTTCAATATTGATGCTCTGAACAAAATTTGCTTTGCCACAAAATACCAAAATGATGTACTGGCAGCACTGATATAATTTGTTTCTTAGCTTAATGTCTCCTCTAAAACTTTGATTTTCCTACACCTTCAAAAAGTGTAATTTCTCTAATTAATCTTTTTCAAAAACTGAGTGTGCAGAAGTTACTGATATGGTTTATCAGACAGAATTCTACACCAAAAATTGTATTCAAACTTTTCCATTATTATACTACAAGCTGCATCCAAAGCTGCTTTTCCATTGCAAGACTTTGCAATTCCGTTTAAAGTGAAGTCCGCAGGCACTTTGTATCATAACCACTATTTTGACTACTAAGGCAGAAGTGAGTGTAGAGAGATTCAACAATTCTGCAACCTTAATATGAGTGTCTACAGATGGCTGTCTACACATATCTCCTGTAATTACATCAAAGGGGTGATTTTTCATTTTCCCACATTTGGCTTGTAATACAATTTCCCATTGTGGAGAGAATACATTCAAAAATTTGTGCCTCAGGTGTATCAATTACAGTTTCAGGTATACTGCAGGGTAGATTCTTCAGGATTCCTGACAATTATATTACAATTGGAAAATTATTGGTTGAGTCCTGCTGCATTCATATTGTACATTAGCATTATGCAGGCTCTTCAGTAACCAGCTAGTCACTGTTTGTCATCAGGCTTTGCTACATACGTTTAAGAGGAAGTGATTGCCATATCTAGATGTAATATTGATTAAATGGGCAAAGATTAAGAAGACATTATTCAGGTTATACAAAACTGAGAGAGAAATGATTGTGGTCAAAGCAAACAGTTTCTTTGAACTGAAAGGACAATATAAAATGAAAGTGCTTTCAAATAAGATTTGGAGAAATAATTTTCCTTGGCAAGAGTAGTGGTGATGTGGGATAGTTAGCTAGTAAACACAGTTTATGCTGCATTGATAAATACCTTTAAAAATATGAATCAATACCTAGCTGGTAATAACATTGAGAGTGATAAGGATAAGAATAGATAGAGATAATTAAATCTTAGGAGGACCAAGACAATTTTTAAATTGTTGGGCCTTTTGGAAAGTCAAGTCAGTGTAAGCAATTGGAAAAGATATTCAAAGTGTGGAAGGTTATATGGATATTCGAGAATATTGTTTGATTTACCATTGGCTGACAGGCAGAAACTTCAAAGCTATTCCTCGGGAATAGATTTGATAGGTTAACAAACTCTTCTTGTTGCATTCTTTATTTGTGTTTTAATATCATACCCATATACTTCCTGCTGTCCTATGTTGCTGCAATAGTGTTAGACTTGTTTGTAACAATTTTAGCAGCAACTTTCTGATTAGCTAAGCCCTTTAACTAATTTGTATTCATTATGGAATTGATCACAACTAATACTTACAATTGTACTGTAAGTAGTAATTTGTCACATTCAAAGTAACTCCATGGATTTAACATGGAATTATTGAATATCTGATCAATCAAAAGGAGCTCCTCTATTTGACTACCTTATGGAAAAGTTGTAAGTGTAATCAAATTGCTGAAATATTTATCACCCAAAAACTGAAGCAAAATGCAACAAATTTTCTTATGACTTTTTACAGCATTTATCATTTGAGCAACAGTAAAACCTGATAAAATGTCATCAGTGGTAATGTAAGTATTTGCTTGTAGCTCTGCAATACTCAAATGATCAGGCTGATAAAAATCAAAATGGTCTGGTTGGTAAAGGCCTTTTGTAACTCAGCTATTCATCCACAATATTCCAGGAACTTATCTGAGTTGGGTACCAATAGGAGCATTAAAATTGGTCTCAGAGTTCTTGAGTTAGGGAGGGAAAATTCAATCAAAGTTCCTGTTATCCAGTGGCCCTTGTTGGTACATGCATTATGAGTAGATGTTAATTGATGACAGCATGGGGCTTGGCTATGAGACCACTCATAACCGAAAGGTCTGTCTATCTCATTGTAGTGTAATGCAGTGTTGAATCTGTGGAACAACCCAACAACTTTGTTGGCTACTGGAAAGAACAGGGAAATCTGGAAAAAATATTATTTTGTACAGTCATAACCATCCTCCCAGATTCCAGAATACTTACACTCTGTAGATTCCCAATGGTTGCCCACCTGCCTGAGCTGTGAATGTCCCTCCATTCACCTGCATTTTCATTTTTATCAGGAGAATGCTTTAAAGTGTCAATGTTGTACATCCCCTCATTTATCCCAGCATGAAGGATTAATTATAATAAGAAACTGTTGCGTTATAGATTTTGCCAGATTACACAATATTTATGTGCCTCTCTTTACATTTCATCACAACGTAATTTAACTTTTACTCCACCAGTTATGTTGAGAGGATAGAGAAGCTGAGATTGTTCTCCTTAGAACAAAGAAGGTAAGGGGAGATTTAATAGAGGTGTTAAAAATTATGAAAGGTAATGATAAAGTAGATAGGGAGAAACTGTTTCCACTGTCAATGCCTGGAGGATACAGAATTAAGATCATTGGCAAATGAACCAGAGGAAAATTGAGTATATTTTTGTGCAATGATCTTGCCCGGAAGGATGGTGGTAACAGATTCAGTTGTAACTGACAAAGAGGGAATTAGATATGTAATTGTAAAGGGAAAAAAATTCAGGGCAATGGGCAAAGAGTAGGGGAGTAGGACTAATTGGGTAGCTCTTTTAAAGAGCCAGCATAGGCTTGATGGCCCAAATGGCATCCTTTTATGTCATTTGATTCCATGACTGTGATATTGGGTTGGGATATCGGGCATCCAATAAACATATTTCACTTGTGCTCCCATAGTACAATTAGGAGCCTGATTTTAAATTGACACTTGCTGCATGAGTTTTCTTGGGGTTAGGAAACCCAACATTGAAAAAAAAAGCAAGGGCCACCAGCTCCACAATTTAAGTGTTCTTTCCAGTGCTCCATGTGGGCCAGGAGTGCTACCCCCAGCCCCTTCAAGGAAATCTTAGGCCTCCCTCTCCCCCTCCCAATTATGTCCTCTTTTCCCACTCCTGACCATGGCATCTCTCCTTTCTCCCATCACAGCCTTTCCCACTTCTCACCATTGCCCCGGAATTGTCCCCAAGGGTTCCCGAAAGTGGCCCCTTAATGTCCACCAGCCAGATTGACCAGCTATAGGTCGAGAAACGGAGCCAAAAAGTGTTAATAATTCCTGCCCTTTATATTCTTTCCGTCACCCTTCCCACTCTCCTAAATATTGGACCTATGATTCTATGTCGTAAAGCTGCCTTTGTGAACTTGGACAAGGTTTCCTGTTAGCTGATATTTCTGATCAATTCAATATACAATAAATCCCTTGAACTATATCAATATGTATTTTGTTAAAAAAAAGTTTTAGCTTTTTGTAGGCTGAATATTCAGCTCAGTGAGCGGGAGTGGGGGCGGGGCCCGCTTGCCGAGGTGTAATATGACGAGTGGTGATGTCAGGTGTGCGTCCCGACGTGTCATTAAGACTTTCAGTTTGGCTGCACGCCCGCCGAAGTGTCAAAAGCCGATTAAGGCCGTTTAACTCTCAATTAAAATAATTACCAGAGCTGCCCGTTCAACCTTAAGCATGGCGGGCAGGTGAAGAGCCCAGGCGGCCTTCGCATTTTTCATGGAACTTCATCCACGGTCGGGATGAGGTTTCATGAATGATTTTAAATTTGCGCAAAAATTTTTATTGAAATTAATGCACACGTCCCAGCTCATGTGACAGTTTCACATGAGGGGACATGTCCGAATATTTTTTTAAAATCTTTTTTTCAGCTTTTCACACTCAAATTAATCTCCCTGAGGCAGCTCTGTGCCTCAGGGAGATTTCTGCGCTTTCACGCACTCCTGACTCAGGCAACCTCTCCCCCGCCTGCACAGGGAGTGCACAGCACTTCCGGGTGCGCATCATGCTGGGTGGGCCTTAATTGGCCCGCCCACAAAAAATGGTGGCCCACCTGCGCCCACTCCCGCACTGCCCGCCAGACAGGGAGAAAATTCTGCCCTGTGTATCTGCATGTCAATGTTTTCACGAGGTCTGTATAGAAAATCCATCTGGTTTCTGCCTACTTTAATGTTAGAAGAGTATCTGTGTACATACAGGGATAGTGTAAGATAGGGGCGATTAATTCTGCTGAACCCTCTAGAGGGTTATGTCCATCATTACTTCATATTAAATAATGAGTGATGCTTGGAGTTAACTATTCAGAAAAAATGTAAAAACTGACAAGTCAGAATATATCTTTACAACATTTTTTGATCCAGAAAAGCAATTTATTTATCATTCTCCAAATGTTAAATTGATGTGGCAACTAAAAGCTAAGGATCAAGTGCGATCGTTCTGAGGCAAAACATATGTGTTGCATACATTCCCATCTCTATCTTTTATAATTCTTAATTGTCAGGCCCAGTGAAGGTATGTCCTATTCATAACTATAAATGTAGACTGCATTCAGTATATAATTTTCTGGAACTAACTATCTTTTAAAAATGGACACTAAACAGGCTATTAAGATGCTTACCAAGGGTCAGGTGACTTTTGCAATTTTTGCGCGTATTAAAGATTAACTCATGTCTCAAAATACTTCTGGAAAGTTCTCAAATGCAAATGGGTTTCTTGGGTACCAGCTCCATGGAAGAGATCCAGCAAACTATGGCTGCTAGATGTGTCAGAGCCATGAGGATGGATTATCAAATAAGGTCTTCCATTGAACTAATCATGGTTGACGGGTTTTCAATCATTTCCCCATGGTGTATCAATCACCCTGGCTCCAACCCATTATGTGGACAATGGAAGGCACTGAAACCTGTGATCAATGTGACAAAAACTGGCTGCAGATAACAAATCCATTATCCCAAGCCAAGTGGATTATCCATCTCAGCCTCCTCCTGAGGCCCCCAACATCACAATTCCAGTCTTAAGCCAATTCAATTTATTACACGTAATATCAAGAAATGGCTGAAGGCAATGGATCCAGTAAAGGCCATTGCCTCTGACAATGTCCTGGCAATAGTACTGAAAACTTCTGCTCCAGAACTAGCCACACCCTGAGCCGAATTGTGTCAACTCAGCTATAACAGTGGCATCCACCCAAAAAGGTTGAAAGTTTCCCAGTCATATCCTATCCACAAAAAGCAGGACAAATCCAGTACAGCCAATTACTGCCTCATTAGTCTACTCTTGATCATCAGAAAATCGATGGAAGGTGTTGTAGACAGTGCTATCTAGAATGATACAATCCCCGTGGGAATCCATAAACCCTGAACTACTCCCAAATGAAGAAATTCAGTGAACAAGAATTTACTTATTGTAACTTTTACTTTAACACAAATCAGAATCAACATAAATTAACAAGCAAGTTATGGTTGGTACAACTTATAAATTACACTTGGAGTAGCAGGTACAACAAAGATTATCTCATGGTGTTAGTAGGCAGTCCACCCTGCCGTATAGCCTCAGTTTCAGCCACACAATCCTTCCAAACAAAAAGCCAGTCCTTTTCTTTCAAGGATTTAGCCAATTCTCTGCTGGTAACAGCCACTTCTTCTGTCCTCTTGGTCTTTCTGTTCTTCTATGTGTGCCAGATAGCCTCTGTATTTTAACTTCCTTCCTGTTGATACTACTTCTTGGTCAAGAATCACTAGGTCACATGGATCAGTATTTCTTATTATCCAAAAATTATAATTGATCCCTTTACAAATAATACAAACTCTTAAAAGTCCTTTTTAAATATTTTTAAAAACAGCTACAGATTCCCTAAACATTTTAAAGTAATTACAATTTTCCTTACTGTTGCTGCTTCTGGGTGAATGGCCGTCACAAGCGGCTCTTCCTCAGCAATAACTTGTTCACCAGTGCTCAGTTTGGATTCTGCCAGAGTTACTCGGCTCCTGATCTCATTACAGCCTTGGTCTAAAGATAGACAAAGTAGCTGAATTCAAGAGGGTAGTTGAGAGTGACTGCTCTTGACATCAAGGCAGCATTGGACTGAGTGTGGCATCAGGGAGCCCCATAAAAATTTAAGTCAATAGAAATCAGGGGAAAATTCTCCACTGTTTGCAATCATGCCAGGCACAAAGGAAGATGATTGTGGTTGTTGGAGGTAAATCAACTCAGCCCCAGGACCTCGCTGCAGGAATTCCTCAGGGTAGTGTCCTCAGCCCAATCATCTTCAGCTGCTTCATTAGTGACCTCCCTCTCATCATATGAGAAGTGTAGATGTACACTGATGATTGTGCAATGTTCAATACCAATTGCGACTCCACAGATATTGAATCAGTCCATGCCCCTATGCAGCAAGACCTGGACAACGTTCAAGCTTGGGCTGATAAGTGGCTAGTAACATTATCACCATACAAGTGCTAGGATCACCTCCTCTGGACATTCATCAGCATTACCATTTCAGAATCCCCTACATCAACACCCTATGGGTTACCGTTGACCAGAAACTTAAATGGACCAAACATGTAAAAGCTGTAGCTACAAAAGTAGGTCAGAGGCTGGAAATTTTGTGGCTAGTAACTCACCCTCGACTCCCCAAAGCCTGTCCATTATTTACAAGGCACAAGTCAGGAGAGTGATGGAAAATTCTCCACTTGCCTGGAAGAGTGCAGTACCAACAACACTCATGAAACTCAACACCATCCAGGACAAAGCAGCCCACTTGATCTGCAGCCCATCCAGCACCTGAAATATTCGCTCCCTCTACCACCAATGCATGGTGGCAGCATTGGTTACCATGCACAAGATGCACTGCAGCAACTCGTCAAGCCTCCTTCGATAGCACCTTCCAAACCCTGGTCCTCTCCCACCTCACCGGACAAGGGCAGCAGATGCATGGAACACCACATTTTGGTTCGAAATCCTGGAACTCCCTTCCTAACAGCACTGTGGGTGTACCTAAACCAGATGGACTGCAGCAGTTCAAGCAGGCAGCTCACCATTGTCTTCTCAAGGACAATTGGGGATGTACAATAAATGCTGGCCTAGCCAGTGGCACTCACACTGCATGAAAGAATAAAAGAATGGATCTACCCCTAGATAAAGCTACACTTGGGTGTTCCAAAACTCGTGCCACAGGAGCCTGAGACTCTCCAGCAGATGGTCACAGAAATCTGTGCCCTCGTGGTGGAAGACTTCATACCTCACACCACTGCTCACTATTCCTTATTTGTAGCTGTCAAGATCACTGTAGCCTTGAACATCTTTGCCACTGGCCTCTTCGATGGATCAGCAGTGGACCTTGATGGTGTACCACCAGTGTGCATCTCCGGTCACTGGTGCCCTTTTGTGAGAGTTGGACAGTTCATCCAATTACAGATAAGTGGAGACTCGTAGGCACAAAGGACAGCAGGTTTTGTCTCCAGCACTGGATTCCCCCAGGTACAGGTTGTCATCAGCTGCAGCCATGTGGTCACCCAGGCACCCAGTGACCAGCCAGTAAGATTCATGAACAGGAAGGGGGCACCACTTCCTCAACCTTCAGCTGTTCTGCAACTAAAACAATAGTTTATTTCATGTGTGCACTCGTTGCCATGACAACTGTATCGTCTGATAGTCCAGGATGTTGCAGCTCTACATTCCACTTTGCAAACCACATGGGATGGATTATAGAGGACAAGAGCTATCTCTTGAAGAGATGGCTGCTCATCCCTTTATGAGACTCTGAGACAGAGCTACAGAGGCACTACAACTGAAGCCATCACAAGGACCACCATCGAGCAGGTCATCGGGCTTCTGAAGAAACGGTTCTGGTGCCTAGGCCAGTCGGGTGAAGCCTTACAGTACAGTCCTGCAAGGGCCTTGTGCATTGTGGAAGTCTGCTGCGCTCTCCATAACATGGCCTTCCAGAGAAGTGAAAATCTTGAAGAGGGTGAGGCCCTGGAATGACACAGCTCATCAGGTGAAGGGGAGGAGCAGGAAGGGGAGGAAGAGGAGGAGGAAGGGGAAGAGGAAAAACACCAAGGTATTCCAGTTACAAAGTTGGGGACCGGTGCCGGCAAAGGGCTCAAGAGTTTCATCAGGATGCCAGCAACATGAGGGATTGTCTGATACAGGCAGGGTGCAGCTGACCCTTCTAACCCTGGAAAATAGAAGGGAACTCACTTTGAGCTGCCTGTAAGAATACTTCAAGATGCAGCACAGAATAAATCCAGTCTGACCGCCAATGAATGATGCACATTGCCAACCCTTTAAGGACCCTTGCTTCCCTTCACCACCTCTTCCCTCTTTTTTTGTATCATCATTAAAGAATGGAAACTCACACATCTGGCATCATGTGCTAATATTTACATTGTGTTGAAAAAGAGAAATGCACAGTTACAGGTGAGGCAAACTCCAGTGACCCCACAGTGCTCTGACTGGCACAGTGGCCTCTGCTCTTGGCCACTTCTAGTGGCGCTCCCTTTGTGGCCTCGGATCAGGTGGAGGTAGCCTACTTGAGAGTGTCTGTTCGTGGCTGAGATGCACATGGCGGTTATCCTCATCGTGGAGGTGTCCATGGGGGCATCACCACTGGCTGCTGCATCGGTGTCAATGCAGGGGCAGCCTCCATCACAGGCCTTCTTGCCACAGATGGTCTTTCAGTCAGCAGGGTCAAGAAGGGTGATTATTGCGGCACCCTCATCCTCCCCGGTGATTGCCTCAGCTGAAGTCTGGCACTTTGGATGGCTGCAGAGGATACCAGCTGGGGTGCAACTGGCATCCACTCTGCACCATCTCTGCACCATCAGCACCACCGGACTGGTCAAGGTTGCATAGTATGGCTTGTATTCTGTGCATGTCAGCATGCTGCGCCTACATCCAATCCGAGTGTTGCTGCATATGACTCTCCATGACACTGATCACTGTCTCACTGCAGGAGCTCATGTGTTCAAGGCTTTGAGCCATGGTGGTATTATGATATCAGATAAGCCCCCAATTTATGTTATGATCCTGAACCAAGCCCCTAAGTTTTTGTTAAATCTGGTTAGGGACCAATAACATTTTGTTTAAAGTAGACAAAGGGTGGAATCATCCCAGCTTTGCACAAAGTACGGCAACAGGAGGGAAAAAAGGCGTTTTACCCATTGGCCTCAATGGGGGTTTTTTGTGCTGTATCGTCCCATTCTCTTATTAAGTGTTTGTTGTTTAGAGGAACTCATTCAGATTTCCACAGCTGCAGAGTTAAATTTAAAATGAATATTTTTCTCCAGGCCAGACCAGAAGTTAATGACCTCAATGAATGTGTGAATTTTGAATCAGAGCATCAGTCATGTGAGAAATGTTGGTGTAAATTTGGATTCCAGGCCCAGACTTTTCACTATTATACAATGTGGCAAATGGCTCCTCAGTTGGGTCTTGCTGTTATACTTGCTTCCATTTCAAAATGTGCCTACCCTATCAATCTGAATTTCTTGATTTCATGAGATATGTGACGCACATTATCACTTAATCTCGGTGTGCTTTGAGCCATCCTCTACTCCAATTTCACAGTGCACATAGGATTAACAAACTTTCTTTCATTTCACTAGAGCACAAGCTAATTACAGCTGCGGAAGATCATTCAGCCTATCTTAGTTAATCTGTCCAAAATACCTTAAAGCCCATCCAATGGAACATCCAAATACTGTATCTGGGAGTCCATTTCATTTATTGATCCTTCATTGTGTGAAGAAGAAAATCTCAAAATAAGTCTTAAATTCCCTTTTCAGTAGTTTGAACCTGTGTTCAAATGCCTGACTCAAAATTTGGTTTGTAGAGTTTATTTGGGTTTGCCTTTCATATACTATCAGACATCTGCTTTTAAAGCTAAGAAGCCCATGTTACTCTTGTCTTTCCTTCTACTGTCTTACTTCGAATCAGCCTCATGGCTCTTTATTGTTCAGCCTCCAGCACATGAATATCTTCCTTGCGTCTTAATGATCAGAACTTAACACAGTACTCAACAGTCTGCTCTGACCAGAGTACTGTGGAGTTTGAGCGTGATTTCCTTTGATTTATATTATATTGTCCTCACTTTATAACTCAGCATTTTATTTATGTCAGTTATCAGGTTGTTAGCTGCTTGAGAGGAATCAAATTGTAATATTTCTGGGGCATTGTTATGAGTTGCTGCCTTTACGCAGCTCATCTACCAGTGACTTTTTAATCCAGCTGCTGAATTAATATATTATTTCTGGGATTCACAGTGAATTAGCTTGAGCAGGAATGATCACAACCCTTATAAGTCAATTTCAACTCCAGTATTTAAAGAGACATTTATGAAATTTCATGGATTCTGGAGTTGGGAGCAGAACAGAAATAAGTGACAGATTGGAGTTCACAAGCTCAAAGGCTGCACCTTGGTTTATTAATGCCTCCCTGGATGTAATGCTGGGGCTTTAAGGACACACAGTGAGATCCTGTTTCCCACTGACAGCTGTCAGAGCATGCTAATGAAAACAAGAGAAGTTCAACAGCGAGTGTGATACTCACTCCTGGTTTCATTGTTGAAAATAGTTTAATGACATAAGTGTGGCAGATAAGGTGAGTACAGTGGAACATCCAACTACATCCTGATGTGTAGATTACTCCAACCTCCTTACTCTCCCTTGTTAAACCTACTCCAGAACATCAATCCTCATACCAACTACAGGTGAACCCATCCTTCCCTGTCCATGCACAGACATATCCCCATATGCCCATCCACCAGTGATACTGACACTTGCCTTCATGCAATTTTATACAACTTTCTGTCATAGTCACTAGACTCACAGGGCTCATGCAGACCATGCACCAGCTCAGATACCCACACTCGAGTGGGACGGGAAAGGAAGCTAGTTGTGTTTTAAGCTGGTGACTCACATAATGCAAGTGAGCAAGACCAGTGGTGGAGACAGGAACATCAGTAAAGAGTCTGTGTTGGAGGCCACAGGACTCCAAGCTCTGCTCAGCTGGATGCAGATACAAATGCAGAAGCTGAACTTCAGAGGCAGTTGTAAAGAGGATACTTCTGGAACAGAGCAGAGAATGAGTGATGTGCTGGCAGGCTTTCCAGCCACACTGTGCATGCTTTCAGAGAGATTACAGGAATCCATCTCAAACATGAATGGCATGATGTTGCAGGCCTTTGCAGTGATGTCTTCGTTCATGGAAAGAATGGTCATTGTATGGAACATTAAATGAGGCAATCAAATGAGTGCTTGCTGGCCTCACCAATGGCTTGCACACCATGAATGTCACCGTAAATGGGATATATGAAACCCTAGCCTCATCAACTCATTGAGCTGAAGCAAAGTGTTCATTGCTATCAGGGAATTGAGGGTGGACCATTAGGTGAAAGAGGGAAAGGGGGAAAGTGGGGACTTGGGTCAAAGCATTTCCACTTCTCAACTGTTGCCTTCTCCCACCCCTCAGTCAGTACCCCACTTTCTGCCTCGTGTCCCAGTGGCTGAGTCTGCCTCTGCACATGAGCAGGTGGAGTAGTCTTTGGCGGGACCCTTATGGATTCCAAAACCAGCCAAGAGTGGCTCAGCAGTCAGAGCAGGGATCTGAGCAGCCTGCCTTTTTGTCTGCTGAGGTATTGGTGGAATGCTAGCATTCAAGTGCTAGGAAGAGGAAGAGTAAAGAGTAAAGGATATGTTCATGGATGTGTTACGTAATTTTAGAATGTAAGTTTCTGTTTAATTTTTTGAGCTATGTAAACAATATTTATTTCCATATGTTGCCATGTTGTCCATTTTTGGTTGCTGCCTGGCAAGTGACCTTTTCAGTTATGAAATTGGAAAATTGTCACAATTCTCCATTATTTAAGAAAGGTGACAGAGGGAAACCAGGGAATTATGGACCAGTTAGCCTTAAATCTGTTGTTGGGAAATTGCTGGAGCCTATAACTCTTCTTCTTAAGCAGTCCCTCAGGATTGAGGATGATTTGTTTCCACTCCAGTTCGGTGAGTTCTGAGATGGCTGATAAGTCCAATGTGCGATCTGCAGACTCTGCAGGGCAGGTGGTGTTTGAATGGTTGGGTAAATGGGTTGTTTGGACATTTGTGGGTCCCTTCCAATGCCTCGACTTCACCTCTGCACATTCCCGATGAAGTCTCTTGATGCGTTCGGTACTTTACCAGATGAGCCTTCACCATTTGGATGCTCACAAGCCATAAGTCCCATAAGTCGAAGGGGATGTGTGACCTCTTCAGAGATGATTTGAGGACATCCCTAAAGTGTTTCCATGTCCTCCTGGGAGTCTCCTGCCATGATCAAGTTCTGAGTGGAGCAGTTGCTTCGGGAGTCTGGCGTCAGGCATATGACCTGTGCCCGACCCAGCGGAGCTGGTTTTGCTTGATGCACCTATTGATGTTGGACAAGTTGGCTTAAGAGAGGATGCTGCTGCCTTTCTTGCCACCAGATTTGGAGGATGTTGTGAACACAATGCTGGTGATATTTCTCCAGTACTTTGAGCTGCCTGCTGTAGTTTTCCAAGTTTTTGAACCATATAGGAGAGCTGGAATCACTGCTTCCCAGCAAATTATGACCTTAGTCTTGGATTTGAGATCCTGGTCCTCAAATACTCTTTTCCTCAGTCAGCTGAGGGCTGAGCTGGCACACTGAAGGCAATGATGAATTTCATCGTCTACATCTGCCTTTGTCAGGAGGAGGCTCCAAAGATATGGAAAATGGTCCACATTTTCCAGGATTTCGTTGTTGATCATAATCAATGGGAGGAAGTGTTGTACAATGGGAACTTTTTGGAAGAGGACCTTAATTTTCTGAGCGTTTAATGAAAGGCTCATCTTCTCATATGCTTTGGAGACGGAGTTGACAATGACCTGGAACTCAGTTTCTGAGTGAGCACGCAGGTAAGTGTAATCTGCATACTGAAGCTCAATGACTAAGATTGGAATGGTTTTGGTTTTGGATTGAAGGCAGTGTAGGTTGAACAATAACGAAAACAAAAATTGCTGGAAAAACTCAGCAGCTCTGACAGCATCTGTGGAGAGAGAGACAGAGATAATGTTTCAAGTCCATGTGACTCTTCTTCAGGTTGCAAGATAATTGGAACCCAGGCATTGCTGTGAGACAGTAGCACTTTCTGTGAATGATCATATGCAGATCCATATGTAACCTGTAGCCAGGAGCGGACTGAAGCCTGTGATTAAGGATAGAATAACCTTTATAGGATAACTGAACACCTTGAAAATGTTCAGCTGATCAGAGAGAGCCAGCATGGATTTATAAATGTGAAGTCAGGCTTGACAAAGCTGATTGAATTTTTTGAAGAGGTGACTAAAGTAGTGGCGAGGGGACCACCTATAGATGTTATTTGAATGGGCTTCCAGAAAGCATTTGATAAAGTCCCTCACAGGAAATTGTTAGTAAAAGTTGAAGCCACAGAATTGAAGGCAAGTTATCGACCTGGCTAGGAAATTGACTGAACAGAAGGATAGAGTGTAGGGATAGTGGACAGGTATCTAACAGGCAGGATGTGACTTGTGGTGCCCTTCATGGATTGTGCTGGGATTTTAACTATTCACTACATTCATTAGTGACATAGATGATGGGATAATGGGATAAGAGGCCACACATAGATATACGGTATTAAAAAGTGTAGATGGAAGTGTAAAATTACAAAGAAATGTTGATAGATTAATAAAGTGAATGACTAGAACTGTGGCAGACAGATTTCAATGTAGACAAATGTGAGGTCAACCCCCTAGGACTCAAAAAGGATAGGACAGGGTATTTCAAAATGTTGAAATTCATGCAACAGCAGGGGTCCAGGCATATAGATCATTAAAATATCATGAACAGATACAGAAAATAATCAAATAAGTAAATGGAATGCTGGAACTTATAACCAGAGAACTAGGATACAGGGGGATAGAAGTTATGCTATAGATATACAAAGCCCTGGTTAGAACACAACTCGGGTACTGAGCAGTTCTGGGCACCATACCTTAGGAAGGATATTTTGGCCTTGGATGGAGTGCAACATATAATAGAATAATATCTGGACTCCAAGAATTAAGCTAAGAGGAGAGACTGTGTTCCCTGAAATTTAAAAGGTTAAAGAGCAATTTAATCAAAGTTTTCAACATATTAAGGGGTAGATTGGGAGGAACTATTTTCATTAGTCAGGAGTCTAGAACTTGGGGGCATGGTCTAAAAATTAGAGCCAGACCTTTCAGGAGTGAAGTTAGAAAATACTTCTTCAGCATTGCTGAAAAAAAAGACATGCTTTCAAAGCTTTTCATGTTGCATTCATCAAGACAGTTATGCAAGATAAACCAACAGTAAAGGGAGCAACAATTTATACTGCATGAGAAGAGAGTGCTGATTGGTTGGCAAGTGAACTTGTATTGGTAGAGGCATCACCATGGAGAATGCAACAGAGAACTGTTAACTGCAAAGCTTTTGTTTCAAATTCAAACCAGGCAGGTCAACTATTCTTCATGCAAAGGGTAGTAGAAGAGTGGAACTCTCACAAATGGCAATTGCTAACTTTGGAACTGAAATTGATAGATTTTTGTTGGTCAAAGGTATGAAGGAATATGGAGCAGCGGTGAGTATATGGAGTTAGATCACAGATCATGGCATGACCTCATTGAATGGTGGAAAAGACCTCAATGGCTAAATTGTCTATTTCTATTTCTGTGTTCCTGTGAGATGAATGGTAAGGCAAGGATTGATTCTGAGTGATGAGCAGCTGCGCATGTGATGCTTGGTTATTTCCAGGATTGCTTTGTATTGGGGAACGGTGGGCTGGGAAGGGGGATGGTGAAACCTATGTAAATCTCACAATAATGAGGACATCCTGGGTTTCAGTTTATGTTGCTGCAGGCAGCTTGGCTGCATTACATTCTTCCTCTTTCTCTTCCTCCTCCTCAGAATCACCTGAAGAGCTCTGTGCTCTGTGCAGGTCCAAATCATGAGGCTATGCAATGTTGTGAACAGTATAGCACACCACCACTTTTTAGAGACCCCAGCTAAAGGACCTCCAAAAGTGTCTCTTCAGCATGCTAACAGCTTGCTTATTGGCACATCTGGTTGTCATATGGCTTTCATTGTGTCACTCCTGGGCCTCAATTGCTGGGATCCTCATGGATGTCAATTGCCACATTCTGAGTGTGTATCCCTTGACTCCAAGCAGCCAGCCGGCAAGTCCAATTTGAGGTGTGAAGAGATCAGGGAGGGTGGATTACCACAGGACAAAAGCATCATAGCAGCTATCCGAGAATCTTGAGCACAACTGCTTAAAGGTCTTTTTGTGATAGAGTGATTGATAGAGTGGAAGTCCTTGTGGTTGATAAACACTTTTGGATGATCTGAGGGTGCTTTAATTGCTACGGGGATATAGTCAAAGATGCCCTGCAACTAAGGGAAGCCAGCTGGAGTCACTAACCCGGTGCCTGTATCACTCTGATTGGTATCATCAGTGGTAAAACTGATATAATTGGCAGCCCTGGCAAACAAGCCATCAGTTACTCTTTTTATGCATTTGTGAACTGCAAATGTCTCTGGCAGAGCCTGAAAGGAGTCAGAGAAAAGAAACTGAGGATGGTGGTGACTTTCACAACTGGTAAAGTGTGGTCACAAGATTTGGCAACAGCTGTAGTTTCAGCAGGCTGTAAATGTCTGCCACCACCTGATGGGAGGTTCTGAACCACTTCGACACTAGTGTTCTAACGCATTAAGGAAACCATGCTGTGGGTATGGCCTCCTGTGAGCTGTCTCTCTCTGTTCATCCCCTCTCTCCTATGGAGTGGCAGGCCTGTGAGGAGCAGGCTGTTCTTGTTCCTGCTGTTGCCGTCCCTGCTGTTGGTTCTGGTCCTAGTGTGCTGATGGTTATCATGGTCCTTATCTGAGGTCCAGAGTAAAACAGCATAAGTGGCTGATCTAATAGATCCAGCCTCCAAAGTGGAACAGAAGAGCACACATGCTGTGAACAAAACCTTTCTCCAATCAGGCAAGAAATCAACTGTGAGTTTCCGATACTGTTGGCATTTTCCCTATCATGTCTTCAGCCCTCTCAGTAGCCATTACAAAATTTTCTCACCTTGTTACCACAGGTGAGTTCCAGGAAGCCTGTGAAACCCCATAGACCTACAATAACATTCTCTCTAACTCAGCAATTAAGATATTGAAACTGATAACACACCTCATTTTCAATGGGGTTGTTTGCTTGCAACCTAATGTGCTGCAGTTAAATACAAAAGTTGACAGACTGGAGTCAGCTTCCCAACATGCTATTAATTTACGTGAGTTTAACCCCTTGCTCACACTAAATTCTATGCACTCCTACAAGTTAACAGTCATTCCTATGTTTTCTGTGAATCCCTAAAGGTTCATTAATATAAAAAAGACATTTTGTCTACTTTTCATAAAGTAGGAAAGATTTTGACCCTTGGTATTTAACCAAAGAAAATCACTCTGAAACACGCAAGAATTGAAATTATGTTGACCAGAAAGTGATATAGTTTACATTCCTAAACTAAAATCATTGTCTATTACCTGTTAATGCAGCACACAATGCACAGGTAACTTTGGTTGAAATGCACAATGACTCATTATTAAATAACTAGTATGATTATAAGTTGATTATAATATGTGAACACATGTTAAAACAAGTGAACAGGGAACTCAAGAGAGTGCATATCTCCACCGCGCTGTATTAACTCAACGTTATTATAATTACCAAGCTCTTAAGACTTTTCCCTGACTAGGTTGATGCTCTGTAGCTACAAAGCTGAAAATGAAATATTTTTTATTAAGAACTTCCATCTCACTGAGGAGATTTCAGGTCAACCCACATCCAACAACCTGCTCAGAAAACTCTGCTCACAGTTTGACAGCTGTGACAAATTCCATATCAGCAGCTGAGACAATCCACGACATTCTAAAACAACAGCATTGTAAGTCAAACAACCCACAACATTCTTTGAAAAAAGTCAATTTGTCCTATCACCCAATGGTATAAAAAATTCTAGGATCCAGATCTGCACCTTTGCCAAAAACTAATTAGTTCTTCCTTGGATAATACTCTATCTGTGTACCAAGTTTTGTTAAAATCTGTCCATTAGTTTTTGAGATATATTTACAAACAAACAGACAAACAGGGGTGTTATCATTATCTCCACCCACTTTCAGAGAAACTGTTTAGCTGTGACCTAACCTAGGTATTAAAGATATTAAAATAGAGCACTAGGTATTAAAGATATTAAAATAGAGCACTGTATTCATACCATAGATTTCAATTGAATTTTTTTTTTGTTATTCATTCATGGGATGTGGGCTTTGCTGGCTGGGCCAGCATTTAGTCTATCCCTAATTGCCCTTGGGAAGGTGGTGGTGAGCTGCCTTCTTGAACCGTTGCAGTCCATGTGGTGTAGGCATACCCAAAATGCTGTTCAGAAGGGATTTTGAGGATTTTGAAATAATCATCTCCATGTCATTACTGTACTTTGTAAACACAGGAATTGCTTATTATAATAGCCTTTCTCCTTACTTAAGCCTGTAAAGGATAACCTATGTATTATACTGGAGATCTAGAATAAAACTTTCAAGTAAAATCATTCAATCATATTTTTCACAGAATAATGAATCTTGACATCTCTTTATTCATGTCTTTCTTGACTATTAAATTAGGAGAGTAATTGCTGTTTAACACCGCTTCATATATAGGAATGGCCTGTAACTGTGTTATTAATTAAATCCGACTGTGCTCATTTGGTACTACAGCATTTAGAACACTATGGGCTGAATTGTACATGCCCCGGCAGGCATGATTCCTGTGGAGGGGTGGGGGCTTCAAGAAAAATAGGGCAGGCATCCACCCCACCACCTTCCTGCACACCCCTGAGCTCATCTCCATAAATTTGGGGGGTGGTGGACAGGCGTGCACCGAAATCAACAGCCTGCCTGCCTTAAAAAATAAAAACAAAAAACTGCGGATGCTGGAAATCCAAAACAAAAAAAAACAGAATTACCTGGAAAAACTCAGCAGGTCTGGCAGCATCGGCGGAGAAGAAAAGAGTTGACATTTCGAGTCCTCATGACCCTTCAACAGAACTGTTGAAGGGTCTTGAGGACTGGAAACGTCAACTCTTTTCTTCTCCGCCGATGCTGCCAGACCTGCTGAGTTTTTCCAGGTAATTCTGTTTTTTTTTTAGCCTGCCTGCCTTGTTTAAGTAAATAATCAAGGATCTATTAGGCTTATTATCAAGCCAACTGACCCTCATAATACGCTGTCCATGCCATAAAGTGTTTGGTGTGTGCAGCCGGGTGGGAACAGGAAGCCCAATTTTTTCACTGAAGTGCTTAAAGGGTGAGAAGGTTTGTTCTTCGGAGGCTGCCCTTTGCTGATCGTGGGGCCTGAGGTCCCCTTAGGTTGAAACCCCCCTTCCTTCCTACCTGCTCCCTCCCTTAAACCCATCCTGTTCCCGTCGTTTCACCCGCCCCCCCCCCCCACCCACAACCACCACCACCACCCTTCCTAACTTATCCAAACTCTCCCAGCTCAAGACCCCAGACTTACTTACTCTGGGGATCAATGGATCTTGGTCTTCTTCTTCTGCAGTCCTGGCAGTGGTCACTGATGTCTTCCTGGCAGCTTCAGAGGGCGAAACTTCTTCTCAAATGAGGGGCAGAAATCGCACTTAGCCCTCATTAATTGCCCTGCAGCGCTTTATGGCTGTGGAGTGGGTAGCATGGAGCATGTTGGCTCCATTCTGACATTGTTTCGGTTGTTGGGGGGGAGGGGGTGTGGGGGGGTGGTGTGACACATTTTGATTTTATGCGATAGTGTAAAGTGAGTGATAACAAATCAGCAGCCTGTTTGTAGTCAATGGAAATAAACATTGGGAGAAATAGGTGTTTTGCTGTTGTGTATTTTCCACATCATGCAATCTCAAAATGATCAACTATACTTGACATACTGGGTTCAACTTTAACTCACCCCTGTGAGCGATTACATGAAACAGAATACCTTCAGTGTGATCTGCCACTCCTCTCCTCTTTCAACTAAGTTTAAACTGGTACTCTCTTATCTCTTCCCTAGTTCCTGCAGGCATTCTCCTCCCCTAGTTAATCCCACCAGCCTTCTTCTTTCCTCACCCCAAAGCATTGCATCCCTCCCAGCTTCTATCTCCTGCCACCCCAATACCTCTCTCTCCACTAATTCTCTCTTCCTCTCTCCTTCATTACCATCAATTTATTCCCCCTTCCCTCTCTTTACCATCCTATTGTTATGTGAATCCTACAGTGAAGTGATTTCAGCTTTTATATCTGTAGATAAGAAATTCTCAATTTTTGATTTTGCTTATCACAGGTTCCACAGTTAGTTACTAATTTATTAGAGTTGACACTGATTGATAGGAAAATTATAATATATTTTTAAATACTGTTGTCGCTCAGTAGGGAACTGGAATAATGTGGGTTTCAAAAAAACATCAATTTTCCAATTTAATTTGATAAAGTGTAATTTTTTCCCCCTGGATAAATTAAATCTTTTAACCTGGTTGTCATTTTGATGGTATAATTTCCTGTGTATTATGCAGAAGAGCTGCACTACAGATTGAAAGAGAAATCATAATTGTTGGCGATTAGAAATGAAAACATAAAATGCTGGAAATTCAGCAGATCGGTTACCATCCTACAGTGAAAAATCAGAACTACTACCAATGAAGCATCGTGCCAACTACACAAATCTATCTTTCTCTTGCAGCTGTTGATTGGCTTACATATTTTCTGTACATTTTTCAATTTTCCTCTACTGTTGTATTCTATATAGCCCAAGTGTTGTAACAAGATGGCCATTAATTGAGCTGTCACTTCTGACTGGCCCCTGTGGAATAGTCACCTCACTGCACCTCAGGAAAATACAGCATACAACTGCTGATTCCTTTGTATTCCCTGTTACAAAATTATAGCTGGCGAGTTAAGACTTTTTAAAAAATATTCCTCTTAAATGTTTCATTTTCTAGACTATTGACCTTTGATATTGTTATAAATATTTAAAAGTTTATTTGGTATTTGATATACTTACTAAAATCTATTGGATCATTAATTCATTTATGCTTTATGATACATGGAATAATTTTTCTTAGGAGACTGCTGGATTAAAAAAATGAGACTTTGTAAACCAATTTTTTCTTTTGTCTCCTCAAAGTTATTTTTTCACTTACTAATCCCCATTTCTTGGAAGCTCCAAACAGTCTAGCTTAATTCTAAAAACAATTGTATGCACCTTTTGTATAGATACTAAACTAATAATAAGAACTACTTGTATTTGTGTCATGCCTTTATTATTGAAAATCATCTCAAGGTGCTTTGCAGAAAGGAAAAACAAATGCCAAGTCAAAGAGACAGAGATTAGGAATTGTGATCAAAAGCTTAGTCACAAAGATGGGTTTAAAGAAGGGTCTTAAAAAGAGGAGAGAGATGTGAAGGGGCAGTGACAAGAAGATAATTCCAGAACATGGGTCTGAAAGCATGGGATGCTAATGTTGGGTGAAAGGAGAGTGGAACGTAAAAAAGACCAGAATCAGAGGAGTGTAGAGATTTGGTGAAGGGGATGGGCAATGGAGGTGTTGCAGGGCTGGATAAGATTGCATGGATAAAATCATTGATGAGTCTGCAAATTTCAGGTAGTGATCACCTGTGCCCTATCTACCACAGAAGTAAACATTTTTGCACAACCATGCAAGAAGCACAGTAACTCAAGAGGAACAAGTGTGTGCAAACTGCATGGGAAATTATGGGTTGCTGCATGAACGCATGGTATAGAGGGAACAAGCTCATAGGCATTCCAAGTTGCAATAGATGGCATCAGCAGCGACAATTAATTGGGAGTGCATTGCTGCATTGAGCAGATGATGGTCGCCCTTGCTAAGCACAAAAAATTCATCTGATTTCCCATGGACACAGCAAAGCGAAAAAGAAAACGTTCTGGGGTTCACCAGAATAGTAGGCTTTCCACAAATTAAGGGTGTTATGGAATGCACCCACATGTATGGACAATATCAAGAACTAAAGTATACATCAACAGGAAGGGCTTTCAGCGTGCAGCTGGTATGTGATGGCAGTAGTCGCATCATGCCTGATTTCCTGGCAATTCTTAATACATATTTATCCAGCACCAGGCATTCTACTCTCTGTTCTGCTCAGGCCATTGGATGTCAGGCCTGCTGCTTGAGGACAAACGGTATCCCCTGGGCATAAAGTTTATGACGACTCTTAGGAACATGTGTACAGATGGTGAAGAGCACTGCAACAGACTCATGCCTTTACCAGAGCTCTGATTGAGCAAACAATTGACATTCACAAACAGAAGTTCCGCTGCCTGAATAGGTCTGAAGGCATCTTGTAATATAGGCCTGAGAGAGTTTCTAGATTGATGGTGGTGTGCTGCATGCTTCATACCTTTTTCTTGGGAAGGAGGAAACCCTCGTAGCCATGTGGAGATGAAAAAGTGAAAGTGCAGAAGTGAAAAAATCAACAGAAAGCCATGGAGGAAGAGGAAGGTCCACCTATCATCCTGGCTGTCAGATCTTTAACAGCAGGAAGAGTTGGTGCCTCTAAGAGTAAGGTTTTGTGACAGTGCATCTGTCTGGGTCCTTAACTTCTGATGAACCTGGAAAGAGCACAGGGGGCAAAGAGTTAGCTGTTGTAGCAAGGGTTATCAGAAATGTTTCATACATTGATCTGTTCAGCCATCTCTGCCCACTGGTTCCAGGCAACTGGCCTTGAAATCCTTCTGTTGCCCATCGCCTCCTTCTTCCTGATCACCTCTACCACCAAATCCTCCAGCGTAGCATCCAAGAATCAGGAGATCAGGAGGATCTCCCTGCACTTGTTGTTCCTGCCATTTACAGTATGCAGCACTGATTGAGTTAAGTAAAGTCTAATTATACCTCCTTTATGAGGTGTAGGCTGTCTTTAAATGGTGTCAGTGGCAACCTGATTGTCCAGTCGCCCCCCCCACATTTGATGAGCTGCTGATAAACATCGTGAGTAGTGCTGGCAACATATCAGTCTAAATCAAATGAGGAACTCACACCGATTTGGCTGGTATCTATTCCTAGTGTCTTCAGGAATGCATTTCTAGTACTAGTTGATTTTTTCCCCTGGGGTTGCATCTAGAATTTCCCATGTCATAAGTTTATAATTTTTGAGGTCAGAATTTCTGAGTATTTGAAGCAAAGCTAAAAGTTTCCCATTGGGACTGAGGGAAAATAGCCACTCTCATGGGTACCCCTAGAAACGAGTGATGGAAATGATTGATATATGCCTGGTGAGTGGCATTGGCCAAGCTTCAACTGACATTCAGATTTTCAGTTAGACCACTGGATGAAAAACCTCTAACTGAACATTCCATTTCAAGGCAAAAATGCAATCAGGGCTGTTCTGCCCACAAAGCCGAGACTCTGTTGCAGAAGAAGCATTGATAGCAAGCACAGAGAAGTCCCTGAATTAGACAGCCGTCCTGTAATCCTCACCACTCCCTTTGTGGGTCAACATCCATTTCTCATACATCTGTCTATGAAGTGCCTTGGTGAAATCCTTTATATTAAAGATGAAAGTTGCTATTAATGTTGTTGGAAGGCATCAAGGCGGGGCAATGAATGAATAAGGATATAGCGGGCCTGAATCTTCCGGTCCATGTGCGGGGACGGGCCCCACTCGCCGACACATAAAATGATGCACGGTGACGTCGGGTGTGTGTCCTGACGTCACCAAAGTCAGCTGCGTACCCGCTGAACTGTCAAAGGCCTGTTAAGGCCATTTAAATAGCAATTAAAACACTTAACAGGGCTGTCAATCCAACCTCAAGGTTGGCGGGCAGACGAAGAGCCCAGGCGGCCTTCGCGTTTTTCATGGAACCTCATCCACGGGTGGGATGAGGTTTCATGAAGGTTTTCAAATTTTAATAAAAATGTTTAACAAAATTCAAAGACATGTCCCAGCTCGTGTGACACTGTCACATGAGGGGACATGTCCAACTAATTTTTTGAAATCTTTTATTCAGTTTTTGATAACGAAATTAAACTCCCCGAGGCAGCTCTGTGCCTCAAGGAGATCTCTGCACTCATTCGTGCACATGCCCCGACTCCCTCCTCCCCCCGCCCGCACAGGGAGTGCTCAATGCTTCTGGACGCACATCACACTGGGTGGCTTAATTGGCCTGCCCACGTAAAATGGTGATGCACACTGATTGCGGGCAGCAATCGGCTATGTGCCCGCCCGCGCCCACTCAGCTCCCCTGACAGGGAGAAAATTCTCCCCTTGGAAGCAATTTGAAAAAAAATCATGAGACAACAAAAGCAGTAGGGGATGAAAAGCAACTAATTAACAGGAGTAACGTAAGAAGCATGAAGCTAGTTTTACTACAAAAGTTTTACAACAAAAAATGAGGTTACATAAGGAAATATTTTATAAGGAATTATAAAATAAGATTGATCAATTCTTCCATTGGTAAGATAATTAGAACATTTTGATTTAATGGTCAAAACCTTACTGAAGATGGATTCCCAATTATGTTTAGATCAATGGCAACAAATTTGTCATCCATTCATAGTTAATGGGTAGAAAATGTAGCCCAAAGTACCTAAACATGAGCTATTCGATAGCATAGGAAAGGATGTTATTATGGCAAATTATGTTGTCAAAGATGACAGGTATAATCACTTTGTAATACATTTATGGAAGACATTTCTGAGATTTCTGAGCTTCTTTTCCTTCTTGCAAACTCTTAGAATAAGTCTTTGAAAGATCTTGCTCAGAGCTTTCTTTGCCATTTCTAGAGTTCTGTTGACCCTAAAAATCATTGAACTGAAATTTTGTCCATTACAATATAAGCATAACCCCTACTCTGTTGGCCGTATCTGTAATATGAGCAAAGCCTAATGTTTTCTCATCCTGCCTCAATCTGTCCGAGGAAAGGAATGTAGTAATTAGTCCTAGGATAGAGCTTCATTGATCTGCCAAATTTAAAAAGACTAACACAACATTCTTACTTCTCAAGATGGATAGAATGCAAAGGGGTGGAAATTATGCTTCAGCAAGGTAGAGTTTTCACCTTGGGCACAATTGGTGATGCCGACTTATATTGTGCCCAGAATTGTGCCAATTTGAAATGTGCTTTTCTCACTAGGTTTTTGCTCAAACTCATTTGCACAGAAGCTTAGCAAAATCTGCCATGCACCAGTGCAACATGTCAATACTTAAAAATGTAATTTTTAGCAATAAAATTGCTTTAAAAATATCCATTGATATATTTAGAGTTAATTTATTACAGTTTGCTTATTCCAGCTGAAAATAGGCTTGTCCCAAAAATTAAGCATTTTTAATTGCAGTGTCAATTCACCAGCTGTGAATAACCTGGGGCAGGACCTTCCAGTCGGCAAGTGGGGGGGGCCCCGCTCACCGATGCGTAAAATGACGCGGGATGACATTGAGTGGAACTTCCGATGTCACGCTGTGTCATTTTCATTTGCAGGTCGGCTGGTGCGCAGCCAAGGCCATTGAAAAACTAATTAAAGTCACTAATGACCTGCCAGTCCAGCCTTAAGGTTGGCGGGCAGGCCAGAAGCCCTGGCGGGCTTCGGAAAAAGCATGAAACTTCATCCACCGGCGGGATGAGATTTCATGAGGATATTTAAATTTTTAATAACGGTTTCAATAAAAGTTATGGACATGTCCCAACTCATCACATGAGGGGACATTTCAGGGAAATTTTTCTATCATTTGTATTACATATTTTAATTCAGAGTCGATCTCCCTGAGGCAGTGTGAAAGAGCACACTCCCAGCTGATGGAATCCCCCCCGCCCACACAGGGTACCTGGTGGACATCACACTAGGTGGGCCTTAGTTGACCCGCCCATGTAAAATGGCAGCGGGCCCCCAATTGGGGGCACCGATTGGAGGCGTGCCCACCCGTGCCTGCTCCCGCACCAGGGGGGAAAATTTTTCCTCTGATCTTAAATGACTGGAACTGACTCTTAAAAATATACAAAACTATTTTCTAAAACAAAAACAAAAACAGAATTACCTGGAAAAACTCAGCAGGTCTGGCAGCATTGGCGGAGAAGAAAAGAGTTGACGTTTCGAGTCCTCATGACCCTTCGACAGAACTTGAGTTCAAGTCCAAGAAAGAGTTGAAATATAAGCTGGTTTAAGGTGTGTGTGTGGGGGGCGGAGAGAGAGAGAGAGAGAGAGGTGGAGTGGGGGTGTGGTTGTAGGGACAAACAAGCAGTGATAGAAGCAGATCATCAAAAGATGTCAACAACAATAGTACAAAAGAACACATAGGTGTTAAAGTTAAAGTTGGTGATATTATCTAAATGAATGTGCTAATTAAGAATGGATGGTAGGGCACTCAAGGTATAGCTCTAGTGGGGGTGGGGAGAGCATAAAAGATGTAAAAAAAAAATAAAAATAAATAAATATTTTTTTTTTCTTTTTCTCTTTTTATAATGGAAATAGGTGGGAAAAGGAAAATCTTTATAATTTATTGGAAAAAAAGAAAAGGAAGGGGGAAACAGAAAGGGGGTGGGGATGGGGGAGGGAGCTCACGACCTAAAGTTGTTGAATTCAATATTCAGTCCGGATGGCTGTAAAGTGCCTAGTCGGAAGATGAGGTGTTGTTCCTCCAGTTTGCGTTGGGCTTCACTGGAACAATGCAGCAAGCCAAGGACAGACATGTGGGCAAGAGAGCAGGGTGGAGTGTTAAAATGGCAAGCGACAGGGAGGTTTGGGTCATTCTTGCGGACAGACCGCAGGTGTTCTGCAAAGTGGTCGCCCAGTTTACGTTTGGTCTCTCCAATGTAGAGGAGACCACATTGGGAGCAACGAATGCAGTAGACTAAGTTGGGGGAAATGCAAGTGAAATGCTGCTTCACTTGAAAGGAGTGTTTGGATCCTTGGACGGTGAGGAGAGAGGAAGTGAAGGGGCAGGTATTGCATCTTTTGCGTGGGCATGGGGTGGTGCCATAGGAGGGGGTTGAGGAGTAGGGGGTGATGGAGGAGTGGACCAGGGTGTCCCGGAGGGAGCGATCCCTACGGAATGCCGATAAGGGGGGTGAAGGGAAGATGTATTTGGTGGTGGCATCATGCTGGAGTTGGCGGAAATGGCGGAGGATGATCCTTTGAATGCGGAGGCTGGTAGGGTGATAAGTGAGGACAAGGGGGACCCTATCATGTTTCTGGGAGGGAGGAGAAGGCGTGAGGGCGGATGCGCGGGAGATGGGCCGGACACGGTTGAGGGCCCTGTCAACGACCGTGGGTGGAAAACCTCGGTTAAGGAAGAAGGAGGACATGTCAGAGGAACTGTTTTTGAAGGTAGCATCATCGGAACAGATGCGACGGAGGCGAAGGAACTGAGAGAATGGGATGGAGTCCTTACAGGAAGCGGGGTGTGAGGAGCTGTAGTCGAGATAGCTGTGGGAGTCGGTGGGTTTGTAATGGATATTGGTGGACAGTCTATCACCAGAGATTGAGACAGACAGGTCAAGGAAGGGAAGGGAAGTGTCAGAGATGGACCACGTGAAAATGATGGAGGGGTGGAGATTGGAAGCAAAATTAATAAATTTTTCCCAGTCCCGACGAGAGCATGAAGCAGCACCGAAGTAATCATCGATGTACCGGAGAAAGAGTTGTGGAAGGGGGCCGGAGAAACTATTTTCTAGTTTGTTTGGGGCATGTTAACAGCTTCCTTCATAATTTTTTAGAAAAAATTACACTCAAAACATTCTAAAATGTACCTATTAGTGTCTGGTGCCCAAAAGAGCCAGATTGTTTTTCAAAGCCTCCTCAAAGACTTTTAAACTAGCACAATTACAGCTACAATACTGGCATCTGAGCGAAAATGTGATTTTGCTGTGACCCCACCTTCCTGAAAATTTAAATGGGGCGGGATGACGTCGGGGGTTCCCCGATGTCATCCTGCGTCATTTTACGTGTCGGCGAGCGGGCCCCATCCAATGTGCACTCTGAGAGGTTGTGGTGTAGCCTAATCCAATATGGCAGACAGCACACTTCCTGTCAAACACAGAGGTATTATTCTCAGGGTTAAACTATTTGTTATGCAAATCAGGCATCAAAAGCAACTAAAATCTGCAAGAACATCCGGAGCCTACTGAACTTGAATTCATTAATAACATGATTGTGTGCCCAGTGGGGAAGGGTTTCTTTCATCTGGGGTGTTAAAGCTGTTGACTCTCCCTATTCTCCGTTACTGTTAACCACTAGCTTCTGTATTATGGCAGTGCGATGGACTCAGGGAAATTAAATCACTCTTTATAATCATCAGAGGTTCAGTTAAAAGACTTTGGAAAGTACGCTAAGACTTTTCATTGTTTTCAGGGTAGCTCAAGATATTGTGTAAATGAAGCATTGTAATGTCATGTTCTTAATTCTTGTCATTATAATTCTTGTAAATGAATTTGAACCCTCATGTTAACTTGAACTAGATGGTCTGAAAATGTGAACAAACAGTTGAACTGATAGACATCTCATGTGCACCTCTAGTGCTTAATATCAGGATTAACGGATAATTGATTATTTTTCTGCATAATAACCCATTCACAACAGCTCAAAGTTGTGATTATAGGAAATGCAGGTTTGCTACAGTAAATGCCTTTATGTTACAAGCTCAAGTAGAGAGACATGAATAAAACCTGTACTGTAATTCATCTATTCTTTAATTATTAATTATTATCTTTAATTATTATTCTACCATATCCATTCAGTCTGCCATAAATTAATATTTCTTAAATAGTCTATAAGTTTCAAAATTGCAAGAAGATGTGAGATGATATAGTTTTCAGTTTATGTTTTCCAAAACACTGCATTCCTTTGACACCTCCTGTCTTTTGAGACAATACACTTTGGTGATCAGCAGTGCATGCAAACTATTACAATCAATAGCTTGGTCAATGGAACAGAACAGGGCAACTTATTTCTGAAAAAGATTACTGAAAATAAGCATGGAAGAAAGTGAAGGAAAAAATGAGGTTGGTCATGTTGCCCATCAGTTAATTGCACTCGTCCTCATCAACCTGCCTGCCGCAAATGCATCACCGTGACAGTATCAGCAGGAGTGACCACAGTGCAGTTCTTGTGGCGACAAAGTCCCATATTCACATTGAGGATACCCTCCATCGTGTTGTGTGGCACTACCACCGTGCTGAATGGGATAGATTTCGAACAGATCGAACAACTTAAGACTAACCGTAAGGTGCTGTGGGCCATCAGCAGCAGCAGAATTATCCTCAAAGCAACCTGTAACCACATGCCCCAGCATATCCCCCACTCTACCATTACCACCAAACCAGGGGACCAGTCCTGATTCAATGAAGAGTGCAGAAGGGCATGCCAGGAGTGGCACCAGGCAGACCTAAAAATAAGGTGTCAATCTGGTGAACCTATAACACAGGATTACCTGTATGCCAAATAGCATAAGCAGCAAGTGATAGGCAGAGCTAAGCAATTCCACAGGCAACGGATCAAATCTGAGCTCTGCAGTCCTGCCACATCCAGTCATGAATGGTGGTGGACAATTAAGCAACTCACTGGAGGAGGAGATTCCACAAATATCGCCATCCTCAATGATGGGGGAGCCCAGCACATCAGTGCAAAAGATAAGGCTGAAGCATTTGCAACAAATCTTCAGCCAGAAGTGCCGAGTAGATGATCCATCTCAGCCTCCCCGGGGGGTCCCCAGCATCACAGATGCCAGTCTTCAGCCAATTCGATTCACTCCAGATGATATCAAGAAATGGCTGAAGGCACTGGATAGTCCAAAGGCTATGGGCCCTGACAACATTCTGACAATAGTATTGAAGACTTGTGGTCCAGAACTTGCCATGCCCCTAGCCAAGCTGTTCCAGTACAGCTACAACACTGGCATCTACCCAGCAATGTGGAAAATGCCCAAGTATGTCCTGTGCACAAAAAGCAGGACAAATCCAACCTGGTCAATTAAAGCCCCATCTGTCTACTCTCCATCATCACTAAAGTTCATTAACAGTGCTACCAAGTGGCACTTGCTTAGCAATAACCTGTTCACTGACGCTCAGTTTGGATTCCGCCAGGGCCACTCAGCTCCTGGCCTCATTACAGCCTTGGACAAACACGGGCAAAAAAACTGAACTCCATAGGTGAGGTGAGAGTGACTACCCTTGACATTAAGGCAGCATTTGACTGAGTGTGGTATCAAGGAGCCCTAGCAAAACCAGAGTCAATTTTCTTCAGGCCTCTGACCTGCTCTTGTAGCCACAATATTTATATGGCTAGTCCAGTTCAGTTTCTGGTCAATGGCAACACCCAAGATGTTAATAGTGGAGGATTCAATGATGGTAATGGATTGAATGTCAATGGGCAATGGTTAGATTCTCTCTTGTTTGAGATGGTCATTCCCTGGCACTTGTGTGGCATGAATGTTACTTGCCATTTGTCAGCCCAAACCAGGATATTTGCCAGGCCTAGCTGCATTTGGACATGGACTGCTTCAGTATCTGAGGAGTCATGAATGGCGGTGAACATTATGTGAACATTAGCAAGCATCCCCGCTTCTGACCTTATGATGAATGGAAGGTCATTGCTGAAGCAGCTGAAGGTGATTGGACCTAGGACACTACCCTGAGAAATTCAAGAAGTGATGTCCTGGAACTGAGATGACTGACCTCCAACAATCACAACCAGCTCTGTAGACCATGAGCTTGGTGCCAGGTTTGAGATCCAGGTCTTCAAGCACTCTCTTCCTCAGGCGGCCGAAGGCTGTGCTGGTACATTGAGGCTGGTATTGAACCCCGTCATCGATGTCTGCCGTTGTTGTCAGAAGGCTGCCAAGGTGTGGAAAGTGGACCACGTTGTCCAAAGCCTCTCTGTGGATTTTGATAACTGGGGGCAGTGCAGTATGGATGGAGCTGGTTGGTAGAGGACCTTTGTCTTACCGGTATTTAGCATAAGGCCCATGTTCTCGGATGACTCAGTGAAGCTGTTGATGATGGCTTGGAGCTCAGCCTCTGAGTGTGCGCAGACGCAAACATCACCTGCATAATGTAGTTCAATGACAGAGGATGGGATGACGCAACAAGCTACTTGCCACCATCTCAGCACAACCCCAAACCGGCATGAGGCAGTAAAGGCCATTTGACAGCAAAAGAGGAGTCAATGGGAATCAGGAGGAAAGCTCCTCACTGGTTGGAGTTATACCAAGCACAAAGGAAGATGGTTGTGATTGTTGGAGGTCAGTCATCTCAGTTCCACGACATCACTTCTTGAATTTCTCAGGGTAGTGTCCTAGGCCCAATCACCTTCAGCTGCTTCATCACTGACTTTCCTTCCATCATAAGGTCAGAAACGGGGATGCTCGCTGATGTTTGCATAATGTTCACCGCCATTCATGACTCCTCAGATACTGAAGCAGTCCATGTCCAAATGCAGCTGGGCCTGGAAAATATCCTGGTTTGGGCTGACAAATGGCAAGTAACATTCACGCCACACAAGTGCCATGGAATGACCATCTCAAACAAGAGAGAATCTAGCCATTGCCTATTGACATTCAATCCATTGCCATCATTGAATCCTCCACTATAAACATCTTGGGGGTTGTCATTGACCAGAAACTGAACTGGACTAGCCATATAAATACTGTGGCTACAAGAGCAGGTCAGAGGCTAGGAATCCTACAGCTAGTAACTCACCACTTGGCTCCCCAAAGCCTGAGCTCCGTCTACAAGGCACAAGTCAGGAGTGTGATGGAATACTCTCCACTTGCCTGGATGAGTGCAGCTCAAACAACACTCAAGAAGCTTGCCACCGTGCAGGACGAAGCAGCTCACTTGATTAGTACCTTTTCCACAAACATTCACTCTCCCCACCACTAACGCACAGTGGCACCAGTGTGCACCATCTACAAGATGCACTGCAGGAACTCACCAAACCTCCTTAGGCAGCACCTTCCAAACCCATGACCACTACCATCTAGAAGGACAAGGGCAGCAGATAGATGGGAACACCACTACCTGGAAGTTCCACTCCAAGCCACTCACCATCCTGACTTGGAAATATATTACTGTTCCTTCACTGTTGCTGGGTCAAAATCCTGGAATTCTCTCCCTAACAGCACTGTGGGTGTATCTACACCACAGGGACTGCAGCAGTTCAAGAAGGCAGCTCACCACCACCTTCTCAAGGGCAAGTAGGGATGGGTAATAAATGCTGGCCTAGCCAGCAATGCCCGCATCCCATGAATGAATAAAAAAAAACTTTATCACTTCTTGTGTATACAATGGAATCAGAATATATTTTGAATTACTGTTTTTGTCTCTATGTCCATCCAATTTTGGATTCATTTTGATGTTCTCTATGCTAGCACCTGAGAACTAATGTATGAGCTTTGTGATTTATGTTAGAACTTTGGTAAGGGATGAAACATTTTCCAGACTAAACTTTTGATTAATGTATATTATAATTATGGTGCCCTCTTAAATATTTCATTCTGAGAGAGAAGCAACATTTTTGAAATGATTTGTTAAAAAGATTCGCATTTACATTGCTCAGATCAGGAAATATGTGGGCTGGGATGCTTAATATCCTGATTTCTTCTTCACTTCTAAGCCTCAGACTTGAAAGGTCTAGGCGCACCAGTCAGTTCCATAAGCACACAGTGCAATTTATTCTGATTACTGTACTAACATCCAAATATTTTCCAAATGAGTCATATTACAAATGTAATTTATTACAACTTAGATTCTTCATTCAACCTTGTCAGTGGAAAAAGTATTGCGAAATGCTAGACTATTAAGTTTAGAATATCAAACTATCAAAATCTAAATATTTTTTCTCTCAACAGATTTTTGCAATCTTTGCATTTGCAACATGTGGTGGTTACTCTGGAGCGCTGAAAGTCAGTGTGGACTGTGCGAACAAGTCAGAAAGTAACCTGAACATTGAGATAGGATTCTCTTATCCTTTCAGGTATGCTAAGTTCATCCTGTGCTCAGTAAACCTAATTCAACTTAGAAACACTTAATCCTTCATTTATGAGTTCATAAACAGTCTGTGTCGGATCTGTGTGAAGTTCGACAATGTGAATTCATTATGTTTCAGAATTTTCATGGATTACCTCCTTAATAATCTTCAAAAGTGAGTTGATCAATTATTTTGTCCTGATGTTACATTTGGATGAGTGTACATTTGGTTACATTTAAAATTGATAGATCTCATTTACTAAGCAGCCTATAATGGCATAACTACTTGAGAAGGTGGTAATAATCTCACCACCCACACACACTTCTTGTTGATGCTAGTAAGACAAGAAGATATCCTTATCCATGGACTGAAAATCTGGTAGGAAATTGGAACTGTTAAAAAAAACTGTTGGATTAATCCTGGTATATGTGCTATGTTGAGGGTAAATCAACTTTGTGTTTAGTTTGGTAAATCATTGCACCAGTAGCTACAGCATGGCTGTTAGAAGGCTGTGGAGTTTCAGAGGACGAGACTGCAGATGGCATTGCAGCACACACTCGAGCAGCTCGGGGCCTTGGGAGCCCAGCTTTGGGTTGCACCACCTCAGCTTGGATGGCAGGCACCTGGGCTGCCTGGCATGCAACTACAAGGGCACGGGTGGAGTGGAAGTGTGAGGCGAACGAATGATGTTATGCTGAGATGTCATCTTGATGTCATCCTGTGCCTCAGCTGTCCTAGTAACTTGTTGCAGCTCAGTTTACTGGACATGCTGTGAGGGCCTGCGTGCCGCTTTGAGCACTGGTATCCATGATGTCACCCATGATGGCAGCATTCTGAGCCTGCCTGGCATCAAGCTAGGCTTGCATGGCAACAAGTATGAATCTCATGACCTCAGTTTGAGCTTCTACTGCAGTATAGATGTTGACTGGCTTCTGCCTGTGCTGTTATGGAACCTGAGACATTGGCCATTGAATGCTGCATTACAGCTGTGTCTGCAAGTGGAGTTGGTCACCACTTCCATGTTCCATGCTGGAAAGGATGGGCTGCAAACTCTACACAAAACTCTGTGCCAAGTTTGAGCTGGACTCTTCCAGGACCCATGACAGTGATAACTTGCTCTTTGGCGGGTTTGCCAGTGCGCCAATCTCTGTCTGCACGTTCTCTGTCTAACATTCTCCAATATGCCATACTATCAAAGTCCTCATCTGAATTATCTGCAACAGGAATCATTTGCAATCTTGCCCTTTGGAGAGCTGTTACACGTGCTATCCTTCCTCCTTGGTCAGGCTGCAACACATTCGTTCATGGTGGCTCACTACATGTTGATCCCACCTCTACACTACCCTTTAAAATATGCACAGCGCCAGTATTTGAGCTGATGGCTGTAAGTTTCAAATGAAGCAACAGTTGTCTGCTCTTGCTCGCACCCATCATTGTGAGGCCGCACTGGCCAGCAGGTGGAAGGCTTGGGTATCTGAAAGGATGAATGCAATAGGGGAGCGTAGGAGTGAGTGAAGCAGGGTCGGGTGGAAAGGAAGAAGTCCCTATCAGGTCATGTGTAGTTTGCACTTCATGGCAGATAGAGGAATAGAGGTGAATTGGGATTTGAGAAGGTGTTTGGCAGTAACATACCATTGGCATGGATGTTCTCGGTGATGTTGGTTGCAATTGCCTGTCACAACCGGCCCAATAATTCACAGTGCCCCCTCTTCCAAGGGGCTCAGGAGATGGAAGCATGCCTGTCCCTTGCCAGTCCTTTGTCAAAAATTGTATCTCCATTTCTGGACAACCCATAAACAGTGTTAAAAGAATTTAAATGAGTGGAACTAATTTTTTTTCTACTAGTGTACATCATGGACACAAGAAATTGGTGCGCATTGATTTTCCTGGGCAAGGGTTGTAATTTGTGACCTCCCACACCAGTCCTGGTGGATGTAGGCAGCATGTTAATTTGATGCCATTGCCCCCTTTACCTGCGAATAGCGTTAGGCCAAGCAGCTTTTGTGCTGCTGGCCGTCTCAGCACTCAGCAGAGAGTCAAACAGTGTTTGCCTATCTCATGTGGTACAGCCAGCCTTCTCTTCTTAAAGACAGTCTATCCCTCTTAAAGGGAAGCTGAACTGAATGGCAGGCGGCTGCTGCAATTATAAACAAGGAAAATGGAATACCAGAAGAGAGGATTCCAGCATCATGGATGTGTTACTGGAGGCCTTAGTCATGGAGGTGGACAGGAGGAGGGAGGCCATGGTTTCTCAGGTGACCAGGAGGCTCTTAAGGACAACCCTCAGAGGAGATTGGGAACAGATGGCCAAGGAGGCCAATTGTTGGTGCTTGGACCTGGGGACCTCGCAGCAGTGCCACAAAAAATCTAATGACCTCACACAGGTGGTCAAGTTGAATGAATACATCCACCGATACCATTTTCTGCCCACCATATCACCAGCTTCTCATGATGCTGGATACACCACATCCCCATCGCTCATCCAGCAGCACTCCTTGGCATGCAGGACTTACACATAATATCCAGAAGTTACCCTTATCCTCACACTTATTAAAGCTGTCAATTTCAGATTCACTTCTCATTGCCTCCATGTCTCCAGCTATTTGCCTATGGGAGGATCTCCAGCTAATTAGACCATAAGACATAGGAGCAGAAATTAGGCCATTCAGCCCATCGAGTCTGCTCCGCCATTCAATCATGGCTGATAAGTTTCTCAACCCCATTCTCCCGCCTTCTCCCCATAACCTTTGACCCCCCCTTACCAATCATTGTCTATGGGAGGATCACCGCTTAAATAGAGTGCAACACAATCATTAATATTCTTGACTCTCTCTTGCAGGACAAAATGTAACACAATAGAAGGGAGCAGAGCAGAGCCAGTTAGAGACAAAAAATGCCTACATCTCCTGTGATCTACAGATGAGATCGGGCTCTGCATCATGGGGCTGCCTACAACAGAGCTCATGTATCTGGCATCACTGAGAACATCCAGGATGATGGTATGTTCCTGCCTTATGATCCCTTCTCAACTCCCAGCTCATACACATCCTGCTACCTGACATACCGAGCAAACTTTAGATGGTGTGGCCATGGACCTCCACTGTCTTCCCTTGCCCCAACCTTCCCTTTTTGATTTCCTGCTTTCAGATGCCCAAGAACTGCTATGTGCCCAGCCACAGTAACCTCAGGAGAAGGAGAAAGAGCAAAATCCAGCACTGACGGCCCTGTCATTTGATCTGATGCTCATTGCCCTGAGCTGAGATATGGCCCTCATGGAACTTAGAGGGTAATATAGAGTTGGGATCTGCACATAATGAGTCACTGGGCATGAATGGGATCATGTCATGCTGGGGTAAAGGATGGTTTATGGGCCAGTTCCCCAGAGGGGAAAATGACAGGCAAGTTCTGCTGTAGAGGACTCAGATGAGGACCTTGATGGGGTGGCATGCAGGAGAAGACTGATGGGCATACAAAACAAATGTTGGATGCATTAGCTGACCTGTCTGATGACCTTTTTGCCATTATCAAGATGCATGGAGGCATCTGACCCCAAGTTATTAGAAGGCATCATGCAAAGCTTTCCCTCTCCATATAGCCTGTCCTCACCCCCCGCCCCTGTCATGCTGTAGATCCAGAAAACACTGCAACTGCAGCCCCCATTTCTGTTGCAGCCTTGATGTATACAGCTTATTTAATACACTTCCCTCCCTGTAAGGATGCAGCAACACCCTGCCAAATCCAGGAACACTGCAACAAAACATCTTTCCCATCTATTTTTAGGCTATGAAGGGGAGAAGGGTGCAGATATAGAGGATGCTAGACTAGAGGCCCTTAGAGTGAGATATCACAGAGGAAGTCACTTCCCTCTGCACATATATGCAGAGCCTACACACCAAGAAAGTCTTACTTTAACTTTTCTGACCATCAGTGCCTCAGAAGGTTGCATTTCCCTCATGAAGGTTATTGGGGAAAATATGTCAACTGCTGGTTAAAGACCTGTAGCCCACTTCCACCAAATACATTATTGTCTGTACCAATCAGGGTGACCACTGCCTTAAATTTCTTTGCACCTGATCCTTCCAAGCAACACCTGGTTTCTGCAACATCTTTCAAGCAACAGTAACGTGAAGGTCACTGATGCTTTATTCAGGAGAGAAGAAGAATTCATATCTTTGCCGAAATGCATGTGGCACTCAAAACCCCACATAACAACTCTTTCAATTTTGGGAACAGTGAAAACTGCTGAAGGACTTACATGGATGTGTTTGAGAATCTAGGAGCTTTCCAGCTGTTGATGCCTCAGTGGCAGCTGCTGCTGCTTCAGCCTTTCTTGTGAAGAAGTGACAATTCCTTTAACTGGTTGCAGCCTTCTAAAGGTTGCCCCACAACTGAAAATCCCTCTTTCCTAGCAATAGTTAAGCTATCAGCAGCGGCATTACTTCCCCTAGCACACCTTCCTCTGCAAATGAGGATCTCAAGAAGGCACCGACATGGGTTAGCATCTCAGGTCCTAGACAACCAGTAAGCTGTGGTAAAAGAATTTAAATGAGTGGGATTAATTTTTTTCTACTTGTGTACATCATGGACTAAAAATTTGTGCTCATTGATTTTCATGGGCAAGGGTTCTAATTTCTGTTCTGCCCATGCCCATTCTGATGGATGCAGGTAGCATGTTAATTTGGTGCCATCACCCCCCTTTACCTGTGAATAGCATTGGGCCAAACAGTTCTTGTGCTATTGGCTGTCTCTGCAGGGAGTATGTGAGGGTAAAGTGGAACATCTGAATATTATGTGCAAGTCCTGTGCTAGGGAGTGCTGCTGAGTAATGGGGATGTGCTGCATTCAGCAGCGTGAGAGGATGGTGGTGTGGTAGGCAGAAAATGCTATCGGCAGACTTATATAAAGTATTAACATTTTACCTGCTAACAGGAGAACTCAGTGCCTGTACCCCAACCCAGATCTAGGAGCAATTACACAAAGGTCCATCACCCCTTTGGTAAGCTGGCAAAGCAGATCATCTGTTTGTTGCAGAACTCGACTGATTCGCTTGAAATCTGAATTTATTGCTGTGGCAGTGAAAATGAAAACTTACCCCTTATACAAATATATAAATAACTGTCCAATAACAGTCGTCCTATGAATAATTCAGCTGTGTTTTATAAATTGCCATTATATATTCAAAGTAAGATTTTAAAAAGTTGCCCTAAGGACAGAAAACAGTGATTCGTGGTAAATGGTTGTTTTTCAAACAGGAGGATGGTAGGCATTGGTGTTTCCCAAGAGCCAGTGGTAGGACTACTGCATTTTTAAAAATAAACTAAATGACTTAGATAATGGAATACAGAGTAAGCCTTTTAAAATTTGCCGATGATGTCAAACTTGGAGGAGTGGCAAACAGTGTAGATGATAATAATCAACTGCAACAGGACATAGATAGGCTAGTAGAATGGGCAGACAAAAAGTGGCAGATGGAATTCAATACAGAGATATGTAAGGTGATGCATTTTGGCAAAAGAGACAGATGGGCAATACAGAATAAATGGCACAGTTCTAAAGAGTGTGCAGACAGAGGGATCTGGGGTTCATGTGCATAGATCTTTGAAGGCGGCAGAAGATATTGAGAGCAATTAGCAAAGGTACTGAGTACAAAAACAGGGAAGTTATGCTGAATCTGTATAAAGCTCTGGTTAGGTCACAATTAGAGCATAGCATCCAAATCTGGTCACCACACTTTAGGAAGGATGTAAAGATCCTTGACAGGGTGCAGAGGAGATTTACCAGAATGATTCCAGGGATGGGGGATCTTAGCTACAAGTCTAGGTTGGAAAAGCTGGGATTGTTCTCCTTGGAGGAGAAATTTGAAGGATCTGTAAAAAATTATGACAGATTTGGATAAGGTAAATGAAGAAAAGCTGTTTCCATTAGCTGATCATACAAGGAATAGGGAACACAGACTTAAAATTTTGGGCAAGAGATGCCGGGGGCTGTAACGAACAATTTATTTTGCACAGCTAGTGATAACGACCTGAAATCACAGCCTTCCTCAAGGTGGAAGCGGAAAGGAATTTGGATGGGCAATTGAGGTAAATAAACTCACAGTGCCATGGGGAAAGAGCGGGGGAATGGGACTGACTGGATTCCTCTACAGAAAGTTCGAAGGGACAAATAGCTTCCTTCTGTGCCATAATGACTCTAATTTATTGCCATTCAATGCAGCTTTTTAGGCTCAGTGCATTATAAATATTCAAATATATTTTATTTAAATAAAGGCAGAAGTCAATTAGTTAAAACAATGTGGCACACTAATTATAACTGAACAATCAATTGATTGCACCAAATACATGTCTGAAACTTATGTGAAACTGATGATGTTACAAATGTAAATTTTATAAGTTATTAAGAACATTTAAGGAAATTCTGATTACCTTTACATAAACTAATTTGATTCCTATTCTCTATTAAATTAACTCTAAACTTCAATTCCTGCTTATACTGGTATGTCATTTTTATCCATGGTCTTGTTTCAGACATGCTCTTTGACTCTCTGGAAGGCTGTCAGGCTAGGTCTAAGTAAGTTCTGGGAGGGATCAAAGGAAGGAGGAACCATGGTAGCAGAGGCTCAGATTATTTTTGTGACATCTGGAAGAGTGGTACTCTCCTCCTATCTTTGCAAAAATCATTTAAAATTCACCTTTGTTTTGCCTCCTTAGCTCTTTGACCAGTGAAACTGCTTGCAAAATGCATTTTGCACACGCCAAACAGTTCTAGTCTAAAATGACTATTGGGGATACTATGCCAAGTCTTAAAATCGGTACACTAAAAGGAATCTACCACTTGAAACAGACAGGGGCTTCAGCCACCCAGCAATAGATCCTTGTGAAAATTGCAATGGGTCGTTTGCCAGTGTTAACCAGGCATTTTTGAGGCCCTTATCTGATTTTAGCAATTGAGTTAAAATCAGTTCCATTCTATCAAAGTTAAATGCTGTTTGCTTTCAAGTTTCTTGCGGTATTGAAAAATGCATCATATAAAACGTATTAAATATTGATTTACATATGTCCTGTAAATCTTACCACACGTTATAAAATCTATTTTTAAAAATAATCTAATAATTGCTTTACTTAAATCATCCATATCTTTGATATATATTATATAATATATATATGAGCTTAATTAAAAATTCATGTTGGCTCTGTCTACTGCAAAAGGAAATGATTGTCACAGCTGTTACTATGGCAACAGCTATTGTCTTTTCCAAAAAATGCTTATAAGGATAGTTTTGAAGGTTTCTCTGTGAATGAACTTGTAATACAGTGCATGTAGATCCAACAAAGTGCAAGCATTGCCCTTAATTATCTTCATTTATCATATTTACATGGCATTTACTGGTTATAATCCAAGCAAACTATGCACACAGTAAGTGCTCTACATTGCACACTACATTGTATATTTCAGTTTATCTTTTGGTTGAAGGGTGGAAATAGACAAAAATAAGAACAAATGGAAGATGAATTCTGACAAGTAATGTGCATTTGGCACATCTGAATTCTGGCTTGGCAGTAAGTATTTCTTTGTTTTCCTTTTTTATTATTTTCTTTCTCAATGTAAGAATAAAAAAAACTTGCATATGTATAGACCTTTTCAGAAGTGTTATCAGATGCCTGATCAAATGGAGAAGTTTTAAGGAATGTTTTAATGAAGGAGCGAGAGGCAGAGAGGTTTAGGAAGGCAGTTCCGGAGCTTAAGGCCTAGGCAGCTGCCTGTATGGCTGCCAATGGTGTGTCAAAGGAAATTGGAAATGCACAAGATGCCAGAATTGGTGGAGCACAGAGCTCTTGGACAGCTGGAGAAGATTACAGAGGGATGAAAATTTGAAATTCGAGTCTTTGCTGGACTAGGAGCCAATGTAGGTCAGTGAACATAGGGTAATGGGAAAACGGGACTTGGTGCAAGTTGGGATATGGGCAGAATAGTTTTTGATGAGTTCAAGTTTACAGAGGGTGTAAGATGGGAGGCTGCCAGGAGATTATTGGAGTAATTGAGTCTGCAGGTAACAAAGGCATGGATGAAGGTTTTATCAATAGGTTTCAATGCACAAGAATGGTTCCTTCAAACACAGATCTCCTGTTTCATTTTGACATTAATCTTCCTGATCTAATCACTCTGATTATTTCTATATATATATATACATATGTAAACACAAAATGTTCCTATTCATTAAATGGACATTTTTTTAATAAAAAGAACAGTGATATCCCAGAGAAAAATAAAAGGCCAGTAATTGACTGGTTTTCTACATTTGCCTCTATTGGGAGTGGGTTTTGTGAAATAGCCCACAGCTGTCAGTTTGATTGATAGTCATTAAATTATACAGTAAAGAGTATTATTCATTTTCTTTTTCTTGAGAGAAAAATATGCCTGCTTATTTATTTGTTAGTTCACATTGTTTTAAAACTAATTTTTTTTTAAAATGTAATTTTTGCAAATTTAAGTACTTATGATAATCATCGGACATAAGGGGCTGTCACATTGCATTAGGTCAGTTCTTTCCTCTGCTACTGCTGGCTGACAGCAATTGTCAGGCCTAAAATAAACAATTCTAAGAAATATTATTCATTTTGTTGCTGTTTCTGAGATTTCTATAGCCAAGAAACATGACAATTAACCATAGTAAAAATAGACATAACAATAGCTAATTATCAGTTAACAGTTCACACTGCATGACAATTTCCTGCATGCGATTAACATCAAACCCATCACAATTTAATTGCATCTGTTATTTCATCCGTGAAATAATTCCCCTATTACATTGGAAATTATGCACTATTCAAATAGTAGCAGACCTGCTGTAATGTTGCATCCTCTAAGTTGGAAAGTCTCTCTCTTCCCTCTCCCCGCTGTTTCTATTGCCATTTCTCCCTATTTCTCTCCTTTTTGGCTTCCCTCTCCTTCCTCTTTCCTTTTATTTCTCCCTGTCCTCTTCTGTTTATCTCTGTCTTTTCTGCTTCTTCCCTTTTAGAGGGAAATGTTGGATGGTGTGGCTTCGGGTAATGTGCAGGAGAGGACAGGCCACTGGCAGCAGGCTACATTTTTGGTGGCACCCCTTTGAGCTCTTCTCACCATCAGCATTGCCATATACCTTGTACCTTTGCCCTCCCATTGTCACAATTTCTTCCTATTAACCACTCACTCCCATCACTTGCCTACCTCTTCCCTCTTGAACTACCTTCCTTGCCCTAACATCACTCGCCACTTAATGCTTCATCCACTTACTCCCCACCTCTCACACACCTACTCACTGTTTCACCAAGGACAGGTGGATAAAGGGTGTAAATCCCCTTATCTTCAACATGTTTTCTTCTTCCCCATCACCTTTTATCCATTTCCTTCAAAGAAGATTTGAATGTTTTCCAAATTCAATTTGTATGTTTTAAATTCAAATGTGGGAAGACATGATGGGCTTGATTTTCCTTCAAGCATGCAACATGGGTGGAGCAATACTTACACCCACCGCTTCAACTTGACCATGGCTCAGTTTCCTTGATGGGCCTCTTTAAAGTTACAGACAGCAATCTAAAGGAATCTCTGCAAAAAGGAACCCACCACCATGGAACTACAAAATGCAGTGGTCCGCTAACAGGGCATCTGCTGCAGCACCTGAAGAGGAAAGGACAGCCTCAGAGGGAAGAATAGTCCTGAGAACCGCAGCACAGTATTTGGGGTCCATACAGGAAGAGAGGAAGCCACAGTTGGCCCTTTCCCTCCATTCAGCAAAAGGTCAGATGTACACCTTACTTACTCCCCAAGGATTACTAATATTTTTCTGGTACTCCCAAGCTTTGGCCAAGATAGCTGTGGAAAGCAGGTCCTACCAAAATTATATTTCGGGGGCAGCAAAAGAGTGGCTGACATCCTTGCCAACTGGGAACAGGGAAGGAGTGCTGCAGTTGTGGTGAAAATGGAGCAGCAGGCCGTCATGCCTGATTTCTCTTTTCCCCTACAACCTTGCCTGATTGAGGTTTGAATTATGGAGGGAAATCAGTTTATCCGTCTGTGCCTCTAGAGGGAATTTTTACTCCACTTCCCCAATATCATTTTGGCATGCATAGAATGCCCCACTTTACACTGAGTGATCTATTTAGCCCTCATATAAAATGGGCATCCAGGGTTGCTATAGACTGAACTATTACACAAGCTCATTATAAAAAGCCAGTAAAAACATTTAGTGAGCAATTTACAGGACATTTATGCACTGCTTATCTTGCCTTACTTTTATTCTTGTTGCTGAGGGCTAAATTATCAAGTCCACCTATTTCCACTTCTCTAACATCACTTGACTCCACCTTTGCTTCAGCTCATCTGCTGTTGAAACCCTTGTCCATGCCTTTGTTATCTCTAGATTTGACTATTCCAACACACTCCTGGCCAGCCTCCTATGTTCTACCCTCCATAACCTTGAAGTCATCCAAAACTTTGCTACTTGTGCCCTAAGTCACTCCAAGTCCCATTCATCCATCATCCCTGTACCCAATGGCTTACACTGGCTCCCGGTTAAGCAATACCTTGATTTTAATATTCTCAATCTTGTTTTTAAATCCATCCATCGTTTCTCCCTATCTCTGTAATTTCCCCCAGCCCTATGACCATCCAAGGTATCTGTGCTGATTAAATTCTGGTCTCTTGTGCATCCCCAATTTTAATTGCTGCTCACTGGTGGCTGGGCCTCCATTGGCCAAGGCTTGAAGCTCTGGAATTCCTTCTCTGCACCTCTCTGCTTCTCCATCTTGCTTTAAGGTGCTCCTGAAACCCTATTTCATTGACCAAACTTTTGATCATCTGCCCTAATATCTACTTATGTGACTTGGTGTCACATAAATATTTTGTTTTATAATTCCCTTGTTAAGTGCCTTGGGACATTTTATTATGTTAAAGCTGCTATACAAATACAGGCTGTTATGTTGTTGAGGTACAAAACCAATGATGCCACAGTGGATTTCCTTATAAAAAGCTTTCCCCTCTCTCTTTCTCATAAATACTTTTTGCAAGGAAGAAAAAAATTAGCAACAGAAGAATGTCACACAGGTTAGGCTGCATCCAACTGTACCCCAATCCAAGATCTACAGGTAGAGATGTACATTCCTTCTTTTCTCAGAGGGTTAGTGCCTTTGGAGATTGAGTCTTACTAGGGATATTGTGACACTGTATACTGTTTGCTCCAATCTGCATTGTAACTCCTGTATAGTAACTCCAGCATAGCTGGTGGCTCTCAAGCTCAGAATAGCCTTAATCTTTATGCTTCTAGAACATTGCAAGCTTACTTTAGGGACATCAGCAACATAGGTCAATCAGCTGTCTACAGCTGTTCAAAGGAAGTGATAGGCACTTCTTATGCTCAAGCACATCATTTCATTTGAACCAACTTTTTTCTTGAGAGGGCTGCGCTATTTTCCAAATAGCAGGATTCCCAGAGGTGCAGAGGGCTTTCAGTTGTAAAAAAAACTTGGACATGGTCCCTTAAATAATACACTACCTTCAACAAATATCTATTATTTTTGATCCAGCAGACACTGATGATTCAAGAGTAAAAGTCATCAACAAGACAAGAGCAAGCAAAGGGTGTTCAGGTTAACCTTATCCAAATTTAAAGGAGATGTGTTTGTCTCCTGCTTTGAGGATGGAGCCTTTTCAACTACTCAAATCCAAACGTACTGGCCAACAAATGAAAGGAGCACAGTTAGCAAAACTTAGCACTCTTGAAGTTCGTCAATATTTTTGCTCACAAACAATGTGACTAATGTACATAATTCTGCGGTCAACAGTACTTTCTGTTACATTATGAAATGATAACAGGCTTGGATGAGCTTAACTCATAATACAACGGGATGATGTTTCCTGAAACTATGGCCCCAACATTAAGAGGGGGCCAGCAAGGAGTGGGAAGCTAATGCAAGAGCCACAACAAAGCCCACTCCTTCACCATTCCATTTCCCAACCTGCTACTGGTCCCACTGTTTCAGCAGGCACTAAGGCCAGAATTTTCCAGCACCCTCCTGCAGCAGGTTCCCCTGTGGCGGGGCCGTCGAGCCATTGAAATCTCCATTCACCTCGGCGGGACTGGAAGATCTCGCCAGCATGAGGGGCTGGAAAATTCCAGCCTAAGAATTAAAAGCTCCACCTTACCTTCCCCCAAGCACCCTGACTAACAATCACACCACTCCCCTTAGCCCACGCTAACAGTACCATGCCTCCAGCATGATGAACCGCCTGTTCACCCCTCCACTTCCTAGCCACTGCTCCTCCTGGCCTGGGGCTGCTGGAGGTTGTTCAGCAAAAGACAATCCAATTTTGTTTTCTTAGGGCAAGGAGAAGTAGGAGTGTAGCATTTAAACGAGACACGGACATGAATATCGTTATAGGGCCTTTGACACTGGCTTCAGGTGACTGTGCTGCTGATTTGTAGCTGATGCAAGTGGACGTCAAGTTCTTCTTCCTCTCACATGGGATGGTTTTAACCTCCGAAGATGGCTGGGTTAGTTGCAGGTGAGAAGTTAACATTTTTAAAATTCCAAAACTGACCCCAAACTGGTTTTAATGAAAGTGGGTCAGGCCATAGGTGACCAATTCACTTTCTCAAGGCAGGTCAGTCAGTAAAAACTTTTAACGAGGCTGTGTGCCACCATTTTTACAGGCTTTTTTTTTGCGCATTTCAATTAGACTTTCCAGCCTCATAAAATCCAGCAGGTAAAAGAAGGCGAGAAGGGTCATATCCATAAGGTAAGAGCCATTGCAGCACTGTTTGTGGGCCGGGAGGACGAGGTCCGACAAGCTTATCCACTTCCCTCCCCAAAATTGGCCAATCCCTCTCCGTCCATGATTTCCAAGCCCCTCCCCATTTTCCCCTGAACCCCTGCAGTCTCTGACTCCCTCCCCCATCTCTAACCCAACACCTTTCCGGCTCTCTCCAACTATTCTACATTTGCATGTTCTCCCCATTCAGAAACTCTCCGCAATCCAGAATCTCTCCTACCTACCATGATTTCTGTCCCCTCTCACTACGATCTCTCTCTGCCATGACCACAATCTCTCCCCTCTCACCATGATCTCTCACCCCCACCAACCATGATTTCTCTCCCCGTGACCACGCTCTCTCTCAGCCATGACCACAATCTCTCCCCTCTCACCATGGTCTCTCACCTCCATCGACCATTATCTCTCTCTCCCTAACCGCGATCTCCTTCCTCGGGGCCCATTGACCATGCTCTCCCCCTTCATCCATAATCTCTCCTGCCTGACCTCGAGGCCCAGCTGCCTAGACCTCCCTCTCTGCTTTTCATTCTGCTGCTGTGGCCTTGTGCCCAAACACAATCCCTCCCAGCATTCTGCTTATAATTTCATTAGAACATCCGAGGAACCCATAGTCTAGTTTCCTGTCCAGAACCCCTCCCTGTACTGAGACCCTTCTCTGTGATTTGGGGGTTGGAATGAAAATGCCTTTATAATCCGAAGTTTTGGAGAATTTGGCTGTGAGCAAGTGATACGAGAAATTACTGTTCGGTAAATAATAGTCTTGTTGGATTCTTGAAAGTCCAAATGTCATTTTTATTTCTATTGTTCCTGTAAAAATTCAACATTTTTTCTCTCTCCTAAATATGCATCACCAATATTGTACCTTCAGCATCTGAATTTATGCTTCAGGCTCTATTTTTTTCTCAATACAAATGAATGCATGTTGGACTTAATTGCAGTTTAAGTTATAAAAGCTCAAAGAGCTGTTACAAAAATGGAAAATGCTGGGAATTCTCAGCAACTCAGGCAGCATCTCTGGAGAGAACAGTTATAAAAATAGTGCATAGTAACAGAGCTTAAAAGCCGGGAATTTGGTGAGAGTAGGAATTTGATGTGGGGGGGAAGGAAGTCCTGCTGTTTACCTCATGTAAACCTGAGGCAGTAAGTATTTATCATTTTTGTCAAGTATTTTAGTGCTTAGTACAAGTTAGTGTTAATAACATAAGAACATAAGAACTAGGAGTAGGAGTAGGCAATTCAGCCCCTCGAGCCTGCCCTGCCATTCATTACGATCATGGCCTATCTCATTTTGGCCTCAACTCCAATTTCCCGCGCTCTCCCCATAACCTTTCAACTGGTTACTAAATAAAAATTTGTCTATCTCCTCCTTAAATTTATTCAGCATCCTGGCATCCACTGCACTCTGAGGTAATGAATTCCACAGATTCACGACCCTTTGAGAAAAGTAATTCCTCCTCATCTCTGATTTAAATCTACCACCCCTTAGCCTAAAACTATGGCTTCTCATTCTAGAATGTCCCACAAGGGGAATCATCCACTCCACATCTACTTTGTCTATCCCCTTTAGCATCTTATATACCTCAATTAGATCTCCTCTCATCCTTCTAAACTCTAGCAAGTATAGGCCTAAACTGCTCAATCTCTCCTCATAAGACAAGCCCTGCATCTCTGGAATCAATCTAGTGAACCTCCTCTGAACTGCCTCCAGTGCAACTACATCTTTCCTCAAGTAAGGGGACCAAAACTGTGCACAGTAACCCAGGTGCGGTCTCACCAATGCCTTGTACAGTTGCAACAACACTTCCCTATTTTTATACTCTGTTCCTTTAGCAATAAATGCCAAAATTCCATTTGCCTTCCTTATTACCTGCTGTACCTGCATACTATCTTTCACCAATTCATGCACGAGGACACCCAGATCCCTCTGCACTGACGTGTTCTGAAGTTTCTCTCCGTTTAAATAAGTCGCCTTTTTATTCTTACGACCAAAATGGATAACCTCACACTTATCCACATTAAACTCCATCTGCCAAATTTTGGCCCATTCACCTAACCTGTCCATATCCATTTGTAAATTTCTTATTTCTTCCATGCAACTTACTTTCCCACCTATTTTGGTGTCATCTGCAAATTTAGCTAAAGTACCTTCTATCCCTGAATCCAGGTAATTAATATAGATTGTAAATAGTTGGGGCCCAAGGACCGAACCCTGGGGCACCCCATTAGTTACAGCTTGCCATCCAGAAAAAGACCCATTTATCCTCACTTTCTGCTTTCTGTTGGTTAGCCAATCCTCTATCCAAGCTAATATATTACCCCTAACTCCGTGTGATCTTATCTTGTGTATTAAGCTTTTGCGCGGCACCTTATCAAAGGCCTTCTGGAAGTCCAGATATACTACATCTACAGGATAACCATTGTCCACTTTGCTTGTCACATCTTCAAAGCACTCTAACAAATTAGTCAAACATGATTTACTCTTCATAAAACCATGCTGACTCTGATGGATTGCATTTTGACTTTCCAAATGTCCTATTACTACTTCCTTAATAATGGATTCCAACAATTTCCCAACGACAGACATTAAACTAACTGGTCTATAATTTCCTACCTTCTGCCTCCCCCTTTTTGAATAAAGGCATGATATTAGCATTGTTCCAATCCACTGGAACCTTTCCAGAATCCAGGGAATTTTGGAATATTATAGCCAATGCATCCACTATCTCCGCTGCCACTTCCTTTAAGGCCCTGGGGTGTAGGCCATCAGGTCCTGGGGACTTGTCACCCTTTAATCCCAATAGTTTGCTCAGTACTTTTTCTCTAGTGATGGTGATTGTTCTAAGTTCCAGTCGAAGATTTGGAAGAGCAACTTGTGTGTCTGGTCTGCAGTATTTTGGGAGTTTGTGTACAGTGAGACTGTCTCAAGCAAAAACATCTGTAGCATATGTCTCTGTCTCGAATCTCTCGGCTCAGGGTCATTGAGCTGGAGTTCAAGTTGGAGATGCTGTATAATTAATAGAGTGACTGGAAACCTTGAAAATTTTCACACATAATGGAGGAAGATAAGTATTTGGGCAGTATTCTCCAGACTTTGGTCACACTACATCGTGAGGTGTAGGTTCAGAATTGCATTGGTATGATTGGTAGTGTATAGAGTAAGTTTAATTCAAATGAGATGCAGCAGAACAGGCCTGAGTAGCTAAATAAACTACTCCTGCTCCTATGTTCCTATGTAATCTTATCTAACAGGTACACTTGTTGCTACCTGCTTGGATAATGATAAAGACTGTCATGTCCATATCCAAATGCAGCAAGACCTGGACAATATCCAGGCTTGGGCTGACAAGTGCCAAGTAACATTTGTGCCACACAAATGCCAGACAATGACTATCTCCAACAAGAGAGAATCTAACCATCACCCCTTGGTATTCAATGTCATTACCATTGCTGAATACACCACTATTAACATCCTGAGGGTTAATGTTGATCAGACACTGATCTGGACTAGCCATATAAATACTGTGGCTACAAGAGCAGGTCAGAGGCTAGGAATCCTGTAGTGAGTAACTCACCTCCTGTCTCCCCAAAGCCTGTCCAAAACCTACAAGGCACAAGTCAGGAGTGTGATGGAATACTCTGCACTTGCCTGGATGACCCAGCTCCAACAACACTCAAGAAGCTTGACACCATTCAGGACAAAGCAGCCCGTTTGGTTGGCACCCCTTCCACAAACGTTCACTCCCTCCACCATCGACGAACAGTGGCAGCAGTGTGTACCATCTACAAGATGTACCGCAGCAACTCACCAAGGCTCCTTAGTCAGCGAGTTCCAAACCCACGACTACTACCATCTAGAAGGACAAGGGCAGCAGATAGATGGAAACACCACCACCTGCAAGTTCCCCTCCAAGCCACTCATCATCCTGAATTGGAAATACATTGTGTTCCATCGCTGTCGGTGGGTCAAAATCCTGGAACTAACTCCCTAACAGCACTGTGGGTGTACCTACCCCACAGGACTGCAGCAGTACAAGGCAGATCACCACCACCTTCTCAAGGGCAATTAGGGATTGGCAATAAATGCTGGCTTAGCTAGCGACACCCGCCAACATAAATGAATAAAAAAAAGAAGGGGAAGGATGCCCAGAATGCTAGCCATGACACTTTGGGGCAGGAGTCTATCCAAGGGAGAGGGAGGAGGAGAGTGAATAGGGGAAGCATATTATGGTAGTTGTAGAGAATTCAATAATTAGGGGTATATTGTCACTGAAAATAAGGATATGGTGGACATGTTGCACAATTTATTTTTCATTAGTATAATTGATAGTATCATTACTGTAGTAGAAGAGTTTAGCATGGGAAACATCCCAGTGGTGTGAGCTACCCATTATGGTTATGTTGCTTAGATTAGTTGTGAAGAAAATAATGCTATAAAGTGTGATGAATCCCCAGGACCAGATAGTTTCCATCCCAGGGTTCAGAGAAAGTAGGTGAGAACATTGCAGATGCCCTAACTATAATCATCCAATATGCCTTTATTCAAAACTGTTCCTTTAGTTTGAAAAACTGTACATGTTACTCAGCTATTTAAGAAATGTAAGAGAGGGAAGCCAGGGAATTATAGACCAGTTAGCCTATCATCTTTTGTTGAGAAATTAATAGAGTCTATAATTAAGGTTTGAGTGACGGGACACCTTGAAAATTTTCAGCTGATCAGAGCAAAGCGTAGGTCATGCCAGCTGAACCAATTTAATTTTTTGAAGAGGTGATTAAAGTAGATGTAAGGGTAATATCTATGGATGTTATTTATTTAGACTTGCAGAAGGCATTTGATAAAATCCGATTAAAAGGCTTTTAGCTAAAGTTGAAGCAAATTATTGGCCTGTGTTGGAAATTGGCTGAGTGACAGGCGACAGAGAATTGGGATATTGGGCAGGTATTCTTATTGGCAGGATGTAACTAGCAATGTCCCACAAGGATCTGTGTTGGGAACTCAACTGTTCACCCTAATTAATAATGACTTAGCTGATGGACTAGAAATCCACATATCCAAGTTTGCCTATGATGCAAAGATATGTAGCATTGTCAATAGTGTAGATGGAAGCATAAAATTACTGAGTGATATTGGTATTGATCGATTAATGGGCAAAACTGTGGCAAATGAATTTCATTGTAACCAAATGCAAAGCCATCTGCTTTGGACCTAAAAAGATTAGAATTCAGTACTTCCTAACTGGTGAAAAGCTAGAAACAATGGAGGTCCAAAGAGACTTGGGGGCCCATGTACACTGATCATTAAAATATCACGAATAGGTACAAAAAATAATCAAAAACATTCATGGAATGCTGATGTTTATATCTAGAGGACTACAGCACAAGGAGGTAGAAGTTATCCTATAGCAGGCAGGAAAGTGAAGTTGAGGCTTCGATCAGGTCAGCCATGATCTTATTGAATGGTGAAGCAGGTTTGAGGGGCCAAATGGCCTACTCCTGCTTCTATTTCATATTCTCTTACACAAAGCCCTGGTTAGACCACATCTGGAGTACTTTGGGCAGTTCTGGGCAGAAAGGATATTTTGGCCTTGGAGGGGGTTCGATGTAGTTTTGCAAGAATGATACCTGGGCTCCAAGGGTTAACTTACAAGATTACATAAACCAGGGTTATATTCCATGGAGTGTAGAATGTCAGGGAGTGACTTCATCGAAGTATTCAAGACATTAAGGTGAATAGATAAGGTAGACAGAGAGAAACTATTTCCAAGTGTTGTGGAATCTAAAACATAGGGATATAGTCTAAAAATTGATCCAGACATTTCAAGAGTGAAATTAGGAAACACTTCTACACGCAAAAGGTAAAAGTTTAAACATCTAGGCCAAAGCAGCCCGCTCAACTGGCACCCCATCCACCACCTTCAACACTGACTTCCTTCACCACCAATGCACAGTGGCAGCAGTGTTACCATCTACAAGAAACTCTGCAGCAACCTATCAAGGCTCCTTCGACAGCACATTCCAAACCCACACCTCGACCACCTAGAAAGATAAGGGCAGTACATGCACAGGAACACCACCGCTTGCAAGCTCCCCTCCTAGTTGTACACATGGAATTATAATGCAGTTCCTTCACTGTCGATGGATCCACATCCCATGAAAGAATAATAAAAAACTCACTTCCACAGTGGCAATTAATGCTACATCAATTATTAATTTTAAACCTGCGTTTGATGGACTTTTGTTTCCCAAAGGTATTAAGAAATATGGGGCAAAGGTATGCACATAGAATCAGGTTGCAGATCAACCATAGGCACATAGAAACTAGGAGCAGGAGTAGGCCATTTGGCCCTTCGAGCCTGCTCTGTCATTCAATATAATTATGGCTGATCCTCCATCTCAACGCCATATTCCCACTTTCACTCCATACCTCTTGATGCCCCTAATATCCAAACATTTATCAATTTCTTCTTGAATATACTCAGTGTCCCAACCTCCACAGCCTTCTGTGGTAGAGAATTCCACAGGCTGACCACCCTCTGAGTGAAGAAATATTTCCTCAACTCAGTCCTAAATGGCCTGCCCCATCCTGAGACTGTGGCCTTCTGGTTCCCAAACCAGGGGAAACATCCTCCCTGCATCCAGTCTGTCTAGTCCTGTTAGAATTTTGTACATTTCAATCAGATCCCCTCTCATTCTTCTAAACTCTAGTGAATACAAGCCCAGTCGAATCAATCTCTCCTCATACGACAGTCCTGCCATCCCCGGTATCAGCCTAGTGAATCTTCGTTGCACTCCCTCTATGGCAAGTATATCCTTTCTTAGGTAGGGAGACCAAAACTGCATGCAATACTCCAGGTGTGGTCTCACCAAGAACCTTTATAACTGCAGTAAGACATCCTTACTTCTGAACGCAAATCCTCTTGCAATGAAGGCCAATATGCCATTTGCCTTCCTAATTGCTTGCTGCACTTGCCTATTTACTTTCATTGACTTGTGTATAAGGACACCCAGATCCCTTTGTACATCCACATTCCCCAATAGATCATCATTTAAACAATACTCTGCCTTTCTGTTTTTCACACCGAAGCGTATAACTTCACATTTATCCACATTATACCACATCTGCCATGTGTTTGCCCACACACAACTTGTCTAAATCGTCCTGAAGCCTTCTTGCATCCTCCTGACAACTCACAATCCCAGTTTTGTGTCATCAGCAAACTGGAAATATTGCATTTGGTTCTCTCATCCAAGTCATTTATATATATCGTAAATAGCTGGGGCCAAAGCGCTGACCCCTGTGGTACACCACTAATCACCGCCTACCACCCGGAAAAAGACCCATTCATTCCCACACTCAGTTACCGGTCTGTCAACCAATTCTCAATCCATGCCAGTATATTACCCCCAATCCCATGTGCTTTAATTTTGCCCACTAGCCTCGTATGTGAGACGTTATCAAAAGCCTTCTTGAAATCCAAATACACCACATCTACTGGTTCTCCCTTATCTATTCTGCTAGTTACATCCTCAAAAATCTCCAGTAGATTAGTTAAGCATGATAAACCCATGCTGACTTTGTCTAATTCCGTTAATGCTTTCCAAGTGTTTTGTTACCACGTCTTTTATAATAGTCTCTAGCATTTTCCCCACTACTGATGTTAAGATAACTGATCTGTAATTTTCTGTTTTTTCTCTCCCTCTTTTTTTAAATAGTGAGGTTACATTTGCCACCCTCCAATCTGTAGGAACTGCTCCAGAATCTATAGAATTTAGGAAGATGACCACCAATGCTTCTAATATTTCCAGGGCCACTTCCTTTAGTACTCTGGGATGTAGATTATCAGGCCCTGGGGATTTTTCAGCCTTTAACCCCATTAATTTCTCTAGCACCATTTTTTTTACTAATACTGATTTTATTCAATTCCTCTCTCTCACTAGACCCTTGGTTCCCTAACATTTCTGGGAAATTATTTGTGTCCTCTTTTGTGAAGACAGAACCAAAATATGTGTTCAGTTCTTCTACCATTTCTTTGTTCCACATTATAATTTCCCCCCATTTCTGACTGTAAGGGACCGATATTTGTCTTCACTAATCTTTTTCTCTTCACATATTTATAGAAGCTTTTATTGTCAGTTTTTATGTTACTTGCAAGTTAACTCTCATGCTCCATTTTCCCCTTCTTGATCAATCTTTTTGTCCACTTTTGCTGAATTCTAAATTGCTCACAATCCTCAGGCTTGCTGCTTTTTCTGGCAATTTTATATGCTTCCTCTTTGGATCTAATACCATCCCCAATTTCTTTTGTAAGACATGGTTGAGCCACCTTTCCTGTTTTATTTTTGCGCCAGACAGGAATGAATAATTGGCGGAGAAGAAAAGAGTTGACGTTTCGAGTCCTCATGACCCTTCGACAGAACTTCAGTTCGAGTCCAAGAAAGAGTTGAAATATAAGCTGGTTTAAGGTGTGTGGGGGGGCGGAGAGAGAGAGAGAGAGAGAGAGAAGTGGAGGGGGCGGTGTGGTTGTAGGGACAAACAAGCAGTGATAGAAGCAGATCATCAAAAGATGTCAACAACAATAGAACAAAAGAACACATAGGTGTTAAAGTTGGTGATATTATCTAAACGAATGTGCTAATTAAGAATGGATGGTAGGGCACTCAAGGTATAGCTCTAGTGGGGGTGGAGGGAGCATAAAAGATTTAAAAATATTTAAAAATAATGGAAATAGGTGGGAAAAGAAAAATCTACATAATTTATTGGAAAAAAAAGGAAGGGGGAAACAGAAAGGGGGTGGGGATGGAGGAGGGAGCTCAAGATCTAAAGTTGTTGAATTCAATACTCAGTCCGGAAGATTGTAAAGTGCCTAGTCGGAAGATGAGGTGTTGTTCCTCCAGTTTGCGTTGGGCTTCACTGGAACAATGCAGCAAGCCAAGGACAGACATGTGGGCAAGAGAGCAGGGTGGAGTGTTAAAATGGCAAGCGACAGGGAGGTTTGGGTCATTCTTGCGGACAGACCGCAGGTGTTCTGCAAAGCGGTCGCCCAGTTTACGTTTGGTCTCTCCAATGTAGAGGAGACCACATTGGGAGCAACGAATGCAGTAGACTAAGTTGGGGGAAATGCAAGTGAAATGCTGCTTCACTTGAAAAGAGGTTTGGGCCCTTGGACAGTGAGGAGAGAGGAAGTGAAGGGGCAGGTATTGCATCTTTTGCGTGGGCATGGGGTGGAGGGGGTTGAGGAGTAGGGGGTGATGGAGGAGTGGACCAGGGTGTACCGGAGGGAGCGATCCCTACGGAATGCCGCTTTCACAGCCATATCTCCTTTCTCAGTGACTGTCTCCGTCTCCGACTTACCCCACGTGGATTTCAACTGAAATTCCACCCCTCATGTTTCGAACCCACCCAGGATTACAGGTATCTCTGGGACATAAAACGTTTCTCAGACTGCTGTTCCCGTCACATTCTGAAATCCACACTCAGTGCCATGCGCCGCCATATGGACACACTCGACCTCTCCCTCCAGCAGCACCGCCGTACCCTTTTTCAAAGCTGCTTGTGCCCCCAGTTTCATTTTATTCTTCGGCTCATCCGACGCCTCAACAAGAAACTTTTTCTCTTTCTCTCAAGTGCTAAGGAACGCAAGCTCCAACAACTCATCGACACCAACACCCATCTAGGTCCCTCCATCCCTGCCCGTCCCTCCGTCCCCATCCCATCTTCCAATCCCAGCCCCAGCCGTGTATTCACTATACCCCCTGACCTTCCCCTCTCCGATGCTGAACGTTCAGTGCTCAGTAAAGGACTTAGTTTCATACCCTTACGCCCTCACCTCAATGAATTTCGGGCTCGGCATGATGCTGAACTCTTCTTCCGCCGTCTTCGTCTCCGGGCTCACTTCTTTGGGCAGGAGTCCTCTCCCAGTTCAACGGATCCTTTTACCCATCTCCAATATTCTCCCTCCACCTGGACCCCTCCCTCTGGATTCTTACCTTCTCTTGATCTTTTCATTGAGAACTGTCGGCTCGACATTAGTCGTCTCAATTTCTCTGCTCCTCTCACCCATTCTAACCTGCCTCTCTCTGAACTTACTGCACTCCATTCTCTCAGGTCCAATCCTGACATTGTACCTCGCGGAGGCTGAGCGTCAACTCGCAGACACTTCCTCCTACCTCTCCCTGGACTATGACCCCACCACTGAACATCAAGCCATTGTTTCCAGGACTGTCACTGACCTCATCTCCTCTGGGGATCTTCCTCCCACAGCTTCCAACCTGATAGTTGCCCAACCTCGGACGGCCCGCTTCTATCTCCTACCCAAAATCCACAAACAGAACTGCCCCGGTAGACCGATCGTCTCAGCTTGCTCCTGCCCCACAGAACTCATTTCTCGTTATCTTGACTCACTTCTCTCTCCCGTCGTCCAGTCCCTTCCCACCTACATCTGTGATTCCTCTGACACCTTACGTCACATCAACAATTGCCAGTTCCCTGGCCCCAACCGCTTCCCCTTCACCATGGACGTCCAATCCCTCGACACCTCCATCCCCCACCAGGATGGTCTGAGGGCCCTTAGCTTCTTCCTTGAACAGAGGTCCGAACAATACCCATCCACCACTACTCTCCTCCGTCTGGCTGAACTTGTTCTCATGCTGAACAATTTCTCCTTCAAGTCCTCTCACTTCCTCCAAATAAAAGGTGTGGCTATGGGTACCCGCATGGGCCCCAGCTATGCCTGTCTCTTTATGGGGTATGTGGAACATTCCTTGTTGCAGTCCTACTCTGGCCCCCTTCCACAACTCTTTCTCCGGTACATCGATGATTACATCGGTGCTGCTTCATGCTCTTGTCGGGACTTAGAAAAATTTATTAATTTTGCTTCCAATCTCCACCCCTCCATCATTTTCACGTGGTCCATCTCTGACACTTCCCTTCCCTTCCTTGTCCTCTCTGTCTCAATCTCTGGTGATAGACTGTCCACCAATATCCATTACAAACCCACCGACTCCCACAGCTACCTCGACTACAGCTTCTCACACCCCGCTTCCTGTAAGGACTCCATCTCATTCTCTCAGTTCCTTCGCCACAGTTGCATCTGTTCCGATGATGCTACCTTCAAAAACAGTTCCTCTGACATGTCCTCCTTCTTCCTTAACCAAGGTTTTCCACCCACGGTCATTGACAGGGCCCTCAACCGTGTCCGGCACATCTCCCGCGCATCCGCCCTCATGCCTTCTCCTCCCTCCCAGAAACATGATAGGGTCCCCCTTGTCCTCACTTATCACCCCACCAGCCTCCGCATTCAAAGGATCATCCTCCGCCATTTCCGCCAACTCCAGCATGATGCCACCACCAAACACATCTTCCCTTCACCCCCCTATCGGCATTCCGTAGGGATCGCTCCCTCCGGGACACCCTGGTCCATTCCTCCATCACCCCCTACTCCTCAACCCCCTCCTATGGCCCACGCAAAAGATGCAACACCTGCCCCTTCACTTCCTCTCTCCTCACCGTCCAAGGACCCAAACACTCCTTTCAAGTGAAGCAGCATTTCACTTGCATTTCCCCCAACTTAGTCTACTGCATTCGTTGCTCCCAATGTGGTCTCCTCTACATTGGAGAGACCAAACGTAAACTGGGCGACCGCTTTGCAGAACACCTGTGGTCTGTCCGCAAGAATGACCCAAACCTCCCTGTCGCTTGCCATTTTAACACTCCACCCTGCTCTCTTGCCCACATGTCTGTCCTTGGCTTGCTGCATTGTTCCAGTGAAGCCCAACGCAAACTGGAGGAACAACACCTCATCTTCTGACTAGGCACTTTACAACCTTCCGGACTGAATATTGAATTCAACAACTTTAGGGCTTGAGATCCCTCCTCCATCCCCACCCCCTTTCTGTTTCCCCCCTTTTTTTCCAATAAATTATATAGATTTTTCTTTTCTCACCCATTTCCATTATTTTTAAATATTTTAAAATCTTTTATGCTCTCTCCACCCCCACTAGAGCTATACCTTGAGTGCCCTACCATCCATTCTTAATTAGCACATTCGTTTAGATAATATCACCAACTTTAACACCTATGTGTTCTTTTGTTCTATTGTTGTTGAAATCTTTTGATGATCTGCTTCTATCACTGCTTGTTTGTCCCTACAACCACACCGCCCCCCTCCACTTCTCTCTCTCTCTCTGCCTCCCCCCCCACCCCTCACACACCTTAAACCAGCTTATATTTCAACTCTTTCTTGGACTCGAACTCAGGTTTTGTCGAAGGGTCATGAGGACTCGAAACGTCAACTCTTTTCTTCTCCGCCGATGCTGCCAGACCTGCTGAGTTTTTCCAGGTAATTCTGTTTTTGTTTTGGATTTCCAGCATCTGCAGTTTTTTTGTTTTTATCTTAGGAATGAATAATTGTTGTAATTCATGCATGCATTCCTTAAATATTAGCCATTCTCTATTCACTGTCAACCCTTTTAGTAAGGTTCCCCAATCCATCATTGCCAACTCGTGCCTCATACCCTCGTAGTTCCTTTATTTAGATTCAGGACCCTAGTTTCAGATTCAACTTCTTGATTCTCCATCCTGACGAACAATTCCATCGTTTCATGGTCGCTCTTCCCTAAGGGACCCCCCCACAACAAGATTGTTGATTAATTCTTTCTCATTGCACCATACCCAGTCTAGGATAGCCTGCTCTCTAGTTGGTTCCTCAACGTATTGGTCTAAAAAAAACCATCACATACACACTCCAGGAAATCCTCCTCCACAGGATTATTACTAGTTTGGTTTGTCCAATCTATATGTAGATTAAAGTCACCCATGATTACAGTTGTACACTTATTGCATGCGTCTCTAATTTCCTGCTTAATGCCTTCCCTTACATTTCCATTACTGTTTGGGGGTCTATAGACATCCCCCACCAACGTTTTCTGCCCTATAATGTTTCTTATCTCCACCCAAACAGATTCCACATCATGATTTTCCGAGCCAATATCCTTCCTCACTATTGCATTGATTTCCTCCTTTAGTAACAATGTTACCCCACCTCCTTTCCCTATTTGTCTGTCCTTCCTAAATATTGAATACCCGTGGATTTTCAGTTCCCTACAGCCATGTCTCCATAATTGCAACTATATCATAGCCTTTTATATCTCTTTGCGCTGTTAATTAATCTACCTTATTGCGAATGCGCCAGGCATTAAGATACAATGCCTTTTGACTTGTCTTTTTAACCTTGTTAGTCATCTTACCTTTATTTTGCACTATGACCCCATTTGTTTTTCAATCTTGTTTTTTCTGCCTTCTACTTTTGCTTCTTATTTTTCTGTATTTTGTTTCTATCCTTGTTTCCCCCTCCTCTGCCTGCCTGCTCAGTTTCCCATCCCCCTGCCATTCTAGTTTAAACCCTCCCCGACAGCACTAGCAAACATCACCATCCCACCCCCCCCAATCCGCAGCCCCCCAAGGACATTGGTCCCGGTCCTGTCCAGATGCAACCCGTACTGTTTGTTTTAGTCTCACCTTCCCCAGAACCTGTACCAATGTCCCAGGAATCTGAATCCTTCCCCTCTACACCATTCCTTCAGCCACGTATTCATCTGATATATCCTATTATTTCTAATCTCAGTAGCACATGGCACTGCTAGTAATCCTGAGAGTACTACCTTTGAGATCCTACTTTTTAATTTGCGTCCCAACTCCCTATATTCAGCTTGTAGGACTTCATTCCTTTTTTTACCTATGTCGTTTGTACCAATGTGTACCACAACCACTGGCTGTTCACCCTCCCCCTTCAGAATGCCCTGCAGCCCCTCCGAGACATCCTTGATCCTGGCACCAGGGAGGCAACATACCATCCTGGAGTCTCTTTTGCGGCTCAGAAATGCCTGTCTGTTCTCCTTACTATTGAATCCCCTATCATTATAGCCCTGCTCCTCTTCCTCCCGTCTTGTGCAGCAGAGACACCTGTGGTGCCAAGGACTTGGCACCTGCTGCTTTCCCCTGAGAAGTCATCTCCCCCAACAGTACCCAAAACGGTATATGTTAGAGAGGGCCACAGGGGACTCCTGTACTATCTGCCTTCCTCTACTCTGCCTGTTGATCATCCAACCCTTTTCTGCCTGTTCATCTCCACCTATGATGTGACCACCTCACTGAAGGTCCTGTGCATGATATTCTCAGCATTGCAGATGCTCCACAGTGAACCCACCCACAGCTCCAGCTCTGAAATGCGGTTAGCCAGTAGCTGCGGCTGGACATGCTTGCCGCACATATGGTTATCAGGAAGACTGGAAGCGTCCATGACTTCCCACATAGCGCAGGTGGAGCATGTCATGGGTGTGAGCTTTGCTGCTATGACTTCCCTTTAGATTGAGCTTGTTAGTTACTTCCTTTAAAGAATATTAATTACGCCAAGGGGCCTTATTCCACTCCAAACATTCCAACTACAGTCAAAAGTCCTCACCGTATTTTGTTTAAGCTAATGGACTGCAGCAGTTAAACAGTAGAAAAAGTAGAAGTAGAAGTACTCACCTCACCCTACTTACCAATCAGCTGCCTCCCCTGCATCGCATCACTTTTTGAAACATGACATCACTTCGAACTCCACCACCTGAAGGTTCTGAGGGCACCACTCCTCTCCGGTCTGGGCTTTGCTTTTCGCACCCTGTAATACCACTCTCACTGACATCTCCTCTCCAGTCTTGGCCTCTGTTTATTGCGCCCTTTTATACCACTCTCGCTGGTCTCCTCTCTCTGGTCAGCCCCGAGTCTCCCTGGAACTCTCACTCTGTCCTCGCGCTGTTTTCAGCCCGAGTCCAGCTCCCCCTCTTTTTAAATCTCCGCCCTGACTCTTAGCTCCCGCTATTTTAAAATCTCCGTTCTGACTCTCCTTTCTAATCTCCACTCTGACTCTTAGTTTCCACTCTTTTTAGATCTCCGCTCTCTCAGTTTCCGCTTTTTTTAAATCTCCGCTTTAACTCACAGCTCTCGCATTTTTAAATCTCTGCTCTGATTCTCAGCCCCCGCTCTTTTTAAATCTCCGCTCTGACTCTCAGCTCCCACTCTTCTTAAATTTCCAATCTGACACTCAGCTCCCGCTATTTTAAAAAAAAGCATGATCTCATGGAACAGCGGAACGGACTTGAGGGCTAATTGGCCTACTCCTGTTTGTACATTCTTATGGGAAAAACACAGTTAACATTTTGTGGATCATCTTTCGATGGAACTGGATTAATTTAGAAATATAACAGGTCTTAAGTAAGTACAGAGCCAGGAAAGTGGGTGGTGGTGGTGATGTTTGTGGGGGGTGGTGGGGTTGCAGTGGGTGGAGGTGATGATGTATGTAGGGGGTGGTAGGATTGCAGTGGCTGGTGGTGGTGATGTTTGGAGGGGGTGGTAGGGTTGCAGTGGGTGGTGTTGGTGATGTTTGTTGGGGGTGGTAGGGTTGCAGTGGTGGTGGTGGTGGTGGTGTTTGCGGGGCGTGGTGGGGTTGCAGTGGACGGTGGTGGTAATGTTTGTGGAGGGTGTTGGGGTTGCAGTGGGTGGTGGTGGTGATGTTTGTGGGGGGTGGTCGGGTTGCAGTGGGTGGTGGTGTTGATGGTTGTGGAGGGTGGTGTAGTTGAAGTGGTTGGTGGTGATATTTGTATGGGGTGGTAGGGTTGCAGTGGGTGGTGGTGGTGATGGTTGTGGAGGGTGGTGTGGTTGAAGTGGGTGGTGGTGATGATATTTGTAGCGGGTGGTAGGGTTGCAGTGGGCGGAAGTGAAGATATTTGTAGGGGGTGGTGGGGTGGCAGTGGGTGATGGTGGTGATGTTTGTAGAGGGTGGTAGGGTTGCAGGGGGTGTGGTGGTGATGTTTGTGTAGGGTGGTGGGGTTGCAGTGGGTGGTGGTGATGATGTTTGTAGTGGGTGGTGGTGTTGCAGTGGGTGTTGATGGAGATGTTTGTGGGGGGTGGTGGGGTTGCAGTAGGTGCTGGTGGTGATGTTTGTAGGGGGTGGTAAGATTGCATTGGGTGGTGGTGGTGATGGTTGTGGAGGGTGGTGTGGTTGAAGTGGGTGGTGGTGATGATATTTGTAGGGGGTGGTAGGGTTGCAGTGGTGGTGGTGGTGATGTTTGTGGGGGGTGGTGGGGTTGCAATGGGTGGTGGTGGTAATGTTTGTGGGGAGTGGTGGAGTTGCAGTGGGTGGTGGTAGTGATGTTTGTAGTGAGTGATGGTGATGATGTTCGTGGGGGGTGGAGTTGCAGTGGGAGATGGTGGTGATGATTGTAGGGGGTTCTGGGTTGCAGTGGGTGGTGGTGATGATGTTTGTGGGGGTTGGTGGTGCGGCATTAGGTGATGATGGTGATGTTTGCAGGGTGTGGAACGGTTGCAGTGGTTGTGGTGGTCATGGTTGTGTAGGGTGGTGGGGTTGAAGTGGGTGGTGGTGATGTTTGTAGCGGGTTCTGGGTTGCAGTGGGTGGTGGTGGTGAGGTTTGTGAGGGTTGATGGTGTTGCAGTAGGTGATGATGGTGATGTTTGTAGGGGGTGGAACGGTTGCAGTGGGGGGTGGTGGTCATGGTTGTGGAGGGTGATGTGGTTGAAGTGGGTGGTGGTGATGATATTTGTAGTGGGTGGTAGGGTTGCAGTGGTGGTGGTGGTGATGTTTGTTGGGGGTGGTGGGGTTGCAGTGGGTCGTGGTGGTAATGTTTGTGGGGAGTGGTGGAGTTGCAGTGGGTGGTGGTGGTGATGTTTGTAGGGGGTGGTAGGGTTGCAGTAGGTGACGATGGTGATGTTTGTAGGGGGTGGAACGGTTGCAGTGGGTAGTGGTGGTGATGGATGTGGAGGGTGGTGGGGTTGAAGTGGGTTGTGGTGATGATGTTTGTTGTGAGTGGTAGGGTTGCAGTGGTGGTGGTGCTGATGTTTGTGGGGGGTGGTGGAGTTGAAGTGGGTGGTGATGTTGATGTTTGTAGGGAGTGGTAGGTTTGCAGTGGTGGTGGTGGTGATGTTTGTAGGGGGTTCAGGATTGCAGTGGGTGGTGGTGGTGATGTTTGTGGGGGTTGATGGTGTTGTAGTAGGTGATGATGGTGATGTTTGTAGTGGGTGGAACGGTTGCAGTGGGTGGTGGTGGTGATGGTTGTGGAGGGTGGTGGGGTTGAAGTGGGTAGTGGTGATGATGTTTGTTGTGAGTGGTAGGGTTGCAGTGGTGGTGGTGCTGATGTTTCTGGGGGGTGGTGGAGTTGCAGTGGGTGGTGGTGGTAATGTCTGTGGGGAGTGGTGGGGTTGCAGTGGTTGGTGGTGGTGATGTTTGTAGTGAGTGGTGGTGATGATATTTGTGGGGGGTGGAGTTGCAGTGGGTGAGTGTGGTGACGTTTGTGGGGGGGTGGTGGTTTTGCAGTGTGTGGTGGTCGTGTTGTTTGTGGTGGGTGGTAGGGTTGCAGTGGGTGGTGGTGATGATGTTTGTGGGGGGTGGAGTTGCAGTGGGTGGTGGTAATGATGTTTGTAGATGGTGGTGGGTTTGCAGTGGTGGTGGTGGTGATATTTGTGATTTTTTTATGGGGTGGTGGGGTGGCAGTGGGTGGTGGTGGTGATGTTTGTATGGGGTGGTGAGTTTGCACTGGGTGGTGGTGATGATGTGTGTAGGGGGTGGTAGGGTTGCAGTGTTGGCCATGGTGATGTTTGTTGGGGGTGGTGAGGTTGCAGTGGGTGGTGGTGGTGATGTTTGTAGCGGATGGTAGGGTTGCAGTGGGTGGAGGTGGTAATGTTTGTAGGGGGTGATAGGGTTGCAGTGGGTGGTGGTGGTGATGATTGTAGGGGGTGTTAGGGTTGCAGTGGGTGGTAGTGGTGATGTTTGTGGGGGTGGTGGGGTTGCAGTAGGTGATGTGGTGATGTTTGTAGGGGGTGGTAGGTTTGCAGTGGGTTGTGACAGTGATGTTTGGAGGGGGTCGTAGTGTTGCAGGGGGTGGTAGTGGTGATGTTTGTGTTGGGTGGTGGGGTTGCAGTGGCTGCTGGTGGTGATGTCTGTAGGGGGTGGTAGGGTTGCAGTGGGTGGTGGTGGTGATGGTTGTGGAGGGTGGTGGGGTTGAAGTGGGTGGTGGTGATGATGTTTGTAGGGGGTGGTAGGGTTGCAGTGGTGGTTGTGGTGATGTTTGTGGGCGGTGGTGGGGTTGCACTGGGTGGTGGTGGTAATGTTTGTGGGGGTTGGTAGGGTTGCAATGGGTGGTGGTGGTGATGTTTGTTGGGAGTGCTGGGATTGCATTGGGTGGTGGTGATGTTCGTGGGGGGTGGTAGGGTTGCAGTGGGTGGTGGTGGTTATGTTTGTAGGGAGTGGTAGAGTTGCAGTGGGTGGTGGTGGTGATGTTTGTTGGGGGTGGTAGGGTTGCAGTGGTGGTGGTGGTGATGTTTGTGTTGGGCAGTGGGGTTGCAGTGGGTGGTGGTGGTGATGTTTGTGGGGGGTGGTAGGTTTGCAGTGAGTGGTGATGGTGATGTTTGTGTGGGGTGGTGGGTTTGTAGTGGATGATGGTGGTGATGTTTGTAGGGTTGGTAGGGATGCAGAGATGGGGGGTGTGATCTCTGTAGCGGGTGGTGGGGTTGCAGTGGGTGTGGTGCTGATGTTTGTGGGGTGTGGTAGGGTTGCAGTTTATGGGAGGTGGTGATGTTTTTGAGCCGTGGGGGAGTTGCAGTGGGTGGAGGTGATGATGATTGTAGGGGGTGGTAGGGTTGCAGAGGCTGGTGTTGGTAATGTTTGTGGAGGGTGGTGGTGATGTTTGTAGTGAGTGGTCGTGATGATATTTGTGGGGGGTGGAGTTGCAGTGGGTGATTGTGGTGATGTTTGTGGGGGGTGGTGGGGTTGCAGTGGGTGGTGGTGGTGATGTTTGTAGGGGGTGGTAGGGTTGCTGGGGGTGGTAGTGGTTTTATTTGTGGGGGGTGGTCGGGTTGCAGTGGGTGGTGGTGGTGATGTTTGTGGCGGGTGGTGGGGTTGCAGTTGGTGGTGATGATGTTTGTAGGGGGTGGTAGGGTTGCAGGGGGTGGTGGTGGTGATGTTTGTGGCGGGTGGTGGGATTGCAGTTGGTGATGATGATGTTTGTAGGGGGTGGTAGGGTTGCAGGGGGTGGTAGTAGTGATGTTTGTGGCGGGAGGTCGGGTTGCAGTGGGTGTTGGTGGTGATGTTTGTGGGCGGTGGTGGAGTTGCAGTGGGTGGTGGTGATGATGTTTGTGGTGGGTGGTGGGGTTGCAGTGGGCGGTGGTGATGATGTTTGTAGGGGGTGGTAGGGTTGCAGTGGGGGGTGGTGGTGATGTTTGTGGCGGGTGGTGGGGTTGGAGTGGGTGGTGGTGAGGATGTTTGTAGTGGGTGATGGGGTTGCAGTGGGTGGGGGTGTTGATGGTTGTGGAGTGTGGTGGGGTTGCAGTGGGTGGTGGTGTTGATGTTTATGTGGGTTGGTAGGGTTGCAGTGGCTGGTAGGGTTGCAGGGGATGATGGTGGTGATGTTTGTGGCGGGTGGTGGGGTTGCAGTGGGTGGTGGTGAGGATGTTTGTCGGGGGTGGTGGGGTTGCAGTGGGTGGGGGTGGTGATGGTTGTGGAGTGTGGTGGGGTTGCAGTGGGTGTTGGTGTTGATGTTTATGGGGGGTGGTAGGTTTGCAGTGGGTGGTGGTGATGATGTTTGTAGGGGGTGGTAGCGTTGCAGTGGGTGGTGGTGATGATGTTTTAGGGGGTGGTGGGGTTGCAGTGGGTGGTGGTGGTGATGGTTGTGGACTGTGGTGGGGTTGCAGTGGGTGGTGGTGTTGTTGTTTATGGAGGTTGGTAGGGTTGCAGTGGGTGGTAGTGTTGATGTTTATGGGGGGTGGTAGGGTTGCAGTGGGTGGTGGTGATGTTTGTTGGAGGTGGTAGGGTTGCAGTGGTGGTAGTGGTGATGCTTGTGGGGGGTGGTAGGGTTGCAGTGAGTGGTGGTGGTGATGTTTGTGGTGGGCGGTGGGGTTGCAGTGGGTGGTGGTGGTGATGTTTGTGGAGGGTGGTAGGATTGCAGTGGGTGGTGGTTGTGATGTTTGTTGGGGGTGGTGGAGTGTCAGTTAGTGCTGGTGGTGATGTTTGTGTGGGGTGTTGGGTTTGTAGTGGATGATGGTGGTGATGTTTGTAGGGGGTGGTGGGGTTGCAGTGGATGATGGTGGTGATGTTTGTAGGGTTGTTAGGGATGCAGAGGTGGTGGGTGTGATCTTTGTAGCGGGTGGTGGGGTTGCAGTGGGTTTGTGGTGGGGTTGCAGTGGGTGGTGGTGATGATGTTCGTATGGGGTGGTGGGGTTGCAGTGGGTGGTGGTGATGATGTTTGTAGGGGGTGGTAGGGTTGCAGTGGGTGGTAGTGGTGATGTTTGTGGGGGGTGGTGGGGTTGCAATGGGTGGTGGTGATGATATTTGTAGGGGGTGGTGGGGTTGCAGTGGGTGATGGTGGTGATGTTTGTTGGGGGTGGTAGGGTTGCAGTGTTGGTGATGGTGATGTTTGCGAGGGATGGTGGGGTTGCAGTGGGCGGTGGTGGTAATGTCTGTGGATGGTGTTCAGGTTGCAGTGGGTGGTGGTGTTGATGGTTGTGGAGGGTGGTGTGGTTGAAGTGGGTGGTGGTGATGATATTTGTAGGTTGTGGTAGGGTTGCAGTGGGTGGTGGTGCTGATGGTTGTGGAGGGTGTGTGGGTGAAGTGGATGGTGGTGATGATATTTGTAGGGGGTGGTAGGGTTGCAGTGGTGGTGGTGGTGAAGTTTGTGGGGGATAGTGGGGTTACAGTTGGTGGTAATGTTTGCGGGGAGTCGTGGAGTTGCAGTGGGTGGTGGTGGTGATGTTTGTAGTGAGTGATTGTGATGATGTTCGTGGGGGGTGGAGTTGCAGTGGGAGATGGTGGTGATGATTGTAGGGGGTTCAAGGTTGCAGTGGGTGGTGGTGATGATGTTTGTGGGGGTTGATGGTGTTGCAGTAGGTGATGATGGTGATGTTTGTAGAGGGTGGAACGGTGGCAGTGGGTAGTGGTGGTGATGTATGTGGAGGGTGGTGGGGTTGAAGTGGGTTGTGGTGATGATGTTTGTTGTGAGTGGTAGGGTTGCAGTGGTGGTGGTGCTGATGTTTGTGGGGGGTGGTGGAGTTGCAGTGGGTGGTGGTGTTGATGTTTGTAGGGAGTGGTAGGTTTGCAGTGGTGGTGGTGGTGATGTTTGTAGGGGGTTCAGGGTCGCAGTGTGTGGTGGTGGTGATGTTTGTGGGGGTTGGTGGTTTTGCAGTGTGTGGTGGTCGTGTTGTTTGTGGTGGGTGGTAGGGTTGCAGTGGGTGGTGGTGGTGATGTTTGTAGTGAGTGGTGGTGATGATGTTTGTGGGGGATGAAGTTGCAGTGGGTGAGTGTGGTGATGTTTGTGGGGGGGTGGTGGTTTTGCAGTGTGTGGTGGTCGTGTTGTTTGTGGTGGGTGGTCGGTTGCAGTGGGTGGTGGTGGTGATGTTTGTAGTGAGTGGTGGTGATGATGTTTGTGGGGGGTGGAGTTGCAGTGGGTGGTGATAATGATGTTTGTAGATGGTGGTGGGTTTGCAGTGGTGGTGGTGATGTTTGTGGTGGGCGGTAAGTTTGCAATGCGTGGTAGTGATGATTTTTTTATGGGGTGATGGGGTGGCAGTGCGTAGTGGTGGTAATGCTTGTGGAGGGTGGTGGAGTTGCTGTGGGTGGTGGTGGTGATGTTTGTATGGGGTGGTGAGGTTGCACTGGGTGGTGGTGATGATGTGTGTAGGGGGTGGTAGGGTTGCAGTGTTGGCCATGGTGATGTTTGTTGGGGGTGGTGGGGTTGCAGTGGATGTTGGTGGTGATGTTTGTAGCGGGTGGTAGGGTTGCAGTGGGTGGAGGCGATGTTTATTGAGGTGGTGGGGTTGCAGTGCATGGTGGTGATGATGTTTGTAGGGGGTGGTAGGGTTGCAGTGGGTGGTGGTGGTGATGTTTGTGGCGGGTGGTGGGGTTGACCTGGATGGTGGTGATGATGTGTGTAGGGGGTGCTAGGGTTGCAGTGGGTGGTGGCGGTGATGTTTGTGAGGGGTGGTGGGGCTGCATTGGATGGTGGTGATGATCTTTGTAGTGGGTAGTAGGGTTGCAGTGGGTGGTGGTGGTGATGTATGTAGGGGGTAGTAGTGTTGCAGTGGGTGTTGGTGGTGATGTTTGTTTACGGTTGTGGGGTTGCAGTGGATGATGGTGATGATGTTTGTAGAGGGTAGTAGGGTTGCAGTGGGTGGTAGTGGTGATGTTCGTGGGTGGTGGTGGGGTTGCAGTGGGTGGTGGTGATGATGTTTGTAGGGGGTGGTAGGGTTGAAGTGGGTGGTGGTGGTGATGTTTGTGGTGGGTGGTGGGGTTGACCTGGGTGGTGGTGATGATGTGTCTAGTGGGTGCTAGGGTTGCAGTGGGTGGTGGTGATGATGTTTGTAGGGGGTGGTAGGGTTGCAGTGGGTGGTGGTGGTGATGTTTGTATGGGGTGGTGGACTTGCAGTGGATGGTGGTGATGATGTTTGTAGGGAGTGGTAGGGTTGCAGTGGCTGGTGGTGATGATGTTTGTAGGGGGTGCTGGGGTTGCAGTGGGTGTTGGTGGTGGTGATGTTTGTAGAGCGTGATAGGGTTGCAGTGGTGGTGGTGGTGATGTTTGTGGGCGGTGGTGGGGTTGCAGTAGGTGATGGAGGTGATTTTTGTAGGGGGTGGTAGTGTTGCAGTGGTTGGTGGTGGTGATGGTTGTGGAGGGTGGTGGGGTTGAAGTGGGTGGTGGTGATGATGTTTGTAGGGGGTGGTAGGGTTGCAGTTGGTGCTGGTGGTGTTTCTGGGTGGGTGGTGTGGTTGCAGTGGTGGTGATGGTGATGTTTGTGGGGGCTGGTGGGGTTGCAGTGGATGGTGGTGGTAATGTTTGTGAGGAGTGGTGGGGTTGCAGTGGGTGGTGGTGGTGATGTTTGTATTGAGTGGTGGTGATGATGTTTGTGGGGGGTGGAGTTGCAGTGGGTGATGGTGGTGATGTTTGTGGGTGGTGGAGTGGCAGTGGGTGGTGGTAATTATCTTTTTAGGGGGTGGTGGGGTTGCAGTGCGTGGTGGTGGTTATGTATGTAAGGGGTGATAGGGTTGCAGTGTGTGGTGGTGATGATGTTTGTAGGGGGTAGTAGGGTTGCAGTGGGTGGTGGGGGTGATGTTTGTATGGGGTGATGGACTTGCAGTGGTTGGTGGTGATGATGTTTGTAGGGGGTGGTAGGGTTGCAGTCGCTGGTGGTGATGATGGTTGTAGGGGGTGCTGTGGTTGCAGTGGGCGGTGGTGGTGGTGATGTTTGTAGGGCGTGATAGGGTTGCAGTGGTGGTGGTGGTGATGTTTGTGGGCGGTGGTGGGGTTGCAGTGGGTGGTGGTGATGATGTTTGTAGGGGCTGGTAGGGTTGCAGTGGGTGGTGGTGGTGATGTTTGGAGGGGGTGGTAATGTTGCAGGGAGTGGTAGTGGTGATGTTTGTGAGGGGTGGTGGGGTTGCAGTGGGTGGTGGTGATGATATTTGTAGGGGGTGGTAGGGTTGCAGTGGGTGGTGGTGGTGATGTTTGTGTGGGTTTGTGGTGTTGCAGTAGGTGATGGAGGTGATGTTTGTAGGGGGTGGTAGGGTTGCAGTGGGTGGTGGTGGTGATGGTTGTGGAGGGTGGTGGGGTTGAAGTGGGTGGTGATGATGATGTTTGTAGGGGGTGGTAGGGTTGCAGTTGGTGCTGGTGGTGTTTCTGGGTGGGTGGTGTGGTTGCAGTGGTGGTGATGGTGATGTTTGTGGGGCGTGGTGGGGTTGCAGTGGATGGTGGTGGTAATGTTTGTGGGGAGTGGTGGGGTTGCAGTGGGTGGTGGTGGTGATGTTTGTAGTGAGTGGTGGTGATGATGTTTGTGGGGGGTTGGAGTTGCAGTGGGTGATGGTGGTGATGTTTGCGGGGGGTGGAGTTGCAGTGGGTGGTGGTCGTGATGTTTGTGGTGGGTGGTAGGGTTGCAGTGGGTGCTGGTGGTGATGTTTGTGGGTGGTGGAGTTGCAGTGGGTGGTGGTAATGATCTTTGTAGGGGGAGGTGGGGTTGCAGTGGGTGGTGGTCGTTATGTATGTAAGGGGTGATAGGGTTGCAGTGGTGGTGGTGATGTTTGTGCGTGGTGGTGGGGTTGCAGTGTATGGTGGTGATGATGTTTGTAGGGGGTAGTAGGGTTGCAGTGGGTGGTGGTGATGATGTTTGTGTGCGGTGGTGAGGTTGCAGTGGGTAGTGGTGATGATGTTTGTAGGGGGTGGTGGTGTTGCAGTTGCGGTGGTGGTGATGTTTGTGGCGGGTGCTGGAGTTGCGGTGGGTGGTGGTTGTGATGTTTGTAGCGGGTGGTAGGGTTGCAGTAGGTGGTGGTGATGTTTGTTGGGGTGGTGGGGTTGCAGTGCATGGTGGTGATGATGTTTGTAGGGGGTAGTAGGGTTGCAGTGGCTGGTGGTGGTGATGTATGTAGGGGGTGATAGGGTTGCAGTGGTGGTGGTCGTGATGTTTGTGGGCGGCGGTGGGTTTGCAGTGGGTGGTGGTGATGATGTTTGTAGGGTGTAGTAGGGTTGCAGTGGATGTTGGTGGCAATGTTTGTGTGCGGTTGTGGGGTTGCAGTGGATGGTGGTGATGATTTTTGTAGGGGGTAGTAGGGTTGCAGTGTGTGGTAGTGGTGATGTTCGTGGGGAGTGGTGGAGTTGCAGTGGGTGGTGGTGGTGACGGTTGTAGGGGGTGATAGGGTTGCAGTGGTGGTGATGTTTGTGGGCGGTGGTGGGGTTGCAGTGGGTGTTGGTGATGTTGGTAGGGGCTGGTAGGGTTGCAGAGGGTGGTGGTGGTGATGTTTGGAGGGGCTTGTAGGGTTGCAGGGGGTGGTGGTGGTGATGTTTGGAGTGGCTGGTAGTGTTGCAGGGTGTGGTAGTGCTAATGTTTCTGAGGGGTGGTGGGGTTGCGGTGGGTGCTGGTGGTGATGTTTGTGGGGGTTGGTGGTGTTGAGGTAGGTGTTGGTGGTGGTGTTTGCAGGGGGTGGTAGTGTTGCAGTATGTGGTGGTGGTTATGGATGTGGAGGGTGATGGGGTTGATGAGGGTGGTGGTGATGATGCTTGTTGGGGGTGGTAGGGTTGCAGTGGGTTGTGGTGATGATGTGTGTAGGGGGTGGTAGGGTTGCAGTGGTGGTGGTGGTGATGTTTGTGGGGGGTGGTGGGGTTGCAATGGGTGATAGTGATAATGTTTGTAGGGAGTGGTGGGTTTTGCATTGGGTGGTGGTGGTGATGTTTGTAGTGAGTGGTGGTGATGATGTTTGTAGGGGGTGGTGGGGTTGCAATGGGTGTTGGTGGTAATGTTTGTAGGGAGTGTTGGGTTTTGCAGAGGGTGGTGGTCGTGATGTTTGTAGTGTGTCGTAGGTTTGCAGTGTGTGGTGGTGGTGATGTTTGTAGTGAGTGGTGGTGATGATGTTTGTGGGGGGTGGTGGGTTTGACCTGGGTGGTGGTAATGATGTGTCTAGGGGATAGTAGGGTTGCAGTGGGTGGTAGTGGTGATGTTTGTGGGGAGTGGTGGAGTTGCAGTGGGTGGTGGAGGCGATGGTTGTAGGGGGTGATAGGGTTGCAGTGGTGGTGATGTTTGTGGGCGGTGGTGGGGTTGCAGTGGGTGTTGGTGATGTTGGTAGGTGCTGGTAGGGTTGTAGGGGGTGGTGGTGGTGATGTTTGGAGGGGCTTGTAGGGTTGCAGGGGGTGGTGGTGGTGATGTTTGGAGTGGCTGGTAGTGTTGCAGGGTGTGGTAGTGCTAATGTTTCTGAGGGGTGGTGGGGTTGCAGTGGGTGCTGGTGGTGATGTTTGTGGGGTTGGTGGTGTTGAGGTAGGTGTTGGTGGTGGTGTTTGTAGGGGGTGGTAGTGTTGCAGTGTGTGGTGGTGGTTATGGTTGTGGAGGGTGATGGGGTTGATGAGGGTGGTGGTGATGATGTTTGTTGGGGGTGGTGGGGTTGCAATGGGTGATAGTGATAATGTTTGTAGAGAGTGGTGAGTTTTGCAGAGGGTGGTGGTCGTGATGTTTGTAGTGTGTCGTAGGTTTGCAGTGTGTGGTGGTAGTGATATTTGTAGTGAGTGGTGCTGATGATGTTTGTGGGGGGTGGTGTTGCAGTGGGTGGAGGTAATGATGTTTGTTGGGGGTGGTGGGGTTGCAGTTGTGGCGGTGGTGATGTTTGTGGCGGGTGCTGGAGTTTCTTTGGGTGGTGGTTGTGATGTTTGTAGCGGGTGGTAGGGTTGCAGTAGTTGGTGGTGATGTTTGTTTGGTGTGGTGGGGTTGCAGTGGGTGGTGGTGATGATGTTTGTGGGGGGTGGTGGAGTTGCAGTGGGTGGTGGTGATGGTAATGTTTGTACAGGGTGATGGGTTTGCAGTGGTGGTGGTGGTGATGTTTGTAGGGGCTGGTTGGGTTGCAGTGGGTGGTGGTGGTGATGTTTGGAGGGGGTGGTAATGTTGCAGGGGATGGTAGTGGTGATGTTTGTGAGGGGTGGTGGGGTTGCAGTGGGTGGTGGTGATGATATTTGTAGGGGGTTGTAGGGTTGCAGTGGGTGGTGATGGTGATTGTGGGGGTTGGTGATGTTTCAGTTGGAGATGGTGGTGATGTTTCTAGGGGGTGGTAGGGTTGCAGTGGGTGGTGGTGGTGATGGTTGTGGAGGGTGGTGGGGTTGAAGTGGGTGGTGGTGATGATGTGTGTAGGGGATGGTAGGGTTGCACTGCTGGTGGTGGTGATGTTTGTGGGGGGTGGTTGGGTTGCAGTGGTGGTGGTCTTGATGTTTGTGGTGGGTGGTAGGGTTGCAGTGGGTGCTGGTGGTGATGTTTGTGGGTGGTGGAGTTGCAGTGGGTGGTGGTAATAATCTTTGTGGGCGGTGGTGGGGTTGCAGTGTGTGGTGGTGGTGATGTTTCTGCGGGGTGGTAGGGTTGCGGTGGTGGTGATGTTTGTGGGGGGTGGTGGGGTTGCAGTGGGTGGTGGTGGTAATGTTTGTGGGGAGTGGTGGGGCTGCAGTGGGTGGTGGTGGTGATGTTTGTAGTGAGTGGTGGTGATGATGTTTGTGGGGGGTGGAGTTGCAGTGGGTGATGGTGGTGATGTTTGTGGGGGGTTGAGTTGCAGTGCATGGTGGTCGTGATGTTTATGATGCGTGTTAGGGTGGCAGTGGGTCCTGGTGGTGATGTTTGTGGGTGGTGGAGTTGCAGTGGGTGGTGGTAATGATCTTTGTGGGCGGTGGTGGAGTTGCAGTGGGTGGTGGTGACGTTTGTTGGGGGTGGTGGGGTTACAGTGCGTGGTGGTGATGTTTGTTGGGTGTGGTTGACTTGCAGTGGGTGGTGGTGGTGATGTTTGTGAGTGGTGGTGCGGTTGTAGTGGTTGGTGGTGGTGATGTTTGTTGGGGTTGGTATTGTTGCAGTAGGTGATGGTGGTGATGTTTGTAGGGGGTGGTAGGGTTACAGTGGGTTGTGGTGGTGATGATTGTGGAGGGTGGTGGGCTTGAAGTGGGTGGTGGTGATGATGTTTGTAGGGGCTGGTAGGGTTGCAGTGGGTGGTGGTGGTGATGTTTGTGGTGGGTAGTGGGGTTGCAATGGGTGGTGGTGATGTTTGTTGGGGGTGGTGGGGTTACAGTGCGTGGTGGTGATGTTTGTTGGGGGTGGTTGACTTGCAGTGGGTGGTGGTGGTGTTATTTGTGAGTGGTGGTGGGGTTGCAGTGGGTGGTGGTGGTGATGTTTGTAGGGGCTGTTGGCTTGCAGTGTGTGGTGGTGGTGATGTTTGTGGGTGTTGGTATTGTTGCAGTAGATGATGGTGGTGATGTTTGTAGGGGGTGGTAGGGTTGCTGTGGGTTGTCGGGTGATGATTGTGGAGGGTGGTGGGCTTGCAGTGGGTGGTGGTGATGATATTTGTAGGGGGTGGTAGGTTTGCAGTGGATGGTGGTGGTGATGTTTGTGGGGGGTGGTGGAGTTGCAGTGGATGGTGGTGGTGATGGTTGTAGGGGGTGATAGGGTTGCAGTTGTCGTGATGTTTTTGGGCGGTTGTGGGGTTGCAGTGTGTGGTGGTGATGATGTTTGTAGGGGCTGGTAGGGTTGCATTGGGTGGTGGTGGTGATGTTTGGAGGGGGTGGTAGTGTTGCAGGGGGTGGTAGTGGTGATGTTTCTGATGGGTGGTGGGGTTGCAGTGGGTGGTGGTGGTGATGTTTGTGGGGTTTGGTGGTGTTGCAGTAGATGATGGTGGTGATGTTTGTAGGGGGTGGTAGTGTTGCAGTTGGTGGTGGTGGTTATGGTTGTGGAGGGTGATGGGTTGATGAGGGTGGTGGTGATGATGTTTGTTGGGGGTGGTAGGGTTGCAGTGGGTGGTGGTGGTGATGTTTGTAGGGGGTGGTGGAGTTGCACTGGGTGGTGGTGATGATGTGTGTTGGGGGTGGTAGGGTTGCAGTGGTGGTGGTGGTGATGTTTGTGGGGGGTGGTGGGGTTGCAATGGGTGGTGGTGGTAATGTTTGTTGGGAGTGGTGGGTTTTGCAGTGGGTGGTGGTGGTAATGTTTGTTGTGAGTAGTGGTGATGATGTTTGTAGGGAGCGGTGGGTTTTGCAGAGGGTGGTGGTCGTGATGTTTGTGGTGTGTCGTAGGGTTGCAGTGTGTGGTGGTGGTGATGTTTGTAGTGAGTGGTGGGGTTGCAATGGGCGGTAGTGGTAATGTTTGTTGGGAGTGGTAGGATTGCAGTGGGTGGTGGTGGTGATGTTTGTTGGGGGTGGTGGGGTTGCAGTGGGTGGTGGTGATGATGTTTGTAAGGGGTGGTAGGGTTGCAGTGGGTGGTGGTGGTGATGTTTGTGGGGGGTGGTGGAGTTGCAGTGGGTGGTGGTGATGATGTTTGTAAGGGGTGGTAGGGTTGCAGTGGGTGGTGGTGGTGATGTTTGTGGGGGGTGGTGGAGTTGCAGTGGGTGGTGGTGATGATGTTTGTAGGGGGTGGTAGGGTTGCAGTTGCTGGTCATGATGATGTTTGTAGGGGGTTGCTGGGGTTGCAGTGGGTGGTGGTGGTGGAGATGTTTTTAGGGGGTGATAGAGTTGAAGTGGTGGTGGTGGTGATGTTTGTTGGGGGTGGTGGGGTTGCAGTGGGTGGTGGTGATGATGTTTGTAAGGGGTGGTAGGGTTGCAGTGGCTGGTGGTGGTGATGTTTGGAGGGGTTGGTAGTGTTGCCGGGTGTGGTAGTGGTGATGTTTGTGAGTGGTGGTGGGGTTGCAGTGGGTGGTGGTGGTGATCTTTGTGGTGGGTGGTGGGGTTGACCTGGGTGGTGGTGATGATGTTTGTATGGGGTGGTGGGGTCCCAGTGCATGGTGGTGATGATGTTTGTAGGGGGTGGTGGGGTTGCAGTGGGTGGTGGTGGTGATGTTTGTGGGGGGTGGTGGGGTTGCACTGGGTGGTGGTGATGATGTTTGTAGGGTGTGGTAGGGTTGCAGTGGTGGTGGTGATGATGTTTGTAGGGGGTCGTAGTGTTGCAGTGGATGGTGGTGGTTATGGTTGTGGAGGGTGATGGGGTTGATGAGGGTGATGGTGATGATGTTTGTTGGGGGTGGTAGAGTAGCAGTGGGTGGTGGTGGTGATGTTTGTAGGGGGTGGTAGGGTTGCAGTTGCTGGTGATGATGTTTGTAGGGGGTTGCTGGAGTTGCAGTGGGTGGTGGTGGTGGAGATGTTTGTAGGGGGTGATAGGGTTGAAGTGGTGGTGGTGGTAATGTTTGTGGGTGGTGGTGGGTTTGCAGTGGGTGGTGGTGATGATATTTGTAGGGGCTTGTAGGGTTGCAGTGGGTGGTGGTTGTGATGTTTGGAGGGGGTGGTAGTGTTGCCGGGTGTGGTAGTGGTGATGTTTGTGAGTGGTGGTGGGGTTGCAGTGGGTGGTGGTGGTGATCTTTGTGGTGGGTGGTGGGGTTGACCTGGGTGATGTGTGTAGGGGGTGGTAGGATTGCATTGGGTGGTGGTAGTGATGTTTGTTGGGGGTGTTGGGGTTGCAGTGGGTGGTGGTGATGATATTTGTAGGGGGTGGTAGGTTTGCAGTGGATGGTGGTGGTGATGTTTGTGGGGGGTGGTGGAGTTGCAGTGGATGGTGGTGGTGATGGTTGTAGGGGGTGATAGGGTTGCAGTTGTCGTGATGTTTTTGGGCGGTTGTGGGGTTGCAGTGTGTGGTGGTGATGATGTTTGTAGGGGCTGGTAGGGTTGCATTGGGTTGTGGTGGTGATGTTTGGAGGGGGTGGTAGTGTTGCAGGGGGTGGTAGTGGTGATGTTTCTGATGGGTGGTGGGGTTGCAGTGGGTGGTGGTGGTGATGTTTGTGGGGTTTGGTGGTGTTGCAGTAGATGATGGTGGTGATGTTTGTAGGGGGTGGTAGTGTTGCAGTTGGTGGTGGTGGTTATGGTTGTGGAGGGTGATGGGGTTGATGAGGGTGGTGGTGATGATGTTTGTTGGGGGTGGTAGGGTTGCAGTGGGTGGTGGTGGTGATGTTTGTAGGGGGTGGTGGAGTTGCACTGGGTGGTGGTGATGATGTGTGTTGGGGGTGGTAGGGTTGCAGTGGTGGTGGTGGTAATGTTTGTGGGGGGTGGTGGGGTTGCAATGGGTGGTGGTGGTAATGTTTGTTGGGAGTGGTGGGTTTTGCAGTGGGTGGTGGTGGTAATGTTTGTTGTGAGTAGTGGTGATGATGTTTGTGGGGAGCGGTGGGTTTTGCAGAGGGTGGTGGTCGTGATGTTTGTGGTGTGTCGTAGGGTTGCAGTGTGTGGTGGTGGTGATGTTTGTAGTGAGTGGTGGGGTTGCAATGGGCGGTAGTGGTAATGTTTGTTGGGAGTGGTAGGATTGCAGTGGGTGGTGGTGGTGATGTTTGTTGGGGGTGGTGGGGTTGCAGTGGGTGGTGGTGATGATGTTTGTAAGGGGTGGTAGGGTTGCAGTGGGTGGTGGTGGTGATGTTTGTGGGGGGTGGTGGAGTTGCAGTGGGTGGTGGTGATGATGTTTGTAAGGGGTGGTAGGGTTGCAGTGGGTGGTGGTGGTGATGTTTGTGGGGGGTGGTGGAGTTGCAGTGGGTGGTGGTGATGATGTTTGTGAGTGGTGGTGGGGTTGCAGTGGGTGGTGGTGGTGATCTTTGTGGTGGGTGGTGGGGTTGACCTGGGTGGTGGTGATGATGTTTGTATGGGGTGGTGGGGTCCCAGTGCATGGTGGTGATGATGTTTGTAGGGGGTGGTGGGGTTGCAGTGGGTGGTGGTGGTGATGTTTGTGGGGGGTGGTGGGGTTGCACTGGGTGGTGGTGATGATGTTTGTAGGGTGTGGTAGGGTTGCAGTGGTGGTGGTGATGATGTTTGTAGGGGGTCGTAGTGTTGCAGTGGATGGTGGTGGTTATGGTTGTGGAGGGTGATGGGGTTGATGAGGGTGATGGTGATGATGTTTGTTGGGGGTGGTAGAGTAGCAGTGGGTGGTGGTGGTGATGTTTGTAGGGGGTGGTAGGGTTGCAGTTGCTGGTGATGATGTTTGTAGGGGGTTGCTGGAGTTGCAGTGGGTGGTGGTGGTGGAGATGTTTGTAGGGGGTGATAGGGTTGAAGTGGTGGTGGTGGTAATGTTTGTGGGTGGTGGTGGGTTTGCAGTGGGTGGTGGTGATGATATTTGTAGGGGCTTGTAGGGTTGCAGTGGGTGGTGGTTGTGATGTTTGGAGGGGGTGGTAGTGTTGCCGGGTGTGGTAGTGGTGATGTTTGTGAGTGGTGGTGGGGTTGCAGTGGGTGGTGGTGGTGATCTTTGTGGTGGGTGGTGGGGTTGACCTGGGTGATGTGTGTAGGGGGTGGTAGGATTGAATTGGGTGGTGGTAGTGATGTTTGTTGGGGGTGGTGGGGTTGCAGTGGGTGGTGGTGATGATGTTTGTATGGGGTGGTTGGGTTGCAGTGCATGGTGGTGATGATGTTTGTAGGGGGTAGTGGGGTTGCAGTGGGTGGTGGTGGTGATGTTTGTGGGGGGTGGTGGTGTTGCACTGGGTGGTGGTGATGACGTGTGTAAGGGGTGGTAGGGTTGCAGTGGTGGTGGCGGTGATCTTTGCGGGCGGTGGTAGGGTTGCAGTGGTGGTGGTAGTGATGTTTGTGGGGGTTGGTGGTGTTGCAGTAGGTGATGGTGATGATGTTTGTAGGGGTTGGTAGTGTTGCAGTGGGTGGTGGTGGTTATGGTTGTGGAGGGTGATGGGGTTGATGAGGGTGGTGGTGATGATGTTTGTTGGGGGTGGTAGGGTTGCAGTGGTGGTGGTGGTGATCTTTGCCGTCGGTGGTAGGGTAGCAGTGATGGTGGTGGTGATCTTTGTGGGGGGTGGTGTGGTTGCAATGGGTGGTGGTGGTAATGTTTGTTGGGAGTGGTGGGTTTTGCAGTGAGTGGTGGTGGTGATGTTTGGTGTGAGTAGTGGTGATGATGTTTGTAGGGAGTGGTGGGTTTTGCAGAGGGTGGTGGTCGTAATGTTTGTGGTGTGTCGTAGGGTTGCAGTGTGTGGTGGTGGTGATGTTTGTAGTGAGTGGTGGTGATGATGTTTGTAGCGGGTGGTAGGGTTGCAGTAGTTGGTGGTGATGTTTGTTGGGTGTGGTGGGGTTGCAGTGCGTGGTTGTGATGATGTTTGTATTGGGTGGTGGCGTTGCAGTGGTTAGTGGTGGTAATGTTTGTGGAGGGTGGTGGAGTTGCAGTGGGAGGTGCTGATGATGTTTTTAGTGGGTGGTAGGGTTGCAGTGGGTGGTGGTGGTTATGTTTGTGGCGGGTGGTGGGGTTGAACTGGGTGGTGGTGATGATGTGTGTAGGGGGTGGTAGGATTGCAGTGGGTGGTGGTGGTGATGTTTGTTGGGGGTGGTGGGGTTGCAGTGGGTGGTGGTGATGATGTTTGTAAGGGGTGGTAGGGTTGCAGTGGGTGGTGGTGGTGATGTTTGTGGGTGGTGGTGGGGTTGCAGTGGGTGGTGGTGATGATATTTGTAGGGGCTGGTAGGGTTGCAGTGGGTGGTGGTGGTGATGTTTGGAGGGGGTGGTAGTGTTGCAGGGTGTGGTAGTGGTGATGTTTGTGAGTGGTGGTGGGGTTGCAGTGAGTGGTGGTGGTGATCTTTGTTGCGGGTGGTGGGGATGACCTGGGTGGTGGTGATGATGTGTGTAGGGGGTGGTAGGATTGCATTGGGTGGTGGTAGTGATGTTTGTTGGGGGTGGTGGGGTTGCAGTGGGTGGTGGTGATGATGTTTGTAGGGGGTGGTGGGGTTGCTGTGGGTGGTGGTGGTGTTGTTTGTGGGGGGTGGTGGTGTTGCAGTGGGTGGTGGTGATGATGTTTGTAGGGGGTGGTAGGGTAGCAGTGGCTGGTGGTGATGATGTTTGTAGGGGGTTGCTGGGGTTGCAGTGCGTGGTGGTGGTGGTGATGTTTGGAGGGGGTGACAGGGTTGCAGTGGTGGTGGTGGTGATGTTTGTGGGTGGTGGTGGGGTTGCAGTGGGTGTCGCTGATGATATTTCTAGGGGCTGGTAGGGTTGCAGTGGGTGGTGGTGGTGATGTTTGTAGGGGTTGGTAGTGTTGCAGGGAGTGTTAGTGGTGATGTTTGTGAGTGGTGGTGGGGTTGCAGTGGGTGGAGGTGATATTTGTAGGGGGTGGTAGGGTTGCGGTGGGTGGTGGTGGGTGGTGGTGGTGATGTTTGTGGGGGTTGGTGGTGTTGCAGTAGGTGATGGTGGTGATGTTTGTAGGGGGTGGTAGGGTTGCAGTGGGTGGTGGTGGTGATGTTTGTGGGGGGTGGTGGTGTTGCAGTGGGTGGTGGTGATGATGTTTGTAGGGGGTGGGAGGGTTGCAGTGGCTGGTGGTGATGATGTTTGTAGGGGGTTGCTGGGGTTGCAGTGCGTGGTGGTGGTGATGTTTGTAGGGGGTGACAGGGTTGCAGTGGTGGTGGTGATGATGTTTGTGGGTGGTGGTGGGGTTGCAGTGGGTGGTGGTGGTGATGTTTGTAGGGGTTGGTAGTGTTGCAGGGAGTGTTAGTGGTGATGTTTGTGAGTGGTGGTGGGGTTGCAGTGGGTGGAGGTGATATTTGTAGGGGGTGGTAGGGTTGCGGTGGGTGGTGGTGGTGATGTTTGTGGGGGTTGGTGGTGTTGCAGTAGGTGATGGTGGTGATGTTTGTAGGGGGTGGTAGGGTTGCAGTGGGTGGTGGTGGTGATGGTTGTGGAGGGTGCTGGGGTTGAAGTGGGGGGTGGTGATGATGTTTGTAGGGGGTGGTAGGGTTGCAGTTGGTGGTGGTGATGATGTGTGTAGGGGATGGTAGGGTTGCACTAGTGGTGGTGGTGATGTTTCTGGGGGGTGGTTGGGTTGCAGTGGTGGTGGTGGTGATGTTTGTTGGGGGTGGTGGGGTTACAGTGCGCGGTGGCGATGTTTGTTGGGGGTGGTTGACTTGCAGTGGATTGTGGTGGTGATGTTTGTGAGTGGCGGTGCAGTTGCAGTGGGTGGTGGTGGTGATGTTTGTTGGGGTTGGTATTGTTGCAGTAGCTGATGGTGGTGATGTTTGTAGGGGGTGGTAGGGTTGCAGTGGGTTGTGGTGGTGATCATTGTGGAGGGTGGTGGGATTGAAGTGGGTGGTGGTGATGATGTTTGTAGGGGCTGGTAGGGTTGCACTGGGTGGTGGTGGTGATGTTTGTGGTGGGTAGTGGGGTTGCAGTGGGTGGTCGTGATGTGTGTGGTGGGTGGTAGGGTTGCAGTGTGCGGTGCTGGTGCTGTTTGTGGGGTGTGTTGAGGTTGCAGTGGGTGGTGGTGGTGATGTTTATGAGGGCTGGTGGGGTTGCAGTGGGTGGTGGCGATGTTTGTGGGCGGTGGTGGGGTTGCAGTGGGTGGTGGTGATGATGTTTGTAGGGGGTAGTAGGGTTGCAGTGGGTGGTAGTGGTGATGTTTGTGAGGGGTGATGGGGTTGCAGTGGGTGGTGGTGATCTTTGTTGGCGTGGTGGGTTTGCAGTGCGTGGTGGTGATGATGTTTGTAGGGGGTGGTAGGGTTGCAGTGGGTGGTGGTAGTAATCTTTGTGGAGGGTGGTGGGGTTGCAGTGGGTGGTGGTGGTGATGATAGTGGGGGGTTGTAGGGTTGCAGTGGGTGGTGGTGGTGATGTTTGTTGGGGGTGGTGTGGTTGCAGTGGGTGGTGGTGATGATGTTTATAGTGGGTTGTGGGGTTGCAGTGGTGGTGATGGTGGTGACGTTTGTGGGGAGTGTTGGGGTTGCAGTTGGTGCTGGTGATGATGTTTGTAGTGGGTTGTGGGGTTGCAGTGGTGGTGGTGGTGGTGACGTTTGTGGGGAGTGCTGTGGTTGCAATGGATGGTAGTGGTGATGTTTGTAGTGGGTGGTTGACTTGCAGTGGGAGGTGGTGGTGATGTTTGTGAGGAGTGGTGGAGTTGCAGTGGGTGGTGGTGATGATGTTTGTATGGAGTGGTAGGATTGCAGTGGGTGGTGGTGGTGATGTTTGTGAGGAGTGGTGGAGTTGCAGTGGGTGGTGTTGATGATGTTTGTAGGGGGTGGTGGGGTTGCTGTGAATGGTGCTGATGCTGTTTGTTGGAGATGGTGGGGTTTTAGTGGATGGTGCTGGTGGTGGTAGGGTTGCAGGAGGTGGTAGTGGTGATGTTTGTGGGGAGTGGTAGGGTTGCAGGGGGTGGTAGTGGTGATGTTTGTGGCGGGTGGTGGGGTTGCAGTGGGTGTTGGTGGTGATGTTTGTAGGGGGTGGTAGGATTGCAGTGGGCGGTGATGGTGATGTTTGTGGTGGGTGGTGCGGTTGCAGTGAGTGGGGTGGTGATCTTTATAGGGGGTAGTAGGGTTGCAGGGGGTGGTAGTGGTGATGTTTGTGGCGGGTGGTGGTGTTGCAGTGGGTGTAGGTGGTGATGTTTGTAGGGGGTGGTAGGATTGCAGTGGGCGGTGATGGTGATGTTTGTGGTGGGTGTTGGGGTTCCAGTGGGTGGTGGTGATGATGTTTGTAGGGGTTGGTGGGGTTGCAGTGGATGGTGGTGGTGATGTTTGTAGAGGGTCGTAGGGTTGCAGTGGTTGTGGGGGTGATGTTTGTTGGCGGTGCTGGAGTTGCAGAGGTTGGTGGTCGTGATGTTTGTGATGGGTGGTAGGGTTGCAGTGTGTTGTGGTGGTGCTGTTTGTGGGGTGTGGTGAGGTTGCAGTGGGTGGTGGTGCTGATGTTTGTGGGGGGTGGGAGGGTTGCAGAGGGTGGTGGTGGTGATGTTTGTGAGGAGTGGTGGAGTTGCAGTGGGTGGTGGTGATGATGTTTGTGAGGAGTGGTAGGGTTGCAGTGGGTGGTGGTGGTGATGTTTGTGAGGAGTGGTGGAGTTGCAGTGGGTGGTGGTGATGATGTTTGTACGGAGTGGTAGGGTTGCAGTGGGTGGTGGTGGTGATGTTTGTGAGTGGTGGAGTTCCAGTGCATGGTGGTGATGATGTTTGTAGGGGGTGGTTGGGTTGCAGTGGGTGGTGGTGGTGATGTTTTTGGAGGGTGGTGGGGTTGCAGTGGGTGGTGGTACTGATGTTTGTGGCGGGTGGTGGGGTTGCAGTGGTGGTGGTGGTGATGTTTGTAGAGGATGGTGGGGTTGCAGTGGGTGGTGGTGATGATGTTTGTAGGGGTGTTCGGGTTGCAGGGGGTGGTAGTGGTGATGTTTTTGGGGGGAGGTGGTGTTGCAGTGCGTGGTGGTGATGATATTTGGAGGGAGTGGTCTGGTTGCAGTGGGTGGTGGTGGTGATGTTTGTGGGGGGTGGTGGGGTTGCAGTGGGTGGTGGTGATGATGCTTGTGGAGGGTGGTGTGGTTGCAGTGGGTGGTGCTGTTGATGTTTGAAGGGGATGGGAGGGTTGCAGTGGGTGATGGTGGTGATGTTTGTGGAGGGTGTTGGTGTTGCAGTAGATGGTGGTGATGATGTTTGTGGCGGGTGGTGGGGTTGCAGTGGTGGTGGTGGTGATGTTTGTAGAGGATGGTAGGGTTGCAGTGGGTGGTGGTAGTAATGTTTGTGGAGGGTGGTGGGGTTGCAGTGGGTGGTGGTGGTGATGATAGTGGGGGGTTGTAGGGTTGCAGTGGGTGGTGGTGGTGATGTTTGTTGGGGTTGGTGAGGTTGCAGTGGGTGCTGGTGGTACTGTTTGTAGGGGATTGTAGGGTTGCAGTGGGTATTGGTGGTGATTGTTCTGTAGGGTGCTGGGGTTGCAGTGGGTTGTGGTGGTGATGTTTGTAGCTGGTGGTAGGGTTGCAGTGGGAGGTGGTGGTGATCTTTGTTGGGGGTGGTGGGGTTGCAGTGGGTGGTGTTGATGATGTTTGTAGGGGGTGATAAGGTTGCAGTGGGTGGTAGTGGTGATGTTTGTGGGGGGGTGGTGGGGTTGCCTCGGGTGGTGGTGATGATGTCTGTAGGGGGTGGTAGTGTTGCAGTTTGTGGTGATGGTGATGTATGGAGGGGGTGGTAGGGTTATAGTTGGTGGTGGTGGTGATGTTTGTGGATGGAGGTGTGGTTGCAGTGGGTGGTGGTGATGGTGTTTGTAGTGGGTGAAAGGGTTGCAGGGTGTGGTCATGGTGATGTTTGTAGGGGTTGTTTGCGTTGCTGTGGGTGGTGGTAGTGATGTTGTTAGGGGGTGGTGGGGTTGCAGTAAGTGATGGTGGTGAGATTTGTATGGGGTGGTAGGGTTGCCAGTGGTACTTGGTGGTGATGGTTGTGGGGGGTTGTGGGGTTGCTGTGGGTGGTGGTGGTGATGTTTGTAGGGGGTGGTAGGGTTGCAGTTAGTGGTGGTGATGATGTTTGTAGGGGACGCTAGGGTTGCAGGGGGTGGTAGTGGTGATGTTTGTGGGGGGTGGTGGCGTTGCAGTGGGTGGTGGTGATGATGTTAGTAGGGGGTGGTCGGGTTGCCGTGGCTGGTGGTGGAGATATTTGGAGGGGGTGGTAGGGTTGCAGTGGGTGGTGGTGCTGATGTTTGCAGAGGGTGGTGGGGTTGAAGTTGGTGGTGGTGATGATGTTTGTTGGGGGTGGTAGGGTTGCAGTGGGTGGTGGTGGTGATGTTTGTGGGGGGTGTTGGGGTTGGCGGTTGTGGTAGTGGTGATATTTGTGGGGTGTGGTGGGGTTGCAGTGGGTAGTTGTGGTAATGTTTGTAGAGAGTGGTGGGGTTGCAGTGGGTGGTGGTGGTGATGTTTGTCGGGCGTGGAGGGGTTGCAGTGGGTGGTGGTGGTGATGTTTGTCGTGAGTGCTGGTGGTGATGTTTGTGGGGTCTGGAGTTGCAGTGGGTGATGGTGGTGATGTTTGTGTGGAGTGGTGGAGTTGCAGTGGGTGGTGGTGATAATGTTTGTACGGAGTGGTAGGGTAGCAGTGGGTGTTAGTGGTGATGTTTGTGGGGGGTGGTAGGGTTGCAGTGGCTGGTGGTGGTGATGTTTGGAGGGGGTGGTATGGTTGCAGTGGGAGGTGATGGTGATGTTTGTAGGGGGTGATAAGGTTGCAGTGGGTGGTAGTGGTGATGTTTGTGGGGGGTGGTGGGGTGGCCCCGGGTCGTGGTGATGATGTTTGTAGGGGGTGGTACTGTTGCAGTTTGTGGTGATGGTGATGTGTGGAGGGGTTGGTAGGGTTACAGTTGGTTGTGGTGGTGATGTTTGTGGATGGTGGTGTGGTTGCAGTGGGTGGTGGTGATGGTGTTATTAGTGGGTGAAAGGGTTGCAGGATGTGGTCGTGGTGATGTTTGTAGGGGTTGGTTGCGTTGCTGTGGGGGGTGGTAGTGATGTTGTTAGGGGGTGGTGGGGTTGCAGTAAGTGATGGTGGTGAGATTTGTAGGGGGTGGTAGGGTTGCCAGTGGTTCTTGGTGGTGATGGTTGTGGGGGGTTGTGGGGTTGCTGTGGGTGGTGGTGGTGATGTTTGTAGGGGGTGGTAGGGTTGCAGTTAGTGGTGGTGATGATGTTTGTAGGGGATGCTAGGTTTGCAGGGGGTGGTAGTGGTGATGTTTGTGGGGGGTGGTGGCGTTGCAGTGGGTGGTGGTGATGATGTTAGTAGGGGGTAGTGGGGTTGCCGTGGCTAGTGGTGGAGATGTTTGGAGTGGGTGGTAGGGTTGTAGTGGGTGGTGGTGCTGATTTTTGTGGGGGGTGTTGGGGTTGGCGGATGTGGTAGTGGTGATATTTGTGGGGTTGCAGTGGGTCGTGGTGGTAATGTTTGTAGAGAGTGGAGGGGTTGCAGTGGGTGGTAGTGGTGATGTTTGTCGTGATTGGTGGTGGTGATGTTTGTGGTGGGTGGAGTTGCAGTGGGTGATGGTGGTGATGTTTGTGGGGTGTGGTGAGGATGCAGTGGGTGGTGGTGGTGATGTTTGTGGGGGTTGGTAGGGTTGCAGTGGGTGGTGGTGGTGATGTTTGTGAGGAGTGGTGGAGTTGCAGTGGGTGGTGGTGATGATGTTTGTATGGAGTGGTAGGATTGCAGTGGGTGGTGGTGGTGATGTTTGTGAGGAGTGGTGGAGTTGCAGTGGGTGGTGGTGATGATGTTTGTACGGAGTGGTAGGGTAGCAGTGGGTGTTAGTGGTGATGTTCTTTGGGGGGTGGTGGAGTTCCAGTGCATGGTGGTGATGATGTTTGTAGGGGGTGGTAGGGTTGCAGTGGCTGGTGGTGGTGATGATTGAAGGGGGTGGTTGGGTTGCAGTGGGCGGTGGTGGTGATGTTTTTGGAGGGTGGTGGGGTTGCAGTGGGTGGTGGTGCTGATGTTTGTTGCGGGTGGTGGGGTTGCAGTGGGTGGTGGTGGTGATGCTTGTGGAGGGTGGTGTGGTTGCAGCGTGTGATGGTAGTGATGTTTGTGGAGGGTGTTGAGGTTGCAGTAGATGGTGGTGATGATGTTTGTAGTGGGTGGTGGGGTTGCAGTGTGTGGTGGTGATGATGTTTGTGGAGGGTGGTGGGGTTGCAGTGGGTGGTGGTGGTGATGATAGTGGGGGGTTGTAGGGTTGCAGTGGGTGGTGGTGGTGATGTTTGTTGGGGGTGGTGTGGTTGCAGTGGGTGGTGGTGATGATGTTTGTAGTGGGTTGTGGGGTTGCAGTGGTGGGGGTGGTGGTGATGACGTTTGTGGGGAGTGCTGTGGTTGCAGTGGATGGTAGTGGTGATGTTTGGTAGTGGGTGGTAGAGTTGCAGTGGTAGGTGGTGGTGATGTTTGTGAGGAGTGGTGGAGTTGCAGTGGGTGGTGGTGATGATGTTTGTATGGAGTGGTAGGATTGCAGTGGGTGGTGGTGGTGATGTTTGTGAGGAGTGGTGGAGTTGCAGTGGGTGGTGGTGATGATGTTTGTATGGAGTGGTAGGATTGCAGTGGGTGGTGGTGGTGATGTTTGTGAGGAGTGGTGGAGTTGCAGTGGGTGGTGGTGATGATGTTTGTATGGAGTGGTAGGATTGCAGTGGGTCGTGGTGGTGATGTTTGTGAGGAGTGGTGGAGTTGCAGTGGGTGGTGGTGATGATGTTTGTACGGAGTGGTAGGGTAGCACTGGGTGTTAGTGGTGATGTTCTTTGGGGGGTGGTGGAGTTCCAGTGCATGGTGCTGATGATGTTTGTAGGGGGTGGTAGGGTTGCAGTGGCTGGTGGTGGTGATGATTGAAGGGGGTGGTTGGGTTGCAGTGGGTGGTGGTGCTGATGTTTGTGGCGGGTGGTGGGGTTGCAGTGGGTGGTGGTGGTGATGCTTGTGGAGGGTGGTGTGGTTGCAGCGGGTGATGGTGGTGATGTTTGTGGAGGGTGTTGAGGTTGCAGTAGATGGTGGTGATGATGTTTGTAGTGGGTGGTGGGGTTGCAGTGGGTGGTGGTGATGATGTTTGTAGGGGGTGCTAGGGTTGCAGTGGGTGGTGGTGGTGATGTTTGTCGGGCGTGGAGGGGTTGCAGTGGGTGGTGGTGGTGATGTTTGTCTTGAGTGCTGGTGGTGATGATTGTGGGCGGTGGTGGGGTTGCAGAGGATGGTGGTCGTGAAGCGTGTGGTGGGTGGTAGGGTTGCAGTGTGCGTTGGTGGTGCTGTTTGTGGGGTGTGGTGAGGTTGCAGTGGGTGGTGGTGGTGATGTTTGTGGGGGTTGGTAGGGTTGCAGTGGGTGGTGGTGGTGATGTTTGTGTGGAGTGGTGGAGTTGCAGTGGGTGGTGGTGATAATGTTTGTACGGAGTGGTAGGGTAGCAGTGGGTGTTAGTGGTGATGTTTGTGGGGGGTGGTAGGGTTGCAGTGGCTGGTGGTGGTGATGTTTGGAGGGGGTGGTATGGTTGCAGTGGGAGGTGTTGGTGATGATTGTAGGGGGTGATAAGATTGCAGTGGGTGGTAGTGGTGATGTTTGTGGGGGGTGGTGCGGTGGTCCCGGTTGGTGGTGATGATGTTTGTAGGGGGTGGTACTGTTGCAGTTTGTGGTGATGGTGATGTGTGGAGGGGTTGGTAGGGTTACAGTTGGTGGTGGTGGTGATGTTTGTGGATGGTGGTGTGGTTGCGGTGGGTGGTGGTGATGGTGTTATTAGTGGGTGAAAGGGTTGCAGGATGTGGTCGTGGTGATGTTTGTAGGGGTTGGTTGCGTTGCTGTGGGGGGTGGTAGTGATGTTGTTAGGGGGTGGTGGGGTTGCAGTAAGTGATGGTGGTGAGATTTGTATGGGGTGGTAGGGTTGCCAGTGGTTCTTGGTGGTGATGGTTGTGGGGGGTTGTGGGGTCGCTGTGGGTGGTGGTGGTGATGTTTGTAGGGGAGGTAGGGTTGCAGTTAGTGGTGGTGATGATGTTTGTAGGGGATGCTAGGTTTGCAGGGGGTGGTAGTGGTGATGTTTGTGGGGGGTGGTGGGGTTGCAGTGGGTGGTGGTGATGATGTTAGTAGGGGGTGGTGGGGTTGCCGTGGCTGGTGGTGGAGATGTTTGGAGTGGGTGGTAGGGTTGTAGTGGGTAGTGGTGCTGATTTTTGTGGGGGGTGTTGGGGTTGGCGGGTGTGGTAGTGGTGATATTTGTGGGGGGTGGTGGGGTTGCAGTGGGTTGTGGTGGTAATGTTTGTAGAGAGTGGATCGGTTGCAGTGGGTGGTGGTGGTGATGTTTGTCGTGATTGGTGGTGGTGATGTTTGTGGTGGGTGGAGTTGCAGTGGGTGATGGTGGTGATGTTTGTGGGGTGTGGTGAGGATGCAGTGGGTGGTGGTGGTGATGGTTGTGGGGGGTGGCAGGGTTGCAGTGGGAGGTGGTGATGATGTTTGTGAGGAGTGGTGGAGTTGCAGTGGGTGGTGGTGATGATGTTTGTATGGAGTGGTAGGATTGCAGTGGGTGGTGGTGGTGATGTTTGTGAGGAGTGGTGGAGTTGCAGTGGGTGGTGGTGATGATGTTTGTATGGAGTGGTAGGATTGCAGTGGGTGGTGGTGGTGATGTTTGTGAGGAGTGGTGGAGTTGCAGTGGGTGGTGGTGATGATGTTTGTACGGAGTGGTAGGGTAGCCGTGGGTGTTAGTGGTGATGTTCTTTGGGGGGTGGTGGAGTTCCAGTGCATGGTGGTGATGATGTTTGTAGGGGGTGGTAGGGTTGCAGTGGCTGGTGGTGGTGATGATTGAAGGGGGTGGTTGGATTGCAGTGGGTGGTGGTGGTGATGTTTTTGGAGGGTGGTGGGGTTGCAGTGGGTGGTGGTGCTGATGTTTGTTGCGGGTGGTGGGGTTGCAGTGGGTGGTGGTGGTGATGTTTGTGGGGGGTGGTGGGGTTGCACTGGGTGGTGGTGATGATGTTTGTAGGGTGTGGTAGGGTTGCAGTGGTGGTGGTGATGATGTTTGTAGGGGGTCGTAGTGTTGCAGTGGATGGTGGTGGTTATGGTTGTGGAGGGTGATGGGGTTGATGAGGGTGATGGTGATGATGTTTGTTGGGGGTGGTAGAGTAGCAGTGGGTGGTGGTGGTGATGTTTGTAGGGGGTGGTAGGGTTGCAGTTGCTGGTGATGATGTTTGTAGGGGGTTGCTGGAGTTGCAGTGGGTGGTGGTGGTGGAGATGTTTGTAGGGGGTGATAGGGTTGAAGTGGTGGTGGTGGTAATGTTTGTGGGTGGTGGTGGGTTTGCAGTGGGTGGTGGTGATGATATTTGTAGGGGCTTGTAGGGTTGCAGTGGGTGGTGGTTGTGATGTTTGGAGGGGGTGGTAGTGTTGCCGGGTGTGATAGTGGTGATGTTTGTGAGTGGTGGTGGGGTTGCAGTGGGTGGTGGTGGTGATCTTTGTGGTGGGTGGTGGGGTTGACCTGGGTGATGTGTGTAGGGGGTGGTAGGATTGCATTGGGTGGTGGTAGTGATGTTTGTTGGGGGTGGTGGGGTTGCAGTGGGTGGTGGTGATGATGTTTGTATGGGGTGGTTGGGTTGCAGTGCATGGTGGTGATGATGTTTGTAGGGGGTAGTGGGGTTGCAGTGGGTGGTGGTGGTGATGTTTGTGGGGGGTGGTGGTGTTGCACTGGGTGGTGGTGATGACGTGTGTAAGGGGTGGTAGGGTTGCAGTGGTGGTGGCGGTGATCTTTGCGGGCGGTGGTAGGGTTGCAGTGGTGGTGGTGGTGATGTTTGTGGGGGTTGGTGGTGTTGCAGTAGGTGATGGTGATGATGTTTGTAGGGGTTGGTAGTGTTGCAGTGGGTGGTGGTGGTTATGGTTGTGGAGGGTGATGGGGTTGATGAGGGTGGTGGTGATGATGTTTGTTGGGGGTGGTAGGGTTGCAGTGGTGGTGGTGGTGATCTTTGCCGTCGGTGGTAGGGTTGCAGTGATGGTGGTGGTGATCTTTGTGGGGGGTGGTGTGGTTGCAATGGGTGGTGGTGGTAATGTTTGTTGGGAGTGGTGGGTTTTGCAGTGAGTGGTGGTGGTGATGTTTGGTGTGAGTAGTGGTGATGATGTTTGTAGGGAGTGGTGGGTTTTGCAGAGGGTGGTGGTCGTAATGTTTGTGGTGTGTCGTAGGGTTGCAGTGTGTGGTGGTGGTGATGTTTGTAGTGAGTGGTGGTGATGATGTTTGTAGCGGGTGGTAGGGTTGCAGTAGTTGGTGGTGATGTTTGTTGGGTGTGGTGGGGTTGCAGTGCGTGGTTGTGATGATGTTTGTATTGGGTGGTGGCGTTGCAGTGGTTAGTGGTGGTAATGTTTGTGGAGGGTGGTGGAGTTGCAGTGGGAGGTGCTGATGATGTTTTTAGTGGGTGGTAGGGTTGCAGTGGGTGGTGGTGGTTATGTTTGTGGCGGGTGGTGGGGTTGAACTGGGTGGTGGTGATGATGTGTGTAGGGGGTGGTAGGATTGCAGTGGGTGGTGGTGGTGATGTTTGTTGGGGGTGGTGGGGTTGCAGTGGGTGGTGGTGATGATGTTTGTAAGGGGTGGTAGGGTTGCAGTGGGTGGTGGTGGTGATGTTTGTGGGTGGTGGTGGGGTTGCAGTGGGTGGTGGTGATGATATTTGTAGGGGCTGGTAGGGTTGCAGTGGGTGGTGGTGGTGATGTTTGGAGGGGGTGGTAGTGTTGCAGGGTGTGGTAGTGGTGATGTTTGTGAGTGGTGGTGGGGTTGCAGTGAGTGGTGGTGGTGATCTTTGTTGCGGGTGGTGGGGATGACCTGGGTGGTGGTGATGATGTGTGTAGGGGGTGGTAGGATTGCATTGGGTGGTGGTAGTGATGTTTGTTGGGGGTGGTGGGGTTGCAGTGGGTGGTGGTGATGATGTTTGTAAGGGGTGGTGGGGTTGCAGTGGGTGGTGGTGGTGATGTTTGTGGGTGGTGGTGGGGTTGCAGTGGGTGGTGGTGATGATATTTGTAGGGGCTGGTAGGGTTGCAGTGGGTGGTGGTGGTGATGTTTGGAGGGGGTGGTAGTGTTGCAGGGTGTGGTAGTGGTGATGTTTGTGAGTGGTGGTGGGGTTGCAGTGAGTGGTGGTGGTGATCTTTGTTGCGGGTGGTGGGGATGACCTGGGTGGTGGTGATGATGTGTGTAGGGGGTGGTAGGATTGCATTGGGTGGTGGTAGTGATGTTTGTTGGGGGTGGTGGGGTTGCAGTGGGTGGTGGTGATGATGTTTGTAGGGGGTGGTGGGGTTGCAGTGGGTGGTGGTGGTGATGTTTGTGGGGGGTGGTGGTGTTGCAGTGGGTGGTGGTGATGATGTTTGTAGGGGGTGGTAGGGTAGCAGTGGCTGGTGGTGATGATGTTTGTAGGGGGTTGCTGGGGTTGCAGTGCGTGGTGGTGGTGGTGATGTTTGGAGGGGGTGACAGGGTTGCAGTGGTGGTGGTGGTGATGTTTGTGGGTGGTGGTGGGGTTGCAGTGGGTGTCGCTGATGATATTTCTAGGGGCTGGTAGGGTTGCAGTGGGTGGTGGTGGTGATGTTTGTAGGGGTTGGTAGTGTTGCAGGGAGTGTTAGTGGTGATGTTTGTGAGTGGTGGTGGGGTTGCAGTGGGTGGAGGTGATATTTGTAGGGGGTGGTAGGGTTGCGGTGGGTGGTGGTGGGTGGTGGTGGTGATGTTTGTGGGGGTTGGTGGTGTTGCAGTAGGTGATGGTGGTGATGTTTGTAGGGGGTGGTAGGGTTGCAGTGGGTGGTGGTGGTGATGTTTGTGGGGGGTGGTGGTGTTGCAGTGGGTGGTGGTGATGATGTTTGTAGGGGGTGGGAGGGTTGCAGTGGCTGGTGGTGATGATGTTTGTAGGGGGTTGCTGGGGTTGCAGTGCGTGGTGGTGGTGATGTTTGTAGGGGGTGACAGGGTTGCAGTGGTGGTGGTGATGATGTTTGTGGGTGGTGGTGGGGTTGCAGTGGGTGGTGGTGGTGATGTTTGTAGGGGTTGGTAGTGTTGCAGGGAGTGTTAGTGGTGATGTTTGTGGGGGTTGGTGGTGTTGCAGTAGGTGATGGTGGTGATGTTTGTAGGGGGTGGTAGGGTTGCAGTGGGTGGTGGTGGTGATGGTTGTGGAGGGTGCTGGGGTTGAAGTGGGGGGTGGTGATGATGTTTGTAGGGGGTGGTAGGGTTGCAGTTGGTGGTGGTGATGATGTGTGTAGGGGATGGTAGGGTTGCACTAGTGGTGGTGGTGATGTTTCTGGGGGGTGGTTGGGTTGCAGTGGTGGTGGTGGTGATGTTTGTTGGGGGTGGTGGGGTTACAGTGCGCGGTGGTGATGTTTGTTGGGGGTGGTTGACTTGCAGTGGATTGTGGTGGTGATGTTTGTGAGTGGCGGTGCAGTTGCAGTGGGTGGTGGTGGTGATGTTTGTTGGGGTTGGTATTGTTGCAGTAGCTGATGGTGGTGATGTTTGTAGGGGGTGGTAGGGTTGCAGTGGGTTGTGGTGGTGATCATTGTGGAGGGTGGTGGGATTGAAGTGGGTGGTGGTGATGATGTTTGTAGGGGCTGGTAGGGTTGCACTGGGTGGTGGTGGTGATGTTTGTGGTGGGTAGTGGGGTTGCAGTGGGTGGTCGTGATGTGTGTGGTGGGTGGTAGGGTTGCAGTGTGCGGTGCTGGTGCTGTTTGTGGGGTGTGTTGTGGTTGCAGTGGGTGGTGGTGGTGATGTTTATGAGGGCTGGTGGGGTTGCAGTGGGTGGTGGCGATGTTTGTGGGCGGTGGTGGGGTTGCAGTGGGTGGTGGTGATGATGTTTGTAGGGGGTAGTAGGGTTGCAGTGGGTGGTAGTGGTGATGTTTGTGAGGGGTGATGGGGTTGCAGTGGGTGGTGGTGATCTTTGTTGGCGTGGTGGGTTTGCAGTGCGTGGTGGTGATGATGTTTGTAGGGGGTGGTAGGGTTGCAGTGGGTGGTGGTAGTAATCTTTGTGGAGGGTGGTGGGGTTGCAGTGGGTGGTGGTGGTGATGATAGTGGGGGGTTGTAGGGTTGCAGTGGGTGGTGGTGGTGATGTTTGTTGGGGGTGGTGTGGTTGCAGTGGGTGGTGGTGATGATGTTTATAGTGGGTTGTGGGGTTGCAGTGGTGGTGATGGTGGTGACGTTTGTGGGGAGTGTTGGGGTTGCAGTTGGTGCTGGTGATGATGTTTGTAGTGGGTTGTGGGGTTGCAGTGGTGGTGGTGGTGGTGACGTTTGTGGGGAGTGCTGTGGTTGCAATGGATGGTAGTGGTGATGTTTGTAGTGGGTGGTTGACTTGCAGTGGGAGGTGGTGGTGATGTTTGTGAGGAGTGGTGGAGTTGCAGTGGGTGGTGGTGATGATGTTTGTATGGAGTGGTAGGATTGCAGTGGGTGGTGGTGGTGATGTTTGTGAGGAGTGGTGGAGTTGCAGTGGGTGGTGTTGATGATGTTTGTAGGGGGTGGTGGGGTTGCTGTGAATGGTGCTGATGCTGTTTGTTGGAGATGGTGGGGTTTTAGTGGATGGTGCTGGTGGTGGTAGGGTTGCAGGAGGTGGTAGTGGTGATGTTTGTGGGGAGTGGTAGGGTTGCAGGGGGTGGTAGTGGTGATGTTTGTGGCGGGTGGTGGGGTTGCAGTGGGTGTTGGTGGTGATGTTTGTAGGGGGTGGTAGGATTGCAGTGGGCGGTGATGGTGATGTTTGTGGTGGGTGGTGCGGTTGCAGTGAGTGGGGTGGTGATCTTTATAGGGGGTAGTAGGGTTGCAGGGGGTGGTAGTGGTGATGTTTGTGGCGGGTGGTGGTGTTGCAGTGGGTGTAGGTGGTGATGTTTGTAGGGGGTGGTAGGATTGCAGTGGGCGGTGATGGTGATGTTTGTGGTGGGTGTTGGGGTTCCAGTGGGTGGTGGTGATGATGTTTGTAGGGGTTGGTGGGGTTGCAGTGGATGGTGGTGGTGATGTTTGTAGAGGGTCGTAGGGTTGCAGTGGTTGTGGGGGTGATGTTTGTTGGCGGTGCTGGAGTTGCAGAGGTTGGTGGTCGTGATGTTTGTGATGGGTGGTAGGGTTGCAGTGTGTTGTGGTGGTGCTGTTTGTGGGGTGTGGTGAGGTTGCAGTGGGTGGTGGTGCTGATGTTTGTGGGGGGTGGGAGGGTTGCAGAGGGTGGTGGTGGTGATGTTTGTGAGGAGTGGTGGAGTTGCAGTGGGTGGTGGTGATGATGTTTGTGAGGAGTGGTAGGGTTGCAGTGGGTGGTGGTGGTGATGTTTGTGAGGAGTGGTGGAGTTGCAGTGGGTGGTGGTGATGATGTTTGTACGGAGTGGTAGGGTTGCAGTGGGTGGTGGTGGTGATGTTTGTGAGTGGTGGAGTTCCAGTGCATGGTGGTGATGATGTTTGTAGGGGGTGGTTGGGTTGCAGTGGGTGGTGGTGGTGATGTTTTTGGAGGGTGGTGGGGTTGCAGTGGGTGGTGGTACTGATGTTTGTGGCGGGTGGTGGGGTTGCAGTGGTGGTGGTGGTGATGTTTGTAGAGGATGGTGGGGTTGCAGTGGGTGGTGGTGATGATGTTTGTAGGGTGTGGTAGGGTTGCTGTGGATGTTAGTGCTGATGTTTGTGGGGCATGGTTGGGTTGTAATGGGTGGTGGTGGTGATGTTTGTAGGGGTGTTCGGGTTGCAGGGGGTGGTAGTGGTGATGTTTTTGGGGGGAGGTGGTGTTGCAGTGCGTGGTGGTGATGATATTTGGAGGGAGTGGTCTGGTTGCAGTGGGTGGTGGTGGTGATGTTTGTGGGGGGTGGTGGGGTTGCAGTGGGTGGTGGTGATGATGCTTGTGGAGGGTGGTGTGGTTGCAGTGGGTGGTGCTGTTGATGTTTGAAGGGGATGGGAGGGTTGCAGTGGGTGATGGTGGTGATGTTTGTGGAGGGTGTTGGTGTTGCAGTAGATGGTGGTGATGATGTTTGTGGCGGGTGGTGGGGTTGCAGTGGTGGTGGTGGTGATGTTTGTAGAGGATGGTAGGGTTGCAGTGGGTGGTGGTAGTAATGTTTGTGGAGGGTGGTGGGGTTGCAGTGGGTGGTGGTGGTGATGATAGTGGGGGGTTGTAGGGTTGCAGTGGGTGGTGGTGGTGATGTTTGTTGGGGGTGGTGAGGTTGCAGTGGGTGCTGGTGGTGCTGTTTGTAGGGGATTGTAGGGTTGCAGTGGGTATTGGTGGTGATTGTTCTGTAGGGTGCTGGGGTTGCAGTGGGTTGTGGTGGTGATGTTTGTAGCTGGTGGTAGGGTTGCAGTGGGAGGTGGTGGTGATCTTTGTTGGGGGTGGTGGGGTTGCAGTGGGTGGTGTTGATGATGTTTGTAGGGGGTGATAAGGTTGCAGTGGGTGGTAGTGGTGATGTTTGTGGGGGGGTGGTGGGGTTGCCTCGGGTGGTGGTGATGATGTCTGTAGGGGGTGGTAGTGTTGCAGTTTGTGGTGATGGTGATGTATGGAGGGGGTGGTAGGGTTATAGTTGGTGGTGGTGGTGATGTTTGTGGATGGAGGTGTGGTTGCAGTGGGTGGTGGTGATGGTGTTTGTAGTGGGTGAAAGGGTTGCAGGGTGTGGTCATGGTGATGTTTGTAGGGGTTGTTTGCGTTGCTGTGGGTGGTGGTAGTGATGTTGTTAGGGGGTGGTGGGGTTGCAGTAAGTGATGGTGGTGAGATTTGTATGGGGTGGTAGGGTTGCCAGTGGTACTTGGTGGTGATGGTTGTGGGGGGTTGTGGGGTTGCTGTGGGTGGTGGTGGTGATGTTTGTAGGGGGTGGTAGGGTTGCAGTTAGTGGTGGTGATGATGTTTGTAGGGGACGCTAGGGTTGCAGGGGGTGGTAGTGGTGATGTTTGTGGGGGGTGGTGGGGTTGCAGTGGGTGGTGGTGATGATGTTAGTAGGGGGTGGTCGGGTTGCCGTGGCTGGTGGTGGAGATATTTGGAGGGGGTGGTAGGGTTGCAGTGGGTGGTGGTGCTGATGTTTGCAGAGGGTGGTGGGGTTGAAGTTGGTGGTGGTGATGATGTTTGTTGGGGGTGGTAGGGTTGCAGTGGGTGGTGGTGGTGATGTTTGTGGGGGGTGTTGGGGTTGGCGGTTGTGGTAGTGGTGATATTTGTGGGGTGTGGTGGGGTTGCAGTGGGTAGTTGTGGTAATGTTTGTAGAGAGTGGTGGGGTTGCAGTGGGTGGTGGTGGTGATGTTTGTCGGGCGTGGAGGGGTTGCAGTGGGTGGTGGTGGTGATGTTTGTCGTGAGTGCTGGTGGTGATGTTTGTGGGGTCTGGAGTTGCAGTGGGTGATGGTGGTGATGTTTGTGTGGAGTGGTGGAGTTGCAGTGGGTGGTGGTGATAATGTTTGTACGGAGTGGTAGGGTAGCAGTGGGTGTTAGTGGTGATGTTTGTGGGGGGTGGTAGGGTTGCAGTGGCTGGTGGTGGTGATGTTTGGAGGGGGTGGTATGGTTGCAGTGGGAGGTGATGGTGATGTTTGTAGGGGGTGATAAGGTTGCAGTGGGTGGTAGTGGTGATGTTTGTGGGGGGTGGTGGGGTGGCCCCGGGTCGTGGTGATGATGTTTGTAGGGGGTGGTACTGTTGCAGTTTGTGGTGATGGTGATGTGTGGAGGGGTTGGTAGGGTTACAGTTGGTTGTGGTGGTGATGTTTGTGGATGGTGGTGTGGTTGCAGTGGGTGGTGGTGATGGTGTTATTAGTGGGTGAAAGGGTTGCAGGATGTGGTCGTGGTGATGTTTGTAGGGGTTGGTTGCGTTGCTGTGGGGGGTGGTAGTGATGTTGTTAGGGGGTGGTGGGGTTGCAGTAAGTGATGGTGGTGAGATTTGTAGGGGGTGGTAGGGTTGCCAGTGGTTCTTGGTGGTGATGGTTGTGGGGGGTTGTGGGGTTGCTGTGGGTGGTGGTGGTGATGTTTGTAGGGGGTGGTAGGGTTGCAGTTAGTGGTGGTGATGATGTTTGTAGGGGATGCTAGGTTTGCAGGGGGTGGTAGTGGTGATGTTTGTGGGGGGTGGTGGCGTTGCAGTGGGTGGTGGTGATGATGTTAGTAGGGGGTAGTGGGGTTGCCGTGGCTAGTGGTGGAGATGTTTGGAGTGGGTGGTAGGGTTGTAGTGGGTGGTGGTGCTGATTTTTGTGGGGGGTGTTGGGGTTGGCGGATGTGGTAGTGGTGATATTTGTGGGGTTGCAGTGGGTCGTGGTGGTAATGTTTGTAGAGAGTGGAGGGGTTGCAGTGGGTGGTAGTGGTGATGTTTGTCGTGATTGGTGGTGGTGATGTTTGTGGTGGGTGGAGTTGCAGTGGGTGATGGTGGTGATGTTTGTGGGGTGTGGTGAGGATGCAGTGGGTGGTGGTGGTGATGTTTGTGGGGGTTGGTAGGGTTGCAGTGGGTGGTGGTGGTGATGTTTGTGAGGAGTGGTGGAGTTGCAGTGGGTGGTGGTGATGATGTTTGTATGGAGTGGTAGGATTGCAGTGGGTGGTGGTGGTGATGTTTGTGAGGAGTGGTGGAGTTGCAGTGGGTGGTGGTGATGATGTTTGTACGGAGTGGTAGGGTAGCAGTGGGTGTTAGTGGTGATGTTCTTTGGGGGGTGGTGGAGTTCCAGTGCATGGTGGTGATGATGTTTGTAGGGGGTGGTAGGGTTGCAGTGGCTGGTGGTGGTGATGATTGAAGGGGGTGGTTGGGTTGCAGTGGGCGGTGGTGGTGATGTTTTTGGAGGGTGGTGGGGTTGCAGTGGGTGGTGGTGCTGATGTTTGTTGCGGGTGGTGGGGTTGCAGTGGGTGGTGGTGGTGATGCTTGTGGAGGGTGGTGTGGTTGCAGCGTGTGATGGTAGTGATGTTTGTGGAGGGTGTTGAGGTTGCAGTAGATGGTGGTGATGATGTTTGTAGTGGGTGGTGGGGTTGCAGTGTGTGGTGGTGATGATGTTTGTGGAGGGTGGTGGGGTTGCAGTGGGTGGTGGTGGTGATGATAGTGGGGGGTTGTAGGGTTGCAGTGGGTGGTGGTGGTGATGTTTGTTGGGGGTGGTGTGGTTGCAGTGGGTGGTGGTGATGATGTTTGTAGTGGGTTGTGGGGTTGCAGTGGTGGGGGTGGTGGTGATGACGTTTGTGGGGAGTGCTGTGGTTGCAGTGGATGGTAGTGGTGATGTTTGGTAGTGGGTGGTAGAGTTGCAGTGGTAGGTGGTGGTGATGTTTGTGAGGAGTGGTGGAGTTGCAGTGGGTGGTGGTGATGATGTTTGTATGGAGTGGTAGGATTGCAGTGGGTGGTGGTGGTGATGTTTGTGAGGAGTGGTGGAGTTGCAGTGGGTGGTGGTGATGATGTTTGTATGGAGTGGTAGGATTGCAGTGGGTGGTGGTGGTGATGTTTGTGAGGAGTGGTGGAGTTGCAGTGGGTGGTGGTGATGATGTTTGTATGGAGTGGTAGGATTGCAGTGGGTCGTGGTGGTGATGTTTGTGAGGAGTGGTGGAGTTGCAGTGGGTGGTGGTGATGATGTTTGTACGGAGTGGTAGGGTAGCACTGGGTGTTAGTGGTGATGTTCTTTGGGGGGTGGTGGAGTTCCAGTGCATGGTGCTGATGATGTTTGTAGGGGGTGGTAGGGTTGCAGTGGCTGGTGGTGGTGATGATTGAAGGGGGTGGTTGGGTTGCAGTGGGTGGTGGTGCTGATGTTTGTGGCGGGTGGTGGGGTTGCAGTGGGTGGTGGTGGTGATGCTTGTGGAGGGTGGTGTGGTTGCAGCGGGTGATGGTGGTGATGTTTGTGGAGGGTGTTGAGGTTGCAGTAGATGGTGGTGATGATGTTTGTAGTGGGTGGTGGGGTTGCAGTGGGTGGTGGTGATGATGTTTGTAGGGGGTGCTAGGGTTGCAGTGGGTGGTGGTGGTGATGTTTGTCGGGCGTGGAGGGGTTGCAGTGGGTGGTGGTGGTGATGTTTGTCTTGAGTGCTGGTGGTGATGATTGTGGGCGGTGGTGGGGTTGCAGAGGATGGTGGTCGTGAAGCGTGTGGTGGGTGGTAGGGTTGCAGTGTGCGTTGGTGGTGCTGTTTGTGGGGTGTGGTGAGGTTGCAGTGGGTGGTGGTGGTGATGTTTGTGGGGGTTGGTAGGGTTGCAGTGGGTGGTGGTGGTGATGTTTGTGTGGAGTGGTGGAGTTGCAGTGGGTGGTGGTGATAATGTTTGTACGGAGTGGTAGGGTAGCAGTGGGTGTTAGTGGTGATGTTTGTGGGGGGTGGTAGGGTTGCAGTGGCTGGTGGTGGTGATGTTTGGAGGGGGTGGTATGGTTGCAGTGGGAGGTGTTGGTGATGATTGTAGGGGGTGATAAGATTGCAGTGGGTGGTAGTGGTGATGTTTGTGGGGGGTGGTGCGGTGGTCCCGGTTGGTGGTGATGATGTTTGTAGGGGGTGGCACTGTTGCAGTTTGTGGTGATGGTGATGTGTGGAGGGGTTGGTAGGGTTACAGTTGGTGGTGGTGGTGATGTTTGTGGATGGTGGTGTGGTTGCGGTGGGTGGTGGTGATGGTGTTATTAGTGGGTGAAAGGGTTGCAGGATGTGGTCGTGGTGATGTTTGTAGGGGTTGGTTGCGTTGCTGTGGGGGGTGGTAGTGATGTTGTTAGGGGGTGGTGGGGTTGCAGTAAGTGATGGTGGTGAGATTTGTATGGGGTGGTAGGGTTGCCTGTGGTTCTTGGTGGTGATGGTTGTGGGGGGTTGTGGGGTCGCTGTGGGTGGTGGTGGTGATGTTTGTAGGGGAGGTAGGGTTGCAGTTAGTGGTGGTGATGATGTTTGTAGGGGATGCTAGGTTTGCAGGGGGTGGTAGTGGTGATGTTTGTGGGGGGTGGTGGGGTTGCAGTGGGTGGTGGTGATGATGTTAGTAGGGGGTGGTGGGGTTCCCGTGGCTGGTGGTGGAGATGTTTGGAGTGGGTGGTAGGGTTGTAGTGGGTAGTGGTGCTGATTTTTGTGGGGGGTGTTGGGGTTGGCGGGTGTGGTAGTGGTGATATTTGTGGGGGGTGGTGGGGTTGCAGTGGGTTGTGGTGGTAATGTTTGTAGAGAGTGGATCGGTTGCAGTGGGTGGTGGTGGTGATGTTTGTCGTGATTGGTGGTGGTGATGTTTGTGGTGGGTGGAGTTGCAGTGGGTGATGGTGGTGATGTTTGTGGGGTGTGGTGAGGATGCAGTGGGTGGTGGTGGTGCTGGTTGTGGGGGGTGGCAGGGTTGCAGTGGGAGGTGGTGATGATGTTTGTGAGGAGTGGTGGAGTTGCAGTGGGTGGTGGTGATGATGTTTGTATGGAGTGGTAGGATTGCAGTGGGTGGTGGTGGTGATGTTTGTGAGGAGTGGTGGAGTTGCAGTGGGTGGTGGTGATGATGTTTGTATGGAGTGGTAGGATTGCAGTGGGTGGTGGTGGTGATGTTTGTGAGGAGTGGTGGAGTTGCAGTGGGTGGTGGTGATGATGTTTGTACGGAGTGGTAGGGTAGCCGTGGGTGTTAGTGGTGATGTTCTTTGGGGGGTGGTGGAGTTCCAGTGCATGGTGGTGATGATGTTTGTAGGGGGTGGTAGGGTTGCAGTGGCTGGTGGTGGTGATGATTGAAGGGGGTGGTTGGATTGCAGTGGGTGGTGGTGGTGATGTTTTTGGAGGGTGGTGGGGTTGCAGTGGGTGGTGGTGCTGATGTTTGTTGCGGGTGGTGGGGTTGCAGTGGGTGGTGGTGGTGATGCTTGTGGAGGGTGATGTGGTTGCAGCGGGTGATGGTGGTGATGTTTGTGGAGGGTGTTGAGGTTGCAGTAGATGGTGGTGATGATGTTTGTAGTGGGTGGTGGGGTTGCAGTGTGTGGTGGGGATGATGTTTGTAGGGGGTGGTAGGGTTGCAGTGGGTGGTGGTAGTAATGTTTGTGGAGGGTGGTGGGGTTGCAGTGGGTGGTGGTGGTGATGATAGTGGGGGGTTGTAGGGTTGCAGTGGGTGGTGGTGGTGATGTTTGTTGGGGGTGGTGTGGTTGTAGTGGGTGGTGGTGATGATGTTTGTAGTGGGTTGTGGGGTTGCAGTGGTGGTGGTGATGGTGACGTTTGTGGGGAGTGCTGTGGTTGCAGTGGGTGGTAGTGGTGATGTTTGTAGTGGGTGGTAGAGTTGCAGTGGTAGGTGGTGGTGATGTTTGTTGGGGGTGGTGGGGTTGCAGTGGGTGGTGGTGATGATGTTTGTAGGGGGCGATAAGGTTGCAGTGGGTGGTAATGGTGATGTTTGTGGGGGGTGGTGGGGTTGCCCTCGGTGGTGGTGATGATGTTTGTAGGGGGTGGTCGTGTTGCAGTTTGTGGTGATGGTGATGTGTGGAGGGGGTGGTAGGGTTGCAGTGGGGGTGGTGGTGATGTTTGTGGTGGGTGGTGGGGTTGTAGTGGGTGCTGGTAGTAATGTTTGTGGGGGGTTGTGGGGTTGCAATGGGTGATGGTGGTGATGTTTGTAGGGGGTGGTAGGGTTGCAGTTAGTGGTGGTGATGATGTTTGTAGGGGATGCTAGGGTTGCAGGGGGTGGTAGTGGTGATGTTTGTGAGGCGTTGTTGGGTTGCAGTGGGTGATGGTGGTGATATTTGTGGAGGGTAGTGGGGTTGCTGTGAATGGTGCTGATGCTGTTTGTTGGAGGTGGTGGGGTTTTAGTGGATGGTGCTGGTGGTGGTGATGTTTGTGGGGAGTGGTGGGGTTGCAGGGGGTGGTCGTGGTGATGTTTGTGGCGGGTGGTGCGGTTGCAGTGAGTGGTGGTGGTGATCTTTATAGGGGGTAGTAGGGTTGCAGCGGGTGGTAGTGGTGATGTTTGTGGCGGGTGGTGGGGTTGCAGTGGGTGTTGGTGGTGATGTTTGTAGGGAGTGGTAGGATTGCAGTGGGCGGTGATGGTGATGTTTGTGGTGGGTGTTGGGGTTCCAGTGGGTGGTGGTGATGATGTTTGTAGGGGTTGGTGGGGTTGCAGTAGATAGTGGTTGTGATGTTTGTAGAGGGTCGTGTGATTGCAGTGGTTGTGGGGGTGATGTTTGTTGGCGGTGCTGGAGTTGCAGAGGTTGGTGGTCGTGATGTTTGTGATGGGTGGTAGGGTTGCAGTGTGTTGTGGTGGTGCTGTTTGTAGGGTGTGGTGAGGTTGCAGTGGGTGGTGGAGCTGATGTTTGTGGGGGGTGGGAGGGTTGCAGAGGGTGGTGGTGGTGATGTTTGTGAGGAGTGGTGGAGTTGCAGTGGGTGGTGGTGATGATGTTTGTACGCAGTGGTAGGGTTGCAGTGGGTGGTGGTGGTGATGTTTGTGAGGAGTGGTGGAGTTGCAGTGGGTGGTGGTGATGATGTTTGTACGGAGTGGTAGGGTTGCAGTGGGTGGTGGTGGTGATGTTTGTGAGTGGTGGAGTTCCAGTGCATGGTGGTGATGATGTTTGTAGGGGGTGGTTGGGTTGCAGTGGGTGGTGGTGGTGATGTTTTTGGAGGGTGGTGGAGTTGCAGTGGGTGGTGGTGCTGATGTTTGTGGCGGGTGGTGGGGTTGCAGTGGTGGTGGTGGTGATGTTTGTAGAGGATGGTAGGGTTGCTGTGGGTGGTAGTGCTGATGTTTGTGGGGCATGGTTGGGTTGTAATGGGTGGTGGTGGTGATGTTTGTAGGGGGTGTTCGGGTTGCAGGGGGTGTTAGTGGTGATGTTCTTTGGGGGGTGGTGGAGTTCCAGTGCATGGTGGTGATGATGTTTGTAAGGGGTGGTAGATTTGCAGTGGCTGGTGGTGGTGATGGTTGATGGGGCTGGTTGGGTTGCAGTGGGTGGTGGTGCTGATGTTTGTGGGGGGTGGTGGGGTTGCAGTGGGTGGTGGTGGTGATGCTTGTGGCGGGTGGTGTGGTTGCAGTGGCTAGTGGTGGTGATGTTTGTGAAGGGTGTTGGGGTTGCAGTGGATGGTGGTGATGATGTTTGTAGTGGGTGGTGGGGTTGCAGTGTGTGGTGGTGATGATGTTTGTAGGGGGTGGTAGGGTTGCAGTGGGTGGTGGTAGTAATGTTTGTGGAGGGTGGTGGGGTTGCAGTGGGTGGTGGTGGTGATGATAGTGGGGGGTTGTAGGGTTGCAGTGGGTGGTGGTGGTGATGTTTGTTGGGGGTGGTGAGGTTGCAGTGGGTGGTGGTGATGTTTGTAGTGGGTGGTGGGGTTGCAGTGGTGGTGGTGGTGGTGACATTTGTGGGGGGTGTTGGGGTTGCAGTGGGTGCTGGTGCTGCTGTTTGTAGGGGATGGTAGGGTTGCAGTGGGTAGTGGTGGTGATGGTTCTGTAGGGTGATGTGGTTGCAGTGGGTGGTAGTGGTGATGTTTGTAGTGGGTGGTAGAGTTGCAGTGGGAGGTGGTGGTGATGTTTGTTGGGGGTGGTGGGGTTGCAGTGGGTGGAGGTGATGATGTTTGTAGGGGGTGATAAGGTTGCAGTGGGTGGTAGTGGTGATGTTTGTGGGGGGTGGTGGGGTTGCCCTGGGTGGTGGTGATGATGTTTGTGTGGATGGTTGGGTTGTAATGGGTGGTGGTTGTGATGTTTGTAGGGGGTGTTCGGGTTGCAGGGGGTGGTAGTGGTGATGTTTTTGGGGGGAGGTGGGGTTGTAGTGCGTGGTAGTGGTGATAATAGTGGGGGGTTGTAGGGTTGCAGTGGGTGGTGGTGGTGATGTTTGTTGGGGGTGGTGAGGTTGCAGTGGGTGGTGGTGATGATGTTTGTAGTGGGTGGTGGGGTTGCAGTGGTGGTGGTGGTGACGTTTGTGGGGGCTGTTGTGGTTTCAGTGGGTGCTGGTGGTGCTGTTTGTAGGGGATGGTAGGGTTGCAGTGGGTAGTGGTGGTGATTGTTCTGTAGGGTGCTGGGGTTGCAGTGGGTGGTGTTGGTGATGTTTGTAGCTGGTGGTAGGGTTGCAGTGTGAGGTGGTGGTGATCTTTGTTGGGGGTGGTGGGGTTACAGTGGGTGGTGGTGATGCTGTTTGTAGGGGATGGTAGGGTTGCAGTGGGTAGTGGTGGTTATGGTTCTGTAGGGTGATGTGGTTGCAGTGGGTGGTAGTGGTGATGTTTGTAGTGGGTGGTAGAGTTGCAGTGGGAGGTGGTGGTGATGTTTGTTGGGGGTGGTGGGGTTGCAGTGGGTGGTGGTGATGATGTTTGTAGGGGGTGATAAGGTTGCAGTGGGTGGTAGTGGTGATGTTTGTGGGGGGTGGTGGGGTTGCACTGGGTGGTGGTGATGATGTTTGTGTGGATGGTTGGGTTGTAATGGGTGGTGGTTGTGATGTTTGTAGGGGGTGTTCGGGTTGCAGGGGGTGGTAGTGGTGATGTTTTTGGGGGGAGGTGGGGTTGCAGTGCGTGGTAGTGGTGATAATAGTGGGGGGTTGTAGGGTTGCAGTGGGTGGTGGTGGTGATGTTTGTTGGGGGTGGTGAGGTTGCAGTGGGTGGTGGTGATGATGTTTGTAGTGGGTGGTGGGGTTGCAGTGGTGGTGGTGGTGGTGACGTTTGTGGGGGGTGTTGTGGTTTCAGTGGGTGCTGGTGGTGCTGTTTGTAGGGGATGGTATGGTTGCAGTGGGTAGTGGTGGTGATTGTTCTGTAGGGTGCTGGGGTTGCAGTGGGTGGTGTTGGTGATGTTTGTAGCTGGTGGTAGGGTTGCAGTGGGAGGTGGTGGTGATCTTTGTTGGGGGTGGTGGGGTTACAGTGGGTGGTGGTGATGCTGTTTGTAGGGGGTGATAAGGTTGCAGTGGGTGGTAGTGGTGATGTTTGTGGGGGATGGAGGGGTTGCCCCGGGTGGTGGTGATGATGTTTGTAGGTGGTGGTAGTGTTGCAGTTTGTGGTGATGGTGATGTGTGGAGGGGGTGGTAGGGTTGCAATTGTTGGTGGTGATGTTTGTGGATGGTGGTGTGGTTGCAGTGGGTGGTGGTGATGGTGTTCGTAGTGGGTGACAGAGTTGCAGGGTGTTGTCATGGTGATGTTTGTAGGGCTTGGTTGCGTTGCTGTGGGGGGTGGTAGTGATGTTGTTAGGGGGTGGTGGGGTTGCAGTAATTGATGGTGGTGAGATTATATGGGGTGGTAGGGTTGCCAGTGGTTCTTGGTGGTGATGGTTGTGGAGGGTGGTGGGATTGCAGTGGGTGTCGGTGATGATGTTTGTAGGGGGTGGTAGCGTTGCAGTGGGGGTGGTGGTGATGTTTGTGGTGGGTGGTAGGGTTGTAGTGGGTGCTGGTGGTAATGTTTGTGGGGGGTTGTGGGGTGGCTGTGGGTGGTGGTGGTGATGTTTGTAGGGGGTGTTAGGGTTGCAGGGGGTGGTAGTGGTGATGTTTGTGGGGGGTGGTGGGGTTGCAGTGGGTTGTGGTGATGATGTTAGTAGGGGGTGGTCTGGTTGCCGTGGCTGGTGGTGGAGATGTTTGGAGGGAGTGGTAGGGTTGCAGTGGGTGGTGGTGCTGATGTTTGTAGAGGGTGGTGGGGTTGAAGTGGCTGGTGGTGATGATGTTTGTTGGGGGTGGTAGGGTTGCAGTGGGTGGTGGTGGTGATGTTTGTGGGGGGTGTTGGGGTTGGCAGGTGTGGTAGTTGTGATATTTGTGGGGGTTGGTAGGGTTGCAGTGGGTAGTGGTGGTGATGTTTGTCAGGCGTGGAGGGGTTGCAGTGGGTGGTGGTGGTGATGTTTGTCGTGAGTGCTGGTGGTGATGTCTGTGGGGGGTGGAGTTGCAGTGGGTGATAGTGGTGATGTTTGTGGGCGGTGTTGGGGTTGCAGAGGATGGTGGTCGTGATGTGTGTGGTGGGTGGTAGGGTTGCAGTGTGCGATGGTGGTGCTGTTTGTGGGGTGTGGTGAGGTTGCAGAGGGTGGTGGTGGTGATGTTTGTGGGGGTTGGTAGGGTTGCAGTGGGTGGTGGTGGTGATGTTTGTGAGGAGTGGTGGAGTTGCAGTGAGTGTTGGTGATGATGTTTGTACGGAGTGGTAGGGTAGCAGTGGGTGTTAGTGGTGATGTTTGTCGGGGGTGGAAGGGTTGCAGTGGCTGGTGGTGGTGATGTTTGGAGGGGGTGGTTGGGTTTCAGTGGGTGGTGGTGGTGATGTTTTTGGAGGGTGGTGGGTTTGCAGTGGGTGGTGGTGAAGATGTTTGTAGAGGGTGGTAGGGTTGCTGTGGGTGGTAGTGGTGATGTTTGTGGGCGGTGGTGGAGCTGCAGAGGGTGGTGGTGGTGATGTTTGTGAGGAGTGGTGGAGTTGCAGTGGGTGGTGGTGATGATGTTTGTATGGAGTGGTAGGGTTGCAGTGGGTGGTGGTGGTGATGTTTGTGAGGTGTGGTGGAGTTGCAGTGGGTGGTGGTGATGATGTTTGTACGGAGTGGTAGGGTAGCAGTGGGTGTTAGTGGTGATGTTCTTTGGGGGGTGGTGGAGTTCCAGTGCATGGTGGTGGTGATGTTTGTAGGGGGTGGTAGGTTTGCAGTGGCTGGTGGTGGTGATGTTTGAAGGGGGTGGTAGCGTTGCAGTGGGGGTGGTGGTGATGTTTGTGGTGGGTGGTAGGGTTGTAGTAGGTGCTGGTGGTAATGTTTGTGGGAGGTTGTGGGGTTGCTGTGGGGGGTGGTGGTGATGTTTGTAGCGGGTGGTAGCGTTGCAGTTAGTGGTGGTGATGATGTTTGTAGGGTTGCAGGGGGTGGTATTCGTGATGTTTGTGGGGGGTGGTGGGTTTGCAGTGGGTGGTGGTGATGACGTTAGTAGGGGGTGGTGGGGTTGCCGTGGCTGGTTGTGGAGATGTTTGGAGGGGGTGGTAGGGTGCAGTGGATGGTGGTGCTGATGTTTGTAGAGGGTGGTGGCGTTGAAGTGGGTGGTGGTGGTGATGTTTGTTGGGGGTGGTAGCGCTGCAGTGGGTGGTGGTGCTGATGTTTGTGGGGGGTGTTGGGGTTAGCGGGTGTGGTAGTGGTGATATTTGTGGGGGGTGGTGGGGTTGCAGTGGGTAGCGGTGGTGATGTTTGTCGTGAGTGGAGGGGTTACAGTGGGTGGTGGTGGTGATGTTTGTCATGAGTGGTGGTGGTGATGTTTGTGGGGGGTGGAGTTGCAGTGGGTGATGGTGGTGATGTTTGTGGGCGGTGGTGGGGTTGCAGAGGGTGGTGCTCGTGATGTGTGTGATGGGTGGTAGGGTTGCAGTGTGTTGTGGTGGTGCTGTTTGTGGGGTGTGGTGAGGTTGCAGTGGGTGGTGGTGCTGATGTTTGTGGGGGTTGGCAGGGTTGCAGTGGGTGGTGGTGATGATGTTTGTACGGAGTGGTAGGGTAGCAGTGGGTGGTGTTTGTGATGTTTGTGAGGAGTGGTGGAGTTGCAGTGGGTGGTGGTGATGATGTTTGTACTGAGTGGTAGGGTAGCAGTGGGTGTTAGTGGTGATGTTCTTTGAGGGGTGGTGGAGTTCCAGTGCATGGTGGTGATGATGTTTGTAGGGGGTGGTAGAGTTGCAGTGGCTGGTGGTGGTGATGTTTGATGGGGCTGGTTGGGTTGCAGTGGGTGGTGGTGCTGATGTTTGTGGCGGGTGGTGGGGTTGCAGTGGGTGGTGGTGCTGATGTTTGTGGCGGGTGGTGGGGTTGCAGTGGGTGGTGTTGGTGATGCTTGTGGCGGGTGGGGTGGTTGCAGTGGGTGATGGTGGTGATGTTTGTGAAGGGTGATGGAGTTGCAGTAGATGGTGGTGATGATGTTTGTAGTGGGTGGTGGGGTTGCAGTGTGTGGTGGTGATGATGTTTGTAGGGGGTGGTAGGGTTGCAGTGGGTGGTGGTAGTAATGTTTGTGGAGGGTGGTGGGGTTGCAGTGGGTGGTGGTTGTGATGTTTGTAGGGGGTGGTGAGGTTGCAGTGGGTGGTGGTGATGATGTTTGTAGTGGGTGGTGGGGTTGCAGTGGTGGTGGTGGTGGTGACATTTGTGGGGGGTGTTGGGGTTGCAGTGGATGCTGGTGGTGCTGTTTTTAGGGGATGGTATGGTTGCAGTGGGTAGTGGTGGTGATTGTTCTGTAGGGTGCTGTGGTTGCAGTGGGTGGTGGTGGTGATGTTTGTAGCGGGTGGTAGGGTTGCAGTGGGAGGTGGTGGTGATGTTTGTTGGGGGTGGTGGGTTTGCAGTGGGTGGTGGTGATGATGTTTGTCGGGGGTGATAAGGTTGCCGTGGGTGGTAGTGCTGATATTTGTGGGGGATGGTGGGGTTTCCCTGGGTGGTGGTGATGATGTTTGTAGGGGGTGGTAGTGTTGCAGTTTGTGGTGATGGTCATGTGTGGAGGGGGTGGTAGGGTTGCAGTTGGTGGTGGTGGTGATGTTTGTAGGGGATGCTAGGGTTGCAGGGGGTGGTAGTGGTGATGTTTATGGGGGGTGCTGGGGTTGCAGTGGGTGGTGGTGATGATGTTAGTAGGGGGTGGTCGGGTTGCCGTGGCTGGTGGTGGAGATGTTTGAAGGAGGTGGTAGGGTTGGAGTGGGTGGTGCTGCTGATGTTTGTAGAGGATGTTGGGGTTGAAGTGGGTGGTGGTGATGATGTTTGTTGGGGGTGGTAGGGTTGCAGTGGGTGGTGGTGGTGATGTTTGTGGGCGGTGTTGGGGTTGGCGGGTGTGGTAGTGGTGATATTTGTGGGGGGTGGTGGCGTTGCAGTGGGTAGTGGTGGTAATGTTTGTAGAGAGTGGTGGGGTTGCAGTGGGTGGTGGTGGTGATGTTTGTCGGGAGTGGAGGGGTTGCAGTGGGCGGTGGTGGTGATGTTTGTCGTGAATGCTGGTGGTGATGTTTGTGGGGGGTGGAGTTGCAGTGGGTGATGGTGGTGATGTTTGTTGGCGGTGGTGGGGTTGCAGAGGGTGGTGGTCGTGATGTGTGTGGTGGGTGGTAGGGTTGCAGTGTGCGGTGATGGTGCTGTTTGTGGGGTGTGGTGAGGTTGCAGTGGGTGGTGGTGGTGATGTTTGTGGGGGTTGGTAGGGTTGCAGTGGGTGGTGGTGGTAATGTTTGTGGGGGGTTGTGGGGTGGCTGTGGGTGGTGGTGGTGATGTTTGTAGGGGGTGTTAGTGTTGCATGGGGTGGTAGTGGTGATGTTTGTGGGGGGTGGTGGGGTTGCAGTGGGTTGTGGTGATGATGTTAGTAGGGGGTGGTCGGGTTGCCGTGGCTGGTGGTGGAGATGTTTGGAGGGAGTGGTAGGGTTGCAGTGGGTGGTGCTGCTGATGTTTGTAGAGGATGTTGGAGTTGAAGTGGGTGGTGGTGATGATGTTTGTTGGGGGTGGTAGGGTTGCAGTAGGTGGTGGTGGTGATGTTTGTGGGCGGTGTTGGGGTTGGCGGGTGTGGTAGTGGTGATATTTGTGGGGGGTGGTGGCGTTGCAGTGGGTAGTGGTGGTAATGTTTGTAGAGAGTGGTGGGGTTGCAGTGGGTGGTGGTGGTGATGTTTGTCGGGAGTGGAGGGGTTGCAGTGGGCGGTGGTGGTGATGTTTGTCGTGAGTGCTGGTGGTGATGTTTGTGGGGGGTGGAGTTGCAGTGGGTGATGGTGGTGATGTTTGTTGGCGGTTGTGGGGTTGCAGAGGGTGGTGGTCGTGATGTGTGTGGTGGGTGGTAGGGTTGCAGTGTGCGGTGGTGGTGCTGTTTGTGGGGTGTGGTGAGGTTGCAGTGGGTGGTGGTGGTGATGTTTGTCGGGGTTGGTAGGGTTGCAGTGGGTGGTGGTGGTGATGTTTGTGAGGAGTGGTGGTGTTGCAGTGGGTGTTGGTGATGATGTTTGTACGGAGTGGTAGGGTAGCAGTGGGTTTTAGTGGTGATGTTTGTGGGCGGTGGTAGGGTTGCAGTGGCTGGTGGTGGTGATGTTTGGAGGGGGAGGTAGGGTTGCAGTGGGTGTTGGTGGTGATGTTTTTGGAGGGTGGTGGGGTGCAGTGGGTGGTGGTGCTGATGTTTGTGGCCGGTGGTGGGGTTGCAAGTGGGTTGTGGTGGTGATGTTGGTAGAGGGTGGTGGGGTTGCAGTGGGTGGTGATGAAGATGTTTGTAGGGGGTGGTAGGGTTGCTGTGGGTGGTAGTGGTGATGTTTGTGGGGGATGGTTGGGTTGAAGTGGGTGGTGGTGTTGATGTTTCTAGGGGGTGGTAGAGTTTCAGGGGTGGTAGTGGTGATGTTTGTCGGGGGTCGTGGGGTTGCAGTGGGTGGTGGTAGTGATGTTTGTTGCAGGAGGTGAGGTTGCAGTGGGTGGTGGTGATGATGTTTGTAGTGGGTTGTGGGGTTGCAGTGGGTGCTGGTGGTGCTGTTTGTAGGGGATGGTAGGGTTGCAGTGGGTAGTGGTGGTGATGGTTCTGTAGGGTGATGTGGTTGCAGTGGGTGGTAGTAGTGATGTTTGTAGTGGGTGGTAGAGTTGCAGTGGGAGGTGGTGGTGATGTTTGTTGGGGGTGGTGGGGTTGCAGTGGGTGGTGGTGATGATGTTTGTAGGGGGTGATAAGGTTGCAGTGGGTGATAGTGGTGATGTTTGTGGGGGGTGGTGGGGTTGCCCTGGGTGGTGCTGATCATGTTTGTAGGGGGTGGTCGTGTTGCAGTTTGTGGTGATGGTGATGTGTGGAGGGGGTGGTAGGGTTGCAGTGGGTGGTGGTGATGGTGTTAGTAGGGGGTGACAGGGTTGCAGTGTGTTGTCATGGTGATGTTTGTGAGGTATGCTGGGGCTGCAGTGGGTGGTGGTGGTGATGTTTGTGGAGGGTGCTGGGGTTGCAGTGGGTGGTGGTGATGATGTTTTTGGAGGGTGGTGGGGTTGCAGTGGGTGGTGGTGCTGATGTTTGTGGCCGGTGGTGGGGTTGCAAGTGGGTTGTGGTGGTGATGTTGGTAGAGGGTGGTGGGGCTGCTGTGGGTGGTGATGTGATGTTTGTAGGGGGTGGTAGGGTTACTGTGGGTGGTAGTGGTGATGTTTGTGGCGGGTGGTTGGGTTGCAGTGGGTGGTGGTGGTGATGTTTCTCGGGGGTGGTAGAGTTTCACGGGTGGTAGTGGTGATGTTTGTCGGGGGTCGTGGGGTTGCAGTGGGTGGTGGTAATATTGTTTGTGGAAGGCGGTGTGGTTGCATTGGGTGGTGGTGGTGATGTTGGTAGAGGGTGGTGGGGTTGCAGTGGGTGGTGATGAAGATGTTTGTAGGGGTTGGTAGGGTTGCTGTGGGTGGTAGTGGTGATGTTTGTGGGGGGTGGTTGGGTTTCAATGGGTGGTGGTGGTGATGTTTGTAGGGGTTGGTGGGATTGCAGTGGATGGTGGTGGTGGTGATGTTTTTAGGGGTTCGAAGGGTTGCAGTGGTTGTGGGGGTGATGATGTTTGTACGGAGTGGTTGGGTTGTACTGGGTGGTGGTGGTGATGTTTGTGAGGAGTGGTGGAGTTGCAGTGGGTGGTGGTGATGATGTTTGTACGGAGTGGTAGGGTAGCAGTGGGTGTTAGTGGTGATGTTCTTTGGGGTGTGGTGGAGTTCCAGTGCATGCTGGTGATGATGTTTGTAGGAGGTGGTTGGGTTGCAGTGGGTGGTGGTGGTGATGTTTTTGGAGGGTGGTGGGGTAGCAGTGGGTGGTGGTGCTGATGTTTGTGGCGGGTGGTGGGGTTGCATTGGTGGTGGTGGTGATGTTTGTAGAGGGTGGTGTGGTTGCAGTGGGTGGTGGTGATGATGTTTGTAGGGGGTGATAGGGTTGCTGTGGGTGGTAGTTTTGATGTTTTTGTGGGGAGGTGGTGTTGCAGTGCGTGGTGGTGATGATATTTGGAGGGAGTGGTCTGGTTGCAGTGGGTGGTGGTGGTGATGTTTGTGGGGGGTGGTGGGGTTGCAGTGTGTGGTGGTGGTGATGCTTGTGGAGGGTGGTGGGGTTGCAGTGGGTGGTGCTGTTGATGTTTGTAGGGGATGGTAGGGTTGCAGTGGTTGATGGTGGTGAGGTTTGTGGAGACTGTTGCGGTTTCAGTAGATGGTGGTGATGATGTTTGTAGCGGGTGGTAGGGTTGCAGTGGGTGGTGGTAGTAATGTTTGTGGAGGGTGGTGGGGTTGCAGTGGGTGGTGCTGGTGATGATAGTGGGGGGATGTAGGGTTGCAGTGGGTGGTGGTGGTGATGTTTGTTGTGGGTGGTTAGGTTGCAGTGGGTGGTGGTGATGATGTTTGTAGTGGGTGGTGGGGTTGCAGTGGTGGTGGTGGTGGTGGTGACGTTTGTGAGGGGTGTTGGGGTTGCAGTGGGTGCTGGTGGTGCTGTTTGTAGGGGATGGTAGGGTTGCAGTGGGTAGTGGTGGTGATTGTTCTGTAGGGTGCTGGGGTTGCAGTGGGTGGTGGTGGTGATGTTTGTGGGGGGTGGTGGGGTTGCCCCGGGTGGTGGTGATGATGTTTGTAGGTGGTGGTAGTGTTGCAGTTTGTGGTGATGGTGATGTTTGTGGATGATGGTGTGGTTGCAGTGGGTGGTGGTGATAGTGTTTGTAGTGGGTGACAGGGTTGCAGGGTGTGGTCGTGGTGATGTTTGTAGGGGTTGGTTGCGTTGCTGTGGGGGGTGGTAGTGATGTTGTTAGGGGGTGGTGGGGTTGCAGTAAGTGATGGTGGTGATGTTTGTGGTGGGTGCTAGGGTTGCCAGTGGTTCTTGGTGGTGATGGTTGTGGGGGCTTGTGGGGTTGCTGTGGGTGGTGGTAGTGATGTTTGTAGGGGGTGGTAGGGTTGCAGTTAGTGGTGGTGATGATGTTTGTAGGGGATGCTAGGGTTGCAGGGGGTGGTAGTGTTGATATTTGTGGGGGGTGGTGGGGTTGCATTGGGTGGTGGTGGAGATGTTTGGAGGGGCTGGTAGGGTTGCAGTGGGTGGTGGTGCTGATGTTTGTGGGGGGTGTTGGAGTTGGCGGGTGTGGTAGTGGTGATATTTGTGCGGGGTGGTGGGGTTGCAGTGGGTAGTGGTGGTAATGTTTGTAGAGAGTGGTGCGGTTGCTGTGGGTGGTGGTGGTGATGTTTGTCGGGAGTGGAGGGGTTGCAGTTGGTGCTGGTGGTGATGTTTGTGGGGGGTGGAGTTGCAGTGGGTGATAGTGGTGATGTTTGTGGGCGGTGGTGGGGTTGCGGAAGGTGGTGGTCGTGATGTGTGTGGTGGGTGGTAGGGTTGCAGTGTGCGGTGGTGGTGCTGTTTGTGGAGTGAGGTGAGGTTGCAGTGGGTGCTGGTGGTAATATTTGTGGGGGTTGGTAGGGTTGCAGTGAGTGGTGGTGGTGATGTTTGTGAGGAGTGGTGGAGTTGCAGTGGGTGGTGGTGGTGATGTTTGGAGTGGGTGGTAGGGTTGCAGTGGGTGGTGTTGGTGATGTTTTTGGAGGGTGGTGGGGTTGTAGTGGGTGGTGGTGCTGATGTTTGTGGCCGGTGGTGGGGTTGCAAGTGGGCTGTGGTGGTGATGTTGGTAGAGGGTGGTGGTGTTGCAGTGGGTGGTGATGAAGATGTTTTTAGGGGGTGGTAGTGTTGCTGTGGGTGGTGGTGGTGATGTTTGTGGGGGGTGGTTGGGTTGCAGTGGGTAGTGGTGGTAATGTTTGTAGAGAGTGGTGCGGTTGCTGTGGGTGGTGGTGGTGATGTTTGTCGGGAGTGGAGGGGTTGCAGTTGGTGCTGGTGGTGCTGTTTGTGGAGTGAGGTGAGGTTGCAGTGGGTGGTGGTGGTAATATTTGTGGGGGTTGGTAGGGTTGCAGTGAGTGGTGGTGGTGATGTTTGTGAGGAGTGGTGGAGTTGCAGTGGGTGGTGATGGTGATGTTTGGAGTGGGTGGTAGGGTTGCAGTGGGTGGTGTTGGTGATGTTTTTGGAGGGTGGTGGGGTTGCAGTGGGTGGTGGTGCTGATGTTTGTGGCGGGTGGTGGGGTTGCAAGTGGGCTGTGGTGGTGATGTTGGTAGAGGGTGGTGGTGTTGCAGTTGGTGGTGATGAAGATGTTTTTAGGGGGTGGTAGTGTTGCTGTGGGTGGTGGTGGTGATGTTTGTGGGGGGTGGTTGGGTTGCAGTGGGTGGTGGTGGTGATGTTTCTAGGGGGTGGTAGAGTTTCAGGGGTGGTAGTGGTGATGTTTGTCGGGGGTCGTGGGGTTGCAGTGTGTTGTGGTGGTGCTGTTTGTGGGGTGTGGTGAGGTTGCAGTGGGTGGTGGTGCTGATGTTTGGAGTGGGTGGTAGGGTTGCAGTGGGTGGTGTTGGTGATGTTTTTGGAGGGTGGTGGTGTTGCAGTGGGTGGTGGTGCTGATGTTTGTGGCCGGTGGTGGGGTTGCAAGTGGGTTGTGGTGGTGATGTTGGTAGAGGGTGGTGGGGTTGCAGTGGGTGGTGATGAAGATGTTTGTAGGTGGTGGGGTTGCAGTGGGTGGTGGTGGTGATGATAGTGGGGGGTAGTAGGGTTGCAGTGGGTGGTGGTGGTGATGTTTGGGGGCGGTGGTGGAGTTGCAGAGGGTGGTGGTCGTGATGTTTGTGATGGGTGGTAGGGTTGCAGTGTGTTGTGGTGGTGCTATTTGTGGGGTGTGGTGAGGTTGCAGTGGGTGGTGGTGCTGATGTTTGGAGTTGGTGGTAGGGTTGCAGTGGGTGGTGGTGGTGATGTTTGTGAGGAGTGTTGGAGTTGCAGTGGGTGGTGGTGAAGATGTTTATATGGAGTGGTATGGTTGCAGTGGGTGGTGTTGGTGATGTTTGTGAGGAGTGGTGGAGTTGCAGTGGGTGGTGGTGATGATGTTTGTACGGAGTTTTAGGTTAGCAGTTGGTGTTAGTGGTGATGTTCTTTGGGGGGTGGTGGAGTTCCAGTGCATGGTGGTGATGATGTTTGTAGGGGGTGGTAGGGTTGCAGTGGCTGGTGGTGGTGATGTTTGAAGGGGGTGGTATTGTTGCAGTTTGTGGTGATGGTGATGTGTGGAGGGGGTGGTAGGGTTGCAGTTGGTGGTGGTGGTGATCTTTGTGGATGGTGGTGTGGTTGCTGTGGGTGGTGGTGATGGTGTTTGTAGTGGGTGACAGGGTTGCAGGGTGTGGTCATGGTGACGTTTGTAGGGGTTGGTTGCGTTGCTGTGGGGGGTGGTAGTGATGTTGTTAGGGGGTGGTGGGGTTGCAGTAAGTGATGGTGGTGAGATTTGTATGGGGTGGTAGGGTTGCCAGTGGTTCTTGGTGGTGATGGTTGTGGAGGGTGGTGGCATTGCAGTGGGTGACGGTAATGATGTTTGTAGGGGGTGGTAGCGTTGTAGTGGGGGTGGTGTTGATGTTTGTGGTGGGTGGTGGGGTTCTAGTGGGTGCTGGTGGTAATGTTTGTGGGGGGTTGAGGGGTTGCAGGGGTGGTGGTGGTGATGTTTGTAGGGGTGGTAGGGTTGCAGTTAGTGGTGGTGATGATGTTTGTAGGGGATGCTAGGGTTGCAGGGGGTGGTAGTGGTGATGTTTGTGGGGGGTGGTGGGGTTGCAGTGGGTGGTGGTGATGACGTTAGTAGGGGGTGGTCGGGTTGCCGTGGCTGGTGGTGGAGATGTTTGGAGGGGGTGGTAGGGTTGCAGTGGGTGGTGGTACTGATGTTTGTAGAGGGTGGTGGGGTTGAAGTGGGTGGTGGTGATGATGTTTGTTGAGGGTGGTAGGGTTGCAGTGGGTGGTGGTGGTGATGTTTGTGGGGGGTGTTGGGGTTGGCTGGTGTGGTAGTGGTGATATTTGTGGGGGGTGGTGGTGTTGCAGTGGGTGGTGGTGGTGATGTTTTTCGTGGTTGGTGGTGGTGATGTTTGTGGGGCGTGGAGTTGCAGTGGGTGATTGTGGTGATGTTTGTGGGCCATGGTGGGGTTGCAGAGGGTCGTGATGTGTGTGGTGGGTGGTAGGGTTGCAGTGTGCGGTGGTGGTGCTGTTTGTGGGGTGTGGTGAGGTTGCAGTGGGTGGTGGTGATATTTGTGGGGTTTGGTAGGGTTACAGTGGGTGGTGGTGGTGTTGTTTGTGAGGAGTGGTGGAGTTGCATTGGGTGGTGGTGATGATGTTTGTACGGAGTGGTATGGTAGCAGTGGGTGTTAGTGGTGATGTTTGTGGGGGGTGGTAGGGTTGCAGTGGCTGGTGGTGGTGATGTTTTTGGAGGGTGGTGGGGTTGCAGTGGGTGGTGGTGCTGATGTTTGTGGCCGGTGGTGGGGTTGCAAGTGGGTTGTGTGGTGATGTTGGTAGAGGGTGGTGGGGTTGCAGTGGGTGGTGATGAAGATGTTTGTAGGGGGTGGTAGGGTTGCAGTGGGTGGTGGTGGTGGTGATGTTTTTGGAGGGTGGTGGGGTTGCAGTGGGTGGTGGTGCTGATGTTTGTGGCCGGTGGTGGGGTTGCAAGTGGGTTGTGTGGTGATGTTGGTAGAGGGTGGTGGGGTTGCAGTGGGTGGTGATGAAGTTGTTTGTAGGGGGTGGTAGGGTTGCTGTGGGTGGTAGTGGTGATGTTTGTGGGGGGTGGTTGGGTTGCAGTGGGTGGTGGTGGTGATGTTTCTAGGGGGTGGTAGGGTTTCAGGGGTTGTAGTGGTGATGTTTGTCGGGGGTTGTGGGGTTGCAGTGGGTGGTGGTAGTAATGTTTGTGGAAGGTGGTGGGGTTGCAGTTCGTGGTGGTGGTGATGTGTTTTGGGGGTGGTGGGGTTGCCCTGGGTGGTGGTGATGATGTTTGTAGGGAGTGGTAGTGTTGCAGTTTGTGGTGATGGTGATGTGTGGAGGGGGTGGTAGGGTTGCAGTTGGTGGTGGTGGTGATCTTTGTGGATGGTGGTGTGGTTGCAGTGGGTGGTGGTGATGGTGTTTGTAGCGGGTGACAGCGTTGCAGGGTGTGGTCATGGTTTTGTTTGTAGGGGTTGGTTGCGTTGCTGTGGGGGGTGGTAGTGATGTTGTTGTGGGGTGGTGGGTTTGCAGTAAGTGATGGTGGTGAGATTTGTATGGGGTGGTAGGGTTGCCAGTGGTTCTTGGTTGTGATGGTTGTGGAGGGTGGTGGGATTGCAGGGGTGGTGGTGGTGATGTTTGTAGGGGGTGGTAGGGTTGTAGTTAGTGGTGGTGGTGATGTTTGTAGGGGTTGTTAGGGTTGCAGGGGGTGGTAGTGGTGATGTTTGTGGGGGGTAGTAGGGTTGCAGTATCTGGTGGTGGTGATGTGTGTTGGGGGTGGTGAGGTTACAGTGGGTAGTGTTGATGTTTGTAGTGGGTGGTGGGGTTGCAGTGGGTGGTGGTGGTGATGTTTGTCGGGGGTGTTGGTGTTGCAGTGGGTGCTGGTGGTGATGTTTGTAGGGTATGGTAGGATTGCACTGGTAGGTGGTGGTGATGTTTGTTGGGGGTGGTGGGGTTGCAGTGGGTGGTAGTGATGATGTTTCTACGGGGCAGTGGGGTTCCAGTGGGTGGTGGTGATGATGTTTGTAGGGGGTGGTAGTGTTGCAGTTGGTGGTGCTGGTGATGTTTGAAGGGGGTGGTAGGTTTGCAGTTGGTGGTGGTGGTGATGTTTGTGTGAGGTGCTGGGGTTGCAGTGGGTCGTGGTGGTGATGTTTGTGGAGGGTGCTGGGGTTGCAGTGGGTGGTGTTGATGATGTTTGTAGGGGTGGGTGGCATTGCAGTGGGTGGTGGTGGTGATGTTGGTGGTGGGTGGTGAAGTTGCAGTAAGTGATGGTGGTGAGATTTGTAGGGGGTGGTGGTGATGTTTGTGGGGAGTGGAGTTGCAGTGGGTGATGGTGGGGATGTTTGTTGGGAGTGGTGGTGTTGCAGCGTGTGGTGGTGGTGATGTTTTGAGGGAGTGGTATGGTTGCAGTGGATGGTGGTGGTGATGTTTGTAGGGGTTGGTTGCGTTGCAGTGGGTGGTGGTGGTGATGTTGGGGGGTTGTGGGGTTGCAGTGGGTGCTGGTGGTAATGTTTGTGGGGTGTCGTGGGGTTGCAGTTGGTGGTGGTGGTGATGTTTGTAGCTGGGGGTAGGGTTGCAGTTAGTGGTGGTGATGATGTTTGTAGGGGATGCTGGGTTTGCAGAGGGTGGTAGTGGTGATGTTTGTGGGGTGTGGTGGGGTTGCAGTGGGTGGTGTTGATGATGTTTGTAGGGGGTGATAGGGTTGCAGGGGGTGGTAGTGGTGATGTTTGTGAGGATTTGTTGGTTTGGAGTGAGTGATGGGGTTGATATTTGTGGAGGGTGGTGGGGTTGCAGTGGATGGTGGTGATGCTGTTTGTTGGGGGTGGTGGGGTTGCAGTGGGTGGTGGTGGTGGTGGTGATGTTTGTGGTGAGTGGTGGGGTTGCAGTAGGTGATGGTGATGATGTTTGTAGGGGGTGGTAGGGTTGCAGTGAGTGGTGGTGATGATGTTTGTGGAGGGTGGTGGGCTTGAAGTGGGTGGTGGTAATGATGTTTGTAGGAGGTGGTAGGCTTGGCGGGGGTGGTAGTGCTAATGTTTGTGGGTGGTGGTGGGGTTGCAGTGGGTGGTGTTGGTGATGTTTGTAGTGTGTGGTAGGGTTGCAGGTGGTGGTAGTGGTGATGTTTGTGGCGGGTGGTGGTGTTGCAGTGAGTGGTGCTGGTGATCTTTATAGGGGGTGGTAGGGTTGCAGGGGGTGGTGGTGGTGATGTTTGTGGAGGGTAATGGTGTTCCAGTGGGTGGTGGTGATGATGTTTGTAGGGGTTGGTGGGGTTGCAGAGGGTGGTGGTCGTGATGTTTGTGATGGGTCGTGTGGTTGCAGTGTGTTGTGGTGGTGCTTTTTGTGGGATGTGGTGAGGTTGCAGTGGGTGGTGGTGCTGATGTTTGTGGGGGGTGGTAGGGTTGCAGTGGGTGGTGGTGGTGATGTTTGTGAGGAGTGGTGGAGTTGCAGTGGGTGGTGGTGATGATGTTTGTAGTGGGTGGTGGGGTTGCAGTGGTGGTGGTGGTGATGTTTGTGGGGGGTGGTGGGGTTGGCCTGGCTGGTGGTGATGATGTTTGTAGGGAGTGGTTGTGTTGCAGTTTGTGGTGATGGTGATGGGTGGAGGGGGTGGTAGGGTTGCAGTTGGTGGTGGTGGTGATGTTTGTGGATGATGGTGTGGTTGCAGTGGGTGGTGGTGATGGTGTTTGTAGTGGGTGACAGGGTTGCAGGGTGTGGTCATGGTGATGTTTGTAGGGGTTGGTTGCGCTGCTGTGGGGGGTGGTAGTGATGTTGTTAGGGGGTGGTGGGGTTGCAGTATGTGATGGTGGTGAGATTTGTATGGGTTGGTAGGGTTGCCAGTGGTTCTTGGTGGTGATGGTTGTGGAGGGTGGTGGGATTGCAGTGGGTGTCGGTGATGATGTTTGCAGTGGGTGGTAGCGTTGCAGTGGGGGTGGTGGTGATGTTTGTGGTGGGTGCTAGGGTTGTAGTGGGTGCTGGTGGTAATGTTTGTGGGGGGTTGTGGGGTTGCAGGGGTGGTAGTGGTGATGTTTGTAGGGGTGGTAGGGTTGCAGTTAGTGGTGGTGATGATGTTTGTAGGGGATGCTAGGGTTGCAGGGGGTGGTAGTGGTGATGTTTGTGGGGGGTGGTGGGGTTGCAGTGGGTGGAGGTGATGATGTTAGTAGGGGGTGCTCGAGTTGCCTTGGCTGGTGGTGGAGATGTTTGGAGGGGGTGGTAGGGTTGCAGTGGATGGTGGTGGTGATATTTGTTGGGGGTGTTGGGGTTGGCGGGTGTGGTAGTGGTGATATTTGTGGGGGGTGGTGGGGTTTCAGTGGGTAGTGGTGGTGATGTTTGTCGTGGTTGGTGGTGGTGATGTTTGTGGGGGGTGGAGTTGCAGTGGGTGATGGTGGTGATGTTTGTGGGCCGTGGTGGGGTTTCAGAGGGTGGTGGTCGTGATGTGTGTGGTGGGTGGTAGGGTTGCAGTGTGCGGTGGTGGTGCTGTTTGTGGGGTGTGGTGAGGTTGCAGTGGGTGTTGGTGGTGATGTTTGTGGGGGTTGCTAGGGTTGCAGTGGGTGAGGGTGGTGATGTTTGTGAGGAGTGGTGGAGTTCCAGTGCATGGTGGTGATGATGTTTGTAGGGTGTGGTTGGGTTGCAGTGGGTGGTGGTGGTGATGTTTTTGGAGGGTGGTGAGGTTGCAGTGGCTGGTGGTGCTGATGTTTGTGGTGGGTGGTGGGGTTGCAGTGGTGGTGGTGGTGATGTTTGTAGAGGATGGTGGGGTAGCAGTGGGTGGTGGTGATGATGTTTGTACGGAGTGGTAGGGTAGCAGTGGGTGTTAGTGGTGATGTTTGTGTGGGGTGGTAAGGTTGCAGTGGCTGGTGGTGGTGATGTTTGGAGGGGGTGGTAGGGTTGCAGTGGGTGGTGGTGGTGATGTTTTTGGAGGGTGGTGGGGTTGCAGTGGGTGGTGGTGCTGATGTTTGTGGCCGGTGGTGTGGTTGCAAGTGGGTGGTGGTGGTGATGTTGGTAAAGGGTGGTGGGGTTGCAGTGGGTGGTGATGAAGATGTTTGTAGGGGGAGGTAGGGTTGCTGTGGGTGGTAGTGGTGATGTTTGTGGGGGGTGGTTGGGTTGCAGTGGGTGGTGGAGGTGATGTTTCTAGGGGGTGGAAGGGTTTCAGGGGTGGTAGTGGTGATGTTTGTCGGGGGTTGTGGGGTTGCATTGGGTGGTGGTAGTAATGTTTGTGGAAGGTGGTGGGGTTGCAGTGGGTGGTGGTGATGATGTTTGTATTGGGTGGTGGGGTTGCAGTGGGTGGTGGTGGTGATGTTTGTGGTGGGTGTTGGTGTTGCAGTGGGTGCTGGTGGTGATGTTTGTAGGGGATGGTAGGATTGCACTGGGAGGTGGCGGTGATGTTTGTTGGGGGTGGTGGGGTTGCAGTGGGTGGTAGTGATGATGTTTGTACGGGGCAGTGGGGTTCGAGTGGGTGGTGGTGATGATATTTGTATGGGGTGGTAGTGTTGCAGTTGGTGGTGGTGGTGATGTTTGTGTGAGGTGCTGGGGTTGCAGTGGGTTGTGGTGGTGATGTTTGTGGAGGGTGCTGGGGTTGCAGTGGGTGGTGTTGATGATGTTTGTAGGGGTGGGTGGCGTTGCAGTGGGTGGTGGTGGTGATGGTGGTGGGTGGTGAAATTGCAGTAAGTGATGGTGGTGAGATTTGTAGGGTGTGGTAGGGTGCAGTGGTTCTTGGTGGTGATGTTTGTGAGGAGTGGAGTTGCAGTGGGTGATCGTGGTGATGTTTGTTGGGGGTGGTAGGGTTGCAGTGTGTGGTGGTGCTGCTGTTTCTGGCAGTTGGTGGGCGTTGCAGTGGGTGGTGGTGTTGATGTTTGTGGGGAGTGGTGTGGTTGCAGTGGGTGGTGGTGGTGATGTTTGTAGTGAGTGTTGGTGATAATGTTTGTGTGGTTGGAGTTGCAGTGGGTGATGGCGGTGATGTTTGTGGTGGGTGGTAGGGTTGCAGTGTGTGGTGGTGGTGCTTTTTGTGGGTGCTGGTGGGGTTGCAGTGGGTGGTGGTGGTGATGTTTGTGGCGGGTGGTAGGGTTGCAGTGGGTGGTGGTGGTGATGTTTGTGAGGAGTGGTGGAGTTGCAGTGGGTGGTGATGATTATGTTTGTAGGGGGTGGTTGGGTTGCAGTGGCTGGTGGTGGTGATGTTAGGAGGGGGTGGTTGAGTTGCAGTGGGTGGTGGTGGTGATATTTTTGGAGGGTGGTGGGGTTGCAGTGGGTGGTGGTGCTGATGTTTGTGGCGGGTGGTGGGGTTGCAGTGGGTGGTAATGGAGATGTTTGTGGGGGGTGGTTGGGTTGCAGTGGATGGTGGTGGTGATGTTTGGAGGGAGTGGTATGGTTGCAGTGGATGGTGGTGGTGATGTTTGTGGGGGGTGGTGGGGTTGCAGTTTGTGGTGGTGGTGATGCTTGTGGAGGGTGCTGGGGTTTCAGTGGTTGGTGGTGATGATGTTTGTAGGGGTTGGTTGCGTTGCAGTGGGTGGTGGTGGTGATGTTGTTGGGGGGTGGTGGGGTTGCAGTAAGTGCTGGTGGTGTGATTTGTATGGGGTGGTAGGGTTGCCAGTGGTTCTTGGTGGTGATGGTTGTGGAGGGTGGTGGGATTGCAGTGGGTGTCGGTGATGATGTTTGTTAGGGGGTTGTAGCGTTGCAGTGGGGGTGGTGGTGATGTTTGTGGTGGGTGGTGGGGTTGCAGTGGGTGCTGGTGGTAATGTTTGTGGGGGGTTGTGGGGTTGCAGTGGGTGGTGGTGGTGATGTTTGTAGCGGGGTGTAGGGTTGCAGTTAGTGGTGGTGATGATGTTTGTAGGGGATGCTGGGTTTGCAGAGGGTGGTAGTGGTGATGTTTGTGGGGTGTGGTGGGGTTGCAGTGGGTGGTGTTGATGATGTTTGTAGGGGGTAATAGGGTTGCAGGGGTTGGTAGTGGTGATGTTTGTGAGGATTTGTTGGGTTGCAGTGAGTGATGGGGTTGATATTTGTGGAGGGTGGTGGGGTTGCAGTGGATGGTGGTGATGCTGTTTGTTGGGAGTGGTGGGGTTGCAGTGGGTGGTGGTGATGGTGGTGATGTTTGTGGTGAGTGGTGGGGTTGCAGTAGGTGATGGTGGTGATGTTTGTAGGGGGTGGTAGGGTTGCAGTGAGTGGTGGTGATGATGTTTGTGGAGGGTGGTGGGCTTGAAGTGGGTGGTGGTAATGATGTTTGTAGGAGGTGGTAGGTTTGGCGGGGGTGGTAGTGCTAATGTTTGTGGGTGGTGGTGGGGTTGCAGTGGGTAGTGGTGGTGATGTTTGTAGTGTGTGGTAGGGTTGCAGGGGGTGGTAGTGGTGATGTTTGTGGCAGGTGGTGGGGTTGCAGTGAGTGGTGGTGGTGATCTTTATAGAGGGTGGTAGGGTTGCAGGGGGTGGTGGTGGTGATGTTTGTGGAGGGTGGTAGGGTTGCAGCGGATGGTGGTGGTGATGTTTGTAGGGGTTCGTATGGTTGCAGTGGTTGTGGGGATGATGTTTGTGGGGGGTTGTGGGGTTGCAGTGGGTGGTGGTAGTAATGTTTGTGGAGGGTAGTGGGGTTGCAGTGGGTGGTGGTGGTGATGTTTGTGGGGAGTGGAGATGTTGCAGTGGGTGGTGATGGTGATGTTTGTGGGCGGTGGTAGAGTTGCAGAGGGTGGTGGTCGTGATGTTTGTGATGGGTCGTGTGGTTGCAGTGTGTTGTGGTGGTGCTGTTTGTGGGGTGTGGTGAGGTTGCATTGGGTGGTGGTGGTGATGTTTGTGGGGGGTGGTAGGGTTGCAGTGTGTGGTGGTGGTGCCGTTTGTGGGTGCTGGTGTGGTTGCAGTGTGTGGTGACGGTGATGTTTGTGGCGGGTGGTAGGGTTGCAGTGGGTGGTGGTGGTGATGTTTGTGAGGAGTGGTTGAGTTGCAGTGGGTGGGGGTGATGATGTTTGTATGGAGTGGTGGAGTTGCAGTGGGTGGTGGTGATGATGTTTGTGAGGAGTGGTGGAGTTGCAGTGGGTGGTGGTGATGATGTTTGTACGGAGTGGTAGGGTAGCAGTGGTTGTTAGTGGTGATGTTCTTTAGGGGGTGGTGGAGTTCCGGTGCATGGTGGTGATGATGTTTGTAGGGGGTGGTAGGGTTGCAGTGGCTGGTGGTTGTGATTTTTGAAGGGGGTGGTTGGGTTGCAGTGGGTGGTGGTGGTGATATTTTTGGAGGGTGGTGGGGTTGCAATGGGTGGTGGTGGTGATATTTTTGGAGGGTGGTGGGGTTGCAGTGGGTGGTGGTGGTGATATTTGGAGGGGGTGGTGGGGTTGCAGGGGGTGGTAGTGGTGATGTTTGTGGCGGGTGGTGGGGTTGCAGTGGATGGTGGTGGTGATGTTTGTAGGGGGTGGTGGGGTTGCAGTGGGTGGTAGTGGTGATGTTTGTGGGGGGAGGTGGGGTTGCAGTGCATGGTGGTGGTGATGTTTGGAGGGAGTGGTATGGTTGCAGTGGATGGTGGTGGTGATGTTTGTGCGGGGTGGTGGGGTTGCAGTGGGTGGTGGTGGTGATGCTTGTGGAGGGTGCTGGGATTTCAGTGGTTGATGGTGATGATGTTTGTAGGGAGTGGTAGGGTTGCAGTGGGTGGTGGTAGTAATGTTTGTGGAGGGTGGTGGGGTTGCAGTGGGTGGTGGTGATGATGTTTGTAGTGGGTGGTGGGGTTGCAGTGATGGTGGTGGTGGTGACGTTTGTTGGGGGTGTTGGGGTTGCAGTGGGTGCTGATGGTGCTGTTTGTACGGGATGGTAGGGTTGCAGTGGGTAGTGGTGGTGATGTTTCTGTAGGGTGCTGGGGTTGCAGTGGGTGGTGGTGGTGATGTTTGTAGCGGGTGGTAGGGTTGCAGTGGGAGGTGGTGGTGATGTTTGTTGAGGGTGGTGGGGTTGCAGAGGGTGGTGGTGATGATGTTTGTAGGGGGTGATAAGGTTGCAGTGGGTGGTAGTGGTGATGTTTGTGGGGGGTGGTGGGGTTGCACTGGGTGGTGGTGATGATGTTTGTCGGGTGTGGTAGTGTTGCAGCTTGTGGTGATGGTGATGTGTGGAGGGGGTGGTAGGGTTGCATTTGGTGGTGGTGGTGATGTTTGTGGATGGTGGTGTGGTTGCAGTGGGTGGTGGTGATGGTGTTTGTAGTGGGTGACAGGGTTGCAGGGTGTGGTCGTGGTGATGTTTGTGAGGGGTGCTGGGGTTGCAGTGTTTGGTGGGGGAGATGTTTGTGGAGGGTGCTGGGGTTCCAGTGCATGGTGGTGATGATGTTTGTAGGGGGTGGTTGGGTTGCAGTGGGTGGTGCTGCTGATGTTTGTGGCGGGTGGTGGGGTTGCAGTGGTGGTGGTGGTGGTGATGTTTGTCGAAGGTGGTAGGGTTGCAGTGGGTGGTGCTGATGATGTTTGTAGGGGGTGGTAGGGTTGCTGTGGGTGGTAGTGCTGATGTTTGCGGGGATGGTTGAGTTGTAATGGGTGAACTAATTATTTCAATTAAAAAAAGGGAAAAATTTTAATATAGTTTCATGGGGTAACGTTTATGGAGTCTTTGTTTTCAGTCAATAATCGTTCCCTTTCAAAATCTTCCTCCATTCGCTCCTTGCACCAAGGAAGCTTTGCCAGGATTTGTTTATGGAAGCCATTGTAGAGTGCAGCACCTAACAGCAGGATGAAAAAGCCAAAGATTTGGAGGCCATGGAACTGCTCCCAGCCCACTGCAAGGCTCACTATCCAGATTATTATGGTCCGCAGACTGTCCAGAACCATCCGTGTGGTTGCACTGATTTCCTTTGTGATGGTGGTGATGTTTGTATGGGGTGTTCTGCTTGCAGGGGGTGGTAGTGGTGATGTTTGTGGATGGTGGTGTGGTTGCAGTGGGTGGTGGTGATGGCAGTGAGTGATGGTGGTGAGATTTGTATGGGGTGGTAGGGTTGCCAGTGGTTCTTGGTGGTGATGGTTGTGGAGGGTGGTGGGATTGCAGTGGGTGTCGGTGATGATGTTTGTAGGGGGTGGTGGGGATGCATTGGTGGTGGTGGTGGTGATGTTTGTGAGGGGTGTTGGGGTTGCAGTGGGTGCTGGTGGTGATGTTTGTAGGGGATTGTAGGGTTGCAGTGGGTGTTATTGGTGATGTTCTTTGGGTGGTGGTGGAATTCCAGTGCATGGTGGTGATGATGTTTGTAGGGGGTGGTAGGGTTGCAGTGGCTGGTGGTGGTGATGTTTGAAGGGGGTGGTTGGGTTGCAGTGGGTGGTGGTGCTGATGTTTGTGGCGGGTGGTGGGGTTGCAGGGGGTGGTGGTGGTGATGTTTGTAGAGGGTGGTGGGGTTGCAGTGGGTGGTGGTGATGATGTTTGTAGGGGGTGGTAGGGGTGATGTTTGTAGGGGGTGGTGGGGTTGCAGGGGGTGGTCGTGGTGATGTTTGTGGCACGTGGTGGGGTTGCAGTGGGTGTTGGTGGTGATGTTTGTAGGGGTTGGTAGGATTGCAGTGGGCGATGGTGGTGATGTTTTTGGAGGGTGTTGGGGTTCCAGTGGGTGGTGGTAATGATGTTTGTAGGGGTTGGTGGGGTTGCAGTGGATGGTGGTGGTGATGTTTGTAAGGGGTCGTAGGGTTGCAGTGGTTGTGGGGGTGATGTTTGTGGGGGGTTGTGGGGTTGCAGTGTGTGGTGGTAGTAATGTTTGTGGAGGGATGTGGGGTTGCAGTGGGTGGTGGTGATGATAGTGGGGGGTAGTAGGGTTGCAGTGTTTGGTGGTTGTGATGTTTGTTGGGAATGGTGAGGTTGCACTGGGAGGTGGTGATGATGTTTGTAGTTGGTGGTGAGGATGCCGTGGTAGTGGTGGTGATGGTTCTGGAGAGTGCTGGGGTTGTAGTGGGTGGTGGTGGTGATGTTTGTAGCAGTTGGTAGGGTTGCAGTGGGAGGTGGTGGTGATGTTTGTTGGGGGTAGTGGGGTTGCAGTGGGTGGTGGTGGTGATGTTTGTGAGGAGTGGTGGAGTTGCAGTGGGTGGTGGTAATGATGTTTGTATGGAGTGGTAGGGTTGCAGGGGGTGGTCGTGGTGATGTTTGTGGGGGGTTGTGGGGTTGCAGTGGGTGGTGGTGGTGATGTTTGTAGCGGGGTGTAGGGTTGCAGTTAGTGGTGGTGATGATGTTTGTAGGGGATGCTGGGTTTGCAGAGGGTGGTAGTGGTGATGTTTGTGGGGTGTGGTGGGGTTGCAGTGGGTGGTGTTGATGATGTTTGTAGGGGGTAATAGGGTTGCAGGGGTTGGTAGTGGTGATGTTTGTGAGGATTTGTTGGGTTGCAGTGAGTGATGGGGTTGATATTTGTGGAGGGTGGTGGGGTTGCAGTGGATGGTGGTGATGCTGTTTGTTGGGAGTGGTGGGGTTGCAGTGGGTGGTGGTGATGGTGGTGATGTTTGTGGTGAGTGGTGGGGTTGCAGTAGGTGATGGTGGTGATGTTTGTAGGGGGTGGTAGGGTTGCAGTGAGTGGTGGTGATGATGTTTGTGGAGGGTGGTGGGCTTGAAGTGGGTGGTGGTAATGATGTTTGTAGGAGGTGGTAGGTTTGGCGGGGGTGGTAGTGCTAATGTTTGTGGGTGGTGGTGGGGTTGCAGTGGGTAGTGGTGGTGATGTTTGTAGTGTGTGGTAGGGTTGCAGGTGGTGGTAGTGGTGATGTTTGTGGCAGGTGGTGGGGTTGCAGTGAGTGGTGGTGGTGATCTTTATAGAGGGTGGTAGGGTTGCAGGGGGTGGTGGTGGTGATGTTTGTGGAGGGTGGTAGGGTTGCAGCGGATGGTGGTGGTGATGTTTGTAGGGGTTCGTATGGTTGCAGTGGTTGTGGGGATGATGTTTGTGGGGGGTTGTGGGGTTGCAGTGGGTGGTGGTAGTAATGTTTGTGGAGGGTAGTGGGGTTGCAGTGGGTGGTGGTGGTGATGTTTGTGGGGAGTGGAGATGTTGCAGTGGGTGGTGATGGTGATGTTTGTGGGCGGTGGTAGAGTTGCAGAGGGTGGTGGTCGTGATGTTTGTGATGGGTCGTGTGGTTGCAGTGTGTTGTGGTGGTGCTGTTTGTGGGGTGTGGTGAGGTTGCATTGGGTGGTGGTGGTGATGTTTGTGGGGGGTGGTAGGGTTGCAGTGTGTGGTGGTGGTGCCGTTTGTGGGTGCTGGTGTGGTTGCAGTGTGTGGTGACGGTGATGTTTGTGGCGGGTGGTAGGGTTGCAGTGGGTGGTGGTGGTGATGTTTGTGAGGAGTGGTTGAGTTGCAGTGGGTGGGGGTGATGATGTTTGTATGGAGTGGTGGAGTTGCAGTGGGTGGTGGTGATGATGTTTGTGAGGAGTGGTGGAGTTGCAGTGGGTGGTGGTGATGATGTTTGTACGGAGTGGTAGGGTAGCAGTGGTTGTTAGTGGTGATGTTCTTTAGGGGGTGGTGGAGTTCCGGTGCATGGTGGTGATGATGTTTGTAGGGGGTGGTAGGGTTGCAGTGGCTGGTGGTTGTGATTTTTGAAGGGGGTGGTTGGGTTGCAGTGGGTGGTGGTGGTGATATTTTTGGAGGGTGGTGGGGTTGCAATGGGTGGTGGTGGTGATATTTTTGGAGGGTGGTGGGGTTGCAGTGGGTGGTGGTGGTGATATTTGGAGGGGGTGGTGGGGTTGCAGGGGGTGGTAGTGGTGATGTTTGTGGCGGGTGGTGGGGTTGCAGTGGATGGTGGTGGTGATGTTTGTAGGGGGTGGTGGGGTTGCAGTGGGTGGTAGTGGTGATGTTTGTGGGGGGAGGTGGGGTTGCAGTGCATGGTGGTGGTGATGTTTGGAGGGAGTGGTATGGTTGCAGTGGATGGTGGTGGTGATGTTTGTGCGGGGTGGTGGGGTTGCAGTGGGTGGTGGTGGTGATGCTTGTGGAGGGTGCTGGGATTTCAGTGGTTGATGGTGATGATGTTTGTAGGGAGTGGTAGGGTTGCAGTGGGTGGTGGTAGTAATGTTTGTGGAGGGTGGTGGGGTTGCAGTGGGTGGTGGTGATGATGTTTGTAGTGGGTGGTGGGGTTGCAGTGATGGTGGTGGTGGTGACGTTTGTTGGGGGTGTTGGGGTTGCAGTGGGTGCTGATGGTGCTGTTTGTACGGGATGGTAGGGTTGCAGTGGGTAGTGGTGGTGATGTTTCTGTAGGGTGCTGGGGTTGCAGTGGGTGGTGGTGGTGATGTTTGTAGCGGGTGGTAGGGTTGCAGTGGGAGGTGGTGGTGATGTTTGTTGAGGGTGGTGGGGTTGCAGAGGGTGGTGGTGATGATGTTTGTAGGGGGTGATAAGGTTGCAGTGGGTGGTAGTGGTGATGTTTGTGGGGGGTGGTGGGGTTGCACTGGGTGGTGGTGATGATGTTTGTCGGGTGTGGTAGTGTTGCAGCTTGTGGTGATGGTGATGTGTGGAGGGGGTGGTAGGGTTGCATTTGGTGGTGGTGGTGATGTTTGTGGATGGTGGTGTGGTTGCAGTGGGTGGTGGTGATGGTGTTTGTAGTGGGTGACAGGGTTGCAGGGTGTGGTCGTGGTGATGTTTGTGAGGGGTGCTGGGGTTGCAGTGTTTGGTGGGGGAGATGTTTGTGGAGGGTGCTGGGGTTCCAGTGCATGGTGGTGATGATGTTTGTAGGGGGTGGTTGGGTTGCAGTGGGTGGTGCTGCTGATGTTTGTGGCGGGTGGTGGGGTTGCAGTGGTGGTGGTGGTGGTGATGTTTGTCGAAGGTGGTAGGGTTGCAGTGGGTGGTGCTGATGATGTTTGTAGGGGGTGGTAGGGTTGCTGTGGGTGGTAGTGCTGATGTTTGCGGGGATGGTTGAGTTGTAATGGGTGAACTAATTATTTCAATTAAAAAAAGGGAAAAATTTTAATATAGTTTCATGGGGTAACGTTTATGGAGTCTTTGTTTTCAGTCAATAATCGTTCCCTTTCAAAATCTTCCTCCATTCGCTCCTTGCACCAAGGAAGCTTTGCCAGGATTTGTTTATGGAAGCCATTGTAGAGTGCAGCACCTAACAGCAGGATGAAAAAGCCAAAGATTTGGAGGCCATGGAACTGCTCCCAGCCCACTGCAAGGCTCACTATCCAGATTATTATGGTCCGCAGACTGTCCAGAACCATCCGTGTGGTTGCACTGATTTCCTTTGTGATGGTGGTGATGTTTGTATGGGGTGTTCTGCTTGCAGGGGGTGGTAGTGGTGATGTTTGTGGATGGTGGTGTGGTTGCAGTGGGTGGTGGTGATGGCAGTGAGTGATGGTGGTGAGATTTGTATGGGGTGGTAGGGTTGCCAGTGGTTCTTGGTGGTGATGGTTGTGGAGGGTGGTGGGATTGCAGTGGGTGTCGGTGATGATGTTTGTAGGGGGTGGTGGGGATGCATTGGTGGTGGTGGTGGTGATGTTTGTGAGGGGTGTTGGGGTTGCAGTGGGTGCTGGTGGTGATGTTTGTAGGGGATTGTAGGGTTGCAGTGGGTGTTATTGGTGATGTTCTTTGGGTGGTGGTGGAATTCCAGTGCATGGTGGTGATGATGTTTGTAGGGGGTGGTAGGGTTGCAGTGGCTGGTGGTGGTGATGTTTGAAGGGGGTGGTTGGGTTGCAGTGGGTGGTGGTGCTGATGTTTGTGGCGGGTGGTGGGGTTGCAGGGGGTGGTGGTGGTGATGTTTGTAGAGGGTGGTGGGGTTGCAGTGGGTGGTGGTGATGATGTTTGTAGGGGGTGGTAGGGGTGATGTTTGTAGGGGGTGGTGGGGTTGCAGGGGGTGGTCGTGGTGATGTTTGTGGCACGTGGTGGGGTTGCAGTGGGTGTTGGTGGTGATGTTTGTAGGGGTTGGTAGGATTGCAGTGGGCGATGGTGGTGATGTTTTTGGAGGGTGTTGGGGTTCCAGTGGGTGGTGGTAATGATGTTTGTAGGGGTTGGTGGGGTTGCAGTGGATGGTGGTGGTGATGTTTGTAAGGGGTCGTAGGGTTGCAGTGGTTGTGGGGGTGATGTTTGTGGGGGGTTGTGGGGTTGCAGTGTGTGGTGGTAGTAATGTTTGTGGAGGGATGTGGGGTTGCAGTGGGTGGTGGTGATGATAGTGGGGGGTAGTAGGGTTGCAGTGTTTGGTGGTTGTGATGTTTGTTGGGAATGGTGAGGTTGCACTGGGAGGTGGTGATGATGTTTGTAGTTGGTGGTGAGGATGCCGTGGTAGTGGTGGTGATGGTTCTGGAGAGTGCTGGGGTTGTAGTGGGTGGTGGTGGTGATGTTTGTAGCAGTTGGTAGGGTTGCAGTGGGAGGTGGTGGTGATGTTTGTTGGGGGTAGTGGGGTTGCAGTGGGTGGTGGTGGTGATGTTTGTGAGGAGTGGTGGAGTTGCAGTGGGTGGTGGTAATGATGTTTGTATGGAGTGGTAGGGTTGCAGGGGGTGGTCGTGGTGATGTTTGTGGCGGGTGGTGGGGTTGCAGTGGGTGTTGGTGGTGATGTTTGTAGAGGGTGGTAGGATTGCAGTGGGCGGTGGTGGTGATGTTAGGAGGGGGTGGTTGGGTTGCAGTGGGTGGTGGTGGTGATATTTTTGGAGGGTGGTGGGGTTGCAGTGGGTGGTGGTGCTGATGTTTGTGGCGGGTGGTGGGGTTGCAGTGGGTGGTAGTGGTGATGTTTGTGGGGGGTGGTTGGGTTGCAGTGGATGGTGGTGGTGATGTTTGGAGGGAGTGGTATGGTTGCAGTGGATGGTGGTGGTGATGTTTGTGGGGGGTGGTGGGGTTGCAGTTTGTGGTGGTGGTGATGCTTGTGGAGGGTGCTGGGGTTTCAGTGGTTGATGGTGATGATGTTTGTAGGGGTTGGTTGCGTTGCAGTGGGTGGTGGTGGTGATGTTGTTGGGGGGTGGTGGGGTTGCAGTAAGTGCTGGTGGTGTGATTTGTATGGGGTGGTAGGGTTGCCAGTGGTTCTTGGTGGTGATGGTTGTGGAGGGTGGTGGGATTGCAGTGGGTGTCGGTGATGATGTTTGTTATGGGGTTGTAGCGTTGCAGTGGGGGTGGTGGTGATGTTTGTGGGGAGTGGTGGGGTTGCAGTAGGTGATGGTGGTGATGTTTGTAGGGGGTGGTAGGGTTGCAGTGAGTGGTGGTGATGATGTTTGTGGGGGGTGGTGGGGTTGCTGTGGGTAGTGATGAAGTTGTTTGTAGGGGGTGGTAGGGTTGCTGTGGGTGGTAGTGGTGATGTTTGTGGGGGGTGGTTGGATTGCAGTGGATGGTGGTGATGCTGTTTGTTGGGGGTGGTGGGGTTGCAGTGGGTGGTGGTGGTGGTGGTGATGTTTGTGGTGAGTGGTGGGGTTGCAGTAGGTGATGGTGATGATGTTTGTAGGGGGTGGTAGGGTTGCAGTGAGTGGTGGTGATGATGTTTGTGGGGGATGCTAGGGTTGCAGGGGGTGGTAGTGGTGATGTTTGTGGGGGGTGGTGGGGTTGCAGTGGGTGGAGGTGATGATGTTAGTAGGGGGTGGTCGAGTTGCCTTGGCTGGTGGTGGAGATGTTTGGAGGGGGTGGTAGGGTTGCAGTGGATGGTGGTGGTGATATTTGTTGGGGGTGTTAGGGTTGCCGGGGCTGGTAGTGGTGATATTTGTGGGTGGTGGTGGGGTTGCAGTGGGTGGTGTTGGTGATGTTTGTAGTGTGTGGTAGGGTTGCAGGGGGTGGTAGTGGTGATGTTTGTGGCGGGTGGTGGTGTTGCAGTGAGTGGTGCTGGTGATCTTTATAGGGGGTGGTAGGGTTGCAGGGGGTGGTGGTGGTGATGTTTGTGGAGGGTAATGGTGTTCCAGTGGGTGGTGGTGATGATGTTTGTAGGGGTTGGTGGGATTGCAGAGGGTGGTGGTCGTGATGTTTGTGATGGGTCGTGTGGTTGCAGTGTGTTGTGGTGGTGCTTTTTGTGGGATGTGGTGAGGTTGCAGTGGGTGGTGGTGCTGATGTTTGTGGGGGGTGGTAGGGTTGCAGTGGGTGGTGGTGGTGATGTTTGTGAGGAGTGGTGGAGTTGCAGTGGGTGGTGGTGATGATGTTTGTAGTGGGTGGTGGGGTTGCAGTGGTGGTGGTGGTGATGTTTGTGGGGGGTGGTGGGGTTGGCCTGGCTGGTGGTGATGATGTTTGTAGGGAGTGGTTGTGTTGCAGTTTGTGGTGATGGTGATGGGTGGAGGGGGTGGTAGGGTTGCAGTTGGTGGTGGTGGTGATGTTTGTGGATGATGGTGTGGTTGCAGTGGGTGGTGGTGATGGTGTTTGTAGTGGGTGACAGGGTTGCAGGGTGTGGTCATGGTGATGTTTGTAGGGGTTGGTTGCGCTGCTGTGGGGGGTGGTAGTGATGTTGTTAGGGGGTGGTGGGGTTGCAGTACATGATGGTGGTGAGATTTGTATGGGTTGGTAGGGTTGCCAGTGGTTCTTGGTGGTGATGGTTGTGGAGGGTGGTGGGATTGCAGTGGGTGTCGGTGATGATGTTTGCAGTGGGTGGTAGCGTTGCAGTGGGGGTGGTGGTGATGTTTGTGGTGGGTGCTAGGGTTGTAGTGGGTGCTGGTGGTAATGTTTGTGGGGGGTTGTGGGGTTGCAGGGGTGGTAGTGGTGATGTTTGTAGGGGTGGTAGGGTTGCAGTTAGTGGTGGTGATGATGTTTGTAGGGGATGCTAGGGTTGCAGGGGGTGGTAGTGGTGATGTTTGTGGGGGGTGGTGGGGTTGCAGTGGGTGGAGGTGATGATGTTAGTAGGGGGTGCTCGAGTTGCCTTGGCTGGTGGTGGAGATGTTTGGAGGGGGTGGTAGGGTTGCAGTGGATGGTGGTGGTGATATTTGTTGGGGGTGTTGGGGTTGGCGGGTGTGGTAGTGGTGATATTTGTGGGGGGTGGTGGGGTTTCAGTGGGTAGTGGTGGTGATGGTTGTCGTGGTTGGTGGTGGTGATGTTTGTGGGGGGTGGAGTTGCAGTGGGTGATGGTGGTGATGTTTGTGGGCCGTGGTGGGGTTGCAGAGGGTGGTGGTCGTGATGTGTGTGGTGGGTGGTAGGGTTGCAGTGTGCGGTGGTGGTGCTGTTTGTGGGGTGTGGTGAGGTTGCAGTGGGTGGTGGTGGTGATGTTTGTGGGGGTTGCTAGGGTTGCAGTGGGTGATGGTGGTGATGTTTGTGAGGAGTGGTGGAGTTCCAGTGCATGGTGGTGATGATGTTTGTAGGGTGTGGTTGGGTTGCAGTGGGTGGTGGTGGTGATGTTTTTGGAGGGTGGTGAGGTTGCAGTGGCTGGTGGTGCTGATGTTTGTGGTGGGTGGTGGGGTTGCAGTGGTGGTGGTGGTGATGTTTGTAGAGGATGGTGGGGTAGCAGTGGGTGGTGGTGATGATGTTTGTACGGAGTGGTAGGGTAGCAGTGGGTGTTAGTGGTGATGTTTGTGTGGGGTGGTAGGGTTGCAGTGGCTGGTGGTGGTGATGTTTGGAGGGGGTGGTAGGGTTGCAGTGGGTGGTGGTGGTGATGTTTTTGGAGGGTGGTGGGATTGCAGTGGGTGGTGGTGCTGATGTTGGTAAAGGGTGGTGGGGTTGCAGTGGGTGGTGATGAAGATGTTTGTAGGGGGAGGTAGGGTTGCTGTGGGTGGTAGTGGTGATGTTTGTGGGGGGTGGTTGGGTTGCAGTGGGTGGTGGAGGTGATGTTTCTAGGGGGTGGAAGGGTTTCAGGGGTGGTAGTGGTGATGTTTGTCGGGGGTTGTGGGGTTGCATTGGGTGGTGGTAGTAATGTTTGTGGAAGGTGGTGGGGTTGCAGTGGGTGGTGGTGGTGATGATAGTGGGGGGTAGTAGGGTTGCAGTGGGTGGTGGTGATGATGTTTGTATTGGGTGGTGGGGTTGCAGTGGGTGGTGGTGGTGATGTTTGTGGGGGGTGTTGGTGTTGCAGTGGGTTGTGGTGGTGATGTTTGTGGAGGGTGCTGGGGTTGCAGTGGGTGGTGTTGATGATGTTTGTAGGGGTGGGTGGCGTTGCAGTGGGTGGTGGTGGTGATGGTGGTGGGTGGTGAAATTGCAGTAAGTGATGGTGGTGAGATTTGTAGGGTGTGGTAGGGTGCAGTGGTTCTTGGTGGTGATGTTTGTGAGGAG